>NC_140582.1:1013795067-1015187726 GCF_964204655.1 Triturus cristatus
GAGATTTGGATCCCTATGGCCTGTGTATGGCTGAGTAAAACTGCACGGTGCAAGAGTCATTTCGATTGTTACTTATATAAGCGTGTCCGCTGTTTGTGGGGATACCAATGGAGGGGTTACTGCTTCCGCCTGGGAGGTACCTGAGTCACTGTCGTCTTCTTCAGACATGAAAATGTGCGGGCCTCTCTCCTCGTCCAAGGACAGTTGGGCAGGTCCCAAAGCCGCCGCTTCCTGCAGGGGTTTTTGACGTTCTACTATCTTTTGTTCAAGGTTGGGTGGTCCTGTGAGCAAGTTCCGAGTCGGCGACTTGGTGTGGTGTTGTCTTTTACCCTCCACGGCGGCGCCTGTTCCTGGGTTCGTGCGGGTGTGGTCTCTGGGTGTGTTTTTGGTCTTGGTTGATCTGCAGGTTAAGCTCCATCCAACTACATCATTTACAGAACCGCACTTATTTGTATTATGGGTAATTTTGTAACTCTGTGGTGCGTTGATCAAAGGAAACAAGACCCTTTTAGTTTCCTGTGTCGTGAAAAGCTTCCCACAATAGACAATTACAAAAATAATTTGATCTGCACACACTACATGCAAGAAATTATTTCCACCTGGTGAAATAGTTCACATAATTCTTTATTCTTTGAGTCTTTATTTTCTTCTCTTTACAGTAGCCAACGCGTTTCGTCCTATTAAAGGACTTCTTCAGGGCTACATGATATAAATCATATAAATTTAAAAACTAATTTGGAAAAATTAATGTGCTTTTAACCTTAAATATTCATACACTATATATACATAACGATTGCTCCTCTATTTACATAGTTACAATTATGTTCACTGAGCAAGACAAATAATCAAATTGTGAGGCCATGATCTTTGTATAAGCTCAACTTAAGAGTTCATTTTTCATTGTGAAACAGTACTCCCAACAATTCATTTCTACAGTGTCACATCATCTCACAGATGATTCATAGCAAAATAGACAGTATGGGAAGCTTATTGTATAAGTGCTGTGTTTAGCTTACGATGAAAACTTTCTATAAACTCAACTTTAAAATTCATTTTTCATTATGAAACGATATTCAACAATTCATCTTTACAATATTGAGTCATCTCACATATGTAAGGGCATTATGTGGTTACCTCATCAATCTTTTTTTTTTTTTTTTTGAAACCGTTTATTGCAATCTCAAATATATACAGGCATGGGCCTACAACCTTCCGGCCGGCCGCTAAAGTGACAGAAGCAAATGACATATATACAATAAGGCACTTGACTTTGCAGAGACGATAAAACAGGAGGTATCAACAACGTGGGCCACATGACTCTGAGCCCACAATACGGTTTCGTTTTATACGAACACAACAACATAAAACCACACCCGCAAGGCAACCCGCGATCGAAAATGACAACACATGCTCCTCCAGTGGGGAACCCCAACCATCCAAAGAAATCCAGAGAGGGGAAGGGAGACAGATCCGGGACTGGGAGAACAATGTGTCCGGGGCTGAGGGAGGGGGTCAACTAGGGGGATGGAGCTGGTGAAGCGGGAGGCAACAACGGCGGCTCGCAAATACCCCCGCGGTAGGCGTTCCAGGGGCCCCATATCTTCACCCATGCCCCAGGCTTACCCCGCGCCACATACACCACCTTTTCTCGGAACATGCACCAATCCATGTGTTCTTTCCAGGCCGACACCGCCGGGGGTCTCTGGGATCCCCACAGTTGAGCAATGTCCCGTTTAGCTATCATATATCCCAGAGTCACCCATCGCGTCTGCGGAACCGAGTAATCGGTCGGTTCCCACACATTCAGCAAGCATCTCCTCGCTTCAGGCAACAGCGCGACATGCGTAACCGCTCGCAGGACCTCATGCACACCACGCCAGAATCGCTCCACCCTCGGACATTCCCACAGAATGTGCAAAAAAGTCGCCAAAGCACCACACCCACGCTTACACAATCCATCCTCGGCATAGCCCATACGCAGAAGCCTTGGCCCCGTCATATACACCCGGTGGAGTATCTTAAGCTGGACGAAGCGAAGGCGAGCCGGGATGGCCACCTCCTTCGGAGAGGCCACCGCGGAGGTCCAGTCCTCGTCGTCCAACTCCAGCCCATCGGCAACCCAAGCCTCGCGGAGACCAGTCAGTAAGCCCGAGCGGTCATTTATCAATTTCTTGTAAATGAGGGAGATCGTGCTGTCCGGAACGTGGCCATCTAGCACTCTATCCTCCAGGGGGGAGGACTCCGGGATGGAGGCCACGTCTGGGAAGACGGAACCTAGTGCGTGACGGACCTGCAGGTAGCGAAAGTATTCACTGCCCTGCAGCTGAAACTCCGCCTGCAGCGTCTCGAATGTTTTGAATCCTCCCCTCGTCCAGAGATCTCCCACTGTACTGATGCCTATCATGTCCCACCGCTCGAAGCCCTTCGAGGTCTACAAAGAGCCCAGCCTCTCCGACGCATACAACGGTGACGCTCGGGTCAAACGGTCCTTCCATCCCATAGCTGCATTGGCCGCGTGCCATACTCGCACCATGACACGCGTGGGTCCCGTCAAGCGGGAATCGGGCACGCTAGTGTAGAGCGCTCGATTGTAGTCGCCACCGGGCAGGAGCATTTTGTCCATTTCAAATGCCGGGTTTAGGGCGGGCCCATAGAAACCGTGATTAATTGCAGCTAACTGGGAGGCCCAGTAATACCGCTTAATATCCGGGAGGGCAATCCCTCCGTCGTACCACGGGAGCGTCAATTTTGCCAGAGCTATACGCGGCCTCCCGTCCCAAAACAGACGGCGCTGTAAGCTTTCCACCTCACGGAAATAGCGCGCCGGGACCAAGTCCATAGTGTTCTGGAGAGCGTACAGAAAGCGCGGCAATGACATCATCTTGAACAACGCCGCCCGACCGAGCGGCGAAAGCGGCAAGCGCCGCCAGCGCACGACGTCCTCCTTCAAGCGCTGGAGGGGGGGAAGCAAATTTCGCTCGTAGCGGGCCACCGGGTCCAGCGTAATATAGACCCCCAGGTATCGAAATCCCTGCGAGGCAATCTGGATCGGACAGCCCCGAGGGAGGACAGGAGCCTCCCCGGAAAGCACATAGATACAGGATTTAGCCCAGTTGATGACAAGGCCTGAATTACGGCCAAAGGAGCGCAAAACATCGACCAGGACAATCAGTGACTTGCGCGGGGAGGCTAAGTACAAAAGGATATCGTCAGCGTAGAGGGACACGCGGTCCTCATACTCGGGGGTCCAACGGAGACCACGGATAGAAGGGTGCCACCGCAGCCACTCCGCCAGGGGTTCCAAGGCCAGTGCTAAAAGGAGCGGCGACAGGGGACAACCCTGTCGCGTGCCCCGTCCCAGCACGAATGGGGCCGAGACTCGACCATTCACCACCACCTGTGCCAATGGGTCCGAGTACAACAATTTAACCCAACTGATGAATCCCGGGCCAAATCCAAATTTCGCCAGCATCGCCCAGATGTAGGGCCATTCGAGCGTGTCGAACGCCATGGTGGCGTCCAAGGACGCCAAGATGGCCGGCTCCCGCACGAACGGAACACGCGCGAGCACCCCGTGCAAGCGCCGCAGATTAAGGGCCGTATTGCGATGGGGAATAAAGCCGGACTGGTCTTGGTGGACCAAATCGCCCACCACACCGACCAGCCGGTTGGCGAGCACCTTGGCGAGGATTTTAGGCTCCGCGTTCAAGAGCGAGATAGGCCGGTAGGATGTGACCCGGTCTCGCGGTCTCCCCTCCTTGTGGATAACCCGCGAGTGGGCCGCAAGAAACATTGCGCGGAGGTGGGGCGCCAGTACATCCGGTCGCAGTTTATACAACTCGATAGGAATGCCGTTCGGGCCCATGGCCTTGCCAGAAGCGACCGAGCGGATGGCGAGGGCAATTTCGTCCGAGGTGGGGGCGGCATCCATCAACTCCCTGTCCTCCATTGAGAGGGAGGGCAGCGCGATGTCACGCAGCAGGGCATGGGAATCCTCCTCCGGGCAGGGAGAAACCGGGGAATATACCTCACGGAAATAATCTGCAAAGCAAGAGACAATGCCTTCCGGCTCAGTAACACGTACACCATCCATTCTCTCAATCAGCGGGACCACACGACTAGCTCTCTCCTTCTTGTCCAACCACGCAATCAACTTGCCAGCCTTATCACCCACATCATACAATCGCCCCTGTTGCTCTCTGCTGAGGCCCCTGGCCGCCTCCGTGACAAGGGACCTATAGGCCGCCTGCTTAAGGTGTAGAACGTGCAGCGCAGCGTCAGTCACCCCACTCCCCAGATCACCCTCCAGTTCAGTAATTTCGGCCTCCACCCGGGTCACCTCCTCCTGGGCGCGCCTCCGGGCATGGGAAATAAAGGAGAGGGCCTCCCCTCTAAGCACTGTCTTGAAAGCCTCCCACAGGGAGATGGCCGACGGGACAGACCCCACATTCTCCTCAAAATACCGTTGCAAGGATTTAATCAAGTCCGCACGAATCGTGGGGTCGCGCAGGTACCAGGCATTGATTGGAGCTACCCTGCCCTCCCCCCTCGGGAAGACATCAAAGTGCAACGGGAGTGGGGAATGATCTGAAATACCCCGCGCCAGATGGCGCACCTCCCCCACTCTCCCGGCATAGGCCGCAGGGACAAGGACATGATCAAGCCGCGAAAGGCTACCCTGGGCCCCCGAATGGAAGGTGTATTGCAGCTGAGTGGGATGCTTTAGACGCCAACAGTCCACCAATCCCAGTGTGTCCAAAAGGCCAGACAGCCACGCTTGTGCCCGGGGGAGGTCCCTAGGGGGATAGCGATCCATAGTCCCAGAGGCCACAGCATTGAAGTCCCCCCCAACCACCAGAAGCCCTCCCGGAAGGTCAAGCAGGAGGCGTCCCAGGTCCGCAAAGGTGGTGGACTGTAACCCCGGTGGGACGTACACTGAGACAAAGACGACTACTTTGCCCTCCATTCTCCCCACCAAGACAGTGTAGCATCCCCTCTCATCATGGCGCACCTCGTCTATTTCTAGCGGGAGCGAGGTCTTGACCATAATGCCCACCCCTCGTGAGCCTGATGTAAAGCCCGAGTGGGCCACCAAACGATAGCCACGCCGATTCATGGCACAAAAGGAGTTACCAATGAGGTGTGTCTCCTGCAAAAAGACCACATCAGGCGAAATCCGTTTCAGATATTGCAGGACCACACCCCGCTTAATCCTATCACCCAGTCCGTTAACGTTCCAGGACAACAAAGTCAGGTCCCTATCCCCCATCACATACAGAAGCCATCATTTGTCCCCCCGAGAGCATCTCAAAAACACCGATACAATGAAGGGTTTGCCTTGCGGTAGAAACGAACCACACCCCACCCCGACCCACCCATCCCAACACAACTCCCCCCACCCTGCACCCCTGCATGAGCCCAAACAGCCCCCCCAAAGTGCAGTGTGCCTGTCGCCCCATAGAAAGAAAACTAACTAGTCCCCCAGAGGAGGATGGAGATCCCCCAAGAGACCCCACACGACCTCCACAGGAGGGGAACTTTCCCTAACAGTCAATGGTGACAATAACACAGTCCAGAGCAGGGCCTACCATTAGACCCTCAGTCCTGATCCGGCGGGCCCTCCCCACCAACCGCTCCCCCCCCACCCCCCCGGCCCCGATCTCCGGGCAAAGTGTCCAGCCAGTCCCCGGCCGCTTCGGGACGATCAAAAAAGTGCGTGCGGCCATCCACCTCCACCCTCAGCTTAGCCGGAAAAAGCATCGCATATTTGAGATTCAGGTCCCGTAGGCGACGTTTGACACCGAGAAAGCTCAATCTCTGCTTTTGGACCGGCGGAGTAAAGTCAGGATAGAAATTTATATCCATATTATCAAGTCTGACCGGCCCTTGTAGCCTGGAAGTCTGCAAGATAGCATCCCTGTCCCGAAAATTGAAAATCCGGGCGATGAGAGGCCTCGGAGGGGCTCCGGTCTTAGGCCTACCCCCGGGGACCCTGTGGGCACGTTCCACTGCAAAGAATTTACTCAGCCCCCGAGGCTGGAGATGGGTGAGGACCAAGTCCTCCACAAACAGGTCCGCTGCCTCTGCCTCGCGTCCTTCCGGCACCCCGATAATGCGGACGTTGTTTCTCCGGGCCCGACCCTCGGAATCCTCCAGTCGACGATGCATCAGGGCGCTCGCCTGGCCAAGCCTGCGCACCTCCTGTTGGAGGGCCGCCACGTCAGATGGGAGGCCCGAGGTAGAGTGGGCCAAAGAATCGACCCGGTCATTTGTTTTTGACAGATCGGCTCTCACGAGGCCCACGTCCACGAGGACCGAGTCGATCTTCTGCGCCAGAGTGTCAAAGCGCTGGTCCACCGAGGCCTTCATCTCGGCGATGGCGCCCATGACGTCTCGGAGGGTCAGGTCCGTGGGCAGAGCAGGAGCATTAGTCGGGCCCGTAGGGGACCTACGCAGCGCCTCTGGAGACCCCTTCTGGAGGGTGTAGCGATCCATGTTGTTGGATTGATGGGCCGCGCCACGACGGGTCGACTTCACCTTAGCCCGGTCGCCATCTTGTTTTGTGGCCATGGTCCCCAAATCGAGCCAATCTCCTCAAAAAGGGGGGTAGACAATCCCGTTCAAGGGCTCCGGGGGGGGGGCGACCACCGCTCCGCAGGACGGACCGCAGCCGGCGGGCCGGCAGGGCACCCCGACGAGGCCACACCACCTCACACCGCCCCGCGACCCTACCTCGCCTGGCAGCAAGGAGGGCGCGAAAGCGAAAGTGCGGGGTGCGCGAGTCGCCCAGCCTTGCCCGCCGCTGTTATTCACTTTGTCGCCGGATCGCCCCACAACTCCAGTACGGGGGGCCGGTGTGGAGAAGGCCGCAAACCTTAATCGGTGCTCCCGCCGGTGTCCGAAGTCCGAATTGAAAACGGAAAACGGGCGTCACCTCAGCTCGGGTTCACAAACACAGTCCCCTCATCTAGGACAGGATTCGGTCAGGATTTATGCAGGAGGTCGCGGAGGTCCTCGGGAGCCTCGCACCTACGCGGCCATTTTGGGTGCGCGCTAGGCTCCTCCTCCCTCATCAATCTTAATTCATAGTCCAAACGGGTGTTCCCTCTCCTCACTTACAGCATACCTAACGGTCCTTCCTCTAGAAGATAATAAGATATTGTAATCATTAGAATGTAGTTTTACAAATTAAATGCCTTGTTCCCAGGCTTGCAGGTATAATACCTAATATGACCATACATGTGTCACTATAATATTGGGATCTTCTGTTTAAAGGACACCCTTATCTTTTTATGCCCCTATGGGGTATCATTCATAATAAAGCAGCCTCACGAGCTGCAGAATAAAGCTATACTAATACATGGATATACATGCGAAACTAAACAAAGTCAATTAACCATGACCCTATTTATTTCAGTCTCTTTATTCAGGCAGTGTATACCTTTAGTTTTCCAAAACAGAAAACCTGTTCATTTATGGACAGTTTCAAATTCAAATTGCCCTATTGTAAATCTGTACACAAAAGAGTCCTATATGTTACATGAATGTCTTCAAAAAGTCACTCAATACCAGTCATCGATTTTCGTATACATCAAAGAACTACAAACTGGGCAATCATACCTTGGCTTCCTCAGTCTGAAGTCTTTAATCGAGATGGTGTTATTGGAAAAGTTCTTTGTATAGTATATGGTCACTGTTGACCCATGCCTCTAATATAAATGAAAAAGTACAGTTTGTAATTGTCCTTAAGAACATGGCTAAACACAGAATCTTACTAACACGAGACCTCCTTTCAGGCCACTTTAAATCAAGTACTGCATCCCATAAAACATTTGTCCATGTCATTATCAAGTCTATGATGAATTAGACTGGGCATTTTGTTTCAAAGATTTTTTACTATTGACACATCATGTAGCATTAATTTACACTATCAAGTCTCATCATGACTTTAGACATCAAAAACGTAATGAAAGGATAAAACATAGCAGCTAAACGGTAATGGTAAAGGACCACACATGTACACTGGCATATGTGATTCTTTACTGATCACTAAGAACTGTCAAGCAAATGCGCGACAGGTGCAATAACACACACGCACAAATATCACATGTGCTTTCCAGCACGGGGACTCGATTCGAGAAAGTAATTCCCCATGATGTTCAAATCAAAATAGCAGTAGTCTCTGAAGAAGCATGCTGTTGAGCGATTGTGCGGTATAGACACTTTAAACTAATAATTGCTGCACACCGTGCAATAGTACACACATACGAATATCGCATGTTTTTTTCAGCACGGGGACTCAATTCGAGAACGTAATTCCCGTAATGTGCTAATCAAATTAATAGTTGACTCTGAAAGAGCGTACTGTCGAGCGGTTGTGTGGTAAATTGGTACACTTTAAACTGATAATTGCCACACACCGATAACATAAATACCTCCCTTGCGGCAGAGTGCTCATTTGAAGCACACTCCTAAGCCTCTCAGATAGCGTGAATTATGTTTGTAATGTGAACACATCCATAATAAATAGACGCCCTCCACAGTACCACAGGACATAGTCTCCAGTACCTGCTCACCTTAAAAGTATATAGGGGGGGGGGCGTGGCTTGCGACCGATGAAGATGGCCGCAGCCTAAGAGAGCTCCGGAGACTACAGAGCGTGCCCCGACAATCCTGGCATTTATCCTGCTGTCTGCACCACCAAAATAGTAGGCGGAGGCTAAAGTGATCACTGCAGCCGCCCACAGAAAGAATGCAATCGGCGGCTCGCGCGCTGCTCCAGGGCGGAATATGGACACATAATCTAGACGGCACCAAGATGAAAAGCGGGACCGACCGGACCACCAACAGAGCAAAGGTGAGACGCAGACAAGGGCCCGAGTCACTACAGGCCCGCGACAATAACTGTGGCGCAGCAGAATCGCGGGAGTGCCCTGGGAGAGCCTACCTTCCTGGCACATAGCGGAGAATAGCGGAGGGAAGCAGCCCCATATAACCCGCACTCCACACAGGGAAGACGACCGGTGGGAATCGCGCTGACCAGGAAAAATTAACGCACGGTGCAGCTGAGGCGCCGCATAGGCTGTGAAGGGGAAGCGCGACACGACAGAGGTGTGGCGTAGACGCCCCGGCTACACGACAATCGCCTGAGGAAGCAGCGGTGGGGCCAACAGTGGCTGCAAAAGACGATCACTGGTGGTGAGTGACAACCGCCTGGTTGGGGAGAAATTGGAGGCAAAGCCGCATAGACGCTGCGATACCACTCAGAAAAGCTACTCAGCGCCAGCCCGCCTAAAACTAATAACCCCCTTTAGCCCTTGCGGACTGCTCCCCAGCAAAAACAAAGCAAACTCTGGACTGTGGAACACTACGCTATATAACCACAATGCCAAATCCCATTTATCCAGGACCGCAGCCAGGTACCAACGACGAGAAGCTACAGGCACCTACCCCCAATACTGGTCTAGTACTAACTGTAAGAGACCGGCGCCGCCTGCCCTACACCGTCTGAACGGGAGCCACTCTCCTCAAACTTGAAGCGCCATGAGCGGCAGGGGACCAAGGTCGGTGTAGAGCAATCGTATAGACAAATATGCAATCGCTAAAGAACAACAAGACGCGCCCAACACGACGCCCGGCGCTACAAACAGTCAACAGGCAGAACAACCAAGAGATCACCCTACAGGATGTGATGACTACTCTTCAGCAAATGCAAACTTCCATTGGTACTAACTCTTGTAACATAACGCTGCTCAGAGCAGACATTTCCAAAATGAGCACGAGAATGGCGGAGGTCGAAGCCACCACGTTAGCCCTCTCAACAGACACGGCAACCCTGCAGCGGCAGGTACGCCACCTAGAGCTCACGACCAAGCAGATGGCGGAGAAACTGGACGATCAAGAAGGGCGCTCATGGCGCAACAACGTCCGCTTGGTAGGTGTGCCGGAAAGTGTCAAGGGGCCAGCGCTAGATCTCTTTGTGGCGGAGCTGGTCCAAACACAATTACAACCTCGTGGTCTCTCCAAATTCTTTTCGGTGGAAAGAGCCCACCGAGTGCCGGGTGGACGACCCAAACCGGGAGCCCCCCTGCGGCCTATCCTGGCACGAATATTTAACTTCAGAGATAGAGACACGATCCTGCAAGCGGCTCGAGTCGGACCACCCCTCCGGATTGACAACAGTGAGGTAACCCTCTACCCGGACTACACAGCTGCAGTCACTAAACAGCGCAATTTTACAGATGTTAAACGAGAGCTCCTCAACAGAGAACCTAAATATGCAATGCTCTATCTGGCAAAGCTAAGAGTCGAAGCAGAAGGTAGAAGCTGGTTCTTCGCGTCGCCGGAAGAGGCGAAAAACTTGCTGGAGAGCTGGTGTCGAGCTAAAGGAAGCAATAGGCAGGAGGCGAGCCGACGGTGACAACACTCGCAAACTGCCCAGCACGCGGGGATGGAAGGAACGCTAGGACTGAACGCTGGTGCAGAGAACGGGAGTGACGTAGAACTACCTCAAGGCCATGAGACGTGACCTGAGCAATGATGCCACGCTTGGATACACCCCTGCATCATGTCAGGGTCCAATTACTGACCTACAGACAGACTGCTAAGCGGTGGAAGGATCGCTGCACCTACAGGTTACAAGACAAAGACTGCAATAGTTTTTGTGAGGCGATGTATGAACACTGCACCCCAGACAGGAAGGAAGTTAGGTGCGGATCGCAAATCTCATACTGCAAAGACGCTTTCGGGGGTACGCGGGGGTCATGGAGCGCTTTTCCCCCCATCACGCAATTACACAGTTATGGGACTTAAGCACTCTGCTGAGTTGGGGAGGCAGGTAGTTTTAAATCCACTAGGGAGGGGGGTGGAGGGATGGGATCAGTTAATGATAGGTTTCTTAGTTCTGATTGAAGCCTTTTTTTGTAAAGTTACAGCAAAGAACATCATAGAACACTACATGGCAGACCGATTTGGAGTTGACCAGGGCAGATTGACCATTGAAGATAACTATGGCAGACACAAACCAAGACGATTAGGATAATGTCTCACAGACACAAGACACCCAGTGGCAAGGCCCCCGACTGACACTGATCTTGTGAAACGTGAATGGGTTAGGGGACAAAATTAAACATGGGTTGGTGTTGCACTACCTTAGATGGAAAAACCAGGCGGTAGTGCTCCTCCAGGAGTCACACCTACACGGGACGACTGTTAAAGCCTTGGACCGATGGGGCTTTTGAATGGTAGTCCACTCCGAATTTACCTCCAGGTCCAGAGGGGTTGGGATCCTCATAAACAAGCGCTTTCCCTTGATAGTAACAAGGACACACCAAGACAATCCGGGGAGATTTGCGGCAATCACAGGCCAATGGGATGGCAGACTATACAATATTGTGTCAGTATACATACCTCCGACATTACACCAGATCGCCTTTTCAGACCTTGGGAAATTCCTACTCACACTTCCCTGTGGAGAGCTAATTATTGGTGGCGACTTCAACGCCACCATGAATGCAGCTGTAGACCGACAGCCCCCTAGAGACCCATGTGGACCTACCCATAGGTTGCAAAAATGTGTAGACGCGCTTGGACTGTTAGATGTGTGGAGGGCCAGATATCCGGAGGGAAGACAATACACATTCCATTCTGGGGTAAATAATAACCTCTCCAGACTCAACTACATCTTTACCTTAGCCACAGGGATGCTAGTCATGACGGAGATTAGACATCTGCCCAGAGGTAAATCAGACCACTCCCCAGTCCTCGTTGCTTATGCACCATTTACCCCACAAAACCACAGACTGTTCCCAATCCGACCAGGGTATCTTATGAATCGCGAAATATGAAAATACCTAATTAAGGTGACCAAATGCTACTTCGAAGAAAATCAACACTCCGTTCCCTCTCCAACAACCCTCTGGGAGGCATATAAGACAGTACTCCGTGGGCACGTCATCTCCCTAATTGCTGGACAGAAGAGAGAACGCCAAAAACACATTGACGGACTAGAATTAGAGATCGCATTAGCGTAGGCGGCCCAGGCAGCAGACACTACTGAAGAGACGAGACACGGACTACACTTGACACAGCAGGAATATAGAGCATTCACGCGTGAAGAGGCCTCTAGTAGACTGACCAAGACACAACACATGATCTATGAACAGGGAGATAAAGCAGGCCGATTTATTGGCCTGGTTGGGAAAGAAAGAAAGAGCGAATAACTGGATAACTCAGATACGGTCAAATGACGGAGACTTAGTCACTACGTCGCAGCAAATCACTGAAGCGCTAGCGCAACATTACAAGACAATATATACACCAGTTGCCACTGAAACGGTGAAAGAGAACCTCGCATTCATACACGATATACACATGCCTACGCTTGGTGAAGATTCCATAACAGCCATAGATGAGGACATCACACCAGAGGAACTTACACAAGCAATTAGGGCGCTGCACACGGGAAAGGCGTTAGGGCCAAATGGGATTCCGGTTGAATTTTATAAACAAGCAGCCCCTCAACTAGTACCACACCTCTTGGCCATGTACGCTGAGAGTCTAGACAAAGGGATCCTACCTAGAGACCAACGTTTTTGCCACCATAGTTGCAATACATGAGCCCGGTAAGCCGGCACAAGAATGTACATCCTACAGACCGATCTCCCTCCTCAATGCGGAGGCAAAAATACTCGCCAAGACACTAGCAAATAGGCTGCAACCACACTTATCAGCGGTAATCCATCCGGATCAGCCCGTACTTATGCCACACCGCAACACAGCGCTTAGTCTTAGACTGCATGGCGTAATGGAGCGCAGATCGACTATAGCTTTACGCGGATGATATTTTATTATATTTAACGTCAGCAGCATGATCCATCAATTGTCTCTTAGATATCTGTACAGCCTATGGACGAATGTCAGGATACACCATCAACTGGGAAAAGTCGCTACTCTGTCCTACATGGCCCCCCACCGCGGCTTCCATGTGGGTGCGCACTTCAAATAGTCACGGATGGATTTAAGTATCTTGGGATATTCGTAACACACGATCATGCACAATTCACCGAAAAAAAAACCTGACCCAACCCCTGACCAGATTAAAAAAAGACGTCAAACATTGGCGCACGCTACCTTTGACGCTCCTGGGAAGAGCTGCCCTCTTTAAAATGGCAGCACTCCTCAGCTTTCTACACGCGTTACAGAACACACCGTTCCCTGTCCCCTCTACATACTTCACAGCGATCAATGCAGACGTGACGACATTGCTTTGGGATGGAAAAACACCCCATATAACACTGCACAAACTCACCAGAAGCTGGTATGATGGCGGGATCGCTCTTCCCGACATCAAAGTATACTATTGGGCCACCCAGCTAGTGGCTATTAACCAATGGCTTCATGTCCCCCAAGAGGACCCAGCATTCTGGTTAGATAGGCACCTCCTAGCCCCATCAGGGATCATGGGTGCCCTATACAACAAAAAGAAACGGTACAATATTACAGGTCCAACGCTACACACGATACGCATCTGGTTTGAGGCGCAACAAACACTAGGCTGGGAAGGGGTGGTCACACAAGCAATGCCGCTATGGGATACAAAGCAACTTGGGATGCTGGGCAATACCAAGGGCGTTCACAGTTGGGACTTAATAGGCATATCAAAAGTTGGGGCTTTGTGGCAGAAGGGAGGAGTGGTTACCTTTGCCCATCTACAGGCCACTTATGGCCTAGCCCAGCCGGAACTATTTCGGCACATGCAGGTCAGATAAGCACTTCAGTCCCTACTACCACCATATACAAGACCCGAAGAATCCTCCCCGTGGGAGGATAGGCTTTTAACGGACCACCTACACATAAAAAGGCAATCTCACTGACTTACTGGAAAATAATCAATAATCGCTCAGACCCCACAGTGACGCGGAAGGCCACGTGGGAGCGTGAGCTGGGAGACATTGACGAGGCTGACTGGCGGGAGGCACTCGCGTCCCCCAGATAGGCTGCATTCCATCAAGACTTAGATTAGTGCAATTAAACATTTTACACCGCACATACTACACTAGGACACTTCTGCATAAGATACATCGTGCAGACACACCGCTCTGTCTCAGACAATGCGGAGAGGCGGGCACGTTCTACCATACAATTTGGCTATGCCCCAAGATAGTACACTACTGGCTGGCAGTGATGCGAACACTCTCCCAGGTCACACATGTTACCATACTGCCAGACCCGAGGTGCTGCCTACTCAATATCTGGGAACCAACAGATTTCAATACGATTGCTCAGGACTGGGTTACTTTAGGCATGACGGTAGCAAAAGGAAACATTGCACTGCACTGGGGATCCAGGGTTAACCCTACTCTCAATCAATGGTGCAAAGACATGGCGATGATGGCAGAAAAGCCAATATATATCCATCAAGGGTGTCTGAAAAAATGGGGGAAGGTCTGGGGAGGCTGGAACACCTATCGGGGCAACATAAGTGAACCCCCCCCCCCCCCCCCCCCCCCCACTGGAAGAATCCGAATCTGATACTAGTACATGAACAATCTATGATGAATGGTTCCTTTAATATATGTATTTTTGGGAAGCGCATGGGAGCAGGGGATGGAACTGCGGGTTCTGTACTTTGAGACACGCAAGAATGAATATATGCATAACAATGGATTTGTGTCTTTATGCAATGTAAAATACACTGTCATTTGGATACTATGCAAAATGTTCAATAAAAATTGTTTAAAAAAAAAAAAAAGTATATCACCCGCGCGGCGTCCTTCCCTGATTTCCAACACCGTCAAACCGAGTCTGTCTGGACCGGCTTTTAAATTTACCCTCCATTTTTGTACATGTGCAGTCGGCGGAGTACGCTGCACTAAAGGGCAGCCATCTTATAATGTCGTATTTGTAGCCCTATCTCAACAGTTGCTATGATTAAAGTCAAGTGCCCTTGTTAAATCTACAACTTCTGACAAATTGGGACAAAGAAACAACGAAAAAAATTATATAATTGTCCCTATTTACAATCATAAACGAAAGGGCAAGGGAACAAAACACCCAGCCTAATGTGCGGTCTTCTTTAACCCGCGCATGCGTAATCCATGCTGGCGGCGAAGTAAAGCGGCGGCCATATTGTAATGCAGGTTTTTTGTAAGAATCCAATAAAATAGAATACGGGATCCCAAACAATTGTTATTGATAGACATAAAGTGAATTGTATACCCTTATTACAAATCTCAATAAGAAGAAAAAAAGAGAAAAGCAAGAATACAGAGGCAGTAAACCCTGCTTAGTATATCGCATTCTGCGCAATCGAGGGGTGGCCATACTGTAAAGTGGTCCATCTATACAGAATATATGACAACTTCCGTGCTCGTACCGAGGACCACTGCCATAAAAGCCCTATTTAGTGTTCAATGTTTTTAAAACGGAATACGATCCCATCTTAAAAAGCCAAGGAGCAATAGGCTCACTTCGTTATCCATGTTATCGTTATCTGAAATACTTATTAGGCACCGCAAACAAGCTATTGAGCAGTCCAACAAATAGCAATATTGATGTTATTGCAACAGTCAGTTTCATATTAAAAAAGTTGGTTGCATTCTTCATTTCTCTTGTCACAATATATCTCAGTGGTGAACAGTAGAACAATAAATGTTAATGTGACCATAATAGTGTCAATCTCCCTTTAAAAATACGGGTTACATACTTCATATATCTTGTCACAATATATTTCAAATTGATAACAGTTGACAAGACATAGTAATAAGTCAGTATAGAGTGTTAAATCTGTCAAATGTCATACAGTAACTATTATAGTTTGCTACTCTTCAGCCATTCCATAAAAAGGCATCCAACACATATGATTGCAAATTCTTGAGAGATACACCAGACAATAATATATAAACATATTATGAAGAGTAGCTAATCTCTGAGTTACATATCAAACTGCCACATGTTACCAATTCCAGGTAGTTGTTTTTTCAGCCAGACACACAGAGAAATCAAATGCATATGACCGGTAGCCATGTTGTCCCTCTTTGATCAGTGTCCTTCTTTTTTACATATCTAGGACTGAGCATTTGTTTGATGGTATTACCCTTTCGATATACAACCTTTGGTTTACCTGGAATAATTTCCGACAGGTTAGTGTGTCTACTCCGTATAGACCAATTTTTTCTCAACACATTGTAGATGTGATTACTGTGTTGATTATACTGTGTGATAAACATCACACTATTAGTTGAGTCTGTAGCTTTCTTGTTTTTCTTAAATTTGTCCATATTGAGAGTCAACCTCTGTTTTCTGTCCAACGCTTTCACTCTTGTCTCCGCCTAATCAAGGCAAGCCTTTTCATAGCCCCGGTCACTAAAATGAATCTTAATGTCCTGAATAGTTTGCTGAAACTGTTCTTCCTTGCTACAGTTTCTTCGAGCCCGTACCATCTCGCCATAAAGTATGGCATTGATGGTACTTTGAGAACGAAAACTCGAAGCGTGTAGCACACTATTGCATGCAGTAGGTTTCTTAAAGATCTTACTCTCAATTTTGCAATCCTTAACATACAATCTGAGGTCAAGGAAATTGATTTCACTCTTACTATGGGTCATTGTTAGCTTAACATTGAGTCTGTTCATATTGAGATAAGCATGATATTCCTTTAGACTCTCAACACTCCCATTCCAAATCATCAGAATGTTGTCAATGTAACCACCGTAAAAGATTATTTTGTCAATTCATTCTTGGGCTCCTTTTCCATAGGTACACTGCACCTCATACAATCCCATGAAAAGGTTTGCATAAGATGGAGTGAACCTTGAGCCCATCGCAGTTCCCCGTTTTTGGAGGAACCACGTTCCATCATACAGAAAGACATTATTAGGACTATTTCTGCCATTTCTATTAGCATATGGGTATGATCAAGGTAACTGGCACTTCTTCTATATAGAAAAAAATCTCAGAGCCTCCAAACCATTCCTCATTTGTATACATGTATCAACGTCCATAGTTACAAAGAGGACCTTCTGACGTTCTGCTATATTTAGTTCAAGATTGGGTGGTCCTGTGAGCGAGTTGCGAGTCGGAGACTTGGTGTGGTGTTGAGTCTTTTACCCTCCACGGCGGCGCATGTTCCTGGGTTAGTGCAGGTGTGGTCTCTGGGTGTGTTTTTGGCCTTGGTTGATCTGCAGCTTAAGCACCATCCAACTGTATGCCTCTGTCGGAACTGTGAAAAAAGATGTGACTGCCTCGTGGATTATCTTGAGGCGATATGGGAATAATGAGTATTTCACTCCTTTTTGGCGAAGGAGACGCTTTACCTCCAAAAAGGATGATCGCTGGTGTTGCACTGCTCAGGAATAGTCAGGCAAAAGCATTACATGTTTATCTTGCACCTCAATAGGTTCTTTTTCCCCATGCTGCTCACAGGACAGCATCTCTATCCCGGAAATGGGGGAGCTTGACTAGAAACGTTCTGGGGGGACCCTGGGGGAGGTAGTCGCGCTGGGACCCAGTGCGTGCACTCCACCGAGAAGAAAGGCGAGAGCTCTGCGGTTGGTGTGAAGGATTTCAACCAGGTCTCCACATAGCACCCAGAGTCTACACCCTCCACCCCCTCCGGTAGGTTCAGGATCCTGATGTTGCTTCTTCTTGAGTGTCCTTCCAAATCGTCCGCTCTATCTTCGAGCTGCGAGATTGGGGATTGGAGATCCTGTATGGTTTCCTGATGGGCCTTGGTTAGGGGTTGCAATGCGGTTATGGCTTTCTCCCAGTCAGGCACTTTGTCGGTCAGCTTGCGGTGATCGTCTTGCAGTATGTTGAGGTCTGTTGTTAACGTCCTAAATCGTTCCTCCATCATCACTCTTGAAAGTTCAATTGCGGCCAGGACCATGTCCAACTTCTCTGACATTGTTAGGGTGGCCAGTGTCCATGAATTTGCCAGCCGGTCTTCTAGTGCCCGTGCAGGATTTTGCATTGGCATTATTGATTGCTGTCCCACATTCGATCTCAGTCTTCCCATATTTCGTGATAGTTTGTGCGCGGTATCCTTTTTATGAATATTTTCTGTGCGGCCCGGCCGTTAGACTGGGATCCGGTCTCTATCTGGCTGTGGGATGTCCACCTCGGTGTCTCCGCTCCGAGTTAGACAGCTTGTACCCAACACTTTTCTCCACCAGTCACTAGGGGATTGGGACTGCTCTGGAGTGGGGAGGGGGACAGTATGGTCCGGTCACTCTGCTTCGTTCCGCCGGGGGTTGTTGTCCATTTATTGTTGAGGGTTAGATTTACTTTTTCCATCCCTATCTTCAGGGCCGCAGGTGCGCTCGGCTCTCGCTGCTCAGGATGCGGTGCTGTCCCCAGCTCACTGATAGTGAATCTCCTCCCCTGTGACGCTTCCTGAGGATGCCTTGAGCTTGAATTTTGCGTGTCTGGGCTTCCTGGCGCGCAGGATAGTTCATTAGGGGGGTGCTGTGGCAGGCCACCTAGTTATTAGTTCAGCTCTTTGCGGTTGTGTCGCGTTGTTGCTGGCTGTCTGAGTAGTCGGCTGCAGCAACATCCTGGATGATGGGGTCTGTCTATTAGTTCTCTGCTCTCCTTCAAATTGGGGGGGGGGGCGGGGGAGTGGCCACGATGGCACCCCTCCCCATATAGTTGGGCCTCCGCCCTGGGTTATTCCTCCCTCCGGGGTTGCTGACTCACGTGTGTTCCCGCAGCTGTATGTAGTCTGCCCGGGGACGATTAATTTCCTGCTTTTCCAGGGGAAGGGGGGGGGGCCTCGTTCCCGCTCCTGCTGGACCCTAATCTACGGCCTCCGTTCTCGCTGGTGGTACCGATGGGCTCCTCACCCCGACCACAGATGCCGAGTTGTCCAGCCGCGGGGGGTGGGGGCTCGGACTCACCTCTTGTCTGTCCCAGAGTACCTGCGTCTAACAGGATCTGCAGGCTCTTGTCATCTGTTGTGGGGCCTAGCGACAGCCGGGCACGAGCCGCTCCGGTCCGTCGTCCTCCTTGGCTGTCGGCAGAACACAGCCTGGACACTCCCGTCAGTCCACAACTGCTCCCAGCGGCTCCGAAAGGTGCCTCCTTGCTCTGGGGTCTGTCCTCACTTCTCCGGTCCCCGGATCTGGACTGGGTTCCATTCCGCTTCTACTCTGGTCCGGGAAGGGCTTTATCTCGCCTCACACCTGTCTGGCCTGGCTCAAGGTATTTACCCACTGGGCTCTGCCATTTTGAGTGAGACTGTCTGTTCTTCCCTTGCCATCATCGGAAGCGAGCTCCTCTGCAAATCAATGCCTGCCAGGTGTCCGCTACCATGCATGTCATGCTCGGCCTCTGGTTCCTTGGAGGCCCCCACTACTTCGGATTAATTAAGATTGTCTGGCTCGTTCACGGAGCCTTAAGCCATCACGTCTGCCATCTTTGCGGCTCTGGCCATGCGCCCTCTAGTGGATTACTCTATAGTGTTTGAGAGGATCATTTTCAAATCTTTCATCGAGATTCTTCTATGGGAGGTGGGGCAGCGGGAACATCCGACTGCTTCCTGAAGGCAAGGAAATTACCTTCAGAGGCCACTAACCTTTGCCTGGAATGGACTTTTCCTGGAAAGCCTGTTCAGTTGAGTGAAACAAATGGTCAATGCAGTGATCAGAGATCTGAGAAAGCTGATTTCTCTTTAATACAATTGTGTACTCAACATTTTGACACATTTAACATTTCTACAGTAAATGAAAAACTACATTTGACAGAACTGTATTTTCCTGTTATTGACTAATTTAGGCTCGACAACCATCTTGGAATTTAATATGGCCATTAAGTGTTTTCATTTTGTCTTTCTGACATCACACAACCAAAATGTGCACTGATGCTCTGTAGTGACATACTGATTTTGAACAACCAAGGAGTAACATTCAAGGCTCCTCCTGCCTGTATCATTGTTCATAAGACTTCCAGTAATTAGATTTATATTGCTACCCTGGAAGACATCAGGCTCCAATACGGTACATTAATATGCAGTTAAGCGCTAGTGCTGGAGTTTTGCCATTATATGACGTTGTATAATTCTGTATTGTGATTTGATAATTCATTGCCACATTTGCTCTCTGTTAGAAAGTGGTTCTGACACTATGGGCCACCCGGATTTTTCGCTTTTTGAGCACCTAATTGTTGAGCTTTTACTGTGGGGGAGCCTCATAAGTTGGGACTCACCCACAGTGAACTCAGGATGTAAGAGACTGCATGGGGATTTTACTGGTGTCCCCCTGGCTTGACCAGGCCACTGCGCAGCAGCTGGAGTAAGGAACACCGGGCTGGTTACATGCAGACACATGTACATGCGTGTGCACACACGTATGGGCTACGCAGGGGAGATTCCTAGCGTGCGCAGTCCAGGAGCAGCTACAAAGTGAATGGTGTGGCAGGACTTATGCAGTATTGGGTGGTGACATGGAATAGGCTTTTTTCATTATTCCCCTATGGGAATGTGGAGCCCATGGGCTATATTAACTTCCATTAGGCCTACAGATTCCAAACATGCATTTCAGTCCACTGTAGCGGATGTGAAAAGAAGTATTCTGCAGAGTCCAAAGTCACATTTGTACTGCTTTTGGGTCATCCAGAACTGTCATATTTCTCTGAGCCAGCCATGACCAGACCCAGGCTGAGGGCTGACCTCAGCTGGATGGATTGATAACCTTTCTTCTACAAGCTAGGGCCTCCTCTCCACGAAGAGAAGATGGGTGGGGCTACAGGCTCATCCATTAGCTGTCACTGGGTGCCAGGCACCAGGCTGCACCAAGGAGGGAAGGCAGCGTGAGGGGAAGGGGCTTCAGAGACATGTGGCCAGAGACCCTGGACGACGCCATTTTGAACAAACCCAGAGGCTGGACAAGGAGGAGGGTGCAGGGAAGTGATGTGTTGCTGTTTGATAGGACCAACAGAGATTTCCTGCCAGCCCCCTACTCAACTTTTAAAAAGTGCTTGCACAGGAAGAGAAGCTCTCTCTGGGATGTGGTCTGCTGAAGGTGCTGGAGCCTGGCGCAATGGGCAGTTGGAAGGAGAGACCCCCTGATTGCCCCCAGGACCCTAGCAGCACCAGAAGAAGAGCCCAGGACCGGTGCGCAGAAGCAGTGGCCTCTGCGCAGGGAGAAGAGAGGCCCAGGAGAAGAGCCAGGCGAAAGGCTGGCGCAGGAAGCCAGTGAAGACCGCTCCCTAAAGAATGCACCCTCTTGGAGACCCGGAGGGCGAAGGAGAGTGCTCCCAGTGGCTGGGAGCGCCACCAGGAGCAAGAGGATGCGAAAATTGAGAAGATTGGACCCCTGGGGGCTGAGATATGCCCCCCAGAAGGTATGCGACCTTCGACCCTTGATGGGACCGACGACGAAGCACGTGGGGCTCCGCCGCCAGACTTGAAACTGCCCCTGGGGTGGGTCAGGTCCCAGGGGCTGCCCCCCACGGAAGGAAAGTCGGGGTGTGCCGTCGCGCATCCCGTGAAGCTACCCCCGTGGGGTGCCAGAAGCCCACCCTGGCCCCCGCCGAAAAATGAAGTGAAGGTGGCCCTAGGCGGGGTGCCAGGAGCCCACCCTGGCCCCCGCCGATGCGGAAGGAGGGGGAGCGCCATCGCGCCCCCTGTAGATGTTTGGGGGCCTGGGACCCCATCCCCTGGCCCAGAGTGTGGAGGAGGTGGGGGGGAAGTGCCGTCGCACTCTTCCTCCCCCCCCACCCCCTTCACCCCTGAAGAACCGCTCCAGAGCGGATGCTGCGTGTCTGAGCGGGCAGATGAGAAGAGTCGTGCCGGCTCCCGCGGCAGCACGCGAGGGTGCTGGCCAGGCGGGGAGCCGGTGGGGGCAGCCGGGGGTGGGCTGCCCTCCATCGAGAAGGCATGCGGGGGTCCCGGGTGGGACCGTGACCCCCAGAAGGAAGAGTCGGCGCCAGGGGCCCGTGTGGGACCGGGTCCCTGAAAATGGGCCAGAGCAGCAGGGGGTAGGCTTCCCACGCTGCTTCACTCACCTGGGGGTCCGGGTGGGAACGGACCCCCCAAAGAGCATGAAACGGCCCGAAGCGCCAGATGAAGATCGCTGCTGCTACGATATTCATAAAGAGGAGCATGAAACGCCCCATAATGCCTTTCCCCATGCCTTGGGGAAATGAGCATTTTGTTGCCTGGTGGCCCCCAGAGGAGGGGGGGGGGGGGGTCACCCTCACTTGTGAAAAGGTGCTGGGAGGAGTTGCTGGAAACACGCAGTCCCCCTCCCCCCCCCCCCCTCCCCCAGCACGAAGAGAAAAGTTACCCTAAGTTTCCTGGGAATTTGAAAGGAATAACCCCTCAAGGGATCAGCCAGCATTTTAACTCCTCTTTGGCTGGAACTTTCGTTCTACAGCTGGAGGAGGGTTGAGAAGTGCATAATGGAGTGAAGGGCTTATAAGGGATGTCTAGAGAAGGGCATCCCCTGGAGGTGAAGAGATGTAATTGCACCAAAAACGCTTTTACTAATGTTATTTCTTTTAGAGGAACTGAAGGTCACATGTGTAATGTGAAGTACTTGTGTGAGGTGATGTCATAAGCAAAGTGGGCTCATGTTGCCAGACATTCCTCCTAGGGTGTCTGGTTGTATATGCGTAATCCTATGATTTTATCTGTGATGCCTTTAGGGGCTGCAATTGCAATGCATTCTAGTGATCCACAAATGTGATGAGTACTGTCATTCTAAAGTGTTGCTTAAACATGTATTCTTGCTGCTGCGCTTCGGTGAAGAACCCAGACTGCTACCCTTAAGATATAGAGGTGCATACTTTATGGTCAGTAGGACATGCTCAGTCAGGGTTATATGTCACCAAGGCAGGGTTACCTATTTTAAATGCTTGTGGAGATAATGGCGGGGGTCGCCACTGGGATGGTGCAAGTGTACCGGGCCCCCGCCCCAGGCTAAGTTCAGCCAACTGCATTGGGGGCAAGATGATGAGCATACATGGGAGTGGTGGTACTAGACTCCACCCCTCCGCGGGAGGGGTGGAGATGCAATGCAATGTCACAAAGTAATTCCAACAGCTTATGTATATTTGTAAATTGGTGCATAGTATTGAGTAGTGTGTGTTTAATAAATGTACTCTTACCTTTATAAAGCAAAGTACAGACTGGACAATCAATTATTGAGTGTTATTTTTGCGCACCTGCAAATGGCGATTACTAGCCCACACCACCTTCCTTGAGTAAGCCTCAGACTGCTCTGCAACGCGACCCTCTGAGTCAGGCGCTACAATTGGGTGTTTGGTTCCCAGTGAAGGACAAATGTAGTCATGTTATTTGTGCAGGCCTCACAGATGCTGCCTCGTTTTCCAACACACTCTCTTTGCTGACTGTGCAATTTCCATTGACTTCATCTGTAAATTCAATGTATTTTGGAGGTGAGCCAGTCTAGCCCTCTAATTTCCTGGATTTAGAGACTGGACACTGGTTGGTTTTCTCCTGCTTTGGACCAAAAATATTTTTGCCTTGACTTCGTCATTCTATATTTGATTGGGCCTTAAGTTAATTCCCTATATTGATTTGCTTTTTTGCCTTCTGTATTGATCCTTGAAATTTTAATAAACCTATATGGTTTGTATTTTACTGCTGACCCCAGAGGATTTATTTCCTTAAAATGCTGATTAGTTGTTTTGTGTTTGGGTACATACTCTCATCTAGTTTTGAGGGTTAACACTGTCCCCAGTTCTGCGTAGGTGCTTTTTCTCCATTTTATCAGATTATCTACGATCGTGTCAACAGACATCGCAACCAGGTCCAATTTTGACGATGGTTACAGAAGTCTTCTCCATTTTTAACTAGTTGGGCGAATGATACCCACATATATTCTGACAGACTATTGTGAACTAGTACTGCAATTTATTTGAGGACATGACAATCGAACTGGAGGAAAGAAGCATTAGCCAGCTGCAAGGCAAGACTGTTTAAAGCAGTTTTCTCCACCATTGTGTTGATCTTGTTAATTCCTTACGTGGCACGGTGGGGAAACACCATGGATTTCATCTTAACCTCTTAAGCACCAACAATTATATGCGGTCTGAAGGACCTGGTTTATTCCATCATGCTATGTGAACAGGTCGGGTAGAGTTTGTTTTCTTTCAAGCTGCCATAATGAGATCCAGCAGTGGCTCTTGAAATGTCGGCATGGCTTCTCGGATGATGCAATAACTTCATACATATATTACTGTTTTTCTTCAGTGTGTACCGACAAAAATTCAGAAACTCAACAGCTTTCTTAATTATTTGTATAAACAATGGAAAGTCTGGATGCGAAAAAGCTTTTCTGAACAGGTGTTCATCGAGTAACATTTTACAGCTATATATATATATATATATATAGCCACCAAACTGTACCCATCTGCAAAAGAACGTTATCCACTGTCAACTACTCTTTTCATATAGGTTTCTGGGAGCTTCGAAGTCAGTCACACATATCTTGAAACTGCACATTTGTGGGGTCCTGGAAGCTTTGTAGCCAAAGATTTGTTTGTGAATTCTGCAACTTTCTTTAATGTGCTTAAAGTATAAAATCCATCATTGACACTCGTCGAAATGTGTAATGAGTCCTCTGATGCTGCAACTGTAGCCCCTTTTGATGCTTTCAGAACTGCAAAACTTAGAAATATTCACAAAGGAGCCAACCGCTTCTTTGTAATGGTTGGTTATCGGCACTCATGCCAATGGTGCCATTGCAGGGTCCTGATCAGAGATGGTTGAGAGGAAAAGATGGGGCCTCGAGGTAACCAACAGTGCAGTGGCGCATTGCAAATTCCAGTGCACTGTTAAACATATCTGAAGCCCAACAATGGGATGATGTCAAAGTTCTCATGCAGCATCTGCCAGAAGAGTACAAAAAGAAGGCAAAAATAGTGGTCCAAGAGGGCAAAACTGTTGCCAACACTTGCCTCATACTGACATTAGTCGTGGCAGATACACCTGCCTATGAGTGTCCAGTTAAAAAAAATAAATAAAATAAAGTGCATGCCTCAGAAACCAACATGCCTTTAACCAGTGACAGTGTCTTTGGAAAAACAGTGGATTAAGCACTACAGCCCATGAAAAATGACAATGAAGGCAATGGAGGCTGTATAATACAAAGGAGGCATGCCCCAACGATAAAGAACACTCACAAGAGGAGGCATGCGACATTCAACAACACATGTATCCCTTATTTTGCAAAATTGTCATATCTACACCACCATAGTGGGCATATGCCTCATCCTCATCTGATGGGTCCTCCAGCAAGTGACTTTGCAGCAGCATGTCTCCTACGTAAGTCACCAGTAGGATGAAAGACTGGAGAGGATCCCTCTAGACATGGAAGAAAATCACCTCCAGCAGACAGATACTAAATCTGATCGACCACTATTACTGCATAGACCTACTAAACAGACCACCAACAGTAAGACCTAGAGCCCATAGGACCCGCAGAGAATAAAAGCTGCACCTATTATGTAGTCAATGACCTCTTAAGCAAGAAGGCAATAGAACTGGTACCACCAAAAGAAAGGAACCAAGGAGTATGTTCATTTTGTTTCTAGGTAGCAAAACCAGATAAGATACTGAGGCCCATATTAGACTTATGGACACTCAACATATTTATAAAGACACAAACATTTTAAATGACGGCTTCATGGCACCTATAGGCTTCAAAGATGCCTACATACATATACCTATGAACACTGGACGCAGCAAACTTCTGAGGTTCCTCATCGACAAAGTACATTCTCAGTTCAGGATACTACCTTTTGCTATAAAGTCCGCACTAAGAGTTTTCACAAACTGTCTGGCAGTAGGAGCAGTGTATCTGTGAAGAAAGGAAATACATGTTTATCCTGGTTTAGAATATTAGCTGCTGAAGGCAAAATCATCAAACAGTACCAAAAGAACATAAAAACGGTGATAAGAACTCTTCACAAGCTAGGATTCTCCCTCAACGTAGAATATCATCCCCCAAACTCAGAAAAGGAAAAGATTTTCCTACGAGCAATACTAAACACGGTAGAAGCTTAGGATTTTCCTGTAACAAGAAGAGGGCAGGGAATAATAGAGCAATCTCACTTTTACAATCGGGGTTAATGTCCGACAGTACGATCAATGGTGAAACATGATGGCATCTTCTGTTCACATAATACAGCAGGTGAGTCTGCACATGTGGCCAGTTCAGGAGTGGCTGCAATAGAAATGGTCACAAGCAACACAGAGCTGGAAGGATCTAGTGTTTGTCACCGACGGAGTACAGAAAGAGTGGCAGTGGTGGAATACATACAACATTAATGTGGGCAGACCATTTAAACTACCATCTCACTCTGTAACCATTAAAACAAATACATTCCACACAGGGTGGTGAGCTCACGTTTATTTTTATTTTTTTAATCTTTATTGTTGGGATTTTCAACAAAGCAATACAACATAGCGTTCAGTGCAAATCGACTCTGCAATCCAATACCCCACCAACCCGCTACTCCTCGCCCCCTCTCTCCTTAGGGAGTAACAATATTCTGTACACCAAGCCTGCAAGCTAGAATATCCTATACATTCTATTCATCCACACCAGGTGACCTCATCAATTGCTTCGGTATTTCTGTCCTAAGTGCACAAACCGTTTCTAATTGGGAGTCAGAATCTAGAGTCCTACTTGTATTAAAGTTATCTACTAGTTGTCTCCAGGCCACCTCGGCCTCAGGGGCTTTCTCATCCATGCGGGAAATTCGTATATGATGTTCCTCAGCAGTGTAAATTGTAGAAATTTGTAAGACTTTTTACTTCCTCTAGGTTTCTTTATTATCCCCAGCAGGAATGCCGTAGGCATCTAGGGAATTTCAAATCCTGTGGCCTCCCTACTCTGGGAACCACCTCTCTCCAGAAGTTCAGAACTTCCGCACACTGCCAGGCCAGGTAAAGGAACCCTGAATCATCCTCCCCATTAATTAAATGCAGCAGTTTGAATCTATGTTTACAGGATACTCTCCACACCAAGCTGGTCGCAAGGTCCCAATCTTTATTCTCACGTGGTTCATCCAGCTCCCCTTCCCATGCTGCCCTACTATAGTATGGAAGCTTAGTGGCATCCTCCCTAAGTGCCCTATAAAGAACAATGACGAGATGTCGACCCTTGCCCCAACTAATCAGGCCTCCCAGCGTGTGAGAGGCAGGTGGCGCAGTGTATACGTATTCCAAATTTTCCTGACAGTGTTCTCCAACTTGGCATAGTGCAGAAACTGCTCCACCCCACCTGGAAAGTGTTCTGTGTGTCTTGAAATGTAAGGAAAGTTTCTCATGGGAAAAGATCACCCGCCAGATGGCATCCCCCCACTTTCCACCTCACCATGGACATGTCCCGTTCTATGGCCTGGAAGGGTTCAAGATACACAGTTCTCAGTCAAAGGGGGCCCTCATAATAGTTTTTTGACTGTCTGTTCTCAGATCCTAGCTGTGTGGCTCACCAAATAGGGAACCAATTCATCTGTCACCATCCCTCATAAGCAGACGCGGTAAAGTGCTCTCACCAGTCATACCTTCCAATAATCGCTTCTCCCAGTTGTCAGCCTCGGTCAACCATCGAGCTGCGTTCTGAAGATGCACCGCATAATATAAAGCTGCATGTCTCGCAGTGCCAGACCTCCCTCCTCCATGTCTTTTTTCAGTACCGCTAAGGCAACACGACTGTGCCTGGCAGCCCATACCAGTGCAATCACTAAACCAACCAGGTGCTGAAAAAAAGCCCCTCCTGAGGGGAACAATGAATTCTGGATAAAATATAAACAGGGTAGAAACACCATCTTTACAGTGGCCACCCGTCCAATCACCGGCAAAGGCAGCGTCTTCGGAAGGCAATAGACCCAAACTACTCTGTCCATATTGAGGCGTCTGTTTGTGTCCTCTGTGTGTGCAACCCACAACTCCAAATAGCGGAAGCCTGTTCTCTCCCAACAGATCCAGAGGTCAGGCAAGTGCTCGGGTTGCACTGCAAACAATCTCCCCAATGGGAACAATAATGTCTTATTAATTTTGACTCTCAGACTGGAGAAACAACCATACTATCATATCATAAGTTGAAGCAGGCGCAGAACCAATTCCACGGGCATGTGAAGATAAATCAGCGCAATATCTCATATAAGCAAATGCCGTGTTTACGTCCGCCCACCTGTATACCCCTGGGCTTCAGGTGCCTGTGCAGTAAAATCGACATGGGCTCTATGGCCAAGGCAAACGAGTGGTGAGAGAGGGCAACCCTGCCTGGTGCCCCTCCCAACCACCCACGCCTCGGAAAGTTTGCCACCCACCCACAGACTCACCACGGGGTCCATATAACAGTTGTATCCAACCCAGGAACATAGGGCCAAATCCTATCTCTCCTAGTGCTGCCATAAGGTTAGGCCTACTAACAGTATCAAAAGCCTTCTCTAGGTATATCGACACTAAGGTCATATCCTGATCGGTTTCATGCAAGACATGCGTCATTCTCTGAAGATTATGGGTTGTACTACGAGCTGCAAAACACACAAGATGATGGATGGAATGTTGCACATTGGCAAAACATTCACCCCCAGTCACAGATCTGGGTTTAATCCATCGTTATTTTTCTCACCACGCCACCCCAGTTCAGACATGGCTATATGCAAATCAGTCTTGACCCTGTGCCTCATGGGAACAGTCCAGCCCGAACTGCCAAGACATGTCTTCCCTGGACCGGAATCAAGCATCCTAGGACCGGTTTCGGGGTTTCACCCCTCTTCAGCCAAGATAGCTTGACTCCGGTGGCGTAGTGAGCACGGGACCCACGTCTGGGCATACCCTTCCCACATAGGGCAAACAGCAAAACACACAAGATGATGGACGGAATGTTGCACATTGGCAAAACATTCACCCCCAGTCACAGATCTGGGTTTAATTCATCGTTATTTTGCTCACCACGCCACCCCAGTTCAGACATGGCCATATGCAAATCAGTCTTGACCCTGTACTACGAGCTGGCATAAAGCCACATTGGTCCTTGTGAACCAAGCCAGTCACCACCTCATGCAACCATTTGCAAGTATTTTACAGAGTTGACCATAGTCAAGGGATAAGACGACGGATTCTCTGGGGCACCCCTGGCTTCAACATGAAACAGATGACACCCTCATGCATAGTAAGAGGCAAAGTCCCAACCGCCCCAGCCTGCAAGATCACCTCCAGCAATTTCTCTGTGAGCATCATGGAAAAACTCAGCAGGAACTCAGCAGGAAGGCCGAAGCCCCTGACCCCACACTCCCCGGGTGCCTTTGACGCATTAATCTTCTTGTGTGAAAGCCTTAGTTCCTCCAAAGTAACAGCTGCCTCTAAGGTCAGTGACTGCTGTCCTGATATATGAGGAAGAGTCAGTTCAGAAAGGAACCGTTCTATCAGCTCCAGACTGTCAACCCCCAGCATGGTATACCTTTTTTAAGTGGTCTACCAGGACCCCCAAGTACCTCCCTACGCCTTGTCATGTATCGGCCACCAGGAGCCTGCAAACACAAAATAGGTACAGTATCATTTCAATATCCAGGCGAGTAACCGACTAGCCTGGTCTCCCTCCCTATGCAAACGCCTACGATAGTCAGTGTGTGACAATCTAGGGATTCCCAGTTTTCACCCAAAGTGTTGGATAGCCAGTATATTCGTCCGTACCTCCTCTGAAAGTGCTTCCCCACCTAGAGCTCCACAAATCTAGATTCGCCAGCGGCAATGTCTGCAAGCAATTGCATACGCATCCCTCTTGTAATGCCTATGCATGCACCTCATACTACCGCCTTAAGTGCATCCCATTCCGTGCCTCTGGACGCATCGGTGCCCCAATTGCCCTCCAAATATTCATGTATAACTGTTGCCAAAGTCTCCCGACTGGTAGAATCAGTTAGTAGATCAGAGGGCATGTGCCAACTCTGCACCACACTTGCACCTCTGCCCCAGCAAAGGCACAACAGTACTAGCACATAACAAAGATCTCCCCAGGTGTTCCACCGTATGAATCATCTCTGAATCCACTCCCGCCAATAACAATCGATCCAGTCAACTGTAGGTGTCGTGTCAATGACGGGCCTGTAAATTCATTCGATCTCTGATGTGTGCCCAAGCTCCTTATCAGGCCTAGATTATCCAAAACCTTAAGGAGTGACCCCGTCAAGCGAGGTTTCGTGCCAAACTGAGAAGGGTGCCTCTCTCCATCTAGGATACAGTTGAAGTCCCCTGCACAGATTTTGGGGGCCCTAATACCGCCCTCTAACGAGGTCTGCATATTGCCAAAATAATGAGCATCATTGTTCGTGCCATATGTGTTCAGTATGATAATGTCCTCCCTGTCAAATTTACCCTGGAGCAATGCATAACACCCCTCCACATCCTCTTGGCTGTAGTGCGATGAAACGTAACCCCAGGAGCCACCCATATGGCTACCCCCATGCATAGGAGGAATTTGTTGCTATGAATAGCTACTCCTCAATTTTTAGGTCTCGCCTAGCGACGCAGCCCATGCGCTGCTCGCCTTGGCGAGACCTATTGTGGGTTTTGCATCCGAAGGGGGACAGGAGATGTGCACGCGCCCGAAGGACAGGCGATGTGCATGTGTACGGCTCGCACAACGCGCTCATGGCACGCTTTCACTATCCTAGTTTAATGGTGTTCTGCCTGGATAGGCGATGTGCACGTGTACGGCTCGCACAACGCGCGCATGACACGCTTTCACTTTCCTAGTTTAATGGTGATCTGCACGCCTTGGACCGCTGTCTCTCGGTGCGTCTCTAGCATTAGCTAACTCAGAGGATGAATTTCGCCTCATGGGCCTAGGAAGGAGCCAGCACTGGGTAGGCCCTGACAGCAGTTCAACCACTGGCCCGCCGCTTACACACACATCTCTTCAGCTGTATCTCCACCCACTGAACTATTTTACCATTGCTGGTAGAAGTTTTAGATTTCAGGTGAGAAAAGAACTCTCTTCGTGATTGTACTTTGCCTTCAGTATAAGGATTCAGCCGAATCCCTTGACACCACATTGCAAAGCACTTTGTGATCCTGTGTAGACCTTTTTCACCAGTAAGCGGAAGCAGCACCCAGGACATTTCTTGCAAGTTTTGTCTAGGTATCAGCGTCAAGGAGTGCTTTGTTTCTACGTGTGTTTTTCACCACATGTCTGTCTGATTGTAGGTGTCTAGATATGGTGCAGATGTGCTTAAATGTCGGAGTGAACGTGTGCGTCTGTCGATCCGTGTGAGCATGTCTGTGTCTGGATACAGATGCGTGTGTATGGATACAGATGTTTGTGTGTGTGTCCATATTCAGATGTTTGTGTGCGTACGTGTGTCCGTATACAGATGTTTGTGTGCGTATGTCACGGTCAGTATGCAGGGTGGTTGTGTGTCAGTGCCTCGGGCAGTAGTCTGTGTCAGACAGTAGGTGTATGTGTTTGCTCCTGCATTCAGCCAGTGAGACTGTGCATGAACCCTTCAGAAAGTGTGAGAGCCCCTGTGTCATGCTGTTTTAGGGCCCACGGAGGGTTAGGAGTGTTTGAAGCATCAATGCGTCTTGTCAATCCATTTGCAGCCGCTTCTCGTCGCTCTCACAGGTACATGATAACTGTTGCCTGAAATGGCTAGCAAAAGCTTTCGGGCTACCTTCATTTAAACCACCACTTGCTGTTGTCACACTACGTTGACAGTCACTACGACCACAAAGGGAATGCCACGCATACACCAGTAAGTGATGGACTGGAGTTGAGCGAGGAGACATGGGCTGGGTCTTTTCTATCCTGTAGTTGAGGGTAATGGTGATTGGCCGAGGGACCGATGACCCTGCTATTTGAAGTGCACACCCCCAATGGGATGACAGCTCCTTATATAGTGAAGACTGTAGAGGTGAGTCAGCAGGCTGAAGGGTAAAGGTCCAAGTAGCTCTACCTACTCCTTCGTTCTGCCTTTGAGACCCAGACTGCCCTCTCAAATTCTTGATATCACGGTGAGAAACCCGATGCAACTGGCACTGATAAACCTCCAGTGTTGCGCCTTCCTTGGTCGTACTATCATAGTGTGGAAGGACGGGCGAGGCAATGATAAAATACCATAATATTCCATCTCTTGTAGCCTATATTGCCCTTCTGGCATTGGGGAAATACCGATAATTCGTGTAAAATGCTTCTTAGATACTCGTTGCTAATCTGTTTGCCTTTGTAGATTGTGCGTTTTACAACTTTGAGTTGTCGTTGCCTACAGTCTTGCAAATTATTTGTTTGCTACTGACATTTTGTTTGGTCGAGACACAGACAAATACTGAAACTATTAGTGTTAAGAGGAGCACTGCCCTGCTCTGTTATGTTGGTAATTCATTCTTTTTAGTGCAGGCATGTACAAACTTCCCAATTTGAAAGAGACCTGTAAATATACATCTGCCCGTCTCCCCTTTAGTCCATCCTTCTTGGTGTGTGTGTCTAACCTCCCTAACTCCAGAGCACAATTCCAGGGAAAAAAGTGGCTAAGAGTCAAGGCTCCTCCTGTTCGCCACGAGTTGACTGTTGACATCTTTTCACGTTTGACCCGCTAATAATGCAAATAAGATATACTTGTAGATGTTACATCTAAGATCAAAGTCTTCAAATCAACACTAGCGTTTATTGATATGCATCCTTTCTTGTTTTTAGTTATGAGAAGTGTTATTCGTTCACTTCAGTTCAAGATGTAAAGCACATATGGGCAAATTCTGATTGTGCGCAAAAATTGGGTGAAAAAAACACTTCTGGAAATACTATTTGCATATATCGGGTCATTTTTCTTCACCCAGTTACAAATTTCGCCCTGTGCAAGGGCAATAATGCGCCTGAGTGATCTTTGTGAGCAATTTTACTTTACGTTCTGTTTAATGTGCGATTCTATGCACAGGTTTCCACTAGTCGTTAAAATAACAAACTAACATGTTCACTTCTGAAATTCCATATTCCACTATACTAATTCACCACTAATCCTTTATGGGTTCCAGAGTAGCTCCCTCCCCCCCCTCCTTCCCAGACAAACCACTTCTGAACAAAACTGTGTTCACCCATGTGTTATGCTGCCAGGACCTACAGCCTAAACTTTCCCTCCCCAACTAAAGCCTACCACTAAACGTGGGAGATTTCCCCGACAAATCATGCATGCACCACATCTGTTACATACAGTCTCAGGAGTCTTCAGCGCCATGGTGCCATCCTCTCGGACAGTGACCCTCGCCGCCCATTCCCCCCATCCAACTGGCTGCTCCCAGTGCCCACTCTGACTCTTCAGTTGGACTGCTTGGATGCGGCCCTCCCCACAACACAGCCTTCCAGGATTCACGTTGTTCCTTCAACATTTTGTCTTACATCTCCGGGCACCTCCATACATCTGAATGCTGTATCAAAAAAGTGTGACTTGCCCTCCGAAATTGCTCTCAGACGGACTGGAAACAGGAGCATATACTGAAAAACCATGCTCCTCAGCTGTCTTAGCCTCCAAGAAGGACCTACGCTGGACCTGTATTTTTTTTGCTTGTAATCTGGGTAAATGGAGATCTTATGATTCTCGTACAAGAGGTCAGTAGCTTCGCGAGCTGCCCAAAAAAGATAATCCCTGTCTCTATAGTTCAGGATGCGCACTATAATAGTGAGTGGTGGGCCCCTGGTCATGGAGGGGCCAGCCTTGCATCATCCCGCAAACTCTCATGGCGCACCCTGCCCTGGGGAGCGGGTGTGTGCATGGCATATAGTTCAATGATGTTCCCCTGAGGAGGTGAGGGCAGTTTGCTCCTGCCAATGTTGAGGACCAGTAGGCAGAGAGTGTGCAAAAAGACAGGCAAGGTGAGAAAAGAAGTGCCATTTCAAATGAGCGTCTCCCTGCGCCTCCACACTACGTTGGCAATTCTCCCCAAGTCCAGCCTCAGGCCTAACCGCACAGGGGGGAATCAATGGCGCACCCACTCGTTGACTCAGCCCCAGTCCAACTGGGTATGATTATGCCTCAATGGCCAGTCCACAAAATCTTAGTTTTCCATTGTAATGCAGAGTTGTCTAGGGATCATCAGAATTGGCTCCATGTACGTAAACCACCAGCCCGGGCACCACCAACATGGACCTACCAGGCCTCTGAACACCGTCCACCAGCATGACAACTCAGAGGGGGGCACCCCAGGGGTTCCAACCAGGATAGCATTGCCCCATGCTCAGCAATATGGCACTGATCCTGCCCCAGCTACCTCCAAGACTAGTAGCGCAGCAGGGCTTCTGTGCTGGCTCCCTCTGCCTCACCTCACTGGAACTCAAAAGGGATCCTACAGGGCAGGCAAACTCGTCTGCATCAGAGCGCCCGTGGCAGGCCCCACAAGCAACTGCCGGCACTCCTGTGTCTATGGACCTCCGCAAATCAGGATCCGTCGAGTCACTCCCCTCTGCTCCCACTATCTCCAATCAGGCGGCTCCACTGCGGCCATCAGCTCTCCGTCAAGACAGGATACTACAGGCTTCACCGCTCCTCTTTGCCGCCCCCAAACGGGAGAAGCTCTCAGGAGGGGCCGTCCCACCGCCCGGACCAACACAGCCGCGGACCCAGGCTAGCCCAGCCAGCTCACCACTGGCCCCTGCAGCGCCCGAGCAGTCCCCACTGGAGATGGTCCCATCCTACAGGGCCAGCGGTGTTTCTCTGATGTCTTCTGGCTTGAGAGCCCTGGTTGTGGGAGGGGACACTTGTCAACTGGTCAGCTTTGCTGCCCTCTGCTCTCAGTGACATTTGGAGCTATGGAAGTGCCTATAAGGCGTAGGATATTGCAAATTAAGAGAGGACTTTTTGAACCCAGGCATGATGCGGAACTCAAAATCGAACATTGAAAACAGCTTTCCTAGTTGCTACCATGTCATTAAGGAAAGTTTGTGAAATCCAGGAGCCATATGAACTAATAAATAAGGAGAAAGTAGTGATGAGGACAAACCCATAGTTTATCTCAAAAATGGTATCACATTTTCATATTTTCATATTAAAGCGGCAATACATCTACCTGCATTCTTCCAACAACCCAAAAAGCAGGTTGGGAGAGCCCTACATACACTGAACGTGAGAAAAGCAATTAAGTATTGGTTACAAAAATAAAATCAATCATGAACGCAGATCAATTTATCTCCTCTGCACAATCGAGCAAAGGCTTCATAGTTTTAAAGGGTTCTATTGCAAGATAGATATTCCAAACAATTTAAGACCGTCACAAAACAGCAGGAGTAACCCTCTGAGAGAGACCAAGAGCCTATTCGACAAGGAAGAAGGTAACAATATTAGTCTTTCTAGTAAATGTATCCTCAAATGATGTCTGCTTGGCAGTCACATGGTCTTTCATCCACTCTAACAAAACATTGTTCTCTGGACATTCTAACTAATAAGGAAGCTTAAGTGGGACAAAGTGTTAAAATACCTGCTTGTAAATGCACAATCGGATAGCTTCTGGGATTACCTGGTCACAAAGTCAATGCCCAGCATGTAAATCCAGAAAAGATTTTCGCTACAAAACTAAAACGTTGCTTACCGATAGGAGTAGTTTTGCAGCTGGAGGAATTTTCAGGATTCTCATAAGACACACCCACCTCCCCAGATGATGTGAATCTGCATAAAAGGCAAAAATAAAAAAACATATGAGAAGGAAACCATGCAAAGAGGAATAGGAACCTAAAGATGGCAACGATGTTGGGGTTTACAGGGGAATATGTTTGATGTCATTCAAGGTGGGACAAGGGACCAACTGGTCAATGACTCCTACAATAAAAACAAGCATTTGCAATGCAATAGGTCTCGCAGTTAAACGAGTTAAAGCTATTGGCATTGTAAATGACAATGCCAATAGGCATTGTTATTTGCAATGTCAATAGCTCAAACTCGCGTAAATGCGAGACCTAATGCATTGCAAATGCTTGTTCTCCCAGTTGCGCCTGGGATCCCGAGTGCTATCTATTTCTGTTTTTCAGAAGGGCAAAGCCATTGAAGACAAATAAGGCTTTTGGCACCTTTGGTGCCTTTGGGCGGCAGAACTCAAGGAGAATGCATTGTACTGATCGCCCGTTATGTAGAGCCACGTTTCAAACGGGGAATGACGAAACGCGCCGTTTAAGAATGCAGAGGTCCTGCTTTTGATATCTGATTTCTGCTTTCATTCGTGCACGAGAATGTGTTCAATTGACTTGCTGGATCCAACCAAGGTCGTTGCGCATACGTAAGCTGAGTAATTGGGGAAGGTGAAAAGAGATACATGGATATGTTAGTAGTGTTACGTCACACTGGGCCTCCGTGTGGCTATGAGCATAAAGTTCTACTTAAGAATCATGCCCAGACTTTTTAAAAGGTTAACAGCTGGCTGTTTATTTCCCGCTGGGATTGGTGGCAACCCCACATTCAACACTCTTCAAAGAACAAACAACCTGAGGACTGGGGCTGCAAATAAAAGAACATTACAGCTAAAGCTTCCAGGACAAAATGAAAGCAGAAAAGGGAAGCCTTGGCACGGTCAATAGGTCTTGCCTTTTGCATAGGCAAAAATTAAAAAAAGCACAATGATGTAAACGAACATGCATGTGCATGTTTGTCATTCTGCTGTGGCAGCTATTTTCTTTCTTTGTAAAATACCATACCAAGATGGCAGATACCAATCTAGGAACAGTAAATGAAAAGTGCGTGAAATGCCTTTATTTACAACGGAGCAGCTTTAAGCCCGACCTTTCCAGCTCCTGAAGAGACACAGAGGGGGAAGGGGGGGGGGGGGGGGTGGAGACATTCAGGCTGGCAAATGGTGATCATTTCGCGGCCGCTTTGATGTTCTCAGTGGGCGCGCGGCTCACTGAGAACATCAAAGCGGCCGCGAAATGATCACGCTGGCTGCCAAATGGTGCGCGCGCCCGGCGCACATGCACTGTATTTGGAGGCCTGCAAGCAGTAGTTTGCACTTCCAAATCCCCCCGTTTCCAAAAGCTCTTGCGAGAGCAGCGCTAAAGCGCTGGCTCAGGCGAGACCTAAAAAGAGAGAAAAAACCTAAAATAACAATAGTTATAGACCCAACCACTAGATGGCAGAACAATGCTCAGCATTTGAATCCAGAAAATTCTTAAAGCTGCAAAACTACTCCTACTGATAAGTTATCTTATACTGGACTCTGCACTTCCTGCTTCTAAGAAGTGATTATTTGAAAATGCTTTTTCTATTGGTTAGTTCTGTCTTTTTAATCCTTGCCTCTATGTGGTGCAGCAGGTGGAAGCATCCTCACTAGTGCAGGTTGTGCCATTGACCCATGATCTGCATCTGGGATTGACATGATGCATCTTAGTGCCTATTGAGAGGTATTAATTAGTGAATCGGAGGAAACAGTGAGCACGAGCATAAATAGACCATGCTTCCACCTCAAAATGTCTCTACTGCTACCTCTTTTGACCTTTGATTCCTGGGCTTTCCTGCTGGAATCTGTGGAGTGTTGGACTATGAATGATAAGTCATATGGGCCTGAGTCTGTGGCACTCTGTCCTCAAGATGGCTACATTCTCATCTTGTAGCTTGAGGGGCCATTCCACCGGTCTGTGCAAACTCATTTAAGTGACTCATTTTACTTCTCCTTTCTACAGCTGCTCATTGTACAATCAGTTACTGTCCTACTGCTGGTGGAGCAAACTTTGTGTAAGACTGTGCTGTAGCATTGCTGGTGTGTCTTGACAGAGGAACTATGTGACATTCTGAGCACTTTGGCCCCTTCTCCAGCCCCACTGGAGTGCCTCTTGGCTGGCCTCTGCAGTGTCTGGGGTAGTCACTGGCTTTGGACTTCTAAAACAGTGGCGATACAGGTGCTTTTAGAATTGCAATCTCTGCTTCTTTTTCAGTAGGTGTACCAGTGTTGCTAGTTAGTAGGACTGCCCAAGTGTGGATTTGTTGGTACCTATTGTTTTTTTCTTTACATATATACATCTTTTTCCAGAGCACTGGGCTATTAGTTGCAAGGGTTCCCTAGGTCACAATGCTTTTGGTCCGTCATCTGATGGCCTCCTTTTGAGGGGTCATGGCTCTTCTGACTGCCTTTTTGGGAGAAGGGACATCCCTCTGCTGGTTAAACCACTGCTGAAAGCGTGGAGACTCCCCACCTGCAACCTGCGTTCCAGCTTCTCTCTTGGGTCAATGCCTGAGTTTCCCTTTTAGATTGCGTGTGAATATACTCACTGCAAGTGATCTAATGCAACATTGCAACTACAGTCTAAATGAACATGAGACCCTCAGGGATGTTTGATGGATATTTGACTTGCCTACTCTGACTCACTCCATTTGGCTCACTGACGCCAGTCATCATTGACCCTTGCCCCTCTCACAAAGTTCTTGTGTGGGTGATATTCTGCATGAGAAATACCTCTGGCTGCTCAACAGCAACTTCTGCTGACATGACCAAGCAATGCAAGGCACTGAGGAGGTTATATTCCTCACATACAGTTACAGTGCATACGGGAGTGCATTTCATCTCCACTAAATTCTATGGGAGATTAAAGCTAAACATGCAATGACTAGTAAGAAATGTAAAACATTAGCCTTACAGATGTAAAGTATCTTGTTTAGTCTGCAGTAGATGATTGGGCAAATAGGGAGTCTAACAATAGGAAATCTGCTGTTGAGGTTGATGTTACAAAAATAAACAACTTAACAAAGTATGTTGAAAGGTAGCTCCAGCAGTTAGCATCTGTGTATTAAAAAACATTCATATTATCAGCATTAGGGTAAAATTAACAAGTGATTGATTCCCATAATCTTGGACATGGCTGGCCTTCATCTTCATCTTTGTTGTTGAAAAGACTGAGAAGGTACTTTGATGGGACTCGAAGGGTCTTGAGAGCATGGGCAATAGCATACGCGGTTTCCTGCCAAGTTACAGAGTGTAACGATTGTTCTTGGTGTCAGGGCACACTTTTTAAAAGTTCCTAAAATGAAATTTACCCATTAAAAACGCCCTGGTTCCATCTCTGAATTAGGGTTTACAGTCATCTCCCCTGATGTCAGACTCAAGTCTGGTGTAAACAATTATATTCATCTTGCAGAGCTTTATATGATTTTACCAGCATTCATTAGGTGCCTGCAGACATCTTATCGTGTGTTATTCTTAATGCTAAATTCTTACTTTAGTTAATGGGTGCATGATTTCATTGGTAACCTTTTTTAGGGTTAAATTCAGTACAGGGTACATAAAGGTCTCTGTTTTTGTTATTGAGATAATATAATATTTGATGATTGGTGGCCAAGATGGTGGACGTGATGGACGTGCGGTAAGCGAGCTTTGCAGGCCTTTCCTGCCCTTTACTATCCTGCCTCATATGAGACACCCACAGATTGGCTGAAACTGCCTCAACACCTTCCCTCTGTGGGGCAGTGCTGGAGCCGGAACGGCGGGGTGAGACCACGGAGTTGGCTTTGTCAGTGGCGGGGGACTAGGGCCAGCGTTGGTCATGCTGCGCAAGCGCCTGCCAGAGGAACACAGCTCTCTTTGGAGCCCAGGAGCAGCAGTGCAGGGGGACCGAATGCCCCCCAGTGCAGGGTCCCAGAACACCGCGTCATCGCCCACTGGGGTCAGAAAATTGAACTGGATCGGGCCCTTCTGCCCAAGGTGAGGTATTATTTTAACCCTGCAAGCGATTCCCAATCATGGCCTGCACTGGCCCCATCATGATGCAGAGCATCTGCTTCGAGGCTCCCCTTCCCCCCGGGGTCCACTTCCCCAGTGCTCTGACTGCAGTGCCCCTTGAGGTCCTGCTGGGCTGGCCGCTGGGGGCTGACTGTGGGTCAGACCACTGAGGGATCACTGCCTACCCCTACATAGGTGTACTGGGGAGCCATGCTGCCGGCCTGGAGAAGGACTTCGCTGTGGCCAGGAAGAGGCGGTTGAGTGCCTACTTCAGGGAGCCAGCTGAATAGTGGGCTGGGCGGAAGTGCGGAGACTAGGCGGAAGAGATCCATGGCACTACAGTGCGGGGAGTGGGATTGAACTTCTGAACAGCCCAGGCCTTGCCTCACAGTGGTGTGATATGTGAAGGAGGCTCGCAAACAGACTGGGCTCCTTGTCCTGGAGTATGGCCACAGTAGCTACCCCTGGACCGCAGCGGTCCCTGCTGACTCTTGCCTGGGCTAGTTGAGGCCTTTGCACATAGACTTGGGGACATGAGTGCTTGCTGGCTTGAGAGTTGCGAGGGGTTGGCGGTTGCAGTGATCCCTGTACTTGTCTCACGATTTGGCTCGCATGCGGATCATCATCTTGCTTGACATTCAAGTGAGGACTGTGCAAGCACTGGGAGTCCTGCTTCCGCTATAGCGGATGGTGATTTGCCCTGGGGTGCAGGATCGCAACCCCTGGCCCATGCTGACTTCTAGGCCCACATGGCCTTCCTGTGCCGAGCACATGCCCTGCCATCATGGTCAAGCAATTTGGCCCGAAGTGTGGTTCAGAGACTGAAGAGGAGGGGGTCTCTGCAGGTCGCGGTGCCCTAAGAGGCCGGGCCTGGGACACCCAAGACTGGGTGAATAGGCCCCCGCCTGTGGATATACTCACTGCAATTGATCTAATGCAACATTGCGACTACAGTCCAAATGAACACGGGACCCTCAGGGATGTTTGATGGATATTTGACATGCCTACTCTTCTACTCTGACTCACTCCATTTGGCTCACTGACGCCAGTCATCATTGACCCTCTTGCCCCTCTCCCAAAGTTCTTGTGTGGGTGATATTCTGCATGAGAAATACACCTCTGGCTGCTCAACAGCAACTTCTCCTGACTTGACCAAGCAATGCAAAGCACTGAGGAGGTTATAGTCCTCACATACAGTTACAGTGCATACAGGAGTGCATTTCCTCTCCACTAAATTCTATGGGAGATCAAAGCTAAACATGCAATGACTAGTAAGCAATGTAAAACATTATCCTTACAGATGCAAAGTATCTTGTTTAGTCGGCAGTAGATAAGACGATAAGGCTGTGTTAGACCCCAAGCTGGATGCATTGATGGTTGAGATGAGTTTACTAATTGGGCCAGACTGGGTATAGGGTGGAGTCCAACAAATTTGCACGGGCTGGCATACGCCCCTTAGTGTTGGACATGCAGTCTCTACTGAATGCCTTTCGAGCAGAGGTGACCTCACTAAACAACCGAGCAAACGACGTAGATGGCAGATTGCGGCACAACAGTGTTCTTATACTGGGGCACCCTGAGGGGATAGAGGGCCCCAACATAGACCTTTTCTGTGAGGATTGGCTCCTCAACACAGTACTAGATGGGCGTAGGGCAACTTTCTTCTCTGTGGAAAATGCACATAGGCTACCTGGCAGGCCACCTTCATCTGGTGAGCGACTGTCGGCAGGGTCCTTGGAAGCTCTCCATCGCTCCTCGAGTCAGTAGCAGCTGTGCTTTCTAATTCTGAGCTCCGGGGTGTACCAGTTGTCTTGTTTCAAGGCTTTGTCAGTTTTAGCTGGTTTCAACGGTGCAACTTCGTCGGTGCATTTTGTTATCCAGGTGGTGAAGTTCCAGACAGCCTGGTTGAGATTTGTTGAGGTTTTGGGTTGTGTGGCGCTTAGAGATTGAGTCCATTGTGTCTGTGACAGGGGCGGCTCCTCCACTATTGCTGTGGAGCGTTGCCCCACTGCTTTCTCGCAGTGCGAGAAGTTGAAACATAAAATGGTAATAACTTTTAGTTATTACCATTTTATGTTTGCGTTGCGCGTGGGCGGGGCTGCTCTGCTCTCAAAGCAGGGGAGGAGTGGTGTGCCCACTCCTGAGTGTGCAAAGATGGTTTGGTCAGCCCTCTCAGGCAGCTCAGACCAGTCATGCGCACTTTTCCCTTCTCCATGCAGGCTGCTATGCAGCCTGTATGGAGAACATGCCCACCCCATAAGCCCCTGGCTGAGCGCGGTTACGGCATTCCGGACCAATCACAATGCTGCTTTGTGGTTGGCTTAGGAGAGGGAGTTTGGCTGCCTGCTTTCTGTTAATATCGGAGCCAGGAGAGCAGGAACCAAGAAGACGCGGGACACAGCCTCAAGGTAAGTTTAAATAACTATTTTTTTTTTTTAATGAAAACACCCTCCCCGCATGACCTCCCATGCACCACCACCAGCCCCCCTCACCCCCGCGTGATCCCTTACCCCCCCGTGACCCCTTACCCCCCCGCCCGCGACCCCTTACCCACCCGCCCGCGACCCCTTACCCCCCCCCCCCCCCGCCCGCGACCCATGCCGGCCACAATTGCTTTGTGACTTTTCCCCAACTGTGGTGGGTAGCACTGTGGTGATCGTAAAGTAGATGATGATGGCGTGGCCGATCCAGGTGAACTCTGTCATGTGGGTTAATTTAAGTCTGTCGCTGGAGATGAAGATGGTGCCAATTGTGTGTCCGACTTTGTGCATGGGTTCAGTGACTAGTTGTGGGAGGCCAATGTTGTTAAGGTTCTCTAGGAGGGAAGTGGTGTTTGTGTCGGAGTCGTCAATGTGAAAATTGAAATTGCAGAGCAGGAAATAGTGGTGGGAGTTGATGGCCAGGGAAGCGATGAGGTTAGAGATGGCGTTGCAGAAGGCTGGTCGGGGCCCCAGTGGTCCTTAATCGAGGTCATGGCGTCGATTTGTATTTGGAAGCTGAGGTGTTATATCAGGGTTGTGGGGTAGTCATTGTTGATGGTGCATCAGATGGTTTCCTTGAAGATTATGGTGATGCCTCCACCTTGTCTGTTTGCGCAGTCTCTATGTATCATCTTGTAGCTGATGGGTGTGGTGGTGGCGATGTCGGGGTTCGCGGTGGGGTTAAGCCACGTTTCGGTGATGAAGGCCATGTCAGGGGAGAGCATGGCGATAGTGTCCCAAATTTCTATGGCCTGTTTGTAGAGGGAACAAGTCTTGAGCAGGATGCAGTGTAGTGGTGCCAGGTGCCTCATTGATGAGCAACTCCCTGAGACACCCCCAGGCATGACCCTCTCATTAGGTATTGAGAAGGCCATCGACACTCTAAGTTGGCTTTACCTTCATGAGTTGTTTTGAAGCATGGGGCTGGGCCCAGAGATAAGATAGTAGTACCTTTTGTGTACGAACCTGGTCACTAGAATACTTACCGGTAGGGACATCTCGGCGCAGTTTCCGGTTTGTCAGGGCATCCACCATGGATGTCCACTCTCTCCCCTCCTTATTGCTCTGCCCTTGGAGCCATTGGTGGGCCTCTTCTGAACAACGGGGCCATAGTGGTGCATACAGAGTGGCATATCGTGGGAGGTGATTTCACTTTATGTAGACGATGTGTTGATATTTCTTCAGGACATCTGTCGAAACCTCCTCGGGTGAAAGGTAATGAAAGATTTTGGTAGGGCTTGCAGCTGAACTGGTCTCAGTCCTGTCTTTTCCCACTTCGTGGTAGCCCAATGGCAGATCATGGGGGCTCCCACCAATCCGGACTGTTGTGGCAATTTGACTTATTTTGCTACCTCTGTGTCTACGTCTGTGGCAGAACGTGACTTGGTAGATGGTAACCTGGGTGGAGTACTAGCTGGAGTACACTGCTCTCTGACTTTTTGGAATTCTTTGCCCCTCTCCCCCATGGGCAAGGTGTTCATCGCCAAGATGCTGGTTTTGCTTCGTCTGCTTTACCACTTCCTGGCCCTGCCTGTATCTCTCCCCCAGCGTTTCTTTACGGATCTGAGCTCGTTCCTTATCGACTTGACGTGGGGCCAGAGCCATACACCAGAAAGGGCATGCGTTGCCAGATCTCTAGACGGGCAGGATATCCTTGATTTGCATATGGGCTCCAGATGCGGTGCGAGAAGGATGGGGTGCCTAACCAGAGTCAGAACCAAATACTGCTTAGTCCAATATGTAACTCCGCGCCATGGCCCTGTACTGTATGTCCCCTTCCTGCCATTGTAGGTGCTTCTGGCATTTTGGAGGATAGCTGATAATCACGAGAGAGACGCATGGATAGAGGCAGGGTTGACATGTTTGGGGATGTTTACGAGCCCAACCTACTCATGCCTTTCCAAGATCTGGGGAGAAAGTACGACATCCATGAGGGTCAGTTCCTGACCTATAATGCATTGGTGGCAGCAACTGGCGCTGCGTGGGGGCCAGTTCGTTCAGTGCCCCCCACATTTTTGGCCTTACAGACATTACTAGAACATGGTTCAGAAAGACGTGCAATCATGCTGCTTTGCATCATCAGGTACTGTGGAACAAATGGCCCCGATCCATCCGCTGGAAGCTGACAGACAAACAATGGGGCCAAGTGTTGGAACAGGTAAAGGATGTCTCCTGTAACTACCACCTGCAATACACCCAATTTAATTGTCTACCAGACATACCTGATGCCGCCGCATCTCTATCATGCCCTGCCGGGCATCTCTCTGGGCTGCCCCTGCTGCACCTCCGCAGAGGCGGATTTCAACCATAGGGTCTGGGACTGCCTGGTGATCTCTTCTGGGGAGAGGCAGTTCAGGCCCTCTCCGAGGTGATGGGCCATCCCCTGCAGTGTGAGACGCTTCAATGTTTGTTGGGCCTGAACACTAGGACATCCAGGAATAAGTAAGCGACTCAATTCATTGATCTGGCATTCGTCCTTTCAAGGCACCGGATTGCCATGACCTGGAAGGCGGCTGTGGTGCCGCTGCTGTCTCTTTGGTTTAAGGATCTCCTTAAATGGGCAGCCGCCAAGATAGCGATATGGAGATCACTGCCAGTGACACTGGGGACAGTGCCAACCCTGGACGCCTGGGATACCTATATGGTTTTGCTGTTGGCCAAAAGAGACAAGTGACCTCCCTGAGAGGGGGTGGGGTAGGGTTACCCCACCCAAGTACGCTCGTTTACGATGGTACGACGGACTCGGGCTTCCGGTAGCCCTCTCACCACCCCCCTCCCACCACAAACACTTTCGAATTACATGGTAGGATAATTGCCCACCCCCCATTATTGTTATTCCTGCGTAGCTCCTGTCGGCATCTGCGGATCAGTTTTTAGGTCTCGCCTGACCTAGTGCATGCGCTGGTCTGGCGAGACTTTTAGTGAGGGCTTAAAAAAATGCTACCATGGCCGGCCTAGAGCTTGAGTGCATGTGCGCGGGTGCGCACCGCGCTTGAACGTGATCACTTTCACGGCCGCTTTGATGTTCTCCGTGAGCCAATGCTTGTTTAGCTTAATGGTCAATCTGCGTGGCCATACGATGATTAACGTCCTACTACAGCTGCTTTTTTTATAATTTAACAAAATAAGCTCAACATATAATGTATAGCTTTCTGCTTGTTTATCGAAGGTAGAATACAAGCATTTTTAGCACCGCCACAGTCCTAAAAGGAAAGTACAGGAACCTATATACAAGACGATAGTACAGTGAAAGTAGGTACCTGCACACTTTATATCAATCTACCTTCCTTTTAAATCAACTGCCCCCATCGCTTAACACTACAGTCAATAACTCCTCCCCCCCACACACAGAGTCTCCCAAACCTTGCAGAGCGTTCCCCCTCACCCTCAACACACCCCACCCCTCTGCACTCGCCCCATCTCAGTGCCACTGCCTCCCGATCAATAAGTCCCCACTTTCCACCCCGGGTCACCAGGCCTCGCCCTTCGCTTGGAAAGCCGAAACCTACAGACACCATCTGGAAATGTTTTAGACACCCGCCTTCCGCCCATACCCAGTAAAATTCCTCCAACTGCATACAGCGAAGGGACGGGTTTATTATTTTGCTCTGGGTTTTGGTTCCCGGGGACCCGTTGAATGCGTCCTGGCGGCCTCCCTGGCCCTGCAGACACTTCCCATTAGCGAGAGGCGCCTTGAGTTTCACATCTCCTGTGCTATGTGTTGCACAAGCCATGTAATCCAGCCGCTGATCTTCGGTTCTCCTCACGGATCCTTGCTCGAAGCTCTCACTGACGCACAGTGCTGCCACGTAGCCCCGATCACTCATGTAGTGCCTTCCACTATTAATGTGACACATTAGCGCTATCTCAAGCCCGGGGCCAGTTTTACTTGCCACCCTCAGCCGGTCTGGGCATTTTAGCCCCCTTTCCGTGGTCGGACTTGTAGTGTCTTTTAAGCCCATACCTTTAGTGGGAAAAGAGCAACTACCACTCCCATAATGCATTGTGCTGTTGGATAAAACAAACCAGCATTGGCATAGCCAATAGGTCTCGCCTTTGGGACCTTATGAGTGTTTAGCCATGCAACAGTTGCATAACTAAATACTTATACGGTCCCAAAAGCGAGACCTATTGGCTATGCCAATGCTTGTTTCTTCTATCGGTTACCGCACAGTCCATAGGGACCCCGCTAACAGAGCCTCAGATTGGCACTACTGTCTACCGATTGTTGATGTTTTTTCTTATCGCACGTCTACATCCTTGCACTATCTGATCATTTATTGCCACTACATTGACATTGACTCATATTACACTTGTCTGCTTGCCTTGTCAACAGAATACGCATTATATTATGCAGAAGGCTATATCGAGAGCGTATGTTACAATATTGTTTACACTGTATGTATCTATCAACAACTGACTCAAAAATGAAAAATAATAAAGAGCTACTTGCGGGGAAAAAAGGATAATATTTGATAGGTGGAGGAGGGAAATGGCTAATACAAGACCTTTATCAGGTCTCTAATTCGAAATAGAAAACCAAAGGCAACAGTGACCCTGCAAAGGTGAGGTAGAAGCTGTCCTGCGCGAACAGACTTTGTCAAAATAATAATTCGAGAATCCCTAAACAGACTACACATTTATTTATGGCGGTCTCCTCATATGCTTTCAGGGATATGTGGCTGACTGTTGCTACTACTCTTAAAGAGCTCTCATAACTAACACAAGCATGCTCAACTCAAGTTTCTAGTTGTGATTGCAGACTCAGAATGGCGCTACTCGGTAGTGCAGCTCTTTTGGTAAAACACATTTCAAATTCCTCACCATTTGAATATTCCCCAGGTATCAGACTTGATCTGGAAACCTTTCAGTAGTACATTTGTATACTGGTAGCAGACCACGTGCGACTCCGAAACCATGCCGTTCTGTTCCAAAAATGATGTGCAGAGCAACTCTTGCACGCTGATGTCAGTACATTACTTTCTGTGCCACCAGACGTGGATCCGGAGCTACCTCTTTTTCTCTTTGAGATCCTTACCTCGATGAAAATTTCTATTTTCAGTCTGCAAGGGAATGTCACTTCCCAAAACTACAGGTTTTAAGCCCTGTATGACTTTCACGAACAAATGTCTGTGATAGATAATCATCAGATTTGCCTGTGGTGTCTGAGATCGAGTCACAACTTTAAAGGCTGCAGTGACTGCGTCTCAATTATTCTGAAGGCCATACGAGACTGTAAGGTGAAATTAGACATCGCCAAGAACCGAAAGACTCCACAACTAGACCAATCCATGTCAAAAGGGCAATCCTAGTACTATTCAAGATCCAGAAGTCGCAGTCGCCATTCCGGAGGTCATATTTCGTCTTGGTCGAAGTAGACGGGTAGGTCGAAGAAAAATAATTAGAAATCTAAGTGGGACTCAGGCCCTTCACTCCACTCACACAATCCTGAGAAGGTGCAGGGGTAGCCCTATACATCTTGCTCGCGTGCCCTAAGTCACTTAACGGCTGAGGCTATCCTGCAACTTCTACTGGCTCAATCCTAGTTTGCAGGGCCATCCATCACTCTGAAACAGATTGAAGTTTCATGAGGCCATGCTCCAATTCTTTTGATCCTTGCTAGCTCTCTCTCGCATGCCTGCGGGCCCCACAGAGTCAAGAGGTTCTCCATTTCAAATACTGCAAGCTAATTCACCCTTGGTGCCAGTTGGTCCCTTCAAGATCTTCTCTGGCTCCAGTTCCAACTCTGGTGCCCAAACCCGTACCGGTACTTCAACGCTGATGAAGACTCCATCGATGCCGGAAGATGAGGTTTTACGCAGAGTCAGTGTTCGACCTTCACCGAGGCTGGGCTGGGCCGCTATGGCAACCCCACTCCCTCCACTCAATCTGCCACCTCCACAAATAAGAACACACCTGCATTCTCTGGTCCGTGCTGATTCAGAAAATGATTACAATGCTGCTAATTCGATTGGCCAGCTATAATGTGAGGAGAATTGGTATGATGACCCATGAGTCCGGGTTCCTCTCACCCCGTGATATTGCCACTGAGGAGAGTGCTTCTTACGCTGTGGTAATGTGCAGGACGTCTGAAATCCTTAAACCTAATCTCCCCACATTGGAGGTACAGACCAATTTTCTGACTGAAATTCTCCAACCGAGGCAAATGGCCACTTAGCCATACTGCCCATTCAATGAGGCACTTTCGAACAGCTTATTGGGGCATGGACCAAACCTTGCTCATGCCCCCTGGTCAACCACCGGAATTCTAAACGCCACTGCCCTGCGTGACCTTGTGTTTGGTGGTGCAGGTGTCTACAAGTAGGACTAGCGCAAATACAGTTCCAACTACTTCTACCTTTGGAAAGCGAGTCTTGTCGTCCACGAGCTTGGTGCTCAGATCTGTAACTGCAGTGCTTCCTGGGGTACTATTCCCACACCCTGTGGTCTCCAACAGAGTCATGGATCCATATCGCCCTTCATGAGCTGAGGGCCTTCCGCTTGGCATTGAAAGCCTTCCTTTCTTCCATCAAGCAGAGGCTGGTGCAGGTGCTCATGGACAACACCAATGCCATGTAGTACTGCAGCAAACAGGGAGGGACATGGTCACGGACCCTGTGCAGGAGGCCCTGCACCTCTGGAAATGGCTGGACTAACACATTTTGTTCCTGGTGGTGAGCCATCTGGCAGGATAGTTTAATGTGAGGGCAAATGAGCTCATCAGTTCGCGCCTAGCGGATCAAAAATGGCAGTTACACCCGGAGGAGGAGCAAGGTCTGTTCCTCGAATGGGGAAACCTTGGCTCAATCTATTCACTACTGCCGAGCATGCCCACAGTCAATACTTCTGTATATTGGAGTTTCCAATGTGTGTTTCACTCTGAGATGCGTTCCGCCTCAAATGGAACTCGGGACTCCTTTCCGCCAATATCACTCCTGTCAGAGTTCTCAAGAAAATCAGGGCCAACTGGCCCAAAGTCTTCCTGTTAATCTACCGTACACCACCGTCTTCCTAGACAACCTGGTTTTGAGAACAAAGGCATCTTTCTTGCCTAAAGGTATGGTGCCATTTGAAACTACGATTACTAAGTTATGAATTTATCGTGAAATCGACGTAACAGCCCATATTAGGAATTCCCCTCACGCCACAGGATTAGTGTGGCTTGGAATTACCGCCTCGCTATAAGTATGTATAAAATCATGGGATCTTAGTAGGGTGCTAATCACTCGACAGCCTTTAGTTTGAATCTTAAAATTACAGAGATTAGCTCAGAGTGTAACTTACACCCTTGTGTTTTTCTCTTGTTTCTCTTGTGTGTGCTATCTTTACAGACCTTAATATAGTGAATTTGTTCAGGTCAGTGGGTCTCGGTTTTATAATATTGGTAGAATTAAGAATAACGCTGAATTCTTAACTTTTGAACAACAGTGTTGCTTTCAAGGTTGTGTCACTGGGTGACTTTCTTAGGACTTGAATTAGAAATACCTACAAGACGATCCATATAGAATTTTATTCTGATCACATAACCAATCATTATCACGTGCACTCCTCACCTTTGAGCACAAATGAATACATCTGTACAACTCTTTCCTCAAAGTGTGATTTTACTCAATTTTTGAATGTCACTAATGGCACTATATGCATGAACAAACACCAGATTATAAGGTGCTAACATATCGACTTGCACCATGTTATTTTAATTACCCTGGGAGCACATTTGTTTTAATAATAACAAATGTTTGTGATTAAAAAGTAATGTAAAATACCATATTACTCTCTACCTAGCCGTGAACAAGTCGCATGTACAATCATACTGAGGCGACGAAACGTGTGTTGGCTTGGGAACTACTTTCTAAACGAAAAACTTGAAGATCAAATAAAAAGAAGGAAGAAAAAAGAAAGAAACAAAAGATTGATTTACTGTGTTTCATGTGTGATCGAATTCGAAAACTATAAACTGAAATTTACGTGCGCTTGGGTACATACTTTATGGTGCCATGCCACTTCGGTCAAAACATCCCTTGCCGGGGTGCTATTTTCCGCCTCACCCGTCTAAGGAGGAGTAGAGAGGCCACCGTTTGGACCCCAAGCGAGCTGTAGGCTTTTATATTAATCCTACCAGAGAACCCAGAGTGGACGATGAGCTTGTTGTGGGGTTCTCTGGAGTGAAAAAAGGTAAGGCTGTACTAGAGTGAACCATCTACAGCTGGATCATGCTCTGCATTGAGATCTGCTACGAATTGGCAGCTTCTGAAAGAAATGTGTGATCATTATTCCTGGGCCAAAGTTGCTATCTATGCTATGCAGAGTCCTTGTCTTGGACATTTGCTAGGTGGCTATATTGGCATCCCTCCATACATTAATAAAGCACTATTATCTGGACAGTCAAGTTTGCTGATAGGCATATTTTGCTCACTTGTTGCTACAGGACTTTGTGGCATGATTCCATTCACAGACCCTCGTCCAAATAGGTACTATGTTATCTATTCAAAAGGTGCTTAATCCGCAGGTAGAAAGCTCTATCAGAAGAGCAAGTTACTACCTTGCGTAAGTTCCACTGGAGAACTTACTCTCCCATCCTACCTTCTCTGTGATTGCACTCTATTCATTAATAAGATCCCAAGTCTAGGAATCTGCACACTGGTCACAACCAGTTTGCTATTGGGGCTCTGCATCCTTTAAACAACTGACATCAGCGTGTGGGAGTGGTGCCTGCTCCGCGCGTCATGTCTAGAGTGGAATGGCGTCACCTACTGGTGTGCAAAGGTACTGCTGAAAAGTTTCCAGATCCAATCTGACGCCTGGGGAATATTCAAGAGGTGAGGAATCTGCCGTTTGTTAATTTCTACCAGCAAGAATGTTACAGAAGGGAAGTAACTTGTTCAATCCCAACATTGACTCTTTGGAGTGAAATATTATGAAAGTATTGGGGAAAGGTTTATTGCTCCTACTGATGTTGCCAGAATATTGAGGTCGTTTTAGACCAGCCTGCTGAAGCTTGTTGGTGCAGTTACAAGAGTACCTAATTTAATGCAATAATGGCAGTTTGACACCTAGTGGTTCAGACATTAGCTGTTAGAGCAGTGTAATCGTCATCCAGCTGTGCACCATAAATAATATCTGTTGGCTTTGGAACTTACCAGTAGGATTGAGAGTTGTTAAAGCAACTAGCCGAATAGCATTCTGAGTTAAGGTAATTAGGTAATCCTAGAATGGTTTGCGAAAGATACTGGTTCCGTGGACAATCACGGGATGCCATCAAGGCCCCCCTGTGTGGGTCTGAATGGCCAAAGAGGATGGGATTCTAAAGTTGCTTGGATTGGCACTTTCACACCTTAAATGTGAGACTAATCTCTTCCAGCAAATCACACCCTACTCCGGAATCCCTTTTAAAGTTCCATGAGGCTCTGCAGGTGAGAACTTCAGTTCCAAAACACGGCGTCTGAATCAGACATCATGCAGTCCTAAAATTATTAGCCTGTCAAAACTACCTCAGCACCAAAACATGAATTCTATGCAAAAGCCAGAAAAATTGTTTCTTTCAGTGATAAAGTTGCTCTGTAACATGCTTTAACCTTTCTGTTTTTTTTGTTTTTTTTTTTAAACAGGATTTTCACTTTGTATAGCAAATCTTTACCACTAGACTTGGCATGTCGAGTGTGGGATGTTTTCTGTCGTGATGGAGAAGAGTTCCTTTTTCGCACAGCCCTGGGAATCTTAAAACTTTTTGAAGACATTGTGACCAAAATGGATTTTATACACATAGCCCAGTTCCTAACTAAACTACCAGAGGATTTGTCTTCAGAAGACTTGTTTATATGCATTGCTTCAATTCAAATGCAAAGTCGGAATAAGAAATGGGCTCAGGTAATCTTTCTCAAAGCTTCCTTAGCTCGAAGATGTATACATGTGTTTTCATTAGTAAAACCTGAATTGAGGGTAATGTAACTTATGCAAATGTTAATATAATATTAACAATAATTTGGGTATTAAGAACAGGGTCTAAAGGTACACTCAGAAATACTCTGTTACGGAAATGACTTAGTTTGAAGCATCCATTGTTTTAATATTTTATCGGATTTGATGTTAACGTTATGGCATTCTAAACGTAGACTAAAATTCATACTCCTTGTTCTCTGGCAGTCTTGTTACATGTGTTGTCCACCCAGTAAATCCAATTATGTTTTCAGTTACTGGGCCTTCTGTACAAGTAGTTTATATATAACTTTTGACACAGAGAACAAAATAACAAAGCTCTACTGTGCTTGAATGAAAGGAAGGGCGGAGAGGTCAGGGTAAAATTATGTGTTTCAGATTTTAAAATTCATTAATCTGTAACTAACATCTGTAATGAAAAAAATATAGTTGCATGATTCGATAGAAGTTTGAGTCCATCGATAATACTGCATGTCTTGTAAACTAGCAGTAATAATCCTGTGGCATATGTAGTTTAACTGTGTATATACTTTTAAACATTGACCTGTATTTATATAGATTGTGACATTTATAAACTGGCCATATTGCGTGTGGGATTCAGTACACGGATTGGGAAAACATACTCCTGTTCAGTTTGGCCAGTTTATTTACTGTGATTGTGCAAAAAATACTGAATTGCTGCTGGAGTAAATCTGATGACTTATGGATGTTACTTGGAAAAAACACACTATGAAGAAACACCAACACTAATGCCAACTTAGGAAATGTATCAGTAAATCAGTGATATTGCTTGAAATATTTTTCAGTCTACTTAAGCTACAAGTTTTTATTTGAATCTGTTTATTGCTTATAAGCATGTCATTTTATTGATCCTTCTACTTACATAAAATATGAAAACCTAACTTGTGCTTCTCAAGCATACAAGAAAGCCATTTGTTTAAAGCTAGTTTGCCTTCGGTTTAATATTATACTTAATAGCGCACACTTCTAAGACCTAGTAATTCACAACCTACTGTTTCTCTTAGATTAACCCCATAACATATTTATGGGTACAAACGTGGCATCTGATGCAGAAATTGCAAAGTTAATGTAAAATGTTATTGTGGATGTAAACAAAATCTTAAAAACAAATCTTTTATTCTTTTAATAAATGACAGAAAGTAGAGGGGCCTAAACCCATCACCCTTCAGCCGACAACCTAATGCAAGACCTAAGTGGAGAAAGCTTTTAAACCAATTTGCTTTTGCTACTTTTGTAGGAATTACCAGATTTCGTCTCCTTTTGCAATGTTTCAGGTTTTAGGAAACCATGTATTCTGTCTGGTCATATAACATTTGAAAGATTACATTTGTATTAAGTTTAAGAGTAATATTTTCTTTCTTCTGAGTTCTCTTACAATCTTGAATGATCGTCTCTCTTAATATTGCTATTGGTACCCATCGTCCAATTGTATGTTGAAATATCATCATAATTAGGGTACTCTTATGTTCTGTCTTTGAAATAATCCCAACTTGTGTCCCCTGCACCTACTTGCAAAATTGGAACAGAAAGTACTTAAAAATAAAAATGCAAGTGCTTGAAGGAAAAGGCCACCTACAAATGTGTATCCTTGAAAGGGCCTTGTTTAATATTAATGTCATGGAGTACCTCTGCTCTTATGCAGTATCATTGAGTAAAATTCTTTTTAATAACTAAAAACGTCTGTCTATGGGCATGTCCTGCCCACTTTTCTATATTTTTGTGATGGAAGATAATAGTTTATAAGATTGTTGTTTAAAAAAAACTATGTGCTTTTAAAATTCTCTCGCTTCTGTCATTTTAGAAAAATCGAAAAAAGGTGAAATAGAAATGGGCAGATGGACAACATCACCTAGTAGTGTTAAAAACAAAGTTGAACATTGGAGATGTAGCGGAGTGTTTAAAGAAACATTAACATACATACTGATGGATAAGCGAACACTAGAATGAGAACTACCATAGCCCCTCTCATTAATATAATCCTTCAAATACTTCAGTCTCTGTCCCACTTTAGGAGAAGACATAACAGATTTTTGATTACTCTTTCTTTGAGGTTCCCTTTTGACACACTCACTACCTTGATGACCCACAGCACTGCACTCAAAATCATCATTATTCCCAGCCTTTTCTGTCCCCAGTCTTTGGCAACCAAATGTACTCCTGGTTTTGGGCACGAACTGTTCTATCTCTGTTTAGTGGCACTCTGGTATTAGTATGGATGGTGGTTCTCCTAGCCCATAACACATTTTTCACCGTCTCTTCACTTCAATGCATTTTCCCAAGGATAACTGCAACTGGTCTTGGACTCAATTCTGGCATTCCACCCAGCCATTATTCCTTCTTTGGTGTAAGACAGTCTTAACCCCTTCCCCGCTCATGACGGAACCACTCCGTCATGAGCCACGGTTGCGCTGTGCTCATGACGGAGTGGTTCCGTCATGCTGTGGCAGTTGGCGGCCGCTCCGCCCACGCAGCGCTAATTCCCCGCCTGTGCGGGCGATTAGCGCAGTGGGCGGACACGTGACGGAACCACTCCGTCATGAGCACAGCTCAACCGTGGCTCATGACGGAGTGGTTCCGTCACGAGCACAGCGCCACCGCACCTGCCCCAAAACCCCCCCAGCGCCGCGGCAGAATTCCTGCCGCGGCGAAGGGGTTAATGTACTCAATACAAATTGTTTTGAGATAGTACTCCATTTCTGCTGACACTGTTGGGAACCATTGTCTGGCACAAATTCATTTGTGCTTCCTTCCTTCTTGACGACATGCTCCATAAACCCTGTTACATTCTTGGTATTGAGATTCTCCGCAAATCTCCCCTCCGGACATTTTAACATACTCTGTTTTACCACACATTTCACCAATGTCAGGTCATTGGCAATCTGGCCATACACTTTAAGTTCACCTTCCATGCGCTTTACTGCAGACCACCCCTTCACTATGTAGACTTCAACTTTGCTAAAAACAAAACTGGTATTCGTCCGGGTGATTAGCTGCACTATCAAAATCAATTAATTGACTTGTATAGCCCTCGGGCGCCCCAATAACATGTCAAGGTGTGGGGGAAAATGGTGGTCCTAAAATGTACCGGATGGGGATTGTGTTTAAGAAGAGGTGGAAGGTAACAGCTGGGCGTAGAAATGTATATGGTTCTTTGTTAAGGGTTCCCTGCGATGACCAGTAAAGGGTGTACATTCTTTGTATTTTTGCTAAAATAAGAACAAAACAATAAAAAGTGTTCTTGTCAGAAAGAAATCTCCTTCCTGATTTCATTAAAAGCACTCTCATATTTGCACTTCACACATCTAGTATCCATTTGCCTAAGATCTCGCAGAGTTATCTTAATAATACATTTGCTAGCTCAAGGAAGGACCTCAGTTGTTTCTTATAAGTTGTGCTTGGTGCTGCCTCAGTTGCTCTCAACAAACCTTTCTTGGATGATACACATTTACTAGATACTTGATATCCCAGATAATCAATGCGATCTTCAGCAAACTTAGATTTTTCCTTTTTCAGCATCATTCCACTTTCCTTTAAAGTGTCTTGTACAACCTTTAATCTCTCAGTATGTTCTCTTTCTGTGCGCCATACCAAGATATCATCGTGGAAGGATTCCACACAGAATAAGTCTTTTAATAGAGTAACGATATCTCTTTGAAACACTGTGGATGCTGATGCCCAACCAAATGGTATACGCTTATAGCAATAAACATCCTCATTGGTTAGAAATTAGGTGAAATGCCAAGATTGGTGAGTCAGCTTTGATTGATATGCTGCTCAAACATCTATTGAGGTAAACACACTATAATATCCTTTAATGTGACCAACATTCCTTTTATGTTCGGAAGTGGCTGGTTATTCACCAAATGTTTATTTTGGCGAAGGGGTTGTCCTCCTTCACCTAAGGTTACAGTTCTAAGATCTTACTCTGTTTTCACCCTTATCTTAGAGGAGCCAGCGCACCAATGGCATAGTTTGCTTTTTCTTCTTTATACTATCGCTATCCACCAGGTAACGAAGGGCAAGAGAAGCGGGTAGGTGTAATCATAGGACAGATCTAGAACTTCCACCTTTTGTGGAATTTTGTGCCAATTACCCCTCTCGTTCTAACCACCTTGCCAGTGATGCTCAGAATGTATGCCTTCTACCTTTCAGGTCTGCAGTATCCATTTAAAAATTATATTCAATGATCTTGGCCACTCAACGTACGTTGGTGGAGGATTACCTAGCCATTTCCTACATATCTCCCTTCGGGCCAAGAGGATCATATAGAATCGCATTTTCACTCCGTTTTTATTCATTTTGGCCTGCTTATCCTGGCTACCAAAAATAACAAGAGATAGGCTTACCTGAACTTTAAGTCAAGAATGTCAATTAGAGCCTTACTCCCGATATCCCAGAAATGTTGGATTCCATGCATTCCTCAAACATATGAATGTTTTCAGCTTTTTCTAGCCAATGAAAAAAGGGGGGAGATGGAGGTACTGGTTAGGTTCACCCTCCAATGTACATGTAGTTCACAACAAATCTGTAAATGTCAGATCCAAAAAACCTAACCAAGGGAATGGGGATTCCTCTGAATGCGCGAAAAAACAAGACCCCTGTCCAAAGAAAAGGAAATTATTTTCTTGAGTCCCCTCACTCACCCAGGATTGCCCCTAGGTCACATACTGTATCATTGGGACCATCCCAAACAGCTGCTGCTTGGGGCGTGCTGCGACTTGCGGAACTACGTAGGAGCACTTTTTTGTGAAGAAATGTGTAGTGCAGTATTCGTGGAGTGGTGAAAGTGATGTTAAAAATTCCTAGCTCGTGAGCTAATATTTTATTCTCGCTCCTAGTTGGTATGGTGGAGCATCTATGGGGCGGATTGGACCTACCATAATACAGCAAAACACCTAGTCCTTGAATGCTGCAAGTGGGCTTTGATGGAAAATTACTTTCGATTTGAGGAACTTCTGTTCCAACAGCAGCACGGGACCATCAGGGGCAGCACCTTTGCTCCAAGTGTGGCGGGACTATATGTTCACCACTTGGAAGAACACAAAATCTTGTCCGATAACAACCCACACCGCCCAAAAATTCTTGAATGGAAAAGGTACATCGAAGTCCTCCTAATTTGGAATGGCAATGAATCTGAAGCCAATGACTTCATTTAGTAGCTAAATCGGCAGGACCCATACCTGAAATTCAATCACACCATGAGCAGACCAGGACTGGTTCTCTTAGACCTAAACATGTATGCTGCAGAAGGGGTACTCAAGACAACAACACAATTTAAACCAACTGCTAAGAACTGTTTTCTATACGACAGCTTTCACCCGAGACACCTGAAAGAGAACCTTCCCTTTGGACAGTTCCTCAGGCTCAGGAGGAACTGTTCAGAAATGAGGGATTACAAAGCTCAGGCCAAGGACCTATCCCAAAAACTCCAAAAGAGAAAATATCCAATGACCATAATCAACAAAGCAAAGAAAGGGCAGCAAACAATCATAGAGATGCCCTCCTTGAAACATATGAGAAGGAAGACAAAGAGACAAGAGAGCCATATGTATCACAACCTTTAACATCGCATCAGACAGGGTTACCAAGATAGTCAATAAACATTGGCGTATCCTCAACAGTGGCAAATGGAATATCCCAAAGCCTATGTTTTCACATAGGCAAGGGAAAAACCTCAGGGACATCCTGGTACACACCCGCCCAAAACCTCAATTCAAAAATGACAACAACCAACAGGTGATTAGTACACTACCAACAGGCCATCACCCATGTGGTAATTGTAGTGTGTGTCACTTAACTACTACCACTAACAAGCCTTTGCAATGCAATAGGTCTCGCATTTGCGAGAGTTTGAGCTATTGGCATTGTAAATGACTGCCTTTTATGTATGTGTTTTGAAAATCTGCCAGCGGTACACCATATTCTGTGGTTCTTCTACAGTTGTATGGAAAGTTTCTGCAGGGGCGCTACCAGGTACCCACCTGCCTGTAATGATGTATCTCCAAACGCGAAACGCACATTCTGCCTATTCCATTTTTATACATCCAGTTCCCGAACATGGTCATGTTAACATAAATTGTGACTTATTACACCTCCCGAAATCAGCCTTTCCCACCCTCAAGCCTTAGGATCACCAAACAAGATGCAGCCATTCCCTCACCAAGTAGTTAAAAATTACATTTCCAATCCTCTAACATTACCTATTCCATCACCAAAAATGATCATTCAGATTCCCAAATACAAAAAATGTCACATGTTATCCCCCAAGCATGACACATGTTATGCTGCAACCATGGGATTAAACATAAAGCCTCTCAAATAATTCCAACTAGTGCTCCGGACTGTATCCAGTGCACGCCGGAACTCGGTCCAGGGTTCTCATAACGCAAAAGTTAAAATGTACTTGTAACTTTAAAAGGCAGTATTTCCAGACAATATAAGCACAAAGCTGTCACTTCCAGGAGATATACGGAAAGTTACATGTCTCATTCATAGCCCCTTCACAGTCAATATTTTACACCAAATACGCACAGCATATATTACGCAAATATGCACATACATCATAAGTGCCAACACATTTGATTAAAACGTTCCGTCTTCTATGCTACCAGATCTTGGCATCTATTACACATGCACCGACGTGAACAAATGCAAATAAGGGGTCCCCGAAACAGTGATGTATAAAGTTCACAAAAAGTAAAAATAATAAAAAAAGGCATTCAAATAACCCCTATAAAGCATCCAAAAATGAGAATACTTATTAAAAAAACACAATGCTCATTAATTAGGCGATAGTTGTTAAAACAAGACAGTTTTCGAACAAAAGACATTCCTACCCGTGACACTAAGCAATACAAAGAACGCACTCAACATCCCTTCCCACAAAACACGCGCCGATTGTTCCACTCAGAACCCCACGCATTCTCACATTTTGTTGTACTTCTGTCCCGGCTGCAGTGGGTGAGTATCTCCAAAGGATGGACATCAATACGTGGGGTGGTAAGTACCACCAATGAGTACACTTGTACGTGCTACTTGAGAGCAGCGAGTACACTGAGGAAATCCTTTGACCTACAATGAAAACCGGGACGGAAGTACAACCGGCAGAGAGATAGATCTCCACTCAGCCAATCTGTCCAATAGTCTGAAGAAGTCATGGGTCCAATACCCTGACGAAACACGTGTTGGCTGGGCATCTGATCTGCATTAAACAAAGAACAAACGCAATATTGGATTACTATGATTGTTGTGTATCTGTTTATCTGTACTCTAGACTCGCAGCACTCGCTCTGCAGACCTAAATTACGTGTGCACAGGCCACTTGCATCTATCTAGAGGACTATACAGGGCAACATTGAAGTTGCAGTCAGTATAATGGGGTCTGACAAATTTAGCAGATTTGCTAACAATCCCCTAAAAAGTCCTACATCATCCCTATTTGTACCAGAATAGCCATCAGAGTATTATTCTGGTCACACCCTGCTAACTTTGTGATGATACATCTCCCTGCTTTATCCACAACATCTCTCTTTGGCCACTCCCCTCTTGTTAGTATTGTGACCTGTACAAACCAATTGCTTTATCCATTTTCTTGGTTTAAACACATCTAAGCATTCTCTCTGTTAAGTGGATGTCCTGCAAAATAATATGGGCTGAGGTTTATATTTTTAGCATTGCAGAAATCTTCCTCGTCTGTCTTCCACCCGCAAACCATTTATGCCCCAGGATAGCATTTTTATGTGGGCAGCCATATCTCTAACCGCCCCCCACCCTCCTTTAGAACGAAAATGTTCCCCTGGGTAAGATGTCTAACAGATAACAGGGTGTTTGAGGAGCCTGAAGCGCCTGAGGTTATTTTTTTCATTTTCCCCCAATGCTCCTCACCCAGTGACCTTGCTACTACCCCCACCCCTGGATAACCTGCTCTGTCTTCTTCATAGCCTACTTCCTTAGGGAGCGCTACTTACGAAGTGCACATTAATATCAAGAAAATTAGGGCCCAAATACTTCCTCTATGATTGAAAAAATTAAGAGGAGGACAAGAGTAAAGAGAATGGCAAATTCTGCTTTTTTTATCCTTTGTCTTCAGATCTAAATACTGCTACTAAAAGTAATCCTTTTAATAAAATCATCGACCTCTTTGTGGTACCTGAAGTTGTACATCTTATTATTATGCATCACTCTAAGAGCGGCGGGAAACTTCAGCTGAACTGTGACCCCCAACTTCCGTAGTGGATCTATCCTTTTCCCCAACTCCCACTGCTTATTTAGAGTGATCTGTGAAACATCTGATTTAATTAAAAAAGTTATGCTGTCACCCAATTGTTTTGAATTAGGTCACTCAAGTTAACGCACAGTTTTAACAATGTGTCCATCTTGTGTACCAAAAAACACAGGCACCTGACCCCCCGATACATTTCTACTCAATGTTGCGTACAGGTGCTTCTCTAGGTGCCTTTTTCTCACTAGAACCACCATTCCTTATGCATCCCCTATCCTATTGCTGGGAACTCCACGAGGGGACACTTACACGACGGTGACTGAGTCACAACACTGGGCCTCAGAGGGAATACAGGATGTGGGAGATATTTTCCAGGACGGCACTCTCATCCCATATTAGGCACTCATAACGGAGGGGAACCTACGCCCTGGGCAGTTTTTACTACTTAGAACTATTGTAGCATCGTTATCATCCAAATGGGGTACCCTCACCCAGGAACCCCCACTGCACCACACCATACAATACCTTCATGTGATGGGGACGGGGGACACCTCGCGCTGGTTCGCATCCTCCCTCCGGCATCACACAGAGGTGGACCTCACTCGGCTTAGGCATCACTGGGAGGGGGCCTTGGGGAGGGAATTTACAAATAGAGAGTGGTAGCCCGACATACATTCCGCGTAATCAACGGTTCAAACAAATTCAATTCTTCGTGCTACATCGGGCTTACCTTACTCAAGCCCAAATTAACAGGTATTTCAATTAACAGGTATTTCCTCTGCGCAGATGCGGCTTGCCCCCGCTGTCGGCAGTTAGATTCTTTCTTTCTTTATTCTTTAGCATATTATATAGCGCACAACTCACCCGGGGGCATCTCGGCGCTTACCTAGTGAACAAGAGGAAGAAACCGGTAACATTTGATGAATATATTAAAATAGAAAGGTTTTTAGTTGTTTCCTAAAAGCAATGTAAGAAGTGCATTTTCGCAGGGCCATGGGGAGCTGATTCCAGTACCGAGGGGCAAGGTATGAGAAGGCTCTACCGCCAGTGCGGCTTAAATGTATTCGGGGGACCTTTAGAAGAGCTAACGAGTTTGATCTGAGGTTACGGCTCGAGACCTGCTTTGTAAATTTCTTTTGTAGATGATGAGGACCTTTACGTTTAAGGCATTAAATGTGAGGCAACATATCTTAAAAAAGGATTGCTTCTTTACTGGTAACCAGTGGAGCTCTCTCAGCAAGGGGGCTGAGGAAGAGCCTGGAGGGCTATTTAAAATCATCCTTGCCGTGGTGTTTTGAATCACCTGCAGTTTAGCAAGCAACGTCTCACCTACTTCAGCCAGCAGCGCATTCCCCTGGTCAAGGCGACTCATCACCCTAGCCTGGACCAAGGTTCTACGGTGTTTAATAGGCAGATAAGGAAGTATCTTGCGTAAAAGACATAGGCTGTAATAACAGGAACTAATAGTGGTCGCAATATGATCCTTCATAGTTAGTGTCTGGTCCAATTTTAATCCAAGATTTTTCACGGATTGAGTAGGAATGGGAGCCGTTGCCAGCTGACAAGGCCACCAGTCATCAGTCCAGATGGTTGAGGCTTTACCCATAAGCATAACCTCGGTTTTGCTAGGATTCAGCTGGAGGCAGTTCTCCGTCATCCAATTAGAGATGGCGAGCATACCTGCCGAGAATCGGGTTTTTGCATCTTCTAGGTTGGAACCGATTGGGAACATCAGCTGTGTATCGTCAGCATAGGAGATTATCTCGAACCCAAACGGTTCAACAATTTTTGCCAGAGGGGCCATGTAAACATTAAATAATGTGGGACTTAGACCAGAGCCCTGAGGTACGCCCTTGTCCAGACAAAATTTCTGAAAAGGGTAAGATTCTAACATTATCAGTTTTCCAGCCATTTTAAGGTTGTGCCTCAAATGCCACTGGAGTATAGTCTCTCCGCAAGCAGTAAATGAGAGATAGTATCAAATGCCGCGGAGAGATCTAGGAGGATCAGTAACACTGATCCTCCGGCATCCATTGCCTGCCTCACAGAGTCCGTTAGTGCCAGAATAGCGGTCTGGGTGCTAAAACCTGGGCGAAATCCAGATTGTGAGGGCTCTAAGATTTTATTGGACTCGATATATGAGCTTAACTGCCTATTTATGAAGGTTTCTAGTTGCTTGCCCAGCAGGGGTAACCAAAATATTGGTCGGTAGTTACTTAGAACCTGGTGGTCAGCTGTAGGTTTTTTCAGGATAGGTCGTACATATGCTTCTTTCCAAACGGTAGGAATAATGCCAGATGCTGACATACTCTATATGCTCTGGCACTGTCCGGACTTAACTGACTACTGGAACAACGTGACGATCACCTTGACTACTTGCACCTCCCGAACCAATCCCCCTGGCTGGGAAGCTCATGTGTTACACCTTTTTAGTAGAAACAAAAAATATAGAGCTGCCATACGATTTCTAGACCTGGGTCTAATAGTGGGCAAGCGATTGATCACTAGGCGCTGGAAGTCCCCTCTATCGCCTCACCCACTTGCCTGGTGCCGATCCCTGCTTAATTGGGTTAAAGCGGTGGGTGCGGCACTACGTAGGCAGGACCTACTCGGCATCCGTAAATTTCCCCTAGCACCTCAGTGGGACACAATGGTTTCCAAGTTTCAGGAGGTGGTCACTAACGTGGGGGACTCGAATGCTTTATCTGGGCCGGCACTCGGGCTCCATTCCTCACTGATAGAGGCGTAGAGTAGTGCTGCCCTCCAGATTGCTTTAGCTCTCCTGTTTCAGAACTCCATCGCGTCTGGACCCTGGCAGTTCTGGCCTCCCCGGCTACACTAGATGCGGCAGCAGGTATAAGCGACTCCAATTTCCCTTCCTTTGCTTATGTTGTCCTCATTTTGTTGTACCCTATGCCCCCAGTTGAGTTCGGACTGCACTATATTTGGTCCATTTACATGTCACCCACTGGTGAGCCTCATCAGCACTGATCGGCCCTGTCTTGGAATATTAACCCATGATTTTATGTGATAGCCGTGAACTACTCGCCTGTGTTTTTTTTTTCTTTTGCTATTAGGCACTGCACATTATGCTGTTGGCCATCACTTTTCTATTTCTTCCTTTCTGCTGTATGAGCACTGCTCTGATCGTATCTTTTTAAAATGTGCACAAATGTTGTTAACCCCTTCGATGCGAGTGACGGAGCGGTTCCGTCATGCGCGTCGGTTGCGCTGTGCGCATGACGGAACCGCTCCGTCATGGCCCCGCCCGCGCACGGAACCTTCAGCACAGCGCGGTAATCCGCGCTGCGCTGAAGGGGTTAATAAAAAGATTTAAACAACAAAAACACAGGCACCAACCACAATGAACTCTCTATCTTCAAAGATGTTGAAAATGCACCATTTCTTCAACTCTGCCATCTATTCATCCATTAGGCTTCAGGGTACTTTGTGAACCTTATGTACCATCAGTTTACCGACTTCCTTCAAAAGTATTTTATAGATTTAAATACTTTTAATTTAACAAATTTCTTTGAATACTTGTGGATAGTTGTTTATCCACTTTAACCCTTTGTCCTCTTCTCCCCTATCTGGTTGATAAAATACATGCATAATCTAGATGGCACTTTATAGCATTGCCTGTCCCTCAACACACACACTACTCTTTTGTCTACACTTTCTTTAAATGCAAGTTCCGTTTCAAATTCTCCCTACATTTCCTCATGCTTTCCCCCATAAGTCAATTTCTTAATGCAAACAGCTTCAAAGTGATTTTTGGGAACTTTTAAAACTTTTTTCTTATCAAAGTATAGGGAGAACTCTAGTCTACCATAACACTTATTTTTTATCATTTATTTTTATGTAACGATTGGTTGTTTACTTAGTCCTAACACCTATTGCCTTTACTTATTCTTGTTCTTCATCTTCTAATAACCACACAATTGTAACTCCATGACTCTAAATGTTCCCTCTGTGTGGAAATATTACTCACACTGACTTTTAGATTTTGTGTGTATGTCATTGTTAAAAATTAGGTTACTGGTTGACTGAGGTATGAGCTTTTGTCAAATAGTCCACAACCACAATCCTAGTCAGGCTAATGTACAAGTAAACCCCAAATTAACCTGTGCTCACCACCTGGTAGCTTGGCACAGAGCAGTCAGGCTTAACTTAGAGTCAATATGTAAAGTACTTGTGCAACACTTCAAACAGTTTAACAGTGAAAACAGCACACACAAGGATCCCACACCAGGTTAGAAAAATGGCTTGATTTGATAAATAAAACAAGACCAACCTCATGCGAATATCTTTAGTCACAACCTTCCGGTTTGCAAACTACACACATTTTACCACCCACCTGGGGACAACCTCCCCTTCATTGAACAATTAATGGAAATCATCTCTGGCAATGTTGATTCCGCTATGGCCCAAATCTTCCTTGGCGATTTCAAATTGCACTGGTCCAACCTCAATGACCAAGCTGTTACATGCCTCAAATCATTCTTAAATGATCATGCACTGACCCAACACTGTGACCAGCCAACCCATAATAAAGGAGAAATTCTGGACCTCATCTCCAAAGGTCACACCATCACACTGGACACCATTTCCCCGTGCGATTGGTCCGATCATCACACCATCTTCTTTTTTATCAACTTGGAAGTTTCTCTGAGGAAGGCTCAACCAGCGAAATCGAAGATTTGGAAAAGGGACCTCAGAAATATCAATACAGTTGATCTAGCAACCCACTGTATATCTGCCCTCTCTGACCGAGGTACATGCATTCACCAACTTCTACAACTCTACTATTTCTAGCATCATGGATTCCATTGCCCCACTCCAACAAAAAAAGCCTCAACTAAAGTTTCCAAACCATGGTTTAATGACAACTTAAACACAGAGCGCCGCCACCTCAGGGCAGTTGAACGCTCATGGAAATTGAATTCATCCTTGGACCAATTAACAATCTTTAGAACGATTAGGAGCTCCTATAACAAACAAATCAAGATTGCTAAGGCCGACTACTTCAGATCCCAACTTAATCAAGCAGCTAATCCCCCCCAAGAAACTTTTTGAGTTGGTGAAACAACAATCGGTGGCAACACCAAACCGTTCTGTCTCCGAGGTCAACCCACCCTCTTGCTAGGATCTGGCCGCCTTCTTTACTGAGAAATCCAGACTCATCAATATTGACCTTGACTCCAGGAAAGCGCTCTTGCTAGCCGGGGGATCGGCGCTCCCTTCGTCCTTAGCAGAAAAGTTCGAACCGACCGGCCTGAGCACAAAGAACAATGCCTCTTGGGACACCTTCACTCCCCTCAGCGAAAAAGACACCAACAAGCGACCCGTTACCACCGCCCATCTTCAAAGAACTGAAGGAGTTCCTCACCCCCATATGGACAAAGATTGTCAGTGTGTCTCTCGCACAAGGTACGATACCGGATTGTCTAAAAGCTGCTCAGGTAACACCTATCCTGAAAAAGCCTACAGCTAATAGTACGGACCTTAACAACTTCCGTCCTAACTCTACCATCCCCACCCTTGCCAAACTCCTAGAAAAATGCGTCCAAGCTCAACTCTGTACCCACATTGAGAATTTCCATCTCTTGGATCATCACCAATCTGGCTTCTGGAGTGGGCACAGCACAGAATCGGCTCTCACGTACGTTATGGATGACATTTTAAAAATGCTCGACCAAAATGAATCCTGCCTCCTTATCCTCCTGGATCTTTCCTCAGCGTTTGACACTGTTAATCACGACAACCTCCTATCCATTCTGAAGCACAGGATGGCCCTTTCCGGTTCGGTGCTGCAATGGTTCTCGTCCTTCCTCCACCACAGATCCCAAAGAGTTAAGGCGAACCACTCTCTCTCTCAGCCATCACTAGTATCCATGGAGGTCCCCCAAGGGTCCGCCCTATCCCCTATACTCTTCAAGTTATTCTTGGAACCTTTAGCTAATGCTCTAAACTCCACGGACATTCTCTTCCATATGTATGCAGATGATACACAACTTTATTTGAAAATCTCATCCTCGAATAACCTCCTAGCACTAAACTCTACCCTAATAAAGACTCAGAACTGGTTAACTAAGAACCACCTCTTGCTTAACACCTCCAAAACAGAATTCCTTCTCATTTCTCCCCCGAATCACATCTCCAAGATAGACCTCTGGATGAACCACCTCACTGCCTTCAACTGCTCCCCCCTCATTGTTGACTCAGCCAAATCTCTTGGACTCACCTTAGACAAGCATCTGAACATGAAATCTCATATCAGCAATGTGTGTAAGGGAGTGAATCGCCTTATGAGGATTCTCAGCAATCTCAAACCTTTCCTCCCACAAGCTGACTTCAAGCAAGTGGTCCAAGCACTTGTTTTGCCAAGGCTAGACTATGGCAGTGCTACACTCTGTGGCCTCCCCAAATATACCTTGGCCCCACTAAGGGCTTCACTTAATGTGGCGGCCAGATTGGTCACGGAGACTAAAAGAAACGAGCACATCTCCCTCGTCTTAAAATCCCTAAATTGGCTGCCCAATGAAGCTAGAATTCAGCTAAAGATTGCCTGTCTATCTCACAAAGCCCTCCACTTCAAAACTCCCAGTTATCTAGCGCAATAGCTAGTATTATCAGGAGGGGGCAGACCTTCTCGGAGTGCTAAATCTCTCCTCCTGAAACCTCAGATCTTTCGCAAAAAGAGAACATGCCACCGATCCTTCTCCGGCTCTGCGACAAAGATCTGGAACTCTCTCCCTCCGGAAATACGCAGAATCTCCTCCAAGGTTACCTTCAAATTGGAAGTAAAAAGATTCCTCATGAACAAGTTCCTACCTTAAAAGGGTCTCGGATCCTCTGCTCTAATGCTTGGACATACACCCTAAATACCACGTTTGGTGTTGTTCTGCTTTACTGTTCACTTGCTCCCCTCCCAGTTCACTAGGTTCCAGTTTTCTTTTTCTTACCCTTACTGTCCCTTTCGATTGTAACTTCTTGTTTGATGTGCATATGTGATTTGTCCAGGTTGGTACTCCCTTTGAGGATTGTACCGCTACTATTACCATCCTCTCCCCCAAAGTGTAAAGCGCTCTGATATGCTTCTGGATCATGTTTGCGCTGTATAAAACTTTATAAATAAATAAATCCAATAGGTAGAACCAGAGGTATGAATTTTTAAGAATAAGGTGCATTATAGCACCTAAAAGCATAAAGCAACAACCGCTGCTATCTGGTCACGCTGGACTGGGTCAAAATCAAAAGTTCAGGCCAACTGTGATGAAACATGCACTGGATACTGTCCCACGTTAGCCATGCTAACGCTTTATCTTTTGAAGTTTTGTACCAAGCGTTCCCTTTGCGTTGAAGAGGGTCGCGGGGAGCAAGGAGAGTTTTGTGAGCGGTAGTTGGCGTGGTGCGAAGAGCCCGCCGGGCGTCACCGATGTGTGGGCTGGTGTTGAAATTGTCGGTCCCCAGTGGACTGTCTGCTGCTGAACGAAGAAATGGTCTGGTAGACGCTCGCACTCAAGAAAAGCCCAAACGCTTGATCTCACGAGCCACACCAAGGGTCCAGGACATGAGGCACCGCTTCGGGGTCAGGAATTCACTGAAGATGAGTCCAGGAGCTGTTGGGTAGCCTTTTATGTCCCTGATGCTCAGAGGCCAGCAGACCAGCCCTTTGAGTCACTGTGAGAGTCCTGGGTTCAAGGTGAATTTGCTGGTCCAGTTAGTCTTCCCCAGGCAAGAGGTAAACTAGTCAGCAGAGCTGCAGTTCAGCACATTGGCAACCCTTGAAGCAGCACAGCAGTCCTTCCTGGCTGAGAATCCACAGGTACTGAAGAGTTGGTGTCTGAGGTCCTTCTTTTACACAGTTGTCTTTGAAGTGGGGAGAAACTTTTTAGAGGCATGTCTTTGAAGTGCACAGATGACCTGCCTTCTCTGCTCTGGCTCCATACTGACTACAGAGGGGTATGCAGCCCTTTGTGTGGAGGCAGGCATAGCCTGTTTGAGTGTAAGTGGGGCTGTGCCCAGCTCCTCCCTCCCATCCTGCCAGTGATGGCCCATCCCGTCACACCTAACTCCCATTGAGTATCGCTGTCTAGGAGGAATACACAAAGCCCAACACCTAGTCTTGTGACCAGAGACAGGCTGAAGACAGCAAATGGCTAAGGCAAGAAAATGGCAACTTTCTAAAAGTATTATCAACAATTTCAATGTCTAGGTGCTCTGGTCAAATAATAATATTTCGCTATAGGAACCACATTGCAATTATAGGGCCCTTGGTGATTTATTTCACACATTTTTTAGTTTGAAAACTTTTTTAAACATTCATAGCATGTCTTTCTCTGAACTTTTTCTCTTTTTTGCTTATATACATTTCACAGTGATAATTCAACATACGAAAAAATTAACATTTAAATGAAAAGACAAAACAATTGTGAAGTAGACCAGTCCTTCAATCTAAGAACAAAGCACATGGCGGAATTCACATTTAAAATTCAATCATGTTATACGTACTGCCAGTGTAAGCTAGTTGGGATTCTGTAGTGCAAGAACAGGCAATTTGGCGTGTTTTTTGAATGCTGCTAGTCTGTTCGGGTAATATCTTCCCCTAACCAGCTTGGTCAATGCTTTTCGAACCCTTTTGTAATTTCTGGGATTCTCCTCAGGACCTGGACTTGGTCAGTGCTAAAAAGTGTAACATAAACCAATATTTTAGAATATTAATCTGATCCCTATTTACCACCCTACTAAATCTTTATAGCTTGAAGCTGGACCTTTCTCCTTATTTTACACTACTGGAGCACACAGTGAGTTCTGTTCATAGTAGTTTCTTCTAAAGTGCGATTATTCCGTACATGTTGAAGCAGGTTTCTGGAGGGAAAACAAGTTATGGATTTAACTTTGTATCCTGCTGGCAAGTGCGCACATCTTTTCATAATATCATCTGTTAGTCGAGCGAGGTTCTAAGTTTTGCCTGATAAGACTTCTATAGAGGCTATTTAGGACTAATGTTAATTGTGCTGCCAATTTACAAATTTAAACAACTTCTCTGCTCTTTATGGTAATCCGCAAATTGCATTCTTCGAATTGCAGTCTTCGAATGAATTTGAATTATTCCTAACCTTTGGCAGACCAGCGTGTCTGAAAAGATTGAAACAATGTGTCATGCTTAATTGTCTTCATGGAGCTCACAGAGACTAGGAGCACACATTTTGACCGTGCTTGATCTAGACTTGCCTTATGAATTGAAACACATCGATTTCTTCCTGTGGTGTAACTTCTGTGGTTTTCAGAACGGCGTGTCTGAACAAATCCGAAACATTGTATCATTTCGGTACGTTCGTGAGGCTGACAAAGTCTGGTTGCGCGCATGCAAGAAAAATGTATTTTCACTTGCCTTTCAGAATGAAGCACATTAATTCCTTTCTCCTCCTTACTTGACCGGTGGCGTATAAGCAACGGGGAAGTGGATGAAGGCAGGACGAATCTGGTAGGCATTACTAATAGACTGTCTGTAGCGCATAAGTTGCAATACTGTGATGCATGCTAGGATTGGTGGTCTGATTCTTGAGCACACTTTCAACTGTGCGATTAAATGTTAGTTTGTCTCGCATAAACAGTTATTTTGCTATCTCTTTTTGCAAATACTGTTATGGATGAAGGTGACAGTCTGTTGATCTCCGTCATTTCATTAAATCCTGGAGAAGCTGTATTAAATTTCATTATCAAATACGCTTCTCTTCTAGGTAGTGCGATTTCTGGATTCCCGCCTCTGGGGTTTGGCTTGATGACATTGAAGACAGTCCAGTTGTGATTCAGTTCTTGGAAATGGTTCACTAAGGGTGCACTCATCACTTTATTCTTTAATTTGGAACGATGTTGCGCAATTCTTTGTCTGACCTCCTGTGTGGTTTTACCAATGTACATTTGTGAGCTTGGGCAAATGATCGCATAAACTACATTTCTAGTTTTACAATTTGTAAAATCATTAAGTGTCCATTGTTTGCGACCATTTGTATAGACCGATCCCTCAAAGGCCAGACAATTTACACATTTGTGGTGACCTTGAATGGGTTGGAGATTCAGGAAGGAACGCAAGTTAACTGGTTTCTTCTGCTTTTTGTCTGTGGCCCTGATTTTACGTTGCCCAATACTGGTGTTTTGCTTTAAGGTGAAGTTCTTCATCCATTCCTTTGATAAGATGCCAGTTTTGGCGAATTATATTTTCAAACGCATTTGTATGCAGGCCAAACGTTGATACGCATACCAGTCTGTTCATTGGTGTTTTAGGATTTTTGTGCAGCAATTCTTCTCTTGGTGCAAACCAAGCCCTTTCCCTTAAATGTTTCAGTAATTTATGTGGGTAGCCTTTCTCTCTGTTTTTCCATCAGCAAGTATGAATGGAGGTCATAGTCCTCCCTCCATGTGCAGATACGTCTCACTCTCAGAAACTGGCCATACAGTAAGTTGTCTTTCAAACTTTTGGGTTGGAAACTTTTGAAATGCAAGGCAGTATTTTTATCTATAGCTCTGGTGTATAAGTGGTTATTAAGCCCATTTCTGAGGGTCAGTCTTCTACATCAAGAAATTTGAGACTTGTTTGACTGTGGGCCAGGCTGATCTTTGTCTGGATTTCTATTATTTAGCCAATTGTGGAACTTCAAATGATCTTCTTTTCTTTGCTTCCCCTCCAGATGCACCAAATGTCGTCAGTATATCGGTACCACTGTGATATTTGGTTGACGAATGGGTTATCTTAAACGTGTTTTTCCTCATATCTCGACATGTACGGCACTGCCATTTCTGGGGCGAAGGGACACCCCATTGCGGTCTCTTTAATTTGGACAAAGAAGTCGTTCTGAAACTGGAAATAATTCTTTTTGAGTGGCACTGATGCCAAACTTAAGATGAAATATGTCAGTACTTGGTGCGGGCGCTCTCTACTATCCAGATAGGATTCAAGGGCTTCTAGTGCATATTCCTGGAGAATTTGGATGTAAAACTAAACGACATCCAATGTCACCATTCTTTGGTCGACGGGATCAAAGTCATACCCTTCTACTCTGTTAATGAAATCCATTGTGTCTCTTAGATACGAGGTGACCTGTTTCAAGAATTGTTTCAAGAATATATCTTCGTATTGGGACATCGGTTCCAAAACTGTGTCACATCCAGAAACAATTGGACGGCCAAGAGGGTTGGTTGCATCCTTGTGAATTTTGGGTAGAAAATAAATCACACGTGTTCTTGGATATTTCTTAGTAAGGTATTCGAGTTCTTTGGATGTCAAGAGATGGCAAAATAGCTGTTTATGCGAGACAAACTAACATTTAATCGCACAGTTGAAAGTGTGCTCAAGAATCTGACCACCAATCCCAGCACGCATCACCGTATTGCAATTTATACACTGTAGACAGTCGATTAGTAATGCCTGACAGATTCGTCCTGCCTTCATTCACTTCCGCGTTGCTTAAATGCCACCAGTCAACTGAGGCAGAGAGAGGAATTAATGTGCTTCATTCTGAAAGGCAAGTGAAAATACATTTTTTTTGCATTCGCGCAACCAGACTGTCAGCCTCACGAATGTACCGAAATGATGCAATGTTTCGGATTTTTTCAGACACGCCATTCTGAAATACCAGAGAATTTACACCACGGAAAAAAATCGATGTGTTTCAATTCATAATGCAAGTCTAGACCAAGCGCAGTCCAAATGTGTGCCCCCGTCTCTATGAGCTCTGTGAAAACAATTAAGCACGAGACAATTAAGCATGATACATTGTTTCAATCTTTTCAGACACGCCGGTCTACCAAAGGTTCGGAATAATTCAAGTTTGTTCGAAGACTGCAGTTTACGGACTACCATAAAGAGCCGGAAAGTTTGTTAAATTTGTAAATTGGCAGCACAATTAACGTTAGTCCTAAATATCCTCTATAGAAGTCTTATCTGGCATAACTTAGAACCTCACTCAACCAACAGATGATATAATGAAACTATGTGTGCACCTGCCAACAGGATACAAAGTTAAATCCATAACTTGATTTCCCTCCTGAAACCTGCTTCAACATGTACGGAATAGTCGCACTTTCGAAGAAACCACTATGAACAGAACTCACTGTGTGCTCCAGTAGTGTACAATAAGGAGAAAGATACAGCCACAAGCCATAATCATTTAGTAGGGTGGTAAATAGGAATCAGATTAATATTCTAAAATATTGTTTTATGTTTCACTTTTTAGCACTGACCAAGTCCCGGTCCTGAGGAGTACCCGAGAAATTACGAAAGGGTTTGAAACTCGTTGACCATGCTGGTTGGGGGAAGATATTACCCGAACAGACTAGCAGCAGTCAGGAAACACGGCAAATTGCCTGTTCTTGCACTACAGAATCCCAACCAGCTTACACTGGCAGGATGTACAACATGATTGAATTTTAAATATGTAAACCGCCATGTGCTTTGTTCTTAGATTGAAGGACTGGTCTACTTCACAATTGTTTTGCCTTTTTATTTAAATGTTAATTTTTTCGTATGTTGCATTATCACTGTGAAATGTATATATGCAAAAAAGAGAAAAAGTTGCCCTTCTAAGAAAGACATGCTATGAATGTTTAAAATCGTGTTCAAACTAAAAAAGGAGTGTGAAATAAATCACCAAGGCCACTGTAATTGCAAATGTGGTTCTTATAGCAAAATATTATAATTTGACTAGAGTGCCTAGACACTGAAATTGTTGATTTTACTTTATAGGAGGCCCAGTCTGGGTACTAGTAACAGGCCCAAACCCCCACTTTTATAAACTTTCTAAAAGTGGCATTTTCAGAATTGTAATTTGAAATCCCACTTCGCCATAAGTTAAGATTTTAATTTAGGATTCCAGGGACACCAATATGACTGTTTAACCCTTCTCATTTAGAAATTATACTTATAAAATATAATAAGGTAACTCCAATGTTGAGAGATGCAGTGTTGAAAAATGAATATAAGAGGCCTACCCTAGGCGTGAATTATATGGTTTAAAAGGAAAGGTTTGGGCCTGGCCAAAGGCTTACTTTGTCAGGTCGAATTGGCAGTTTAAACTGCACACACATTCTGTTTACAGTGCTACTTAAGAGGGTGGCACAACCAGTGCTGCTGGTCCACTAGTACCATTTAATTTACAGGCCCTGGTCACATGTATTGCCACTTTACTAGGGTCTTAAAATGTAATTAAATATACCAATTGGGTATAAGCCAGTGTTACCATGTTTTAGGAAAAAGTACAAACACTTTAGCTCTGGCTAGCAGTGGTAAAGTGTGCAGAGTCCTAATCCAGCAAAAACAAAGTCGGCAAAAACATGAGGTATGAAGGCAAAAAGTTTAGAGAAATCACGCCAAGGATGCCAATTGTAACATTCACCTTTACAATGCATCCTTTTCCATGCATCACCCGTCCCATGCAGGGTTTACCATGCAGGTAAGTACTACACAGCCTATTTTAAATGTACCTTTACAATATGGTACTTAACCATACAGGGAAGTTTTTTTTCACATGACATAGTACACATAAATATATCAAAGCAATATCTTTTTAGGCTAAGAGCGCCGCATAAATTATGCAAAATAGGAAGCAGGAAACTCTGGGTAGTCCCTAAGTTTTAGCTGAAGAGCATGTCCTTTCCTTGGAACTATCTACAACACCACGGACACGCAAAAACTGATGATCACAAATGTCACGTTTTCTAACCCAGTTTTGAAGCATAGGATTAGCATAGTGCCATAGGCGCTGATGTAAATGACAAAAGCCTTTTACCACCACTGGCACAGCATTACAACTTCAGAATGATGAAATACCATCGAAGCCAACCAAAGGCATTTGAAAAGAGCAGTTTTGAGTGTTAGTGGTGTTTTAGAGTGTTCCATATAAAGCAGCTGCTCTCCACCTAAAACCTGTGCTCCACCCAGAGTTCCCTACTTCTTTTTTTTTTTTTTTTTCTTATATCAAAATATACACATATTACACAGTGGTGGTCGCCATGGTGTGGATACATTTAGGACCGGGATTCCATAGGAAATAGATTTTTTGATTTGCTAATAACTGTTGTGCCATTTGATGACGAGACTTTGCATGGCATGGGCATGAGTGATGGTTACTTCAGTTAACTAATAGTTGGTCATTTTCAGTTTATTTTTGTTTATAATGTAAATTCTAACTGATATTCTCACCTAACTGTAACATCACTTAGTTACCTACTGGCAGTCACCAGTACGTAGTTCTAGTTAGGAACCAGTTTACATAGGAAAAGTGTTTTGTGTTTTGCTAATAACTTTGACTCCATTTGTTGAATCTTCAAAAAAAAAAAAAATCAAGACAGTCACAGGATGATGTCATCAATGATGTCATTGACCATGTCATGAGTAATTTAATATATGAGGTCATAGCAGTGCGTTGCCGGTGCGTAAGTTATAGTTAGATCAGGTAACTACAACTGCTGAATTTCACTGGTTTTGTACGAGTGAAATCTGAGCCTAACTATAACGTCCCTGTAGCCTTTGGTTTATTCAGTTAATTTCCAAGGTTTTCTTTTTTTTTTACATTTTAGTCCCCAACTGTAACCTCTAACCTTTCAGAGTGGGTTTGTGAGTGGCGTTATAGGTTGTGACTGAGTGTGTGAGTTGGTATGTGGGTGTCTGAGTGAGTGCATGAGTAGCTGTGTGAGTGTGTTAATGTGTGAGTGGCTTTATGGGTGTGTGAGTGGCTATATGGGTCTGTACAGTGAGTGGATAAAGGGGACAGGGCCTCCAAAGTCCTTACACCAATCGTGATCTGTGGAACTTACTGGAGGTAACAGGAGGGTTGATTGCCCCCCAGTGACTCTCAGCATCCAAGGGAACTTCATCCCCCAACCAGTAGTGTGGCAGGAGGCTCGTTTCCAGAGTGGTACAGAAAGGGGGTGGGCCTCCATGCTCTGTCTCATCAAACCCGCTGTGTGGAACTTACTGGAGGTAAGAGGAGGGGTTCTTCGCCCCCAAGGACCCTCACCATCCAAGTGGACTTCATCTTCCAACCAGTAGTGCACCAGGAGGTGCATTTGCTGACTGGTGGAGAAAGCGGGAGGGAACTTAGAGCTGTGTCAGGATTGGCGGTTCCACAGAGAATGGGGATCGGGGGATTCCTGTGTGTTGAGAAAAATGTATTGGCCTTTGAGTCCATCTGGGATCCCTCTAACTCACTCTTGTGATCAGGGTACCTCTACCCTGACCGCTTTATTCACTTTGCACAGAGATTTTCAGCCCCAGGGACTGTTTCTTGATACATAAAATGATGACCTCAACTTCCCAGTTAGTTCACGGCCAGCCAGTCCTAGCCCTGTGGTGTGTGGATCCACGCCCCTAGATATACAAATTTGGATTTCAGTTAGTATCGCTGAAACTACTGAGCAGATTTACACAAACTACCAAAAGGCACTTATCTGGACCAAAATCTACCTTTTTGCTAGATTTGGTGTAATTCCATTCAGCAGTTGGGGCTCTAGTCCTGTTCAAAACTCCTATGGGAATTACATGGGTAAAACGTGTTTTGGGACCCCGTTTTTCTCTTCCCTTGCTTGACGAATCACCCTGAAACTTTCAAGACTGCAGCTGAAGTGACTGTCAAATTAGTTTTGAAAATGTTGAGAAGATTAATCAAATTTATTAACAAAACAAAAAACGCTTTTCCTATGGAAACTAGTTCCTAACTATAACTACCTACTGGCAACCGCATATATATGTATGTAGTTGTGTGTGTGTTTGTGTATATCTGTTACCTTGTTAACCCATAAGCCCCTAACCCCACATCTACCCTAAATCCTAAACATTTCTTTCACACCCAAAAACCCATACCCACCCTAAACCTTAGAAATTCCCTTGCCATCCAAAAACCCGTATCCTCCCTAAAAATACCCTTGACACCCAAAAACCCATACCTACCCTAACCCCTAAAAATACCCTTACTGCCGAAAAACCCATCGCCGACCATAAACCCTAAAAACCCCTTACCACTAAAACGCCCACACCCACCCTAAGTCCTAAAAATAGCCTTGACACCCAATACCCTTGCATATATTTCACTAAAAACCAAAGGTTACAGGGACGTTCTAGTTAGGTTCAGATTTTACATGCACAAAATCATAGAAATTCATCTGTTATAGTTATTTCAAGTAACTATAACTCGTTCCCTAAGTTAACTATAACTTGCGCCCTCGCCATGCACAGTTTTCTCATCAATAATTTTACTGCAAATGTTATATAGTGATATTATCAATGATGTCATGGGTGATGTAATACCTTGGGTAATCAGCTGTGCATGTCGATAGTGCGAGTTATATTTACCCTATGGCACAAGTTATAGTTACATGAAATGACTCCTACTACAACAGCTGAATTTCTTTGATTTTGTGCATGTAAAATCTGTATCTAACTAAAACGTCCTTCTGACCTTTGTTTTTTTAGTAGATTTGTATGCTGGTTTTAAATTTGGTTTCCTAACTATAACTTCTGTGTAACCTTTAGTTTTTTTCAGTGAATTTCCAGTTTTTCTTTCATGCTAAGTAAGATGTCCATCACACTGCACAGTGGTGGGTGGTGGGGTGGGGAGGACCCAGGTCCTGGTCTTGCATGGTGTTGTGCATTCTCCACCCAAGCTTGCTGCTCCTGCCCCCCCTTCTCCTTGCCATCCACTGTCCAAGTCCATGCTAATGCTCCCTCATTACAACCCTGTGTGGCCATTGTACTGCCACTGCCCTTCCTGCCTACCCTGAAGTTAGCTTGCTGCGCCATCGCCCTCCTCCCTACTCTCTGTTGTCCGAGTCTATGCACCAGCCCTCTACCTTCTGCTCTGCATGGTCCAATGTGCTGCCACTGCCCTCCATTTAGGTTGATATCCCTATACACTCTTCCTGCCCTTCATTGCCCAAATCTATGCCCTATCATTGCCCTCCTGCTTAGCCTCTTGTGCTCAGCTTGCTGCTCCTACCCTCCTTGCCCCAGCTCTCCGATGTCTGCGTGCATGCCCCTGCTCCATCCTTTCAGCCCACCATGTTCCATGGACCTGCCACTGCCCCTCCTATCTACTCTTGAGTGTTCTGTTGAGCTGCCACTGCCTAGCATGGTCAGATGGCTGCCTGTCCAAGTTCCATGCCCCGATCCCCTCCCTCCTGTCCTCCATGGTCCATTTTGCTGCTTCTCCCTTCTGCCATCCATGATCTGTTGTGCTGCAACTACTCCCCCTGCCTGCTCTGTGTAGTCTGTTGTGAAGCCCCTTACCTCTCTTGTCTGTGTTCAGCCTCTACCCCTCCCGTCTAACCTCATGGTCCTTTGTGCATGCTGCTGCCGCCCCCTCCCTCTTGCCCACCATGTTTGTTGTGCTTACACTAACCCTTCCACTTGCCATGCATGGTCTTCTGCGTTGCCACAGCCCTTCCCACCTGCCCTGTGTGGTCAGCTTGCTGCCATACTCTCAACTTCCGTCTGTTGTCTGTGTGTATGCCATTATAGTCTCACTGTTGCCCTCAATGGTATGTTGTGCTTACAGTGTCCATCTCACCTGCCCTCCATGGTCAGCTTGCTGCTCCTACCCTCAGTTTTCCTTGTGCAGGCCACTATTCACTACCTCCTGCTTTGTCTGTTCCATTGTCGTGCCCCTGCCCCATCCCTCTTGCCCTTCCTGGTCCACTATGCTGCAACTGCTCCTTCTGTCTGATATGGTCAGGTTGCTTCCCTTGCCTCTTGACCCTCTCCTCTTTGTTATCCATGTGCATGGCCCTGCCCCCTCCCTATTGCTTTTCATTTTCCGTTGTGCTGCACTGCTGTCTCGCTTGCCCTGTGTGGTGTATTGTGCTGCTGCAACCCCTGACGCCAGCCCTGTAAGGTCTGTTTGGTGCCCCTGTCCATCTCCCTCCTGTCCTCTGTTATCCGATTCCATGTCCCTACCCCTTTCCTTTTGAGCTCCGTGATCCAATGTACCAAACGTGCCAACATTTTGAGCTTGGTAAGGGGGAGATTAAAAAAATATATATACCTGGGGAATTGATTTCCCCCCTTGACTTGCATTGAAAAAGAGATGTTTGGCAAGAGACAGAGAATGTAAAGCTCTGTTGGGCTTAAAAACTTCATAAGTCTACTGCCTTAATCGGGTCTGTTGGCATGTATGGTTGTACTGCCACTGCCACTTCCTTCTGCCCTCAATGGTCTATTATATTGCCACAGCCTCTCTTGCCTGTCCTGCACGGTTGGTTTGTTGCCCCTGCCCCCTTTCCTATGCCCCCCATGGTATGTTGTGCTGCCACTGCCCCTCCCGCCTGCCCAGCGCGGTCAACTTTTTGCCTCTGCACCGTCCTCCCAGCTCTCAATTTTACAAGTCTGTTCCCCCTGACATCTGCCTCCCCACAGTATTTTAATGAACAACTAGACTGCTTACATGCTATATTTATTATAAAAGTGTGGCACGCCTGACATCTTGTTATAATCAAAACTGTAATACCCAAAGCATATCCTTTAGAAATTATCAAAATTATAGTGTCTTACTCCCATAGAAATTCTGGTTAGTGCTCTAATTAACTAGTTCTCAAATAGCAACAAAGCACTTTTAAATGATTTGCTATATATTTTTTTACCTGGTTGATCACTGGATTATATGTTACACAGAGGATATGGCATTCTGACCAGAGTTGCAGACTTTGCAACTGGGGAACCAGGTTCATGTCTCAGTGTAAGCTTGACATCCTGTGATTCTGGGGAAATCACTTAATCTCCCAAATCCTAAAACCAAATTGAATGTGTCCTTGTGTAATATAACTGATGCACATGATAAGCACTCCAGTACCTTCGGGTTAAGTCTGTGCTATTAAAAAACTGGGGAAAAAACTAAAGAAATTAAGTGTTTTGCACAGTTCTGTCATTGTGTATACTTGTTCTACATTTGGATGATATTTGTGCTACATTTCTGCTATTTTTTTCTCTGGTGTCCATCTTGGAAGTTCCCTAATTTCCTGCTTTACTGCTGTATCCTCCGTAGAAAATGTTTTCCGGTTTCCACTTCAATTCCATCAAGATAGCATTCAGATGTGCCACACTTGTTGCATATATTCAGAATGTTAGCATTGTAGTTGCTCATTACAACACTGTAGTAAAGCTGCTGATCACCAGGGATTTAACTGTCCGTCTGCTGCTGGTGTCAAAATGCTTTAAAGAAATATAAGAGGAGGATGTTTGAGAACTCTTAAAATGTGTCCTAATTTTTCCTTCTACAGCACTAACCATAAATTCTGTGACTAAATTAACCCCCTCATTGTGTTCCTTTCTGAATTAAATGTTTTAAGATTTGCCAGTTTGATTCAATCAAGATGGCTTCAGGTGTGCCATACTTTAGTCATAAGTAAGGATGTTAGCGCTTGAGTTGTTCTTTTGAACACTCTGATAGGCTACAGTAGAACACAATGGAATCAACTGACAGGATGCTCCTGTTGGAAGTGCATGTTTTACTGAGAATGTCAGACTTCACTCTCATATGGCTGAATTTACAGAATATGTGCTCTTGTCTTTGCTTCTGCAGCACCTTCAATAACTTCTATGGGATTAATGAAATCCCAGCAAAAGGCTTTTTCACAGGGTAAAATCACATTAGAAGACACCACAATTCCTAAAATGTATATGGTACCAACAACAAATGATTTATATTGTAATTAAAGTCTGTTATCACCCTTTATACATTCTCCTTTTTGTGACCCTCAAAACCTGCCATTCACTACAATGCATTTCAACGGGGTGCTATCATGGATCTTGGTCCCAAGATGGTTGCTACCACTTCTCTAGTTTTAGCTTCTGGAGCTATTCATCACCTTACCCTTCTCATCTTCTACCACGACTCGCGGCCCCCGCTTCGCGGGAGCCGCTCGAGGGACTGGGTTCTCGTTTCCTGCCTCTGGGACGACAACGGCGACTGGATCCCGCGCTGGCCGCTGTGCTAGAATCTGTTGAGGGGCTGCTGCTGGACGCACGAACTGCTGGGAGCGCCCGGGACTGCGAGGACCAGGGTGCTGAGCGACACGCTGAATAGCCGCACCTGGTCCTCTTCCCGACTCCTCCCCCAACACCACTTCCCCTCACCTTAAAATCAGCCTTACATTTACACGCGCAAGCGGGACGCGCACGGGTCTTAGCACGGGGCTAAGACCGGGCAAAGAGCGGGCCGTTTGAGGCCGTTCGAGGACGGTTGAGGCCGGGTCCGGGCTATCCTCTAACTTCATCCTCGATCCAACCAGGAGATCATGGCTGCAAGGGAAACCAGGAGCACCGTTGCCAGGTCTGGAGCACAAACTCTTTCCACTCTGGGGACTATGGATAACTTTATCATAAGGGCTAACTCTGTACTTGATAAAGAAATAATCACGCTAGAGAGGAGATTGTCACAGGGATTGGCTGCATCAAAACGCTCTTCTCTTGGGGCTATTGCTAGGGCTCTATCACCCATTCAACAGGGCCTACCGGAGAATACCAGGAATCTGAGTCTAACACCACCACTACTAGGGTTAGTTGACGAAGCCCAACCTTCACCTAATATCGATAGCACTGATATACAAGGCGATTCTCAAAGCCTTCTCCTTGTCCCCTCCAACCAACCCTCACAGGGTCCTGATTCTAGGAATAGGACCCTAGAGGTTAGCCAAGGCAAAGGCGCAATCAAGAAAAGGAAACAGCCCACCCAGGGTTCGGGGGGGAAAAAATCCAAAATACTAAAATATGATGACCCCCAACCCCCACGAAATAGGAACAAGAGACGAGGGAGGACCCCCCAGGTGTGTAACACTAACACAAGGGTAGAAGCTACTCCCCTATTGTCAAGTAGTCTCCTTGCAACTTCTAATACTGATGGGGAAGCACAACCAGGGGATAGAGCCCTGAGTTTCACCATTGAACGCCTGATAAACTCCCTCGAAGATAGACTAACACGGTTAGAGGCTAGGCTAAGTGGCATTGAGGAGGGTATAAATGCTACTCAGCGATCCCTTACGGAATATACCAGGGGGCATGTGAAAGTAGAGGGTAGGTTGACTAGAATGGAGGACTTAACGAAAGATTTGGTAAAGGGTGTAGGGACACTGAAGGTATCGCTAAATAGTAGTGGTATCTGTTCTAAGTGTGTAGCGAGGGGGGGTGCATCCCCCGCAATACCATCATCCTCTCACCAAACGAACCCATTCTACTCAGCCATTACCCAATCTAGTATATCTGCTACCAATAATCTAGCCCCAAGCAATAACACAGTACGGGACATTTCAAACCCTTCCCCTCCACCCCCCCCCCCATCTCTACTTCAGGGGGAGGATACTATTAATAAAACTTCGGCAATGGCTATCCCTGTCACTCAGACACAGGGTCCTAATTTTCCGGTAAACTTACCAAATGGACCCAATCTATACCCCAGGGAGCAACTCATGCAACCTCAGATGAAGATCCCTGATCCCAAGCCCGCCAGGAGACCAGCCCATCTACCTCCTGGTGCCGCTCCCTACGTGGTAGTCCTTAGTGGTGTCCCGGAGCTTGCTGAGGGCTCCAATGAGACTCCCACTTCGATCAAAAACAAGACTATAGACTGGCTCAATAAATTCAGGCCCCTACCCCCAGGCATGTACAACGAGGTCATTTTGGCAAGGCGGGTTCCGTGGGTAGGAGAGACAGTCAAAAGGGGAAAAGTGGACTGTGTTCTGGTCAACTTTAGAGACCCAAGAACTGTTGCTTACATCTGCAATTGGGTTGGGGGTTCACCACACACCACCATACAGACACTTCCCCTATCAGCTTTTTACCCCGACAAAACAGAGCGGTTTACGGAGGGAGGCGATGAGGGTTGGTCATGGGTGGGCCGGAGAAAGCTGCATCAGGGAAGAAGTGTTCATCCCCAAGGGGACCCTAGGGGCATCAATAGATGGAATCAGCGAGCCTCAGATCTGAATGGGGTTCTATTCGCTCACTCTAATAGATTCGACTGCCTCAATGCTGTGGATTGACGGTGCAGTCCCAAAGGGGACTGCACCGTCCGCCCTGCATTTGGGGGGGGAGAGGAAAAATGGGGCGGGCGGGTGCTCACTCAGACAGATCCCCTCGCCACGGGCTATCCTAGATAGTGAATGCGCCGATACTGGGGACCGGGCCCCCTCTGGGCCAGCTCAAAGTACTCCTGACGAGATTGTCACAAGTACAGCTAAAGATCTGAGGTCACTAGAAATCCTATCTTGGAACATTGCGGGGTTACCCAATAAGTTAGATTGCGGCGAATGGGCGACCTTCATAAAGAAATATGATATATGCATGTTCCAGGAGACGTGGGCTAGAGAGAACTATTGCTACCCTGGGTTTGCAACTTTTAATGTTCTAGCCATATGGAGAGGGAAGGGACGCCCGTCTGGTGGTTTGTCAATATGGATTGGTTCTCATCTTGGCTGTACGGCCGAGATTGTAGAAACAAATTCAGTGGACATTTTGTGTGTGGCCCTACGCTGGCCCACCGGGATGGGTTTAACACTGGTAAACGTATATTCCAGACCGGTTGGAGTAGCGGGCACTTCAGGGACAATGGAGGACCTGATGACATTCCTTGACTCTGTCTCTAGTTCAGCAACACTCTTGGTCGGAGGTGACTTTAACATCCAGTTTGAACCATTCCCGACTTACCTAAATGGAGTTAGCAGTGAGGAGGACGATCTCTGGGATATTCCAATTATTGCGGGTCCCCCGGTTAGGTCGTGCTCACCACTCCTATCCCAAATAATAACCATGACCCTTGCAAACTCACTTAGAGCTTGCAATGGCAGATTCAAAGGGGACATACCACCACAACCAACCTTCAATAGACTAGGCCAGGAGTCCCGGATAGATTATATATTAACCAAACTACAGGACTGGAAACTAGTTAAGGAATTTAAAATAGTCCCCAGGCTGGATAGTGATCACAATGGCCTGTCCCTCTCCCTGGCTGCTGACGGATTTTTTATCGCTGTTGCCACAGAAAATAGAGTACTCGTCCCAAGTCTAACCTTATCTAGTAATCGGAGAAGAATAAGGTGGGAAAAACTCCTAGAAAACCCAAACCGCCTCAGGACAATTTATGAGCTAGTGGCATCAGCCCTTGAAAAGGTGGGAAGACTTCTCCCACTATTGCCCTCCCCTGATGGGTGCCTTCCTCTCTGGGACATCCATCTGACCCTGTGCAACAACCTCGCCGAGGTATTGAACCCGGTGGTCCGGGAGAGGAAAGTGAGGAGAGAAAGAGCCTCCTGGTTCAATGCTAGCTGCAGGAGAGCCAAGGCAGACCTTCTCCAGACATTTAAAAGTAAGGAGGCCCCTATGGTCATTAGGGAAAAACGGGCTGCTTATAAGCTCCTTCTTGAAAATGCCAAAATAGATTGGGACTGGGAGAACTGGTCAGAAATTACACTTGCACTCAAAGACAGAGACCCCGGGAAATTCTGGCAAATAGTCAAACATGGCTCTGCTGAGCCTGCTATGGCTATAGAGGCAAATATCGCGCCTGGAGTGTGGGAGGAACACTTTTCATCCCTCTACAGTGCAGCTGGGCTGGATCACCTAGGAACCGAGGCCGGGGAAATAGCGTCCCTAACTATTGGTAACTCTTCCTTGATGGAAGATTTTAACTTGGAGGAATTGGAAATGGCAATCACTCGCCTTTCCTCGGGAAAAGCGCCAGGACTTGACAAGCTCCCAGGCGATCTTCTAAAACATGAGGTTAGGATCTGGGCCCCCTACCTCCTGGTATTGTTTAATGCTATTGTCCATGGTATGGCGGTCCCCCCCACTTGGCTCGGGGCGGAGATCGTCCCTATATTCAAAAGGGGTTCACCTCTACTCCTGGCCAACTACAGACCGATCAGTCTGATAGACGTCCCCCAGAAGCTCTTCGCGAGGCTCCTGTTGGATCGTCTCTTGGACTGGGTCGAAGATAGAGATATCTTGAGCCCCCTCCAGGCTGGGTTTCGGCAAAAGATCTCTACCATAGACCAGGTCTTCAGGCTGTCCCTTATTTACTGGAAAACAATACAATTGGAGGGTGGCAGCCTCTACACTGTATTTGTGGACCTAAGGGCGGCCTTTGACCTGGTCCCACGCGGTAAGCTGTGGGAAGTCCTGGCTAGAGTCGGGGTGCCAGGTGATCTTTTGACGATGATCATTCGCCTTCATACCAACACCTATGCTCAAGTGAGGTGTGGCAGGCAAGGCGCCTTATCTAACAAGTTTCCCGTTGACAGAGGGGTAAGACAGGGGTGTGTACTTGCACTGACCCTGTTCTGCCTCTTTGTCAATGGGGTCATCGATCACCTCAACGAGGTCCCCAATTCTGACGTCCCAAAGTTGGCAGGAAGGAGGGTTCCGGCAATTATGTTTGCGGACGATACCCTCCTTCTCTCCAAGTCGCCGATGGGAATTCAGCGTGTGCTGGATGGCTTTGGGGACTTCTGTAGTGAGCACGGATTGGAGATTAACACTCTAAAGACCAAATATATGGCCTTCAATCCGCCACCCAGGTTCCACCGCATCCCCCGCATAGGGAATATTATGCTAGAACGAGTTAACACCTTTGAATATCTTGGTGTAACCCTTAACGAGAAAATGGGGTGGGGTCCGCATCAGGAGAAAGCAAGGCTAAAATTAGTGCAACACGTGGGTGGGATACTAAGGCTGGCGGGGAAGAATAGGTCGACCCTCAAACCCATAGGTCCTCCGCTCCATATTTATAGGGTGCAAGCTAGAGGAGCCGTTATCTATGGCAGTGAACTATGGGGTCACAAAGTCTCGCCAAGCTTGACAAAAGAGGAGAATAGGTTTCTTAGGTGCCTAGTTGCCCTTCCCCCAAGCACACCCTTAGTGCCATTAAGACGCGACCTAGGCATCAGACCCCTGGAAGAAGAACTGGCGCTTCGCCCTCTGATCTACTGGCGTAGACTGTGGGCGGTGCCCGAATTGATTCATTATAGGCAGGGCTTGCAGGAAGTCCTAAGCCTCCCAAACTCGGGGAATATTGCCTGGTTCAAATTTATAAGGAGCAGTCTGGTGGGTCTAGGCCTTGACACTTTTTGGAATGATCCCCTGGATGCTTGCCCTAGGCTCCCAAAAAAGGTTCTAAATAAATTGTATTACAACTCCAAGGCTCCCACATTGTATTCTTCCAAAATCTTAGGGCCCCTTACGGAGCAATTTCTTTGCACTAAAAATGCCTACAGCTTAGAACCAACCCTGGACAATATTTACCCTGTACTAATTAGGAAGCTTTATCTACAATGGAGGCACGGGTCTTTGCCAATCCGTGCACTCACTAGTCATTGGTCTGAGTCCGCGCCCAGCACTTGCCCGGCATGCAGAGTAAGTGATGAAACCGAACTGCACATTATATTTTTTTGTCCGGGCTATAGTGAGGCGCGCAGAAAATGGATCATTCCCATTTGTAGGAATTTGGGTTTTATTAGGTGTCATGAAGCCTTCAGAATCCTCAAGAGTGAAATGGCTGCTCACATTGTGTTTGCTGTGGCCAAATTTCTGGCATACGAGAAGACGGTACCTGAAAACGCTTACCTGATTTAACTTGTACCGGGTTAAATTGTACATGACTGTTGTAACTAGCGGACATATAGATGTCCTGGTGCTTTTAATGTTGCAAGTATTTTAACCACTTTTTAATCATCTAATGTATGTTTTAAATGTTCTTTTATATTATCAATTTTATGTACCTTTTATGGAGATTTTCTCCGAAATAAAGTTCATTTTGACTTTGACTTTGGCTTCTGGAGCACCTTACATAACATTTATGGGGAAATCATGAGAAACCCGTTTTCACTCAAACATGATTCTTAAAAATCCCAGCAGAAGGCTTTTCCACAGGGTAAAATCACCTTGGAATACTCCCCAATTCCTAAAATGAGTATGGAACCATCCACAATTGATTTACATTGTAACTAAAATCTTTTATCACACTTCCTAGTAATACAAATCTAATGTAATCCTTTTTGCCCAAAAGAGCCCCTGCAGGCAAGATATTATTTGATCATCCTCTTTTGTGGTATGCACAGGATGCCACCTCCCTGAAAAGTGAACGTAGCACCGTTAACCAGATATATTGCTCTTTATTTTTGGTGGGTTGTTGAAGAGTACTGGTTCGATTGCGAAGGACCCATTGTTGGAAGCCCTAAATTTGCCATAAATTAGTCACAGCTGTTGTGTTTTGTACCTAAAGTGGAATGATAATATGGTTTCCTTTTTAATTTATGGAGACTTCTGATAATATCTGTACAAGCTGAACAGTTAAACTTCGCTGATACTTTTGTCTTTTTGTTGAAATTTTAGGTACTAGCTGCTTTACAGAAAGACAACCGGGAAATGGAAAGAGGAAGTCCATCTCTGAAACGCTGAAATGGCATTGGCATGAAAGTGTTCTGGGACATATGTAAGAAATAGCAAAGCTATTTCTTTGACTGACTTTTATGCAGTGATGAACAACTTTATTTCGGAGGTTTTGTTTTCGCACTGGAGTTGGCCTTAAAAAAGACATGTTCTGAATAATTAACCCAAGGCTAAGCCTTAAACTCAGTGGATTGACCTACTGTACTGTATTCTCTATACCTTTGTGCACCATTACACCATCTCACTTTATACCCCGTCTTAAAAGCGTAAGGAAGACTCGTACCCTTTTTCCGTTTGTTCTCATGCTGGTTCATTTGTGGGAGGCCAGTCTGCAATTATGTTGACCAGTTATCTTTCACTAGCAAAGAGGAAGCTTGCAAGGGGTTGTCTGACCAAATTAAGAACTATGCCTCCTTTATAATGCTTGATTCAGAATAATCTTTCTTATACAGTACTAGATTTGTTTTCAAATAAATAGCAGTGCATTCGAAACTTTCGTGAAACACGGTGTGGCCGAGAACGCAATCCGAATACCAAAGAAACATCTAATGTAAAACCTTAAATTATCAGTCGACTGAGCAAAAGAAAATATTCATTGAGGCAAGAAACCAGTAGATGGAATATAACCAAACTGTAGAAGGGTTTCAACACCTTGAGATAGAGTTGGCTGTGTTGTAGGTGTGTTGTTCACAATAGGACAAACTTCATGAGTCTTGTGTTCACCAGGTCTATCTATTACTTTCACAGTAAAGAAAAAGAATGGATAAGTCTAAAGGACGTACTGAAGAACTGTTGCACTAAACGCAAAAAGTTATAAATCTTCACATTTATGAGTAGTTCTATAGAGCCAAAACAAAAATGACAGGCAACAGTTGAGGGACCATTTTATGAACCGTCGTTCACCACTCTACCATAGATTAAAGTGACTATGGTGCAATTTAGAAAGTGTCTTTGAACCATAGATTATGTGAGGCCACAGTAGAAAAAGATTTACATAAAACAGGAGTGCTATAGTATTTTCAGAGATGTTGTTTGATTTCATACCAGAAATTTATATAAGATGGAACGTACATTTGAAATCCAACATTGCAGAGCTGCTAAGAAAAATGGTTTGTATCCGAGTCCTGTAAAAACTTCTCATCAAGTTTACTAATAATCTTTTATGGTTATCTGATTGTTTTCCCCATTATTAACTTCATGAAAAATCAATATGCTTGGTAAATCAAGAAACTGTTAGATTATGTGTTAACCAGTAGCTGCAAATAGAACTACATGCTAAATCCGTGTAGAGTGATCTTTTTTGTATTTTGCTACTAATGGTTTAAAATGTAATATACAGAAATGCCAAGAAGTGCAGTGGTTCTTTTCACCGTCTGTTTCCAAGGTAATACTTGGAGCTTATGGCAACATCAGTGCTTCATAACTTGAGCAGCTCAGGCAAAGTCACTTGCTATTTATTTCTGGCAATAATTAGATCTGATTGGAAAACCAATACACATAAGATGGCAGACTTATTGGTTTAAATTAAATGGTCGTGTTTCTTTAGCTTTGCTTGGTTTAGCTTATCTCAAACGCAGGTTGTGTGATTCAGTAACAGATTAAATAAAGGCCTGAGTGGTGTGGTGTTAGTTTATTCTGAGCTCCTTGCATAGAAAGCGTGCAGGCAAAACATCCAAACTATTTGCACTTTATTAGAACAGTTCTTTCCCATTGAAACTGTATCGTCCAATAAAATGAAGATTGTTTTCCGTTTATTTGTCCAATAAAAAAACTTACATATGTGCTTGTAATATAAGGCATATTTCCATAGACCTCAGCTTGTCAGGTATCTTGCTACTACTGCCCTCTTTAGTTACGGCATTTTGGCTGTTTCTTTGGCGAGTGCGTCGTGGAGTTAAGAGGCATTAGATGATGATAGTGGTGGGGATCACCCCAAAAAGTAACCACATTAACTTATTACTTAGGTGCTGCTCAAAAAGTCACATTGACAGTGTGCTCTGATTTAACATAATTTGTTCCGTGTTGGGAGTTGAATTCCTATTCTTTCAGCACTTAAATTAGGGCTATGAAAGTAGGCAATCCATCTATTGCTTCATTTAACTTCAGTGACATCTTTGTGGTTGTTTAGCAGGACGACGCTAAATGCAAATCCGTGTTCACTGATAATTTAAGAAGAATAAAATGTATAGTCTGTAACATGCTGAGTTGACCTGGCAGAACAAGCCAGATAATAAGATACAAACTGGTTTTCTTGCACTGTGACTTTTTTTTTCTTTTTTACAGTGTAAACATTCTTAAACCGTCCATACATTCATGTTTTCAAAGTAAAGGCACTTTTTGACCACTGTAGAGTTTTCTTTCACATCATTAAAATAGTGAATGTAATAAATTGAGAATATTTCAAAAGTGAAAAAGTTCCTACTGGCACATATGCACTGTTTATGTACAAATGTAATGGCTTGTTGTTTTTGATTTGGGTTTGATGTGTATATATTTCTACCTTTATTTCTTTTTGAGTACAGCTGTGTTCTTATAATGAAGAATAACAATGCAATAATGACTTTTGCACAATCTTTGTTTTTAAACGTAGATCTGGGATGTTTTACTTGGGGAACAGTGCTGGTATAGATACTCAGTCAAATGAAGTGAAAAGTTACTGCTGTGATCAGAATGAGATGGGACTCATTTTTGTGACCTAGGTCAACTGGCTTTTTACAGTGAAGTCAAAAGGTTCTTGATTTCCAGTTAATCATGATGCCAATATGGGTACTTGTTCCCGTGTACAAAGGCAGAATGTTATATCAAAAAAGTTTCCTGAAACTCTTAGTAAGCGTGGCTCAAAAATAAGGTGTTTTGGTTTCTTTATGATGCTATTTCAGTACATAAGATCTAATACAGAGCTTAGTACTCGAACACCATTGTATTCTTCATGGAAGAAGTTTCATCTTAAATCAATAATAAACTTTGTATTTCAGTTAAATAAATCATATTAAGGGTACTTTGTTTTTCTACAATAGTAGATTGGATTATCAGCGCTGCCTCGCTGCTTTTCCCTTTTACTTTTTTAATGTACAGCTAAAGTTTAACATTTTTGTTTTATTGAGCTAAATGGGTGTATCAAACTGGAATTATAACTTTTATGGACTAATGTTTTTATTAAAGTCATGAAAATAATGTTGACGTTCACTGACTTTTTTTTAAATTAATTACAAATAGACTCTACTAGTATATGACTTTTATTTATGTGAAGTATAAATAACTATCTTGAGCGACGGTACACATTTCCATGGTTTTTTTGAGGAGTGGGTAACGACTTTGTGCTTATCCTGGACCAGACTTCTCCAGCTGATATTTTCTCTTTCAGTTGGTCGTTTAACATATAAATGTGCCTGTAATAAAGTGATCTATTAATTGATATTGCATTCCAATTATGGTGCAGTTTACATTTCTGAAAATCTCCAAAATACTTGCTTCCAAACGGTCATATTTTTTTCCTAAGGATCCCAATATTACAAATTATTGTGATAGGGTGGATATGTAGATATGAATTTGGAAATGTTTGTCAGTCACAAATGTAAAATATGGGTCATACTGAGAGCTTTGTCAAAAACTCTGAATATAAGATGTAGTTACATTTATGCAATTAAAACTGCACTACATATGGGACCTTGTAGTGGCCAGTCTGTCTCCTCTGTGCTGTAAACTCTCACCTAATTTCTCCTTTATTCTTGTTGGTGCTTCCGATATCGTACCTTGTTTTGCATGCACCTTTTGCTCAGGGAGCGAGAGGCCTAATGACATCCAGACAAGGTGCTCTAAGGGCTTTGTGACCATGCCTGTTGCTATGGATCATGAAACTCCTTGTCTTGTCTACCAGAGCCCAGTTAAAGAAACTGACTTTCCAATAATAGCTAGCCCACAGACCAAAAAGAAGCACAGTGTATTGCAGGTATGGATGTGGGAGGTTGTGACATCCATGTTCTTTTCGATCTATTGATTTTGAAATGTTGCTAGATAAAATGTCTGCACAGCAAGGGAACCTGGAGTCCAGAACAGACTCCATCTGCTGCCTATGGGTGTAAAGGCTTGAAGACATTCTCAGCGTTTCATTTCCCTCATCCTCATTCCTACCTTGCTTCTGCCTCTTGGAGACTTCTACAGGACATCACCCATGATCCTAGATGAAAGTAGATTTCTACACCTTCCTATATGCAAGAAGTTTGTTGTTAGTAAAATTAAACACTGGGTATATCTGCCTCTTGGGCCGTTTATATTCAAAATATGTCCTTTCTGTCTTACCAAACAAATATGCAGTTCACATGGTGGCCTTGGGAGCAAAATGTAATTGGTTAGAACTAATCAATGACTTTGGTGTGGAAGAAAATGCATAATACACTGGTATTGCAATGAAGAGGAGCAGTCCTGCTTCGAAATTCATTTAATACAACTGATTTCAATGCACAAAGTTGTGAAAAGAGTAAGACTTCACTTACCATAAGGATCTTCATTCAAAGGGATGCAGCACTTGTGGTGTTTTTGATTGTCAGTGACCTCTTTTGACTTATTTTGGGCGTTGTGATTTTGTTTTATACCATTTTTTCCATCAACCTTCTCTTCATTTTTGCTCCAACATGGTTAATTAAGCTTTGCCAATATTTTGCAACTCACAAGTCACTAACGTGTGCAGTTATCAGTTTTATGGTTACTAAGTTTACCCTTTTTCTTTTTTATTTCGTATGTGGTGCTGTATAACAGATTAATATCAAAGACATCCTCCTGAACTGGAAAAAAATGTCTGAATTTATGAAGACAGAAGGATAGCTTGCTTTTGGCTGTGATGCCTTCTTGAAGCTTCACAATACACTGATGTTTAATAGTGGTTAACCCTATAAGATAAGTGAGCCCTCGAAGTTGTGCAGGGTTTTACTTTAATTATTTGGTTTCTTTGCCTAGACAAAATACACCAGGCTCTTCAGATAAGTTCTGTTGTGTTTAATCCACATTGGTGCCACTGGATGACACTAGCTGGGTCATGGTGTGTAGTGTCTTTGATCTATTGATTACAGACCGAGCTCTCACGTTTCCCAGGTCTGTGCATGAGTTGCCCATCCAGCTTAGTTTTTTTTTTTTTGCGTTCTGGAATTTTTTATGAAATTATGAAATCAAGGCTGCAAGTACCAGTACGCATAACACAAACTTAATGACTTCTTCGACAACCAGATCTCCGTTTCTTTCCAAAGGAGCCTCTGACACAGCATTTTGTTTCTTAAAATTCTGTTTGAGCTGAGGTAATTTATTTGATAACGGAAACTCAGAGATATGTTTTATCCGGACAAGACAACGCTGATGTATGCAGTCTTGAGAGTTGCAAGAGAATGAGCCAACATCAGTGTGGTCTGACTCCAATCAGTGGTTCACACCTGTTCCCTGTGACCTCTTTGACTGCAGTCTGAACTTGCATAATCCAGGAGTGTGCAGAAGCCAGAGGTTTTCTTTTTTTAAATTTCTTTTGCCTACTTTAGACATTGGTTAATTTTATGTCCACGAGATTCAATCAATGGAGTGCAATGTATGCAAAGCTTCTTTTCTGTCTTGTTTGGATTTTCCAGCTGTTGTTGAACCCCAACTTTTAGAATATAAATCCAATCTTTTGTGATGTGCAGCACGTCTGCAAGATTTTCTCTGCATGCTGTAATTGAATGTTTGATTGCACACTATTCTTGATGTGTACAGTTACATTGCTAGCTGAAGCCTAAACACACTAAAGATGGCCGTTTGTGTTGACCGAGATAGGTTATTGCATGTAACATTGATGGAAGGACTAGCTTCTAGAGCATGTCTCAAATCAGTTAGGGTTTATAAATCACAACTACTCACCAGTAAGGGTCTCAAGGTGCTGTGGGGGGGGGGGGGGACTACTGGTCCGTCGAAAGCTCTGTGGTTCAGTCGAAGAGCCAGGTCTTGAGGTCATTCCTGAATTGTGGTAGTGATGGTGATTGCCTAAGGTGGAGAGGCAGGGTGTTCCAGGTCTTTGCTGCGAGGTAGGAGAAGGATCTTCCTCCGGCTGTGGTTTTGTGGATAAGTGGGATGGTAGCCAGGGCTAGTTGAGCGGAGGTCTCTGGTGGATGTGTGGAATATGAGGATGGTGGTTTAGGTACGCAGGTCCTGCATCATGTAGGACTTTGTAGGCATGTGTGAGGATCTTAACGGTGATACTTTTGTTGACTGGGAGCCAGTGAAGCTCTCTCAGGTGGCCGGCGATGTGGTTGCGGCGGGGAATGTTGAGGATGAGTCTGGCGGAGGTGTTCTGTATGTTCCGCAGTTTTATGGGTAGTTTCTGGGTGATGCCAGCGTAGAGTGCGTAGCTGTAGTCGATTCTGCTGCTGAGTGCATGCATGACCGTCTGTCTGGACTCAGTGGGAATCCACTTGAAGATCTTTCGAAGCAGGCGTGGCATGTGGAAGCAGAATGATGAGACTGTTGATCTGGTGGCTCATGGTGAGCGAGGAATTCAGGATGATGCCAAGGTTTTGTGTGTGATCTGTGGGGGGAGATTCCAAGTCCTGTGGACCACCAGGAGTCCTAGGCGGCGGGGGTGGAGCCCAGTATGAGGACTTTGGTCTTCAGAGTTGAGCTTGAGGCAGATTTTCTTCATCCAGGTGGTGACAGCCTTCATCCCGTCGTGATATTTGTCCTTGGCGACTGTGGGTTCGTTAGTGAGGGAGAGAATCAGCTGGGTGTCTTTGACGTAGGAGACAATGTTGAGTCCGTGGTGCCTGACAATGGCTGTGAGCGGGGCTATCTAAATGTCAAAGAGAGTGGGGCTCAGGGAGGAGCCCTGAGGCACTCCGCAGCTGAACTCTGTGGGTTCAGAGAGGAATGGTGGTAATCTGACTCTGTGTTCGGCCAGTGTGGAAGGAGCGGATCCATTCCAGTCTTTGTCGCGGATGCCGACATTGTGAAGTCTTGTGCATACGGTGCGGTGAGAAACGGTATTGAACGCGGCTGAGAGGTTCAGGAGGATGAGGGCTACAGTTTCTCCTCTGTCAAGGAGGGTCGTCTCGGTGTTCTAGTTGCTTCGTAAGAGGGATTGGGAGAGGTCCAGGATGTAGTTCACTTTGATGAACCCAAAAAGCTGTGTTGTTGATGGCCATCTCGATGACGTTGGCTGGAAAGGGGAGGAGAGAGATAGCTCTGAAGTACTTGAGGTCCGTCTGATTGGCAGAGGGTTATTTCAGCAAGGGGTTGATCTCTGCGTGTTTCCAGTCTTCTGGGAAAGTGGTGAAGTTGATGGAGAAGTTGATATTGTGACATAATTCGGGCACAATGGTGGTCCCGGCTCTGTTGAAGATACGATGCAGGCAGGGTTTCAAGGGTGCTCCAGAGTGAATACTTTTCATGATCTTGAGGGTGTCGTCAGTAGTGAGGGGAGTCCAGCTGAGTAGGGTCTGCTGTGGTCCGGTGTCGTTGGGTGCTGTGATTGTGGGTGGGGTCAGAGGGTCTTTGGTATCGCAGCTGTTAAAGCTGTAGTATATACTATTAATCTTGCGATGGATAAAGTTGCTGAGGTTGTTGCAGAGGTCTTGGGAGGGTGGGATGTCTCCTGTTTCTGCACTGGGTCTGGCAAATTCTTTGACCATGGCAAAACGTTCTTTACTATTGAGTGCGTTGGTGTTGATCCTTTCTTGTAGGGCCACTTTCTTTGTTGTTCTAATGAGGTGGTGGTGTGCGGTGACATCGGTCTTGAAGGCGGAGTGGTCTTTCGGTGTCTTGTAGCTTCTCCATCTCTTCTCGAGCTGTCTACAGCTGTGTCTAGACTCATGAGGGGCTGGAGAGAACCAGCTGGCTTTCTTGGAGTGTAGCTTACTTGATGCTTTCTTCAGGGCAGCCAGAGTGTCGGCGCAGTTGAGGTTGTGTACTGCGGTATTAGCGTCTGTTGAAGTCGGTGGGGGGTTTTCGCTGAGGGAGGTGGTGAGCTGCTCTTCGGTGACCTTGCTCCAACTTCTTTGAGTTCTTTGAGGGTAGCAGTGGGTGTGGTGGTGTACGGTGGGTTTGGTGAAGAAGTGGACGCAGCGGTTGTTGGTCCAGAGGAGCTCAGTGGTATGGCTGAAGGTGGTGATGTCGCTGGCGGAGAAGATGAGGTCAAGCGTGTGTCCTGCTGAATGAGCTGGGGAGGTGACCAGTTATTTGAATCCGACTGTGGTGAGGTTCTCCAGCAGGGATGACGTGTTTTGTTGTTAGGATTGTCCAGGTGAAAGTTGAGGTCGCTAAGTAGGATATAAGTCTTTGGAGGCGAGGCGTGGGGTGCGATGAAGTTATGACTGAGTCACTAAAGGGTGGGTGGAGTCCGGGGTTCTGTAGATGAGGGTGCCGCGAGGGTGGTGTTCGGGTTGGTCTGGACCTGGAGGTGGAAGTATGAGGTGCTTCATGTTGGTTGGTCATCGCGTGGGTGGTAAGGTGGAGGGTGCCTAGTTTGATGCGGTCCTTGTGAGTGATCTTGTAGCCGTCCAAGATGGTGGTGGTGATGTCTGGGGCGGAGACGGCGTTCATCCAGGTTTCTGTGAGGAAGGCTGTCTGGGTCGACTGAGTCGAGCAGGTCCCAGATCTCTGTGGCGTGTTTGTGAAGGGAGCATGTGTTGAGCAGGATGCAGTTGTGGTGGTTGGGTGCGGTAATTGTCAGTCGTGCAGTGGGTGGGTTAGGTGTGCGGTAGCAGGCGAAGGTGCAGCTGCAGTTCCGGTAGGAGAAAGAGCTCAGAGTGTCTTTCAGCGATGGCAGGTGGTATGGCATCCGGTATTTAGGGTGTAGAGGTGCTGGCATAGCCGTGGATGGTCCAAGAACCAGGGTCCGTGGCGCTGGGAATGGTCCAGGTGCAGATGGGCTTGCCTTTGCCGTGCCAGTTGTGAGGCCGCGCAGCGGCTTTCATAAGTAGTGTGAGGAGGAGGACTGGACAGCTGGGAAGCAGGAATCTGCGCAGGAGGGGGGGGCGGGGCCACAGAGTACGAGTAGTGGCGAGGACACAGAGGGAGAAAGGCGCAAAAAAGAAGATAGAAGAGTGAAAACAGTGAAAAAAGTGAGCAATAGCAAAAAAAGAAAGGAAGAAATCGAGAACAGCAGAAGTCAGAGATAGAGAGCAGAGAAGCTCCCCACTGGAGCACCAAGAATGAGGCTCAGGCAGGTGCCTGCGGGTGGAGGAGGGCCTTGAACACAGACCAGCATGGGTCAGAGGCAGCAGCTACCAGGCAGAGCTGTGTGGGAGGGGAACCAGTTCACTGACAAGGTCAATTGGCTTGCTCCCTTCACTGCACAGCAGCCGCCATACGTAATGTGAGGGAGAGAGCTAGGAGGCAGGAAAGTGGGAATTGGCGCTGGAGGGGGGCGGGCCGTGGGTGATGAGCAGCGACAGGGGCACGGAGGAAAATAGGCACCAAAAGCAGGAAGAGAGAAGAAAAGTGAAAACAGTGAAAAATGAAAGGAAGAAAAAATGAAGGGCTGAAGTCAGAGACAGAGGGCAGAACAGAGAAGCTCCCCACTGGACCACAGAGGGATGAGGTGCAGGCAGGTGCCTGTGGGTGGAAGAGGGCCTCGAACACAGACCAACAAGGGTCAGGGGCATCAGCTACCAGGTGGAACTGTGCGGGAGGGGAAGCAGTTCACTGACAAGGTTAGTGAGATTGTAAGGCATTTGGTAACTTGAAGGCCAACTTCCACCAAGGACCAGGGCATGGAAGCTGGGAACAAATCAGTCACTTGCAGGGCAGACATCATAAACATTTTGTTGAGAAGGAATTGAGACAAGGTGCCAGGGTACAGAATGTATGCTCTGTGAATCCACCCCATAGCTGGAGTTCGTAATTGTATTGTGACAGTGTTACTTTTACTTTCCTTAGCATCCCTAATCAGTGACTCTGCTACAACATACCTGTGTAACAAGCAAGTGTTGATAACTACCTTTGCACTTAACTAATAATATTGTGAAGGGGCCTCCTGCATGAATATGAGTCAAGCCTTCTGAGAATGTCACTTCTTGAAAAACAAACAGGCTCTTGGAAACCATGAACTCTGAGAGCCACGCCCTCGTGAGTGCACCTTGCTAGTCAACGGTACATTTATGAACTCGTAGTTCTGGCATGCTTCATTATCCGGTGCCACAGATTCCTGTGGGTTCCTCTTCGAGGCAGGATGAATATGACCCTTATAACAGGCTTTGGATCAAGGCAGATGATAAAGGAAATTGGATTAAATTAATTTGGGATATAAAAGACATTGTGCGAGAATGGTGTTGGAGGCCGCAGGAAATTAATGGGAGTCTTACTTGTGCACTAAGTGAAAGTTGATTAGTATTACCTGTTGAGGGTCCCCACTTCCTTAGGAAACCCCATCAACTGTCCATGAAGCCATGATACTAGAGATAATCTAACTCCACTCTTGTTTGTCTCCAAGCCTTCAAATATCCCAATCTGACCTGCTGGAGCCGGTAGCCTTACTCATAAAATGCTAGGACTTCTGCTATGTTACCTACAAGGGCCTCTCCAAGGACTTCAGCTGCAGTCTATAAGGCCGCTCGGCCATGTTTTGTCACCCTGAAAGTTCTCAGGAAAAACCAGCTTCAGATTTGAAGTCCGTTGCACTGTCAACAAGGTCTACTGCAGAAATTGCACCAAGGCCAGAAACCTAAGTGTCTGATCCATCAACAAACTTTCAAGGGGTCAAAAGTTGGAGACACATCCTTATTATTTCAAGGCCTCAGACTGTGTAATGCACATAAGCCTTCCTTGAGAATTAAACAAAACTAATTGTAATCAAGGAACTTCGTGAAAATTGAACTTCTCAGACATTCTTGATAATTAAACTCGCAGATCAAGAATTGTATCAAAGCACACTGGTCATAAACCATGCCCATTAACGTGACTCCGATCTCCCTCGTATATTCATGGTGCCTGTAGATTGCCACCTCACCTATTGCTCTGGAGTAACCCAACATAACATGTAGCGCTAATCTGAAAGAAACACATTAGTTGGATTCCTTACCTTAGAATATCCCCAGGTGTCAGGCTGGATCCGGAAAGATTTTTAGTCCGCAATACCCTTGCGCGTCGCTAGGCGTCGTCTGCAGGTCCGTCGTCGGCGTCGTGATTGCCAGGATGACGTCGTCGGAGTACTTAGACGCCGCCCTCACGCGCTGACGTCAGTTCTTTTTTCCGCGCCAGTAAGCGCAGATCCGGGAAGAGCATACCCTTTAGTCACTTTTTGACAAAAATTTTTGGGCTTTTTTGGTTCATCTTTCGAGTCGACCTCGACTCCTGGTGCCAATAGGGATGTCCGGTTTCAAGCCGTACGACGCCTGTAACCGACTGATGTCAGTTACGGATCACCACCGTCGGTGTCTCTACTGCCTTGGGGCCGACCATGATGCCCAGTCATGCCCCGACATCGGTCCTTGACTTCAAACGCTAGGCGGGAGCGGTCCTGCAAGCTCCTCGAGTTCCAGTAGTCAGCTCCGCGCCGCTCGAAGTCCCGGTCGAGGGACCGGTCGCGGAGCCCAAGTCATCACCGCTCGTCGGGTTCGAAGTCCTCGCATTCAGGTAAGTCGAGGCACAGTAAGAAGAAGTCGAAGAGGCAACATCACTCTTCTGACTCCCCTCGCCGGTCGCGCGACTCGGCTGAGGGTTCGGGTGGCACCACCCACGCAGCTCCGTCGGAGCCGCAGGTGTCGCGTCTGGCCCCATACCCTCCAGTCCCTGGGCCTAACGCGACTCTGGACGAGGTTCGAGACTTCCTCGTGGCCATGAGGAGTCTCGCTCCGCCGTCGCGGCCTGTCGGCGCGCCTTCGGGCCCCGTGGGTCCGCTTGGGAGGCCTAGCGAGCCGGCGGCTTCGGTCCCAACGCCGCAGGCCCCCGTGGGATCCAGGCCTAGATCCCGGTCGACACCGCTTGACCTTACGACCCCTCTTGACCTTACGACCCCTCCGCCGGTGCCGACCCCTATGGTGCCACTCCCGGAGCAGTCTTCGGACGATGTCGTCCCCAGTTTTAGCCCCAGTCCAGGTCCGTTGTCGGAGCGGTGCCGTCTCCGATGGATGAGCAATTCATCTACCGCCTGGCTCCGTCTTTTCAACCTGTCTACCAGGAGTCGGATGACGGAGACGACTGGGAGGGGTCTGAGGACCCTCTGGCACAGCAGTGCCAGTTTCATCAGGACTGGGCAGACTAGCTGGGGGATGCCAGTGGTCTCGATACTTCACCTGGTTTCATCTCTCCTCCCTCCATGGCTACGGAGGAGGGTGCAACCTATTCTGTGGTGCTGCGCAGGGCTGCCGAAGCCCTTCACCTGGAGCTCCCTGCAGCGGCCGTGAGGACTAACCTCACTGAGGTGCTTCAACTGCCAGTAAGCTCTTCGGTGCCTCCACTGCAGTTCAATGAAGCACTCACTGACGTTCTGATGGGCACCTGGTCTAAGTCCTCCACAGTCACTCCTGTGGACCGGAACGTGGCCCGGCACCACCGCCCTTCTCCGGGCGACCCCAGCGTTGTCAGTGCCCCCCACCCCTGAGAGCCTGGTTATCCAGGCCTCTACGTCCCAGACCGCCTTCCCGTCTGCTCCTCCGGATCGGGAATCCAAAAGGTTGGAACAGTTTGGGAAGAAGCTGTTTTCCTCCCTCAGTTTGGGTTGCGGTCCATTAATACCGCGTGCCTTTTGGACTGTTACACCCACTCTTTGTGGGATACGGTGGCGGACGTGCTGCCCCAGTGTCCGGAGGAGGCCCGGACACGGCTCGCCCAGGCTCTTGCTGAGGGGCGGGATGCAGCACGGTACTCAATTTGATGTGGGCTTGACACCACGGACTCGCTAGGTAGGGCGATTGCGACGACGGTGGCGATTTGTCGCCACGCCTGGCTGAGATCCACGAATTTTTCCGGGAATGTTCAGAGCACCCTCATGGACATGCCCGTCGCCTTTTTGGCGACAAAGCGGATAGTGCGCTGGAGCACTTTAAGGACTCCAGGGCTATGGCCAAGTCCTTGGGCCTCTCGACCCGCGCCCGCAAACGTCTGCTTTTCGCCCCTTTTGTGGCCAAGGAAGGGGCGCCCCCGCACGTCCGTCTAGCCACATGCTGCAGAACCACCCTCAACACGGTCGCGGACGTGGATTCTGCCGAGGCGGAGCAGGGGGACAGAGAGCCGGTCAGCCCACATCTGCCCCCGCAGCATCTGCCTCAAAGCCTTCCTAGTCCGACCTTTCAGGCCCATTCCACGCCAGTGGGAGGCAGAATTCGCCATCACCTGCTCCACTGGTGTATCATCACGTCGGACAGGTGGGTGCTGCAAATCGTCCGAAGAGGCTACTCCCTCCCCTTCGAGGCGACCCCTCCAGCCATGCCACCGCAGTACCACGGCATGTCGGGGGATCACTTGCAACTTCTGCAGGAGGAAGTTACGGCCCTCTTGGCCAAGGGGGCCATCGAGCTCGTTCCTGGCCCAGAAGTAGGTCGGGGTCGTTACTCCCAGTACTTTCTGGTTCCCAAGAAGGGCAAAGGGGGCCTACGCCCTATCTTGGGCCTCAGGAGCGTCAACGCCTTCCTCCGGAAGGAGAAGTTCAAAATGCTCACCTTAGCTCAGGTTCTGGCTGCCCTAGACCCTGGAGACTGGATGGTAGCGTTGGACTTGCAGGACGCATATTTCCACATCCCCGTCCTGCCGCCCACTGGCGTTACCTGCGGTTCACGGTAGGCCACGAGCACTCAGTTTACCGTGCTCCCCTTCGGCCTCACCAGTGCCCCTCGGGTGTTCACGAAAGTGATGGCGGTGGTCGCAGCTCAACTGCGCAGATTAGGGGTTCCAGTCTTCCCCTATCTCGACGAATGGTTGTTAAAGGCGGGCTCGCACCTCCAGACTATGGCCGACCCACTGCATTTGCTGGGGTTCTCGATCATTGTGCCGAAGTCGCATCCGAGTCCCTCCCAGAAGCTTCTTTTCATTGGAGCGGTTTTGGACTCGGTGCTGTTTCAGGTCTATCCACCAGAACAGCGGGTTCGGGATATTCAGGCTCTGATTCCGATCTTTCAGCCTTTTATTCCGAGTTTCGGTCAGGATGGTCCTGCGGCTGCTGGGTCTAATGGCCTCCTGCATCCTGCTGGTAGATCACGCCAGGTGGCAGATGCGGGCTCTGCAGTGGGACCGGAAGTTCCAGTGGGTTCAACATCGGGGCAACCTGTCCGACCACATTCTGACAGTTGCAGTGGTGGCTCACGGACCGCGTTTGGGTCGGTGGCAGATCCCTCTCCCTACCCCAACCGGAGCATGTAGTGGTGACGGATGCGTCCCTCCTGGGATGGGGGGGGCCACATGGGAGAGGCGGAGATCAGAGGCCTCTGGTCTCCGGCGGAGTCCCGGCTCCATATCAACCTTTTGGAGCTGCGGGCGTTCCGGCTTCACTGAAGGCATTCCTTCCCTCTGTCCGGGGAAGTGTGGTGCAGGTGTTCACGGACAACACCACCGCCATGTGGTATTGCAACAAACAGGGCGGGGTGGGGTCGTGGACCCTTTGTCGGGAGGCTCTGCGCCTCTGGACATGGCAGGAACATCAGGCCATCACCCGGGTGGTTCAACACCTGGCAGGCTCTCTGAACGCCAGGGTGGACGAACTCAGCCGCCGGTGCATGATGGATCACGAATGGCGTCTGAACTCGGACGTGGCGCAAGGCCTCTTTCGGCAGTGGGGAGAGCCTTGGTTAGATCTATTCGCCACCGAAGATAACGCGCAATGTCATCAGTTCTGTGCGTTTGAATTTCCAAGGCGGCTCTCGCTCGGAGACGCTTTTCGTCGTGAGTGGAGTTGCGGTCTGTTGTACGCCTTTCCGCCTATACCACTTCTGCCCAGAGTGCTGAAGAAGATCAGGCGCGACCGGGCCCAAGTCATCCTTGTGGCTCCGGATTGGGCACGAATATACTGGTATCCCGAGCTACTCAGCCTGTCAATCGATTCCCCGATTCGACTACCTCTTCAGGAGGACCTTCTGTTGCAGCAGCAGGGGACGGTCCTCCACTCGAACCTGTCCAGCCTCCACCTCCATGCGTGGAGATTGAGCGGCGGCAGTTGATGCCATTTGACTTGCCTCCTGAAGTCTGTGATGTCATTCTGGCAGCCAGGCGTCCCTCCACTAAAACGGTATGCGCCTGCAGGTGGAATAAATATGTGGCTTGGTGCACAGCAAAGGCTGTGGATCCCCTTTCCGCCCCTCTTTCTGAAGTTCTCCTCTTTCTTCTTTCTCTGGCCCAGCAGGGCTCTGCTCTGGCCACCCTCAAGGGATATCTTTTTACGGCTTCCTGATCAGCCTTCTCTTTTCAAGTCCCCTGTTGTTGCTAGATTCTTTAAAGGCATTACTCACATGTTTCCTCCTGTCCCTTTCGTAATGCCTTAGTGGGGCTTGAACCTGGTGTCAACCTATCTGATGTGCGCTCCTTTTGAGCCACTTCATAATTGTCCTCTTCGTCTTCTGACTCTTAAGACTGCTTTTCTGGTTGCCATCACCTCTGCCAGAAGAGTGAGTGAGACTCTTTCTTCTAAACCTCCTTTCCTCTGTCCATCCGGACAAGGTTGTTCTCAGGACTCGTCCTTCCTTTCTCCCTAAGGTGGTTACTGCCTTTCACATCGGCCAGTCTGTTACATTGCCCACCTTCTTTCCGCCTCCGCATTCCTCGAAAGAGGAAGAGAGGCTCCACTGTCTGGACCCAAAACGTGTGCTCTCCTTTTATCTGGACCGCAAGAAACAGTTCCGGGTGGATGACCAACTCTTCGTTGGCTACGTGGGCGCTAAGAAGGGGTTGGCGGTTCACAAGCGGACCATCTCTCGGTGGGTCGTTTTGTGCATTAAGGCCTGTTATTCCTTGGCTAAGAAGGAACCTCCTGTGGGGCTGAGGGCCCATTCCACTCGGGCCACAGCGGCTACTAAAGCCCTGGGACGGGGAGTCCCTCTGCAGGACATTTGTCAGGCAGCAACTTGGGCCTCGCTGCACACGTTTGCTAAGCATTACTGCCTGGACAGCCAAGTCCACAGAGACGGCTTCTTTGGCAGTTCTGTTCTCCAGGACTTCCTGGTGTGATCTTGGTTCGCAGACCCACCACCGGGGTTGGTATTGCTGGGGTATCTATTCTACGGTAAGGAATCGAACTAACGTGTTTCTTTCAGATGAACAAGTTACTTACCTTCGGTAACGATATATCTGTAAGAAACATTAGTTAGTTAGATTCCTTACCGCCCATTCATCCTCCCCATTCTGCGAACTGATATCTAGGGTTAAGTTCATTCCTTGCAGGGCCCTAGATTCATGGCACCAGTGTCTGTTTCTTGCATGGCTCTGCGTTCCTGGCGCGGAAAGCTATGTACAAGAACTGACGTCAGCGTGCGAGGGTGGCGTCTAAGTACTCCGTCATCCCGGCGATCACGACGCAGACGATGGACGCGGAGCCGCAGACGACGCCTAGCGACGTGCAAGGGTATTGCTGATGAAAAATCTTTCTGGATCCAGCCTGACGCCTGGGGGTATTCTAAGGTAAGGAATCTAACTAACTAATGTTTCTTACAGATATATTGTTACCGAAGGTAAGTAACTTGTTCTTTAAGACTCGTAATAGATTAAAGAACCCAATCGATAATGGAATTATCGAGTGCACTTTAGAAACGAAAACAGGCAAAACTTGAACTACCCATTTATTACAATTCTCTACTTGCATCTAAGTTGATATTTGAATTGAAATTGCCAGTGCTAAGGGCAATATCACAGTAAAATGCAAAGTAACTGTATCTTCTCTCCCCTTCTGCATAGGAGCAGCTGACGCGTGCCAGGATCCAACCATTATCACCACTCTGGGCATGTTGTGCAAGTGTCTGAGTTGGCAGCTAGTAATCAGAATTCCGTCTGCTTTGACTGAACCATATCCTCTCATTTCAGCTGACTTTGTATGCTAGAGTACTCTAGGGGTTGCCTTAGCATTCTGGTGCTTATGTGCTGGAATTGAGCCCAATGATGGATTTACTAGTTCACTGCATCTTGCCACCTATCACCCCGACCTACACTCTGACCTGTTTATGCAGTTTTATATAGCACATACATTACTTAAAATGTGTTAAAGCACCTAACAAAAGAAATAGATCATTACATAAGGCATACATTTTACGTTTCACAAGGGAACAGTAGACCAAGAGCTTTAAAGTAAAGTATAGATTACAGCAGTCTTTATTATTGAGTACCAAGATGTAGACAGGTGCTAGGTACAGGAATCCAGTAAGGTAGATGTCGAGCGTAAGCCTCATGGCACTGATCAGTGCGGAAACTAAGCCAACGAGTGTAGGAGAGTAGGGTCTGCTTTCTATGTTCACCCCCACTTTTTGCTTTACTGGTTTTCGACTTAGATGTGGCTGTGGGCCTGCTAATCAGACCCACAGCCCTGCTGTTCTCTCTCTAAATTGATACTATGTACTTTAGGTGCATAACCCATTTGGGAGGATCAGCTTATTGGCCCCTGTACAGTGTACCTTAGGTACCCAGGGCATAGGTGTATCCTAGGCCTACCAGGGGCTGCAGCATGCATTATGCCACCCCTGGCTTGGCCTTCCATTATGAAACAACTGGCTGATCACTCAGCTGGGGCAAGGTCATGTAATCACTCCTTGCTTAGGTGTAGTATTCCTATACCTATCTTACATATAGACACGTGTACCTATCAGCCACTCCTATGGCAGGCCTTAACAATCCTGGAGGCAGAGTGCTTGGTAACATGTGAGATGGTGCTCTAGCATGAGCTGAGCCTGTCTGCAGCTTTCGGAACCATGTCCTTATAGCTGTTCTATGATATAGCCTACCATATACTCTTAAAGTGCCTTATAATCTTAAACGGTTATGGTAACTATTGTTTGGCTTTATCAAAACATGCCGTGTAAGGTGTCTAACACTTTGGAATAATACCCCCATCCCATTTCTGGGGATGAGGATATTATCCCTCCCTTCTAGAGGGAGAAGACATGTTGAAACCTACTTACCCGGTTAAAGTTAACCAGAGCCCCAGCATCAAAAAATGGATGCTGCTGCCACGACACAAGTCTGACCTCCTGCTGCTGGGAGTGATCCCGGCAAGGGATGCTTGGACAATAGGTTTCCTGCCTTGGGAGGTGCGAGCACCACCCCAGACAGGCCTTAGTGTATTGGGGCAGGGAGGGATGAATGAAACGAGACACTGCCTGGGGCACACAAGGTGTCCCATGCATAGTCCAGTTCAAACCGGTGCTGGGGCACACCAGCCCCACTCCTGGCGCGAAACTGGACAAAGGGAAGGGGGTGTAACCACCCCCCTCCCAGGTCCCACCATAAGGCTAAATATAAACTGGGGTTATTTCAATACCCACTTAACCTGAGGTTGGGCATGTAGACATTTCTTAACATATGCAAGGAAAATCATGCACAAAATCTCTTGTATATTCATCAATACATAATTTACTTCATTTTTTTTCAAAAAAAGCTTTTTTAGAAATTACATGCACATAATAACATGATCATATCATCGTATACATCCTAAAGCTAATTTGTGATGCAAAGACTGTAGGAAAGTAGGGACTCCACTTCAGACCAAACTGAAGTTTCAAGATCATTGCCCACTAAACACTCTACAGGAAGGTCTGAACTAACAACAACTTTCTTGAGGCCAGTTACCCCTCCCCAGGAGAAGTTAACAATTGCCACACTATGGGAGGTAGTGGCATTGCTAGCGTTGGTCACTAGGTAGTTCTCACCTAGTATGATCTGTCCAGGATCCACAAAGGCAGGTGTCACCATTGTGACACTAGCCCCAGTGTCCCTGTAGGCCTGAGCCATTCTTTGGTTGATAAAAGGAGTCTGTCTGTACTTGGTCTCCGCTCCAGGATGGCAGAGTATATGAAGAAGGCTTCTAAAAACCTTGAGGCAAGCCAAGAACTCCAAAAAGCTTGGCATGACCAAAAGGCTGTGCTGACTGTTTACCAGCCAGGGCAGAAAGTATGGGTGTTGGAGCCAGTGGCCCCAGCAGCACTCCAAGACAAATGGTCTGGACCCCACACTATTGTTGAGAAAAAGGGAGAAGTCACCTACTTGGTGGACCTTGGGACTCCCAGAAGCCCCCACAGGGTGCTTCATGTCAACAGATTGCAGGCATATGTTGACAGGGCAGACATGGGCTTACTCATGGCTACAGATGAGGGGCAGGAGGAAGAGCGTGACCCTCTCCCAGACCTGTTGACTCAGAACCCTGATGATGGCTCAGTTGATGGTGTGGTCTTTTCTGACAGCCTCACTGTCCATCAGCAACAGGACTGCAGACAAGTTCTGCAATCCTACAGACATGTTCTCTCTGACCCCAAGTCAGACAAACTGGTGCACCCATGAGGTGGACACTAAATGATTGAACCACAAATCATTACCTTTTAATGGTTGGGATTCCAGCAGTAGAGCTTCAGCATTCCGTGATGGCCTAGCATCACTGATTAATTTAAGCTTTTTAGACAGGTAATGTGGAGCAGATGTGTGCAGTGTGTAGAACCTAGTGAGTGATACATGCCATATTGTACATATTGTACATAGCCCTGGCTTCAATGAGAAGCCAGTGAAGTGTTACTAGAACCACTGAAATATGGTCATTCCTAGTCTTTTGTCTAGGATGACTCCTAGGGATTTGCACTGGTTATGGTAGTTGGTTTGCTGTTAACGATGTTGAATGAGTGACGCGTGGCCTTGCAAGATGGTAGACTGGACGTGGAGCGATCATCACAAACTCCTGCATCAGTCTGATGTTATTGAGGGTCTCTAAACTGCTATAAGTAGAGCCTGGGTCTTGCACCGAACAGCGACGAGAGAAACGTCCACAGAGTCCTCAAATCCTCATGTTGTGACTCTGTGACCAAGCCTGGGAGCTCTGGACACTTCCGTGGTGCACCGAGTTGGGAGGGGAAGCTGCCCTGGCCCTTCATCCCTGGGTGCCACAGTGGCTGCCTGGCAGGACATCGGACTGCGGAATCCGCCTGTGGCAGAGGTGCGGAGAGGCCCTAGATCTGCTGCCTGCCGCCCAGGTCCTGAGGGAGAGACCCCGACAGCGAAGAAGCATCAGGAGACCTGCGGAGCATCACCGGGCTAGTGGCGCTGGCAGGATGTAGACCTCCGTGCAGCGGCCTGACTAGTAAATTTGGCACCCCTGTGGCTCAGGTTGGAGGACCACAGTCCCCTTGGGTCATCTGCCCTCGGGTGACGGCCCGTGGAGCTGCGACGAAGTGTGGAGAATTGATCGGACCGTCTTTGTCTGCCAGGGTTTTGCACGGCCCTCGGAGGATCTGGACCCTGTCTGTGGCAAAGGCGCTGCTGTGGGGGCCAAGGGCTGGATATCACCTTAGTGCTCTTTCACAGACGGCAGTAACAGCAGTGTGAGCATTGCTCTCAGTGGTGGTAGCTGAGCCTTTGGTTGCCGGGAGAGGTGAGGGCCTGGGCTTAGGTGCTCCTGGTGGAGGGCACCGTGGGCTGTGAGCTGTGCCCTCGGCTGCGACTGGACGTCAGTAATGCTCTCCTGCTGGACCCCGGAGGACCAGCCTGACAAGGCAGTGGTGGATCTTCCCCTCCCCTTGTATGGTGTCTTGCCTGCTGTCGTAGGCTGCTCACTGCCTGCCAACGGAGGATGCTACCTCAGAGGAACATTGTGGACTCCTGCTAGTGGCTGTAGACTCCAACATGGGACAGAGCGTCAAAACCATCTCAACAGACAAAGATTGATAAATACGTGGGAAGGGGGCTGAGGTCTTCAGGCTCGTGAGATGGAGGAGGCGAGATGGTGGGCGCCTCTCTGGCGTCTGAACCCACCCTAGTGCAGACTTTGCTGCAATAACCCGCACAACAGATGCTAGAGACGAAAATTGATACCATCTACATTGGGGTCAACTTATGAAGGCAGATATTTTCCAAATAAATGATCAGATGACATAACCTGAAACTACAGGGGTTGTGTTGAAATCTGATGTGATGAAAGTCCAACCCAAGAGCCACTCACTGATACAATATAGTGGCTTGAGGCATGGCTGGAGGGTGCAGAGAGTAGGTCCCGCTGCAGTAATCGGTTTTGTTGGATTTCCTGAACGCACTGGGAGGGAGAAGCCTGAAACATTTTTGAGATATGGCTCAAAAACACTCTAAACCCTTTGGACTTGTCCAGCTGTTTACAATCAAAAGTTTGCCTAGGGTGCTGGCACCGCCTCTGCCACTGAGTGCGCCTCCCAGAGCAATGATTCCCAAAATTCTTAATTATCGAGACAGAAACTGTATTCTACAAAGGGCTCGCCAGGCTGGGGACCTAATTTAGGGCAACCACCTAATCAAAATATTCCCAGATTATACGCAAAGTATCCAAAGCAAATGAAAATCCTATGAGGATGGTCAAACAAACTCTCACTGCCATGGGCCTCCAGTACATGCTGTTGTATCCAAGAAACTGCATGTAACTGCCTGGAGGTGGCCAGCGAGCCACAGGCTGGGAAATGTGATTGTGTTGTCAGTGACACATCCGTCACATCTTTGTCTCTGGAAACAACTGAGCCAGGGGCCTGAGAGGCAGCTCTCTGAGACAGTTGTGGCCTCCTATAATCTGAGCAGGGAAATACATCCCTGCGGGCCTGAACCTTGGGTCCAGGGTCGCTGGAGGTTTGGGTCTAGGTACTTAGGGCTAATCAGCCAGCTATAGCTTGGTACTTGGCTGATGAGCCCTCAATAGGGCAAGACTGGTCGTGGGACACTTGTGTTCCGTTTCAGGGAGCACCTGGCTTTACAGTTTGGGCTGAACTGTTCCCACTGGAGAAGGATCAAGACTGCTTTGCATATAGCTTAGTCCAAACAGAGTTGACATGGTGTGCAAAATAAAGATGAATTGGGATGTGGCCCTGAGTAATTACCGTTGGCTGAGATTAATTCAAGTATTCCATCCATCATTTTTTTGTGTACTTTAGTGTGGATCTATGGCGTTAAATGTATCAAGGGGCCTGAGAATACTCCTTCACTCCATCATCCATGAGACACACAGCAGGTTGGACAGATTTCTGACCACGTCTAATTCAGCTACTAAGATAGAATAGGTTCCTTACCTCTGCTGGTTTCTATCAGATCACTCCCCTCTGTTGCTGACATATCACATGATGCATGAGCCTCCCTACGTGGCGCATTTTGGGGTAGGTTTTACAGGACCCAGGGTTCACGCTCAGCATAGGCTCAACAATTCACTCTTATTTAGAGCAGAACTAGATTATGATGGCGACTAGAGCTAATGAATGGGATGCTTTGATCGTTATACTGCACTGGGACTGCATGACCATGCTTTATAGGATTAGATGGTCGTTACAACATGATTTAACAAAGGCTAAGGAAACGCTGGCGACCCTTAAGGCAAGCCCACCTGGCAACTCAGGGGGAAATTAACTGGTGAATGCACGGCGACAGGTGAGAAATAAATGGGAGGCTCTAGACAAATTAGTAAATCAAGATTATAGGCAAAGACTCCAAACCATGGTGACAGACCTGGTAAAAGGCTTGCATGGCTTTTGCAAAGGGAGCCGCCTTCCTCCAGCATTCACCACCTAGGAAGCTATTCATGACACCTCATCACACTACACACAAAAACCACAAATGCCCCAGCAGATCAAGTAGCTGATTTCCTTAGTGCCACTGTATGTCCACACTTGATATGGAGAGCATTGCTGATTTAGAACAACCCCTCACTAAGAAAGAGCTCCTGGAGGCTCTTGGGGGTATGCCGGCAGAAAACCTCTCGACGTGGATGGCTTTCCTCCTGAATTTTACCACCGCTTTCGGAATGCCCTTAGAGAAAAAGTTCTGGAGGTCTTTAAAGAGGCTCTTCGTCAATGAGAGAGGCTTTTGTCCAGATGATTGTAAAGCTGGTCAGGCGCCCACAGGACCTTTGGTTTCTATAGACCCTCCTGGATGATCAACCCTGATGTAAACATATTGGCCAAGACTTTGGCAAATAGACTCATCCCACTAGCAGCCTCTTTGGTCATTCAGACCGGTCGTAGTACGCAAATGAACTTGCAGAAACTTCACCATGTCCTGGATGTGGTCGGAGATTCCAATCCTGAAGCAACTATAGTTGTGTTGTTCATTGAAAAAGCTTTCAATACATTTGACTGACTATATGCATGCAGTGTTGGCAGACATATGATTTGGTCCAGAATTCCGAGGCTGGATTAAACTATTTCATACTGATCCAGTGGCCAGAGTCAAATCTGGGAGTTATATTTCAGAATGCTGGGCCATAGAGAGGGGCACGAAACAGGACTGTCCCCTCTTGGTATTTTGTTTTGCTTTGGCTGGAAGAACTCTTGGCCATTCGTCTCCGGTAGTGCATGAGGGAGCGAGTGTATAAAGGTGGGGTACGATACACATAGTATCGATGTACCCGGGCAATACCTTAATTTACCTGTCTCATCTGGATGAACCAATTCCAGTCCTACTCCATGAGTTACAATTATTTGGGAGATTGTCTGGCCTGCAACTCCTTGTAAGACTGTACTATTCTCAGTTGTAGCCTATGCCAGATTACTCCTAAAGAAGTACCAGATTGGGCACTGGCGTGGGAAACGGACAAGTTTTGTTATCTGAGGATACAGATGGCACACACGGCGGAGCAGCAATACACATGTAACATGGGAAGGGTGCCTGAGGGGTTGGGGACATCGGTCAGATTCTAGAACAAACTCCCAGTCTCAGTGATTGATAGGGTAACGTTTGCAAGTATGGTCTCCCCCCCCCCCCCCCCTAAATGTATTTATATTCTCCAGAATTCTTTCCACCATATTCGACTTTTAAGACCCTTTGGGTGGTCCAGTAAGAGAAGCAGGATACAGCTTCAGGAAGTTGGGGCTCGGGTCCTGAGTTGATTTACTGCCTATATCACTGATAGGAACCAGGTAGTTGCCCTTGGTCATTTCCAGTCCCGGAACGCTGTTCCCTTCCCTCTAAGAGCAAAAACCAGGTTGCTTCCCTTCCGAAAGGCTCTCAAGTCAAGACCTGTCTGTTTTTTTAGAGTCACTCCACCACTGTTTCCGCCTTTAGTATTAGTGCCAGGAAACCCCTGGGTATTTGCATACTTTATAAAACTCAAATCATATATAAAACTGGATTAAACTGAGGATGGCCTGGGCCTCCTGGAGCTGGAGTTGTACTACATTGCGGCACAGTGGTGTGCGGAGGGAGATAACTGGGAGCAGCAGCGTGATGCTAGCCTGGCAGTTACGAGGGTTCTACCTAGACCACTGTTTTTGGGATCGCTATAGCTAGAATGGATTAAACTATTCCGGGACATAGCCCAGGGAATGTCTTTGATTAGGAGCAGTGTGGGCGGTTCTCTCACCCAAGATAATTTATATCTGGCGGATTAATTTAGAACTTTTATGGAAGCCTATGAAATCTTTGCTATGTGTTGGGGACAGTTCCTAAAATTTGCCAAACTGAGCAATACAGCCAGGGAAATTTGGACTGAGTTCCTCAATGCATCTTGAATATCTGTTATGCTATAGACAATGCTGGAGGGGGGTGGCGCTCGCTACATGATAGCTAGACTCTATAAAGACCTGAAAGACGACAGAGTGAAAACCCCACTGGGTGTTTGATCAAAGTGGGAGAAGGTTCTGGGGAAACTCCTTTTAGATAAGGAGTGGACTGCTGCCTGTGCATTAGTTCAAATGATTGCCAGAATCTGAGGTTCTATTATCACACTTCAATGTGCTTCATCGTACTTACCTGACCATGATGAGGCTACATAAAATATTCCTGCAAAGGTCCCCAGCATGTCTAAAATGTGAGATAGATAGTGCCGCCTTTTTACACATGTTTTGGGAGTGCAGAGGGGTGTGGGACTACTGGGAAGAGATTGTTGTGACCATCAAGTGAGAGACACGTGTGAACCTGGTCCCTACAGTGAAACAGTGTGTTTAAGGATTCCTACTGAAGCCCAAGACATGAAAAATGTGTTAGAAGTTTGCTGCCTTGTGGCTGGTACTGAGGGAAACAAACATAGTGATGCAGGGGAAGTGTGGGTGGGTTTTGCCCCTTATCTCTCTAAGCAAATTTACATGAGATACACTTTACCACCACACTTTATATTCATACTCGGCTACCACAAAACTTAGATATCACAGAGTTTGGCCCATATAAACGCTACATCACTAATTTCTATCCAGCCACAGACTATAAGGGTCCTCAGATGGATCTTTTGATTGAGCTAATAGGGACTCTGATAATCAGAGATGGGTGGCCACTCTTTTATGAGGACCTGGAATAAGGCAGTGCCTTCCTAAAAAACATAATGCACACAAATATTTTAATGAGTAAACACTAAGAAATGTCATACGCATGAATAGGTAAGTAATATATTTGTTGTACAGTTAGTTAAAACCTTTACAACAACGACCATCTCTTATAAAACTGTAAAACTTTAATTCAATTCAATGAATAGGTATAACAAGCAAATCTTTATCTAGGCTTCAAGTTGAATGGTCGGGGCACAAAAATACATTAGATTAATTTAATATTAGTTATCGATTGAATACAGGTAAATCACAATACATCACAGTTCAGAGCAAAATACATCTCAAATTAATACCTGATGAGAGAGAAAAAAAAGAGAATAATGCAATTTCTGAATGCAATCAAGAATCGTACAAACTTTAGAAATCGGTTACAGATTTATCAGGAACGGGGACTCCAGGTGAGCCCAGAAGGTCGCTAGAGCACAGCGTGCAATAGCCGGAGTCTTTCAACCCTTCAGTCGAAAGGTTTGGCCTGGTTGACTTCACCAGCTGGCAAAGCACAGATAAGAACAGAGAGTTCAGTTTAGGGAAGTCAGAGTTCAGACCGACAGCATGTCAGGCCTATAGGAAATTTTCCAAGATAGCCGTCCACAGTCCTTTTCCCACTGGGCAGTTAAACTTCCAATCGTTCATAGTTCCTTCCCACAAAAGCAGCTTGTGCGCAGTTTGCATGATTTTCAGTGGTCAAACTCCATGGTATATCCATGGTGTGATAATTACCTTACCAAAAAGATCCGCAAATTATATGTAATGCCATTGTCCAATGTACATTATTTTACTAAAAGTTCAATTTCATTCCTCCGCGGAATTAGGAAGTTCATTTGCATCTTATCATGTCCGTTCCCAAGTGCTCTCGTACGAGCTTGCAACAAAGTCGGGCCTACATGAAAACCTACTAAAACATTATTTCCTACTAAAAGATACTAACTTTTCAAACATTTTAGGGAAATAAAGATGAATCTTCTTCATTTGTAATTATACTATTCATAGAAATTTATACATGAACACCATTTTGTATACTATCAAGCATCAACTCATTTGCAAATCAATTATAAATGATCAAGCATATTTCTCTTGACAGTTGGGAATTTCAGGTTTTCCACGATAGTGCTGCCACATGAGCAGAAAACATTTTATTCATCTTCTACTTCACTTATTTTCGCATTTTCATGATTATATTTGTTAAAGACAACATCTTTATGTCAAACATTATAGCATTTATAGGTTTTCCTAGCATGTTATTGATCGTGAATTCATTAACATTATTAGTATCTGAAAGAGACATGTTAGTGATAGATTCATTACCTTAGAATATCCCCAGGCGTCAGACTGATCCGTAAAGTTTTTGTAGCAGTACCCCTGCGCGTCAGTAGGTGGCGTTGTGCGGCTCCGCGTCCGTCGCTGGCGCCGTAAGTGCCGAGATGACGTCACGAAGACTACTTAGGCGCCACCCATGCGCGCTGACGTCAGTTCTTTCTTTTTCCGCGCCAGCAAACGCAGATCCGGATAGAGCACGTACCTTAGTCGATTTTTGACTACTCTTTTGAGATTTTTGTCTCCCTTTTTGCTCCTGGTGCACATAGGGATGCCTGGATTTAAGTCTTGTGGGGCCTGCCGTCGCAATATGTCAGTGGCGGAGACCCCCACGATGTTTGCCTCTACTGCCTGGAGACCGACCATGACTCCCGGTCCTGCTGGGACTGTCGGGCCATGGCCCGAAGGCCTTGAGGGAGCGGTGCCGGAAACTGCTGGAGGTCCAGCACTCGTCCCAATGCCGCTCCAGGGACCACTCGCGGGGCCGCAGTCATCGCTCCTCTGGCTCCAAGTCTTCGCCCTCGGATTCTGGTAAGTGAAGACAGAAAAAGAAGTCGAAGAAGCGTGTTTGCTCTCCGACGTCCCCCTGTGGGCCCTCGGATGCGGACGAGGGGGACAGGGGTGTTCTGCCCCTGCGGCTCCTTTGGAGCCTGGGAGTCCTGAGGCCTACCCACTTACCCGGGTCGGTCGGCGACTCCCGAACAGGTGCAAGAATTTCTTGCCACCATGGACTGCCTTTTTAGGCCTGGGGCTCCCGCCGGCGCACCTTCAGGCCCCGCTGTCCCGTGTCCAGATCCTGTTGGGCTGTCTGCTCTGGCCCCGGCGCCACGAGATCTGGCGCTGCCGGCTCCGGCCCCTGCGCCGCCCTCGGCTCCGCCTCTGGTACTGCAGTTAGTGCTGTTTGTTCCGCCCTTGCCCCGGTTCCAGGACCATTTCGTTCCTGCCTGGGATCTGCATTGGGAGACGGCGCCGGCCAGAGCCCGGCTGACGCAGTTTGTCCCTTCTCCGGCTCCGGCTCTACCGCCGCGGCCGGTTCCTCCTGCAACGGAGGTGGAGGATGACTGGGAGGGGTCCGAGGACCCTCTTGCCCATCAGTGTGACTCCGAGCAGGACTGGGTAGACGATCTGGAGGACGCCGGTGACCTCGATGTCTCTTCTGACCCAGGGTTTGCCTCTCCCCCGCCTACAATGGAGGAGGGCGCTTCCTACACGATGGTGCTCTGTCGGGCTGCTGAGGTCCTCAACCTCGATCTTCCTACGGTGGCCCTCAAACCTAACCTCACTGGGGTGCTCCAGACGGCGTCTACTTCGTCTGAGCCACTGCTTCCCTTCAACGATGCCCTCACTGACGTCCTGTTCGGCACTTGGTCGTGGCCGGCCAAGATGGCCCCTGTGGATAAGAATGTCGCCAGGCGTCACTGCCCGGCGCCTGGTGACCCCGCGTTTCTGACCACTCATCCCACGCCTGAGAGTCTGGTCATCCAAGCCTCAACTTCGCAGAGTGCCTTTCCCATAGCTCTTCCGGACAGTTCAGTAAGCGGTTGTTCTCTTCGGCCAGCTTGGGGCTGCGGTCGGTGAACACCGCCTGCTTATTGGGCCTCTATTCCCACGCGGTGTGGGATACGGTTGCTCAAGTGTTACTTCAGTGTACTGAGGAGGTCCATGCTGTGCTTTCCCAGGCGGTTGCTGAGGGTAAGGATGCGGCTAAGTTCGCCATTCGGTGTGGATTGGACACCGCTGATTCGTTGGGCAGGGCGATTTCTACGACTGTGTCGCTGTGTCGCCACGCCTGGTTGCGATCTACTGGGTTCTCGCCCGACGTCCAGAGCTCGCTCATGGACATGCCCTTTGATGGCACTCGCCTGTTTGGTGATAAGGCCGACAGTGCACTGGAGCGTTTTAAGGACTCGCGGGCCACGGCCAAGTCCTTGGGTCTTTCCACAAAGAGCCCAGCCACTCCTTGTTTTCGTTCCTTTCGTGGCCAAGGCAGGGGTGCCCAGGCATGTTCCTTCAGAAAGACTGTGTAGAACCAGTCTCGGCGCGGCCGCGGATGCGGCTTCCGCAGGGGCGGCTCAGGGAATCAGCGTGGGTGGCAGTCCACCTCCGCCCCCGCTGCATCTACCTCCAAACCTTCCTAATCCGAGCTTTGTGGAGCACTCCACGCCAGTGGGTGGCAGGATTGCCCATCACCTCCTCCACTGGCTCTCTATCACATCGGACAAGTGGGTGTTGCAGATCATGCGCAAGGGTTACTCCCTTCTTTCAGTCCACCCCTCCAGCCATGCCACCTTGGTACCACTGCATGTCGGGGAACACTTGGCGATTCTCCAGCAGGAAGTTGTGGCGCTCTTGGCCAAGGGGGACATCAAGTGCGTTCCTGGGCCAGAAGTAGGAAGTGGTTGTTATTCCCACTACTTTCTGGTCCCCAAGAAGGACAAAGGGGGTCTGCGTCCCATCTTGGACCTCTGGAACGTCAACCGCTTCCTCCGGAAGGAGAAGTTCAAAATGCTGACTCTGGCTCAGGTCTTGGCTGTCCTCGACCCTGGAGAATGGATGGTAGCGTTGGACTTGCAGGACGCATATTTTCACATCCCCTTCCTGCCGGTCCACCGGCGTTACCTGTGGTTCACGGTAGGCCAGGAGCATTTTCAGTTTGCCGTGCTCCCCTTCGGCCTTAACAGAGCCCCTCAGGTGTTTAAGAAAGTGATGGCGATGGTCGCAGCTCATCTGCGCAGGTCAGGGGTGTCAGTCTTCCCTTACCTCGACAACTGGTTGTTGAAGGCGGGCTCGCCCCAGGCAGTCGTCAACCACCTTCAGACTACGGCCGACCTCCTGCATTTGCTGGGGTTCTCCATCAACGTGCCGAAGTCGCACCTGAGTCCTTCTCAGAAGCTCCACTTCATCGGATCTGTTCTGGATTAGATGCTGTTTCAGGTTTATCCTCCCGAGCAGCGAGTCCGGGATAGTCAGGCTATGATTCCAATCTTTCAGCCTCTGTCCTGGGTTTCAGTCAGGACGACCCTCCGGCTTCTGGGCCTGATGGCATCCTGCTGGTGACACATGCCAGATGGCATATGTGGGCTCTGCAGTGGGACCTGAAGTTCCAGTGGGCGCAACATCAGGGCAACCTGTCCGGTCATGTCCAGATCTCTGAGGGCACTGCACGACAATTGCGGTGGTGGCTCATGAATGGCGATTGGGTCAATGGCAGATCCCTCTCCCTTCCCCAACCGGAGCACACAGTGGAGATGGATGCATCCCTCCTGGGATGGGGAGGCCACTTGGGAAAGGCGGAGATCAGAGGCCTCTGGTCTCTGGCAGAGTCCCGGCTCCATATCAACCTTTTGGAGCTGCGGGCGATCCGACTTGCACTTAAGGCATTCCTTCCCTCTGTCCGGGGAAGTGTGGTGCATGTGTTCACGGACAACACCACCGCCATGTGGTATTGCAACAAATGGGGTGGGGTCCTGGACCCTATGTCAGGAGGCTCTGCGCCTCTGGACATGGCTGAAACATCAAGGCATTACCTTGGTGGTTCAACACCTGGCAGGTTCTCTGAACGCCAGGGCGGATGAACTCCGCCGCCGGTGCTTGATGGATCACAAATGGCGTCTGAACTCGGATGTAGTGCAAGGTCTCTTTCTGCAGTGGGGAGCCCTTGGTTAGATCTATTCGCCACCGAAGAGAACGCACAATGTCCTCAGTTCTGTGCGTTGGAATTTCCAAGGCGGCACTAGTTCGGCAACGCTTTTCATCGCGAGTGGAGCTGTGGTCTATTTTACGCCTTTCCGCCTATACCACTTCTGCCCTGAGTGCTGGAGAAGATTCGGCGCGACAGGCCCCAAGTCATCCTTGTGGCTCCGGATTGGGAACGAAGATACTGGTATCCCAAGCTCCTCAGCATGGCGATCGATCCCCCGATCCGTCTGCCTCTTCGGGAGGATCTTCTGTCACAGCAGCAGGGGACGGTCCTCCACTCGAACCTGTCCAGCCTCCACCTCCATGCGTGGAGATTGAACGGCGACAGTTGACAGCTCTCAATCTTCATCCCGAAGTCTGTGATGTCATTCTGGCAGCCAGGTGTCCCTCCATTAAAACGGTATACGCCTGCAGGTGGAACAAGTTTGTGGCATGGTGCACAGCGAAGGCTGTGGATCCCCTTTCTGCCCCTCTTTCTGAAGTTCTTCTGTTCCTTCTTTCTTTGGCCCAGCAGGGCTCTGTTCTGGGCACTATCAAAGGTTATCTTTCGGCCATCTCCGACTTTTTGAGGCTTCCAGATCAGCCTTCTCTCTTTAAGTCCCCGGTTGTTAACAGTTTCCTGAAAGGCATTACGCACACGTTTCCTCCTGTGCCGTTCATCATGCCTCAATGGGACTTGAATCTCGTTTTGACCTATCTGATGTGCGCTCCTTTTGAGCCCCTTCATACCTGTCCTCTGCGTCTTCTTACTCTTAAGATGGTTTTCCTGGTCGCTATCACCTCTGCCAGAAAAGTGAGTGAGCTCCAGGCTCTTTCTTCCAAACCTCCTTTCCTTTCTGTTCATCCTGACAAGGTGTTAAGGACCCGTCCTTTTTTGCCAAAGGTGGTCATGCCCTTCCACATCGGGCAGACCATCACTTTGCCTACCTTCTTTCCGCCTCCTTCGAGGGAGGAAGAGAGGCTCCACCGTCTGGATCCAAAAACGTGCGCTCGCATTCTAGCTGAAGCGTACACAGCAGTTCAGGGTGGATGACCAGCTCTTTGTTGGCTACGTGGGTGCCAAAAAAGATCAGGCTGTGCACAAACGGACCATCTCTCTGTGGGTCATTCTGTGCATCAAAGCATGTTACTCCTTGGCTAAGAAGGAGCCTCCTGTGGGGCTGCGTGACCATTTCACCAGGGCAACTGCAGCCACTACTGCCTTGGGACGCAGCATCCCCTTGCAGGACATTAGTCAGGGAGCTACGTGGGCCTTGCTGCACACGTTAACCAAGCATTACTGCCTTGACAGTCAGATCTGGAGAGACGGCTTCTTTGGCCGTTCTGTTCTCCGTGACTTATCCAGTATTAGGGTATATTTCATAGATTCACATGCCTGAATCATTCCCCGTCGTCGGGGTGGGAGTCACCGGTAAATAACAAAGCAATGTCTCAGTAGACATATATAGTAACAGGCCCCAAAAGGCCTTAGCTTAGTAAGCTATCCACGTCCTTATGTAAAAAAAGGACCAAATTTTGACCAGTAGCCAATCAGCTAGCACCACCCTCTAGAACCTTCCTGGAAGGAGCTCTAGTCCCTCAGATTTTCTACCGCATGTCGTGCTAAGGGAGTCTCCACTGAGCTCTGCTCATTTCTTCTGGATTTCCAGTGTTTCTTGCTAACAAACTTCCTTGATTTCGTCATGGCTGATAACCCAAAGAAGGGACTGTTCAGATCCTGTACTTCATGTGGGAAGAAGAGGCTTCACGTGGACGACCAGCATAAGGACTGTCTTTATTGCCTTTTTCCTAGCCACAATCCGAAAGACTGTAAGGTATGCCGTACCTTTTCATCTAAGACCCTGAAAGACCGAGAAGGGCGCCTTTTAATCTGGCTGCAAAGGCTGAAGGACAAGGAAACTGTTGTGTCCTCTGAGGAAAGTGAGGGTTCTTCTATCTCTTCTCACTCCTCACATAAAAGACCAAGGGTGTCATCTCCGGACCCTTCGTCGCAGCCACCTCAAAAGAAGACGCACAAAAAGTCTTCAGAGGTCCTGGCCTTGCCTCCGTCAGGGATTGTTTCTCCTAAGGCTGTACCACATACCTTTAAGAAACCAGTCTCCACCCAGTCGACGACGACGACCTCGTCGACGGTGGCTTCGATGACGAGAAGATCTCCGTCAACAGCAATCTGTTACCTCGTCGACGGCGACACTGTTTATGGTTACATCCCACTCTGTCTTCGACGACCACTCCATCGCCGACGGCAGGTAAAGCTATCTCGTCGACGTTAGCCATTAAAAAATCATCGTCGTCGATTAAACTGCCGACGGGAGCGTCGACGACGACACCATCGATGAAAGCTTCCTCGTCGACATCCTCGTCGACAAGGACACCGTCAACGACGAGAGCACCGTCGACGTCATCGTCGACGAGGAGGCCATCATTACCTTTGCCGCTGACGATGACACCGTCGACGACAACCTCGTCGACGACGTCTCAAATGCAAATGATACCTGTTTCACCATCTACAACTCTACCGTCGACGGGCCCGTCGATGGATATGGATTCTGATATGCAAAGTACTTATGTGCACCTAAAAATAACCAAACGTGCACTGACTCCGGCCCTCACTTCACCCAGTAAGGTGCCAACCTTGCCTCCGACTCACCTTTTTGACGAGGAAGACTCGGATGACGCCAGTCTCTTTCCTGCGGCGACAAGTCCATCGCAACTACACGTAAAATATCAAGATGTCTCTGACTATGAGGACATTAAACAGGAATATCAGGAGGTTTCACCTCAGGAATACGTGCAGCCCCCACCTTCCATGGTTTGTCTGCCTGCGTCTCTGGTCATGGATCTCCAATTCTTGATTTCGGATTATAAACAGCGGTTTCCGACGCCGGCACCTTCCCCGATGCCAGCTGGGCCTCCAACACCACGGCCACCTCCATTGGTTTTGCAGTCAGAGCCTGTCACATCGCCACTTCGTCCCACCAAGGACGACGAAGATGACGGGGAGCCTGAAGAAGGAGAGCTTCAGGACACTCAGTCTCACCAGGATAAATGGGATGACATCCTTCTCTGTCCGGTTTCCCCTGCTCCTACTGCGGCCGACTCGCCGCCAGAAGACATTGGCAGTTTTCATAACATCATAGAAAGAGCGGCCCAGCGCTTCCAGATTCCAATGCCCTCGTACCAACAAGACTGTTTCCTTTATGATTTTAAGGAGCCTTTTAAGAAGTCTGTCCGGGCGATTTCAATAATAGATTACATTTGGGAACAAGGCATAAAGATTATGCAGAACCCTTCATCGGTCCCTCCTGTACTACCACGGCCGGATAAAAAATATAAAGCTCCAGACACCGCTCCGGTTTGTCTCACAGGCCATTCAAAGCCGGACTCTGTCATCACTCAGGCTGCACAGAGGAAGTCAAACAACCCAGCTGCTCTGTTGACAGCTCCACCAGATAAGGAGGGTAGACGACTGGAAAACATAGGCAAACGTTTTTCCTCAATGTCGGCTTTAACAGTGCGTGCCTCCAACGCCCTTACACTGTTGGGACGTTACAATCGTCAGATGTGGGCGGACATTGCGCCATACTTGGCAGACCTGCCAGAGGAGTCAAAAGAAGAGGCAAATCAGATCTTGCTAGAGGGGGAAAGATCTGCCTCTGAACTTATAGACTCCGCAATGGATATTGCTTCGACCGGATTTAGACAACTAGTCTGCGCAGCAGTCCTTCGACGCCAGGGTTGGCTCAAGGCAACCTCCTTCAGGCCGGAGGTCCAAACTAAGGTGCTGGATATGCCATATGATGGCCAACTTCTCTTCGGCGCTCTTATTGATGAGGCATTGCAGGGTATTAAAGAAGATACTGATACCGCCAGAGCTTTGGGTACTTTACAATTTCTGAACCCTTCCTTTCGTGGTTCTAGAGGAAGAGGTCACACTTCCACTAGGGGAGAATTTCAACAACGTTTTTCCTTCTCTTCCTCCCAGCAATACTGTCCGCAATACCAGCAGCGACAGCAATCCTCATACCAAAAATCTTCCTTTTGTGGCAAAGGAGGAAGACAAAAGGGCGCCGCTCGGCGGCAATGACTGTCAACTACAGCCGGCTTCAAACTTCTCTCCACCCTCCAAGATTGGCGGAAAAATCTCCCACTTTCTCCCAAATTGGCAAGAAATAACTACGGACCGTTGGGTCCTACAATTAGTACAATTCGGCCATTCTCTAGAATTCATACAGATCCCTCCTCAAACCCCTCCCTGCCAAATGCTTCACAAAAATCTATGTCCTTTACTTTTAGAAGGGAAGACTATGCTCCAAAAGGGAGCTATAGAGAGGGTTCCCCCAAGCCAACGGGGAAAAGGGTTTTACTCCCGCTTCTTCCTCATCCGGAAAAAGGAGAAAAAATGGAGACCTATATTGGACTTGAGAAACCTGAACAAGTTTTTAAAGAAGCAGTTGTTTCGTATGATCACCATTCAGGAGGTATTACATCTACTCAATGTGAACGACTACATGGTGTCGCTAGACCTACAAGACGCCTACTTTCATGTACCAATACACCGCAACCACAAAAAATTCCTATGATTCATGGTGGCGGGCAGACATTATCAGTTTCGGGTTCTGCCATTTGGGCTCAAATTGGCGCCACACATTTTCACCAAATGTCTAGCACCAGTGGCTGCATACCTACGCCATCACCATCACCAGGTCTTCCCATATCTAGACGACTGGCTTATCAAGTCTCCATCTCTAGAAGGCGCGACAAGGTCTTCCAATGCTTGTCTGAGGCTTTTTGATTCACTGGGACTAACTCTCAACCAGGACAAGTCTGTCCTGCAGCCGTCTCAGTGCATGCAATTTCTGGGAGCTACAGTAGACACCATACGGCGAAAAGCATTCCCATCACAGGAATGCAAGGACAAACTTCGGTCTTTAGCGCTCCGGATAATGTCCAGAAAGACGCTGTCAGTGCGTCTCTTCAAATCCCTACTCGGGATGATGTCTTCTTGCATCCTATTAGTACCGCATTGCCATCTTCGGATGCGACCCCTTCAGGAAGCACTGTCGGATCAGTGGGTCCAGTGTACAGGGTCCTTCGACGACATCATCCACGTGACTCCTGGAATCAAACAGGCTTTACGATGGTGGGTTTGCCCCCAGAGCCTTTCTCAAGGCTTGCCTTTCTTGCTTCCTGCTGCTCCTCATATAATCACCACGGACGCCTCCGTAGAGGGCTGGGGGGGCTTTCCTTCAAGAACTGCAGATAAGTGGAAAGTGGTCCCCTTCAGAGAAGATACTTCATATCAATCTTCTAGAACTACGCGCAGTCTATCTAGCTCTGGTGGCCTTCCTTCCAAGAATCAAAAACTCCATAGTGCTTTCCCGAACAGACAACACCACGACAATGCACTATTTGAACAAACGGGGGGGAAAAGCTCGCTCGCTGACACTCTCGCGCGAGTCGCAAAAAATGTGGAACTGGCTGCTCTGTCACAACAGCTCTCTCCGAGCAGATTATGTTCCAGGTGCACACAACGTGTTGGCAGATTATCTGAACAGGAGACAGGCAGCATGCCACGAGTGGGAGCTGGATCAACTAGTCCTCAGCAACATATTTGCTCAATGGGGCACCCCTCTTCTGGACCTCTTCGCGACCCAGCAAAACGCCTAATGCCAACACTTTGCAAGCTGGCATCCCCAACCAGGGTCCCTGGGGAATGCCTTTTCGATTGCATGGTGCAACGTCTTTGCGTATGCCTTTCCGCCGTTTCCCCTCATTCCCAGGGTACTAAGGAAAATGAAAGCGGAGCCCTGCACTTTAATATTGATAGCTCCAGCTTGGCCTCGCCAACACTGGTTCACGGAACTTCAACTCCTTTCCCTGGAACCTCTAATCAGATTGAAGCCGTTTCCATCTCTTCTAACGCTCAACAATCAGCAGGTTCAACATCCGGCATCTCTCAGGTTATCAGCATGGCTCCTGAGTTCAGAGAGTTTCAGGGCTTAGACATTCCTCCGGACTGCAGACAAATTCTAGCTCGAGCAGATAGTACCAACAAAACGTATTCGCTCGAATGGAAGAGATTCTGTATCTGGTGTAAAACAAACAGGTTACACCCTCTTTCTTCCACCCCGGAGCAAGTCTTGCCGTACCTCCTGCATCTGGCAAAATCTGGTCTTGCTCATGCCTCCATTAAGGTCCACCTAGCAGCAATATCACGCTTCAGGAGATCCTCTACAGGTCCATCATTATGGTCTCATAGACTCATTAAGCAATTCCTTAAAGGGCTGTTTCGAACATTTCCTCCAGTGAAGCCTGTTCCACCGGCTTGGCATCTCAACACAGTGTTAGCTCAACTAATGAAACACCCGTTTGAGCCAATACACAGAGCAGACCTTAAGTATGTCTCCTGGAAGGTTGCGCTCCTGTTGGCCCTTACCTCGGCGAGGCGAGTGGGGGAGCTCCAAGTTTCTCAATCCAAGACCCGTTCCTTCAGTTCAAACAGGATAGGGTCCTTCTCTGCACAAATCCAACGTTTATTCCTAAGGTTCCATCTCAGTTCCACCTTAACGAACCTATTGTGCTGCGTTCATTCTTCCCGAATCCACAAACAGTGGCGGAGAAAACTCTACATTCCTTGGACATTAAGCGCTGCCTAAAGTTTTACATTGATAGAACGAAATCATTTCGTAAGTCTAATCAACTCTTTGTAGCGTACAGTAGGCCTCAAAGGGCTACCGCTCACCAAACAGAGTATTTCCTGCTGGATTTCTTCAGCCATCACCTCTGTCATCAACAGGCGGGACGTCCGCTGCGATCAACAGTTCTTGCCCATTCCACAAGGGCCATGTCTACTTCCATGGCACTGTTTGCAGGGGTACCCATTGTAGACATTTGTAGAGCGGCCACTTGGAAGACGCCGCATACATTCACCAAGCATTACTGCCTGGACACGGAGATCATGAAGGATGCGTCAGTGGGTCAAGCGGTACTCCGCCATCTATTTCAGTAGAGGTGAGCCCTTTCTTTCATCCCACCATCCTTGCCTTTTTTTTTTACGCACATTTCGCACTGTAATGTATACATTGGCTGAGTCTTTGTTTTCTAGTGCTTCTTGTTTTTCACATGGATATGTTCTTATCTAGTGGCTGGATATGTGATATACCTTTCAAAATGTGCTTATCATTGCTTACTACTCTGATTCAGGCATGTGAATCTATGAAAGATACCCTAATACTGGATAAGGAACGCGTTACTTACCTGTAACTGCGGTTATCCAGTATTGGTATCTTTCATAGATTCACATGCAACCCACCCGCCTCCCCTGGAAGGGCTCTCTTGGATCTCTCAGTGATACAACTACTTAGCACTGTGCTTACGAAAATCTGAGGGACTAGAGCTCCTTCCAGGAAGGTTCTAGAGGGTGGTGCTAGCTGATTGGCTACTGGCCAAAATTTGGTCCTTTTTTACATAAGGACGTGGATAGCTTACTAAGCTAAGGCCTTTTGGGGCCTGTTACTATATATGTCTACTGAGACATTGCTTTGTTATTTACCGGTGACTCCCACCCTGACGACAGGAAATGATTTAGGCATGTGAATCTATGAAAGATACCAATACTGGATAACCGCAGTTACAGGTAAGTAACTCGTTCCTTTCTGATGTAATCTATTCGCAGACCCACCACCGGGGTTGGTATTGCAGGGGAATCTATTCTAAGGTAAGGAATCTATCACTAACGTGTCTCTTTCAGATGCACAAGTTACTACTTGTGTAACGATATATCTGTAAGAGACATTAGTTAGTGATGGATTCATTACCGCCCCACCCATCCTCCCCGTTCTGCGAACTGATTTCTAGGGTTGAGGTCCTCCCCCTTTTTAGGGCCCTAGTTTCATGGCACCAGTGGGCAGTTTCTTGCATGGCTCTGCGTTCTTGGCGTGGAAAGTCGTGTACAGAACTGATGTGAGCGCGCATGGGTGGTGCCTAAGTAGTCTCTGTGACATAATCTGTCGCTTACGATGCCAGCGACGGACGCGGAGCCGCATGACGCCACCTACTGACGCGCAGGGGTACTGCTACAAAAACTTTCCGGATCCAGTCTGACGCCTGGGGATATTCTAAGGTAAGGAATCTATCACTAACTAATGTCTCTTACAGATATATCGTTACACAAGTAGTAACTTGCGCTTCTCTCTCTCTCTCTCTCTCATGAATAATTTTCATCTTGATCTGTTTTGCGACCGTACTGCATGCTTTTATGATGCAGGTTGAACTCTCACGTGGTTTATGAGTCACACAGTTGTCATGTTTCTTAAGTATGTATTAGTATCACACTATCCAATGAGAAGGAATTGATTGAGGCAAATCATAACATAATTGTGTTCCCTCAATCCCTCTTCGGATGATGAATTAAGCCATCAAACAATCTTATTTGATAATCTGATAACAATCAGATAAATCTTAGGATGCATTTGGCATCAAGGAGCTGCATGCTGACTGCAGTGCATAAAGGTGTAAACTTGTTATTTGTTTTCATAGCTTTTCCTTATTCTACAGTTGTTGAAAAGTTTTCTTTTGGGTAGTAGAACTAAATTATTAGTTTGACCTTTTCACCATGTATGCATATCTCTTATGATGAACAGCTTATGAAAACTCGAAATTCTGTCTCCAAATCTTAGTTTAAACATTTGTGAAATGACAATCGGAATTTCTTTGGCATCAGGGCGTTAAGTGCAGCTACTACCAGCAAGCATGACACTTGAACAAAAGTAGTGTGATTGGCCTGATATATTGATCCACCTACTAACTATATATATATATATATATATATATAGACACACACACACACACACGCGCGCACACGCACACGCACACGCGCTTCTTTTTAAACAAGTCTTTTTAATGCACAGAGACAAGTGCGTTGATGCAACTCAACAGCACTATAAAATTCTGTGTGTGATGCATCACTAGAGTATTGACCTTCCTATGAGGCTGATTGGAAACTTTAATCAATAGAAAGCACGTACAATTTGTGGATTACTCATTTACTCCCTTAAGAGATTAAGCGAGTTTTATTGGACATCTGAGGTTGCATATAAAACAAGCCCCAAACTTGGAAGGACAACCTAATGCACACTGGGAGACGTAGTGGGTTTGCTTCCGATGAGAGAGCAGAAACAAGCATGCTTGTGTTTATAGTGTATTTAAAAGGTTTTCCTTAAGTAAACAGTGTGCAGCCTGTACGGGAAGGAAGTTGCAAGTTCGCACTGGGAAATGGGGCTGTGTACTCCTCTTTCACACTCCAGTGGACCAGGAGAACTGGAGTGTATCGGTAAATAACAGGTTATGCATATGTGCGCTCGCTCACTCACTGATACTCCAGTGTTCATGGTCCACACACATCCCCCTCACGTGCCATGCAATCAAGTTCCCGCGACAGTATATTATTTCTACATAGGATTGATATTGGAGCACAGCATGTGTGTACGGTTTACAGCTGCAATCGCAGCCTTTTCTACACCCTGGAGGTTTGGAGCGCGTGGAACGGACAGGAAGGTGTGGCCAGGGTAGCAGGCACATTAGAAATCGATGTCAGGGGGTGGGCAGGCAGGAGTCTATTGGAACGAGAGTAAAATGGTCTCGCATAGGAGGGACAGGTGTCAGAGAAGGCGAGCCGTACCCAGCTGGCACAATGGAAGATGGTTCAGGAGATATAGAGAAGCACAGAATGGGTGGCTGAGACTACCGACAGTGTTAAAGAGGCAGACTGGTGTCACCATGTATACGGGTCCGGATGAAACGGCATGACGGAATTGCGGGAGAAAATTGTCAGGAGCATGACTGTGCGTGGTGACAAACAAGGGACAGGGATGAGGGCAGGTAAGAGCATGGTGATAAAGTGGACAGGTGACATATGACAGGCGGCACACTGGGAACATGAGGCTGGGCAGTGTTGCGAAAGCACAGAGGAAACAGTAGGCAGAGCGAAAAAGCAGTGCCAAGGTGGCATAGAGGAAACATTGATTGAATAAGGTTTAGTGGACAATGAAGGTACATGAAGAACTAAGTGTGTGCCAGGCCATGCTGGCAAAAAGTGTATGCAAGGAACAGCGGATGGGCAGTGCCGTGGTGGCACAGAATAAAGGGAACAAAAGTGGGTGTACTGGAGCATGGTGGCAGGGGCGTTAGGGAGAAGCATTTTGCACAGGGCACATGAATCAGGGGCAGACATCTGCCACCAATTAGAATGGACTGGCCGGTGTATGGCTTCCCCAGAGGAAGTAGGCCTGGGCAGGAAGAAGTACGATGCCAAGAAAGGACGTACAGTAATGCTCGGAATAGGGACATGGTCACTGCCCCGCTTCTCCTCCTCATACAAGAGCTGTATATACCAAGATGGCATTGGCAAAGACTTGCGACGTGCTTAGCGTCTGTTGGCGCCGTATCAAGACATCAGCCCAATTTCATCCTACCCAGTATGCAAAGCAGAGCACAAACAAAGATGTCGTGCCAACGGTTAGTTATACTCTCCCCTCCCCCTAACACACATGCTGAATGAAATGCACCAATTATTTAGAATTCCCTTACATTCGGATCGAACATGGGATAGACCGGGCAGGCTGTAATAAGGTACCTGAGTGCAGAGTGTGGACAGGCTCACACGGACATGGGTGGAAGGGGTGTGGAGATGGCAGGCACAATTGTGATGACCCTGGAATCGAGGGCAGACAGCAGCAGAGGGACAGAAGTAAAAGGAGCAAAGACGGTGGCAGTATCTTGTTAACATGTGCACTAGTGGCACACGGCCAGCAGGTGCAGGGAGACTTTGTTACCAAAGATGGCAGACAAGAGCATGGGACATTGGCGCTGGGGACAGAGGGGGTGCAGTGTATAGGGATGGGCGGTACAGAAGGTGGGCAGGTTCATATCAACACTGGTACTGGTGGCAGGGTGCAAACGGGTGTATGGAGTCACTGGTACCTGAGATGCAGAGAGGGCAAAGAAGAGCAAGGCTACACTGAAGCAGAGGCAAAGACGGCAGACTGGGGGAACGGGGCAGCAACAACAACAGAGGGCAGACATGAGCCTATTGACTTTGGCACTGGTGGAACACGGTGGACAGACCCATGGAGACATTTGAACTAGAGGGGCAGAGGTGGCAGACAGGGGCATGCGACACTGGTACTCGGTGCAGTGTACGGGAATGGATGGACGGCAGCATGTTGGCAAGAAAGATGCAAATGGGAGAGAACATTGGTGGCACAAAGAATGTGTACAAAGGGCAGACCGGAATATGGTGATGCTGAGGTAACGGGGTCTGTCAAAGACAAGGAGTCTGACGGAGGGAGCGGGGTGGGGTTTTAGGGATCACCATGGCAGGGAGTTACTAGATAGGGAGAACTGGGGGAGAGGGGAAGAGTACACACTGAAATAAGTAGGCAGGGTGGGGGCAGTGGCTGAAAGACAGGGGAGACGGAGAAACGTCACCAAAATGAAGAGGGGGATGGAATAATCACCTCTAATCGACAGGGGGGCAGGGGAAGCCTGTCCGGCCACGACGTTGGGGGGGGCATTGGACCTCGAGGCTTCCACTCCGCTAAGCTTCTCTGTGCCATTTTGGGTGAACATCTACCCGTGGAGAGGCGCATGACCTATGCTCTCTGCTCACACGGACAGTAAACCCAGACGATGCCTTTCTCTTAAGAGGGCACTGGAGCAACCAATGTCAAAGGTGGTATTTGTTCCGGCATAGCTTATGGCCTCTGTGCCAGGCCGCGGGTTAACAGCTCCCGGAAAGCGCAGATTTCCACAGTACATAAAAAGCGCATTTGGCAGCAGAATGCTACAAGTGGTAGCTGCCAGGTAGTGGAGCGGGTTTCCTGAAATCAGCAGGAAATGCAAGAAAGTGTTAACTTCAAAAACAAATTGAAGACATAGCTGATCAATGAGCCATTGGGTGACATGCAAAAACGCTATTTATGGCGGTGTATCAGACTATTTACCTCTATAGGTTGTGGGGGCACAAAGAAACATTTGAGGTGAGACAAGGGTGAATTGGCCTAGAGGGAACAAGTACAGAAGGTGGACAATGGCATTGTGGAACAAGGGGCAGAGACGACAAAGGAGGGTACACACTGATAGCGAAAAGATGGGAGGGTGGGGTAGGGGAAACGGGGATGACTGTGCAGATAAAGAGGCGATGGCAAGGCATAAATGGGCATGGACGCACAGAGGAAGAGAGAACTAAAGACTGCAGAAACAACTAGTCTGAGCGAATTTAACACGATGGACAAACCTATGTCAGAGAGCGAAGCAGGATGGCACTGAGGAAACCGATCTGGAAGGCCCAGAGGGCACAGTTGTGCCAGGGCCCATTTGTACTATTCCCAGCTGCGCCGCACCGGCGCGGGCAGTTGCAACATTTCTACCTATCTATTCAAAGGGCATATTGAGTTGTCTGGGCCTTTCCCTCATTTACAGCTGCGCAGCAAGTAGTGCCAGCTGCACCGTTTAGGCCATTTAATCCTTGGGGGCAGTTCTGATTGAGTTAGGAGTGAGATGCACTCCTTTGCCCCATCCCTTCACAGCTGCGCAGCACTTAGTGCCAGCTGCAATGTTTTGGTTTGCGCAAGTGCGCACCCTGTACTTTCGCTGCATTGGCAGCAGCCCTGACATTCTGGACACAGGGCATTTGAGCCCCTTTGAGATGGCCAGTTGGCCAGGGGGACTGGGAGGTTTGTTGGGTGCCGGGCCCTAATGTGATTGTGGTGCTAGGAAATGTATTTCATGTAGTATGATTTTCGCACCCTGTTCTGGTTACCTCTAAATGTGGTTTTCATGATTATGAGGTTGTCTTGCATATTATGGTTTATGCTAGTGAGATTCTGTTCCACCCTCTGCTTTATGCCCCTAATGTTAGTGATGCTTAGGAGGTTAGGGTCTAATATTAGACTGTTGAGATTATGGGCGTACAATGCGTTTGGCGCCTAATGTGATGCTGTGCATAATGCGGTTTATGTTACAGGCTGATGCTAAGTACAGTGATTACCAGTGGTTACTGGTTGTACGTTTATGATCTGTTTTACTTTTACTAAGTTCGCTCTGTGATGGTTCTGACAGTGGTCCAGATGGCCCTGTCATGTGTAAACAATTCCCTTGTAAATATGATCTAGTGCCAGGTGGCAACATGTATATTATGTGATTACCTAGGTGAAGGGCCCTTCAAATACCAGCAGAATCATAGAGACTCCCAAGCAGTAAAGCTTTCTCGACAACTGGAATCTGTGCCCCCATCTTCTCCTGCGCTTAAGTAACAACCTGTTCCTAATCGCCTCACTTCCCGGACTGCACATTAGTTCAGATATCTCCACCCGACGTCTGGAATATGTGCCCCCTTTTTGTCCTTATACTTATCCTCACCACCGCTTTCCTAGTAACACCCTTCTTATATCCCCACCACCACCCTCCTCCTCCTCATTTTCACAACATGGCCACCACTCGAGTTAAGTCTGGAATTAATTGCTAAAAAATCATTTATCCTCCTAACCTGACTAAAGCTTCAGCAAAACGATTCAAGCATAACACCATTGAATGTTTCCCTGATTCCCTTTTTGTTGATCAATTTTACAATAGTCGTTATGGGAGGCTCAAAAACTATATCTTTTTTTCACGACATCCCCTCTTGGTCCACCAGCTTATATAATTCCCTTAACGTCATCTTCTCCTCCTCTATCCCTCATGGGAAACAGCTAAAAATCTCCCCCTCAGCGTGTTTCAACGGCTCCCTCACTATCTCACTCTATAACAACGGTACTGTCATGATCCAAGCCAAAGACACCTGTCTCTCTCTCTTTCCCTTCCCTACTCCCCTCCCCTGCGACCGGGTTATCCCATGACTCTTCATCTAGCTCCACCCATTACTCCCTTTCTCCTCCCCTGACCCCCCTACACTCCAATAGGCTGCAACCTTGGGAGGCACAGGTCGACCCTATTCCCTCCCCCTCCCCTGTGCCCTCCTCTCCCATTCTTCCCCCTCACAGTATGCCCCCCCTTCATCACTTCAGCCTTACCTCTAGCTAATACGCTCCTTGTCAAATCTGCACCGTCCTGGTACTCCAATCTCATCTCCTCCCCCCTATCCCTACCTGCCACCCCCCTTTTTAGTCCACCTCTCCTCCAACCTTCTCCCCTAGTTAACTTTCCTTATGTTCCCCTTATTCCCTCCTCTTCTCTTCTCTACCCCCTCCTCCCCTCGCTATGTACCCCGATTTGTCCACAAACCCATTGCATCTCTCTCCTTCCCCCTACTCCTCCAGCAATGCTGTGCTACCCCCTTTCCCCCCTTGGTAACCCTTTCCCTCCCTCGGGCCTAGCAGAACGACTTCCTTTCTTTAACTTCCCTATCTCCCAACCCCCCTCACTCTGCCAGATGCCCGTTCCCTCACAGCCACCTCACCTAGCTGACAGGACCTCTCCAACCCCCTCCCCTCTTTTCCCCCCAAACCTCCTTCATTCCTATGACTCCACACATTCCTCCCCTCTCCTTCCACCCCACCACCTCGCTCCTCACCTATCTCCCACTAATTATGTCCTTAATTCCTAACCTTCTTTCAACGCCAACAAAGACAACTCTCCTTTCACCTCTGATGCACAAACGCCCGCTCTCAACCACCACCTTTCCGCACCTCTGAACCCTGTACCCCAACTCCCCTCCCGTTCCCCCACCTCTCCCTGCCTTCCACCGCCAATTGCACCCCCTCCTGTTTCCATTGAGCCACCCAACATGCCGTGCTCTGCCCTACTCTCTCTGGAAAATAAGCTAGGCTCTCTTATCACCTCCATCTCCCAACTTGAAGCTACCATTTCACTTTTAAACTCCAAGATTTCCACTTTTCCATACACCTCAATTCCTTTGGAAAACACTCGCCTTCCCACGAGATGCACCTCTCCCCCACACCCCATAATAGCCAAGCATAACCTGTTGTCTGCAAACATCGCAAACACAAGCCCTCAAACGCCACCCTTCTTCCACTTTCATCTCCAAGTAAACCAACTATCTACACTATTTCAACCATCTCCTCTGTCAGAACCAATCATCCACCTAAACCCTCCCGAGCACACTCGTATAAGTACAATATCCCTATCACCCCTCATAGCCCAAGTGCCCTGTCACCAAAACAGTCTCGACAGAGCTGCGCTGTCTGCTCCACAACTGCAGATCTTCAATAATACACAAACTTGAAATCTCCGATACCATCATCCTTCACAATATTGACATGCTCTTCCTCACAGAGACCTGGTTCAACGATACCTCTCACTCTATGTTTGATCTCCTATTACCCACAGTCTATTCTATATTTAGAAATGACAGAATTGACAAAGTTGGAGGAGGTGTTGCAGTCATCTTTAGAAACTCCCTTCAACTTAAGGCTTTTCCTAACAGTTCCTTACGCACTTTTGAATGCCTATCTCTTGAGCTTCAATTGCACCACCGCTCACCCCTCAGATTCCATGCCATTTACCTCCCGCCTGGTAGCGGCCCTTGGTTTATGGAGGACCTCACTGACTTCATCAGCGACCAATACTCGCAAAGTGACAATAAGATCTTCGTGGGTGACTTCAATCTCCACTGGGGCTCGCCTCAAGACTCTTCTGTGAATTTGCTGGCAACCTTCCTCTCTGCAAACGATCTTCTCCAACACTGCACAGAAACAACACACTAAGGGCTCAATCCTGGACCTTGTTATTTCTAAAGCAGGCATGCTTACTATCGCTACCCCTATTCATGTAGACTGGTCTGACCACCTCCTCATTCCATTCTCTCTTCACCTATCACACTCTACAACTCTCGGCCAACCTAAGAGGGCTACCTCCTGGTTCCGTGACACTAAATATATTGACCTCTGTACCCTCTGTGAATCAGCTTTGCTATCACTTCCAAGGCTAGACCCGAACCTAGATGTTAACGAACTCACTTCCTAATGCCTCACAGTCCTTGCAGTCGAAATCAATAACGTCACTCCTCTCCAAAGCAAAAAGAAAAGGCCTTCTCCCTCAGCACCTTGGTTCAACAAATCCCTCTATGAAGAAAGGAAGTACCTAAGATTCCTGGAGAAACAATGGAGACAAGCGCCCTCCACTGATAATTTGGCCACGCTTCGTTCAGCAAGATCCAAGTACCACAAGCACGTCTTCCTTGGAAAAGCGTCGCACTTCAGAACCCTCCTCGACTCAGCCAAAAATAGACCCAAAAAACTATTAAATCTCATCAAGAATCCAAACTGCTCTCCCCAACCTCCAAGTTGGAGGATTCTACAAAGAAAGCAGTGGAATTCGCTATATTCTTTGACGAAAAAGTGAAATCACTTGTGGATCAGGTCATTCATCCTACCCCTCCAGAGGAGCGCAAATCCTTAGCCATTTGGCAGAACTTTGACCCCATCTCTGAAGATGCCCTCCTCAAATGCATCCTCGAAACAAAGCCCTCCAACCATTCTCTTGACCCCATCCCTAGTGCCATTGCCATTGACTTCTATATCCATTCTCTTTCCTATTGGACCACTCTGGTTAACTCCTCCCTCTGTCAAGGCTCCCTTCCTGTTTCCTTCAAAACTGGGCAGGTCACCCCTCTGCTTAAAAAACCCACCACTGATGCGAACGACCTCAACAACTTCCGCCCCATCACTAACCTACCTTTTCTAGCGAAAATCACAGAAAGATGTGTAGCAAAACAACTCTCTCACATATCAAGGACAATGAACTTCTTGACAATTTCCAGTCCGGCTTCATTCAAAACTGCAGCACTGAAACAGCCCTGCTGCAAGTGATTGATAATGCGCTGCGAATACTCGATTCGGGGGAGTCTTGTCTTCTAATTCTCCTTGACCTTTCTGCAGCCTTTGACACGGTCAATCACAACACTCTCCTTAACACTCTTCAACAGAGAATGGGAATGGAGGGCACTGTGCTTAAATGGTTTGCTTCCTTCCTCTCTGATAGATCCCAAACGATCAAAATAGCAAACAGTCTTTCATCTCCTTTGGCGGTAGGTCAAGGTGTTCCTCAAGGCTCTATACTTGCACCCACATTGTTCAATCTCTATTTAGAACCATTGGGAAATCTCCTAAGTAAATCTGGGATCCACGATCATCTCTATGCGGACAACACTCAAATCTACCTTAAGGTGGCCTCCACTCACGATCTCTCCATACTAAGCTCTACTCTCGATTCCATTCAAAACTGGATGTTAACTCATCAACTGATTCTGAATCCCTCCAAAACTGAATTCCTCCTCCACTCCTCCTCACTTTCTCCTCCCCCGGTTCAATCATGGATGGATCAGATGAATCTACTTAACAATAAACCCATCATTGTCGACAGCGCAAAATCCCTTGGTGTCATACTCGACAAAAAACTCAATCTACTCTCCCACATCAATTCCATTGCAAAGTCTGCTCGAAACCAACTGTGCCTTCTTTGTGGGATTCGTCGCTTCTTCCCGGAGCAAGACCTTAAAACCCTGGTCCAATCGCTGGTTCTCTCCAGACTGGACTACTGCAATTCTCTTCTTACTGGCCTCCCCAAATCCCAACTCTCTCCCCTTAAATCTGTTCTCCATTCAGCAGCTTGTTTCATATATGGGGCCAAAAGAAGCGACCACATCACACCCATTTTATCCACCCTCCATGAGCTTCCCATCGAGGCAAGATCTATCTACAAGACTGCCTGTCTCACCCACAAAGCCTTGCACTCCTCCTCTCCTCGCTACCTGGCGAATAAACTGAACCTCTCTTGAGGCTCTAGACCATCACATAATGCGGAAAATGTATTGCTTGAACCTCCCACTTACAAGAAGGAAAGATCGATGGCCCAATCCTTTTCAGGCAATGCGGTGAGAATCTGGAACTCACTTCCGCCTCCGCTCCGGACCACCACCTCTTCCCAGGCCTTCAAAACTGACCTCAAAGTTCTACTCCTTCAAAGACACTTCCAAATTTAATTCACACCCTCTTCATTATCTGAAGGAAGTCCTTCCATTATAGGAAATTCTGTTCTCCATGACTATAGAAGTGCCTTCCCAGTGTGATCTTGTGGTTTGAGTGTCTGCCATTTATTGCAGTATTATACTTCTACTTAAATTTTGTACTCTTATGTAACATGCACACGTCACTTTTCCTCTTGTAACGTATCGTTTGCTACCTCTTGTATTTTGTTTGCTTTTGATAAATGCACAATTGCCACCATTGCCTCATGTAACGTAATGTTTGTTCTTGTGTTTTGAGTGTCTGCCATTTATTGCAGTATTATACCTCTACTTGTACTTTGTACACTTTTGTAACATGCACACATGTCACTTTTTCCTCTTGTAACGTATCGTTTGCTACCTCTTGTATTTTGTTTGCTCTTGATCCATGCACAATTGTCACTATTGCCTCATGTAACGTAACATTTGCTTTTGTAACATGCTCACTTGTAATTTTCTCCTCATGTATCATTACTGTTCCTATTGTGAAGTGCTCTGACACCTTCGGGTAAAGTCTGCGCTATATAAAAACGCATAAAATAATAAATAAATAAAATAAATAAATGGAGTGGGGGATAGAGAAAAAGATGATGTTTGCCAGACCGGGGATGACTGGCATTTCAGACAGCACAAGAAAGAAGAGAGGCAAGTATCCAAATGGTCGGGGGCGCTAGGTGGCGCACACACAAGATGGCCGCACAAGCGTGAGGCTCCGGCAGCCCGATGTTTTAATCCTGTATTTATCCTGCTTAATGGCCTCCTCACTGCTTGGAAACGCCATTTGCCAACAGATATAAACTGGCTGCTGACTCGCTGAGAAAACTGACGATTTTGGGCCAACCCTGCTCCTGATCTAGCAACGCAAAGAATTGACCGAGGGAGAGGACGGAGTGGCGAGGCGATCCAGAGCGGCCTCCGTCACTACGGGAGTCCGCTGCTGCCAACGCGGAGCCCAGGCCAGGAGGAGTGGATCGGGCGGTGGTGAAGGACATACTGTGGCGGGACCCTGAGCGGCGCTGAAAACAGCTTCATACCTGGAAGTGAGGAACTCCGCCTGTTGCAGCATCGGCCCGCCATGATGCGGCCCGCATCATGGCAGAAGGCGGTAGGTGGGCGAAAAGGAGCGTTGCTGGCAGTGGCCGACATAGGCTCTGTCGCGGGGAGAGGAGAGTCCCTGCTGCTGCCTGGTGAGTGAAGTCGGCGCCCAGAGGAGTGCCGGGGGGACCGTGCCGCCCTTGGGATCCCTGAGACCAGATGAAAGGCGCTCACTGTGCGCATCTGTAAGCCTTCCCGCCTTGCTGCATTAGTGGAACAGCCCGTCACTGACAGGATACTCCTGTATATAGGCGGTGGGCCTGAATCTTACCTGCGGACCATACTGCGGCGAGGAGGGGGAGCAATCCATTGGCAGTGCGGCCCACGACACCGGCCCTGTCCCCAGGGGCTCCTCGGATTGAGGCCAGAGGGGGACAGGGTCGCCTGCTGTTGTCGTCCTCCTGAGCGGATATAGGCGCCTAAGCCCCCCTGGACTGGAGCTGTGGTGGGAAGAAGCACTACCGGTCGCCATCTAGAGAAATGCGGGGCTGACAATATGCTTTCACCATTCGGTTGCAGCTGCTATTGTTGGGAACGTGGGGACCTAATCCTGGGGGCCAAGTCGCTTTGAGAGGTGAGGGGTAAAGCGCTTTGCTGGGGAACACACCTGGAATTCTCCCCTTAAAACGCACCGGGCATTCAAGTGGTGCCTGGGCTGGTGCTGGCTAGCCTCAAATCAACATGCTAATGTACAGAGCAACTGTCACCATGACTGCCCCGCCATGTAGAGTTTAAGAGCTGCCCCCGTCGATATCAGCCTTAATTGCGAACTTTGCGCACGGAAATTGTGGTGTGGGGCCTAGCGTGGAACGGCCTGTGGCGGACCACTAGCGCTACAGGTGCCACACGACGAAGGAGGTGAGAAAGTAAAAGTGTGCAGGCAGGATTGTTGCTGAATGCCTGAGGTGGCGGCGGATTCCCTGCTGTGCCCCGTCGCGCTATCCTGCACTGGTCACCTCGTGTGTTGTTTCTTTTAGGGGGTACTGACAAACCACTTGGACGGAGGTTGAAGTATACACGCGGGTTGGGGGCGCACAACATAACAGCAGACATACGCAGTCATGGGCAAATCAGATACTAGACAGCCGAAGCTGAACTTTGAGGCCACGAAAAGAGCCCCTCGGACCTTGCAAGATGACCGGGACATTGACAAGAGAGCTGAGGCCCAGGGGGGGCGATCCCACAAGATTCTGACATGCAGAGTATCCTTCAGGGGGTCAGACAGGGGTTTGACACCATCGTGGATAAGGTGGACAGAATGTCGACACGTATGGACGCTATTGCACATAAGCTGGAGGGGCATGATGACCGTATAAAGGAAGCAGAGCGGCGTGTATCGGATGCAGAGGACACGACTTCCAGACATACAACGCAGTTATCTCACATGGATAAGCTTCTTAAGCTTATTGCTGCAAAGAACGAGGACTTAGAAGCGCGCAGCAGGCGCAATAATATTCGCGTATTAGGAATTCCTGAGTCGACCAATGCAGGGAAAATGGAAGAATATGTAGAGAAACTGTTGTTGTCTGCAATTGGTACAGTATCCTTCTCCAACCAGTTTATTGTAGAACGGGCCCACTGATCTCTTGGGCCGCGTCCACCGCCCGTCAGCGCTCCACGGCCTATTATAGCAAGGCTTTTGAAATATAGGGACCGGGATGTGGCTTTGCGAGTTGCGAGAAGTAAACAGAATCTGTCTTATGATGGGAACACGTTCTCCATCTACCCGGATTTTACGCAGATAAACCAGGATGAGAGGCGCAAATTTATGGATGTTAAGAATAAGCTGCGGAAAGCACAAATAGATTATGCGCTATTATATCCTGCGCGGCTTAGGGATACTCATCAGGGCAAACAACACTTTTTCACCAAGCCACAGCAGGTGCAGGAATTTCTCAAGCATGTTAGGCGCACATGTCGCACTGATGGAAGCATGGCGGCATCACAGCGATCTACATCGACGGGAGCAGAAGATGATTCGCAATGATTCAGGCCCTTTTTTTTTTGCGCATAGCCATTTTAATTCTAGCCTGTGTTGTGAAAGCCATTTGGAAATAGGATCTACATCAAGGGACACATAATCTGTTCAGATGAGGGCCCATTCTGAGCTATACCCACTGTGCATCGAGCACCCTCCGCCCGTACGAGCCCAGATAGGCCATCAGCGGTGGGCTCCACGGGTGAGAGGTACCTGTGCTGCCGCCTAGGAATGTCCCCCAATGGGTACCCCCGTGAGAATGTTCACTGCATATGAATTGCAGGGGCTGTAGTGCTGTTTTTGTTTAAGTTGGGATTAGGGGAGGGTGGGTGGGTGAACTTTTCTGGCATGTTGGGGTTGCTTCAGTGGGTGGGGGAGGGGAGAAGGGGGGTATGTTGTGTTATTTGCATGGCAATCACCCATCAGGACACTTTCCTCGTCGGTTCAGTAACGATGACAATTGAGTTAGCGTTTGAGCATACTAAGCGAATTAAGGTATGACATATAAAATAAAGTGGATATGCTTTTAACGACCTGCACATCAAAGTGTCTCCTAAGCATATAATTCAAACAACAATAACGATGAATCAAATATTGAGTGCAACTTTGGTGTCCAACGCTCATCCACCTACGGCGCCAAGTTCCGCATCCACAATAAGTGGAACAGATATAGTTTTAACAAAAACCACCAGAGCACATCATGTGTAAAATGCGAAGTGGGTCGCACACCGCTCGTCATACTAGCAAATAGCCCCTTGAGAGGTACTATACCTGATTTTATTTTTTGGCAGTCTACTTGGCACCCCGCATACGGTCCTGCTCCCTGCTGACGAGAGGCAATTACCTCGAAACACGTGTCCAGGGATGGCATTTTAAACTTTACACTCGTGGCATAGGTGTACCCGCCGCTGTCACTACATTCTCCAGAATCCTATGGGGCTATTTGCTAGTATGACGAGCGGTGTGCGACCCACTTCGCATTTTGTATTTAAAGCTCCCTGAGCTATTGGGTTGACGAGCCCGGATCCCGCACCCGCGCGCCTTGAGAGGTACTATACCTGATTTTATTTTTTGGCAGTCTACTTGGCACCCCGCATACGGTCCTGCTCCCTGCTGACGAGAGGCAATTACCTCGAAACACGTGTCCAGGGATGGCATTTTAAACTTTACACTCGTGGCATAGGTGTACCCGCCGCTGTCACTACATTCTCCAGAATCCTATGGGGCTATTTGCTAGTATGACGAGCGGTGTGCGACCCACTTCGCATTTTGTATTTAAAGCTCCCTGAGCTATTGGGTTGACGAGCCCGGATCCCGCACCCGCGCGCCTTGAGAGGTACTATACCTGATTTTATTTTTTGGCAGTCTACTTGGCACCCCGCATACGGTCCTGCTCCCTGCTGACGAGAGGCAATTACCTCGAAACACGTGTCCAGGGATGGCATTTTAAACTTTACACTCGTGGCATAGGTGTACCCGCCGCTGTCACTACATTCTCCAGAATCCTATGGGGCTATTTGCTAGTATGACGAGCGGTGTGCGACCCACTTCGCATTTCACATCATGTGTAAGTTACTCTCATCCTTTGTGCAATTCGCACTCTTCTTCACTGAATGTTCTTATGTTGCAGAGTCCCCAATCAATAAGAATCATGTAGTGTAGATCAGTCAGATTTTATTCCTTTATATGACATAGTGTTCCACAGCCGACGCGCGTTTCGCCCTATCCGGGCTTCCTCAAGGCTGTAAATCATATACAAAAAATATATATCTTATAATCTATATATCCATATGATATCAAAACAAACTAATTTGTGTCTATACAACTATATATAGACTACACTTATTTTACAAAAATATGTTATAAAAAACTCTTAACCATCATACATGCATTTTCAGCAGGTATGTACAATGCCTGTGCTTCAATTCATGAAACCATGATCTATTCCAAGCATACATAGTGATGCATACAGACGAAGAGAGGACAACCACCATGTGTTAAAACCGAGACCTCAAATTCCAAGTGTTTGTTTTGGTGTTACAAATAAACATTAATATATTAAAAACATAGTGAGGTTAAATCACCCACACCCGTGTGAGGATTGAAATTACCAAATATGTTTAGATCATGTCACCTCACTAGCAATGTATTTCGCAACCTATTTGTCTCAGTTAGTGTAAGTTCCAAGAGTACATAGTCCAATATCCAAAATACTGCAAAAGAAATTTTATTTTGGTTATATCGATAAAACTGTTTACTATTACTTTGAATAATATTATTTATAAATGAGGGCAATCGGGAGTTCCAGAGTCCTACCTTAATGTAAGATTCACGTTCAAATCTCCGTACTCAATCATGCATGTCTTGTATTCAATGCTAGTTCTCTGTGTTCACCCTTGTTGTGGAGCCATGATACGTTCCATCTATATTATTAAAAATATTTTATTCAGATTCCCTATTATGTGCTTACTTAGCCTTAGCCCACATCATATCTAACCCCAATATTTAGCTCCCAAAGTGGCCACATATGCTCGTTGCCTCTCTATCTAACTTTCATTAAAAACATAAGACATAAGCAGAGTTATGTCTTTATTATACACCCCTTTATTATTAATTGTGTATTCACTGCGAGGCACTTTGTTAAGCCCCTTAACATTATTCTCTCCTTGTTAAGGCTTCATGTTACCATTATATTACTTTCCTTACAGTGCCCTTTTAGTTTAATCCCATCCTTTGCCATGAATAAAACTATTAAATTTCAATACAATAGTGCTAAAACACACACCGTTAATCATTTTATCAATTGCAATACTACATATGTAGTTTACTGCATAAAATGTATCTGTAATAAAATATATATCGGTAGTATTGTAAGGCCCCTAAAAGAAAGAATACAAGAACACATACGGGCTATCCGCAATAATAATACCCAATATCCACTCGCACTACATTTTAACACTATACATGCAAACAAAGAGATCCTCAATATAGGGTTTCATGGCATAGATGTTGTACAACTGGGACAAAGGGGTGGAAATAGAATCTCTAAATTGCGTCAGATAGAAAGTAAATGGATCATTTCCCTTCGAGCTGTGGAACAGGGAATCAACATTGATAAAGAACTCTTTGAATTTCTGTGATGTATTGGATTGAGTTCACGTTACATTACAACAGCAATATGAATTATAGGAATAGGGACTGTACAGTAGGTATGAATGCAAAGTGCCAAGGGTTTTAACATCTACCCATGGCCCAATATACCATCCATACCTAGTAAGACAATATCATTCTAGAATCAAAATTAGCTTGCTGACATTATACTGAGATGAACAAATATAATTTTTTAATGATTTGACGCAAATTCTGTTGGTCAGTATGATTTGGAGAGAAAAATACATAAATGAAGTTAAAATTCTAAAGGGCTTGAACACATTCCATGTTTTATACATGGAATGGATCCTCCAGGAATCAGGCATAATAGGCGTAATCTATTGTTAATGAAAATAAGTCCTAAAATATAGGATGCAAATTGTATTGAGTCAAGCAACGCATAAAATATGTGGAAAACTAAACACGTTTGTACATTTGGAGTCTATGATTATATCATATCAAGAAGTTGGTTGATACCAAATTGGGTTGATACCAAATTAGGTTGTTTTTAAATGATTACATGTTGTAAGTGATGCATTGGACTAAGGAGGACAGTCGTTTGATTATTGACAAGAAAATGGAAGTTTCATGCCCTAACTCGCACATTATTTTGAAATACAGCAATATAATTGTGTTCAACCATGTAAGTGGAACCATAAAGATGGCCGCTACGCTGGCATGCGGTATAGTCACCATAGATGGAGCTGTTCCTCTTTTATTTCAGCACAAATGTGAAAGTCATATAAAAAAAAGTGGTTGCTACCAAATTGGGGTGTTTTCAATTTATCACATGTTGTAAGTGATGTTTTAATTTAGGAGGACAGTCCAGCAATTATTAGTAAGAGAATGAAAACCTCATGCTCAAAAATGTAGACTATTCCGTAATGCAGCAATAGAACTGTAAACAAACCCGTAAGTGGAATTCTAAGATGGCCGCTATAGTAGTATACGTTATAGTGATCATAGAAGTTATTGTCCCTCTTCAATTTTGGCACTAACGTGAGAGGCGTAAAAGAGAGCGGGGAAAGACCGGTGTTTGAACAGATTTCGGAAATATATTTGGACGCGGAATTTAAGTCTACCGCACGGTGAGTTATAGGTGGAGATAATAATAACTAATGCCAAAATACATGAGAAGTAGAATTGCTGTAGGACACGAGCGGGGAATATCGGGGCACGTGTTTTAAGGATGGGATTAAACTAAAAGTGCGCTGTAAGGGAAGTAATATAATGGTAACATGAAGCCTTAACAAGGAGAGAATAATGTTAAGGGGCTTAACAAAGTGCCTCGCAGTGATTACACAATTAATAATAAAGGGGTGTATAATAAAGACATAACTCTGCTTATGTCTTATGTTTTTAATGAAAGTTAGATAGAGAGGCAACGAGCATATGTGGCCACTTTGGGGGCTAAATATTGGGGTTAGATATGATTACAAGCACATGTGGGCTAAGGCTAAGTAAGCACATAATAGGGAATCTTAATAAAATATTTTTAATAATATAGATGAAACGTATCATGGCTCCACAACAAGGGTGAACACAGAGAACTAGCATTGAATACAAGACATGCATGATTGAGTACGGAGATTTGAACGTGAATCTTACATTAAGGTAGGACTCGGGAACTCCCGATTGCCCTCATTTATAAATAATATTATTCAAAATAATAGCAATAGTAAACAGTTTTATCGATATAACCAAAATAAAATTTCTTTTGCAGTATTTTGGATATTGGACTATGTACTCTTGGAACTTGCATTAACTGAGACAAATAGGTTGTGAAATACATTGCTAGTGAGGTGAGATGATCTAAACATATTTGGTAATTTCAATCCTCACACGGGTGTGGGTGATTTAGCTTCGCTATGTTTTTAATATATTAATGTTTATTTGTAACACCAAAACAAACACTTGGAATTGGAGGTCTCGGTTTTAACACATGGTAGTTGTCCTCTCTTCGTCTGCATGCATCACTATTTATGCTTGGACTAGATCATGGTTTCATGAATTGAAGCACAGGCATTGTACATACCTGCTGAAAATGCATGTATGATGGTTAAGAGTTTTTTATAACATATTTTTGTAAAATAAGTGTAGTCTATATATATTTGTATAGACACAAATTAGTTTGTTTTGATATCATATGGATATATAGATTATAAGATATATATTTTTTGTATATGATTTACAGCCTTGAGGAAGCCCGGATAGGGCGAAACGTGCGTCGGCTGTATAACACTATGTCATACAAAGGAATAAAATCTGACTGATCTACACTACATGATTCTTATTGATTGGGGACTCTGTAACATAAGAACATTCAGTGAAGAAGAGTGCGAATTGCACAAAGGATGAGAGTAACTTACACATGATGTGCTCTGGTGGTTTTTGTTAAGCAAATTAAGGTATTATCCTGTTCTAGAGTACAGAGCATGGAAGGCATTTTGGAGGGCGTGGCACAAGTTGATAGCAAATGTCACGAAATATGGCTGATATAGATTCTGGAAAATTAAATATTATCACGTGGAATGTCAGGGGCATGGGAGACCCGAGGAAGAAAAGACACATATTCGCGTATCTGGATAGGCATAGAGTGCACATAGCCATGTTGCAGGAAACGCACTTCACTCCTCAAAAACCGAACAACTTTGCAAGCAAATGGACGGAGCACAGTATCTTCTCCTCCTATTCATCTTATGAAAGGGGGACGGTAATCCTTATTAAAAAACAGATACCATTTCACCTAGCAGGAGCCACTTGTGATTCGCAGGGACGATACTGCCTGGCATGGGGGCGACTAGGGTCGGTCTCTGTCACGCTAGCCTGTTGTTATGGACCGAACGTAGATGCACCTGAATTTTTCACCTCGTTATGGGCTAAGATATTAGATATAGGCTCCAGTTACATTATCTGGGGGGAGACTTTAATGTAACATATGACCCATGCTTGGATAGATCACATCCTGCCCCTCATCATTATACCAAAGCGCGCACAATTCTCCAAGATACCATAACCGCCTACCAATTGATTGATGCTTGGAGACACACCCACCCACCCACCCACAAGAGAGGGAACGCATTACACAGCACGGGCAGCGTCCTGGGCGCAACTAGACTATTGGTTGGTGTCCCGAGGGTTGGGGCCAGCGATGTTCCAAGTGCAGCATCTATCTAGAACATACTTGGATCACGCCCCGGTAAAAATCATGCTGTTGCCCTCAGAATTCGCCGCACAGGGTTTGGCGACTGCATGCTCCCATTTTGCTAGACACGGTCTTCCATGTAGAACTGCGAGAGGAAATACTAGATTTCTTCACGCGTAACAAAGGCTTGTTGGACTGTGTGGAAACTATCTGGGAGGCATTCAAGGCCACGCTCCGGGGGTTCTGCATTGCAGAAGGGTCGGGTGTGCTAAAAGACATAACCAACAAATTGCGCAGATTGGAGGTGGAGCTTAAATCATTGGAAGCACAATTAGCCACGTGCTCGAGCAGTGTCGCACAACTCAAGTTTAGGGAGACACTCACGGAATATATGGATGCAGTACAGAGGGAAACACTGTTCCGGGGTAGGTTCTGGGTGGCCCACTGTTACGAGAAGGGAAAAAGACCTGGTAAGGCGCTGGCGCAGACGATTAGGAAACCTCACTACTCAAATTATGTGTTGGAGCTTGCAGATTTAGACAGGATGGTTTATTGCGTTACTGCCAACATCCCTAGTGCATTTACACAACATTGTAATCGATTATACACCACCCAGAGGATGGACGACCTGGATTTGGAGAGTTATCTGGGAGATGTACCGCTCAGCTGGTTGAGTGATAGGCAACGGGAATTCTTATGTGCCCCATTCGAGTTGGACGAGGTCAGGGATGCTATTATGAGCATGCATTCAGGGAAAGCCGCGGGAACGGATGCTATCCCTATAGAGTTTTACAAAACATACATAGATCTAATGGCCCCCATCTTACGGGAGGTGTATGAAGAATCACTAGAGGTTGGCTGTCTACCTGCATCCATGAGGGAAGCTATTATCGTCTCACTCTTAAAACCGGGGAAATCGCCCCGTCAATGCGATTCCTATAGGCCGCTTTCCCTCCTTAACTGTGACACTAAAATACTGGCCAAACTCCTCGCCACTCGACTGAGTCTGTTGCTGGAAAATCTGATCCTCCCAGATCAATCGGGCTTCGTGCCCGGAGAGGCACCTCTCATAATTTACGAACACTTTTTGCTATTCTAAATAATGTCTCGCCTGATTTGCCATTGGCCGCTGTTTTTTTAGACGCCACAAAGGCTTTTGATTCAATTGAATGGGACTATATCTTTGGGGTAATGCTGCGGATGGGTTTCCCACCCCTCTTCCTCTCATGGATTCGTCTAATATACCAAATGCCGGTTGCTTAAGTGCTCATTAATGGCCACACATCCCAGACCTTCCGAATTACTAGAGGCACCAGGCAAGGGTGCCCATTATCCCCCTTGCTATTTACCCTTGCGGTAGAGCCATTAGCGGCAAAACTGCGGCAACACCACAATGACAAGGCTTTACGGTGTAATTTGCGGCAAATACTTATATCTCTATATGCCGATGATATTACCCTATATATACGGGACCCGCAACAAAATATGAACCCGATACTCAGAGAATTTATAGTCTTTGGGAAACTATCAGGGATTCAAATTTATTGGGGGAAGTCTTGCATTTTCCCACTGACGCAAGCTCATTATGCATGGTTTTGGGTGAAACAGCCACAGTATATGCTGCAGGTTGCGGCAGAGCATTGGCTCGCACACCCCACTCCGATCGAGGGAGTGATATATGACCCGATCACACTCATAGACAGGACGCCGACCACCCTCACATGTACAACAGTAGCATGGCACCGCATAGGGCGTATGTTGAATGTCACCCTACTCTATTCCCCATTATTACCTCTCAGTTATCATCCGAGTATGCCACTGCTCCAAGAAACAATATTTCACAACTTTAAAGAGCGCCCTCGCATTAGCACTTGGGGGACTTATACCATAATGGTCGCTTTCGCACTGCTGAACATGTATTCTGGGGCCTGCAACAGACCCCGCTTGACGTCTTTCTATATATTCGCCTTAGACACGGAATCTGGTCTTTAACCCCGGACTTCCCAGTGGAACCTCAGGCTCTAGCTCCACTTCAGTTAATACTTAAAAGTACGATGAATAAACGCCTTGTCTCCCTGATATATCGGATGGTGCACACGCAGAGGGAATTGCCGGCCACGCTCTCCCGCACACGGTGGAGTGAGGAGCTGGGGTTCGCCCTGACGGATCAACAATGGGAATACTGCTGCTTGCAAACTGAGAGGGTCTAGGCCAGCAGCAGGCTCCGCATAATACACTACAAGTTTCTTCATAGATTATATTAAACCCCAGCCAAGATGCACAGATATCATCAGCGAGATTCGGACAGATGTCGAGTTTCTGGAGCACATTTTCTCCATCTGGCCTGGGAATGCCCGGGGGTGTATACATTTTGGGGGCAAGTTTTTGACGCTTTGGCTTTGATGACGAATGCGCACATCGAACCCACACCGCTGATGGCGCTGCTCGGCTTTGTCAAATCAATACAGGCGACACACCGTAAATACGTTGCTCTCGATCTACTCATGGCTAAGAGGCGGGTGGCCTGCCGCTGGGGCAGGGGACGGGCGCCCAAATTTAAGGAATGGTTTGATGATTTGTCGGTTTGCCAAGAACGACTCACCACATACGCTGAACTGCTGCCTGGTGCTTCTAGACCTAGGGATAGCTGGGCCCCCTTGACATGTTACCTGCTGTCGCACCCGCGTGGGCCTGCGTCCTCTGACACAGAAGTACCTACACAATAAAATCCCTATTGCAGTGGGGTCGACATAGAAATTTCCCTAGGTGGCACTTCCTTCACCCTCAGATAGAATATTTCATCGAGAAAAGTTGCGGTCAGTTGTAAGAACTCCCTACCAGTGCTGTTTAATAACATTGCAAGCACCATAACAAGTGGCCGGATGCACCCACGTGAAGAGGAGAAGGTCCAGAGTATATAAACATGAATGAAGGGACTCCTGAAGTGAACAACAGCGATATCACATACGGCATTAACAGGACACATTTTAGTAAAGGTCACGTCACCGTCTACATAAACACTTACATGGAAATGAAGTAAGGGCAACCTGGTGTGTGAGTGAGACTGGCGTATAATACCGGATGCAATGGCCTATGCCTCTTGATGTACTGCTGATATAGTGAAATGCTTTGATATATTATGTGAGATGGACTAATGCTATCAATGTAGGAGAAACATACGAGATGATACTGTACTAGTTACTGCTTGTAATGATGCTCATGATGTCTTTGTTTGGTTGAAAAACAAACAGAATTTACACACAAAAAAGTATCCAAATGGGCTTTTTCAATTCTAGATTCCTTTGCAAAATATTCTAAAATAAATGACCACAAATGTGGCTGTTGGATCTGTTAAAAAGAGAAACAGAGGAGCGTGGCCTAGCGATCTATCATGGTGGACGCGTGCTAGGCGAGCTCCGCTCAGCCCTTAGCAATCATCCTGCATTTTTCCTGCTTCTCCGTTTGAAATCGGGGATTGAAGCGTGCCTTGTGCATGGCGTGGGGGGGGGGCTACCTTTTGAGCCCCCTATCATGATTAGAGGGCCGATTTGGAGGCTGAGGTGGCGGTGGCTCATGCCGTGGCCTGCATCGTGGTAGAGCTGAGGCGGGGCCTTGTGGATGCCGGCTGCAGCAGAGAGGGCTACTTGCGGCGGCTCCGAGGCTTCCAGGAGCGGGAGAAGACGCTCGTGGAGTGCCTGGCCGGGATATTTAGCCGGGCTGGGGGCTCCGGGCGGTGGAGGCTGTCCTGGGACGTTTCCCGACCCCTGGTGAGTGGTGTTGCCGTTCCGCCCTTCCCCTTCCTGCGGTTTTGCCTCCGGCGGCCACATCGGGCCACGTTGGCCGCGCGGAGTGGACTTGTGGGCCTTCCAGGACCCGAGCCGGTGCGGTAATTGGCGGCCTTACCTGGGACTATTACCTGGCACCCGGGAGCAACGGTGCGGTTCCACCCCTCTTCCTCACTGCAGTCTTGTATCGGCGGCCATTTCGGGTCGCGAAGGTGGGGGGGGGGCATATGCATGCAGATGTGTGGGGGCATTTCTGGACCCAGGCCGGTGTGGTGTTCGATGGCTTCCCCGAGATTGTTGTCCGGCGCCTGGTGAGCGGCATTGCAGTTCCGCCCCTCCCCCATTGTTGAGGTCTCTCATCGGCAGCCATTTCGGGTCGGGCGGGCTGCCAGGAGGGGGCATCTGCCTGCAGCCTTGTGGGGGCACTTCTCGACCCGGATGGAGGTGGTGACCAGAAGCTGCCTGCCGGGGTCCCCTGGAAGAAAAGCGCGGTTGGGGGGAGCCCCCCCCGGCCTTACAGTGAGGGGCTGTGTGGGCAGTGGCACAGTTGGGCGGGCGGAATCTGGGTGACCTATCTACGGACATTGGCAGAGAGCTGTGCCACTACAGTAGCAAGGGATTGTCCACAGGCCCATTGCAAGTGGCTCTTGGTTCCATGCCCCTCCCCTTTGGTTGGCGGCGGCCGGATCGAGCCACAGGGGGCGAGGTGCACTATTCAGTAGCCTGGCGTGATGGCTTAAGGCCCCGGGCCTGCGCGGTGAATGCAGCTTGGGGAGGGGGGCCCTGTGAGTTGTGGGGTCTGTGGTGCGCTCCCTGCCCTTTTCCCTTGCTGCCCTGTGCACAGCAGAGAGGCTGCCCTAGCTCGTAGGGTCCTGGAGGGTCGGAGCCTCAGGTCTTAGCCCCCTTGGGCACGGATACCTGCCTACACAGGGTGCTGATGATACCAACTGGTGGAGAAGGCGCTGTGGCTGGACTGGGAGGATCTGGAACACTGTATGCATGGAGAGCCTGACTGTGTCTCCATGCTGAGGTGGCCATTGAAAGAAACGGTGACCCCCCTCATCGTGTTGGGTCTAGGAGACGGTAAAATCCTATAGAAATGGCACTGCGAGCTGGAGTGGGGCTGTCCCAAGAGTTGCGCAGCTCAGAGGCTGTCATGACGAAGGATAAAACTGGGGGTGGCTCTGCCAAACAAAGCACATTAGACAAGTTCACTGTCCCGGAGGTTACTGTAACAGCCTGGAGGAGCACGGGGAGGCATGCCGGATATTGCTGCGCTCATGGCAGCCATTACGCAATCCAGGGACGCCCTAGACGCTAAAATTGGGGCCGTGGGCTCAGACGTGATGCTGCCTCGGCAAGATCTGCGCAGCGCTGTGGGGCATATTACGGAGTCCAAGACCAGGATTTCTGGAGTGGAGGATGTGGTCACCACTCTTCAAAAAAAGGTTGACGTAACAACCTCCGATCGTTGGCTTTCCCGAGGGCTGTGAGGGGGGGACATGGAGCGGTTTCTTACCCAATGGTTGGAGGGTTGGCTTCCATCGTAGTCCCTGTCTCGATGTTTTGTGGTGGAGCGAGCCCATAGAGCCTTGATGCAGAAGCCTCCGCTGGTGGCTCGGCCGAGGCTGGTCATAGCCAAGCTATTGAATTATCCCGACTGGGATGTCATCCTGAAACAGGCCAGAGCCAAGGATTTTTTGATGTATGAAAATGCCCGTATTATGGTGTTTCCTGATTATACGAGGCTGGTTCAACAGAAGAGGCAATCATTTCTGGCAGCTAAAACTTGCCTTTGGGATCGCAAGCTTCCCTATGCCTTGCTGTACCCGGCCAGGCTGCGGGATATCCATCAGTCCCGTACTCACTTTTTTGACTCGCCGGAAGAGGTCTTTCATTGGACCAACGAGATGGTGAGGACACGTCCACATACACCGCCCAGAAGGGAATCGGATTCCTTGTCCAGCGAGGTGGTGCGGAAGCTGCCTAAACCAAAGCCCAAGGGGAGCAGGCGCTCCAGGTCCAGAAGTCGATCTCAATCCTGCAGTGACCCCTCCGCGCTGGGTCGATGCCTAAACAGAATGCCTTGGCATCATAGGCATCACTGGAATTCCAGTCCTGAGAGACCTGGACATTATCTGCTCAGATCGGAGCAGCACAATTGAGTGCCAGTACCTCTGCCTGACTTAGTCTGACAGAGAGAACGCTTTCTGACAATGGTCTGTAAGTTGGGGATCCATTGTCAGGGGTGGGCCGGGTACTCCCGTTGGGGTCCGCAGGCTGCCTCCGCCGCGATAGATACTTCAGCGGTTTTGAGGTATTGGGTGGTGGGGGAGCTGTTGGGTTGTTTTTGTTTCCTGATCACACTATGTCCTACCTGCACAATGCCATCACATACACGCCAGAGGGCTATCCTTTCACCTATGGTCGATGCTAGGGCCTCAAATGGTAGTTCCATTGGATAGACAGCAGGTTCACCCTGGTACTCTCCGGATAATGAGCTGGAATCTTAGGGGGGCGCTAAATAACATCAAAAGAGGGGCTATATTCCAACAGGCTAAACGTGCTCAGGCTTTTATCCTTATGTTACAAGAGACGCACCTAATGGGGACAAAAGTGCTTTGTTTCCAACGCTATGGTTATACCCAGGTATTCCATTCTGGGTTTCTAAGGGGATCCTGGGGGGAAGCAGTCCTGATCCATCGCAGGGTTCCTTAACAGCATGCTAAAACGTGGACGGACACCCAGGGGTGATATCTCTTTCTCCAGGGCACTGTATATGATGAGCGAGTGGTACTGGGTTGTGTATATGCCCCTCCGTCGCTTTCCTGGGGTCTGGTCGAACGACTCCTGACTGTATGGGCGGCTATGCCGTCTGGTCTGTCTATTGTGGGGGGTGACTGGAACCATGTGATGGATATGGCCAGAGACAGATGGAGATAGGGGGATGCCCTGATATTCCACAGTCCACTAAATTGCGTTCCCTGGTGACGGGGCTCGATTGGGTATACCCTTGGCGTCGGTTACATGGAGATGAGTGGGGTTACACATACCTATCGGCAGTGCATGACTCCCTGCTAGACTATGTATTTGTGCCCCTGGCAGTGGCTGGCAGAGTGGTGGAGGCCGCCATCCTTCCGCGGGGTCTGTCAGATCACTCGCCGGTGACCCTCACTATACAGAAGGGGCCGGTGCGGCAGCCTTTAAGACGGCGCCTCTCTGTCTGGAATCTACAGAAGGGGGATTATAGGGTGCACATTGAGCAAGCCATCGACCGCTACATGGAACTCAATGTGGGATCAGTGGAGGGGGCTGAACTCCTGTGGGAGGCAATGAAGCCCACCATACGGGGTGTTGATATTTCCTTTTGCTCGGCAGCCCCGCAGAGAGTAGGGAGTCCCTTTTGAAGTCAAAGGCCAACATTATAGAGCTGGAGAGTCGTAGTAGGGGGGACGGGGGTGGCCAGGTTCATCGTCAGCTATTGTTAGCGCAGCAGATGCATGCAGACCTCTTGCTGGATGAGGCCCGTCAGGCATGGCTGGCGACTTTGAGTAGGGTGTATCAGTGGGAGGATAAGTCTAGTAAATTGCTTCACAGGTTGTGTCAGGGAGCATTGTGTCCTCAGGCTCTCTCTGGTATAGTCGACCCAGATGGAAAACCCCTTGGAGATCCCTCCGAGATTGCTGAAAGCTTTGCAGCATACTATACAGGGCTGTATGCTCCCAGGGAGTGCCTTCACGAGAACGTGATATGTCGTTTTCTTGATAATCTTCTGCCCAAGGCCCTAGCTAGTGCAGCGTGCGAGGAGCTTGACCTTCCCCTTACAGAGGAGGAGTTTGGGGCTGCCTCGGGGGGGATCTGAACTCTGGGAAGGCTCCGGGTCCTAATGGCTTCCCGTGCACATTTTTCAAGAAATACTTTCCGTGGCTGGGGGTCCCACTTTCTGAGGGTGGTTGAGGAAGCCAGAGAGCGAGGTTGTCTGCCTCGGGACTGGAGACACACAGAGGCGGTGGTATTCCACAAGCCGGGCCAACCCCCTCACCAACATGCCTCGTATCGCCCTATTTCATTGCTGAATGTGGAGGCGAAGATCTTGGCTAAAGCCTTGGCCAATCACCTTCGGTCCCATATTACTACTCTGTTGCATCCCGACCAGGAGGGTTTCATGCCTCAAAGAGCGACACGCCACAATATTCGCCGTGCGCATGTAGCTATAGCAGCTGTTCAGGGAGCGGGAGTACAGGCGGCGTTGTTATTGGCGGATATGGATAGGGCGTTTGATTCCCTCAGCTGGGTTTACCTGTTCGCGCTTCTGCGCTGCCTGAATATCGGCCCACGTTTCCTGACTTATCTGAATTTGCTGTACACTGACTTGACCGCTTCGGTGCGCATCGCTGGTTCTACTTCCTCCACATTTTCCATCAGACGTGGCACCAGGCAGGGCTATCCTCTATCACCATACTTGTTTGCTTTGGCTATGGAACCCTTGGCTGCTTGGGTGCGGATGGATGCACAGGTGGCGGAATTTGAATGGGCACATGGACTTTCGGACCGTATTGCGCTCTACGCAGACGATGTGTTATTCTTTCTTACAAATATTATTAGGACGGGACCGAGGCTGCTGCGCATTATGCATATTTTTGGGGAGTCGTCGGGGTTATTTATGAACCCCCGCAAGTCTACTTTGTGGGTACTGGGGACAGGGGCGGGCCTAGAATCCTGGGCTTTGGCGATGCAGATCACTACGGATGGGGTGAAATATCTGGGGGTATTCCTGCCTGGCGTGTCTTGGGATAGAAATCTTGCCCCGGTCTGGGCCCGCGTGCGTGAGGATCTTAAGACCTGGTCCCATATGCCCGTGTTCATATATGGCCGATCAGTTATCTTTAAGATGTTCTTGCTCCCATGCTTATTGTATCAATTTCAAAATCACCCATATCCGATTCCTACCAAATGGTTCTGACAGGTTAATGCGGCCTTGGGGCAGTTTTTGTGGGCAGGAGGTGTGGCTAGAGTGGCGTTGCGGACGTGTTTTCTGTTTACGTATTGCGGGGGGCTGGCTACCTCTGATATTCAATCATATTATATGGCCTTGCACCTGCTCATATTAAAGCAATGGTGGTACGGGGACAGGGCGGACCCTGCCTACGCTGTTGAGGGGAGGTGTATGGGGGATTCTACCTTGCATGCTATATTATATTTGGCACTGCTGTGCAACTCTTTGCCACCAGCCACAAGAGTTGTGTTTCTGGTTTGGAAGCAGGCACTTGGTAGGATGGGGTGGTGGGGTAGATTAACGAGAGACCCCCTTTGGAACAATTGGCGACTGCCACAGCTGGCTACTCTGTCTGGGTTTTATTGCTGGAATGATATCGGGATTTCGACCCTGGGGGACGTAATGCGAGGACTGGTCCTGAGGTCCTTCCAGGATCTCCAGCAGGATTTCCAGATGCCGAGGACCCAATTTTATAGATACCATCAGTTCCGGCATGCCATCTCCCCTAGCTTTGAGGGGTTGGAGCCCCTTCCCGAGTTTAGCCCAGTCGAGGCGAAGGTATTTATGGGAGATCTCTATGACCACAAGATCTCTAAAAAATAGTCAAAAGGTTTTATTTGTTAAGGAACTCCTACGGAGGTCCACAAAATGCATCAATACAGTAAAAAAGACAATTTTAAATACAATACAAACCATATTTCCTTTTTTTTCCTAAAATACAACAATAGATTAAAAAGTGCAGCAAAAGGATGAATATGCTTTTTATACGGTAATGGCAACTAATAGCAATATTTTAAATAAACCCTAATAAATAGCCAAAATGATTTTAAAAAATTGGAATATCCTATAACAGACCATTTAATTTGGTGGGGATAAAACAAATATTCTGGCCTCCTGGGCTGAATGAATATTAAATTTAATAAATGATGGTCTTAAAAACAAACGCCTTGCCCTTTGTAATTCCGGACACACAAATAAAACATGATTAAGATCCTGGATTTTAGTATAACATAATACGCAAATTCTCTCCTCTTTCGGGATTTTATCCCATATGCCAGTAACATCTCTTAAGGGCAACAAATTAATTCTGAAAAGAAGCATCAGTGTTCTAATCCCATGTGGATGATTCCAAATTAAATAAGGTTGTGGCCTTTTCCCCAAGGCACTACCACAAACCAACTAATTTTGGGACTTAGATTTACTTAGGACAATATCTCTTGCCATGGTAATAGAGATTGCAGACTTCTTTATGAATAGCTTCAATGCAGACTTTGGCATAGGTGAATTACTATTTAAACTGAGCCCAAATAAGTCATTTGCATAAGCAAATGATCTAAGAAATGCTGAATGATCCTTTAGCTTGTCAAAGATTTCCACTTTCAGGGCAGCCCTGAGGGAACCCTCATCTCCCCAAAGGAGAGCGTTCCCCCACCTCAGGACCGCTGACAAAGCTAAAATAAAAGAGGAGACTAAACCAAATTCCAAGCGTAAAACGTGGGGCGGCCAGAGAATTTAGATTACAAATTTGGCGGAAGAACCGGCCTTCAGCCGTGTCAAAGGTGAGCCAGTAATTATTATCCAATACTTCTGCAGCATAGGTTAATGAGGGCGGAATTTTAACCTTAAATACTGACGGGACATGACCAAAATGACGTCTCCCACAAATTTTATAAAATCTGTTCCGAGCTCCAGCCTGGGAGGCGGCCTTACCAACGCATAATTTAATATGTTCTGAGTCTCGCCCGTTTTTTGCAAAACCCTTTCCCAGATACAAATATGAGTCGACCAATTCCAGTTCTTCATGCCCTAACAACCACTTATACCCTTTCTTTATTCTATGACCTTTCTTGCGGAAGATTAAGATTTTGCTTTTGGAAATATTAACTTTAAAAATATGACTCTCCGCATATTTAGTTAGGACATCCAGTCGACGTTGCAAGACGATAGGAGTTAAATCAAAAATTGCAACGTCGTCCTGCATAAAGTAGGGAAGCTATAAACAATGAACCAATTCTAGGGGCATCCCCCCTCACTGAATTTAACGTGCCTGGAAGATCATATATAGAGGGAAAACAGAAGAGGGGCCAACAGGCAGCCGTGCTTCAGCCCATTATCAGTCTCGATCCTGCAAGATAGACCTTGCTGGCCTCCCATCATCACTTGACACCAAGTGTCTGTATGTAATTCTATCAAGAGGCCCAGAAGATGGTGTGGCATTCCGAGATGATGAAGTTTTCTCCACAGCGTTTGACGATCCACTTTATCAAACGCTGTGGAGAAATCAATGAAAGCCGTATAGACCGGCATGCTTCGTGAGAAAGTATATTTCTCTACAATGGTCTGGACAGCCGCAATGTTGTCCAATGTTCCATGATTCTTTCTAAAGCCCGCCTGTTCTGGTGGTAAGATGTTCAAATACCTTCACCGGGTGTATTTTACGAGTGTTAGATTGTGGCGGGCGGGATTAGTGGCCTCCCCTGTGTGTCTTAGGTGCGAGGGGGAGGAGGGAACTCTGATGCATACAGTCTGGCACTGCTCTGCTCTCGCCAGATTTCGGAGAAATTTCATGGCCTGCCTGCCGGAAGTATTGGGTTGGGACCTTCCCTGCTCACCAAAGTTGGTACTCCTGCATATCATGGATGGTGTGCGGGGCAACATATATAAATGCCCTCTTATGTTATTGGGTTTTACCTTTGCCAAAAGAGACATTGCAAAGTTGTGGAAAGCATCTGTAGCGCCTTCCCTGTCTGCGTAGAAGAATGGCCTGGATTTCTGCATGGGGTTGGAGATCCAAGTTTTCATAGCACGGGGTTGCCCGCAAAAACATTTCAAAATTTGGAAGCGTAAGGAGGACTATCGGGGTCTGCTGTTGGAGCCCGTCTCTACGGAAGGGGTACCAAACTTCGTTTAAATTCCCTGAACTTGTATAACAAAATAACGGTGTAACAATATGCTTTACATGTTGGTGTGGGGGCTTTGCCCATGGCGTGCTATTCTGGGGAGGATTGCGTGTGGCGGGAGGGGGTTGGTTGGGTTTCTTTTTGTTTCCTTCTATGTGCATTTCCTTCCATTTCTTCTGGATTACTCTCTCTTTAAATGTCAAAGTCATGATGCTGTAAGTTTATTGTGCAGAAGTTTCTGGGTTACAGAGCTCTGCATCTTATTTGTTATTTGACAACATCTGTTTAAAAAAAAAAGAGGAACGGAGTCCAGGAAACTGGAAGAAAGTCGAAAGACAGGGGCCAGCAAAGGACAAGGTACTGACAAGATGAGAACCAAGTGGTTCCATGTCCTGTGTGCCACCTTCAGCTGGTGCAGGCCAGAAGGCAAATAATACCAAGGCAAGCATACTTTACAGGTTGGGTAATTCAATTCTTGAAGTCTAATGAAAAACATGAAGCTGAAATAAGCCAGGATATAGGTGATGTTGGTTAGAAAGAAAGACCGCAATAGCAGAATGTGTCTACATGACATTGCACTTGGTGGCAATGTACTAGAAATATAGAAAAACACCTCATTCTGACTAAGAAAAATCAAACTTGAGTAGGTGATTTTGGCGACAAGAAGGCACTATTAGACTCTGGAAAATGACAAAGGAAAGGACAGTTAGAAAAAAGAAAATATGGCAAGTGTCTGCCGGCCACTGAGCTCAAGATGCCTGCTGTTTTGTAAATATGATTTTTTTAAATGGGAGAAAATTTAAATCAGTAAGTTAATCCTTCATTTTAATTTTCTCCCATGTATAACAATAAGAAATATCATGTTGTTCTCAGGTCAAATATTGACAAGGCCTTTTATGTAAGAGTCAAAAGTGATTTAGTTCTTAACCTGTGTGCTCCACCCTGGGTCATATAAACTGGAGCATTGCTCGTTATCAGGCCCTGCTATCTGCAGCTTGATGCTAATAATGTAAAATAAACAGAACCTTTCCTACCTTTAAAAGGAAAGCCAACACGTATTTATTTATTGATCTGGTGATTATTTATAATCCACTGGTAGCTCCTGATCAAGCGATTGGAGACACCTGCAGTATGGTGTAAGGTTGCAAGACCAGTGCCCCATATGGAATGCGCTGAATGCTAACAAAAACCTGGACTGGACGAGCTGGTCACTCTTGCATGTTTGGAATCCTGAGAGGTCTGGCTGCCACCTGCCAACAGCTGTACAGTTTTATAGGTTTGTACCTCTACCAACCATGCTGTACCTGACGTGTACGCCAATCAGATTTGTTGAGTACCTTTTCGCTACACAAAAAACACAAAAGTATTAATACTACTTGGTGGGGCAGGCGAAGTGAGGGATTTTCGAGAAAGGGCACTATATGTTGCAGGGCAGAAGGTGGGCTAGGACGACTAGATGGTGAAGAGTGCTAGTTGCCACCTGCAGGCCACATGCCAACCCTCCCCCCCCCCCTCCGCTCTGTAAAATTCAATCACTGAAATGTATTAGACAAATATAAGTATGAAACTCAGGACTGACTTAGTAAAATGGACAGATGCGGAAGTTTGAGCAACTATCCATTTTCCTACTCCCACCTGAGCTTAGAAAAACAGAAAATGCCATTGTATCCTCCACGATTTCCCTACTTAAAAATATAAATATATTTTTACATTGTATCTCACACCTTCCAACCGGCTGATCACAAAATAACTAAACCTTCACTATTCCATGCAAAGACAAAGAGCACAATTTTAAGATCTCAGACATTTCTCTGAATACTTAGGGGCTTATTTACAAGCCCATTGCCCTGCCGGGGTGTCACTTTTATTGACGCACCGGCAGCACAATGGCCTTCCCGCCCTTTCATTTTGACGCAGGGCTGCGCAGCAGGAAGACCTGCTGCGCTGACGTGCGTCAAAAGATTGTAAAGAGGCCCTTATTTGGCGCTGGTTTAGAGCACTATCAGTCTCTTGTATGGCGTTGCAGCACCTTTGAGAAGTCCGTTCTATGACTTTCAAGTGATTGGACATGGCTGCCGAGCAATCAGTGAGTAAACAGACTTGTCACCCCCGCTGCTCACCGTTGCTGGCCACCGTGACCCCGACAAGAGGTAACCAGCTCACCCACTCTGTGACCTGCTCACCCACTCTGTGACCTGCTCACCCACTCTGTGACCTACTCACCCACTCTGTGACCAGCTGACCCACTCTGTGACCAGCTGACCCACTCTGTGACCTACTCACCCACTCTGTGACCTACTCACCCACTCTGTGACCAGCTCACCCACTCTGTGACCTGACCTACTCACCCCCTCTTTGACCAGCTCACACACTCTGTGACCAGCTCACCCACTCTGTGACCTGCTCACCCACTCTGTGACCTGCTCACCCACTCTGTGACCTACTCACCCACTCTGTGACCAGCTCACCCACTCTGTGACCAGCTGACCCACTCTGTGACCTGCTCACCCACTCTGTGACCTGCTCACCCACTCTGTGACCTGCTCACCCACTCTGTGACCAGCTGACCCACTCTGTGAGCAGCTCACCCACTGTGACCAGCTCACCCACTGTGACCAGCTCACCCACTCTGTGACCTGCTCACCCACTCTGTGACCAGCTCATCCACTCTGTGACCTACTCACCCACTCTGTGACCAGCTCACCCACTCTGTGACCTGCTCACCCACTCTGTGACCTGCTCACCCACTCTGTGACCTGCTCATCCACTCTGTGACCTACTCACCCACTCTGTGACCTGCTCACCCACTCTGTGACCTACTCACTAGTGCCAGAAGGCGACAAGTTAATGCTGTCCTGGAAAATCCCTGTATTCTTACATTCCATCTTCATGACAGCCCTCGAGAGTAGGGAACAGAAACACAGGCAGGGAGCGATCTTCCTGCAGTGATAGTGAAAGTGAAAATAAAGTATGTTTGCCATGCTTCCAGGGATACAATTGGCAGGACAGAGAGAAGAAAGCCCACCCCGAACGAATGCTACAAACCCCCTCCCACACCCTGCATCAAGGAGGCGGCTAGCTTTCAGACTTAATGCAATATGAACTTTATGTTATGTTGGCACACACTTTACTACTTGAGGCAGTTTGCTGTACTGGCTGCAGAAGCCCCTGTTGATTATTGAGAATATCACAAGATTGCAGCATATGCTTAATTGGAAGAGCACGCTTAGGCCTGGTTACTGACTGGCCAACCTCATCTGTAAACAAATAGAACAAGTTCTGCAAAAGCCCGGGTGTCCTGAGGGACGAGGCACACAAGCCAGCTAAATTTAGCTTTTTGCAAGGGATGGGAGCAGACATGCCTGCCGATAACTTTGCTCACACCATGGAGCTACAAATAGACATACAATTGGTGTTTGCACTTTTAAACGCTTTAGATTGAAGGTATTTGTATGAAACTGCAAACAGTAAAGCAGAGAATATCAAAAAGAGATTAGACAAAAGTGGTGGCAGATTTGACCAGGCTAAACAGAGTGTGTGCACAGCAGAAGATAACAAGATTGCCACAGAGGTAACTGTGCAAGTTAGACTTTGGCATAATACATGTGCTAGCCACAGTGGAATAACATTCATATTCTAGGTGTAGAGAAGATGGCGCAGGTCAACAGTACAAAAGAATATGTGAAGCTGCGCCTAAACGATTTATTGAGCATAGACAACTTTTCCAGGCACTTTGAATGGAGCAGATATTACAGGTGTTGGAAAATGCCTCTTTCTGATAGAGACTTCTAACTGCAGATTCTTCACCTTGGGAATATCTCAAGGCATCAGACTAGATCCAGAGAATTTTCAATTGCAATTCCCTTGCAGGTTGGTTGGTGGAGTCATGTGACTCCATGTTCGGATCTGTTCTCCCTCTGGATGTGAAGTGGGGCCACTATATCTGTGCCGCATCCGTATGCTGACGTCAGTTCCTTTCTTTCTGCACCTTCTGAAGCGGATCTGGAGCTCCATTGAATCCTGGTAACCTGGAAGAATTTCTATTCCATCAAATATTTTCCATGTCCCCTCCGAAAACCACAGGGTTCAAATGATGAAGGGACTGTAACCGCCAAATGTTAGTGGTGGGCACCCACAATGTCTGCCTCTGGTGTCTTGGCTAAAAGCATTATTTACTGGCTTGCGCCTTTTTTGTGAAAATGAACCTGAAGACCATCCATGAACACAAAGCCAAACTTGCAGTCGCCTGAACTCTGACGGTAGTCGAGGAAGACCCAGTCTTCTACGCAAATCCACTCCCGCTCCTGAGGCCAATCTTGCGGGCAATCATTATCAAAGTCATAAAGCTCAGGTAAGTTAAAGAAATCAAAAACGCAAGAAGTCTAAACATGGCTCGCCTTTGTCCTGCCACTTTCACCATTCAGAGGTGCATGACTCCTTGAGTACCAATAGGCCACTGAGTCATTAACCCCCCCATTCAGAGCCGATTCCAATGCTGCTCCAGATGCACCCCAATTTTCCAGTGAGCTGAAAATGTCCTGAGATAACATCTTTGGTACTCCTCTAGATCCCGTGGGAGCGCCTTCGGGCCTATGGATCTGAGGAACCCTTCAGTTGTGTTACCACCAGTGGATCCATGCCCGATGCCGACTCTGCCGTTAGACCTTGCCCCGAGGCCGGCCTCATCTTAGAGCTAGGCTCTACTGAATCCAGCTCCGGCACAACCTCAGCACTTCCTCTCTGTAACCTCAGCCCAAATCTTGATACTGGAAGTGCAGCAGATAGTTTTATCAGACTCAGAAGCTCTACCACATCTCCCCTCGAGACCACGAACAAAAGTATGACAAAAATCCTGAAGATGAGTGCCTTCATAATGATGAAAACTTATTTTTGGATTTGGAATGGACACCAGTGGTTTGGATACTTCACCAGGCATTGGTCTTTCTTCCTCTAATGCTTTCACGGGTATTGAAAATTCCGCATCCTTGGCCACAGTTTCAGAGGGCAGCAGAATTTTAGACCTTACCGTACTGACTACATAGGTCAAAACTAATGTCTTCACTGAAGTCCTTTATTCGGGCCAAACTAATCAGGAACCTCTTCTACCTTTTAATGAGGCCCTGTCAGACTTACTAACCGGAACCTGGGAAAGCCAGGATCTTGTCCCCAGCCCATAAACAAGCCTCAAGCTGTCATAGACCTGCTCCCAGGTATCCGGATTTTCTCATCCAACACCCTACCCTGGAAAGTCTTGTGGCTCCGGCATCTACGAGTAGACTCAAAGCGTTCCCCACCCGAAAGGGAGTCAAATTCGATGGAGACATTTGCTAAGCAATGTATTGTTTTTGTCTGACAGCCTTACACTCCAATCAGTCAATACTAGCTGTCTCCTGGGTAGATACTCGCAGGCATTGGGGAACAGCGGCGCACATCTTGCGAGCTGTCTGATATCCAGCCAACCTTACAACACTTCATACCAGACTATCCGGACAAATCGTAGTCCATACGTTTGGGCCTGGACAATACTGACTTTCTGGGTAGGGCAGTTGGAAACAGTGTGATGCTTTGGTACCACGTCTGTATTCCTCCACTGGATTCTAGAACAAAGTCCAGCACTAGTTCATGGACATGCAATTTGATATCCGTAGGCTCTTTGGACTAAATGCCGGCTTGGCCATCAAGAGATTTAAAGAGAACAAGGCCACTGCACACTCTCAAGGCCTAGACCCACTTGTCTGGCAGTCCCCTCAGCAATTTCACCCCTTTCAAGGGTTTGGCAGGGGATATCAGCAGAGAGAATGCCAGAGCGTCCCTCAACAGCAGCATGCAATTCGGGCCTTTCGAGGTGGGGCAGGGGATAAAGCCAACAGCATCCAGGCCCCCAATGGTAATGCGCTATCCAAACCTCTCTCTCCTGCAGTTGCCAGAAAAACATTTTAATTCCTCCTCAGTGGCTCATTAACCTTCCGGTAGGATGATGTATCGGATACTACCTTCCCAGGTGGAGTAGCACCCATCCGACCAATATGTGCTCCAGATTGTGGAACACGGTTACTTCCTACTCTTCGTGTCACATCCCCCGGATATACCACCCACACCGCAACACCTTCCAGAGGACCTCTTGTCCATACTCTGAGAAGAAATTAAGGCTATCTTAGTCAAGGGAGCCATAGAGAGAGTGCTGGCATCAGAGAATTGGACTGCTAGTACACCTGTTATTTCCTGTTTACGAAAAATGATGGGAGTCTCCATCCTATCCTCAATCTGCACCCTCTGAACTCCTTCCTCTAGAAGAACATGTCCAAAATGCTCACGCTGGCACTATTTCTCTCTGGCATGGACCCAGGAGACTGGATGGTGGCTTTGGATCTGTAGGATGTCTACTTTCACATCCCCATTGGCAGACATTGCCTGTGTGGGGTTTCTCATTTCCCTGCTACACCTCTAAGGTGTGCAAAGGAGCACTGCACAAGGGGAGAAAGGCTCTGCCATGTCAGATTTAGGTAGAGTCGTACAGTGTTATTGTTTGCAGAAGGCCACACAGGAACTGCTGCAAAAGTGGATAGGGTTACCCCAGAGAATATTTTCCCTATTGTTAGGGAGGGGCCAGGAGTCGCCCCCACCCACAGGATGGTGCCAGGCATAACTTTGGTACCCTCTTCATACAATACTGGACCTGTAGAAGACAGCAGAAGGAAGTACTGCACCTGCTGTTGGGAGCCTGTGAGAAGACCTGAAAGGTTGGACCTGTCCCAACTTGCACCCAGGACAAACAAGAAAAAATCCACTTACCTTCACCGCTTCTCGGTCCGATCACTGACGCCTCTCACTCTTGGAAGCAGAAACAGGAAGCACCCAGGCTCCTGACTCCCCTAGCCAATCACAGCACTACAATGCAGTACTGTGATTGGTCTGAGCACTGTGGATTGGTGCTCAGGCAGGGAATGGGAGTCTGGGGTATGTTCGGCACGCAGGCTGTATTGCAGCTGGGTACGGAACATGCAAAGTGCGCATGATGCTTTGGCCGGCCCAAGAAGGCCGGTCAAGGCATCATTGCGCAATTTGAAGTGGGCAAACCACTCCTTCCCTACTCTGCTCTGGCAGCCCAGCCCACCCCGCCCCACAAAAGGAAAACTGTAATCATAATAACACTAGTTATTATCATTTTAGTTTTCTTTAACTACTGCTCACAGACCAGTGGGGCGAAGCTCCTCCGCCTTAGCGGAGGAGCCACCACTGACAAGTAGACAACAAGGGTCAGTTGGCTGATCATCTGTTAAGCTACAGGTACACAGTAGGCTGCTAGAAGTCCATTTCCCGAAGAGCCCAGCTGACCATTTGCAAATGGACCTGCCCTGGACCCTGCTGGTGGCTTCTGCTGTAGTGAGCCTTGGATGTGTCAAAGTGTACTCCTACTAGCATCCTGAGAAACCTGGGACTTAGAAACTGTAGGAAAGTAGGATCTGCTTTTATGGTTACCCCCACTTTTTGCCTGGTGCTCAGCTGTCATTGACTAGTCTGACTGGGATCCTCCTAATGAGGACCCCAGTCTATCTGCTTTCTCGCTTCAATGGTTATGTCAGTACTTAGGTAAACCCCAGATTGGATACTGGGGTACCCTTATCAGTCCCTAGAATATATTGTGCTAAGGTACCCAGGGCATAGGTACCCCAGAGGTCCCCATTGGCTGAAGCATACTGTAGGAAGGTGGATATCTGACTATGGTTACCCCCAACTTTTTGCCTAGTGTCTAGCTGGTTTTTCGACTTAGTTGGCCTGAGATCCTGCCATTCAGGGTCTCAGGCTGTCTGCTCTCTCTTTAAAATGGACTCCATGTACCCTAGGTACATAACCAATTGGTAAGGATCACCTTATAGGACCCTGTAGGGCACAGGTGTACCCTAGGCCTCCCAGGGGCTGCAGCATGTATTATGCCACCCCTGGCCTGGCCTTCCATTATGACACAACTGGCTGATCACTCAGCTGGGGCAAGGTTGTGTAATCACCCCTTGCTTAGGTGTAGTATTCCTATACCTACCTTATATGTAGACACATGTGTACCTATCAGCCACTCCTATGGCAGGCCTTAACAATCCTGGAGGCAGAGTGCTTGGTAACATGTGAGATGGTGCTCTAGCATGAGCTGAGCCTGTCTGCAGCTTTCGGAACCATATCCTTATAGCTGTTCTATGATATAGCCTACCATATACTCTTAAAGTACCTTATAATCTTAAACGGTTATGGTAACTATGGTTTGGCTTTATCAAAACATGTCGTGTAAGGTGTCTAACACTTTGGAATAATACCCCCATACGATTTCTGGTGATGAGGATATTATTTCTCCCTTCTAGAGGGAGAGACATGTTAAAATCCTACTTTGCTTTTTAACTCTCACCAAAGCCTCAGCATCACGGATGCTGCTGCCACAGACACGAGTCTGACCTCCTGCTGCTGGGAGCCCTCCCAGCCAGGGAGGCCTGGACAATAGGTTTCCTGCTTGGGGAGGTGCTAGCACCTCCCCAGACAGACTTTAGTTTATTGGGGCAGGGAGGGCTGAAAGGAATGAGACAAGCCTGGGGCACACAAGGTGCTCCATGCATAGTCCAGTTCAAACCGGTGCTGGGGCACTCCAGCCCCAGCTCTGGCGCGAAACTGGACAAAGGAAAGGGGGTGTAGATCAGAATTGGAGATCTATATAATGGAAATGGTACATTTCGCCGGGACACTCTTTTTGAGTAGCCGTGCGCTCTATAAAAACCATTTTAACATAACATAACATAACATTTGCCACATTTACAGAATTATCTGTTAAATATCAACTGCCTCAACATTCTTTTTTTAAGTATCTCCAAGTAAGAAACTTCTGTTTAAAAAAAAAACAACTTGTGCCCCTGTCTAATAATTTAGTGGAGGGGATTCGGAGTAAACTAAGGATTGGATCACTTTATCTGATTTTGATGGAGTCCCGAGAGGATGATATGAAAAATATAATATTTACTGGCAAAATCAGCTTGGAATGCCGGAACTGGATATTCAGGATACTTTACTCATCGCTAAAGAGATATGTTTAGCTGCAAACCTGAAAGCTCAAGTCTATAAAACAGTTTTTCGTTTATATTATACTCCCAAACGGATGGCAAGTTGGGGTAGTAAATACGATGGGAAATGTTTTAGATGCGGGGATTCCGATGCTGATATGCTGCACAAATTTTTCCAATGTAATAAATTATCGCCTTTTTTGATTAATATTGAAAAATTTATGTCAGCGGTATTACATCATCCGTTTAGGATATCTTCGGTATTGTTGTTATTGGGAGTGGAACCAAATTTAAATGATCTTCCCGCCCTAAGTGAGCATAAATATTTTATTTTTTTAGCTATGACTGTGGTCCGTTTATGTATTGCAACTGATTGGCTTTCCCCTGATAACCCGAAATTTGAATTGTGGAGAAATAATTTTACAGCATCTATGAACTAGAATGGAGTTTATATGCATTGAAGGGGGCCAGAAAAAAACGTATTGGATTACTAACTTGGGGTGTTTTGTCAGATTACCTTGCGTTATGAAGCACTGTATGGTATTCGTTATTAATGTGTTAATATGTTTCAAATCTAAATTGTCAGAGGCTGATCACAATAACTTGTATAATATGTTGTGATGTCATATAATTTGTATTGCCGCCAGAATTACCGTGGAAATAAAGAAATATAAAAAAAAAAGGAAAGGGGGTGTAGCCACTCCCCTTCCGGGTCCCACCCATAGGAGGGACCTTGCAGGTAGCCCAGCCCACTAGCCCAGTATATTAGTAGCTAGTTGGGCCCTGCTAAATTAGATTATCCTGAACCTGCAACTTGAACAGAAACTCTGGACCTTCGATATTCGACGAAAGAAGAAGACTGAAGAATCTCCCTTGTGGCCAAGGAGTGGCCACCCTGTGCGAACAGGCACCATCAAGAGACTTACCCTTTGCTTTGCTTAAGTTCCACGAGGGACCGACTGCAGAGCCCGACCAGAGCCTTGACTTCCAGACTTCTCCGACCCTGATCCACATCCACAGCCGAGCTGAGATCCGTGGAGGCGACGAGAGACGTGGGACCGGCTACCTGGGAAAAGTGGCGAGTATCTTCCAGCGCAGCTTCTAAGGCATCCTCGAGGTTGTGCACCGGGGATTGAGAAGCCCCAACCCCAAGCACCATCTGCACCGAAGAGCAGCCCCCCACACTCCACGAGTCCTGCGTGGGGCCCTTCTGCATTTTCCTGCTTGCCGCGTCTGTCCGGTTGCTTGCCCGTTGGCTAGCAACCTTTGCGACGACACACCTTCAATTTTCCACTGCTGGTTTGGCTCCTCCAGACTGGCTCCTGCTCCTCTGTAAACGAGAAGCACCCCAGACCTTCCTGGTCTGCACCAGAAGCAAGTCCTCCATTCTTCGTGGTTCCGCTTGCCAAGGCTTGCTGAGTCCTAGTTCGACTTCGACGCCGCCGATAGCAAGAGCCTTCGTGGGACAGCTCGCCTCCTGGTCCTGGTCATCCTCGATGCCTCCTGGTACCCGTGGCTGCTGCGACAAGCTTCACCTCTTCACCTGCAATCTCCCGACATCGCCTGGTTCCTTCCTGGTTCCACGTGGTCACTGGCTAGTGACCCAGACTCTGTCCCTTCTGCTTGCAGGTATCCTTCCTTCTTGATCCCGGCCTTGGGATCCACCGGACACTCTTCACTGACTGCCTGTCAGCATCTTTCCTTCAGGCATCCATAGGAGTCGACGACGAAACCCGACGCAAGTTCACACCTATGCACCCGCAGCCCGTGGGCTAGGTAACTTGGGTACTCCGGTGCTCATCAGGGTATTGACTATCCTAGTGTCTAGTTCTCAAGTCTCGATTTCCTAGCTACTCCAGGAGTGTCCTAAATCTTATTAATTCTAAACTGTACTATTTCTATCGATTATAAGCATTACGCGTGCGTGTTTCCACTCTGCACCTGAATCCCGTGGGCCTCCCACTTCCTAACCTTGGGTAGTATAGTGTAGCCCCAGCGATTGCCTAGGCCTATCCTATTTCCGTGACAGTGGTCCTTATACCATTTACTTAGTATATGGTTTGCGTGGCCCCTAGGGCCTAACTGTATTACTTACCTGTGTGACTTAATGTATGCTTGAATAAGACTGTGTTGTACTTACCTCGAATCTCATAAAGAGTGCTGAGGGTTTGACTAGAATAAATACACTTTATTTTATATATATATCTGTTGTGGTGTCCTTTCATTTGGTATTCGAGGGATTACATATGGTATAACAGCTGGCTTCTCATGCCATTCAGAGTTTAGCCTAAGGATGCTCTTGTCCATGCTACCACTAGGATAGCTGGTCTATAAGGTTGACTTTACAACCAATCACCATAAGGGTTGTTTGGACTGATACAAGGTGTACACTAGAATTAGTGACATCATATATCAGGCCAACTTCTCACATTGGTGAGCAGCGGTTGGGATCTGAGCTTGCTGTCGTAATACCATTGTAATCTTGAGATACTAAATTGAAAGATCACACAGATATTGTTTAGGTACATATAACATAGATTATAAATACTTAAGTCCTACTGGACTTAGTTGTTGTAGGTTGAAGGGCCTGGCACACCCTGACTACAACTACTAGAGAGGTCTAGTAGATACAACTAGTGTAGGTAGGTGCACACACCACACCCTCACTAGAATCATGTCGCTGAATGGAGATCACACTGATACTCCCTCAGGAGAGGAGAATCCTAGCCAGATTCCCTCTAGATATGATGCATTCACTTTCCAGGAGATGAGACAACTGTGTACCTCCAGGAGATTAAAACAGGGTTCCAACCCTACCCAACCCTACCCGTAGACAGCTAGCGGAGCTTCTGGAGGCCTATGATGCTGAAAGAGCTGCCAAGTATGGTGCCATAGCTGTAGATAAGGGCCTCCCCTCCACAGAAGAGACCCCTGACTTAACTGATACAGATCAGTTAGAAGAGACCTCAGAGGAAGAGGGAGGTAGCAAGACCCCAGTCAGAAGACTTAGTCAGGCTAACTTAAGCTTACATGGGAGCTTGCATGGGAGCTTCCCTTACAGGCCCCCAAGTAATCTTAAAAAGAGAGATAGAAGGGGTAGATCTCCCTAAGGGGACTCTCTCCACTCCTATCACTCCAGAAGCTCCAATGCTTCATCCCACAGGGGGATGACTTCCCCCCCAAAGGAAAGAGCATGAGGCCAGAATGAAGGAAGCCAAACTGAGGATTGAAAGGGAAGAACTTGCCCTTGCCAAAGAGAAGCTTGCTCTGGCCAGAGAGCAAAAATTGTGTTCTACACGGCCATTCCGCCGACATCTCCTTCCTGCTGCCTTTCCGTCCCCCGCCGCCGCAACAACCATCAGCGGCCGCGGAGCGGGGACGAGACTACATCCCCCACGATCCTCAGCGGCTGGAGAGCCGCCGATACAGTTTTGGTGCCAGGAGGCGTATAAAGGGCCATTGTGACTCCGGCAGAGCGGGCTCTACCTTTTACTGTGGACTTGCTGGGCTTTCTCCGTTCTACACGGCCATTCCGCCGACATCTCCTTCCTGCTGCCTTTCCGTCCCCCGCCGCCGCAACAACCATCAGCGGCCGCGGAGCGGGGACGAGACTACATCCCCCACGATCCTCAGCGGCTGGAGAGCCGCCGATACAGTTTTGGCGCCAGGAGGCGTATAAAGGGCCATCGTGACCCCGCGTCGCGGGACCGCGCGCGGGCTAAGCCCGGGCAAAGGGCGGGCCGTCTACGGCCGTCCAAGGCCGGAAAAGGCTGGGCTGGGCCCCCCTTCTGTCATCCGTGATCTGGTCACCCCAAGTAAGTGACCCCTTAAAAGTACGTGTTTGTTCCTACATTCTGTTTTGTCCCAGACCCTTTGTTCAAGCCTGTCATCTCTTGCCTACAATGGATAAAACCCCTTTGGTAAAAAAGTCCACAAATGGAACATTGGATCACTTCGTTATTAGGACAATACCGGATCCAGATCGGGAGGACTCTCTAGCAGCGCGGCGAGCTGACAGACGCCGCTCGATTGAGCATATTAAGAACATGCGTATGTCTCCTCAACCAAGCACGTCAGTCCATGACGGTTCCCTCGCAATTTCAACAACTTATGATCGTTCTAGCAGCGAAAGCACTCCATTGCTTTTACGGGACAGATCTAATCTGATAACTTCTATTACTGATCACATTGTTGACTCTATTAACGAGCTAAGTGTAATTATTTCTACCTCTCCCTGTGATCTTGTTTCACCCGCTAAGTCCAGGGCGTCTACCCCATCACCTGTGGTAGTGTTACCCCAAAAAAAGAATCATTCTCGGAAACTTAAGCCTGATCCTCCCCAAGGTCCCCCGCCAACAAAAAGAAGGAGAAAGTTAGGAGGTAGAACTTCCAAGGGTAAATCGGGTAGGCATACCCAAAATCCAAAGCAAAATATCGATCCTGTTGACATCCCAGCTTCAACTACCCCGCAATTGCACATGCCATCTCCCCTGTCTATCTCTCAATCCATTCCAACTAAGGATACCCCCACTATTAATATAACTAGGTCTATCGAGCAAATAGTGCGATCCCTTATTCTCCCAGTAATAGAGAGATTGAACACCATTACTCTCCAGTTGGGGTCCTTAGGAGAGCTAGTCAGAGAGAATTTGGTAGCAAAAAAGACTTACCCTAACAGTGCTCCATCATCACTTCCCCCGGTAACGGTATTACCGATCCCCTCTCCTGCCATCTTGGAAAAAGGGTTATTACCTTCTTTGATATCTGTTCCATCAAAGCTTCCTCCTGCCCCCGTGGGAAAAAGTTGTGCCACAAATAAAAATCGACCCCGCCCTCCTCAAAAGGGTGAGGTAAAAAACTTCAATACCTCCATCTCAAAATCGTCCCAGTTAAACACGTCATGTTCATTACGCCCATTTTCTGAATCCAGGGTAAACACACAGGTGGGTGGGAATTGTACAAATCTAAATCAGGCCCCTGTCCCAGGTAACCATCTAAAACCTGAGGTAAGGCGAGAGCATAGCACTAGGTTAGTTGACCTCCCCCCGGAAGTGGCTCCATATGTAGTCATTTTGACAGGTGTCCCGCCCTTAGAGGAAGGCAAGACGGAAGATTGTTACCAACTAAAAAATAAAGTCCTCTTCTGGCTTAGCCAAAATCGACCGCTTCCCCCGTATCTGAAAGGCGCAATCATTCACGTCAGGCGTTTGCCCTGGCTGGGCTGTAGAACGAAAAACCTATTCGGTGACATTATTATTGTTAATTTTTCAGATCGAAGAACTGTAAGATATATTCTAGATGAATTTCAGGAAATTGGGTCAGGGGGCATCATGACACGCGATCTGCTATTCTTCTATCCAAGATCGGTTGTAGAATCCATACCTAATCTGGGACTTTTAACTAGCTACCCTAATGAGCGTTCTAGGTATAGACGTAATAATGGTTTGTTTAACACCAATTCCTTTATTGGTCTCAATCCATTTTACGGTCATAAACCTTTTTTAGCTCCCTATAGGTTTGATTATCCATCAGGCCTGGACATAAATGACTGACTGGTTCAATTCACGCAGTCCCCAGTCTGTCCGTCCCGTTCACTTCCTGAAAATGAAAACGAAGTACCTCAGCTCCACTCTGCTTGTAGGCCTATGGAGGTCTATCACTCCACATCCCAGTGTACACTGGATTTCCAATTAGACCTAGATTCCTCAAAGGTTTTGACAAAACCCTCTGGTGGCGTTACTTTATCTGTGGTGGGTTCGGTTAACTCCGCCCTCTCCCCCAAAATCAAATTTCCAGTCGATGATCTTCCTTCTGGGGGGGGTCCAGTTAACACCAACCTTTCTCTCAAATTTATTTTCTGGAACATTGCAGGACTACGCTCTAAGGCAGACAATCCATCTTGGCTCTCCGTCATCAGGGAGCATAACATTGTTTGCCTGCAGGAAACCTGGCTGACAGCACCTATTCACCTGCAAGGTTACAAAACCTTTAACTCATTTGCTCAACCTTCCACATGTGGGCGAGCGAAAGGTGGCCTGGTAACTTATTTCTCGAATGAACTTTTAACCACAGACATCAAAGTTATTAATACCAATCCCTATGCCCAGATTATTTCGATAACACTCAACAAAACACAGGTGTTCTATATAGTTAATTTTTATAATAATTTGACCCCTAAGGATATACTTCCAGTCCTGGAAAACATCTATCGACTCTTATTTGAAGAGCGTCTCAACCATTCTAATTGCAGTATTTCCATAGTCTGGGGTGGAGACTTTAATCTTAACCTCTGTAAGGGAGGTGATTCTAACATCTGTGGTATTGTGGATGACCTAGGTTACAATGTAACGCATTTCCCTCATACTAAACTAGGGAATTATCTGACCGAGATAATATTCAATTTAGATCTCGGATTTACTAACAATCTTGTTTCCCCCCCAGTTCCTTTTACTCCTACATTCAATGGCAGGGGACTAACTAGTCTGATTGACTATGTTCTGGTTTCCCAAGCTTCTAAAGATCAGCTACGTAGTGTTCGAACTGGGATCGATCCTAGCAGCGACCACTTCCCTAATATTCTCGCCATCGCTATCCCGGATATGTTAGTACCACCCAGTAAGCAAACTCTCTTAATACAAGACACTTTAAGGGTAAATAAGCTGAACGGGTATGCGATCAAATGGTGTAAAGTTGATGCCGAAAAAACTACTTCAGCAGTCTTGAGCCGCATACTCCCGCATATCGAAACGTGCTTAAATTTGCAGTCCCTTCCCGGTCAGGTACTGGATAGTTTCTCTCTCATTACATCTGAAATTAAGAGAGAGTTGTTCCATAAAACGACGGGCACAAATCAAACAAAAAAGGGTTGGTTTAATCCTGCAACAAGGCGCTCACATCAATTACTGAAGAAAGCTCTTACTAATACCGTCAGGGATAGCGAGGAAGTGAGAAGATTGAGAAAATGTTATAAGCAAGCACTAAAATCCTGCAAGGTTGATATCAAGAACGAATTATGGGCCAAGCTGCATCAGAGTAGCTCTCTTAAGGATTCGGCCACTTTCTGGAAAATAGTAAGAACTCCCTTTTTGACTGATCAACAAGAGACCCCAAGGATCGAGGTAGCAGTGGGTGAGGCAGCATGGGTTGACCATTTCTCAAGGATCTTTGGTCTTTCGGATGATTCTATGCCAGAGCCCCCCCCAGATAGTGTAGGGACACGGCTTACCCAAAACTACAGTAGGTCTCCTCCCCCCCCTAATTCTAACCTTCATTTTGGCCACGATGAGGTACTTATGGCGTTGCAGGCCTCTAAATGTGGCAAAGCCCCAGGTCCAGACGGGGTTGCTGTGGACCTATTCAAAAACAACTTAGAACTATGGTCCCCAATTCTCACTAGGGTCTTCGAAGCAGCCACTAAAATCGGCCCACCAGAGTCCTGGACAACTTCTATTCTTCTTCCTATTTTTAAGACGGGGGCGACCGTAATAGTCCTGCCTGTTACCGACCCATTTCCCTCTTGGATTCTACCGGTAAGGTGATGGGTCGGCTGCTTCTTAAAAGACTCCAGGATTGGGCTGAAAGCAATCAAGTGGTTTCAGACCTACAGTATGGCTTTCGAGAGGGACTTGGGACAGTGGAGCAGGCACTAAACCTTTCCCTATTGATAGGTAAATACGTTGGGGCTAAAAAGGGGAGGTTGCATTTAGCATACGTCGACTTATCGGCGGCATTCGATTGCGTTTCCCATAGTAAGCTATGGAAACTCCTTCTGGCCATGGGGATAGATCCTCTTCTGGTGAATTTTATTCGGAATCTCTATTCAGGGGCCTCAGCTAAAGTACGGTACGGTCTGGGGGGGGAAGTCACAGCATCATTTCCAGTACTTAAGGGTGTCAGACAGGGATGCGTACTGGCCCCCTTTCTTTTCAATCTATATACAAATGGTTTAGAAGCTGCCATGTTGGCAGGAAGCCAGGACTTACCAGCGATTGGTCACCGTTCGATACCCGCGTTTCTTTACGCGGATGACGCGGTGATCATGGCCAGGACCCCACGCCAACTCCAACTTCTCCTCGATAGATATTGTGACTTCATGGCAGCCCTCGACTTAAAAGTAAACATAAAGAAAACGTTTGCCATGCATCTGGGGAAACGCCTTAGACATTCTGGCAGTATCCAGATAAACAATACCATCCTGGAGACTGTTACTGCATACCCCTATTTAGGTATTCTGATAGACAATACCTCTAGTTGGGGTCCCACCCTCCAGGCCAAAAAGTTGGGGCTCCTCAGGACTACAACAGCTTTGGTCACATTCGCACAAAAACTAGGCCAGCGCCCTTCCCGGGAGTTGATTCAGATTTATGGGGCCAAGTGCCGTCCAGTGGCAATGTATGGGGCAGGGGTCTGGGGTTACATCGACACGGAACCTATCCAAAAAACAGAAAATGCTTTCTTGCGGTACCTTTTGGCCGCCCCCAAAAGTTCACCAATTTACGGTTGCCACATGGAGTTGGGGGAGGATTATATTTCGGATCTTATTGCAATCCAACCAATTCTTTTATGGCATCGTCTTTGGGTTACTCCAGAATGCAAACTGACTCGGCAGCTTATTTCTGACTGTCTCACCTTAGAAGGTTGGAAAAATATCTCGTGGCTGCTGTATGTTAATAAATTTCTGAGAGATGTAAACCTGGAATCTCTTTTCATACTTCCTGAGTCTTCAGCGGACATTTCACGCAAAAATTTGAAAACCGCGTGCTTATCTCATTTACGTGAGCTTTGCCTAACATCAGAGATTTCAAAGCCCACAAATCTCCATCTTGCCGCTGTACAAGTCTCATTAGGAATTCAGCCATATTTACTAACCAGTGCCACCCATTATGAAAAATATCTCTTAACACGATTCCGGTTTAACACTTTCCATCGGTTGATTACCTTCCCGAAGACAAAAGATTGGTCCAAAAAATTAATTCCTTGTCCCTGTGATGGTCAATCTTAACAATCGTTATTGCACGTAGTCCTTTTTTGTAGTTATTATGATTTTCCACGTCATAAGTGGATTTTACCTTTACTAAAAGTCATAGGCTTACGCCAGTGTCGCCCGGCCCTTCTTGCATTACAACGTTTGGACACTGAGCACAGCATCTTTTTAATATCCAGTTTTTTAAAAGCTTGTGTTAAATATCGTGCAAACTATGACCTTTCTTAAATCGCTAGATTGCAATTGTGACATAGATTAAAAGTAATTATGTGTTATATACTTGTTGTATTTACAATCAATGCATATTAACTTTTCCATGATCTACTTGAACTTTTTAAATTTTAAAACTTTGTTTTTAATTCTTGTATACTTTTATGGTTACAAATTTTGTATCCGAATAAAGTTTTAATTGATTGATTGTTTGGGTCAGAACCCACTGGTGGCAGCAACATTCCTAGAGATAGGGATAGGTCTTATGACCATAGAAACCTAAGCAAGAGAGTCCCCCCATATCAGAATGGGGATGACATCCACAAATGGATGACTGCTTTGGAGAGGGCCTGCAAAGTACAGCAGGTACCCCAAAGTCAGTGGGCAGCTATCTTGTGGCTCTCCTTTTCTGACAAAGGTAGAGACAAGCTCCTCACAGTTAGTGATGAGGATGCTAACAATTACAAAGTCCTGAAGAGTGCTCTGATAGATGGGTTTGGCTTAACCACTGAACAATATAGGTTGTTGTTCAGAGACACCCAGAAGACACAGACACAGGACTGGTCTGATTTTGTGGATTGTGCCACTAAGGCTTTGGAGGGTTGGTTAACTGGCAGCAAGGTGCAGGACTATACAGGATAGTACAACTTGATTATGAGGGAGCAAATCCTTAGTAATTGTCAGAACCAGCTTCTCCATCAACACCTGGTAGACTCCGATTTGACCTCTCCCCAAGAAAGAGGGCAGATAAATGGGTCAGGACCAGGATTAGGCCTAAAAATCAGGGTGGTGACCAAAAGAAAGATACCACCAAGCCTCAAGAGAAGGGTGGGGATAAAACAAAAGAGAAATCTTCCTCAGGGCCCCAAAACTCCACACAGGGTGGTGGGTCCCAAGCTCCCTCCTCTACCACAGTTAAAAAGCCTTACTGCCATGAATGTAAAATTCCTGGGCATTGGAAAACTGACAGCAGTTGCCCAAAGGCTAAAAACAAAGCTGTTCCTCCAATGACTCCTGTCACACCACCTATTGCTGTCAGCAGTAATCCCCCAGGGGGTGGGAGTGCCCCCAAAAATTTGGTTGGGTTTTCTTGAGGAACACAGGGGGACCCTGGCTTAGCCAATTCCCCTACTGCAGCTACTCTTGTCTGTGATGGTGGCATGGGGTTTGCCAACTTCACTGCCTGTCCCAACACTTTGGGTAGGTACAGACATGAGCCCTACACCAATGGTAGAAAAGCTGAGGCCTACAGAGACACTGGAGCTAGCATCACTATGGTGGCCAATAAGCTAGTTCCCGCTGAGCAGCTTTTGCCTGGTTTCTCATACCAGGTAACTAACATTGATGGCAAACAGAACAGTCATCCCATGGCAGAGGTATGTCTCAGCTGGGGAGGTGTCACTGGCCCTAAAAGGGTGGCAGTGTCCCCAACCTTGCCTGTAGACTGCTTACTGGGGAATGACTTAGAACTCTCAGCTTGGGCTGGAGTTGAACAAGACACCCATTCTAAAATGGTAGGCCTTTCACAAAAGGGTAGTGGGGTGGTGCCAGCCACAACCCCTGTCCAAATAGATTTCCTCCCTGAAAAGGTTGGAAGGGCAGTGGTAGCCACAGCCCAGGCAAAGACAGACCTCCCTGTAGAGATTGGCAGAGCTGTGACAGTCACAGCTCAAACCCAAACTGAGTGCCTCCCTGAAAAGGTTGGCAAGGCTGTAATGGTCTCAGCCCATACTCAGACTGACATAGGTGTAGTGAAGCCTGAAACTATGGATCACTCCACACAAACAGAGAGTAGTGGAGAGGAAGAAAAGTCTCCCTCTCCCCAGACATTAGGAAAAGGTCAGCCTCCTCAGGGATCTGACCTCACCCCTTGTGAAGGAATTGCCCCAGAGGTAGCCAGGCCTGACCTGGCAGAGCCTCTGATGTCAGTGGCCCCTTCCAAGGTGGGACCCAGTCTGGTGCAGGTAGCCTGCCTCTCTCTACCCTGCCTCAGTCAGCCCAGGGCTGTAGAAGTCAGGGAGGCCAGTGGACCCCAAGAGGGCCCCTGTCCACATGAACTTCCCCCATCAAAAGAATGAGGATTGCCTGGCTAGTAGCCCTAGCCAGGTGATGGTTAAAAACATTCCTGAGGGATCCCCTTTACAGGTAGTTAGGGACCTCCCCCAGAGGGATTCTGTTGGGCACAGGCAAACATGGGACCTTAGGGCCCCAAACCTGACCTGTCCCTCCAGTAAGCCCACACAAGGGACCCAGCCTCCAGCTTTAGGTAGCCAGAGGCTGACCCTGAGAGCACAGTGCAACTCAGTTAAAGAAAGAAAGGCATCCATGGTGGAGGATGATTGGAGGAAGCTGAGGCCTCACTTTGAGGACACTCACTTCAGTACTCCATATCAACACCAGCCTTTTACTTTGCAAAGACACACCAAAGGTAGAGATTCCCTATGGTGGAGACCCTATGATACCTTTAGGGTGAGGGATTGCTTAGTGGACCATGAGACAGGGGGTAACCATGCCAGTGCTGGTTCTTCCTTATATGGCCACTTAGGCAATAGAGGCTTACCTTGTCAAGGACAGCCTTATCTCCTTTCGTTTGGGGGGGGGGGGGTTGTGTAGGAAGGTGGATATCTGACTATGGTTACCCCCAACTTTTTGCCTAGTGTCTAGCTGGTTTTTCGACTTAGTTGGCCTAAGATCCTGCCATTCAGGGTCTCAGGCTGTCTGCTCTCTCTTTAAAATGGACTCCATGTACCCTAGGTACATAACCAATTGGTAAGGATCACCTTATTGGAACATGTACAGTGTACCCTAGGTACCCAGGGCATAGGTGTACCCTAGGCCTCCCAGGGGCTGCAGCATGTATTATGCCACCCCTGGTCTGGCCTTCCAATCAGACACAACTGGCTGATCACTCAGCTGGGGCAAGGTCGTGTAATCACCCCTTGCTTAGATATAGTATACCTATATCTGCCCTTAAAATAGACACATGTGTACCTATCAGCCACTCCTATGGCAGGCCTTAACAATCCTGGAGGCAGAGTGCTTGGTAACATGTGAGATGGTGCTCTAGCATGAGCTGAGCCTGTCTGCAGCTTTCAGAACCATGTCCTTATAGCTGTTCTATGATATAGCCTACCATATACTCTTAAAGTACCTTATAATCTTAAACGGTTATGGTAACTATGGTTTGGCTTTATCAAAACATGTCGTGTAAGGTGTCTAACACTTTGGAATAATACCCCCATACCATTTCTGGTGATGAGGATATTATTCCTCCCTTCTAGAGGGAGAGACATGTTAAAATCCTACTTTGCTGTTTAACTCTCACCAAAGCCTCAGCATCACAAAATGGATGCTGCTGCCACAGACACGAGTCTGACCTCCTGCTGCTGGGAGCCCTCCCAGCCAGGGAGGCCTGGACAATAGGTTTCCTGCTTGGGGAGGTGCTAGCACCTCCCCAGACAGACTTTAGTGATTGGGGCAGGGAGGGCTGAAAGGAATGAGACATGCCTGGGGCACACAAGGTGCCCCATGCATAGTCCAGTTCAAACCGGTGCTGGGGCACTCCAGCCCCAGGTCTGGCACGAAACTGGACAAAGGAAAGGGGGTGTAGCCACTCCCCTTCCGGGTCCCACCCATAGGAGGGACCTTGCAGGTAGCCCAGCCCACTAGCCCAGTATATTAGTAGCTAGTTGGGCCCTGCTAAATTAGATTATCCTGAACCTGCAACTTGAACAGAAACTCTGGACCTTCGACATTCGACGAAAGAAGAAGACTGAAGAATCTCCCTTGTGGCCAAGGAGTGGCCACCCTGTGCGAACAGGCACCATCAAGAGACTTACCCTTTGCTTTGCTGAAGTTCTACGAGGGACCGACTGCAGAGCCCGACCAGAGCCTTGACTTCCAGACTTCTCCGACCCTGATCCACATCCACAGCCGAGCTGAGATCCGTGGAGGCGACGAGAGACGTGGGACCGGCTACCTGGGAAAAGTGGCGAGTATCTTCCAGCGCAGCTTCTGAGGCATCCTCGAGGTTGTGCACCGGGGATTGAGAAGCCCCAACCCCAAGCACCATCTGCACCGAAGATCAGCCCCCCACACTCCACGAGTCCTGCGTGGGGCCCTTCTGCATTTTCCTGCTTGCCGCGTCTGTCCGGTTGCTTGCCCGTTGGCTAGCAACCTTTGCGACGACACACCTTCAATTTTCCACTGCTGGTTTGGCTCCTCCAGACTGGCTCCTGCTCCTCTGTAAACGAGAAGCACCCCAGACCTTCCTGGTCTGCACCAGAAGCAAGTCCTCCATTCTTCGTGGGTTCCGCTTGCCAAGGCTTGGTGAGTCCTAGTTCGACTTCGACGCCGCCGATAGCAAGAGCCTTCGTGGGACAGCTCGCCTCCTGGTCGTCCTCGACGCCTCCTGGTACCCGTGGCTGCTGCGACAAGCTTCACCTCTTCACCTGCAATCTCCCGACATCGCCTGGTTCCTTCCTGGTTCCACGTGGTCACTGGCTAGTGACCCAGACTCTGTCCCTTCTGCTTGTAGGTATCCTTCCTTCTTGATCCCGGCCTTGGGATCCACCGGACACTCTTCACTGACTGCCTGTCAGCATCTTTCCTTTGGGCATCCATAGGAGTCGACGACGAAACCCGACACAAGTTCACACCTATGCACCCGCAGCCCGTGGGGTAGGTAACTTGGGTACTCCGGTGCTCATCAGGGTATTGACTATCCTAGTGTCTAGTTCTCAAGTCTCGACTTCCTAGCTACTCCAGGAGTGTCCTAAATCTTATTAATTCTAAAGTGTACTATTTCTATCGATTATACGCATTACGCGTGAGTGTTTCCACTCTGCACCTGAATCCCGTGGGCCTCCCACTTCCTAACCTTGGGTAGTATAGTGTAGCCCCAGCGATTCCCTAGGCCTAGGCCTATCCTATTTCCGTGACAGTGGTCCTTATACCATTTACTTAGTATATGGTTTGCGTGGCCCCTAGGGCCTAACTGTATTACTTACCTGTGTGACTTAATGTATGCTTGAATAAGACTGTGTTGTACTTACCTCGAATCTCATAAAGAGTGCTGAGGGTTTGACTAGAATAAATAAACTTTTTTTTATATATATATCTGTTGTGGTGTCCTTTCATTTGGTATTCGAGGGATTACATATGGTATAACAGCTGGCTTCACATGCCATTCAGAGTTTAGCCTAAGACTGCTCTTGTCCATGCTACCACTAGGATAGCTGGTCTATAAGGTTGACTTTACAACCAATCACCATAAGGGTTGTTTGGACTGATACAAGGTGTACACTAGAATTAGTGACATCATATATAAGGCCAACTTCTCACACATACATTATGCCACCCCTGGGAGACCATTCAAAATGGAACTACAGGCCTACCATTGCAGCCTGTGTAAGCAGGTACTAGCACCACTTACTAAAGATATAGGTTTCCGATATCTAGGGTCACTGCACTTAAAACCTATAAGTCACCCCTATAGCAGGCCTTATCAATTCTGAACGCAGGGTGCTTGGTTCTAAGTGTGAGAGTGCCTCTGCATGAGCAGGAAACCCCTACAGAGAGTTGTCTCCCCAGTTGTACGTGAAACAGCCATATACTATATAGAGGGGCATGACTATCTCAAAACTGGCTGCAATGAATCCTATCATGTTTGGTATCAAACATGTTGGAATCATACCCAACGGTTTGGGAGGTATGATTCCAAGCACTGGACGAGCCCTCCGTTAGGCTCTCAGTGCTCCCGGTACCAGCCTTCTAGACCCGGACAGTGCAAAATGGTTGCTGTCGACCATAGACATGATTCTCCCTCCTGCTACTGAGCCAAGCTCGAGCAGGGGAAGGCAGAACAAAGAGCATCCTGTCACAGAGAGGTGTGACCACCTCCCAGACAGGATTTAGTGTATTGGGGCAGGATGAATGCTCTTACCAGCGCTACTCAGTCTGCATGAGGGACACATTTGGTGTCCCCATGCATAGTCCAGTTCAAACCAGCTCTGGGAGCCATTGGCTCCAGCTCTGGCGCGACACTGGACAAAGAACATGGGAGTAACCTCCCCCCTGTCCAGATCCCCCCCTGGGAGGGTCCCCTGAATCATCCCAACCCTTTCCTTAGGGTACGTAAGGGCTTACCTTTGGGGTGGTCCCCAAATTCGTGTGGGACAAGATTCAGATTAGACACTACTACTACTTCTACCATCTGGGCACTCTGGACTTTGCTGGACTTCTTTTGGGCTCGACTTCGTCTCCCTTCCAGTCTGCTGCAACGTCTATGCCTGTGCACCATACAGGACCCTTCCAAGGCCTGTGGGCATCAAAGACACCTGAAGTAATCTCCCTTGAAGTGAAGGAGTCACTTCCCTGCATTCGCAGGCACCGCAACTAAGTCCACCTGTCTGCTGATCCTGAGCTACTCCATACTCCGAAAGGTTCTGCAACAAAGGTTGTGGTTCTCCACAGCTCTCGAGGCCTGCCCTGCCTTCTTACCAAGTTTGAGCCCAGTATCCTTTGTGGGGGCTGCAATAACCGAACCCCTGTGCACCGTGTCAACTTGCAGCTGCAAAGGCTTGTTGGCTTTCCCTCCAAAAAGATCTTCTGGCTCCAAGTAGCCCCACTCTCAAGAATCTCCAGAGAGCAGTATCTTTGGCCACATTACATCATTTTGCATTGTGGCGTGCATCTTTTGGTGAGCTGCTTGAGGTCCTCTCGCAATTCCAGTGCCTCCGGCCTGTTGGTCCATTACAGGGTCACCTTTGTTTCTGTTGGGCTTCTCTGATTGCTCTGGGCCAGCCCTGACTACCCTGCTTGTGGTGAGTCCACTAGACCTTGCTGGTCACGACGTTGCACTTTCTTCAACTTCTGCGTTGTTTGCATTTGCCGAAGCTTGTTCGTGCTCCCGCCAGACACCGACCCCTCAGCACTCGAGATCTGATGTGGGACAGTTCGTGCACTGCTACTGGTCTTCCTTAGCATCGCCTGGTCCTCACAGCTGCAGTGTCAAGGTCTTCGTCAACCCTCCTGCAACTCCTGACATTGGTCAGCATTCGTCTTCCAGATCTCCTGGTCACTCCTGAGTGACATAGACTCTGTCCCCTCTGCTTGCAAGTACCTCTCATCTAGAATCCACCTTTGGATTCCACCAGACACTTTCTGCTTCTTCAATAGTGGCACTTTCCTGAAGTCCTCCATTGGGTTCGACGGCGGTTTCTGACACCTCTTCACACCTTTGCACCCAGCTTCCCTGGTATAGGTAACGTGGGTACTAGGGTATTCACAGGTGGGGTGGCACTCCGACCTTCTGTCTTCCACTGGGTTTCTTCAGGGTCCACTGGGAAGGGTCCTTAATCTTTAAAAATCCATCTGCGACTTACACGTAGGGTTTTACGGAGCTCGCTTTTGTGTTCCCAAACTGCACATGCTCTCCGTGGGGTCCCTATCTACTCACCTTGGGTGGTTCCTTGGGTCAGCAGCACTTCTACGCCCTCTCGACCTTGTCTTGACCGGAGTTGTGGTTCTTATACCACTTTCTTAGTATATGGTTTGGTCCCCCTCCCCAGGGGTCCACTGTGTATCCTGTGCTATTTACTGTATTTCTTTGCAAAGTATTGTGTGCATTGTGATTATCTCCAGGTAGGAGATATCTAAGTATGTTAGAGAGTATTGTATGATAAATACATATTTTTATAAATACCTTGTGTGGTTCTTTTTCACTTAATCTATACTATAAGGTTGCATTCTGCTTAAACAAGCTGCATTACACTCCTTCTGGACTAAGCCTGAAGGCTGCTCTCCACAGCTGTCACTTAGAGAGCTTTCCAAGGTTGTCTAAGACCTCTTAAATCACCATAAGGGTTGTCTGGACTGGTGCAAGGTGCCCACTTACATTAGTGGACATCATATACCAGGCCAGTTTCTCACAGAAACCTTTTGGCTCCAAAGACCAACAGAATACAGGGACAAACCGACCATGCCAATCCAATGGAGGTCCGTTGTCGCTGAGCCCTTCCACAGGAGCAAGTTCATTTCAGCAGGACGTCACAGAGACTGTATATGTGTCCGAATCTCACTTTAATTTCCACAGGAGCGATAGGAAGTCAAGATGCTAGCTCCCAACTTCACTCTCAACCAAGGCAACCCAACAATTGTCAAAGTCTACCAAGGTCGACGGGGAAAAGGAGAAGGGAAGAGAACAAACAATATGTCCAAAGGAGACAGTGCTATGGTGCAAATGCCTATCCAGGTTAGATAAAGATTCTTCCTACTTAAGAATAGAAGAGAGGAAAGAATAAATCACTGCTAAGTTCTGGAATCGTTTCTAAAGGTAACTCAGCATTACATGTAACCAAGTACCTTAACAACTCCCCTCTTCTGTTTACTGGCAAGAATAAAGTGTAGCTACTGTTGAATGTGTTCTACAAACAAAACAAAAGTCTTGGTATATGTCATATTACCCATAGAATGCAAATTTATTTATTCTATTCCCACACATACGTTAGTATCTACGGTCCTGTACTCATAGACGGCTAAGGGACTTAACCGAGAAAATTCAAAACAAATGAAATAAACGAAACACATACATTCCAGCATGTATAATTTCTAGACCTAAATCTCAGTCAAAAACCAAAAATATAGAGCCTGAAAAATCTGAGGAAAACAGTAAGACTGCAGAGTAAGATCTTTAACCATCAACATTTAACACATTGTCTTTTCTTTCATATCCATAGGTGCGAACATCACATGGAAGTGGAGAATATATGCTAATTCAGGAAAGCCTGAGGCACAATTAGATGAGTGTCAATGAAGGACGGAAACACATATATTTGTGCAGAGTGCGTTACCCAATATTCAACATGCTGGTTTTTTAAAGATGTTTTTTCTTTTTTGTTGCAGGGATCCCGGGATGATCAGGAACAGAATGCAGCAGTAATCAAGAGCTCCCGATAACTGTAACAGAGGACCAAGGAGGAACCCCGATGGGAGCCGCCACAAACTCCTCAGAGAATGAAAAGGAATCCGGAAGCGAGGTCAAGTTACTCGACGGCAGGAAGCTGCAGGCACGAAAACACTAGAACACCAATCAGCTTCCTGTCTGTCTCAGCCCCTTTTATGCTGTGTGTGCTCCGGTAGACGGATCGTGGTAGGCCTGACAATATGGCCTTGTAGAGCCTTCTTAGGTTGCTGCTTGCTGCCTTGCCCTGCTGGAGGAATCTGAGCTCAAAAAAAGTGACTACGTCTGAATATAGAAATCTTCGCTGGAGGAAGGTGCCAAAAGTCAATGACTTCACCCATACCTCATCCGACAGCTATCCAGCCACCTAGGATCATTCTATGCCTGCTGCTTTTCCCTGTTGAGCATTTCCTGACTTCCATTTCAGAAACAAAGTCAGAAGGTAAAATTTCTGATGTGGTCAAACCTGGGCTCTGTATCCAACCCGCACTCCAACATGGTTGGTCTTAGATCGTGTCTACTACTGGTCAAGCACTAGATGACGATGATTGGCGCTTAATGCATTTTGACCCTGTTTTCATTTAAATTTGACAAATTGTATATTTCTGGTACAAGCAAGCCACAAATTAAGCTGTGCTCAACTCATTAGTACCTTGGCACAAAGCAGTCAGGCTAAACTTGAGGCAATGTGTAAAGTATTTATGAAGCACTTCAAACAGTAATAAAGTGATAACACCACAGAAAAAAACAAATCCCACACTAATTGAAAAAAGAGTAAATTTCAATAATTAAATCAAGACTAAAACAACAACAGTCCAATCAGTAGAACCAGAGATATGCAATTTTAAAGATTTCAGTGAAAATAGCACCAAAAAGCATAAAGTGCCAACTGTGGAAATCTGGTTGCGCTAGACCAGAACGAAGTCACAAGTTCAGGCCGACCGTGATGGAGCGTGGGCCAGCGACAGGAACCCAGTTAGGTCTGCTGAACAAAAGTACCTTCAATCCTGGTTGCAAAGACTTGCATGTAGAGGATGCGTTGTGCAGTGTCAGTTCCGAGGAGCTGCGAGACTGTGGTGTGCGATCTTGCTTCATCGTCATAAAGGAGGCCGTCGACAAGGGGGCTTGCGAAGCAAATTTGTGCGACAAGGATTCATCACACACGGGCTGGTTATGAAGATGCTGCGGGGCTTGCGATGCAGTCATGCAATCATTGGGGCTGACATCGATGAGAGGCTTGTGCTGTGAGGGCCTGCACCGGAGATGCATTGCTCAGCTGCAGTTCCGATAAGGCTGCGGGCTGCAAAGGTGATGCAAAGTCCTTGCACTGGAAAAGTCCATGCAGTAGATGAGATGTGTCAGTTCTGCTCGGGGTTGTACGGTGTAGCAGAGGAGATGCGTCTGTTCTGCTGGATTCACAGATGGACTGGCAGAGCACCTTCAGGCTCACTTCCAAGGGTCCAGGACTGGGGTGGCACCACTTGGCAGGGTAGGACTCACAGATGGCAGAGTCAATGTTCTGGGTTCAAGGTCGTTGGCGCCTTCTGTTCCTGAGTCTCGAGTCAGGAGGCCAGCAAACTAGCCCCCAGAGTCATTCTGGTGGTCCTGGGTTTAACTGATGCAGGCCCAGCCCTTCTCACCCATGCAAGCGGGCAATAAGTCCAGCGGAGTGGTGGTCCTCCCAGCAGTACAGCAGTACAGCAGTCCTTCTTCCTGGCAGAGACCTCCATGGGTACAGAAGTGTTCTGAAGAGTTGGTGTCTGAGGCCTAATATTTATACCTGGTGCCTTCTTTGAAGTGGGAGAAACTTCTAGGGAATTCCCTTTGAAGTGCACAGGTTTTTTGCCTACCCTGCCCTGGCTCCAGACTAACAACAGGGGGTATGCATTACTTTGTCTGAAGGCAGGGCACTGCCCATCTAGAAGTAGGTAGGGTGTTGCCCAGCTACACCCTCCCAACCTGCCAGTGATGGGCCATCCAGGCACACCTATGCTGTCTATTGTGTGTGGGTGTCTACAAGGAATACACAAAGACTAGCTGCCAACTATATCCAGTCATGTGAACCAGTGACAGGCTGAAAGCATGCTGTGTCTAAGGCAGGAAAATGCTGAATATCTATAAGTGGCATTTTGAAAATTGTAATTAAAAATCCAACTTTACCATAAAAGAGGATTGTTCATTACAATTTCAAAGACACCAAACAAGAACTGTTTACCTGTTCCCATTTGGAAGTTATCCTTATTAAATGTAAAAGGTAATCACAATATTTTACTATGGGAGAGGTAGTCCTTGCAATAGTAACAAAGTAAAAAATAGTAACTTACATGTATCAAAAAGGAAGATTTGGGCCTGGCAAAAGTTTTATTTTGCAAGGTCGCAATGGCAGTTTAAACTGCACAAACAAGCTGCAATGGCAGGTTAGAGACATGTTTGCATGGCTACTTAAGTGGGTGAGAGAATCCGTGTTGCAGGCCCACTAGTTGCATTTACTTTACAGGCTCTGGGTACAGGTTGTATCACTTTACTAGGGACTTATTCCCAGACTAAGACCCAGCCTCCCCCACCCAGTGCCTTCAGACCCTCACGGGTGAGTAGTCGCACTTTAGAAGATTCTGATTGATTGATTGACTTACAAGTAGATCAAATATGCCAAATGTGGAGAAACCAATGTTACCATGTTTTAAGGAGTGAGCATGCACACTTTTAAGCTGCTCAGCTTGGGATAAACCATTACGGAATGTTGGGAAAAAGGTACCAGTACTGACTGGTATATGCAACCGTGTAGCAATGGAAGGTGCAAATAAAGCACTTACACCTAATCTTCTTGCGTGGAAACGATGGAGTTTAAATACCTTTGCCAAGGTAGATTCTCACTTTTTTAGGCATAGTCTCAACTTTGTAATACCTCAGCTTTACAAGGGAGGCCCAGCCCGCCCGCCCCACAAAAGGAATACTGAAATGATAATAACTCTAGTTATTATCATTTTAGTTTTCTTTAACTACTGCTCACAGACCAGTGGGGCGATGCTCCTCCGCCTTAGTGGAGGAGCCACCACTAACAAGTAGACAACAAGGGTCAGTTGGCTGATCATCTGTTAAGCTACAGGTACACAGTAGGCTGCTAGAAGCACATTTCCCGAAGAGCCCAGCTGACCATTTGTAAATGGACCTGCCCTGGACGCTGCTGATGGCTTCTGCTGTAGTGAGTCTTGGATGTGTCAAAGTGTACTCCTACTAGCATCCTGAGAAACCTGGGACTTAGAAACTGTAGGAAAGTAGGATCTGCTTTTATGGTTACCCCCACTTTTTGCCTGATGCTCAGCTGTCATTGACTAGTCTGACTGGGATCCTCCTAATCAGGACCCCAGTCTATCTGCTTTCTCGCTTCAATGGTTATGTCACTACTTAGGTAAATCCCAGATTGGATACTGGGGTACCCTTATCAGTCCCTAGTATATGGTGCTAAGGTACCCAGGGCATAGGTACCCCAGAGGTCCCCATTGGCTGAAGCATGCATTATGCCACCCCTGGGAGACCATTCAAAATGGAACTACAGGCCTGCCATTGCAGCATGTGTAAGCTGGTACTAGCACCACTTACTAAAGATATAGGTTTCCGATATCTAGGGTCACTGCACTTAAAACCTATAAGTCACCCCTATAGCAGGCCTTATCAATTCTGAATGCAGGGTGCTTGGTTCTAAGTGTGAGAGAGCCCCTGCATGAGCAGGAAACCCCTACAGAGAGTTGTCTCCCAAGTTGTACGTGAAACAGTCATATAGAGGGGCATGACCATCTCAAAACTGGCTGCAACTAATCCTACCATGTTTGGTATCAAACATGTTGGAATCATACCCAACGGTTTGGGAGGTATGATTCCAAGCACTGGACGAGCCCTCCGTTAGGCTCTCAGTGCTCCCGGTACCAGCCTTCTAGACCCGGACAGCGCAAAATGGTTGCTGTCGACTAGAGACATGATTCTGCCCTCCTGCTACTGAGCCAAGCTTGAGCAGGGGAAGGCAGAACAAAGAGCATCCTCTCACAGAGAGGTGTGACCACCTCCCAGACAGGATTTAGTGTATTGGGGCAGGATGAATGCGCTTACCAGCGCTACTCGGTCTGCATGAGGGGCACATTTGGTGTCCCCGTGCATAGCCAAGTTCAAACCAGCTCTGGGAGCCATTGGCTGCAGCTCTGGTGCGACACTGGACAAAGAACATGGGAGTAACCTCCCCCCTGTCCAGATCCTCCCTTGGGAGGGTCCCCTGAATCATCCCAACCCTTTCCTTAGGGTACGTAAGGGCTTACCTTCAATGAAGCAAAGCAGATTGCTTTTCTACACGGGGAGCTGCATGTTAGCAGCTCCCCATGTGGAAAAGCAATTCCGGCTCCCGCAGGACGCAGGGAGTCGGCGGGACCGTGGGGGCTTGGGGCTCCCCCCATGGTCCCCAACGGAGAGGGCCAGCCCCGGGGGATGGGGTCCCCGGGGCTAGAAGTGGCCTGGGATGGGGCCACGCGGCCTTCCCCCCCCCATCCCCCCATTTTTTTAAAAAAAGTTAATAAATAAAGGCCAGGCCCCGGGGGATGGGGTCCCCGGGGCCAATAGAGGCCTCAGGAGAGGGGCCACGCAGTCCCCCTCCATAATTAAAAATGTATATTTATGTGGCCATGCCCCGGGGGCTGGAATTGGCCATGGGAGGGGGACCCACGCGGCCCCCTTCCCGTTCAATTTTTTATTTAAGTGGGGGTAAGGCCCTGGAGGATGGGGTCACCAGGGCCCAAAAAAAGTAAAATGAAGAGGGGCCACGCAGCCCCTCTTCTAAATATTTTTTTTTTTTAAAACACGGAGATCGTGCCGAGGCCCCGCCCCCTCCTAGCAACACACTGCAAACGCGCCCTGTGGCGCATTTTACAATGGGGAATTAATTCCCCTTCAATACTGGGGGTCCCTGGGGGCCAACTAGCCCACCAGGTACCTCCAGTAAGCGCCACAGGGCTGTGTTGCAGAGAGGTGGTCCAGGCCACACTCCTTTTTACACCTCTCTGCAACGCAGATCTGTAGCACTTACTGGAGGTACCTGGTGGGCTAGTTGGACTCCAGGGACCCTCAAGATTCAAGGGGACTTAATCCGCCAACTTAAAATGCGTCACGGGCGCCTTTGCACAGTGGTGAAGGGAGGGGGCGGGGCATGAGGTGCCATGTGTGCAAACACGCCATGTGGCGCGTTTAAAGTTGGTGAATTAATTCCCTTTCAATCCTGGGGGCCAACTAGCCCACCAGGTGCTTCCAGTAAGCGCACTGCGCTGCGTTGCAGAGAGGTGGTCCAGGTCATACCCCTTTTTACACCTCTCTGCAACGCAGATCTGTGGCGCTTACTGGAGGTACCTGGTGGGCTAGTTGGACCCCAGGGACCCTCAAAATTCAAGGGGACTTAATCCGCCAACTTAAAATGCGTCACGGGGCGCCTTTGCACAGTGGTGAAGGGAGGCGGCGGGGCCTGAGGCGACATGTGTGCAAACAGGCCCTGTGGTGCGTTTTAAGTTGGGGAATTAATTCCTCTTCAATACAGAGGGTCCCTGGGGGCCAACAACCCCACCAGGTACCTCCAGTAAGCGCCACTGCGCTGCGTTGCAGAGAGGTGGGCCAGGCCACACCCCTTTTTACACCTCTCTGCAATGCAGCTCTGTGGCGCTTACTGGAGGTACCTGGTTGGCTAGTTGGACCCAAGGGACTTTCAGGATTCAAGGGGACTATCTCCCAACTTAAAACGGCCACAGGGCGTGTTTGCACACATGTCACATCAGGCCCCCCCCCCTCCCTTCACCACTGTGCAAACGCGCCCCGTAGCGCGTTTTAAGAGGTAGTTTTAATCCCCCTGCCCTATTATGTACTAGGGACAGAGGAGGTCATGCTAATCACAGGGGTACCCCAACGCATAGTGTTCCCTAGTGTATGTATGTGTTTTCACTGTATTCTAAGTGTCTTTTAGCATAGCACTGGCTCGAGGCCTGGTTAGTCAGTCAGTTAGCACCAGTACCTGTCTGAAAACGTTGTGAGCACAGGATGATTTTGAAACAAGGCCTCTTTCTGCTCCTCTGGTGGTTCTTTCTGCACATGTCTTGCTTCTTCCTGCACTTTTATTCGTCTTTGTGGACTTCTGTTGCTTCTTTCTGCATTTCCTTTGCTTCTTTCTGTGCGTTTTTAGGTCTCGCTGAGCCCCGTGCATGCGCTGGCTCGGAGAGACATTTTGGAGGTGAATTTTCAAAGTGCTTCTGGCTGGCCTAGCGCTTGCGTTCACGCGAACGTGCAAGCATGAACCGCTAGCCTTCGGCAGCACTTTGAAAACTCGTGCTTTAGCGCGTCATCGCGATCACTTTTGTTTTCAGAGCGATCGCGATGACTTTCGCTTTTACGGCCACGCGGCGTTACTTTTACTGCCGCGCGGCCAATGCTTGTTTTTGATGGTTCCCAACCCCCTCTTGTTCGCTTCCCGCCATAGCCACAATTCTCCAGAGTTGTGGCGGGTGTGTCTGCATGGGCTGTGGAGATCATCACTCCTCTGTCCAGCTCTCCTCGTCCTCGGTTTGTATCTCTTCCATGATATCTGCTACTCGCGTCTCCTTTCTTGCTTCATGGGAACTCTCCACGGTCATATCTTCGTCACTCTCCAACGTACCAGAACAGTCCTTGTGATTCTCCTCTGGGTCGGCATCTTGCCTATCCTCTGAATCGGCGTCTCTCCCCTCGTCCGAGTCGGCGTCTCTCCTTTTTCCTGAGACCGCTTCTGCATTTGTCATCCTTTTCTCCACCTTCGCTCCTCTCCCCTTGTCCTGCAAAAGGTAGCATGTCATCAGTTTTGGTGTTTTTTTTGGTTGACCCTCCCCTCTCCTAACACGTTTGTTTCTTTCTTTTAGCTGTTGCCAGCGTTCCTTGAGGAGCTCCGTGGAAACTGCAGTCAAGGTATCAGGTAAGTGGGGTGGGCAGGGTCGTGGTCTCTCACAGAGGGTTGCTGGGCAGGAACGACATTTGTCTCTGAGGGGATGGTATCACAGTTTCTTTCTGGATGTAGCCCACATTTTTTTTAACTTGGAATAAGCCTCATCTACACCAATCAGTCTAACTTTGTCAATGCTTGTTTGCTGTTAGTGTTGGTCTTGCCAGTACTTGTAAAATTATGGCACTAGTATTATCAAAGTCAATTGCGGTGAGCAGCAATCTGGGAAGGTTATTTTCTATAATTCTAAAATGGCCATCTGTCTTTCACGGGTCATTAGCACCACTCGGCCACACGTCTTTCGCTTTGATCGCGATCGCGTCTCTCGCTATTCCGTATTTTCTTCCCTTTCTTCATTCATTCTGTCCCTCTTTCTACACATTTTGTGTCACATCTACGCGAGGTCTGTCCCCACACACTCTCACTCCTTCGTCTGTAAACTCGATCCCATTTCTCTCTCTCGCAGTTGCATTCTGCCGACCCCATCTCATCTCCTAAACTGCCTCTCTTTCCCCACATTTCCTTCTCCTGCAGTGCAATGAAGCCTGTCAAGCTCTTTCCCCTCAGTTTTTCCTTTTCCCCACATTCAGCCCCAAACAGTCTGTTTTACTATCTCCTGTCTCCGGTTACGGTTCTCTTCCCCACTCCGTCCCTCCCTCGGATAGCCGCTGCCAGCCCCTCACGCGCACACACTTCCTTCCAGGAGCCCCTTCTCCCTCCCTGGGTATCGGAAGAGCCTCTGCTCGCAGCCTGCCTGCCACTGTCCTTCCGCTGGGCGCTGCCAGTAGGAAACACACCGGCATCTTGTAAATGTACAAGGAATATTAATAGCCCTGGCTGAGATTGGGTTTTTAAGTGTTCTCTTATAAAAAAGAAAGGTCAGATGTCAGGAATGGCTCCGCGCCCACCCAGCGCTCAGAATGCGGCCCCCAGGGGAAGTAAGGTCGACAGACCAATCTTCCCCTGGGGTGTTCGCGCGATACTAGGACAGGGAATTTAGAGGTGGGATAAGGAGTGGGGTCTAGGTTAGGTGATAAAGGGGGCTGGGAGAGGAAGTTCTTCCTCTTCCTGTCCCCAGCGCCCCAGGGTGGGTTAGGAGTTCTGTTTTGGAGGAGTTCTGTTTTGGTGGTAGCGTAGACTCGTAGCGGCCCAGTCTGTCGGCTGGAGCGGCAGCGGCATTGTAGATCGTTCGGCGTGCGTGGTGCGACGATGGAGGTAGGAGGCGGGGCGAAACCCAATGCGGCAGCAGTGCGCGCTGCGCTGCAATTACTCGGCCGTGCAGGGAGATCTGATCTCCTTCGGCCGGGTGTGTTGGAGCAGGCGTGGGTCGGTATGACCCGAACGGCGAGATCCGCGTCCGCGGGTGTGGCGGCTGCGGTGGCGGCTTGCCAGGAGGAGCCGCCACCGGCGAGAGCTAATTTGGCGGCACGGGGGAGGGGCAGGAAGCAGAGGGAGGCATTGGAGCGCGGGGACCGGCGTCTGAGCCTCCCCGCGCTAGCGGTACACGCAACGGGTGAGCCAGTGGGGGGGTCGGGGTTGGGGGGGTGTGGTTTGGAGGCTGGTATAGGCAGTGAGAGGCCCCTGGGGGGGAACAGAGAGGGGGCACAGCTAGGGATGGTGGGAGCAAGTATACCAGGGCAGGGGGTGGGCCTGGTTGAGTATAGTGAGGACAGTGAACAGGAGGAGGAGAGTGAGGATCAGGCGGGGGAGGAGTTTACCCTGCAACTGTCTGGGAGCGATTTGGTAGGGGGGGAAGAGGGAGCATGGGGGGAGCAGCCTATGGACCTCGCCGGGGGGGCAAGGGGAGGGTTGAGGGGCGGGGGGGCAAGGGCAAAGGCCCAGTGAAGGCGGCGGTGGTGCAAGGGGGGGCGTCAGGTGACGGGCGGGAGGCCCCGGGCCCCTCCAGGGGTTTGGGGCACGGCCCCAGGGGCAGGGCTGAGTCACCGGGGGAGACAGGTGGGAGGGGTTGTCCATTGAGGAGTGCATTCGGGAGCAGCGCAAGATCATTGAGGAGACGGAGCGCAGGTGGCAGGAGATGTGTGCGGCGAGGGAGGTGGCGGGGGAGGGGGGGTGCCATCGGGAGTTGGCCAACCGGCGCGGCCAGGCGATCGGGCGTCAGGATGCGGGAGGGGAGGGATTCAAGCCAGCGATGGATGCTGGTAGAGGCCAGGGTGGGCCGGCGGGGCGCAAGACGGCCTCCAAACGCCGGGGCGAAGCAGCAGGGGGGTCCGCGGCGGCCTGCCCTCCGTCGCGGGAACGGGCATCGTCGGCGCCGGAGTGTGAATTTGTGCCGGGTATGAAAGGAAAGGGTGCGAAGAGAGTGGTGAGTGAGGTGCAGAAGGTGCAGTTTGAGGATGAGTTTGAGGAGGAGCTGGATTATGAGTCTGAAAGTGAAGAATTGGAAGAAGGTGAAGTGCGTGAGGTGCACAAGGGGAAGGGGCAGACGGCAACCAGAAGGATTGGTGTTTTGCTGGCGCTGCAGGCCAGCAGCAGTGGGACTCAGACGGAGAGGAGGAAAGCCCAAGTGTCCGGTGGACGCGAGCGGGAGGTGCCAGTGACTCTTGCAGGTGAGGGTGCTTGGTGGGAGGCGTGGGAGGATGAGGACTGGGGGGGACGGAAGAAGGTCTGTAGGTCGGTAGGTGTCGGTGAGGGGTCAGTGAGGGAGGGGGGAGCGCCAAAAAAGGGAGCAGAATTGGCGGGGGAGGGGAAACGGTTCGTGGTGGCTGGCGTGCAGACGGACAAGCCGGGGGAGCCAGAAGGGAAGGATGAGGTAGGGGATAAGCACAAGAAGAAGTTGCCATACATGGGTCTAGCTATGCCCTTAGGGTCACATTTATTGGAGAAGACGAGGGCAAGGATTTGGAAGCACAAATATGTAGATGTGTTCAAATTGTTGCATAGGGAGATACAGGCCAAGGAGGGTTCGAAGGAGGAGGAGTGGGAGTTGACGAGGAGGCCTCGGGTGCCGGTGAATATGGAGAATTGGACGTCGGTCTTTTTGATCTATGTGAGCATATATTGTGAAAAGCACCAAGATAGGGCTATTGCGTTATTGAAATATATGGATACTATACGCAAAGCGCAGATGCACTTTGGAGGGTTCGCTTGGCTCAGCTACGACGAGGAGTTTAGGGCCAGAATCAGTGTTAACCCCGATAAACCCTGGGGTGAGGTGGACCAGGAACTGTGGGTGCAGTGGATGTCTTCCATGCAGTCGGTTGCTTCTACGCACACGGCTAGTGGGCTTCCGGTGACATATCGGTCCTTTTAGTCTCATCCCACCCAAGCCGGGGCGGGGGGACAAGGTGGTGTCGGGAGTACGGGAGGACAGGCCTCCACTTCTGCGGCCTCAGGCCAGTCAAGTAAGAGTGGGGGAGCTACCACAGGGGCATGTTGGAACCTTAACAAGGGTTTCTGCACCCGCCATCCATGTAAATTCAAACACGAGTGTTCTAAGTGCAGGGGACGTCACCCAGTCACACAATGTTTCACGCTGGCCACTCCCTCTGAGCAGTGGCGGATTACCAAAGGAAGGGGACAGGCTGGGCCAAAGGGCTCCTACGCCGGTTAAGGTGGAGGCCATGGGTCCATGGTTCTCCAGATAACCTGACAAAGAGGCCGCGCTAAAGATTTACTGGGAGTTTGCAGAGGGTTTTCGAGTGGGTTACCAGGGTCCTCGGGAGCGGAGATGGGCGGAGAATTTGCGGTCGGTGAAAGAAATGCCGGGGGTGGTGGAGTCCAAGCTGCTGAAGGAAGTGCTGGAGGGTAGAATTGCGGGCCCGTTTGACACGTGGCCGATACCTGAGCTCATCATCTCTACACTGGGGGTGGTATCTAAGAAGGAGCGGGGGGAGTTTCGTCTGATTCACCACCTGTCTTGGCCGGAGGGGTCGTCAGTGAACGATTTCATTGTGGTGGAGGATTCCAGGGTACTGTACGCGTCCGTGGATGATGCGATCGGTTTGGTAAGGGCCTGTGGCCGGGGAGCGGAATTGGCAAAGTGTGACATTAAATCTGCGTTTTGCCTCCTTCTCATTCATCCGGCGGATTTCGCATTGCTGGGAATGCAGTTTGGGGGAGCGATATTTGTGGATAAGGTTTTGCCAATGGGCTGTGCCGTATCCTGTGCGTTGTTTGAAACCTTCAGTTCCTTCTTGCAGTGGGCTTTCACAGACAGATCGGGACACTGGCAGGTGTCCCACTATTTGGATGATTTTTTTGTTTGTGGGGCACGGCCAGTCGGGGGAGTATGGGGAGGCTCTACGGCAGTTTCAGCGACTGGCCTGTGACTTTGGGGTTCCATTAGCGCCGGAAAAGACAGCTGGGCCTAGCTGTTGTTTGTCCTTTCTGGGTATCGTATTGGACTCCGTGGCATGGGCGGCGAGGTTGCCCCAGCAGAAGGCGGGGGAGATGCAGGAATTTCTGTTGCACGTGGTGGGGCAGCGGAGGATTGACTTGAGATCAGTGCAACGGCTGTTGGGTTTGTTGAACTTCGCATGTCGAGTGGTGCAAGCTGGCAGGACTTTTTGCAGACGGTTGGGCATGGCCATGTCCGGGGCGGTGCTCCCTCATCACAGAGTGCGGAAATCCATGGGCGTGCGAGCGGATTTGCGGATCTGGCACGTTTTTCTGAGCGAATTCAACGGGGTGTCTTTGGATTTTGTGGATGACAAAATGGTGTGGCAAGTGCAGATCTTTTCAGACGCGGCTGGCGCAAAGGGTTTCGGCATTTTCTGGGACGGGAGGTGGTGTGCAGAACAGTGGCCGGAGCATTGGTTGACGCAGGGCAGGAGCATCGCATTTTTGGAGTTCTTTCCGTTGTTGGTCGCACTTCACGTGTTTGGGTTTGGAGTTTCAGAACAGATCGGTCTTGTTCCATGTGGACAACAGGACGGTGGTGGACTTGGTGAACAATCAGAGGGCAAGGGATTTGCGGGTGCTGCGCTTACTGTGAAGTTTTATGCTGCTGTGTCTGCGTTTCAATGTGCTGTTTCGTGCGCAATATGTGCCGGGCGCTAGAAATGACATTGCGGACGTTCGCAGTGGCAGCGCTTCAGGAAGCTGGCGCCGGGAGCGGAGGCTTGCAAGACCAAGGTGCCGGAGGGTATCTGGAGCTGGGGGAAGTGAGAGTAGTAGATCTGGTTGAGAAATCTATTGCGGACTCCACAAGGCGCGCGTAACGGCTGGCATGGTCTGAGTTTGGAGCATTTTTGGGGTGAACTAGTGCAAATTGGCGTATGTCACGAGGCAGCTGTGAGGAGGGGGTGATGAAGTTCGTGTTGGACTGTATGGACAGAGGTCTGTCGCAAGTTACGATTGCGGGGAAGTTAGCGGGCATTTCCTTTTATGGCATGGTGTATTTGGGTTTTGATCCAGCGAGGAATGAATTGTTCAGTAGGATGTTAAAAGGCTGGGGTAGGGTGAGGGGGGGGAGTTTGGGGGGGACTTTGCGGGAGGCGATCACGTTTGATTTGTTAGTTGAGATATTGGAGGAATTGCGGCACTGTTGTTACGATGCTGCCGAGTTGGCTTTGTTTCGTTTGTGCATGACATGGATGTTTTTTGGGGCGTTCAGGGTGTCTGAGTTGTTGGGGATGAGAGGTGCGCCTGGCAGGCGTTTTGAGAACGTGCGAGTGGACGGGGCACGGTTGGGTATTTGGTTGGGGCAGTCTAAAACCGATCAGGCAGGGAGGGGCAAGTGGGTATGGTTGTGTGAGTCGGGTTGGGCAGGGGCTTGGCCGGTGCAGGAGTGGAGAGCGTTTTGCAGGCAGGCGGGTAGTATAGAGGGGGAGATTTTTTGTTGTGCTTCGGCTAGGAGGGTCACAGCGTTTCAGCTGTTGGCGGTGTTATGAATGGCAGTGAAGCGCCTAGGCAAGGACCCGGCTTTGTATGGGACGCACTCATTTCGGATTGGCGCGGCAACGTCGGCAGCTCCGCTGAGGTGGTCCTGGGAGAAGATCAGGCGGATTGGTAGGTGGAGGTCGCATTGTTGCGAGCGGTATGTGCGAAAGTAGGGCTGGCGAGCGCGAGGGTGCGCGAAGGCTGCTGGAGCGGTGGGGATCTGTTTCTTTGTTCTAATTTCTTTTCTCTTCGTAGGTTGCATGGGGGTCTGGGAGCCAAGACGGTTACCTGGATCGGTGGACATTCCTTTGTGCATTGGGCCTCCAAATATGCGGACAGGCAGGTGTACGGTCGTAGCCTTGGCCTGCGGAGCAGTCATCAAGAGGTACATTGGTGGGGCAAGAGTGGGATGCGCTGGGGGGCACCGCTGCCCTGGCTGACGAAGAAGGTATCGCAGAGGGGATGCCAGGACATGCTCGTTATCCATTTGGGGGAAAATGATCTGGTGAAACAATCCGGGGTGTCGTTGCTTCATGTGATGCAAAGGGACTTGGAGGCTATGAGACGCAATCTGGCTGGCGCCTGCATTGTATGGACTGAATTCATCCCACGCCGGATTTGGAGGGGGCATTGAAGCCCGCTGCTGTTGAACGAGCAAGGAGAAAATTGAATAGGGCAATGCGTGTCTTTTGTGGGGACACTGGAATCAAGATGATTGCACACACGGGTCTGCGGCTCGAAGAGCCCCTTCTTTTTAGCGACGACGGGGTGCACCTTTCGTACTTGGGCAATGCGCATTATATGATGGAGTTGAGGGATGTCATCAGTGCGTTGTGGAACGAGTCCATTTGGTGCCGGAGGGAGTGAGGACGAAAGGTGCACTTGAGTGGGGTGGGGCAGGTAACCACCCTCCGGGGGTTCCCTGGTTGGCATACTTCGGAGGGGGGGAAGTCCATGACAGGTATACTCACCCTTCCGGGGAGGGGGATACTGGTGCAAGGTGGGGGTGCATCATACAGGAGTGCGATGGATGGAGATGATGGAGGAGGTTGGAAGAGAAGTGATGAAGCGAATGGGATAAGTGAGGAGGTTGCTGTGTGATGCGGGAGTGAGTATTTGGAGTATGGGAGAGAATGGAAGGATGAGAGATATGTCGTTGGGGATTGTTGGGGGGTTTGATTGATGTTTTGTTATGGTTGTTCAACCCTGTCCTAATCAATGGCCTTTTACGCTGACGAATTGCGTGGAGTGGTTATTGCGCGACAGGTGCTTCGTGGAGTTTCATGGCTGCTGTCCCCTACGGAGCTGTGGTACTGCCCGCCGACACCCTTCCTGCACGATGCTTCCCTAGCAGACCCATTCACCTCTACCGTTCCAGAGGGAGAGCCTCAGAGGGTGCTTGCGAGACCGTCCACTTCGATTTATCACAATATAAATACCCTTTTGTGCTGAGCTCGCGTGCACACACACCATGCCAGTTCATATCACACACGTGCACTCCTAAGGAAGTGACAACAGCGCTACATAAATATACGTATTCATCTACCGTGTATTCACTCCTTCGCAATTTCCCTCACTGGCGCACACTTTTCGTTGCTACTGCAGTCATTCAGTGCTTCCATCATCCACTCGCTCACTGTGAAACTATCTCTCTGCTATGCATGTTCACTCATGTACAGTCCCTAATCCATTCATTCTAGCACCTATTCACTGCTGCACTCACTCCTGCTCACCACTTAATTTATGTACTCATTCACTGCTGCATGCACTTACACATTCTCTCTCTGTTGCACTAGCTGACTGATCCTCTCACTTTATGGTGCGCTTATTCACTCCCATACACCCACATATTCATTCCTGTGCTTGCTCGTTCACTTCTGCTCTCAATCACTCCTGCATGGGCACGCATTCACTCCACCACACCTATTAATTACTCTATGCATTCTCTACACTCACACCATACACACTTCAAAATTCACTGCCTCACTTGTTCGCTTCTGTACTCACACTTTAACTGCTACTGGTTCATTCAGTCATTTACTACTGCAATCATTCACCAAGTGCACTCATTTATTCTGGTAGTCTTTCACTGATGTACTTATCCACCCCTTCACTCACACATTAACATTAATTGCATGCCATAGTCATTCAACCTGTGAACCCATGCATTCATTAATGTCTGCACACTCATTCATCCCTGCATTTCTATCTCGGTGCTACATTCACTTCTGCATGGCTCTTGGGGAAGCTTCATTTCCTGGCGCCTGAGTGCAGCTTGTCAGTGCTTTTCGAATTCCTGCCTGCCCAACTACGACTTCTTCCATTTCTTGAAACCAGAAGGTGCCCCCTGCACCCACCATGCCCCCTCCTAGACAGTAGGAAACATTTACTATACAGCCGCCAAACTGGCAGCGAGAAGTTCCTCCTCCAATCTTCAAGTCTTTCTTTCTTTCCTTCCACTGCTTTCTTTCCTCCATCAAACTTCTCACCCTTCACTCACTCTTTTCTTATTTTTTTCTTTCTTTCTTTTCTTGTTAATTTCTCCCTCTTTCTGCATTTCTTTCTCATTCTGTCCTTTCTCCCACTTTTTTATCTTTCCTAAATTACTCCTTTAATCATATCTCCCTTTCCTTCCTTCTTTCACTTCATTTTCAATCTTTTCTCACATTTTTCTTCTTTCAGTTGCCAGTTTGTCCAATTTCCTCACATTTCTCGACTTTTTTTGTTCTTACTTTCCTTTCAGAGGCATGTGTATATTTTAAAAGCCACAGGATCTCCCCGAGGTGCGCAATTTCCTTAAATTGCATTTCTGCTCTTCCTACATCTGTTTGGGATTCTGTATAATTAATACTTCCTGCTTGTCGTAAGCCCTCTCGCCACGGTGGGGAAATTAGCTAAATTGTCTTTACTCTTTCAGTTTATTAAAGAATCCTCCTTCAATAACTAATTATCCAGTGTCCCCCTACTGAAGTAACCAATTGGCCCCCATTTCACATGCACCGCCCCCAATCCCCATCTTGGTGTTGTCCAGATTCCTACTATTCACCCTTCACTCCATCCCTCATAGAGGTCTGTTTGCTGTTGTCTTCTCATTTGCACAAGATAAGTACATGTATGTGTGTGTGTGTGTGTGTGTATATATATATATATATATATATATCACCTACTGGGGGTTGCCAGCAGGTAGTTGTAGTTACGACCTCATAGCCAATAGGTCTCGCTTTTGGGACGGTATTAGTATTTAGTTATGCATCAACTGTTGCAAGGCTAAACACTTATAAGGTCCCAAAGGCGAGACCTATTGGCTATGCCAATGCTTGTTTCTTCTTTCTTCACATGTCCTACTTCTGTAAGCACAGTTAGAAACTAGCATTTAAAAAACCTTTGAAATTCACTGAAAAAACTGCCGGTTTCAGGCCCGTTATAGTTAGAAATTAGCATTTAAAAAAAACCGTAGAAATTCACTGAATAACCCCAAAAATGTGGGGGGGGGCCTGGGGGTCCTTGTGGGACCCCCTAAGCAGGTCTAGAGGGTCAGGGTATTTCTACCCTGCACCCTTTATACGTTTTGCACACTTGATCCACTGATTTCTTGAGCCTCGCTTCTACCGAGGCACAAAATGGCTGCCAACACTTCCTGGTTTGGAGTGTTTACAGCCAGTTGACAGCCAATTAGCATGCAGCTCGTGATCGGGAGGGTGCGCGCTGGGTGCGCATAGGGTGCGCGGATCCTCCGAGGCCATAGATATATCTATGAGTTTACTTTTGATTTTCTCAGCAACTACTGAACGGATTACACCATTTACCCAAAAGGCACGAGTGTGAACCAAGGGCTACCTCTTTGCCAAATTTTGTATCATTCCGTTCAGTAGTTCGGGCTGTAGTTGCGATTAAAGGTTCCTATGGAAAATTGCATGGGGAAAACACGTTTTGGGACCCCCCATTTTTTCTCGGCCCCCGCTTGACGAATCATCCCAAGACTTTCAGGATAGGAGCAAACCGGAGTGCCTCACCAGTTTTGAAAATTTCGCAAAGATTTGTCAACCGGCGCCAAAGTTATTCCAGATAGAATGTTGCGGATTTCCTATGGATAATAGGTCCTAACTATAACTACCTACTGGGGACCGCCAGTAGGTAATATATATACATATATATATATCAAAGGTAACCACCTTCACCAGCTACACACTCCTTTTGTCGCTTGCGAAGTAGCACACGAACCAAATTAAGGTGCAATATATCCGTTTATTCGCCCAGAGCAACGGCCATAACGTTTCGGCTCTCCTAGAGCCTTGATCACATGACAGCGTTGTGCTCATAGAGCCACATATTTAAAGTGCTAGTGCAGGCTACGTATCACATCACATGGGGTGGTCACATGCCGGGGGATTTGTTCACTTGGCCATAGACATAGTAGAAATAATATAATGACTTTGTATACGTTGAGCTCAAATTAATACCGGTAAAATACATCAGCAAGTAACAATTTAGTAATTACAAGGAATACAAATAAATCCTAATAATGCTCAATGAAAAGACATATTTTAAAAAAATAGCAGCATAAATGCCCAATTGTTCTATAACATGAAAAAATATCATTGTTGGCAATTGAATTACAGTGAGCAAACATGAAGCAACAATCCATTGTATCAACTTCTGTAAAAGTGAAAACCGTAAATTATGTACGATTTTTGCTAGGACCAAATGAAGCAAATATATTAATACCCCAAAGTGCATGTGCCTGATTGAACAAAGTAGCTACATGAAAAAGTGCAAATGTGTCAGTATACATAAATAATAAAATAAAGAATAAAAATTATACTGAATAACTCAGGTTCGAAAACGGACACAGCAAACGGTGTGCCACAGATGGGATAATATCACATCTAAAAGTTACGAGCAATAGAGTATTAAAAGAGTAAGTATGCAAAAGAATAAACGTATCAGATGACATTTAGACATAAAAAGGCAGGGTGCAAAGAAAGATGATTGCATAGCGTGTGAGGTTAAAACAGTATCTTCATGGATGGTAATGTTCAAAAGTGCTTCTCAAATTCAGATGTGCAAATACGCAAGAATAACCAATACAGTACAATGTGTCTAAAATAAGATAAATAGTAAAATACTAAATAAATAATTGCATTATTAAAACAATTAAATAGATTAAGACACATCACTAAGAAAAGTTAAGCATTGCCAACTGCACATCTGCCTCGAATATCATATAAATACATACAAAGAACACAAGGTGAAATCAAAGGGGGTGACCTATAGTATGTTGTTGTATCCCCATGGACACCAAAGCACGTTAAGGATTGAGATAAAGTAAAAGAAGATAAAATTACTAAGATATGCAGATCAAGTTCAGCCCAAGCATGTATGTAAATCTTCAGTCATGTTTAAACCAGTAGGGGTCTTGGTGTTAAGTTGCAGGATATAACGTGTCTCTAATCTGCGCAACTTAGTCTCACGGTCACCTCCCCTTCTGCTAGGTTCAATGGAGTCAATAACAAAATAACTGAGTCCCTTGATGTCACTCTTATGGGTTTCCTTGAAATGTCTAGCTACGGGGTAGGTATTATCTTGGTTTGAAATAGCGCGTAGATGTTGCAGCACTCGTTTGTGTGCCGCTAACTTCGTGCTCCCTACATACCTGAGATTACATGGACAAGTCAGGACATAAATCGCATATTCAGTTTTACAAGTTAACAACTTGTTGATCTTGTGCTGTTTGTTACTAAATGGGTCCAAGTATGTTTTTGTATTTATGCCATGGATACAAGCTTTGCATGTTTTGCACTTATAAAATCCACTATTTAGTTGCAGCCAGGAAGTTTTGTTTATAGTTTCAGGGTTCGTATTGACCAATGCTTCTCTCATTGAGGGGGCCCTACTATAGGTGATCAAAGCTCGTTGAGGGAGTAAAGAGCCAATTATTGGATCACTCTGAGCTGTGGGCCAATTCCTGTTAATTATTCTCCGAATTTCCATATGCTGCTTACTATAGCCCAGGATAAATCTAAAAGCATTGGGTGAACTACTGTCTTTCCTCCCCTGACAAGTTTGAGTCGTGGTCATACTAGTGCCTCTGATGGTGGGTGAAAGTAATTCATCTCGGTTGAGGGCATTAGATCTGGCAATGGCACTGTCAACAACGCTTGCAGAGTAGCCTCTCTCCCTAAACCTTTGCCGGCTGAGTGACTGGGCTACTCTAAGGTCATTCTCGTTGCTACAAATACGTTTGAGCCGCAACATTTCACCATAAGGTATACTCCTAATCAGGTGGGGCGGGTGGGCACTAGTAGCATGAAGGGTAGAATTTCCGGCAGTTAATTTGCGGAACAATCTAGTTTCTAGTTTGCCTGCCTGTATATATACCTCAGTATCTAAGAAAGTGACACTGGATTGGCTGCAGGTTGCTGTAAAATGGAGGTTTAAGTTATTGACATTAAGATTCTCAATAAAATTGTGTGCCTCTTTTAAAGACCCATTCCATATCACAAAGAGGTCGTCTATAAAGCGCAACCAAATTATCACATTTTCTTCAAGGTATTTGGCATAATCCCTCTGCAGTATCATTTCTTCCCAGTAACCCATGTGGAGGCAGGCATAACTTGGGGAAAAGCTAGCCCCCATAGCTACGCCCCTCAGTTGACGGTATAGAAGGCTATTAAACATGAAATTGTTGTTCAGTAGACAAAATTCTAGCATCGCAATCAACATCTCATTGTGAGATTCAAAAACAGCGGGTTTCCTAGATAAGAAATGTTTGATGGCATGAATGCCATCATTGTGCCCAATGCTCGTGTAGAGTGAAGTCACATCAAGGGCCAGCATCCAGTAACCATCTTTCCATTCCACCTTATTGATCTTGCGCAAAAAATCCCCTGTGTCTTGTACATAGGAATCCAGTGATTTTACAAAGTCCTGTAGAAAAAAATCAATATATTGTGATGTTTTTTCATACATGCCATTACGGGCTGAAATGATGGGTCTGCCCGGGGGTTTGGTAGCATCCTTATGTACTTTCGGAATAAAATACAGGGTGGGGATAACTGGATTGTCATTTTTCAGGTAATTGTACTCCGTTTCTGATAAGAGTTTATGCCTCCTCCAGCTCGCCAATTTATTCCCAAATTCACTATTGGATGCCAGAATGACTGCTGCTGATGTGCGGGTATAACAAACCCTATCATTGAGTTGTTCAAAGGCTTCATGATCATAATACTCCTTAGTTAATAAGACAATATTGCCCCCTTTGTCACTTTGACGGACAACAATCGTCTTATTGCCTTTGAGCTTGGATATAAGTTGATGGTATTGTTGTGTTTGCCGATTATAATGGCGTTGTCTATTCAGAGTTTGCATATGCAGCGTTTTAATTCCTGCAATTACATTTTCATTGAAAATATCAATGGCGTCCCGTGGCATAATAGGAATATACGTTGATTTGGGTCTGAACGGGGTAAGTAATCCCAGCAGGTTGGTACCAGTCTGAGGGTTAGCTTCATTGTTTCCGCCTGTGCCCTCGGTGTCCCATAGATCCTGTATGGCCTCCTGCAGTGATGTATCTTGTGCAGTATCAACACCATCACGTCGTTTGTTGTGAAGTGCAAAGGATTTCTTGAGCTTCATCTTTCTTACTGCTTTATATAGGTCTAAGCGTGTAGCGGCATAATCGAAGTCATTATGCGGTGCATATGATAAGCCCAATGCGAGAGTTCTTTTGTCACCCTCCGATAGTTCCAATGGTGTCAGGTTGATAATGGTTTTGGTGTTCTCAAGGATTACTGGTTCTTTGCCCAAAACCCTCTTCCTCTTCTCCTGTTCGTGCTTGACGCTCCTCTTCCTCGCCCTCTGCCTCTGCCTGGATTTGTAGTTTGTTCGCTTGCGTCGCGATCCATAGTTGCCGGTCTCGGGCGGAGGGTTTGCCTCCTCTCCTCGCATAAAAAATTTATATATATATATATATACTTTGCAGTTTTAAATAGCAGGAACAAGGGCACTGGAGTGCTTTAATTGAGCACCAGATTACATTACACAAGGTCAGATAATAATTTTTTAAACACAGGAGATTAAGTGATTTGCCTAGAATCAAAGGATGTTGACCCAATGCCGAGGCTTAAACCTGGTTCCCCAGATCCAAAGTCACCAGCTCTGGCCATTAGATCACAACCATATTTCTCAATTTATATGTGAGAGACATACACGAGTGGGATGATTGTGTATGATCATGTATAGTGATCACATTGTCTGTTGAAATGGCTTTGTGGAATAAACAAAATAGCAGCAATAAAATATTCAGAGGTTCATCAGGAGTCTTGCTTGGGAATACTTGCAAGGGTTTGTTTTAAAACTGGATTGTGGGACATATTTCAGCACCTTTGCATTAGTGGTGCTGGAACAATTTTGAGATTAGGGGAGCTGACATCAATGTTACACTACTAAAGTCATGGGGATTGTGAAACATCCTTGCTTTACACAAAGAACAAGTGCAGCATATGTGTTCAGAATAATTATGGTGCATTTTGGAGCATACTGTTGCAAATATATTACTAAAGCATTGTTTGGTATTGCACTGCTATTTACAGACAGCACATTTTCCATTGAAATGCCCACTCCACTTGCACAGAAATAAGGCTTTAATGATAAAACTAAAACTAAACTGATAATATCATTTGTGCCTCACCAAGTAGTGTCTTGATTTGTTCTAATCCTATTAAAATCTTTGTTTCCATCATAAACAGAATTACAAAAATAAATGTACTTAACTTTTGTTGCTTTCCTAACTGCTGATATATTCTCAAATGTGTACAGTTCCTTTGGGAAACAGCGTTTAGATCGCATGCGATAGATCACATGCCATTACAATGTGGTCAATATAACAACTACGTTGTAACATCGCGATCCATTACATCGCAAATTGTTACAACGACTTGCAAAAGGGGGCACGAGGTGTTGGACTTCCAATCCAACACCTTCCCTGCTGTTGCACAAACTGGAGTAGGACTAGTAAATAATACTATTCTTAAGTCCAGCGCGCCCCTTACAGCAAGTTTTGGTGGACAATTTCTTACATCTAATGGTGTTCACAAATGCATATATGCACCTTCTAAAAAATCGCAATATACCTAAGCCTGCAGGGACAGGTACTCATGTAAGCCATGTTACTGGAATTACTGTTTGTGTGCTTAATGAGAACCCACGGATTACCCCAGCTTAGGTCAATCGTTGTTCAGTCACAAGTGGCAAACCTCAAAAAGTGTTAAAGGTATTATTATGTATGTTAGTCTTTGGTTGTGCATGTACTAGCTGGGTTCGTAAAACGTACACATTTTCTAAACAAAAAAATAGTTTTTCTCCATTTCTACCTTCCATGAATTAAGGTTGCGCAAGGTTTTATTGATGACTGATAGATTTGGATAGAGTATTGTACGTACAAAGTATACCAGTTTCTCTGATTCAGGTTTATTGTAATTTTCAAGAAGTGCCCCTCGTTATCATTGGTAGTTCTTTTACATACTCTCTTCATGATGTTCTCAGTATAATGTCTAACCTGCAACTTCTGCGTAAGTATATCAGCCTGTTTCTCGGAGGTTGTCCGTTTGGAACAGTTTCTTTGACTTCTAAAAAACTGACTGAATAGAAGGTTTCTCCTAAGGGAGCATGGATGGTGGCCGTACATTAGCAGCAAGATGTTTCTGTATGTTGGCTTACTTTAAGTTTCAGTACTCAAAGACCCTGTCTCCGATGCGATACACAACTCAAGAATAGTGAGTTCTGCGTTACTCAGGGGATGTAGCAAGGGGTTGAATATACGTAATCAATTGATGAACCCAAAGCTGTGTCTGCATGCCCTTGACAAATGATAAAGACATCCGCCATGTACCTCTTTCAAACATGCGTATGGGTTCTGAACAGATTAGTGTGAATAAAGATATGTTGTTCTTCGTAAAGGCTTCCCTTGTAATGGCTTACCAGAGGCATGACAGAGTTAAGTCTACGGGCCAGATGTACGAAATCATGTTATTGCGATTGCCTAATAGTGTATTTTAGTGATTCGCTATTAGGAAATCGCAAACTGTGATGTACAACGGTGTGTTTGACACTGTGAGCGATTTTCAGTGGGTCGCAAATGGACCTGCCTCATCATTATCCATGAGGCAGGTCGCAATTTGCGTCCCATTGGGAACCGCTAAATCACAGGGTGGTGGTGCCTTGCTGGTGTCAGCAGACCACCATGCCTGTGAGCAGGGCCGGACTGGGAACCAAAATCGGCCCTGGCAAAGTGCTCGGCCGCCCCCCCTGGGGGTTGGGGGTGTGGCCAAGCTCTTTGCCAGGGCCGGTTTTCGGCCGATATTGTTACAGGGCCGATTTTGCAGCTATGCTGCAAAAACGGTCCTCAGGGGTCCAAAACCAGCCCCCGCCCGTGCGGCCCACCGGGGGATTGCCCGGTGCCCAGTACGGCCAGTCCGGCCCTGCCTGTGAGTGTTTTTAAATAAAGCAATTTTCTTTTTGTAATGTAGCCCGTTTTCCTTAAAGGAAAACGGTATGCATTTCAAAAATACAAATGAAAAGATACCTTTCCATTTTTTAGGAGCAGGCAGTGGTCCATGGGCCCACTGCCTGCTCTTAAACAAGCATTGACATAGCCAATAGGTCTCGCCTTTGGGACGTTATAAGTGTTTAGCCATGCAACACTTGATGTTGTTGCACCAAGGATATTGTGCTGGATAACTAAACACTTATAAGGTCCGAAAGGCGAGACCTATTGGCTATGCCAATGCTCGTTTATTGTTTTCATGTTTTACTGGTTTTTTTTATATAATTTTATTTTGAAAAATGTCCTTCTCATTAAAAATGATTTCTATGTTAAATTTATTAATGTGTCATATTTGTTTATATATGCTTTTAAATAGCATTTGTTTAATTGCTGTTAATATTTTTTATGTATTTTTGAATTGTTAAAATATTGGCTTACATTTTAAATACCTTGAAAACAAGGAGAGGGGCTCATTTAAGTCCAAAGGGACAGAGCACCAGAATTAACTTTATAGTTAAGAAATTTTTCCCTTTGAACTTCATAAACAATCTTTACTTAGATCACCAACTCTGCACCATACAGTCGAATATATCACTCAGTCAAATATATCACACACTTAGAACAAATCAAAATGAGATGTGAGAAAAATTACACTAAATTAAATAAAATTTATTGACACATTAATAATCTGATTCACAGCAATAGGTTATCAAATAGAGTACCACAAATACATTATCTTTAAAAAACACATGTACATATTCATCCACAAAGTACATAATTAAAACAGTATAATCAATTCAATATTTCATAGGAAGAAAATGAATAGGCATCAATTGGAAGGAAAATATATATAGAAAAGCACTAAAATTGTGCCTTAACAATGTTGATTTGCAACCTTTGTGGACCAGAAATAGCCGGGAGCTATTCAACCAGATTTTTAAGATTCTAGTCCCAAGACAAAGTCCACCAAGAATTCTGCGTCGACGCGTTTAGGTGGGATAAAAAGATAAAACCACCTTCTTCAGGACTGGCAATAATATTCCTTCCTTTAGTACATATTAATGAGCATACCTAACACAAAACATAATACAAAATATATTGAAAACAACAAAAGACATACATATTTTTCAGAAACATTGAAAATCTTTCTTTTAAAACATTCTTTTAGTATTCCAAGAATTAAGAAACCTTGCTGTAACAAGATCAATATAAGAAACAACCATGCAAAAAATAATCTATAAATTCGGTCTCTGTTACCCACTAAAGGGAATTCATAAATTTCTACACATCCCACTAAGAGTGTTCAATAGCATGCCACACAACTCATACAGAACTACAACTCACACATCTTGGCATAAACATATTAACCCAAGAACACTAGAAGACTCATCCTACGTGGTTTTAATAAAAAAATAATAATACTAGCGTTGATAATTAGAGGCCCATATCGCCCTACATTTTGCTATGTGAATCCATAATCAAATTACAGACATGTATCCCCCAAAGAAAATGAGGTAATACATGAAGACCATCATAGATATATCAATACCTCAGCTCATGCCTGTGTATATTAGCTGGTAAAGAACCTCTGGGCTTCTAAAGACAGGTCTCACTAATGTGGTATAAATCTGTCAAAGAGCAAAAAGATGGCTATTTGTTAGTTAATTAAACGACCATGTATAATTTAACATACTACAACCATTTTAGAAACTAAGCTACTGTTAAATTCTCACCTTAATATATTTGGAGAGAGCTCGTTTCACATATTTATCTTTAATTTGATGGACCTGGTTTTAATCACGGTCTATATATGAAAATGAATTCATTATCTCTAATCATCAAAATGTAAATATTTATTACTTTACTACCTAAAATATATATTCAGATAGCAGCAACTTACCAAGAATTTAAAAACACTGTCTCAAACAAATGTAGACAGAAAGATCAAACGATTATTTTTCGTATTGAAAGAATTTGTTTAAAAAGAGCGAAGGTTCTCTGTTTCCAAATTAAATTTGGGTAGGGTGTGGAGAGAAAAAGTTTGGCCCAGTAAGAGTGCTGTGATATTGATCACAAGTCCAATAAATCACCTTGTGTTAAATTCCTCAGTAAGACCGAGGTGAAAACAGCATGAGCAATATTGTAATTAATTGGCATTGTGCTTAGCCTATGGTAAACGCCCCTAAAGTAATTAACAACGGGGACACACTACAACGAATACAATAGATAAAAAATAAAAAAAAGAGACCCGTTTGGAGGTGCCATCTAGAAGTTATACATAGAGAACCTTCTCAAATCTTCTTATCAAAAACCTAATAGAGACCTAACATCAATAAAACTACAGATACGCTACTAAAGAGCCTCTCAGATCTCCTTGTCAAAAAAAAGCTAATAGGGACCTAACATAAATAAAACTACAAAATACGCTGCTCGGTGATATCACTACAAATCACACGATGATAGCAAATTGTGTCTAAGCCACACTATACAAGTCAGCAAGAAGCAAACTCCAGTGCCAAAAACACCACAGTATAAGACCAATGTATTTCGGCAAGTCAGACGATGTCCATAAATTACGGCTCGTTCTTACCTTAATAGCTCTACATGACAAAATTCTCGAGTGCCAAATAATGCATCTCTGTGAGAAGCGAGCAAACGCTTTCACATCCGCGGAGACGCATTATATACACGTCACTACGTAGAACGACGCCGGGGCTTCACGTGCGTGGTGAAAATAGTATGAAACCGAACACGAATCTTACAACACAAATGCCGCCATGTTTGGATGCACATCTCTGTGAGAAGCGTTTGCTCGCTTCTCACAGAGATGCATTATTTGGCACTCGAGAATTTTGACGTGTAGAGCTATTAAGATAAGAACGAGCCATAATTTATTTACATCGTCTGACTTGCCGAAATACATTGGTCTTATACCATGGTGTTTTTGGCACTGGAGTTTGCTTCTTTCTGACTTGTATAGTGTGGCTTAGACACAATTTGCTATCATCGTGTGATTTGTAGTGATATCACCGAGCAGCGTACTTTGTAGTTTTATTTAGGTTAGGTCCCTATTAGCTTTTTTTGACAAGGAGATCTGAGAGGCTCTTTAGTAGTGTATCTGTAGTTTTATTGATGTTAGGTCTCTATTAGGTTTTTGATAAGAAGATTTGCGAAGGTTCTTTATGTATAACTTCTAGATGGAACCTCCAAACGGGTCTCTTTATATTTATTTTTTTATCTATTGTATTCGGGGTAGTGTGTCCCCGTTGTTAATTACTTTAGGGGTGTTTACCATAGGCTAAGCACTATGCCAATTAATTACAATATTGCTCATGCTGTTTTCACCTCGGTCTTACTGAGGAATTTAACACTAGGTGATTTATTGGACTTGTGATCAATATCACAGCACTCTTACTGGGCCAAACTTTTTCTCTCTACAGCCTACCCAGATTTAATTTGGAAACAGAGAACATTCGCTCTTTTTAAACAAATTTTTTCAATACGACAAATAATCGTTTGATCCTTCTGTCTACATTTGTTTGAGACAGTGTTTTTAAATTCTTGGTAAGTTGCTGCTATCTGAATATATATTTTAGGTAGTAAAGTTATAAATATTTACATTTTGATGATTGGAGATAATGAATTCATTTTCATTTATAGACCGTGATTAAAACCAGGTCCATCAAATTAAGGATGAATATGTGAAACGAGCTCTCTCCAAATATATTAAGATGAGAATTTAACAGTAGCTTAGTTTCTAAAATGGTTGTAGTATGTTAAATTATACATGGTCGTTTAATTAACTAACAAATAGCCATCTTTTTGCTCTTTGACAGATATATACCACATTAGTGAGACCTGTCTTTAGAAGCCCAGAGGTTCCTTACCAGCTAATATACACAGGCATGAGCTGAGGTATTGATATATCTATGATGGTCTTCATGTATTACCTACTTTTCTTTGGGGGATACATTTCTGTAATTTGATTATGGATTCACATAGCAAAATGTAGGGCGATATGGGCCTCTTATTATCAATGCTATTATTATTATTTTTTATTAAAACCAAATAGGATGAGTCATCTAGTGTTCTTGGGTTAATATGTTTATGCCAAGATGTGTGAGTTGTTGTTCTGTATGAGTTGTGTGGCATGCTCTTGAACACTCTTAGTGGGATGTGTAGAAATTCATGAATTCTCTTTAGTGGGTCACAGAGACCGAATTTATAGATTATTTTTTGCATGGTTGTTTCTTATATTGATCTTGTTACAGCAAGGTTTCTTAATTCTTGGAATACTAAAAGAATGTTTTAAAAGAAAGATTTTCAATGTTTCTGAAAAATATGTATGTCTTTTGTTGTTTTTAATATATTTTGTATTATGTTTTGTGTTAGGTATGCTCATTAATATGTACTAAAGGAAGGAATATTATTGTCAGTCCTGAAGAAGGTGGTTTTATCTTTTTATCCCACTGAAACGTGCCGACGCAGAATTCTTGATTGAATTTGTCTTGGGACTAGAATCTTAGAAATCTGGGTGAATAGCTCCCGGCTATTTCTGGTCCACAAAGGTTGCAAATCAACATTGTTAAAGCACAATTTTAGTGCTTTTCTATATATATTTTCCTTCCACTTGATGCCTATTCATTTTCTTCCTATGAAATATTGAATTGATTATACTGTTTTAATTATGTACTTTGTGGATGAATATGTACATGTGTTTTTTAAGAAAATGTATTTGTGGTACTCTATTTGATAACCTATTGCTGTGAATCAGATTATTAATGTGTCAAGAAATTTTATTTAATTTAGTGTAATTTTTCTCACATCTCATTTTGAGTTGTTCTAATTGTGTGATATATTTGACTGAGTGATATATTCGAATGTATGGTGCAGAGTTGGTGATCTAAGTAAAGATTGTTTATGAAGTTCAAAGGAAAAAAATTCTTAACTATAAAGTTACATTTTAAATATATATATATGTATATATTCTATTTACTTAGTTTAAAATATGAATTCAAACTATGTGTATATGTTAATTCTAATATTTAAATACAATTAGATAAATTATCGGTTGCACATATATTTACTTTTGTGTTATGTTTGATATTTTAAGTTTAATATATGTAAACAATTATTTCATTATTGTTATTGTTTTTATCTATTTAAGCATTGTTTGGACTACTATAAATCCGAGCAGCATAGACTAATTGTAAATACACACTAGGCTCTGTCCGAGTAACAGGTCTCTATCCATTTAGGGTCACAAACGTATATCTCTCTTAAAAAAAATTATAATTGTCCTTCAAGTCATATGTGCAGCACTCTAGTCTGTCAGGAGCAAAGCCTGCAAGACTGGGAGCAGTGATTGTGTCCATCCATTGAATCATGACCACATACAGGTTAAACAAACACAAACAGTTAACAGCAAGAGCGGTACAATGAGAGCCAGAAAGATGTAAGTGAGCCAGGAATTAGATAACCAGAAGAGCCCTAGAGCCAAGGGATGGACGGCGAGCTAGGAGGGTAAGCAGGAGAGAAGCAAGAAAGGGCTAAAAGAACCGTAGGGAGCAATAAAATACAGGAGTACTAGAGGTGAATGGAGCCAGAAAACACAAAGGCAGTAGCAGAACATGACGGCGGTGGAGACAGGAAGTAGATCAGTGAAAGAGAAAAGAAGTCAATGGTGAGCAACATCCACCGTCCACACAATGGGCAAGGACAGGGAGAGAAGAACTTATGTGGAGTTTGGTACCATAAGGCCGCTCATCTTTGCTTATCCTTGGGCCAAGCGAGACAAGCAGGATGGATCCATGGAGAGCCACCTTAGAATGGAGACTCCGTGGTTCTGGCCACTGCACCAGTAGGTGCCCAGGCTGGTACTCACCTACACACAGTCCCTCTCCTCATGCTCCGATGACAACATTGCATGCCGAGGAACGGACTGCGGTTCACAGGGACCTAGAACTATATCACACAAGAGTAGTACATGAAATGGAAATATAAAAGTGCAAGTACTCACAGTGCCCGTGTACCTATGTCCTGCTGAATAGTGCTGGTACTCTCCCATTAGAAGTATTGCAGCTCTGCCGAGAAGTGAAGATACTCTCCCTTTCAAATGAAAGAAGTGCATGTCCTCAGTTCCTGACAGGACAGGTCCATTCATAGTCCTGCGAGAGCAGCTCACCCAGGAGTCTCCGGGTTTGGGCAAGGCAAAGAATCCCACAGTGCATTCCAAGACACCCAGAGATGGAAGAACTCTACAGGAGTGTGTCACACAAACGGAACAGAGGGAGAGGGGGAGGTGTAGAAACAGTCAGAAGTGTGACACACTGGGTTGTGCAATGCTCTAGAGTCACATATCACCAAAAGAAACCGAGGTGCACGGATGGGCTCTCAAACCCTAGAGTAAAACATGAGAACTAAGAAGGAGAAACAGAATAAGAGCCACTGATGGAGGGGGGAGACAAAGAACGACGTGAACAGCATGGACTAAATAAATGTGACTATGGGAGGAAGGCGGCCAATTGACAGAGAGCAAAAGAGGGGGAAGGAGCTACAGAGGGGAGAAAAGAGAGGAAAGAGGATCAAGAGCCCGTAGTTAGTATAACAGTTGGGTGGAGACACTGTGATTTGAGAAATGGGGAAACGGGAGCGAGAGCAGCAGAGGGAGGAAACACCCAGAAATCCATGCACAGGGTGACGAAAAAGCGCATGATCGCAGGTGAAAGAGTGAAAGATGGAAGCCAGAAACATGAAAGATAATAACGAATGAGAGCAGCTGAGGGCAAGAGCGTCGAAACACCCCGAGGACAGACACGAATGACAGCAAAAGATGGGAAACAGACACAGGAAATACACAACGGGGAAGAAGAAAGGTTAAAACTGGAAAATGGGAGATATACGAATGGGAGTAAAAGAGGAACATAAGACCAACCTAAGGAGAAAAGGAGAGCAGAGAGAGGAGGAATTAAAGAGGCTGGGGAAGAAATATAAACGTGAAATCAAAGGGAGAACGAAGAGTAAGAGTTTCAGAAGGAAGAAAGGAGCAGGGAACCTGAAGGGGTGAAAGGATAGATCTCCCCCGTTGGTTTGGTCTCCCCCTACTCAGAGGGGAGCTTACAAATACAGCTATAAGCTAACTAGATGCTCTCCCCCATAGGTTTGGTCTCCCCCTACGGGGCTTATGCGAAAGACCAAACCGACGGGGGAGAGCATCTAGTTAGCTTATAGCTGTATTTGTAAGCTCCCCTCTGAGTAGGGGGAGACCAAACCGACGGGAGAGATCATATGCTCGGTCAGCCGGGAAGCGCTGGAAGGGAGGCAGATGGCGGCTGCGCGCGTGCAAGCTCGCGTGAACGCAAGCGCTAGGCCACCAAAAGCCTGCTGTGGCAGCACTTTGAAAACCCCAATACTAAATGTCTCGGAGCAGCGCATGCACTGGCTCAGCAAGACCTAAAAATGTTGGAGCCCACATTCACAAAGGGGAAAGGGTCCCTTCGGAGCCCTTTCCTGTTTGCGAATGTGTTACCACCAATACCACTAACTTGAAGTTGGTGGTAAATGCTAATATTTTGCGACTGCATTCCCAGTCGCAAAACATTCATACATACCAGTGTTATTCGGTATTAGGAAAGATGCCCTAAACACGCCTCCTCCTAATACCGAAACGCAAAAGCAAAATGCAATTCAGTATACCGAGTCACATTTTGTCTTCTGTATAGAAGGCAAAATGCATTTTGCCATTTGTGACCGGTAAAATGCTTTGTACTTTTGCCTGTAAATGTTTCTGCAAAGAGTGAGAACCTTCCTCGCCATGGCAAAGGTATTCAAATTCCATCCTTTCCATGTAAGCAAATTAGGTGTAAGTACTTCATCTGCACTTTCCATTGCTACATGCTTGCAGTCATCAGCCAGTATTTGTGCCAACATTATGTGATGACTCATTACAAAGAAAATAAAGCACAAGAACGTTCAAGTGCTGTTTTGTCTCGCAAAACAATTCAAGAAGATACATCATTCCCTAATGAAAATTCCAGCCTCATCATCCCAGTTGGGACACACACTCATAATGACTTGCTGAGCTTTAAGTTTGCTTTCGTCCAGAGACACCCACTGGCGTAACGAAAAGTGAGGGGGCTTCCCTGCACGGTATGTAGAGGAGCCCCCACCGAGCTCAATCAGGAGCTCTCCGGACAGAGTGCAGTGCCGAGGGGGCCCCTTGGAGCTTGGGGCCCCTCCCGCACTGCAGGGGCTGTGGGGGCCTGTGTTACCCCCTGGAGACACCAATCTGTGAGCTCAGACCAAGGAACGGCAGGGGGAAACAGTCGGAACACCTCAGCCATGTGTGTTCCGACATCGGAAGCGCAACCACGCTTGCCTTAACCGCTCATATGCGTTGTTAAGGCAGTGTGCGGTCTAGCTGCTGGCTGCTGCAGGGACAGAAGCAAGAAGACCTTGTCAGGAAGAGAGCCAAGGTGAGGTAAGTGGGGCTGGGCTGAGGGGAGTAGTTTTCTGGGCTGGGGTCATCAAGGTAGTTTTCTGGGCTGGGAGGGATCGGGGTCGTTTTCTGGGCTTGAGGGGTCAGGGGTAGTTTTCTGGGCTGGGGGGGGGTCGGGTTAGATTTTAAAAAAAGGGTTTTGCATTTTAGACCTAAGGGCAGTGGAAGCAGTTGGCGTAGTTTTAGGGACAGTGCAGAGGGGTGGGTGGGGGTCGGGGTAGTGTTTGTTAAGGGTTAGTGACAGCGTGGGTGTGGGGTGGGAGGGGTATTTGGACCTCAGGTCGGGGGTGGGTAAGGAGTTTGTAGCTTAGAATGGCGGAGGGGGGGTCGTGACCTTAGCCACACATACCTGTTTACCATTCATACCTTTGCCATGAAATTACGTGATAAAGGCATGCATGGTAAAGAAATGCGTGGTTAAGACGCATTCGTGGTTTAGGCTGTGTGGTAGAGGCATGTGTGATTTAGCCATGCGTGCCTCTATCATACAACCAACGGCAGGAACAGAGGGCCTTTAAATTAAAAAAGACGTGTTAATTTTAGACCACAGTGATTACATTTGCGTTAGATTGAAACAAATGGGAAAGATGTACTGCACCATGTTGACTTTGCCTTTTTGAGAGGGCTATGTTGAAATTCGGATACCCACAACTTCTTGGAGATGAAGGCTCTTGTAACATTGAGGGCTTTGATGAGTTTACTTACATTTTGATAGGGAAATGGTGGACCAATACCACTGTTTTCTGTTTCGTGGGGAGGAGATGTGTGCAGCAGTAGTGGGAGATAGGTCACTACTATAACCTTCTTGTTTTCACTGTGCCAGGTATGCTTCCTAGTAACTCTTCAGACTCTTCAGGAATATGGGTACCCAAGCAGATGTATGGTTCAGTTACAGAGACGTTTTAATGGATGGGCATAGTAGGGAATTGCCCAGGGGTCCCAACTTCCAAGGGGTCCCATGGGAAGGTGATTTTTCTTTCTCTATCGCCTCTATTTCCATTACTGTCCTTCTGTCTGCCTATCTTTCTTTCTTTCTTTCTTCCTCTCAAAATTCTTAAATTGACACTGCCACCTCTTCCACATGACCTACCCAACTCAGTAAGAGTGCATCAGTCACAAACATTAATTCTGGGTGAGGTAGAGGGATCTGCCGCCCATCCAACTGTGGGCGAGCAACCACTACAGCAGATCTATTGCAGTCTCCCCACACACCTGGATGGAATCTGACAGATTTTCTTGGTGCTAAGCCCAATGGCACTTCAGATCCCACTGTAGCACCCGCATGCGCCACCTGGTGTGATTCACAAGCAGGATGCAAGAGGCCAAAAGGCCCTGAAGCTGCATAGTCACTCTCACTGAGACCCAGATTGCAGGCTGAAACATTAGGATCATGGCCAGAATGTCCTAGACTCATTGATGTGGAGGGATTGCTTGTAAGAGCACCCTATCCTGGATGGCTCCAATGAATGAGGGCCGCTGTGAAGGAATCATGTTTGACTTTGGCAAGTTAATGGAAAATCCCAACAATGTCAACACTTCGGCCATCGTCTGCAGGTGGCTAGTGACTATTTGAGGTGAACCCGCCTTCAGAAGCCAGTTGTCACGGTATGGGAAGTCTTGTATTCCCAAAGTCCACAGATGTGCTACAACGACCACCATCACTTAGGTGAACACCCTAGTTGCAATGCTAAGGCCAAGAGGAGAATACGGAAAACTGAAAATGCTCCTGGCCCACCTAAAACCGCAGGTAACATCTGCAGAATGGAACTACTGAAATATGCATCAAACAAATCTAGCGCTACAATCCATTCTCCTGGATACAGGGCAGACAGAACTTGGGCCAGGGTGAGCATCCTGACCTTGTATTTCCTTAGAAAGAAAATCAGAGAGAGAAAATCTAGGATTGGGTAAAGGAGTAACAACTAGTACCAATTTCTGAAAGCAGCGCTAAAGTGATGCTGTGGTGTGGGTGGCATGTCTGGAGGATAGGAAAGGAAAGGTAAGGACTAACCTTGTTCTACAATCTGGAGCACCCACTGATCTGAGGTGATGCACCTCCATCTGAGGAGAAAGCAGGTGATCCTGCCACCAACTGACCGATCGTGAGTTGCCAAGTTTAAATTAAAGATGTTTTGATGCAGCTGTAGAAGGGGGGCTCAGATTTCGGCAGAACAGTTCCTGAGCATTGCCGGCTTGCCCCCCGACCTCGTCCTCTAAAGGACTAAGATGTTTGCTGCAGCTGAGGTGAATTTAATCTCTGTCTTTGTAGGTAGCCTCACGAAAGCCTCATTAGGAACTGCTGGTAAACTATCAGACACCGATCCCATAAAGCATGGTTGTGTCTTCCTAGGGTAACAAATGCCTGCATTTTCTTTGATTCATATTGTAGAACCTCAATTAAAGAAACACAGACAATTGTCAAGTTTAATAAGTAGCTTTATATGTGATCCACAGGAACGTGAGCGAAGCAGCAGCATGTCCAATTTGCAGTAGTTTATCAGATGTTTTATACACAAAAAACACAGAAAGGCTTGATGATACAGATCCAATCACATTACACAAAGTTGATTTCTTCATCATACATGATGAGTTGTTGAACAAAGGAGACATAACATTACAGGGGCATTAAGTGTACAACCAATCACAGTGGAATAAACAGCTCGTGATATAAGATAGCAACAGGTAAGGTGTTTACCTATCCTGGTGGCTGAGATCATTCAATGTGTCAATACGGGGGTTTACACAATGCCTGTGCACTCAATTGCAGACACTTGGTCTTAGGTATATATGGCCATTAACGTATGTGTTGGAAACCGGGCAACCGGGTTAGCAGTCACCAGGTTCCCAGCACAATGGTAGCTCGGCTCGAGCGGTTGGGGGTCAGGCACCGTGTTAAGCATACGTCACACCCTCACAATAACCATGCGTTCATCCGTTCCAAAACCGACACTACACCGTAAAAATAATGCAAGTCAAATTGAAAATATATATATCTTTATCTTATTTTCTCTTAGTTGCAGGTTTCATAACATAAATACAATACAATGGGATTTTCCTTCAAAAGAGCAGGTCAAATAAATAATACTACTTAGGAATTTCAATAAATAGGGTCAGGTCATCATTACACAAAGAATAAATAGGTGTGCAATAAATACAGATGGCAAATAAATACAGTCAGACAATAAATACAGTGCAGGAATAAATTAGTGGATGACAATAAATAAAGCACCTCAATAAATAAGGTAAAACAATCAATGACAGTTACAGTTCAAATCATTTTCATGAGGTCACTTGGTCTTACTTTGCCCATACACAACTTAAGGACACTTGGATGGCATGGGGGTGTCCCACCTAGATTGATCACGGCTGGGGCCTAAGCTGAGGCAGAACAAGAGTAACCTAAAGATCTGGCCCTCCAAACCACACAACCCTTTATGGAGGTCACTGTACCAGTCTCAGTTCACCCCTGGCACTCCCAGGCTGGTTCTAACACCCCTTTAGCCCCTAGAATGGTCTTTTAGGGCTCCACGGGGCCTCAGACGCCCCCTCTACCACTTACTGTCCTTTTCAAGATGATCGGCTCCGCTCGGCACCGTGTCGACGCCGTGAGGCGGCTCCGGATTGATGTCGTTGGGCGGCCTCGACTCAATGTCGCTGGGCGGTCTCGACTCGATGTTGCTGGGCGGCCTCGGCGCAATGTCGCTGGGCGGCCTCGGCTCGATGTCGCTGGGCGGTCTCGGCGCGATGTCGCTGGGCGGCCTCGTCTCGATGTCGCCTTCCGGCGTTGCAGGGACTCGGACTCCCCACTTCCTGGTGTCTCCGGAGTGCGATCCCCACTCCCGACCTCCGGCGCGCTTCACCTCAGTCTCCGGCGACTCCGGTGGGCGGACTTCACTCCCCCGTCGACGCCTCACCTCGACCTCAGGTGACTCCCGACTCGACCTCCGGCACCTCTCCACGACCTCCGTCGGCGCCCTCACTCGACCTCGGGTGACTCCTTACTCGACCTCCGGTGCCTCTCTACGACCTCCGTCGGCGCCCTCACTCGACCTCTGGCGGCTCCGGGTACGACGTCTGCTTTCTGTCAGCGCCGCTTCTCTACCTCCGGCCCCAGGTCTCCAGGCTTCTCGACGTCAGGACTCCAGGAGGACACTGCTGAACAGGTCAGGAGCTTGCTGTTCTTCTTCTTTAAGGCCTGTTCCAACTATTCAGTCCTTTAAGATGGTTCTTCTGATCTTGATCCCACACAGGGCTTTAGGTTGGGCTTGGTCAGTAGAGACTAGCATCAAGGGTGGGTTTCTGGACCCCACTCCAAGCACTGGTTTCCACCTCTACTGCCTTACTCCGACCTCCTTCTATCTCTGTCCTCTCTCTTCTCCAGTCAGTTGCCAACTGCCACTCTGAGATGGCCTCCCAACATTCTAAACTGCCTCCCACTGTCACAGGGTTCTAGAATGTTACAGAAGGTTCTAGAAACCTCCAGTGGGTTCTGGTGATGTCACAGGTGACAATGGGTGGCCACCATTTTGTGGCTCAGGCCCTCAGACAGAAGTTCCAGGGGTAGGGAAATTGGCTCCCTGACCCTGCATCAACACTAAAAAGTCTGGTGGTTCCCAAAAAGGAAAAATTATAACAGGGATGAGGCAAAAGTGGGACAAAATAAATAATGATGAGGAGGGACCACCCAAAGGGCTGACAGGTCCAATTTGCAGTAGTTTATCAGATGTTTTATACACAAAAATACAGAAAGGCTTGATGATACAGATCCAATCACATTACACAAAGTTGATTTCTTCATCATACATGGTGAGTTGTTGAACAAAGGAGACATAACATTACAGGGGCATTAAGTGTACAACCAATCACAGTGGAATAAACAGCTCGTGATATAAGATAGCAACAGGTAAGGTGTTTACCTATCCTGGTGGCTGAGATCATTCAATGTGTCAATACGGGGGTTTACACAATGCCTGTGCACTCAATTGCAGACACTTGGTCTTAGGTATATATGGCCATTAACGTATGAAATTGGAATGAGAAGCATAGCAACCGCTTGTCACGTACACTTGTGACTTGGTCATTTCTCAAGGCCTTGCGATTACAGCAAAAGTACAGACAGTTCACTTGGAGGCCAAGGACTGTGTACACTCTGCAGGCCTGCTCCTATTGAGTGTCACAAAATGGAACCTGAAATAAAACTCAATTCCACATTCCCTCCTCTGACACTCAATAGTGTCATCCAATCAAGTTCAATGACTATTGTTTTCCTTGTTTCATGTTCAATGGGAAGCTCTGCTCTGTGCTTCCTGGGTCTACACATTTTAGTTGGGATGAATTGTTGTACAACGGCCATTCTTATGAAAAGAAGTAGCAAGATACCAAGTCCTATACATATTTCTTTTAATTTCCATGTTTCCGATTGTCCCCGCCAGGCAGACATGGAATCCCATAATCTTCCTTTCTCGATTTTCCTAGGGCAGCTCAGGCATCATCCGATAAGTCATCTGTCAACCTTGCCACCTCGTTTATCCTATGACTATTATGAGACATTCTAAGTGGTGGTATTATTATACCTAGCCCTGTGAGCATACTATTAACAATAAAGTTGAAGACACGCACTACCAAGATGTTTCAGGTTTGTAATGTTGTAGCGTGCTACTGGAGAATCACTTTCTAATCCAAAAAGTGTAGAATGTGTAAAACAGGCAAGTTGCATCTTCTGGCTAGGAGATGACCCCCGTGCACAACTGTTGGTCCCAAATGATGGGTAAGAATTTAATCAAAATAAATAATTCTCCAATTGAACCAATTGCTCTTCGCTGTGATGTTTATTTACATCAGTCTAAGATATTGCTTCATATCAAATTTCATGCCTGTTTTAGACGAAAATACATATGTACAAGTTCAATATATCAATCCCGATGCATTTCAGGCAGCCCAGTGCCCTTCATCAGGGGAAACCATCTGCAATAAGATAAATACAAGCATTTACATGAAGAAAGCACCCCAAATAGGTATAACAATGCAAGTGAGGTTGTAAAACCTTATCTCCCACATTTGAAAAGAAAGAAGTAGGTGAACAAAAATGTGAAAATAGAGGTGCAAATATCGAAGAACAAATCGGTGCACATGAGAACGTGACAGAATCAGAGTTAAGAAAATAAACATCACAGCGAAGAGCAATTGGTTCAATTGGAGAATTATTTATTTTGATTACATTCTTACCCATCATTTGGGACCAACAGTTGTGCACAGGGGGACATCTCCTAACCAGAAGATGCAACTTGGCTGTTTTAAGCATACTATTAATCCCATTGGCCATTCTTCCGTGCCTCATAATCCCCCTGCTTGCTCCATGCCTTACTTCAGGCAAATGTTGAACATGGTTCAAGCTGGGTGTCACAAAGGATAGGTAGCAACTTCCATACGACCCCCTGGGCAAAAATTAAGTTCATTTTCTACACACACGGTGCTTCCCTTTATATCCAATTACCTCTGGGGACAACCCCTTAATCTTTCCTTCCTTCCCACTGGAATTGTGTAAATGTATGTAATGTTGGCTACTATTTCCCATATATATATATTTATCCAGATGTTTCTTTCTGGTTAGGTTCATTGAGTATTTAATAATATTGCATATCTCTTTTTTTTCCACTGACAATTTTAGGAAGAACTCGAAAGGGAGATGGGTGACAAATGGGGTAATTTGAGAATCTCATGTTTGTTTTCAAGTGCCTCTAATGACCCCAAAACTCACAACTCTTGTTAAAGGCACCACACTAGATGTCATCTCATCTTCAGTGCTGAAAAGGAGATGTGTGCAAACATAATATTTAGAAACATAAAGGACTACAACATATTTTTCTAACTATCTAACATACTTATTTCCATCATATTTCTGTCTTAACTGAGCCCATTCCTGTGAAAAGTCATGTAATATTTCAGAGACCTTTAAAATTCATTTGCTGTCACCAATCTTTAGTCTGTTTATAGGACCTTTGAACACGATGAGTATTACTGTTGTTATTGTTGCTGTCAAAAGGGTGCACAGGACTGTCACTGCCCAGACCCACTTCCTGGTATATTTTACAGAGGTGTCAGCCATTACGTGCGTCAGAGGTTACCGGGACTTTTACGCACACTTTACAGCGATCTTATCCGATCGTTGGCTGCAACAAGTAGGCTTTCCAGACCTTATGTTGTAACCTGTTTTGTGTTTAAAGGAGCTAGTAGCCCTTCCTTGGAAATGTCTAGCTGTTGTTGCTGTACCAATTGAACAGTGTTCCCAAGCAGTCTGGCAGGGCCTGCAGCAACTAGCAATACATATAATGCAATACCTCTGTTAGGGGCATAGTTACAAGGGCCATATCTCCGCTTTTTTGGCTTTTAAAGCCAAAAAGGCGGAGATAAAAATATCGCCCTATTTACAAGAGGGTGATAACATGCATTAGCGCATGTTAGCACCCTTTTACCCGACGCCTCCCTTTGCATCTCTAATGAGATGCAAAGTGGGTGTCACTGAGCAGTACAACCTTGTAAATATCGCTGATGTACACATCACGATATTTACAAGGCTGCCCACGCATTTTAGCAGATGTTAGTTTTTGGAGAAAACAGCTGTTTTCTCCAAAAACTAACGTCTGCTAAAATGCAGACTTAGCTATACTTACCATTGGGGGTGGATTATGCTGATACGACCACAGGGTCGTATCAGCAAGGTTATCGCCGTTTTCCATGGAACATCGCTAAAAAACCAGCGATGTTCCATGGAAAACATCGCTATCGCTGGGAAATTATAGCCATTGCGCTATGCGTTGTTAATACAACGCTAGCATGGCGATAATTTTCTGCGATAGCCAGCGATAACATTTTTCTCACTAAGAGCGGACAGCGATAATTATCGCTGCCGCTTGTTAATATGCTCCTGGGTTCCTATGGCAGCACAGTGGCAGCAGAGAATCAATCATCAGTGATGGTAATGGAGACTCAATTTAATAATTCAGTCAGGATATGTTTTATTGCCAGCAAAGTCAATGGAAGTGCATGAATTCGAAGATGGTTAGGCGGTCACCTTTCCACTGCACCCAATACTGGTGGGTGAGAGGCACAGTGGCGCTTCTGCATCGCCCCAACCCTCTGCAGATGGGAAGCAATTATAGAGTCTGTTGTCCTGATTGAATCAAGTCTTTAAAGAAGTATTTGGCAAGAGCTGACGCATGTCGGTTCTCTTGCACAGCCTTCAATTCAGAAGGGGAACAAATGAATCCTTAACAAATTGGTCCTTGATGGAAATAGTCATTGGTAAACAAATTGCATAAAGGTGTTTTATTGTAAGTTTTTATTAACTGAACATTAAAAAAAAAAGATTTCACTTTCACTGGTAAACATAATTCTACCTATCCCCTGCTCTATTTGCACACATCTCCTTAATATCTATAGTGTATCTCATATGGGGCAACCTATCTATATTTAGCAGTACAGATATTCTTATGGTGGCTATGGGACAGTAACTCCCTGAAACTTACTATGTAGAAATATCACATCCCTAATTATAGAGCAATTGCTTAATGTGTAAATGCATTGCACGTGTGGACAATGCATTAGTCGTGCATTTCATTTTGACCGTTTGGATGACAATAACCGACCCTGCCGAAAGTCCCAAACACAAGTGCATGCTAATGTTTTGTGCTCCATCGGGTAATGTTTAACATGAAGAAACACATTCCAGTATTTTCTTCAACAGTGGTGAATTACAATAGCATTCAAGGTGGTATGTCCCGTTTATTTTAATTTTTTTACAACATTTCTTAATTCACATTTTTTTAAATGATATGACACGTCGAGTTGTTTAAAAAGACAGCTGTCAGGGCAACGAACTGACATCAAACAATAATAGAATAATACAAGCAAATGGCAGCGTGGTAATATCTCGTTGCCATCAAGGAGGATACAGTCCAATGCGGGTATCATTTTCCTGCCGAAACAGGGGACGGGGGAGGGAAGGGGGCGGGGGAAGGAGGCGGGGGGGGGGGGGGGGGCAGAGGGAGGGAAGGGGTGGACAGGCGGGAAAGACCGGGAGGCAACGCACAGCTGCACATGTGTGGGCTCCCATACATTAGTGATAGACCATCAGCCTGGGCACAGGAGGCTTGAGTGCAAGGGTGGGGGGGGGGTATGGAAGGCACCCCAGGTCCTCCTGATGGTTTGCAGTCCATCTCTAGCAATCACCCTTCGAGTCAGCATGTATTCGCTACAGTCTGCAACTTTCACCCTTCTAGGTAATAAAACCAGTTGGCAGTCGCAGGAAGGTGTGGGGCACTGCAGAGTTAGCGGGAGGCACCTGCAACCCCACCGCCAAGGGACCTGTCTCAGTCACAGCCAGTGGAGTGCCCAGACCGGAGCTCCCATCTTCCTCTTCGCTACTGGTACCCAGAAGATGAATAATTTTGCCCCAAATCTCTATGTCTCTTTTGTGTTTTCATCTGTGCAGACTTTCTAAAGATGGCATTCTTCGGCCACAGCCCCTCCCAATAGGTCAGCCCTTCGCTTATTTCCTGTTGGCAGCACCAGGCTCGCCCAATGGAGTGCAATGCACCCTCTGGCGAGTAGCAATCCCTGTTGGGCAAACCTATATGTCATCTTGGTGCCCTTCGTAGGGAGTGGCAACAGTCCTAATAAGCAGTGTCGTACCGCTGTCCGCCTTTATACCCATCACTAACTGCAGCTCCCGCACTATTTCACCCCAAAAAGGCCCAATGCACCGGCATGTCCGCGCGATGTGCAAAGTCAGCTGGGGACACCCTGCACCTTGTGCACCCGACAGAGTGTTTTGGGCATACCCTATGTAGCCGCTGTGATGTCAGGTACAGTCTGTGCAAATATTCGATTGTGGCAATTTAAAGCTGGCGTTGCTGGCCACCTCCTGGCACTTGCCCCCGGGTGAGTCTCCACTCTCCGTCTGTGAGGGGGTCTCTAGGTCTCCATCCCACCTATCTCGAGTGAACATTTAGTCTGCAAGTCTATCGTCCTTGAGGGAAGTATATAGTTGGGAGATGAAAGCACCCTCAGAGTGCTCGATGCACAATGTTCCGCAGGGACGGGCATCCACAGCTTTGGCATACTGCTCAACATGACTGGACACAACAGCAACAGGGTGAGTACCGAACAGGGACTGGGGGATGGAGGGAGATGGGCACAATGGCACACTTGCACAAGTAAGCATAGCACATCTGCGGACAAACCATGCCATAGACCCCCAACTCCCACCCAGAGACCAATACACCCAAGTATGCAACATCTCAGCACTGTATAAGCACAGAAGTCAGAGGCACACCGCATGTAAGGGATAAGTGGCAGCCAAATCAGAGCTGCAGCGGCGACTCCCCCAAAATGTGGCACACACACATCACATGCAGAGCACATCAACATTGACAACGATGTGGCACAATCCGCAACACATCCACAACAGAACAGAGGACACAACTGGTGCTGCTTGTGTGCAGAAACTAGCCAATCACATATGGCATCGCAGGGAAATGTGAGTTGACAATGTACAAGTACAGGTTTTATCAAAGTTGGACGAACCCAAGAGTGTTGGTACAACCACTGTCAAGCAGTGCTTGGGAACCCACTAGGTAATTAAAAGACCCCGCACACACCAACCTAGTTGGTGTCATGCTTCATCATAGGGGTCCCAACCGGGTGGCCGAATGCCCCCCGGTTGTGCTACGACGCCTGACTACAGCGGAGCTGGTGTGGTGCAAAGGTGTGATGTAGTGAAAGTTTAAAAATATCTCTGAGAATCCTTGCCAGAGAAATTTTATTGATGGCGGCTCAGGATATGATAAAAATTATGTGATGCAACTACAAGAGAATTTTAGTTTCTGATAGTTGTCTATGTGTTTGGTCTACATGTTTCAGCCCGCGTCGGTGTAAGGGGCTTTCGTCCGGACCAGTGAGTGCAGTGAGTGGCAAAGTGAAGCCACGTGAATAGTGAAAAAATCAAAAAAGGTAATTTACCTACACACTCGCTAAGGTGTGAGGAACCGGTATCAGCTCAATGGCAGACACCGCAGCGAAAAAAGACCTGTGGGGGAGAAGAAAACACAACACAAAGACGCATGAAACAAATAACAAATAAATTGTGGTATTAGGTATCGCCGCAATTATAAGATGCAATCTTTACCGGTTGTGAAGAGATCAATACTTGCAGTAGGTCGTACTTGTGGCAACACACATGCTGTGTTGTTGTGGCATGCTGCTACTGTCTGATACTGACTATAGTCTGGTGAATAAAAAGGCGAGGTGTGCCCTGTGAATGCTATCGGTGAGTCAGACAGACAGAGACAGTGTAAACTATACACATGGAGTGCCTGGTAAGTGCATTAGGCAACTTTGGAGGTAATGTTATGAGGCCACTGACTGGGGTGGATGGGCAAAGTCGCAAGAATAGCCCAGTGGGCGCTCGTATGTATCGCATGCCAGATGGTTGTGCGCCTAACTGGCTAGTGCTGGGTATATGAGGGGTCAGTGCCCCTGAGTGGCGCGCTGTGGGGAAAAAAACAAGAGGAAATAAGATTACACTATGGCTGAGTCTGATCGCTGATCAGGATGAGGGAGGAGTGCGCTCCTCGGAACACAAATTCTGTTGGAGAAAAGAAAAGTATGAGCGCTGGAATATAAAGGACTATGGTAATCCAGCAAAAAAAGAGAGCGCGCGTCACCTTACTTGGTCAGGAAGCAGCACCCGCAAGGCACCTACTGTGGTCTCCCGGATCCCGGATGGTGAGGAGACCAGGGGTGTCGGAGAATATATGGTGACGGGGGCCATAGGCTACGTGCTGAGTGACCAGTGATCGCGGGCTGGGCAGAGTGATTTGCGCATGCCCCGGGCGGGGTCAAGGGTTGCACCAGTGATTGCGGGCGGGGGGTGGTCTGCGCATGCCCAAGGCAGGGTCGGGGGTTGCACGCGTGAGCGTGAGTGAGCCAGGCAGTGTTGCGCATGCTTGGTGAATGCTAGTCGGGTGCGCGTGCGCGGAACGGCTGGATGTAGCAAGTAGTGGCAAAGACGCGCTTGCGTGGAGGATGCTGACAGGCGCGTGCATAGCTAGACTCGGTGCCACGAGCAAGTGTATTAAGAGGCACAGAGGGTATAGTTATGGGAGGCACACTGGCCTGGGGATGGTAAACGGTGTCAGAAACATTGTTACATTGGAAAACGAAGTAGACAGGGAACGAAGCCAAGCCAGAGGGGGGTTGGATACCCCACGAGAGATGAGTATTGTGTGGTCTATTATGGTAGGCCAAAGAGAGAAAGTACACAGTTAGGTCCTCTTGAGACTGTTCCAGGGAATATTATCATTGAGACCAATGATATGGCTGGAGAGACGGTAAATCCATCTCTGTTCCTGTTCAAAAAGGCGACCTTGGATGTTGGGTAGGTTATGATCTAGCGCCTCTAAGACGACCCATCTCATGTCGTTGGTGGTGTGACCTTTTTCTAGGAAATGGTTGGTCATTTTAGTGATGTTTTTCTTGCAGCGTATTGTGCTGCGGTGCTCGCAAATCCTGGTTTTTATCTTGCGAGTGGTCATGCCAATGTAGATGAGATTGCATGGGCACACTATCCGGTATACAACATTTTCTGTATTGCAATTTGTGTGTTTGCGGAGTTCCCATGTTTTGCCAGGTTCGAGGTGTAGATGCTTGGTCGTCTCAGTGATGTGGCAGACACTGCAATTGACGCATGGAAAATGTCCTTTGATATGGGGGAGACCCCAGGCGTTGAGGACCGTTTGGATGGGTCTAGGAAGACACGGAGGTCTAGTGGATACTATGGTGTCTTTAATAGTGCGGGCTCTTTTGTTTGATAGAAGAGGGGGTTCCCAGTTGAGTTTGCCTGTGTTCAGGATTCTCCAGTTCTTTTTGATGATTTGGGCAACCTTGTTGGTCACGGTGTTGTAGGTGGTTACGCATGTAAGTGGCGGACTGGTGGGTTCCTTAGTGTAGTTGTCTAGTAGGCCATCATAGTACAAACACACATCTGGGATGTTGTCGAAATGTCCACTGCCCCGCATCATATAGGCAGCTCCCACAAACAGTCATAATGTACACTGCCATTCAGTCTGAATGTAAACATGTACAATGCATCAACATACATGTGAACACAATGTTAAACTGCATCTCCCCTTCACATTGCAGAGGGAAATTCAACACCTCCTGCAGACCAGTCCCAACCTCTCTTCTCTGATGACGAAGAGGACCACCACACCTTCGACTCCGACGCCCTCCAACAGCTTGTGGAAAGCCTCTGCAGCCCACTTCCAGGATCAAGGCAGCACAGCTGCTACGAGGAGAACCCACCCTCTGCACAGAACACACAGCAGGCAGCATCCACCACCACGGCTGCCTCCTAGGACCCACACAACGAACACATGGCCTTCCAACGCCATGTGTTGGGGTGTCAGGAGAAGCTGGCTGAACAGGTGCAGGTAGGGTTCGACCGCATGTCAGACAAATTAGATGCCATACATGGGTGTCTAAGTCCCATCAGGGACCACTCAGAGTCCCTAACGGACACCCACAGTCCGCTCCATGCACTCCAACGAACCATGGCTGACATTGCTAGAGTCCTGACTCTGCGACAAGAATGACTGTCTAGTCAGAGTGGCTCCAGCGAGCTCGCCCAGGAGTTGGGACTCATGCGGAGGCTCATGGAGAACATGGAGCGGTCGCGTGCGGAAAGTGCGTCTGCCACGGCTGCACACCAGCGAGAGGTAGCTGGGTCCCTCAATGCCATAAAGACCCTCCTCATGGCATTGCTGCCACAATGCCTGGCGCTGATGCATGCTGCTGCTACCACTCCATCCACATCTCCGGCCCCTGATGTGGCAGTGACACACAGTGCAGCTGACATTCCACCTCTGGCCCCTGAGGTGTCACTGCCACACAGTGCTGGAGACAGAACACCACCACCCACATGTGAGGCACCTGAAACAGCAGAGGACGAAGATGCGGATGAATCTGCCCTCGTGGTTAGAAGCAAGTGGTAGCATTCATCTCTGCCATATGGCCAGTTTCTGCTTGGTTCTGCCCTCTGCATCATCACCTTCCACTGTCCCCCGATGCACTCTGCGACACTCACCTTGGAACTCGACATGGACTGCCATATTCTGTTTGGTCACCAATGACACAGCTATCAGACTGTGGACTGAACTCCTCCTCTGCTGATGTACTTGTCATTCCCTGAAGGACTCTGGCTGGCCCTCCACGGGCTAACAATGTAAAGTGGGGTTTGCATGGCCCTGTAGTGCTCCAGCTGCAACACTCCACTGAATGTGCATTAAACATTAATTTTCACACCGATGTGTCATGTCTATGATCTTGCAAGTGTGGAGGTATGGATGAATGTAGGGTCAATGATTTCACCTTACGTCCATGTTGCTCATGTTGTGGGACTTGGGTCAAAGGGTGACACATTGCTGATTGCGTGCCAGGTGGCACCGACACTAGAACGGAGACACATGCACTAATTACTTCCTTGTCCAGCCATGGATGGAACCACGCCCAGAGCCCTGGGGTCATTGTTCACACCCTTACGCTGGACTGGCATACGCCAGGCCAGCCCACTACACTTACGCTCACAGGGGGGACGACAACGCTACATGTCCCAGGTCTTCCCTGTAGGGATCTGCTGCTCACAGGTCTAGTTGTCAGCATGCCACAGCCACTCCCTCACAGCTGGTTTACACCCACATCACACCCATCCAGCACAGCCGTCACATGACATGTGACCCTGCCAATAAAAAGGGCCTGGTGCACGTGCTGGACGTCATTTCCACTCTGTAACAGGGTGTCTCCGTGTGGTTATCATTTCTGCCTGAGGACCTAGGGCCCGGGCACAGCACATTGCCCAGTGCCGGGGGTGACATGATGGCGTCCGCACCACAGGACTCAATCATAAAGGGTCCATGGCTTGCGGTGCACAGACATGGTGGCACTGGATACACTGCGGCAGGCAAAGGCACACCGCCACGGTACGGTGTCTTTCGGTGCACTGAGGGAGGGGCACCTTAAGTGCTGAGCGGGTGTGCAGCCTGCAATGATGCGCCGTCCAGGCAGTCCGGAATGGTGGCATAAGTGTGAGCTCTGCTGGACCGCAGGGTAGGCCTGAGCCAGCGGGCAGTGCGGACCTACCGACACGTGGCGTCGCCTTGCGGTTCACAGAGTTAGTGGCACCTCTAGGGCTGAGCGGGTGTTCAGCCTGATATGTTCTCTGCCATAGCAAAATCAAGAACCAGAATCTAGTGTGTGACCTGGTGGCCCGCGATGCGGAGCTGCATGATGTGGAGGGTGCCATGGTCACGGGCTCCGGGCTTGGAGCTCCCACCGGCACGTGGAGGGCTCTCTTGGAGTCACGCCGGTGGCAGAAGGTGAGCAGTAAGGCCTGTTACGCAGGGGCGGGCAATCCCACTGGACGGCGGGAGGGGCTGGGGTGCAGCAGCCTGAGTGCGCAGGGGCGGTCAAGCAATGATGGCGTGTGCTACTGTATGGACTCTGCCATTCATGTCTCTGGCAAATGCTTCAGATGAGGGACCTGGGGGACTGCAGTGTGTACCAGCACGTGGTTGGAGACACACCGGTGGCTGCAGGTGAGCAGTGAGGCCTGGGTCCGCAGTGTCGGCACTCTCTCCCTCTCTCTCTTTCTCTCTCTCTCCCTCTCTTTCTCTCTCCCTCTCTCTTTCTCTCCCTCTCTCTCTTTCTCTCTCCCTCTCTTTCTCTCTCACCCTTCCTCTCCATCCATCTCTCTCTCTTTCTTTTTCTCTCTCCCTCTCTTTCTCTCTCCTCCTCCTCCTCCCCCTCCCTCTCTCTCTCTTTCGCTCTCTCTCTCTCTCTGTACTTTGATGGGCGCATGACACACCTTCTTATCTGTATTTCTGTCTTGCAAGCTGTGACTTACAGAATGCCCAGAGAAGACCCGCCGTGCCTCTTCAAGATTGTTGTTTTTTGTGTTTTTTGTTTAATCTGTAATAAAGGTTTTATTTGGATTATATGAAATGAATGTATGATTTCCATTTTTCTGGCCACACCTGTATGTTAGGTGTTGTGCAACTTCAGACGATATGTTTGGTTCATGGTTTCGAAGAGTTGATGTGCATTCTCTTTTAAAGAAAGGTATCCTAGTGGTAGCTGTGGAGAGCAGCCTTCAGACTAAGTCTTTAGAGGAATGTAAAGCAGCTTGTTTTACCTTATAATCTCTTGAATCACTAAATGAAAGGACACCACACAGGTATATATATAAAATATATATGTATTTATTACTAGACACACTCTACTAATCTCTTTATGAGATTAGAAGTCAAGGACATATGCACAAATCAACGTTTCACAAAAACTTAAGCACTTATATGGCTGGGGCCCTAGGGGCGTACCAGACCATATACTAAAAAAGAGGTATAAGAATATCGACTTGAGAAGAGACAAGGCCTAGGGCCTTTAGAAGCACTGGGGCCTAACTAATCCATCCAAGGCAGGTAAATAAAGGACCCACGGGAGACGCATGCAGTGTGAGAACACAGCCGCGGATCCCAATAGACTTCAATGGAGCAAGTGGCTGTTGGAATTTAAAAGTTTTAGGATACTCCGGGAGAGTCTACAAGCAAGTCACTTACAGGGTAAGTAGTTCTAGAGCCAACACACACAGGAGCACCGTAGTACTCGATTTACCTCACCCAGGTAAGCCGGGTGCATAGGTGTCTTTTGGTGTCGGGTCACGGCGTCGTTTTCAATGGGAGCCAAAGAAGACTTGCTGCTTGTGAAGACAGTAGAAGTGTCTGGTGGAATCCAAGGCTGGATTCAGAAGAAAGAAGACCTGAAAGCAGAGGAGACAGTGTTCAAAGTCACTTGCCAGTGAGCCGGGGCCAGGAAGCTGGATGCTCACAGTATCGGGTGATTTCAGGTGATCACAGGTTTCTTGACTCTTCAGCCACGAGGTCCAGGAGGCGTCAACGGCAACCAGGAGCTGGATTCAGTGTGTCCCACGAAGTCTGCAGCTTACTGAGATGTCGGCAGCGAGATTGGAGCCAACAAGCCTTGGCAACAGCAAGCCTCATGGAAAGTGAAGAAAGTCAGCGGTGCAGACCAACAAGGTCTGAGGGACTCACCCAGCAAGGGTAAGTCAGGGCAGGCCTGGAGCAACCAAGGGAGCCCTTTGGTTCTGTAGAAAAGTCTTCTGAGGACCCGCAAGCCAACCGGCAAGGGATCGCAAAGACGCCTCGGGAGGATTCACTCACCTGGAGCCCACAGTCACTCGGGACGAGGTAGGCGTCTGATCTTCGGAGGAAATCTTGCTGGAGGCTTGGATCACACGTGGTCAAATGCACAAGATCATAGAACGTCGTGAAGTGGTTGCACTTGACAATAGTGCACGGTACCCGGGTATTGCTGTTCCTCGTCACTCGTGGGGTCCACTTGCCTCAGCTTCACTGGGGACTCACGATGGCCATAGAGAAGTCAGGAAATCCACTTCTGGGGCTGCAGGAACTTCAGACTCCGGTGGGAGCGGGAAAGTTTGCGACCGTTGATGCAAAGTTTTGGTGCCTGCCAAGCAGGGGAGTCCCTCCTTGACTCCAAGGGAGATTCTTCAGTCTTCCAAAAGTAGTGGAACGTCGAAGGTCCTGGATTCTTCTTCAGAGCGTCGTCCAGGGATCTCTAGTTTGCAATGGCAAGGGTTCCCTAACTCCTATGGGAGGGTCAGGGGAGTGGGTGGCTACACCCACTTCCCTTTGTCCAGTTTCGCGCCAGAGGAGGGGCTGGTAGCCCCTGAACCGGTTTGAGCTGGCATATGCACAGAGGAGCCTACTGCTCCCCCAGTGCAGGACTTCAAAGCACTCTAGGAGTGCACCCACCCAGCCCCAATACACTAAATCCTGTCTGGAAGGTGGTTACACCTCCCTGTGACAGGATGCCTATTGTTGGGCCTCCTCCACTACGAGTTTCGGTCAGCAGCAGGAGGGCAGCCCAGTGTCTGTGCTGGTGGCATCCATTTTGTGATGCCAGGGCTCTTCAGGATTCTACCGTGTTTCCACAGTGGGTACATGTCTATCCCTCTAGAAGGGTGGGATCATACTCCCACACCAGTTACTGGTGTGGAGGTATGATTCCAAAGCATTTGACACCAAACACGACATGTTTTGATGCAGCCATCCCAAACTTAGCATTTACCGCTAGGTTATAATGCACTTAAGAGTATATGGTTTAACCACATCCACAAACAGCCACAGAGAATGGACTCTGAGAGCTGCAGAGGGGCCCTGCTCAGGCAGAGGCACCCCCTCACATGGAAACCAAGCACTCTGCCCTCAGGATTTTTAGGGCCTGCCTTAGGGGTGACTGATAGGTTTATATGTGTGTGTAAGGTGAGACATAGGGAACCTATATCTCTGTGAGGAGTGCTAACACTACCTCACCCAGGCTGCAGTAGCAGGCCTGTGGTGTCAGATTTAGTCTGCTTCCCAGGGGTGGCATAATACATGCTTCAGCCCCTGGTAGGCTTGTGAAGTACCTATGCCCTTGGTACCTAAGGTACCATATACTAGGGGCTCATAAGGTACCACAGTATCCAATCACTAGTGCATCTAATATGCACTCCATGTCATTTAAGGGAGTAAGCAGATAGGCTAGGGTCTTGGATAGCAGGATCCCAGCCAGACTAGTCAAAAACCATCCAAACACCAGGGAAAAAAGTGAGGGCAACCATGCAGTCAGATTCCACCTTCCTACAGATGTCTGGTCTGGATCCCCTCCCCGGCATTCTACCAGTAAGGGGTCATGGTCTGACAAGAAACGTACTTGATATTACACTACGGGGATGTTCAACGCTCTGTAGTTTGCCAATGGGCAGCGATCTAGATGGCTGTGGTCCTTGTGAGTCAGTGCAAAGAATGCAACTTCCCTAGCTGTGAGGTGAAGGTCCCGCCAGACTTCTACAAACTGCAGCCTGGTCATCGTTTGTGCGTGCCCAGTCTGTGGGGATGCCTGTCCAGCAGCCCATTCACAAAACAATTAAAATCCCCAGCCCATTTAATGGGCATTCCAACATAGGGCAGGAGTGCGGCTTCTATCCCCATAAAAATCCCCATCGTCATTGTTGGGGTCATATACATTGAGAAGGCATATACATTGAGAAGAGCTCTCTACCGTCCGGAATGCTGTGCAAGAGCACATAACTTATACCTACATCTGCAATGTGCCTGTGCAATTGAAACGGGACTCCGGGTGCCAACCAAATGGACACCCCTCTGGCAGAGGAGGAGTATGTAGAGGAATAGGGTTGCCCTCTCTTTTACTTCTGCAAGTTTTGGGTCTCACTGTAGAAAAGTGTCCCTTTTTTACATGGTCACTCCCACTTTTTGCCAGGTACTTGACGCAAGTTTGACTGAAGTGCACTGGGTTCTTGCTAACCAGTTCGCCTTTGCTGCTGCCCTAAAACAATGTAACAGTGCAATTGTTCACCAATTGGCAAGACCTATAGCACCCCTGTAAGTCTCTAGTAAATGGTACCCCAGGTTCCTAGTGCATGAGTACTAAAGAGGGTCCCTCAGGGCTGCAGGGTGGACCCACCACCAAACTCTTGCAGACTGCCATTGCAGGCTGTGTGAAATGGTGGAGACAAAAGATAAAACACAACATGGCACACACCCTGTGTGCCATGCCCACAGACACGGCATGCAATATATGTAAGTCACTCCTACAGCAGGCCTTACATCCCTAGGGTATGCATTATATTACACGTGAGGACATATCTGAAAGAGCAGATATGCCCCTGTGCTGTCTAGTTCAATTGCTAGATAGTACAAGTGAATAGGGAAGCCATCTTAAGTATATCTACTGGGCACTGGTCATTACGAGTTCCCCAGCTACATGAGGGCTTCACTGAAACCCATGGTGTTTGGTACCAAATACCTTGTCTTAATAAATCCCCACAGATGCCAGTAGTGGATTTATTAAAACATGCCCGCTGAGGGCACCTTAGAGGTGCCCCCTGAAAACCTAGCAGCCTCTTAGCATGCTGGCTGATTAGTAACGTCCAACCTGCCACCACAGACATGTTTCTGACCCATTGCAGGTGAGAGCCCACACTCTTTGAGGTCAGAAACAATGCCTGTTCCAGAGGAAGGTATTCACACGCAGGATGGCTAGTAAATCTGCATACCAAGGTCAGGGACTTCAAAGCTCCTGCCACCTTTGATATGCAATCCCAGCTTCTCCCAGACCTGGGAGATGCCACCCCCTGCCCTCAGACCCATTTGGCATTGGGGCAGGAGCGAAATTAGCTATGCTAGGAGGGGTGGTGCACTGACAGGCCAGTCACACCCCTAAGGTGGGCTGCCTGATATGCCCCACAAAAGTAGGGTTCCACCATTTTGATGGATTTAGAAAAGGGTTATTCCGAATGTCCACAGTAACTGGTCAGATAGAGGATATGGTGACCCCAAGGGTAAATAGCCCATTGGCTACTACCCTTAACTCTCCTTAATGCCCCTAAATTTAGTATTTTGGTGGCCCCCTGACACCAGAAACTTAGATGTGACTTACTGAAGAATGAAGAGGACAAAGAAGAGCCAAAGAGGCAAGAACTGCTGACTGCTGGTGTACTTTTGTGCCAAACCCTGCCTGCCTTCCTGCTCCTGTCCCAACCATTGTGACACCTTGACTCATCCTACAGGTGTGCAGCCTCCAAAAGCCTCAAAGGGCCTCCAGCACTTCGCCAAGCCGTCAGCATCTCCCTTGAAGTAGAAGAGTCACTTCCCTGCAGCCACCAACTGCAATGTCCCATTCACCATTCTGTTGTTTACCGGGACCACTGTTGAAGCAGCCACCCAGGAAGAGGTCACCTTGCTCCTAGAGGTGAGATCTGTCTCCCCACCAAGTGAGGAGATGCCAGGACCCCTTGCAGCACCCAGAGCTTGTTTGAATCCAATCCAGACTCCAACACCACTGCGACCGAGCAACCAACGAGGGACTTCAGCATCACAGAGGCCAGCACCCTGATTTGTCCACCTTTGCAGGTCCAACTGAGATCTGTTGGTGCCAAACCCCTCTGCACCGGAGCTCCGCATCCCGGGTCCACAACAACCAATGGTGCTCCCCTGCTTCCAGGAACCCCATGAACCGGGCCTCCTGTTGGAAGCTCCCGAACTTGTCCCTCTGCTGCCTGTTTCTAGGTGCCCCCCCTCTTTGCCTACAGTGTAGCACACCAGGCTACCAACCCATACAGCACCTCTGCACCCAGACACTCCAGGGCAAGTAAACCAAACTGCTGGTGGTACTTTGGACCTTGGACCCCTAACACCTTAAGTCCTAAAGGGGACCCCAGAACTGTTTGCAAAGAACTGTATGGAGTGTATGTATTTTACTCCATTGAAAAGCATTAACTTGTAAAAACGTACTTGAGTGAACATTTTATTTACCTGCTAAAATTGCTATTATGAAAAGTACTTACCCATTAATGAAGTTCTTGGTATTAAAATAAATATAAAAATACTTATTTTTCTAAATTGGTCTCAAATGTCTTCTTGACTGTGTGCCTCATTTATTGACGTTGTGTGTGTTCAACATAGGCATTAACACTACCCTATGATGGGGAGAACATGGTGGCTGCTTGCTGAGCTGCCACTTGTGCCCGCGTACCGTTTTTCAGATGATTGCGAGCCTTTGAAGAAATTCACCTCACCGATTGATCTTCCTCGTTAGATTTTGCTGCAGCTTGCCATCTCCTGCGGTGGCGCAGCTGGTTTTCCTGCCTGGGGATGTGCCTGGGAGTGACGGTGGCCCTCGGTTCGCCCCGCTCGACTCGCTGGCTGGAGGCTGCCCTGGAGCGACCCAGGGCCCAGTGAAGTTAAAATCAGGAATCAAAAACAGCAAACCGCCCCCCAAATCGGCTGGTGGGGGGTAAAGTGGTAAGAGCCAGGGAACCAGGAGCCCCCCCCCAGCGGGATAGTGCTCTCTAGTAGCTCTGCCTTTCAGTCATATGACATCAAAGCCAGGAGTATTAAGGCAGGAAGGGCCAAAAGCAATCCCCTTGATTCCAAAGTTAGGATCACCCCCGCCTTGAGGTCATACTTTAAAGTACAACCAGCGGTACTCAACATTGTTAAACAAGGGGAGGCTCTTAGAAGGAAGCCAGCAGGGCAATTAGCCCTGATATCACCTCCCGATAGCATGGAGGCCGTGGGAGGTTCCCTGCTACACGATGTAACCCCAGCTTTTCTCACTGAGAGTGGTATTATGGGGGGTCCAGATAAAATGCTAGAATTTGCTGCGCAGACGGCCTTGGCACCAGTAGTTGGCAACGATGAAGATATAAACAAAGGTTCCAAGGACCATGAAGCAAGGGGACCCTCAGTGGCTTCTTTGGAGGTTCTTTTTTCTACATTGTCAGAGGACATTAAGAAGGGGTTATCGGTCTGCAAATCAGGGAGAGATTAGGAATTTCTGCGAGTCGTTGGAAAGAAAAGTGGATCTCTTGAATACAAGAACTGAGACCTTAGAGAACACAATTGTTGGAGACCTAAAAGACCATCTTGGGGCCGCCAAAGCAGGTATCCAGTCCCTCAAGAGGGAGGAAGTGACTCTTCGTGGCAGGTTGGAGTCGTTGGAGAACAACTCACGTAGGAACAATTTGCGTATCTTGAATGTTCCTGAGGGGAGTGAAGGGACTGATCTCAAGTCCTATATGGTGTCACTGCTGAAAGAATCCTTGCAGCTTGAAGAATCGGATGAGCTTTTGAGCAGCGATATCCAGAGAATCCATAGGGACCCTTTTCGCAGAAATCCGAACAGAATAAAGCCGAGGAAAATCCTGATTAATTTTCAGATTTATTCTTTAAAGGAAAAGATCCTAAATTTGGCCTTAAAAGGGAAATCGTTGAAGGTCAGGGACTTCTCTTTTGAAATCCGCTCTGACCTTGCCAGAGTTACGCTTGCCAGACAATGGGAACTGGACAGGAAGCTCGATGACTTTAAAAAACTCAGTGCTGTCGCCCAGCTTAAATTCCCAGCAACTCTGAAAATTATGTACAAGAACAAAATACATAATATAAGATCAGTCCACGAAGCGGATGAGTTGCTTGAAATCTTGGGGAAAGGGGTACCTTAATGGGTGAATCTACCCCTGTGGCCTAGCAATTTCTCACCTGACTTGTACATCGTCGGTAGGGGAACTCACAGTAGTAGTTTTCTAAACTTTTGCCCTCTTTTCTCCTCCTCAAGATACCTTATGACAGTAATAACTAGGAATAACTATCTAGTTGCCCATCTATTTAGCTTTTTCTCTTTCTTAGTCTGGCTCACTTTTTTTTCTTTTCTTTACACTTCAAGGGACGGGGTGGGCTGCTCCGGGAGGCAGCATCTGGACTACATCTGGCCAGGTAAATGGGTGGGTTATCCATGGGGGGGGGTGTTCTGGAAGGGGGGGAGGGGGAGGAGTGGGGGTTTGGGAGGGAGCACAGGGGTATAAAACATAAAATTTCCTCATTCACCTTAGTGCCTATTCAGATGGCCGTGGCTAGGATGCGATTGGTCTGGTGCTGGCTCTTCAGCATTTTGACCGTGTTAGGGGTCTCTTGTTTAAATCTCCATGAAAACAATTCAGTTCCTGTCCTGGAATGTTAATGGCTTGCGCGTGAGGTCTAGAAGGGCTTTTTTTTGTGCAATATTTGAAAGATTCCCCAGCGCAGGTCATTATCCTCCAGGAAACTCACCTCTGTAAGGAGGAGATTATAGAGATATTTAAAAATAAAAAATGTGTGGATTCTCTCGTTTGTTCAAATCAGTCCGCTAACATTAGGGGCGTTGCTATACTCCTTAAAAAGCAAGCTAATGCCCTTGTCTTACACTTTTTGGCTGACCCAGGTGGCAGATTGGTAATCCTGAAGGTGACCATCACTGGCTTTCTCCTCACCTTGGTCGGCTATTATGGCCCAAACCAAGATGACCCTTCCTCTCTCAAAACTATTTTTTCACAATTCCTAGACTATTCAGACCCGGTTATTATGGCTGGGTACTTTAACATTGTCCTCAACCCTAAACTCGATAGGTCGGCAAGTAGCAGAGCCATGGTTTCTTCTAGGTCCCGGTCGTATTTGCAGTCCATAATGGCACAAACCGGCCTCTCTGATATTTGGAGAGAAAGATCGGGCCATCAGCTAGGAGTCTCATACTGTAATAGTAAATATTGACACAGGTCCAGAATCGACTATATTTTGGTCAGCCAATGTTTGACGGGCAAGGTTAAGGACATCGGATACCTGCCATCGCATTTGTCTGATCATTCAGGGATATCGATGGACCTCGACTTGGAGCAGGCCCAGCATCTCAGAGCCTGGACTTTTAATCGAACTTTACTGTTAGAGGCAGAAGAGATGTCTTATCTATCTAATGAGACTGAATATTTTTGGAAAGTGAATCCAGGCTCTGCAACGACTGCTGTGGTCTGGGACTCCTATAAAGCTTTTTTGAGGGGCCTAATCATGAGTAGGGTGAGCTTCAGGAATAAAAAATACAGAGGGGAGGTTGCACTCATGGAGGCGTAAATGAAGGCAATAGAATTAGATCTGAATAGGGGGTTAGGTTCGGAGAGACAGCAGGAGGATATGGTCAAACTCAGCAAGATAAGAGAGCAGTTGGACACTATTCTCCAATCGAGGGTTATGAGAAGATGGGAGGCAAGCAAGCTGGCCCTTTTTGAGTATGGTGAAGGGGCAGGTAAGCTATTGGCATGGAAGGCCAAGTCCGATAGGCTTCGAAACCAGATTAAACAAATTGATGGTGCTGATGAGGTAACCCCTTTGTCTTCGGACGAAGAGATAGGAGAGGCTTTTTTTTATTTCTTCCAGGACTTATATCTAGAAGATCGAGTTGTAGCCAAGACGGAGGCTAGGGAGTGGTTGGGCAGGACCACTTTTATCCCCGTGCGCTCCATGCATCAGGAAGATATAGAGCAGGATATCACATAGGAAAAGGTGAAAAAAGCTATTTTTGCTTGTAAGAGAGGGAAAGCCGCAGGACCCGACGGACTCCCATCAAAGCTCTATAGATCTCTTGCTATGGTGATAGTTCCCGCCTTAACTCAGTTATTTAATGAGATCTTATCCGATGGCCTTAAACTTGCAGGGTCTTGGGGTGAAGCCACAATCATCCTGGTTTTGAAACCCAGTAAGAATCCAGCGAGGTGTGAGTCTTATAGGCCCATCTCGCTGTTGAATGCAGATTATAAAATCTTCGCCGGGATCCTGGTGGCGAGGCTGGGCCTTCTGGCAGGTGATATTCTACATTCTGATCAGAAGGGGTTTGTTAAAGGTAGGAATTTATCTGACCTCACCTATGGTTTTATGGGAGCAATAGACATCGTGTCTACCCACTCACTCCCTTTCGCAGCCATGACTCTTGATTCCACCAAGGCGTTCAACAGGGTTAACTGGGCATACCTGTCAGCAGTCATGGAGAAATTTAATCTGGGTAGGAAGTTTTGTCGAGGAATCCAGTTGATTTATCAAAAACCATCAGCTAGACTCCTGGTTAATGGCAACCTGAACAGATCTTTTAATATCACCAGGGGGACCAGGCAGGGCTGCCCTACTTCCCCTCCTCTTTGACCCATATATCGAGCCCTTTGCTCAGCGGCTGAGGGAGGAGCCAAGCATCTTGCCTTTTAAGCATGGGGACTGGGAGAGGAAGGTGGGGATCAGGGTCCCAATATTTATACCCAGAAATCCTTTGTTCTCTGAGGGCAGAGGGGCCTTTGCCTTGTTCAAACCGGTTCTGGTCAGTCCTGGAGGACTTTGTTTACCTGACTCCTTCTTTTCTTTCAGAGTGCAGGGCAGAGACATCAGACGCACCACAGGAGGTGGAGCCAACATTGTGGAGGGAAAGCACAGCCCTGGAGCACTTTGTTGACATGATTCCTTCTCTCCTTTCACAGTGCAGGGCAGAGCAGAGACATCAGACACACCACAGGGGGTGGAGCCAGCACTGTGGGGGGCAGGCACTGTCCTATTCAGGTCCCAGGTGCAACTCCTCCCTCCCATCTAGATGCAGATCTCTCTATTCACCACTGGGCGGACTCACCCTGTCTCCTGGAATCCCCCAGCCCTGTCACTCAAACTCCAGACAAGGAATACACAGCCTAGCAGAGGCAGGTTTGAATGGTTAGACAAGAACATATCTACTTTCTAAAAGTGCTATTTTCAAACACAGAATGTTAAAACCAACTTCACTAAAAAATGTATTTTATCATTCTGAGTTCAGGCATACTAAATTCGAATTCTACCATGTTCCCTAAGTCAGTTAGGATTATAAAATGTAATAACCAAACTGCCCATTCTGGCCTATGGAGAACAGGTAGCCTTGCAATAGTGAAAAACAAAAATGGCTGTAATTCACTATTAGAACATGCCACACACACCAGGGCATGTCCTACCGTATCCTTACAATGCACCCTGCCCTTGGGCCTACCATAGGGGTGTCTGATATGAAGAAAAGGGAAGGTTTAGGGACTGGCAAGTGGGTGCACTTGCCCAGTCAGCATGACAGTACCAGACTGCACGCAGGCTCTGCAATGGCAGGCCTTAGACACACTTTTACAGGCGGCTTCTGTGGGTGACACAACCAGTGCTGCAACCCCACCAGCAGCATTTGGATTTACAAGCCCTGGGCACTTCTGGTGCACTGTACTAGGGTCTGACAGGTAAACCAAACCAACCAATCATGGAATCACTAATTTGTACAATAATTTACAATAGGGAGAGCATATGCACTTTAGCACTGGTTAGCAGTGGTAAAGTGCCCAGAGTCATAAAACAGCCAACAACAGGTCAGAAAAAATATGGGAGGAAGGCAAAAAAGTTCATGGATGACCCTGCAAAAAGGGCCAAGTCCAACACAACCCCCTTCCAGCCAAAACGCAGGGTAGACCAATCACTACCTTGATGGGCTTCCCTGCTTTGGGCGATAGAACAAGGACCTAGCCCGCAACTGCAGGGGCAGACCCCAGTTCTACGCCAATCTGAACCTATTGGAATCCCTCTGTCCATACTCTCAGGGCCCACCAAGCCAATCCATGGGGAACCCTTCTCCTCACCTGTGGACACCACCTGTGCAGCACCTAACCTTAACTGGCTCACAGGTGTGTCCCAACAGACAGACAGCAAAATGCCACAGGGGCCACTGACAGTAGTCAGGGATGAGACCCAGGCCTTATGCCTCTCAGGGCTCTCAAACCTCTGTGGCACCAGGGAGCAGGGGGCCGTAGCCCCAGGTGCTTGGCACCCTTTGTCCATTCTCCCTCCTGTCAGGTTAGGTATGACCTCCTGGCACTGACCCACCAGCCCCAGGCCTGTACCCGGCGGCTGGACCAAAGACTGGGGTGGCCTCTCCCATACCCGGTCCTCCTCCTTGGGGCTCTGTACCCTTCCACTTGGAGTGGTACCCCCTTCCAGAATTGCCAGGGTACCTGTGGCAGGTGTCCTGCGCAATTCGCCCACCAGTTCAGGGGTTCTATCCTGCAACTGGGCGTCCAGGTCAGGGGGGACACGCTGAACCTGGTCCTCCAACCAAGGGTCTAAACCCTCAGGCTGTACCGGGCTCAGAGGCGAGGACTCCCTCCCTCTGCACCCCCTTCCAGAGTACTGCACACTCCCAACTGGAGTGGTACCCCTAGAAGCAACATGGGTCAGGACACTGATTACAGTTGTCCCACCCTCCAGGTCAGACAACACCTGAACCTGGCTTCCCAATCCTGAGACCAACCCATGCGGTTGAACGCTCGCCTGGCGCACCAGGACTTCCCGGGGAGCACGCATGCCCCCCCCAGGGGGTGACACATAACTCATGTGTCGTGTGACAGTCTGCCTGGCGCAGATCTCCCGACCCCTGTCCATCCCCCAGGACAGAAGTGGTGTCACCATGGTCATTCACTGGTGAGGCAGCGTTTCTGGCTGGCCCCTGACCCACTGGTACTTCCACTGGGGACTCTTTCCCCCTCTCACCCCTCACTCTGGACTTCTGCACCCTCCCAACTGGAGTGGCACTGCCAGACACCAGAACTGATGGAGGCCTGCTTACAGACCCTCCAAGTTCACCAGACACTAGGGGATCCCGCCCAATGGGCAGTCCCTCAGGACAGACTAGGCTCCCCACCTGGTGTTCCCTTAAAGAACCATCCAGGCTCTGAGACTGAGGTTGGGCACTACTTGGACATAACCCATTCTCACTCCTTCCCCTTAAAGACAGGACGTGAGGCCCTACACCCCTCTCACTACTACAGGACCTAGCTGGGCTACTCTGAGCCACTTCCACCACACTGGGTTTGAAGATACCTGAACCACTCTTCTTCGGATCACTCCCCAATGCCTCTTCAGACCCACTGGAATCCACCAAAGGTCTGCCTCCAATGTGAGCTCCCTGCGGTCATAGAACTCACTCTCCCACAGGTGTTGGCATAGCTCTGGAAAACAGGGACTTACAATATGCTCTCCCACAATTGGATTACACAGCCCCCTACAAGGGTTTACCAAACTATCCTTTACCTCACCATTCAGTGCCTTGCACACGTACACCACACTCCTCTCCAGAGATTGGCAAGACAGTATCTGGCTGTCTCTGTCACTCAACCCACACTCTTCTGGGCGGTCTTCACACTCACACTCCAGGATCTCAACCATGGGGGAATCCCTCCCACCACTAGGACTATGAACCCCTGTGCCAGTTTCCCCATTCACCTCAAGAACACTGCGCACCACTGGAGCTACCTCATATCCTTGAACCTCCTGGTGTAAATTAACCCCCTCCTTCAAGTCAGGCGCCACATCTCTGGGTGTGTGTACTACTCTCTCAGCACTAGAAAATTCAATATTGCTGCCACCATCTGAGCTGGATTCCTCCTCCCACTCAGCAAAGCTCAATTTCTGAGCTACACACATTTCTTGTTGCTGGGCTGAGACACTCATGGTCTCAAGCCTCTCGAGCTCTAAGTCAAGCTTCCTCATAATCAACTCATGCTCCATTTCCATTTCTTTTCCTCTAGGGCTAACTTTCTAATTTGCCATTCCAATTCTAACTGCCCTTTTAACTTGAGCTTGGTCAGCTCCATTTCGTGCATCCTACACTCTCTTCTATCTGCCAGCTCCTCTGGAGATAGACTTTTACCAGAAACACTGCTACCGGCAGGGGAAGGGGTTTTCCTTCCTCTTGGGCCCACTGGCCCATCCAGCTGCTCCTCTGCATTATCATCATCAGTGGCATTCCTTGCTTCTACCCAGGCCCTCAGCGCCTTGTAGAACTCTGCCTTATGTTTGCATCCAGTAGTAGAAACATTGAATTTCTTGCAGAAGAACTTTATCTGTTTTACTGGGTAGCTGTCCAGTTTCTCTTCTTCCCATTGCCATTCATTATCAACAGAGACTATGGATGCTGCTTTCTCCACCATGGTTAAGCTTGGCAGTACTCAAAAATAGAAAGTCCCAAAAAGAAATCTACCAACAAGTATTGGTTGCGTTATGGTCTGCACTCACTAAGTAGTGTTCACCAATCACTGTACATGAGTCACAAATTCAAGTCCAGAATCCCACTGCTGCCACCAATGTTAGACTTGGGGGTCTCTAGTTGGCACAGGTATGCACTTGTGACAAATAGGGACCCTCTCCTCCAGTCAGGGTAGGGGGGTACACTCCTAAAATAACCCCTGCTCACCCCCTTGGTAGCTTGGCACGAGCAGACAGGCTTATCTCAGAGGCAGTGTGTAAAGCATTTGTCAACACATACAGTAACCAAGTGACAACAACACACAATACTGTTACTTTAGATGGTAGAATTTTGCTTAGTTCTTTTAAGTTCTTAGATGCGACACTTTAAGTCAATGTACCTTTTAGATGCGACACGCAGGGCAATGAAAGTGTTGCAACGATGTTGATGCGATGAAGTTTTTGATGCAAAGAAATAAAGACGTGAATATCTTCCAGATGCGTTACGCTTCTCCGATGTTGCGAGAAGACTCGACTCGATGCTTCAGCTGCAGCGGCGACACACTTTACGCGATGCGACGACAGCGGCCTTGGCAGCGACACTCTTCTCCGACGTTTGCGAGACGCTTCCGCTCGATGCGATGTTGCAGCGGCGACACCCCTTTATGCGTTGCGACGACAGCAGCTCCGACGGCGGCACGCTTCTCCGTGGATGCGAAGCGCTTTTCTTGATGCGGTACAATGCGACAACTACGATGGCTGCGATGGCGACACGCTTCTTCCTCGATGCGAATCTCTTCTCTTGATGCGGTGCAATGCGTCAGCTACGATGGCTGCAATGGCGACACGCTTCTTCGGCGTTGTGAGACACTTCGTGGATGATGCGAGATGCTTCCGCTCGATGCGATGCTGCAGCGGTGACACACTTTACGAGATGCGACGACAACAGCTCTGACGGCGGCACGCTTCTCCTTCTTGAGTCGCGCTTCCAGCTCCTTGCGACACGCAGTCCCTCAGAAGGCCCAACAACAGCAGCAGGCACTTCCAAAGAACTCTGGGGAGCTGGGTGGTGAAGTCTGTTGTTCCTGTGACTTCAGCAGGAGGCAAGCTCTTTTCCAAGCCCTTGGAGATCCTTCACAAGTTGAGCAAAAGTACACACAAAGTTCCTTTCTCCTCTCTTTGGCAGTAGGGCAACCACTGCAGGCCAATCCCCCGGGTTCAGGGATAGTTTCCTCCTCAGCTTCTTCTGGTTCCTCCCTCAGCAGAGGTTCTTCTTGTTTTCCCAAAGTGATCTAAATTCTTGGGATGAGGGTCCCAATATTTATACCCAGAAATCCTTTGTCCTCTGAGGGCAGAGGGGCTTTGCCTTGTTCAAACCGGTTCTGGTCAGTCCTGGAGCACTTTCTTTACCTGACTCCTTCTTTCCTTTCAGAGTGCAGGGCAGAGACATCAGACGCACCACAGGAGGTGGAGCCAGCATTGTGGAGGGAAAGCACAGCCCTGGAGCACTTTGTTGGCATGATTCCTTCTCTCCTATCATAGTGCAGGGCAGAGACATCAGACACACCACAGGGGGTGGAGCCAGCACTGTGGGGGGCAGGCACTGTCCTATTCAGGTCCCAGGTGCAACTCCTCCCTCCCATCTAGATGCAGATCTCTCTATTTACCACTGGGCGGACTCACCCTGCCTCCTGGAATCCCCCAGCCCTGTCACTCAAACTCCAGACAAGGAATACACAGCCTAGCAGAGGCAGGTTTTAATGGTTAGACAAGAAAATACCTACTTTCTAAAAGTAGTATTTTCAAACACAGAATGTTAAAACCAACTTCACTAAAAAATGTATTTTATCATTCTGAGTTCAGGCATACTAAATTCGAATTTCTACCATGTTCCCTGAGTCAGTTAGGATTATAAAATGTAATAACCAAACTGCCCATTCTGGCCTCTGGAGAACAGGTAGCCTTGCAATAGTGAAAAACAAAAATGTCTGTAATTCACTATTAGAACATGCCACACACACCAGGGCATGTCCTACCTTATCCTTACAATGCACCCTGCCCTTGGGCCTACCATAGGGGTGCCTGATATGAAGAAAAGGGAAGGTTTAGGGACTGGCAAGTGGGTGCACTTGCCCAGTCAGCATGACAGTACCAGACTGCACGCAGGCTCTGCAATGGCAGGCCTTAGACACACTTTTACAGGCGGCTTCTGTGGGTGGCACAACCAGTGCTGCAAGCCCACCAGCAGCATTTGGATTTACAAGCCCTGGGCACTCCCGGTGCACTGTACTAGGGTCTGACAGGTAAACCAAACCAACCAATCATGGAATCACTAATTCGTACAATAATTTACAATAGGGAGAGCATATGCACTTTAGCACTGGTCAGCAGTGGTAAAGTGCCCAGAGTCATAAAACAGCCAACAACAGGTGAGAAGAAATATGGGAGGAAGGCAAAAAGTTCATGGATGACCCTGCAAAAAGGGCCAAGTCCAACACAACCCCCTTCCAGCCAAAACGCAGGGTAGACCAATCACTACCTTGATGGGCTTCCCTGCTTTGGGCGATAGAACAAGGACCTGGCCCGCAACTGCAGGGGCAGACCCTAGTTCTACGCCAATCTGAACCTATTGGAATCCCTCTGTCCATACTCTCAGGGCCCACCAAGCCAATCCATGGGGAACCCTTCTCCTCACTTGTGGACACCACCTGTGCAGCACCTAACCTTAACTGGCTCACAGGTGTGTCCCAACAGACAGACAGCAAAATGCCACAGGGGCCACTGACAGTAGTCAGGGATGAGACCCAGGCCTTCTGCCTCTCAAGGCTCTCAAACCTCTGTGGCGCCAGGGAGCAGGGGGCCGTAGCCCCAGGTGCTTGGCACCCTTTGTCCATTCTCCCTCCTGTCAGGTTAGGTATGACATCCTAGCACTGACCCACCAGCCCCAGGCCTGTACCCGGCGGCTGGACCAAAGACTGGGGTGGCCTCTCCCACACCCGGTCCTCCTCCTTGGGGCTCTGTACCCTTCCACTTGGAGTGGTACCACTTCCAGAATTGCCAGGGCACCTGTGGCAGGTGTCCTGCGCAATTCGCCCACCAGTTCAGGGGTTCTATCCTGCAACTGGGCGTCCAGGTCATGGGGCACACCCTGAACCTGGCCCTCTAACTTAGGGTCTAAACCCTCAGGCTGTACCGGGGTCAGAGGCGAGGACTCCCTCCCTCTGCACCCCCATCCAGAGTACTGCACACTCCCAACTGGAGTGGTACCCCTAGAAGCAACATGGGTCAGGACACTGATTACAGTTGTCCCACCCTCCAGGTCAGACAACACCTGAACCTGGCTTCCCAACCCTGGGACCAACCCATGCGGTTAAACGCTCAACTGCACACCAGGACTTCCCGGGGAGCAAGCATGCCCCCCCTGGGGGTGACACATAACTCATGCCTGGCGCAGATCTCCCGACCCCTGTCCATTTGACCGTGCGCGAAGATCCCCCAGTTTGTGATCGGGGCTTGAGAGAGGCTACCGTGGCCCTCATTGCTGTGAGCTCCTCTCGCATCTTGGAGCCCTGGTGGCAGATTTACAAGCCCCTTGCGCCGCCGTAGCATCACGTTGCGTGACGCACCGGTGGCGCTGCCTGCTGAGTGATATTTACAAGCACAGGTCAAGTCACCCTGCGTGACTTAACCTATGCTTGTAAATATCGCCCCTGTTCACGCAACACTTTGCGTGTTAGGGGCGTGACATCGGTGTTGCTGTGGGTGTTCCCAGGCAACACCCATGTCCACTGATGCATTTCCAGATTCACTAGAAATCGTAAATCTGGCAATGCGTTAGAATGCGTGGCGTAGCGAGGTGCAACAAGGAGAAATGTTTTCATTTCTCCTCATTTTTTTCCTCTTTCAATGCCTGCTGCATTCTACAGCACACATTGGAAGAGGAAATCACCTCAATTGATTGCTTTGTGCAGGAAGGTGCCCCTTCCTGCACAAAAACAATCTCCCCACGACACAGGCATACTTGCACTATGGTGCAAGGGTGCCTGCACTGGCGCATGGCAGCAGTTTGTGCGCCAGCATAGGGGCAAGCACAGAGATGCAACATATTGATGTAAATTAATGCAGTGCAGCAATATGATTTGCGGAACCACGCTGCGTTGATTTCTTGTAGATCTGCCCCCTGTTGTTCACTTTTCACCGATCTCTCTACAAGCCCTTTGGCCAGAGTCTGTGGGTTTCGTGTGGTTAGACTCTTGCATACTGCGAGAACAGAAAACAGGAGGGGTAAGGAGAAACTCACTCACCCCAGTTTGAAGCCAGATGCTAGCAAAATATCGGTAAGCGGGGAGGAGAGCAGACTTGTGGGGGTGGGTGTAAGTACGAGCTAGGCTTGGTCCATGGGAACAGGGACATTAGCTACAGCCTTTTCCTCACAAAAGGAGATGATTGAAACGGTGTCTGTATCTAAGCAGGCATTTACATGCAGACAACCACCCCAGTTGTGTCTGATATGTGAGTAGAGTGAATCCCGGTTTACACTGAACGAAGTATCCGTGTTATTCCACCAGTAATTAAGATCTATATCTATTTCCAGGTTGACAGATAGCAACCGTAGTAATTATGTGGGGACGGTGTGGACGTGTACACATCGTCAGAAACGGTGGCTGGCGGTATGCAAGGTGTGGGCAACCACCGGGTAAATATTCTGTATATGTGAGCAGTAAGTCATATAAAACACGCGCTGCGTAGAGTGATTTTAATTGTGCGCTGTGCCTAACTGTGTGTTACGTGTTGTCTGTGTCTATTTTCCCCAGGTATATTACTGAACTAACAGTGCGGCGAGGACTGACCCCTAGCCCTGAAGAAATTGCCGGAAATCTGTTAAAAGGCAATGAAACATGTTGGCTTTCCATAAGAACTGATGGAGTGCAACAGTATGTCTTGTTTTTAAATTGAGCAAACACAGGGCAGTGATTAAAAGTTGATGGTTTTTGCCAGTGACTGTTTAGCTCGTTTTTAGTTTATAAGAGCAAAAAAGAGTGGGATTTTTTGCTGTGATTGTAGGGGGTCAGGACGGGTTGGCACGCAAATGCTTTTCGTAGTGCGTGTTTTACTTTCTCACACTTTCAATTTATTTGTGCACATTTTTTTCACAGTATTTCTTTATGGTTGTGGAGGCTGCCAGTGATGAAAATCGGAGCACACTGATGAGAACCTATCAGTAGCTCCCATGGTGGTGTTTCCGTGAGGTGCCTCCAATACCCTCACACATTTTTAGGTCTCGCGAGCCAAAGGCTCGAAGAGACATTTTATATCTGGGCTTCTCAAAGTGCTGCCGTGGCCTAAAGCTACAGTGCACGTGAACGTGCACGCGCGCAGCGTCATGTGTCTTTCCTCCGTAGCGATCGTAATCACGATCACTTTCACTTTCGCGGGCTCCTCTGTTGCTGGCATTCCCCCCTCCCTTCTCGCCCAGCCCTTCTTGTTTCCCTTTCAGATGAGACCAGACAGCTGCTAAAGACCTGGAAGCCTCTCCCTAGAAAAGAAAACACACTGCGCACCCATCTATCCGATCCCACCATTGGCTCTGGTTGCCTACATCCCCGCTTCTACAAATCCTTATACCAGCATGTCAACGCAAGTGCACATTACCTCTCTGTTTTCACTGTCTACCTTTTCTCACTATAGCTTCTCTACAGTTCGTCTTTCCTGTATGTTGCTCTTTTCCTAGTTTATATCTTCTTCCTTGTTTCCTAACAATTGTCTTTCTATTTACCTATTTAAGCTTTCCTCCGTCTTCTTTCACTTAGCAGGTCAGTCTGGTATAAACGGACCAGGTCGCAGCTTTATTTCCGCAGCTTTAAGTTTGCTTTATTTTTTGCTAAAATTGTATTTTATGCAAGGTTCATCAGGTTTTTGTTTTGCCGTATTGGTGGTTAGTACGACTTGTTTCCATTACAATGTGGCTCTTCTCTTTGTCTCTGTTCATTTGCTCCTTTTTATTTCATTTTTATTTACGTTACGTTTTACGAGAACGCGCTTCCGTCGTTTGACCTCGGCAGAGCTCCAACTCTTTGTGAATCTCTTGAAATGCAGCTCTTAAAGCCAACCCCCCTCCCCCCCCTGCTGTAGTGTGCGTGCGCCTGGCCCCGCCTGCCCCCACCCTCGTGTGCTGTGAACAGACGGGTCCGCGGACCCGGCTTTGGCATTCATTCCACACGGTTCAATAGTGAAATATTCATATTGGTGCACAAGCGTTCACACTCATTCTACCGGAATTGTGTGTTTTTTTCACCTGCGATAGGGCTGGGAGGGGTGGGGTTGGGGGGGGCAAGGGGGGCTCTACGTGTACAGCGCTCGCTTACAAGGTACAGACGGAAATAAAACATTTTAAAACAAAACCGTCCCCATACTTTGTTTATACTACTCGAATGCTCAGTTATCGTCTGTTTTGCCAAGTTGTGCTCAGGAATAAATCGCGATAAATGGTGATTTGTATGGCAAATGGTGACCTTTGTGCACCCCCTTCCATGCCATGAGTGAGCATTGATATAAATAATTATAAACTTGCGCTTTACGCTTTCTTTAAAGCCGTTTGCTAAGCGCCAAGAGCCCCTTCGTTTTGAGTTGTGCGCTACATTCGCGGTCATTAGTATTTTCAATATTATCAACCGGGGATGCGCGCGCACAGAAAGGCATTCACAGGGCAGCCACGCGCGACGTGACTGCGGCACGACAATTGGATGGAGTAACATGTGAATAACAATATTCATATATGTATACATGGGCACGTGTGTCTCGATATTTGAGGCCTCCTTCGCAGGATCGCAAACATGTTAACCCGTGTGATCTTGTGCCTGTCCGCTCCCGGCATCAGGCAGTCCTTCGGGCACGTTCGTCCCTGTCAACATTTTCTTTTCTTTTTCGATCTATATTTCTTGAGTTAATTCCGTTTTTTCCTCTCCCTGCAAGCCATTTGTGGAATTTTCCGTAAATTGAAATTTTCGTTAATATTCCAACGAGACAGCTCCCTGACCTGGGCAGTGGCTGCAGTGGCTAGCATAGAGGCTGCCTGTCGAGCCTTTTCGTCCCGTCTTGGCCGGGCCAGCCCAGCCCTTTATCCTTCTAAGGTTGAGTGCCTGAGTCCCGTTGGTTCCATTATTCATAAAATTCATAGATTTAAAGTGTCTAGAGGCACCTCGTTGAAAGCGCCGAGCGCTTCGCTGTGGCAACGTTATTATGCGTTTTTAGCTGCAGATTTTGAAAAAGGTCAAATGTAAAATGTTTGTTCTGTTGAAAATCACATGTTCACGCCGGTCACCTCGATGTCACGTGGTTTCCACACATATTTATATTTAGTATAAACTCACGTGGCCTCATTTACAAAACAAGCATTTGCAATGCAATAGGTCTCGCATTTATGCGAGTTTGAGCTATTGACATTGCAAATTACAATGCCTTTTATTTATGTTTTAAAAACGCAAAAAAAAAAATAAAAGGCACTGTCATTTGCTATGTCAATAGCTCAAACTCGCGTAAATGCGAGACCTATTGCATTGCAAATGCTTGTTTTGTTTATTGTGATGTGAAAATGTTTGAGTGTGAGAAACATACAAGTGCATCTATGTACTGGGATCAGACACGTATGAGAATTTTTTTAATTAGGGATAGGAGCACCCAGTCTGAACAGCATTGAATAGCTGGTACTTAATTATTAGAGCCAAGAAATGGGTTGGGGTATGCTCCCGATGTATGTCCCGATTTAGAGCATGTTTTGTATTTGTGATTATACCAAAATGAAGGAGACAGGAAAGACAAAACCAGTAAAGTGCCTGAACTCCCTTGCTTTCTACCAGAGACTCCAATTGGGTTAAAGGTAGGTGCGACTAAGTTCATGCAGACAACCTTTGGAATTCACCACCGGTAAGACATAAAGGAACACTTGACACTTGTAGACACTGGTGAACCCTCTTTCATTCACACATTCATTCACGAAGTAGGAAATGGGGAAACTGACCCTAGTGGCTTAGGTATCCACACACCAAAAACCCAGAGTCCGAGCCAGCAAGCTATGGGAGGGGGAGAAGGAATGGCGATAATACCAGAGGATTTGGGTGAAGCTTTGGGTCTTACAACCAAGTGGGAGAAAACATATGTCTTCCATCTGTTCCCTGGTTGTGCTGACGTGCCTTGTTTCGTATTGGACCGACACATTCAATGGGCACCAACTCAGCTGAAGTATTTGGGGGTGAGTGTATTTCACAATGAGGAGGACATGTGGGAAACTAATTTGGGGCCGCATTGCAGGCGCTTAGAGGCAGCATTACATTAAGGTGATCTTGAGGGTCCCAAAATAGCTAAAGTCGCTCTTACAAAGATGGTGGTCCTTCCATGGGTCCTGTATCACTTTACTAATCTCCCAATTTGGATCCCCCAGTCTTGGTTTAAGTCCCTTGATGCCATACTTCAGGAATTAGTCTGGCGGGGAGGTTGGAATCGTGTGTCCCTTGCCACCTTGCACAGACCTATCAGAAGTGGTGGCCTGGGTGTCCCTGGCATGGAATTGTACTTCCTCTCAGCGCAGTTGGAGTGGCTAGCCAGATGGTTAGCAGGTAGAGATGCTCAGAATCTTGGGGGGTATGCTGAACTCAAGCACAGTGGTCCCCTCGTGGCTTGGATGCTGGGATGGGTCACTCGGAAGCCCCACCATCGCAACTTTTTTGACCTTTGCGATGAGATGTTAAAGGGCTCTGGCAGCGAGATTGCACCATCCAGTGCTCTATGCCCCGGCGATTCCACTGGTGGGGCTTCCTTCCTGTAGGGAGGTATACTTCATGGAGCGCAGTTTGGAACAATGTCTTGAGGCGGGTATAGAGACGGTAGGGGACTGCTACACGGAGAGCACTTTGCGTACACTTGACTCTTTGGTGCCCAGTTCCTCATGTATGGGGTGGTGGGGGTGGCCATGTGGAGCTTGTGGACTGTGGAGCCAGACAGAGTCCTGGACTCATGAGTTGCTGCAGGTCCTCCTGAGTTTTGGACATGTGCACAAGCTGGTCTCCGGGGTCTACAAATCTGCACTGGAAATGGTCGCAGACGATCTTCCACATAGACATGAGTGGTGGTAGGCACCCTGGGCAGGAAGCTCTCTATCCTGTAGGGAGTGGCGGCTGACTATGGAACAAGTCTACAAGGTCTTGCATCGCACTCACTTTAAATATATGCAATTTAACTATCTTCATACCACCTATCTGACCCCCCACAGAATACATTTTATTTGCAGCAGACGAACCATATGCATAGCCATTAGATGGTACTGGCCTGCCTCCCTTCCTGCCTATTTGAGAAGTTATCATTACTTATGTCCACCTCTCTGCTGAGTCTAGTGCATGGACATGAGTGATTGCTTATGACTGCCACGTTATGAGTCACTGTTTTATGTTCATCTTAGTTTCCCCAAATGTTTCCTCCTGCGCAGGGTTGGGCTGAGACACTGATACCCATCTGGGGTGAAGCTGGGGCAATGCTGACTGTTTGGGACTATATAAGCCGCGGTCTCTACTGTTCGGCTCTCTGTAAGACTTGATGTGGGGTGGGCATCGTTTCATGTCTATTTTACAGCTGTACATACATACGTGCCCATGATGGGCCCCTGACCTTCCACTGTATTTGAAAAAATGTCAGTAAACAAATGTTTTTTAAAAACAAGCTGCCCTCCTTATCACAGTTGCAAAGGAGGCTGTCTCCTCGTTAGCCAAAGCTGAATGAAGCGAGGCTATTCCCGTGTCCGGAGAAGTAGTCAGACAACTGGCATGCTGTAATACTTCCGAAGTATCATCCTGTACTGAAGGACGGTATTCTTCGCTAAAAGGAAACTCTCACTTTGTTACATCTGGTTCAGAATGTGCATAAACCCCAGTCCTAGGCGGAGCAGCATCTTCCGATAGAGTGATCGGATGCTGAGTCTGTATCTGTGACGTCGATATCAGCGCCATTATCGGCGTCACGCGGCAGTGGCACTTGTCTGGCAAATGTGGTGTCAATTGCGGTGCTGTAGAGGGAGCAAAATGTGTTGTAGGGTCTGCAATTGTCATGTGCACAAGTAGACAACATCTGTCGGGTACAGGTCACACACAGCCTAAAGCCTGCAGGCTTTGGTGACATTTCTGCATATCAAAGAGAAATTTCTTCAAGAAAATCCAAACCTGTCAAATGACTGTTAAAGCTCCAGATCTGCATTGGTTGGCCCGACAAGAAAAGGAAGTGACACAAGCGTGAGCAGGTGGCATAAGTGCACACACTAGTCCTGACAGCACATCCGCACAAGATGGCGCGGCATGAGGTAGATTGGCACAACCTCTCGACGCAAAGGAATATTACAATACAAAAGTTTCCAGATCCATTGTGACGCTTGGGGATATTCAAAAGCTGAGGAATCTGTGGTTAGAAGTTTCTATCAAAAATAAAAGTGCAGGTACTGACTGTCGTAGCTAACTGTTTGCCAATGAGAAATACTTCTCTCCCAATAAAAGCATTGCACACCTGCTGAGAAAAGCTGGTAAAGCAAACACAAGGAGATTATGGACGGAGCGCGGAACCTTTTCAGACACTCACCCCCATTCACAGATCTGGGTTGAATCCATCCTTGTTCTTTAGCTCACTTCGCCACCCCAGTTCAGACTAAGCCATCTGCAAATCCGTCTTGACCCTGTGCCTCATGAGAACAGTCCAGCCCGAACTGCCAAGCTGTGTCTTCCTTGGACCGGAAACAAACATCCTGTGACTGGTTTCGGGGTAACACCCCTCATCAGCCAGGCTAGCTTGAATCCAGTGGCAAAGTGAGCAAGGCACCCACGTCTGGGGATACCCTGTCAACTTAGGGCAAACAAAGCAAACACAAGGAGGTGATGGACGGAACGCTGAAACTTTTCAGACACTCACCCCAAGTCACAGATCTGGTACTCATTGTTTCAAATAAAAAACCTGACAGTACCCGCCCATTTAAAGCACTGCCTATTGCACACATTTTTAAAAGTTTTTTTAACATATTTTATTGGTTTTCTTAGGTCAACAAAATCCAGTATAACAAGCAGTCATAGTATCGGTACATACGACACATAAATGATCAACAATGTCAGTACAGCATATACACAGCGTCGTACATATATGACTTACAGTACGTTATCAACCATAGCGATAAGCACGTCTGTACACACAAGAATATACAATATCATCAATGAAGCAGTAACCCACCCCCACCCAGGACTAAGGAAATAACAATAATGTCCCACCCTCTATCCCTCCCTCCCCAGATTCATTCAGTCTTTAACCGCATTGTTTCCGACTGCATGCCTATTCTACGTTTATCATTAGTTCTTTTCTTTTGAGAGATTTATCAGTCCCACACCACCTGTCCCTGTTGGGCGCAATCAGGGTCTCCCCATGTCTTTACAGCTAGTCATGCTATTCAGTGTATACATTTACCCGTCCGTAGGTATTGAGGTCCGTGGCAATAAACCCCTCCAACATCGCGTTCCATTCCAGCGAGATAGGATGCTTCCTCAGTCCTCTATTTTCTTCTCGTTTAATTGCCATGCTTTCAGCCCTGCCCCATCTAGTGACCTCATCATACCAGCCCTGTACTGTCGGTGCCTTCGCCGATTTCCATCTCATCTTTATTGACCTCTTGGCCAGGATCACTGCCATGTTGGCAAACCTATTCTATATTCCTTTTTTCTTGCGTTTTGGATCTAGCCCTAATATGCAATATTCAAGTGTATCACCTCCCATCACTGGAACCACCTCGCGTAGTAGTGTGTGCACTTAAGTCCAGAAGTGTGTCAATCCCGGAAAAGCCCACAACATGTGCAGCAAGTCTGCGTTCGATGCATGGCATCGAGGACATGTATCTGCTGTGTCTGGGAACATCTTATTCAGTCTATGAGGATTCAGATACGCTCTATGTACTACCATGGATTGTAGAAGCTTAAACTTGGGGTTGCGAAATACCTTCTATGGGTGTTCTAGTAGTACCCCCCATTCCTTGTCCGTTAGTACACGGCCTATATCTTCATTCCAGTTGTCTCTGAGTGCCTGTAATGAAGTTGCAGCGTGTGTTCGTATACTCCTATACAACCATCTGGTCAAGTGGCTCCCATTACCCATCAGATATTGCATGTGTAGCAGCTGATGGGTCGGGGCCTCTTTTCCATCCAGAGCCCAGGTATCTTTAATATATCTGTTGAGGCTCGCATGTAGCAAATATAAAGTATTGGGGCTCCCTGCTTCCTTACAAACTCATCATGATTCATTAACATATTATCGGCAAACAACATCCCCACTGTGTGCACTCCCTCTGTCCATTTGGATATACTTTTGTGGTGGTTATCCCAGACGGCGCAGGGAGTCCATTAATGGTATATTAAGGGCATTTTGGAGCAACCCTTTAGTGTAGCGGATGGCTTTCCTTCAGTATGTCAAAGTCACCTGTAACAGTGGAGGTGCTGCTAACGGGGCCTATTGCACACTGTTGAGCAGGGTTTTGTCAAAAGGAGTTGGTCCCCCTTCGATCCCTCTTAGTGGTTCCTTTGCAGATTGGAATTAATTCACCTGGAGGCTCTAAGGGCCACATGTACAAGGCCTTTTCGCATTTGCGAATGGGCTTTTGGCATGTACAAAGCCTTATTTGCGATTTGGTAAGCTTTTACCGAATCTCAAATTGGGCTTGCGATTCGGTATTAGGAAGGGAAGTGTTTAGGGCATCCCTTCCTAATACCGAATTGCAGTGGTATGTGTGAATGTTTTGCAACCAAAATGGAGTCGCAAGACATTTGCATTCTACTGCCTTCTTCAAGTAGGTGGTAACCCATTCTCAAATGTGTAGGGGTGCTCAAGGTACCCCTTCCCTTTTATGAATGCTTGCAAAAACAATTACAGACATGGTGCTCTGCTGACCCCGGCAGGCCACAATCCCTGTGCTGTTAGCAATTCCTAAGGGAGACCCACCTCATTAATATTCATGAGTTAGGTCTATTTGCAACCCACTGGGAATCGCACAATATGTCAAAGACACATTCGTACATTGGAGTTTGCCATTGCAAAGTAGTGAATTGTTAAAATTCACTATTTGGTAATTGCAAACTGTTACCTTTGTACATGTGCCCCTAAAAGCCTCTGAGTGAATTAGCAAGTGCAAACTAAGGAAGAAGTAGGGGAACCACGATCGGAATTACAGATTCCTCCAGTACATCATCAACCTCAGGGTCCCCTTAGAGAGGAGGAACTACCCGGGCAATCCCTGTTGATTCCAAAACACTGCACACAGTATCGGTAAATCGGTGGTGGGCGAGAGGCTGGCAGAGTTAATGAGTCCCAGAGTGACTATGGTAGAGAGGGCGGGAAAGTGCTAAAACAGAGCAAAACGAGGAAAAGGCTATGAACGAGAAGACACGCAGATAAGCTCCAAGTAAAAGCACTCTTGAGAATAGCAAAATGAAACAGACCATCATGGTCCCCTACAAAGAGGAATGGTTAGGAATTCACAGGAAGGACACAGGCAGCACAGAATGATTTCAGTCTCTCTAATGAGCTGACACGAGATGTTGCATTGCAAGGGTGCTGACTGAAGTGCAGCCCATTTAATAAGTGGTGCCTTTGATGACCAGTAAATAAAGGATCACCATTTTAAAAATTAAAAATAAGTCATCTTGGAATAGATAGGCATCAATTCAATTCCAGGTTGAAGGTCCACAGAACAACAACGCCTTAGTCTTCATAAGTGAGTAATAGGCGATGACTGGTAAGGCCTTGGTTCTGGGCGAATTGCACTGAGAAAGACAGTGCTGTGCAAGAACATTGGGAGGGGACCACCGTAGAGCCTAAACACGCCATAAGCTGAGCAGAACTGGGATGTCCTGTGTGAAGGGCTGGTAATTGGTGAACGATGACCTCTAACACCCATGTGGGAGTGCTCGCAGGTGAGGGCTGCCGCACTAGGACATGATCATGATACACAGGGTTTTAAGAATGTTAGGCTGAAATAGGCCATAGTGATCACGGGCCGTGGCACACTGGGATGGTTTGATAAGCTCTCCTTGCTCACTCGCACCAAATAGGACTCAATCTTTTAGCCGGGACACTGACTTATGAACATTGAGACCTCTCTGCCGCCATATGCCAAGTTTTTACTGTTGTAATGAATTTTCTCCATCACTGTATTTTATACTGTAATGATTTTAATTAATCTAACAATAAAGTTTACTTTACTTGACTTGACAGGATTAAGTTTACATCCGGTACTCCGAAGACCAAATACTGCTACTATGATGAAAGGTATAACAAGTCAGTAGAAGAAGAACCAGATGTGCATGATTATTTTCTTTTTGTCTGTGATTTTACAATACTTGAGATCAATGTAGAGAAATTCTGCGTTCTCAAATCTTAGATTTTATAATATAAAAGAAATCTTGTTCATAAAAACATAACTTATATGAACAGTCTCACGAAGCAAAATATATGATCATTTCACCAGAGAAGCAAGAAAAGATATCTGGTAGGATTAAACTAGCAAACTAATGCAGAACAGCATTTCCAACTAAATGGTGGACATTGACAAACCTCTAGAATCTGATCCTACCACAGAAGATATAACGAAGTTGATTAACAACATGAGAGCACCAATAGGACCAGGGGGCATATTTACAAGCCCCTATCGCCACAGGAACATCACTTTTTCCGACGTTCCTGTGGCGAAAGGGGCTTCGCCTTATTCACAAGGCGGCGTTAAGCCACTTAACGTGGCTAAATGCCGCCTTGTGAATAAGGCAACCTTTCACGCTACACTTAGCGTGAAAGGGGAGGGAAATGGGTGTTGCGGTGGGTGCTCCACAGCAACATCCATTGATTATGACGCTGCTCCATATTTACAAGGGTGACTTAAACATGGGGCAGCAACAAAATTAAGAGCAGGAAAAACCTGGTCTTAACCAGGTGAAATGTATTTCTCCTCGTTTTTGCTGTTGACAGCAAAACGCCATTGGTTGTTTATGTGCAGGAAGGTGTCCCTTCTTGCACATAAACAATCACTTAAAAAATGACCAGTTGCCAGCGCTAAGGGAAAGGCAGGGGTGCACCTTATTCTTGTGAATACGGCGCATTCCTGCGTTTGGAAACTGTCAGAGCACGGAGTTAGCCTTCTTGGCTTAACGCCGTATTCCAACAGTTTTCTAGTAAATATGTCCCCAACTGCATCGAGTCAGAGCGAGGCTTCTGCTGGCCTCTCTCATCCCTGCTGGAGCCAAGTGGAGCAGGGACAACAGAGGCATGGAGTGCTGTGGGTGGTCATGGAGCTGTCGCAGTGATGCCGTACCCCCCAAAGGTTTCAGAGAAGCATTCATAGGGACACAAGTGTGCCATGGGGCTCAATGCAGTCACAGGCCTATTGATTTGTTGTGCCAGTCCTTGACTGGCTTTTGCTGCTATGTATCGCATATACAACACTGCAGATCTTTATTTTTTCCTTCTTTAAGTCCCATCAAGCAAGGTACTTTTTTAGACTATATGATTTTTACCTACATTTTAATTCATTCTGAACCAGTTATAATATAGTACAAGTGCTCTTCAACAACCTTAATTTAATATATCAATATGCTTGTTTTGCAGATTCTTTTTAGAAATTCACATATTCACTACCTGGTGGTTACATGTTTAAAATTGCTTCAACAGTATGGTGTTCACCATAGGTTGTATGTTATTTCGGTGAAACCCACTTATAATGTTACAGCCCCACATTCTCGTCTCTTGACCCAGTACTTTTTAATTGGACCACCGAGTTTGAGGTACTGTGAACACACAGATTTCTAAGGGGCATACTTACAAGGGGAATGCCACTTTTAGCGACGTTCCAGTGGCGCAATGCCCTTCTCCATATTTACAAAGTAGCGTTAAGCCACTTTTTCTGGCTTAAGGCCGTCTTGTAAACAAGGTCCCTTTACACCCATCACTTAGCGTGAAAGGGGCGTGCAATGGGTGTTGCTGTGGGCGTTCCATTACAACACCCATTACTTTTGACGCTAACCCAGATTTACAAGGAGGTGTACATCTGAGGTAGCATCAAAAACTAACGCCATGCAGGAGCAGGCGTTAGAATGGTGAAACAAGGAGAAATACTTTAAATTCTCCTCGTTTTTGCTTTTTTGTTAAGTGTGCTGCGTTCTGCAGCACACATAGAAAGAGCAAAAGACCAATAATATATTTTTATGTGCAGGAAGGTGTCCCTTCCTGAACACAAACAATCATTAAATAATTATGATTTGTTGCTTCTATGTGTGCTGCATTCTGAAGCACACATAGAAGTAATAATAATAATAATAATAATCTTTATTCGGTTTTTGACATTATAAAACCATAAAAGATATCATAACATACAAATGTTCATATTAAAATTTGTTAAGAAGAGTATGTTTAAAAAAAAACATTTAAAAAAAATGCATGTATATAGTTAAATAATATGAGAATTATTTCACTATTTCACAAGTTTTTCCTATGCCTCATAATACACTTTAAAAAATTCAGTACATGATACACTGTGCATTCAGAGTCCAAAGTTTGAAGGGCCAGCATAGCTGGTCGACATTGTCTATAGCCCCATTTCCTTAATAGAGGAATTAGCCAAATTTTTCGATGGGAATGGAAGAACTTGCAAAACAGTAGGGTATGCATAGTAGACTGTTGTGAAAGATCGTCACATGGGCATGGTTCCATCTGAGTTTTCCAATTATTTTTTTCCGGAAATGAAACTAATCTGAAAAAAAGATTCATTCTGAATCTTGTTAGGAGCATCTTTTCATAAGTTGTAAGCTCCATGGTCAGATATAGCTGGATCTTCAGAGACTGCTGTGTCATTATTGCATGAGTAACTGATTTTTTCGCAATCACTGTTGTCAGTCTAAGGGATTCCAGGTGACTCAAAGCAGCTAGTTTCAATTCCTTTTTGGATATTTCCTTCACTTCTTCCGGCTTGTGATAGTATTTTTCTAGACCCAGGTCGCAAAGGAAGTGTCTTACATAGGAAAGCCAGGCTATTTTATGTGCGTGGTCCAGATCCATAGTGTCGCGTAAGATGGTTTTAGTCAGACTGTTTTTTTCTGATACCCATACTCGCCTCCAGAGCAGAATAGGTTGAATTTTTATTAAGTCTTCGATATATGGGATTCCAAGTTCTATGTGTGAGGCATAGATGGAAGTGCCTCTTGGAGTTGATAAAAGGAACCTCATGAAGATATTCTCCTCTTTTTGGACGGGGCCGGTAGGTATATGTCCCCAGAGCCCTGCGCCATATAAAGCAGTGGCTTGACATTTCGCAACATAGATCTGTAACAATTCTACTGATGGTCTTTTACCGAGTTTGTTAGAAAATTTCATCAGTGCCATAATTGCTCGTTTAAAAAGATGTCTCCTGGCCTCTACTGCCGCTTTCCAATTCAGGGCGTCGTCGATCATGATGCCTAGGTAAGGATACTGCGTGGTCTTTTCAATTCTTTGATCCTTTAAAAAGATGGACTTTGTTGTTTTTCTTGATCCGCCAACTACCATAACAAAAGTTTTTTTAACATTTATGTGGAGGTCCAGGGCACCCATAAAGTCTGCATATTTAGATAGAGATTTCTGCAGTTCAATGGGGGTACGTGCTAAGATAACTGCATCGTCAGCATAGAGCAGAGCGGGAATCGGACGACCTTTTGCTCTTGGGAGGTCTCTCCCTCCTCTCAGCATAGATTTTTCTAGGCCGTTGGTGTACAGAGAGAAGAGGAAGGGGGCAAGGACACAGCCTTGCCTCACACCCCGCTCTACCCTAAATGGCGATGTCAGTTCTCCTTGTGTCCCGTACCTCACTCTCGCCGTGGCTTCGCTGTATAGCTCTCTCAGAAAGTCCAAGAGCGGGGGATCTACCCCCATTTCACTCAGCAGTGACCAGAGCCTTGCGTGCGAGACGCAGTCGAATGCGGAGGATAGGTCCACATAAACCATATAAATGGAGCCAGGTTTTGCATGGGTATATTTTGATGTTAACAGGCTTAGATTTAAGGCTTGTTCGACGGTTCCAAAGCCCTCCCTGAAGCCGAACTGTAAGTCTGATAGAATGTTTAGAAGTAACAAATCACCATTCGTTATTGTTTATGTGCAAGAGGGGAGACCTAGCCTGGCAGTTCGGGCTGGACTGTTCCAATAGGGAGCAGGGTCAAGACTGATTTGCATAATGCTGGGTTCAAACTGGACATTGTTCTGCATTCTGCCCATCAATTGTTCTTTTTTGCATTCATCAGGTAGCCTTAACAGCAACTTGCTTCACTTTTATTGCCTTACCCACTACCAGTGGGTTTAGGTTTACAACTTTTGCCTGCCAACACTCCTTGGGGCAGATTTATGAGGCCCGTTGCGCCATCGGAACGTCACTTTTTGTGACGCTCCGTGGCGCAGAAGCCTGCGTGATATTTATCAGGCAGCACTGAGCCACTTTTTGTGGCTTAATGCTGCCTCATAAATATCAGTCCCTTTAACGCAGTGTTCTGCGTTAAAGGGGCGTGCAATGGGTGTTGCTGGGGGCGTTCCCAGCAACATCCATGGCCTTTTGACACTGCCCCAGATTTACGAGAAATCGTAAATCTGAGGCAGCGCCAAAAGCTTACGCCTCCCCAGGGTAGGCGTAAGGGAGGCGCAACGGGGAGAAATATCTTTATTTCTCCTCGTTTTTCCTTTTTCTATGTGTGCTGCATTCTGCAGCACCCATACAAAGAGGAAAAACCTCTTGTGATTATTTTTGTACAGAAAGGTTTCCCTTCCTATACAAAAATATTCATCCCTGCAACGCAGGCACCCTTGCACCATGGTGCAGAGGTGCCTGCGTTGGTGCAGGCAGCCGATTGTGCGCCGGCGCAGGGGAAAAGGACAGGAATGCACCGCATTTTATAGATACGGCGCATCCCTGCCCTTTTCTTTTGCCGTAGGGTAGCGCAGCAGGAAGGCCTGCTGCGCTTCCCTACGGCAAAACCTCATAAATCTGCCCCCTTATATTTAGGTAGGCAAGCATTCTCCCCAGACTGGTCCAAATGATGGAACGTGCAATACTGAATATCAGGAAGGAAACCTCCTTGATACTCACCTACTTGGTCTCACAAAATGTTTCTTTACATTTCCTATTGGTGCCACCTATGTGTAGCTATACAAGCCTTAAGTGTCAAAAGGCCCCATTTAGTGTAGAACAATATAAAACTGCAACAGAACCACATAAAATATATTTTAATTTCCCGATCTAAAGCTATGCATGTCCTATTCATTTTTGATAACAGAATTTTTTTTCCAAAAATAGAATTCCGTATCTTGGGATACATGCCAAACTGTATATAATGGCTAAAAATATCAATAAAAAATTTACAAAATGAACTATGATTTGAATGCATCAGAAAGCTGCATTAACGAACAGATATTGTAAAGACACCAACTCTTGACAAGGACCTTTTAATAATTGAGATCGACAGCTTTTTGACATGTGTGATATTTCTTCATCCTTATGGTGTTTTTTTATTGAATGGGTACCCAGTTTTGACTCCTTTCCTCCAACTGAGCTGAATGTTCCAAACACAGCTTCTCTGGAGTTCTACCATACTTTCATCAACCCGAAGGTTCTCGCTGTACAAAAAGAGCTGACCGGAATTAACTTTGAAATGATCCTTTTTTAATTTATAGAAACCTTAAAACATACAATGCAATCATTGTTGCATTGGAAGGCTACATAAATAAAATGTTTTTTGTTTTTCTTGTTTTTACAAAAGAGACTTTATGGTTGCACAAAGGATTTGGTCACCTCAATCTTTTTTTTGAGTCCATTTCCGCTGAGGACGAGCTCTGCATGGCGTCGTTTCAAGTTCTCCAACTTCTGGCCTAGCTCCTCTGTGGCATCCACGTTGCCCTCAAAGTCCCTCAGCAGCATCTCGTTCCCCAGTAGACCACACTTGTTCTGCAGTTTCACATTACTGATCCTCAGGCTGTCCCTGGCCTGCTTCGTCTTGGTGAGCACGTCCCTCTTCTGGGCCACCACGGCTTCCGTCTCCATCAGCTGCTCTTTCTTGACCTGGTTCTCCGCCTGCACAAACTGCAGCTTCTCTTTCAGGTGGGACAGCACCTGCACGGTGCCCGTGATCTTCTTGCGCAGTTTGAGCAGCTCCTCGTTGCGTTCCTCGATCTTCTCGTTGAAGTTCTGGTTCTCAATTTTCAGCTGCTCAAAATCGATGAGGTGCAGCCCATCCGCAAGCTCCTCCTTGGCTTTCAGGGTCACCTCCAAGCGGCTGATCTTGTTCTTCAGTTTGATGTTCTCCAGGCGCACCTGGATCAATGCGTCTTCCTTTTGCTGCTCCTTGGCCTGCAGCTCTTCCAGGTCCTTGGCGGCTACGTGTCGTCCCTTCTTCCCGGTCATGGCAGACACAGCCACGTCTTTTTTCCGCTTCTGGAATAGCCTCCACTCCTCCTTTACCTTGTCAACTTTCTCCTGGGACTGAGCACGCACCTCTTCCATTTGTCCGTGGTAAAATTCGGACTCATTTGCATACTGCTGTCGAAGCTCCCCGAGTATGGTGAGCTGGCGGGTGTACCGCTGCTCCTGGTCCTCCACTGGCTTCTGCAGCTCCAGCAGAGTTGCCCGGCGCGCTGTTTCCTCGCTCTTTTTCCGGCGGAAGTAGTAGTACAATTTCTGTTGAAGCTGACCATTTTGCTGCTGGATTTGCTCCCGCTCCGCCAACAAAGATTGGCAGTGTTCCAACAACTCTGCGTGCACATCCTCTTCCGTGGGCAGCTCTTCCTCCTCTGCCTCCTCCTCTGCTTCCTCCTCTGCCTCCTCCTCTGCTTCCTCTTCCGCTTCCTCTTCCGCTTCCTCTTCTGCTTCCTCTTCTGCTTCCTCTTCTCCTTCCTCTTCTCCCACGCCTTCCTCTTCCTCACGTATTGAGGCGATGGCATGTGGGGATGACTTCTGCTCCTCGGACAGATCGCCTTCACCAGCTTTGACCTCGGTTTCTGTCTCTTCAGGAATAGCATCATCCTTGGATAGGGATTCTAATATTTTACTGGATGCAAACTTCACTTCTAGCGCCTTTTCTGTTACCGGGGTCTCTCCTGGTGTACTAGGTGCTGGGATGTCACTTGGCTCTGCTGTTTCCACAGCTGGGGTGTCAGACGCCGGGGTGTCACTGGGCGCTGGTGCGCCAGGCGCCGAGGTGTCACTGGGCGCTGGCGTGCCAACGGGGGCTGGTGCGCCATGCGCCGAGGTGTCAATGAGCGTTGCTGGTGCGCCTGGCGCAAGGGTGTCACTGGGCGCTGGTGCGCCAACGAGAGCTGGTGCGCCATGCGCCGAGGTGTCATTGGGCTCTAGTGTGCCAACGGGCGCTGGTGCCACATGCGCCGAGGTGTCACTGGGCGCTGGTGTGCCAACAGGAGCAGGTGCGCCATGCGCCGAAATGTCACTGGGCGCTGGTTCGCCAGGCGCCGGGGTGTCAGGAGTTGGGATGTCAATGGGTGCTGGAACGTCAGGCGCTGGGGAGGGAATGGATGTTGGTGTGCCAGGTTCTGCTACGACTGAAGATGCGACGTCTGCTGATGCGCCATGCGCCGAAGCCTCGACGGGTGCTGCGTGAGGTTGAGTTACACTCAACGCTGCAGGGGCTTCACCCTCCTTCTCTGTCACCGACGACTCTCGGGGTTCCTCCGTAAGAGCCCCTTGCTCTGCAGCGCCGTCCGATGCCATCCTACACTAGGGATCAGCGTGCCGATGAGTGCGTTCTACCGATATAGATAGACGCCTTTCTCTTCTCAGGTTTGTTTATGTTTCAGTTGTTTCCCAGGCAACCGACTTTTCCGTGTGGTCGCAGCCGTGCGCAGTCGCAATGAAGTTGAGAAAGTGCAGCCTGCCGAGACTGGCAAGAGAGAGCACGCCGCCTCGTGGCATCACGAGAGCGCACAACGTTCTCGCTTTCCATAATTGTGGCCTTGGTTACAGCATTTTTATTGATTTTTAATTTCTTTAACGGCTTCATCAATAAACTGGCATTGGGAAAGGCATTATGCCTCGCGTCTTAGTTGCTAAGGCCGACTGATTGGCTTTGCCAATGCTTTTCAGCAAAAAGAGGACAAAAGTGCTTTTTGCTAATGCAACACCTTAAAAAAAGCCACTGACAGAATTTACAAGAATGGACTGCAATTCTGTGCCATATTCTTCTTCTAAGTGACAGACCTTTGCCACCGTTTTTGAATGAAAGCTAAATCAAATCATATCAATCGTCATCATAATTTAACAGTTCTTAGGTGCAGTCAGTAATGAGAGTTTTGGATTGGCTTTTGAAAACCTTTATTCTCATAAAGAGATTAATACAATTCTTATTCTCGTTATTCAATTAGTAAGTCAGATAAAATCAGTTTACAGAAATTGTTGTGTTTACTTGCTTCTGCCCTCGCGACTTGCCTCGCGCTGCCTTCTGCCTCGAGCCTTCGCCCAGGGCTCTATGACGTTTACTCGTTCCATGATAGAACCTTGGGCGAAGGTGACGGTTGGGGCGACAGTTGACTTCTGCCAGTTAGAGTGTCAGACGCCTCTTGGTGTCAGGGCTTTACCGGATTAAACTACTATTATTATAGCCTTACCTGACTCCGGAATTCATCTTTACAAATTGGCGACGAGTGCCCTGACGCCACTGCGGACCTGCGTTCGTATTCTTCACGACCCTCGTGTACATTTCAGACGGCGTCGAATTCTGACACGTTGGTGCTGGGGACGCCCTTCGCGAACCATCGGGACGGCGTTGAAGTCAGCTGTTCAAATTACGGTGAGATCCATGCCGACTTGTGTGATAGCGCTCTCCCGCTTAGACGTTGGATTTTGAAGCATTGACTGTTGCACTTCGCTGCCGTGCGCTGTACTCGCTTCACGCCTTGCTTCACAAGGGACGTTGCCTCTTCCTGGCGGTTTCCTGTGTTCATTCTAAGGCACTTCACCTCAGGGTTTCAGCGAGTGCGCACCTTCTGCGTCACTGAAACGCATTGGCGGACATTTTGGATTGGGCTCCACTCAAACCTCAGCGGCCATTTTAGGAGCGTCTTGTACGCATTTACACGTTCAAACCTTCATTTCTTCACAGTGATGCGCTCACTCAAGTTTAATTTAAAGTATTGATGCGCACACTGTCTGCTGCCTTCCCTATCATTTTGGATGGTCAATTAATACATAGTATAGTTCACGGTGACTGCTACCACTGTGAAATTGAAGTTTTACTTCACTATTATTGTTACAGTTGGTTCTTCAGTGATGCACACACTGCCTTGTGCATCTTCATGATATTACTTTAGCTTTCTCACGTCGTGTATCTTTTCCTTGTTATCTCTATTTTCCTTATCCTTTCTTATTCTGCTCTTTCACTCTTCTCATTCATTTATTTCTTCACTCTCTTTCTTCTTGTATTTTCTTTCTTCCTTTCATCCTTCCACTTTGTCATGGCTTCAGGCAATATTTGGAACCTTTCTCCCCCTCAACCCTTAATTCCTGCGCCAGGTGATTCGTTTCTTAAATGGGAAGATTGGCGTGAATACTTCGAGAATTATATCTCTACTTTTGATGAAGAAGGTGAGGAACTTACTCCAGAAAGGAAGAAGAAAATTTTGCTGCACTGCGTGGGAGCAAAAACTATGAAAATTTATAACAGTATTAATAAGAAAGTGAGGGCTGCAGGGGATGATGACGTCTATGCCCATGCCTTGGAGGATTTTACTAATTACTTCAAACCTACTGTTTGCGTATCAGTCCACAGGTACAAATTCTTTCATCGCAAGCAAAATTCAGAGGAGTCCATTGAAGATTTTGTCTCCGCACTTAAAAACTTGGCTCTGACCTGCAGATTTGGTGGGCTTCATGATGAATTCATTCGTGACCAGATAATTATGCGTTCTGCGAATCGTGAGATCCAGGAGAAACTGTGGGCTAAAGGAGAAGCTCCTCTCCAAGAGATCATTGACATGGTCAAGAGAACAGAATTAACAGGTAGATGCGCCAAGGCTGTTCTTTCCGAAAAGAAGAGTCAACATTCTGAGGAGGATCAGACTATTGTAGCCAAAGTGAAACACTCTAGAAATACTACCAAGAAGTCTTCTCATGAACCTAAAACTAGGAATGAATCTTCGTCGAAAGTCATGTTGACTGGTAACAAAAGATGTTTTAGATGTGGGAGCAAATTCCATTTGGCGAATGACAAAAACTGCTCTGCCCTTAAACAGAAGTGTACCAAGTGCGGAATTGTTGGGCACTTTGCAAAAATGTGTCATAGCAAGCAAAGGAAGAATTCTAACGTGAAAGTAGTCGTACCTGATGGATATGACATGTCGGATTCTTCTGATGAGGATGACATGAATCTTTTTGTGCTACTGGTTGATGATGACGTTCTGAATGTGAAGGGCAAAAGCAAAAAACCTGTCTGCCATATGGAGATTGGTGGAGTGAACATTGCCATAGTAGCTGATTCGGGTTCACCCTATACAATTGTTAACAGAGGTGTCTGGGAGGAAAAATTCATTCCTGTGATAGGCCGTAAACTTGCCAGTCCTGACATTTCACCTAAGACTTTCACAGGAGAACCTATCGATATTTTAGGTTACAGGGAACTGCCTTTCTTGTTCAAAGACAGACAAACAGTTAGCAAATAGTACATTTCTGAAGTTGGTCCTTCTGTACTGGGGTGGAGGGACCAAGGTAAGCTGGGCATATTCCTAGATCCTAACAGCCCTGATCCTGTCTTGTCTGTGCAATCAGAGGATGCATATACAATGAATATCAAAGAGAGATTTCAAACTGTGTTTTCTGGGAGAATAGGGAAGCTTCAAGGATTTCATCATAAAATTGAGCTTAAAAAAAATGCCGTTCCGTGTATCCACAAATGCAGGAACATCCCTTTCTCAATCAGGGATGAAGTAAAATCAGAACTCGTTAAGCTACAAAGAGGTGGCATCATCGAACCTGTGGAGTCTGCAGAATGGGTCGCACCTTTGGTTTGCGCTAAAAAATCCAACGGCAAGCTCCGTTTATGTGTGGACCTCAGGGACCTCAATAAGAATATCCTGATTGATCAGTACCCTTTGCCTAGAATCAGTGAGATGTTTTCTCATACCAATGGAATTAAATGGTTCTCGACTGTTGACCTTACTGCAGCGTACCACCAAGTTGCATTACATCCTGACAGCAGAAGCCTCACTACATTTGTGACTCCATTTGGATGTTTTAGGTTTAAAAGAGTCCCTTTTGGACTTGCCTCTGCTGCAGCTATGTTTCAGAGGCTCATGCATATGCTGTTCAAAGATGAGCCCAACTTATTAATTTTTCAGGATGACATTATGATCATGGGTACCACCAGGGAGGAACATGACGAGAGTTTGTTTAGAGTTCTTAAGACTCTGGAACGGTATGGTCTTACCGCTGACATTCTAAAGTGCAAGTTTGCTGTGACCAGTGTTACCTATTTAGGTCATGAAATTTGCGGTGAAGGCATCAAACCTAAAAAAGAGTTGTTGTCAGCCATCAAGGATGCCCTTTCCCCAAAGAACAAAGACGAAGTGAAGGCTTTTTTGGGGTTGTCTGAATTTTATGCGAAGTTTGTAAAAGACTTTTCTTCTAAGACCTTCCCTCTTAGACAGCTTGTTAAGCAAGGATGCAAATTCGTGTGGTCTGATGAGTGTGAGAGGGCTTTTGGGGATATAAAAGATGACATTTGCAGAGCCCCACCTTTACAAGGTTTTAATCCCTCATTACATTCCATTGTCACCACTGATGCCAGCCGGAAAGGTTTGGGGGCGGTTTTGAGCCAAATTGACAGCCTGGGAATTGAAAGGACCATTGCTTTTGCCTCACGCTCCATTACACCTACTGAGGAAAGATACTCCGTTATAGAGCGTGAGGCTTTAGCATGTGCATGGGGTTTGGGACATTTTCGGCAGTATGTCTGGGGATTTAACATTACCCTAAGAAGTGACCATAAACCCCTGGTCAAGGTACTTACTACTAAAGGTTTACAAACTGCCTCTCCCCGACTAGCACGTATTTCGGTGAGAATGTTGGATTACAATTACAATGTGCAATATGTTCCTGGATCAAAAAATGTGGTTGCTGACTGTTTGAGTCGGTTACCTTTGCCTTGTACAGATGACTCCGTTGGAGAAATCGAATCTTTTTGTGGTGCAAAAATTTTGGATGACATTTCTTGTATTTCGCAACATGAATGGTTATCAGCACAAGCTGGAGACACTACTTTGTGCCAGATAGGAAAGTATATTGTTGAAGGCTGGCCCATAAAGAAAGACTTACCCCACAGTTTACGTACTTTCTGGGAATTGAGACACGAGTTGTCATTGGAAGATGGTCTTATCCTCAGAAATGGCAGAGTCATACCCCCTGCTTCCCTTCGATCCAAAGTGCTCGATATCTGTCATGAGGGGCATCTGGGTATTGGGAAGACTAAGAGTAGGGTTAAAACCTCTTACTGGTGGCCGGGGTTGGACCTGGAAATAGAGAGGAGAGTGAGAAACTGTCTGGCTTGTGAAAACTCTGATAAATCACAGCATACCTTGAAACCTCCCCTTCATCCACTGTCAAATCCTAGTATGCCATGGACAAGATTGGGGGTTGACATTTTTGGGCCTATTTGGGAAAATGGTGAGCAGGTTTATCTCATTGTCCTAGTAGATCATTTTTCTAAATGGCCAGAAGTGGAAATTGTACAATCTGCTGATGCTAAAGCCGTCATCAAGTTTTTGAAAAGTGTGTTCATGAGGGAAGGGTTGCCCAAGTGTATTGTAACTGACAATGGCCCACAGTTCGTTTCTGACAGCTTTAAGCGGTTTGTCAATGACAATGGCATTTCTCACAAGACTACTTCCCTGTACCACCCTGCTGGTAATGGTGCAGTGGAAAGGTTTAACCGTGTGGTGAAGGGAATTGTGCAATTGGCCAATCATAATGATCTCTCGTGGAGGAAAGAATTGACTCACAACTTGTGGGCTTTCCGTGTGACACCCTGCGAGTCTACTGGCTCTAGTCCTTTTGTGTTATTAAGAGGCAGGACACCTATCACTAAAGACTGTATTGGATGGTCATTCCCCAAGAAAGTCGACTGGTCTGTGGAATCAGTTAATAACAGGATTACACATACCCAGCAAAGGAGTAGAGACCATTATGACTCTAAGCATGCATGCAAACAGGTCAATATTCATGTGGGACAGTGGGTTAGAGTCAAGAGTAGTGGTTTTGTTAAAAAAGGATTTAGCCGCTATTCGCAACCCCTTATGGTCAAAGAAATCCTTTGCAATTCTGCACGTTTGAGTGATGGGAAGGTGTGGCATTTGTCGTCCCTGTCATTGTGCCGGGGAGATGGTACCTTGCCCCCACAGTACTCTGATCCAGGGAGGAGGTGGGTTGGCACCTCTTCTAGATATGATTGGATTCTTGATGACGACATCCACCAGGGATATTCCCATGTAGGTAGCGAGGTTCCACCTTTAAACGATCATGGGGAGGGCACCAGTGGTTGTTCTGTCTTGAGGGGGAAGTCCAACAGTCTTAGTGACTCTAGTGTTGTTTCCAATGATCAACCGATTCCTGAGAGTTCCACTGGAGAGACCATTGTTCGCACGTCATTGGATTCCACTACTCACAGTGCTGACGATACTCCCCAAGTTGGAATTCCTGATACACCACAAGATGGTTTTCCTCCTCATGAGCTTGACGTTGGTGTTTCCGATGTTAAAGAGTCCATCGTTAGTAGACATGGAAGAGAGATAATTCCTCCAAAAAAGTTACAAGATTTTGTATGTGATTAATTATACATTGTTTCTCCTCTTGCTTGTGATTTTCCTGTACCAAATTTTCCCTTTAGTTCTTTCACTACTTTGTGGTTCCACATATCCTGTTTTATTTTATTCTGTAAATGAGGAGATGTGTTGTGTTTACTTGCTTCTGTCCTCGCGACTTGCCTCGCGCTGCCTTCTGCCTCGAGCCTTCGCCCAGGGCTCTATGACGTTTACTCGTTCCATGATAGAACCTTGGGCGAAGGTGACGGTTGGGGCGACAGTTGACTTCTGCCAGTTAGAGTGTCAGACGCCTCTTGGTGTCAGGGCTTTACCGGATTAAACTACTATTATTATATCCTTACCTGACTCCGGAATTCATCTTTACAGAAATTTATCAAGAGAATTGAGATTATTCTAGCCTTGGTGTCTGAAAGGCTAGATTTTATTAAAGACATGGAGGCAAGTATTATGCTTTAAAACTTTTCTTGCATTTATTATAGCAGCCAAGAAGAAAAAACTACATTACCCAGAAAGCCGTGGGAAAACGTACTACTAAATTACATCACAATAGTGTAACCAATAAGACATCAAGTACAACAATAACCATCTTGACTGTAGGCGCGGCCGGTGCAGGTAAGAGCGGCAAAGCGGGGCGGGGGTAGTTGACAGACGACGAAATAGGGAAAAATAAATAAATAAAACCACTTACCTTGCACTCACCACATGGCAGATGCAGCAGGGTAAGTGGTTTTCTTTTTTGCATTTTATTTTCCCTATTCCGTCATCTGTCGACTTCCCTCCCGCCCCAGTGCTCTTACCTGCACCGGCAATGCCTGGATGACTGAGAGTAACAAGCTTTCTTTTCTTGCGGGAATCAATCAAGATGAGATTCAGAAAACAACATTAAGTTGAGTTAATTGGAAGCAGTCAAACCTGTTGAAGGCAATGGGACTTCAGATAAACGAGGTCAGGGAGGGTTAATCAAACTGTGGTGGGGTAAAACTTGCCTCTGTGTCTTGAATAAATCTAGTTTTTCAGACACTTTGGCTAGGAAAATCTGAATTTTGCAAGACCGGAGGCTTATAATGTGCTTGTTCAAAGCAATGATATAACAGAGTCAGACAGATGAACAATTGGTTTACAGTAAAAAGTTCTAAATGTATTAAAGTCTGACCAATTTACAGATCTGAGAATATCACGTAAACATTCCCCTGCCCAGAATGCCCTAGAGGGCATAGCCTCCTGGCTGAATGGGCGCCAAAAGAAACAGAGGAAATGTCAGGCAAGGACATGACCCATCTAATCCAACGGGACAAAGTAGGAGCAGAGACGGGTTTTTTGGGGTTTCTGAATGGAAATAAGAAGTTGAGGGGAGGAACTTCTGAGATATGCAGTTTGTGAAACGTATGTTTATAAACAATTACCAACACATTATTTAGGTTGAGCACAAAATTGACCCTGCACCTGAGAAACCCGCGTTGTCTACAATCAAAAATATCACCGTTTGGTCTTTTCATTGGGAAGCTATTTGTTCTATATTCTGTTTTGCCTTTAAAATATGCTGCAACACTGCTGTTACAAGACATATTATTTGTGTTTCTCGGGTGCAGGGTCAATTTTGTGCTTTTGTTAGTGGTGGTTCATTAACCGCCTAATTGGGGTGTATGTGGGTCACATCCCAGACCAAATGCACCAAGGTGATTGAAAGGATTTAGAGGCTGTTACACTCAATAAATGTCTGGTGCTGGATTCTTATGCTCTGACCCTCTTCCTTGTTTGTGTACATTATTTAGGTTGGGAGGGGAAAAAGGGATAAGGAACTGATGATAAATTAGTTTTGGTATTGATCGAGGTATTTATATTTCTCTCTGCTCACTATATTATCTCAGGTGTGCTAGCGTGGAAATTTGTCTCTCAACTTTTGGTTGCTGGCTCTTATTTAGCAGCATGAGAGGTAAGGAACTTTGCAACTCATTAACCCCAAGACAGATATTTTTTAGGAAACTCAGGTCCACAATTGGATTCTGGTTAGTCAGTTTATTGTAAATTTTGAAACATATTCAGATATATCAATCTTAGCATGATAGTATGAAAATACAAAGAGAATAGGGTGAAGCCAAATCTCCGGAACCGATTCACCCAATAGAACAAAAAGAAGACCACCAATTAGGTTAATGCCCAATAGGTTATTAAAAGACAAACATTTAAGCTATATTGCATCAAACACTTTAAAGGGGAAATAAAATCCCCAAAGTTCCCTAGCTATCCCTACGCTACGTACAGGGGAAATCTAGACTAAGCGAGGTTGAAAAGGAGAGCATAAAAGGTGTCAGTCATCACCAAAAGAAGTGTCATCTGTCCCTATCTTCATTAGTACAAAAGCAACCACCAAAATAGAGGCACCTCCTACAAACTTTGGGTAACTTTCAATTATCCCAGCGGCCTTCATTGACTCCTTTCTCCACCCCCTGCTTCACATGGTAAACTTCCCACATGTCATTGGTGCCATCTCCGTCACCCATGAGGATAGATCCGTCCTTCGTTATCACATTCCTCCCCAGGCCTGTCTATCGACTGAATAATAGACTCTTCTACAAACTAACGAACCAACGCTACCCCAGTTCAGAAAGGACCTCAAGACCTGGCACATCGAATGACCCCAGTACTTAGACGGATCTGCTCCCCACCTCCCCCCAGCACCTTGAGACCCTCACGAGTGAGTAGTTGCGCTTTACTAACCCTTGAATGATTGATTGAATGATGTCTTGTCCATCTGCGGTGGGAACACAAAAAAATGCAATTTTTCACAGCACATGCAAAAAGCAAAGTTAAATGCTAATCAGGGAAGTGAAATAGAACACAATTCAGGCCTACCATTAGGCTAAATTAACATCACACGGGTTACAATACATCTTCTCTGCGACTCATAAATCACGTTATGTCAAAATTTTCAACATCATGAATAACCAATTCTACTAAGCTATTATTACAGTGGTAATGTTAGATCATTTCCCAAACACGTTTTAAAGGACACGTTATACTTAGGTGTCAATATGAGATTCAAAGTATTCAGTTACATTTCTAACACACATGAAAAATACGATTGAACAGAGAAATACTTTGACATCTTGAACTTTAACTCTTTTAGCTCTAAATTAGTCCCACAGAATTCTAAATGACTGGTTCTCTAAATTGGTGCTTCTTCCACTTGGGCCTAGGTATTTTCTTTAAACGTATAGGCAAAATTCACAAAGTTCATTCAACATCTCTTATAAATTCGGACCCTTACTCATGTATGAGAAACGGCAATAAATTAGCTCTTAATTCTGCAATCTCTTCTGGGAACTGTTCTGAATTCAAATTGAGAAAAACAATGTCATTCAATATTAGGTTTCGCAAGCCACCCAATCTTGGTGGATAAGGAACGGCAAATGAGAGAAGAATATGCAAACCAATCTCAGAATCCTCAGCAAAATGTCAATGATCAGCACTGATGCTCCAGAGTTCGTTCTCGTCGGCATTGGCCGCTAGGTAGGTCCAGTCAGGAGAAACTTACCTCTGACAAGGCACCCTTTGTCTCTTGGACCTCCATGAACCAGATTCTTCTACTTCACTTACACTTTGCTCAGATTCGGATATCTCTTTCACAGATGCGAGCTCGGCATCAGGGGACAATCGCAGACCTCTCCTTGGCAGCACCTATGGCCAGCCTTCTTCTGCCTCCTGTCGGCCCACAGCACTAGATCCCTCTTCAGAGGCAGAACCTGACACTAGATCCCTCTTCAGAGGCAGAAGCTGTTCCTGAACCACTCACCACACTTCACTTTTCTGGACCCACCTCAGTTTGATCTAGTGCACTGTTGGATTCAGAGTGTTCCCTCACAGCTTGGCTGACCCTCTCCCATGGACTCTCAACCACAGCTGGTATTTCTTCTGGAAGAGGAGCTGTTTCCTCAAGGGGACATGGAACCCTGCATGTATGAGACGCGTGTACCCAGTTCGGAAGGCAGCCACGCTTCACAGATGTTGCCGTCACCAGAATCACTTGGAAGGGCCCATGCCAGCGAGGTTCCAGACAGCTCTTCCTCACATGCTTTTTGACAAGCATCTAGTCCCCGGGGGCAAGATCGTGACACTCCTTCTGGTGAGGTGGTGCAACCGCGGGGTTAACCTGGTGAGACACAGAACGAACCACGTCAGCTGGACCTTTGCAATAGTTGAGCACTAGATCGGTTGAGATATTTGCAAGTATGTTGCCAGGCACAGGGGGACGCTAGGTGGCGCACTAGCGAATGGTCGCCTTCGTGTAAGGCACCCGCAGTCCGGCGGCATTTATTCGTGTTTTTATCCTTAAATGGTGACTGGAGAAGCAGAAATCGCACGCAGCGAAGGGCAGCGAGGTCCTGCATTGGCTGGCCGAGTATTAGGGCGAAAGACGGTCTGCCGGAGGAGATATCTGCCACGGAGGTTCTGGCGGTCTGCGCGACTGGAGGGAGTGAAGCGCTGCACCGGCGGCCCATCCTACGCGAGGCCGAGGCTGTGATAACGGCTGGAGGCCTCCGAACCACGAGAGGCGCGCGCTGCACCCGGAGGGACGGCGCGGGAGTGACGGACGGAGTGTGACCTCCGGAGAAGAGGTACTGCTGGCGGAGACGGCGGAGAGACTCCCCCCCCCCCCCCGGGAGGCTGGGGGATAGTCGTACGGCCGGGCGCTGTGGCTGTGGGGACATCGGCTGTCCTGGTGCTGCCAGACCCTGTGGGCTGCGAGGGGGACGAGTGGCCATCTGCCGGGAGCGCGGGTGAGGAGCTTTGGAATCCCCTGCTGCCGGTCGCGTGGACGGACCTGGAGATCTGCGCAGGATCCCCGAGCTGTGTTAGAGGTGAGGGCGCTGTCGAATGGTGGACTACGGGGCCCGGAGGATATTCGAGGCAGTCACAGGGGATCCTGCAATTACCAGAGCAGAGTGAGGGGCCGGCCGGGCCGGGAGAGAGCATATAGCCTTGGTCCTGGAGTGTTCCGCGGGACACCGAGAGCCTTTGCCTGCAGCTGGGGTGTTGAGTCAGGTTGGGAGCTGTGAGCGCGGCCTCCCTCTGTGTTCTGTGCGCTGGACTGCTGAGGCTGAACAGTGAAGCTGTAATGTGCTGTCAGGGAGGCTAAGAGGCACTACCTGTCATGCGAAGAACGCGCCTCATATGCGGTCACAAGGGGCAGCGCTTGATCACCCTGGCCTTGGTGTCGGAGCCTGAGAGTGGGCACATATTCGGAGCTAGTGGACCGGTGAGGTTGGAATACTCTCCCCTCCCCATTGACACTGAATGCTGATAGAGACGAGATTGGTGCTTGCAGTCTTGTGTGGATCTTACCAACGGTGCGAGATAGTGTCCTGCTGGCTGACCGCGATGGGCAAGACGGACGCGAGGCAATCTAAGCTAACGTTCGACTCCAGTAAGAAGGGGTCTAAACCCGTGGATGGGTCGCGAGGTCTGGAGGGAATGAATGGCGCCGCGGGGGACTCATCGGATGCGGCGGCGTACCTGCAGGAGGTGTTGCGCGAGATGTGCCAAGGGTTTGCGACGATCGCCGACAAAGTGGATAGGATATCCTCGCGTATGGATGCAGTAGTACATAAACTGGATGCGCACGAGGAGCGCCTGAAAGGAGCGGAACAACGAATATCGGATACAGAGGACACAGTGTCGCAACATACCTCACAGCTATCCAGAATGGACAATCTGCTGCGCATCATAGCATCCAAGAACGAGGATTTGGAGGCGAGAAGCAGACGCAATAATGTCCGCATCATAGGTATTCCGGAAACGACCAATGTGGGAAAAATGGAGGAGTATGTGGAAAAAATGTTGCTAGCGGCGATTGGCTCGGAGGTGTTTTCCCCCCAATTTATAGTGGAGAGAGCACATCGCGCTCTAGGCCCCAGACCAAAACCGGGAGCGACCCCCAGGCCCATCATTGCCCGGCTATTGAACTATCGCGATCGTGACGCAGCTCTGAGGGCGGCACGCGGCACACGGTCCCTATCCTATGATGGTAACTCCTTCACGTTGTTTCCGGATTTCACCCCGGTAGTTCAGGAGGAGCGTAGGAAGTTCTTCGCTGTGAAGGCCAAGCTGCGAACCCTGCAACTGGATTATGCGTTACTATACCCGGCTCGATTGCGGGTTACGTATCAGGGCCGGCAAAGGTTTTTCACTACTCCTCAGCAGGCGGAGGACTTCATCAAGCAATACAGGAGAGATCACAGGCCTGGTGCGGAGGCGGCCGCTGAGCAGGCACCACTGCACGGGGAGCGGTTGGATGGAGAACAGTGAGTGGGGTGGATACGTATTGTGCACTGACTACGCGGAACGAGTAAGTACTCTGAATGATGGGGGAATTGATGGATGCGGACATTGCACTGGACTCGATGTGCTGCATATCTCATCTGGTTTGAGGAGTCGGGGGACAGGGGCGTGACCCCTGAACACTTTGTAAGGCTGAGGAAGATTCTGTACATACTGTCAATGTTTATCTTATATAGGTTGTAGATTGCAAAGTGTCTGGAGGAGGGATTTAAAGTTACCAATGATTATAACGCCGGACACCCCCTCTGGGTCATCGAGTCCGACTACCGGATTGGTGGAAGTCTGGAGTAGATGAGGGGGACTCAGTGGTGCCACCTAGATGTGATTCCCGACGGGCAATACCCTAGAGTTTATGGGGTGGTGTGGGGATCAGTTTCGCCCTTGTTCAAGGGGCAATTGTGGGAGGGTAGGGGAGGGAACATGGCTGGCAGGTTGGGGTTTGCTTCAGTGGGTGGGGGGAGGGTGCGAGGGTGGTAATGCAGGAAGGGGTGTTTGGAGTTTGGTGTTGGGGGAGGGGGTCTTGGGACTGGGCGGGGAGTTTTGGTCACAAACTGACGTAGGGCTGGAAGCTTACTGGACGGCTGAGTTGCTTATTCATGAGGGTGTACTGCTGGGGATGACTGGGTCTGCGCTGATGAATGCACGGGTACATGGGCAGGGAGTGGCACCGGGTGCCCTATGGCTGCTAGGAGTGGGAGAATTGGATGTGGAATGACTGAACGGGCACGACGAAGCAGGGTCACAGTTGTGTCATGGAATGTCCGCGGATTAAATGATGCTAGAAAATGCAGAAAGGTGATGGCTTATTTAGAGCAGCATCAGGTACAAATTGCATTATTGCAGGAAACACACCTTAGTCCCAGATCGCATTATACATTGGCTAGCAAATGGGCGGCGGTACGCAGTTTCTCGTCCTACTCAGGGTATGCTAGGGGGGTGGCGATATTAATCAAGAGGACGGTGCCTTTTGTGAAGCTGGGTGAGCATGTGGACGTAGACGGCCGATATGTGGTGTTATGGGGCAGGCTGGGCACTGACACGATCACGATCACAAACTGTTATGGTCCCAATGTTGATTCGCCTGCCTTTTTCACACAATTAAGGGGTAAGATACTTAGCACTGGCTCCAGGCATATTTTATGGGGTGGCGATTTTAATGTGGCGATGACCCCGGGATTGGATAGGTCGGATAACGGGCATCAGTACAACAAAAGAGCGCGGGATGCTTTAGCGGGCGTATTGGAGGAAGGGGGACTGATAGATAGTTGGAGGCTTGTACATGCCGGGCTGCGTGAGGGTACCCACTTTACAACATTTGCTAACACGTGGGCTAGGCTGGATTACTGTTTTTTGTCCCGGGGCATAGCGGTGGATCTAGGACGGGTTGCGCATCTTCCACGGACGTATTCGGATCATTGCCCGGTTCTGGTTCAAGTGGCAATCCCAGGTTGTGGAGCTGCTGTGGTACGTTGGCGTCTGCAGCCCACCGCCCTCCTGGACCCCCTGTTTCAATCGGAGCTGGGGGAGGAGATCGCAGAGTTTTTTCCCCGTAACAGAGGTTCGGTAGCTAGCGTAGAAACCATATGGGAGGCATTCAAGGTGACGGTCAGAGGCTATTACATGTCGAAGAGTTTTGGGGTTCTGAAAGACATACAGGGGACGCTTGCAAAACTGGAAGTGGACCTTAAGGGGCTGGAGACTAGGATGAACCGGGAGCCGATGGGCCCTCTTCATAAAGAATTCAGAGACAAGCTTACGCAATATGAAAAGGAAGCGGATAGAGAGGCTCGATTCAGAGGTAAATACTGGCAGGCACGCAGATTTTGTGAGGGGGAGAGACCAGGGCGCGCGCTGGCAGACGTTACTCGGCAACCGCGGTACACGACACACATATTGGAGGTCTGTACGTCGGAAGGGGACACACTGCGGGATACCAAGGATATTTTAGGGCACTTCACCTCACACTACAAAGAGCTGTATACGACACACAGCGATGGGGAGATTGCATTTGGGGACTTTCTGGATGATGTGGCGCTGTGCTGGCTGAGTGATGATCATAGACGGTTTCTTGGGGTGCCGTTTGAATTAAATGAAATCCGGGAGGCAATTATGTCTCTTAGCAATGGTAAGGCGTCGGGCCTGGATGGGCTGCCGGCGGAATTTTATAAAAGTTATATCGATATTATGGCCCCAGTACTGAAGGAGGTCTATGAGGATGCTCTGGAAGTGGGAGTGTTGTCGGGGTCCATGAGGGAGGTGTTGATCACCTCGTTGTTGAAGCCGGGCAAGGATCCTACTGACTGTGATGCGTATAGGCAGCTTTCTTTGATCAATTGTGATGCAAAAGTGTTGGCGAAGGTGCTGGCCAATCGGCTATCGCTCTTAATGACTAAGATAGCCCTCCCGGACCAGTCCGGGTTCATCCCTGGGAGATCTACGGCCCATAACTTGCGTACCCTGTTCTCTCTGATCCATACAATAGCACCGGAACTGCCGGTGGCGGCCATATTTCTTTTTTTTTTTTTTTTTTTTTTTTTTGTAACTCTTTTTATTGAATTTATGCAATATATTCAACATGGGTACAGTTCCATCAGATCACTAACAGAGAGCACAGCAAGACAAATCATACAGGATAACAAGGATGCAAGGAGGAAGTTATGGTGAGGGGGGACTATCACTTTCAGGATCGTCTGGTGGGGCACATATGTAACCACGGTATGCATTCCAGGGAGACCAAATCTTGGCCCACTTTCGGGGGCAACCGCTAGCTGCGTAAACTGTCTTCTCTCTCAGCATACACCAATCGAGGTCGGTTTCCCAATCTATGGCCCTTGGGGCTTGCGCAGCCCCCCAGAGTTGAGCAATGTTCCTTTTGGCAATCACGCAGCCCAGTGTGACCCATTGTATAGCGTGTGAGCCTAGGTCAGTAGGTTCCCAGATATTAAGGAGGCATCTAGGAGCTTCTGGGTGTATAGTAAGCTCGAGTACCTGGCTCATAATGCTGTGGATGTCTCGCCAGTAGGTCTGTGTAGGGTGGCAATGCCAGATTATATGAGTGAACGTGCCCAGCTGTGTGCATCCCCATCTGCAATAAGGCGGCCATATTTCTTGATGCTACCAAAGCATTTGACTCGGTTGAATGGAATTATCTCTTTGCTATTCTATACAGAATGGGGTTTCCAAAGATTTTTGTTGCCTGGATACGGCTGCTGTATACGGACCCGAAGGCGAGAGTTCTGATTAATGGAGACATGTCAGCCCCGATCTCGCTGACCAGAGGTACCAGACAGGGTTGTCCGTTGTCCCCGTTATTGTTCGCTATTGCGATCGAGCCATTGGCCTGCTGGATCCGACAACTGCATAAGCAAAGCGCCTTTAAATGTGTCCAACGCCAGATAGATGTATCATTGTATGCAGATGATTTGACGTTATATGTGGTGGATCCGGTAACGAATCTCAATCCGCTGCTCCGGGAGTTCTTGGTGTTTGGTCAGTTGTCGGGCATACACATAAATTGGAAGAAGTCGCAGTTCTTTCCCCTGACTCCAGCGGTACACCGCTTCTCATTGGATTACCCGCTCGAATGGTGTGACTCGGATTTACGTTATTTAGGGATCCAGATATCAAGGCTTAAGGAGGAGACGGTGCGTTTAAATTATGGTACTGCCATTTCCAAACTAACCGAGGATGTGACGCGCTGGATTTCTCTGCCCTTCACCATGGCTGGAAGGGCCTCCCTTATTAAAATGGTGGTGTTGCCCCGGTTTTTATATCTATTCCAAAATGTCCCTTACTACCCGGGAGCCTATTTTTTCCGGACGCTCTGCTCAGAATTAATAAGATTGTTTTGGGCTGGGAAGCAGCCACGGTTAGCATGGTCAATCATCACCCAGCCCTATGGGGAGGGGGATTTGATGTCCCTGATTTCCTGGCCTATTATCTTAGTGCTCAGGCCCAGTTTGCGTACCACTGGATTGTGCCTACGCCATTCATGCCGCAGCTGGCGGTAGAAGACTGGATAGTTAGACCGCTGCCACTGAGAGGAATTCTTCAGGGCCCAGCAAGCGTGCTCGAGACGCCGGCTGCAACAGTGACTTGCACGATGGATGCGTGGCAGCGGATCCTCCGTAAGGTCGCACTTACGTTCTTATATGCACCAATACTGCCGCTGGCTTACCACCCGGGACTGTCCTTGCTGCAGGAACGGGGGTTCCAGGGGATGTGCGCCGGGCTGGGGGTCCGCTGCTGGGGAGATCTGTTCCTGAATGGTAGATTCAAAATGAAAGAACAATGGTTTCAGGGGGAGCAGCCCACACCGTTGGAGGTCTTTTATTATCTTAGGCTGCGGCAGGGGCTGAGCGCTATATTACCGCATTTTCCAGAGGAACCTGCAGTTGTATTGCCTCTACAGGTTCTACTTGCGTCTGCGGAGGGTAGGCATCTAGTCTCGAACTTGTACTGGAGTATTCGAGAACAAAGTGGAAGTAGCGAGTGCAGAGCGCTCAGACAGTGGAATGCGGATCTAGGGAGAGACATAACGGAGGCGCAGTGGGCGTATTGCTGCGGGCTAACTTCACAGATATCGGCTAGCTGCAGATTACGAATTATTCATTATAAGTTTCTGCAGCGAATGTATTGCACACCTGTGAGGAAGTTGAAATTTCGTCTAGCCGATAATGACAGGTGTGAGCGCTGTCAATCAGAAGGTGCTGGTTTTTTGCACTTGGCATGGCTATGCCCGGCAGTGGCTGAATACTGGACGCAGGTCCATAAGGCTTTGACGGATATGATAGGAGCCACGGTTGACTTGGATCCACTCACTATGCTGCTGGGTTACACGATGAGCATACCCAAGGTGCATCGTAAATTCGGGGATATTGCAATTTTGATGGCGAAACGTAGGGTGGCCTGTAGGTGGGGGAGGGGCCGTGCACCGAAATTTAAGGAATGGGTGGCTGATTTACTCTACTGTCAGGAACAGAATATACTATATGCAGAGACACAACCAGTGAGTAGCAGAGCCACGGACATATGGGACCCGTTTAGGGCGTATTTGGCGGCTGATAACTCTTCGGGAGGAGACGAAACTCTGGAGGCGAGTGGCACTGGCCCTACCGCTGCGACATGAGGCCCAGTATTGAGAGCTTGGGATGTGCTGGGAGGGTGTGCTTGGCTGGGTGTTGTCCTGGTGACATGTTGGGGGTGTGCCTCTGGCAGGAGCCATTACAGATGTGACGGTACGACCAATGATGTGCAGGTGAAGGGCCGGACCGCCCAGTATGTGAGCTGCCCGGGGGGGAAGGGGGGCACTGACCTTACCCAAAGACGGGCGGATGGGAAGGAGTAGGTTTTTCAAGGGGATGAGACGTAGTGGCTGGATGTTGGAGAGTACGGATGGGATTACTGTGGGGTAGTCCTCTACTGCGGAGCACTCCCGAAGCGGCTGGGTCAGGAGTTATTGGAGGGCGGAGCCACCGACAGACGAGTGGCCGCAGGCTATGGGGGGGGCCACTGCTGGGAATCGAGCATGCGTCTAATAGCTGGGACTTTCTGGTTAGCATCGGACTGTTAGACATATGCTCCTTGGATGGACACTGCCGATCTTACACGACGTAGAAACGGGAAGGTGCACCACGTGTATTGCCATAACTCTGAAATTGATAGACAAAGAGCTGTACAGTTAAGGGGAAGATTGAGCAACACCCCGCCGCCGGACCTCCGGGTTGTCGGGCAAATGGCTGTGTAGTACGAGGATGATGGTGAAGAGTGGTATGGAAGCTAGCCGGCCCGAGAGGTTGTAGGCGTGCAGATGTAAAGTTGTCGCAACTTGTTAATAAAGGTTTTGAAAACTTAAAAAAAAAAAAAAAAAAAAAAAGTATGTTGCCAGACACAGCAGGTAGCCTCATAGCATGCCCCATGAGGATACCATGAGGCAAAAGGCCAGTCTTTCTGTACGGAATGCTACAGAGGCTTATCAATACAAGAGGCAAGGCATTAGGCCATTTCAGGGAGGTTGAAGCACACACCTTGGCTAGCCTGGATTTCAAGGTACAGTTAATCTGTCCCACAATGCTAGAAGCCTCTGGCCGGTAACTGCAATGTAACCTTCGCTCCACTTGTAAAGCTGCACACAGTAGTTTCATTATTTCATTATTAAAATGAGATCCTTGGTCTGATTCCAAAGTAGTCAGAAACCCGAATCTTGGAATGAGCTCCCTCAACAATATCTTAGCCACTGTCAGACTATCACCTCTGCTAGTATGGTAGGCCTCCAACCAACAAGAGAATATGCACACCACCACTAGAATGTATCTCAGCCCACTACAGACAGACATTTCCGCAAAATCCAGTTGCATTCAATTAAAAGGTCCCCCTGACTTTCCAATATGACTCAGGGTAACGGCTGTCCCTTTTTCAACATTTGCCTGCTGACACGTCATGCACATGTCGCACAGAGCTTCAGCAATTACTCAAAATCTGGGATTAAACGAAGTATGCCTGAACACTCTAATCATAGCATCTCTCCCTACATGTGTCGGCCCATGGATATGTCTTGCCATTGGGTGTAACAAGCTATTTGCTAACACCAGTCTTCCATCACCAGAAACCCATATGTCATCTTCTATTTTCACGCATCCGTGACCCATCCAGCTTGCTCTTCCTCAGACACCTCCTCTTGCAACCATTTCACCTCATCCCAGGTATCCACAACTGTCAACAACAGGTTGAGATCGGTCTCATTAACTTGCTCATTTATGTATTCCCCATTGAAATTACAAGCGTTTAGAGAACAGTAGTGTGCAACCTCATCAGAATATCTCTTTCCAATGGTAACAAAGTCATTCCCTTTACAATGAGCAGGACATTTGACCACACCCGCTTCTTGAGGCAATTGGAGAGCCTCTAACAGACTTTTTACCACCTCCCCATTCCTGGTGGGTGATCCCAACAGGGTCATGAAACCCCTTTGAGAACACAACTGTCCAAAGTCATGCACGATGACGAAGCCATACTGGCTGTCAGTGAAGATGGTCACCTTCAATTGGTCAGACACACAGCATGCACGTGCTAATGCAATCAACTCAGCTACCTGTGCGGAGAATACTCCTTGTACACAGGCAGCCTTCACCACCCCTGTGACAGGAAAGACAGCCCAGGCAGCCCTCAGATTCCCTTTGTGATCACTTAAGCATGACCCAACTATGAACAAAGATTGGCCAGCCTTGAGTAGAGGCTCGTCAACAATGTCAGGATGGGGCTTGGTGCATAATTCCGTGACATCAAGGCAGTCATGTTCTCCGTTGGGCTCACCCTCATCTCCTTCTGGCACTGGCAACAAAGTAGCATGGTTCAGTGTAAACCAGCGCTTCAAGGTGACATTCTCAGCAGCCAGTATAACTTGCTCGTAATGAGTAAGCCTACTGTTTGTGAAATGTTGCGTGTGTGTTCTAGTAAGCAACAACTCTACTGAATGAGGAATGTACACTGTGAGCGGATGACCCATCGCAATGCTTTCAAACCTGTCCAAACTGACACCTGTTGCAGCAACAGACTTGAGACATCCGGGCAATGCAGACGCTACTGTATCTAGAGTAGCATAAAAGTAGGCAACTGGTTTATGGGCACTTCCATGAGTCTGGGTTAACACTGAGAGTGCGCCGCCCTCCTTTCATAACAAAAGAGCAAAAGTGCTTTGTTGTATTCTGCCATTTCCAGCGCTGGATCACGGTAAAGGCTCTCTCTCAGCTCCGGAAATGCACTCAAGCAGTCATTGTCTCAAGTTGCCAGATCAGACACATCCTTGTGTGTTAGACTCTCTAAAGGCTTGGTCATTAGAGAGAAGCAGGGTATCCACTGGCGACAGTAGCCCACCATTCCCAGGAAAATCCTAACCTCTTTCTGCATGATCGCTGATATTCTCTCCTGTGACACCTTTTATACACCTTTTGCAATCTTGTGACCTAAATATAGAACTTCCATCAGACAGTACTGTAGCTTATTTGGGAACACCGTATGTCCATTCTCAGCCAGATGGTTCAACAAGGTAATGTTATCGGTGCAGCACTCGTCCTGAGTATTCGATGCAACTAATAGGTCTTCGATATACTGTATCAGGACTGAGTTGCAGGGCATAACTAGGGATTTTAGATTTTTCTTCTAGATCTGATTGAAGTACTTTCTGTATACCCTTGTGGGACACGATACCACGTTAAGACACAATCTTCTAGCTTAAATGAAACAAAAATTGGCTGGTTTCATGCAATGGGACAGAGAAAAATGCTTGACAGAGATCGATGATGGTGAACCATTCGGCCTCACCTGGAATCTGAAACAATATCACAGATGGATCCAGTACCACGGGACAACAAGGGACTACAATATTGTTGATTTTTCAGACATCCTGTACAATATGGTACATGCCATTGGGATTCTGCAGGCCAAAATGGTAGAGTTACATGGACTCCCCAGAATCTCATTCAAAATCCCCTGCTCGAACATGGACTCGATCACAGTTGTGATCCCACCAATTGTTTCCAGAGTCAAGTTGTATGGTGACGTTCTGGGATGCTTCGCATCAGGCTTAATCTGTATACGAGCAGGCTCGACTCCTTTAATGAGACCGATGTCCTTTCCTGAGAAATCCCAGAATTCTTCCGACACTGTCTCTTTGAGATCTATTGGTAGATCTTCTTGTGTTAATAAAGGGAACAATGAAACTCCTTTCTTTTGATTCGCCAATTTGTACACTACATCCTCATTTTTCGTCTGGATCTCAATGCCCGTACCTGGGTACTGTATATAGTACAATTGGGCTTACACAGCAAGTCCCATTCCAACAAACTTACAGGACTTGAGTCACACGCTACAAACTGGTGACTGTCCTCGAAGGTCCATATTCTTATAGGGACCTCCTCGGTCAAAGGGGTTGACGTTCTCTCATTAGATACGCCTACAACTTGGATTGTTTTTTCCAAGAGGGGTAGGTTGGGAGCCTCTGCTGTTCTCACAGTAGAGCAGGTAGCACAAGTATCAACTAGAAAGGTAACGTAGTGACTATCTACATTAGCGTCAACATAGGGTCCACTCTGGTCTACCTCCAAGACTGAGCCAAGTGTACAGTCTTCCTCCCCTCTCATAAGGTTGGATTTGTCTCTGAACCATAGAAGGTCTCGAACATGGGTACTGTTGGACTGAGGCATTCCCATATGAAACATTCTGGAAAGCTTCTAATGGCACTGATGGTTGGGGAACCTACATTACAGGCCCCTGTGATCCTCCCATATTCTGAGATCTTGGCCGGGTCATTTGCTGCGATTGTATCAAACTACCCTAGGGAAGGTTAGATCCTGATCCTGGTTTGCAGGATTCAAACGACATTCGCGCTTCCAGTGCCCCACCCAATTGCAATAGTGGCACAGGCTGGTTTTCTTAAGGGTCGCGATGTCTATTCCTGTATTTGGGTTTATCAGACCACTTCTGCCTCTTCCTTTACCCTGCACTCTTCCTCCTTGCGGCACCTGTACTCCTAGTGGGAAAGTTCCTGACATAGGGGCCATGTTTCCGTTATATGTCTGACCCTGACCCCACCCTCTGCGCAGCCTTCATTGGTACCAACATCAACTTCTCCTTCGTCTTTTTATGTCTCGCACCAATTTTGTCGCTATGATATTTGGCATAACGCAGAATTTCATTGATGGTCCTGTTTTGCCAACATATCAAATGCTGCTGGATCATTAAACTGATCTCAGTTCGCAACCCAGTTACAAATTAAGACACAAACTGTTCCATGTCCTTTGATTCTAGAGTAGCAATTCCACTATACTGCTTAAAAGCCTGCAACAGCCTCTAATAATAGGCATGCACTGTCTCTTTAGGTTCCCTGGTGGTCCTGTCTATCTTAACCCAGTCCACAACCTGTAGAGCCACCTTAGCTTTTAACCATGTGATCACCTGATCGTATTTCTTCATCACCACAGGTGATGGACCGTGACTCTCCGGATCTCTTTTGAGTTCACCATCAGGCCATTCTATAGCTATTTTACATGCTGACCATAGGTCTCTCTGAACCACAATTTCAAACTACGTGCTAAGATCATCCCACAAAACCTTCAATATTTTCACAAAACATTCAACCCGTGAACACCACACCACAGGCTTTTCTCTCAACCTCTGGAAATCATTTGTGAATGCGGCCAGGTCATCCCTACTCCAGAGCACATGGACGTATTTTCTGCTCGGTACCTCTTGTAAAGGGAATGCCTGAACACCACCCCCTTTCCTTTGTAGCCTTCCTTTTCGTTCATTTTTCCTCCCACTTATTCAAGAAACTCCAAACTCGGATGCATAGTATGAGCTCCAAATTCTAGTTTTAGTCCTGGTATCCTTAGATTCTTGATTACTTGTACTCAAGCCAATGAATTTTCCACAGCGACTTTGTTCTCTCTATATCAGCTTCAAATTTAGTAGCCAATTCGGATAATTTTCCATGCGCTTCCCTTGCCTTTCTAGTAACGTCCTTACTCATGAACAACAACTCACTCTGCTGGTGGGAGTTTATCCAATAAAGTTATAAAATCCCACTTAGCATTGTGTCGAATTCAGTTTTCAACTTGAGCAGGTCCACCAAATGTATTTTTACCGCTGACTTAAGCGTTCCTCAAATCGCCTCTGTGCTTTTACTCTCATTAGTGTGACTATACTCCTTCAGCCACTTCAAATCCAAAACATCAAACATACTATGGCTCTTAAGTGTCTATCATGTATTAGTTTGTTCTCTGGGCATGCTATTACGCACTCTGGGTAGAGTTTTCCATGTGGGCAAATCTAACCCTGTCAACTCTGAAAGTGGCCTGATAAGTCACGGCCCCATTTGGACTACGGATGAATCTGTAGTAGCGGCACAAGGAGAGCTCGCATTCATCGGTGTCAAAGGAACGAATCTCGTGTGAGGACCCTCCACTCTTTCCTGTGATGCTTCCACCTCTGAAACTATGGGCATCCCTTGGCCCTGTTTCCAATAGTATTCGGGTTGTATACAGGAACGATGGGGCCAATGTTGACAGATACAGTCAGGGCATCCAAGATCCTCGAAGCAAGACTAGGATCACAATGTGTGGAGGTTTCTGGTACTCCCATATGAGTTCCCTCTGGTCCCAAAACCAGTGCTTAATTTGAGGCGGTGGTTTACGGTGCTCAGCCCCAGCACTTAATCATCAGCACCGGTGCTTGAGCACCAGCTAAGGACACATTCATTTTCAGGAGGCACAGGGAGATTAAGTGACTCACAGAGAATCACAAGATATTGCCGACGCTGAGATTCGAACCTGGCTCCCCTGCTTTGAGGTCGGCATCTCCGGCCGGTAAACTACCATTACTACGTGGATATTTCTACAAATTGGCCTTACAATGCATCTTTTATTTCGCAGGTACCATTACAACGCATGTCTCTACATCGCAATTACTGTTACTACGCAATTACTCTTAATTCGCAATTATCGGGTAAGTACGCCATCATTGAACTCTCAGGCTGATCGTTTTGATTGCAAGCACTTTTTGAGTACGTCACTTGGCTCATTTCGGTATGTCTCATTAAAAAATCAGGTGAAAGGATAAACGTTTTGACTGCAAGCAGTTATTTTGGCTAAACAACAGTAGGTAAATGTTCTGCAAATGCACAGCTTCATAAAAAAAAATAAGCAAACCACTCAAAAGAATGTTATATAAAAGGCTAATTTCAGCATGTCTCATTGAACTCTCATGTGAAAGGATGATCGTTTTGACTGCAAGCACTTTTTTAGGCAAAAGAACAGTAGGTAAATTTTCAGCAAATGCACAGCTTCTAAAAAAAAGACAACCACACAAAGAATGTTATGTAAAAGGAAAGAATTTGTTTGAGGTCATCTGGTCATACTTTAAAACCATTTATGGAAACAAGTAGCAGGCAAGTAGAAAGTCCTATGAATCGGAACAATTAATATAATTTTAAATGACTTAGAAGGAGATTCAGCCTGATCCAACCACACCCTTACCGACTACAGGGCTGAATATTTAGATAAAAAAATATAGATATTTTTTAAAAAGCCTAACATAAAAAATGTGTATAATAAAAAAAAATACGCATGGTTTTTCATAGCTTTCTTTGGACGGAATTGTCCTTTTTTGATTTTTGGAAAAATGCAGTACGTAAACGCACTTATGTAAAAGCGTCATACGGAGGATCATCGCACGAGGGAGAAGAAGCATGGAGGAGCCTGGTCGAAGTAAGAGCTTTAAAAAGTTAATTAAATCAGTTAGTAGAGGTGCGGCTACATGTAAAGTGAGTGGAGGGTGGTATGATGTAATTGTGTAGATTAGAAAAGGAAAGTATTTATTAAAGAGAAATGTAAAGTAAAGCTAGTTTGAAAGCATGATGAAGGCGTTTAAAAAGCATGAAAAAAAATTGTTTGCGTTTGTGAGAAAGTGGCTCTGCATATACTGTTCCCAAATAGGTACAGTGTGTACAGAGTCCACAGTCCCCAGAGGTTTGGCAGAGGCTAAAGTTAGATATAACCTTACTCTCTAAAGTGGTAGCTTGGTGGAGCAGTAAGGCAGTATCAGAGGACAGTGTAAAGCATTTGTTGTACACACTCAGTCAGCAAATGGTCTCACACACTCAATAACTGAACTCTAGGCCAATGGTTTATTTAAAAAAATATGTTTGTTTTATTTTAGAACCAACAATAGGTATTAAAATATACTTTCTCAGAATGAGATGCTTTAGGTAAATACTTTTGCAATATGCAATTGACTTTTGTAAATACTGGTTACAGGTTGTTGCAATAAGCAACACAATTTCAAACACAATAATGCATTGAGCTCAGTGGAAGTTTTAAGTTATTTGCAATAGATTACTTTCAGGATTACTTTTGTAACTCCAGGACTGGATCCTAGATTCAGTCCTGGGACAGTTCTTAGAAATAAGTGATAAAAGTCGACTTAGTTACTGTTGTGATTTTTAGGCAATATTTTGCTATTTTAAAAGTTGACACAGAAGAAATTTCATAGAAAAACAGTCAATGATTCCCTATGGGAGAAAATTCAAGTTGCAGGTAAAGTAGGTTCTCGTTACTTTTGTAATCCAGTACTGGGCTCGTAGACTCAGTACTGGGACCTCTATCTAAAACAGGTAAGTAATTACGTTTTCACAGTTGGTACGATTTTTAAAGAATATTTGAAGTTTGCAAAAATCGGCAGAGGAAATTTCACAGAAAAACAGTCAATGATTTCCTATGGAAGAAAATTGGGTTACTGGTAAGTACGGTTGTGAATATTTTTCAGGGTCAGTGCTGGGCACAAAGATCCAGCACTGGGATCTCTCCTAATAGCAGGTGAGTATTTTCGTTACTCGGTTGATTTTTGGTGAATATTTTAAGTTTTAGAAATTCCACACTTAGAAGAAATTTCAGAAGAAACCAGTCAATGAGGAAAATTGGGTTATCAGCTTTTGGATAAGTACTTGACTGGCAGAGTTAAGGTTCTGGGCACAGACTCAGGGGTCTCCCAGGGTCAGGTAGGTACAGTTGTTACACCCTCAGCGGCACAGGGACAGCCGGGTGCAGAGTGAGTTAGGCCCAATGTTATCCTATGGGAGTTAGGGGGGCCTTGGTTGGTGGCTGCTGACTAGCAGGCCACGCGGCTGTGGGAGCTGGGCTCCTGGTAACTTGCTCAGGGCAAATGGGGAAGTAGATAGGTGTAGAGGTTACACTGCCAGGGCCACTCGGGCGGCTGGGCGCAGGGTGCTTTTGAGCCTTCGGGCGCTCAATGGTTTCAATGAGAAAGCTCCTGGTTGAACAAAGGCTGCAAGCTCGGGGACGAAGGTGCAACCACCACTTCGAGAGGTAAGTTGGGTAGTTGGAGGATAGGTAGGTACCCAGGAGTTGGGCACAGGGAGCCGCAGGGCGCCGGGTGCAGGGGTGCCTTTTGGTGTTGGGAAATCTTACCCTCTGTTGATCGCGGTTGGGGAGGGGTACCTGGTTCTGAGGCTGCGAGCGTCGAGGTGTGTCCTTGGGTGCCGGATTCGGTGTCACAGTCGCTGGGGGGACGTCCTCGGGGTCTTTGTTCACTCCGGCACAGGCCAGGCTTGGCGGGTGCAGAGTGTGCAGGGTTCGCGGTTTCGGGCTGATGCCAGGGGTTAGAAGCTGGTTTTGAGCAGAGCCTCTGCTCATGGGAGTCCCAGGTGCTTAGAGCCAAAAGGTAGCCAGGTCCTCCGGGGTTTGTGAGGTTGCTGGCCACAAGAGGTGCCGGGATGTAGCAGGAGCAGGTTCGAGGGTCGACAGGCCGGTAGGGCTGGGGCCAAAGTAGTTGGTGTCTTCCTCTTCTTAGCAGCTGCACGGCAGGTCTTTTTGGAATCTGAAATCTAAGGAAGGAAGGTTCAGGGTGCCCCTAAATACTAGATTTAGGGGCGTTACAGGTAGGTAAAGGGTAGGGACCAATGGGTCCCTGCCCTGGGGTGGGTACACCTCCTATCCTGCCACTCTCCTGTGGGAGGGGGGCAGTAGCCTAGTCCTGATTGGGTAGGGCCTCCCATCTTCAAGATGGCGAGCTCCCGGAGATGTGCTTCACCTCGCCTCCCCCACCTGAGGGGTGGGGTTGGCAGGCTGACACATCCCCTGTCGTTATTTGGGGTTTCCGGCCAGGCTTCCTGCCAGAGGGGGGGCAAGAAGTGGCCTGGGGAAGCTCACAGAGGCGGCATGCATTTGAAGCTTCCTCCTGCCCATCCTGGGGGAGGAGACCTAGCACCTCGCCCAGGATGTGCATTGTTGCAGGCCCAGGAGAGCGGGGGCTCTCCTACCCAGGGGTCCAGCAACATGTCTGCTGTGTGGCAGCCTAGGCAGCCTCCCAGACCAGACGTGGATTGTAGGTTAGGTTTCAAGGGGCATCTCTGAGATGCTCTCTGTGGTGCTTGGTACATTAAATCCCACACTGGCATCAGTGCGGGTTTAATGTGCTGAGAACTTCTCAGTCTTCAGTCTTGCCATTATGGTGCTGTGGAGTTCGTGTTTGACGAGCTCTCAGCACCATGTACTCTTAAATGGCAGCACTGCACTTACAGTGCCCAGGAATGAACCTGGGTACTGTAGGGGCACAGGGCTCATGCTCCTGTGCCCACACCACTGGCATAGGGCACCCAGCTAAAGTCGTGGCTGATGTATGCCAGGGCAGTGTAGGTGGTGGGCATGGCACACAGGGATGTGTGCCATGTCGACTCTCTGTTTTGTCTTGTAACCAGACACTCAGCCTGCAAGGGCAGTGTGTGTGTGTTAGGGTACAGGGCCTCTAAGGGTGGCCCAATGAGTGCTGCAGGCCTTAGAGGCCTTCCCTGGTCACAAGGCACTGGGTACCTAGGGTACCATTTACCAGGGGCTGACATGTGGCCAGGGTTTGCTAATTTGGGTTAGAGGTTTATAGGGAAGGAACATAGGCCCTTAGCACTTGATTGGCAGGAGTCCAGGGCACACTCGGTCAAAGTACATTCAGCAATTCAGCAAAAAGTGGGGGCATACCATGCAAGAAAGATGGCACTTTCTCACAGCGTTGTATCGACATATGTTCATTGGGGTAAATTGCACAAAGGAGAAGAAGCACGGAAGAGCGTTGTACAGGTAAGGGGTTTAAAAAGTATATTAAAAAACTTAGTAGAGGTATAGCTACTCCCCCATCCGAGACCCCTATTTTCCCCGCATACCGTAACAGGGGTTAGATTACTTTGTTACATTTCAGATAGGTATTAGGATTCAAAAATGCGTAGTAAAAGTATGCGATGTATTTGAGACCGTTGTAAAAGCATTTTAAATACATTTCTATGCAGTAGCGAACGAACTGTTTGCGAACTAAAAACCTGCATTGTAATGGTATTTGCGTAGTAAAAACTTTGTTGTAAAAGCATGCGAATTACCGGTTTGCGTTGTATCGACATATATTCTCCTTGGCCATTATACCACATCCTCTCCTCATTACACCACCTCCTCTCCCCACTTGTAGGGATTCATGGCCTATGTTTTAGGCGGCGCTAACAGGAAAAATGGGCTGGTAGAAGCTGCCTCCTGACAAAAGCCCCAGCACTTATTAATTTACAAATTAACCACTGTCCACAACTTGGGATTTCCCTGTTGAAATTATCCCTACAACATTTGGATTGGGCAGCCACCAGTGCCAGGGCACTCGCAGGGTCATTGGTGACGTTAGGACTTCCCCACTTCCTGGGTACGATGGACTATATGGGGGTGGTCACTCTGCTAACAGCCCATTCAGCAAACTATTTCCAACATCGCTGTCACTGTCCCCTTTACCCTTTTGCTCTCTCTTTCCGTTCTCCCCCATTTTTGTCTTGTTAGTCACCAATGCAGGGTACAATCTCACTCCCTCTATCATGTCTACTCTCCATCTCTTCCGCTTTTCAACCCATTGTGCTTCCTGGAATGCATCTTCCCCTGATAGCGCTCTCACTGCTTAGCATATGCAGCATGGATCCATGCATCAAGTGCTTCAAACTGTGTGGGTCTAGGTAAAAGGTTTCATAGAATACAACATTCCCCTCAAATGGTCAATTATTCTCAAAAGTACCATAGCGTGGAAATGTCAATGCGTCCTCTTTCTTGTGATATTGTGCCAACCTTTAAGCCAAATAATAGTGTGAAGCCCTACAATCATTGCCATATAATGCGTGGGCGTATCCTCTGGGGGAGCCTCTTCCCCCATCCTGTTCAGAACAGGTACATCTCCTCTAAACATCTCTCTAATCACTTTAAACACCTAAGTTTCTTCTTTTCTTTCACGATATATAATTCAACTTCAAATTTTAGAATGTTGGAGTACTCACAACAGTACAATTTCAATTCCTGATACAAGCTATCCCAACGTGACAACCTCTGACCTCACTCTCGCTCCTCGCAGTGGCTCCCCCTCCTTCACAATTTCTCTTCGCACACACACGTATTCTTAATTAACAATTGTCTGCTCCTCTAAAAGAATCAATAGAATTCAATCACTCAAAGAGCGCACACTCTCACAAATGAAACCTCGACCAGTGGGGAATCACCTGAATCCGTGTAGTTTCCCTCCTGCGCAAAAAGGTCCATTACACCATTTACAATTGTCCCATTCGCACAAAGTTACCCGTCTCAATTGTCGATGACGTCTCACAACAGACCCCCCCACAAAACACAGCAGACAAATACAACATGGTGTCTTCTGCACCTTACTATGCATCCTGGTATCTAAGGCCATGTCGAACCCGATAACAGCTTCAACAACTTATCACCTCATTCACACGGCTATCCTGCAGCCAACTCTTCACCACAATCTAACATCCACCACTCTCATTAACGTATTAATACTCACTTCCGCTCCGTCACTTGTTTCTCCGCACGCTACCGGAACTCCGCTTGTTCTCCGCTTCTCACGTTTGGGTTCCACACCAGAGAGACTATGATCGGGCTCTAGAACTAACCTAGATCTCTTTCCTTACTTCAAGTGCAGAACCATCCTCTGTAGCTACCATCTGATAGCGTGGAAATTTGTCTCCTCAACTTTTGGTCGAGGGTTCTTATTAAGCAGCATGAGAGGTAAGGAACTTCTCAACTCATTAACCCCAAGACAGAAATGTTTCAGGAATCTCGGGTCCACAACTGGATTCTGGTTAGTCAGGTTATTGTAAATTTAAGAATCATATTCAGATATATCAATCTTAGCATGATAGTATAAAAATATAAGGAGAATAGGATGAAGCCAAAACTCCGGAACCGATTCACCCTATACAACAAAAAGAAAACTACCAATTTGGTTATTGCCACAAAGGCTATTAAAAGAGAAAAATGTTAGTTAGATTGCATCGAACTCTTTAAAAGGGGAAAAAAATCAGCCAAGTTCTTAAACTATCCCTACACTCAATCAATCAATCAATCAAAGACATTTATAGAGCGCACTACTCACCCGGAGGGTCTCAAGGCGTTTGGGGGGGGGGGGGGGGTGCCGCTACTGCTCGAACAGCCAGGTCTTGAGCTTCTTCCTGAAGGAGAGGTGGTCTTGGGTCAGGCGCAGGTCGGGAGGGAGGGAGTTCCAGGTCTTGGCGGCCAGGTAGGAGAAGGACCTTCCTCCTGTTGTCGCTCTTCGGATGCGGGGGACGACAGCGAGGGCGTGACTGGTTGATCGGAGATGGCGTTTGGGAGCGTAGAAGTTGAGGCGGTTGTTGAGGTAGCTCGGGCCTTGATTGTGTAGGGCTTTGTGTGCGTGGGTGAGGAGACGGAAGGTGATTCTCTTGTTGACGGGGAGCCAGTGCAGGTCTCTCAGGTGTCCGGAGATGTGGCTGCGTCGGGGGATGTCGAGGATGAGTCTGGCTGAGGCGTTCTGGATCCGCTGGAGTCTCTTCTGGAGCTTGGCGGTGGTACCAGCGTAGAGGGCGTTGCCGTAGTCCAGTCGGCTGGTGGCGAGGGCCTGGGTGACCGTCTTCCTGGTCTCGGTGGGGATCCACCGGAAGATCTTACGTAGCATGCGCAGGATGTTGAAGCAAGACGAGGAGACGGCGTTGACTTGTCTGGTCATGGAGAGGGAGGTGTCCAGGATGAAGCCCAGGTTGCGTGCGTGGTCTGTCGGTTTGGGTGCGGTGCCCAGGGTGGGGGGCCACCAGGAGTCGTCCCAGGCGGAGGGCGAGGAGCCCAGGATGAGGACTTCCGTCTTGTCGGAGTTCAGTTTCAGGCGGCTGGTTCGTCATCCACTCGGCTACGTCTTTCGTCCCATCGTGAAGGTTGGCTCTGGCGGCGGCGGGGTCGTTGGTCAGGGAGAGGATCAGCTGGGTGTCGTCCGCGTAGGAGATGATGTTGAGGTTGTGTTGGCGTGCCATGGCCGCAAGGGGGCTCATGTAGACGTTGAAGAGGGTGGGGCTGAGCGAGGAGCCCTGAGGAACGCCGCAGATGACTTCCGTGGCTGCAGATCTGAACGGAGGTAGGCGGACTCTCTGTGTCCTTCCAGCGAGGAAGGAGATGATCCACTCCAGTGCCTTCTCCTGGATTCCGATGTTGCTGAGGCGCTGCGCTAGGGTGCGGTGGCAAACAGTGTCGAACGCCGCGGAGAGGTCTAGGAGGATGAGGGCCGCTGTCTCACCGTTGTCCAGCAGGGCTCGGATGTCATCGGTGGCAGCGATGAGGGCGGTCTCGGTGCTGTGGTTGGCTCGGAAGCCAGACTGTGAGGGGTCGAGGGATCCATTCGTCTCGAGGAAGGCGGCCAGCTGCTTGTTGACGGTCTTCTCGATGACTTTGGCTGGGAACGGGAGGAGCGCGATGGGGCGGTAATTCTTGAGTTCGGTGGGGTCCGCTGTTGGTTTCTTTAGTAGAGCGCTGAGTTCGGCGTGCTTCCAGCTCTCAGGGAAGGTGGCGGTGTCGAAGGAGGTGTTGATGATGTCCCGCAGGTGGGGTGCGATGACAGCGTCGGCCTTGTTGAAGACGTGGTGGGGGCAGGGGTCGGTTGGAGATCCGGAGTGGATAGAGTTCATCGTGCAGATGGTGTCTTCTGTGTTGATCTGGGACCAGGCGCTGAGGGGGGTGGTGGGGGGCGTTGGTGCGGTCGTTGGGAGCGTTGTTTGTGGGCTGAAGCTGTTGTGTATGTCAGCGATCTTGTTGTGGAAGTAGGAGGCGAGGGAGTTGCAGAGGTCTTGCGACGGGGTGATGTCGTTGTTTCCGGCGTTGGGGTTGGAGAGCTCTTTCACGATGTTGAAGAGTTCCTTGCAGTTGTGTGCGTTGTTGTCTAGCCGGTCCTTGAATGCTGTTTTCTTGGTGGCGTGGATCAGTTGATGGTGCTTCCGGGTGGCGAGCTTGAGGGTGGTCATCTTGTCCAGTGTTGGCTCCCTTCTCCAGGCTTTCTCGAGGGCTCGGCAGTTCTTCTTGGAGCTCTTGAGTTCGTCGGTGAACCATGGGGCCTTCTTGCTGCCGGGTCTGCTCGGCGGGGTCCTCAGTGGGGCGAGGTCGTCTGCGCAGTTGCTGATCCACTTTGTGAGGTTGTCGGCGGCCTGGCTGGGGTTCGCTGAGCTGGCGGGAGGGTGCTGGCTCAGGGAAGCGGCGAGCTGGTCTGCTGTGATCTTGTTCCAGTTTCTTCGAGCAACCTGTTGCTGGTGGTGGTGGATCGTGGATCTTCTGAAGGTGAAGTGGACGCAGCTGTGGTCCGTCCAGTGGAGTCCGGTGGCGTGGCTGAAGACGATGTCCTTGCTGGATGAGAAGACAGCGTCGAGCGTGTGTCCGGCGAGGTGGGTGGGGGTGGTCACCAGCTGCTTGAGTCCGAGGTTGGCGAGGTTGTCAAGCAGGGTGTTGGTGTTGCGGTCGTTGTTGTTCTCCAGGTGGAAGTTGTAGTCAGCGGAGGGGAGGGCGTGCGGGCTGATGAAGTCGGCGATGTCTTCGCTGAATTGTGTGCGTGGTCCCGGGGGTCGGTAGATGAGGGTGCCTCTGAGGGTGGTTTTGGGGTCCGTGTGGATCTGGAAGTGCAGGTGTTCGGCGGTTGTCAGGGTGTCGTCGGTGTTGGTCGTGATGCGGATGGTGTCCCTGTAGATGATGGCGATGCCTCCTCCAGTCTGGTTGCCTCGGTCTCTTCGGGTGATCTTGTAACCCTCTGGGATGGCGATGGCGATGTCTGGCGCTGAGGAGTCGTTCATCCAGGTTTCCGTGAGGAAGGCGATGTCAGGAGCTGTGGTGTCGAGGAGGTTCCAGAGTTCGATGGTGTGTCTGTGGACGGAGCGGGTGTTGAGTAGGATGCACTTGAGGTGGTTGCTGCTGGTGTTCGGCTTGGCGGGTGCTGGTGCGGGGCAGGTCCGGATGCAGGAGAACTTGCAGGCGTTGCAGCAGAAGGGTCCGTGGGTGCGTCTCGGGGTGGCACGGTAGCATCCCGGGATTCGGCCGTTGTTGAGTGCGTTGAGGGTGGCGGTGTCGTACGTCTGGCGGGTGGGCTGGGGTCTGCGGGGGCCAGGGGTCCTGGCACTGGGCGCGGTCCAGGCGCGGACTGGCGCAGACGGGCTTACCTTTGGCACACCTTCGGCGCTCAATCGGTGCTCCCGCTGCGCGCGTCCGCTGCGCGCGTCCGCTGCGCGGTCGCTCAGGGGGCGTCATAAGAAGGGGTACGGGAGGGCGGGTCTGCTGGGCTGGGCGAGCGGTTGGGCCAATGGGCCGGTGGTGGGCGGGGCCGCAGGGGGCCAGTGGCGGGAAAAGTGGCGAGCGGGCGGCTCAGCTGTGGCTGGGCCGCTCGGGGGTGCTGGGGGGGCGACGGTCGGTGGCGGCAGGCAGGAGGCTGGCAAGGAGGCTGGCTAGCAGGATCAGCAGGCGAGGGAGCAAGGGGGTGACCCGGCCTCGAGAGGCACAGTGGTCACTCCCGCGGCAACCAGGCTCTCCCCTTAAGAAGGGGGACGGGAGGGCGGGTCTGCTGGGCTGGGCGAGCGGCTGGGCCAATGGGCCGGTGGTGGGCGGGGCCGCAGGGGGCCAGTGGCGGGAAAAGTGGCGAGCGGGCGGCTCAGCTGTGGCTGGGCCGCTCGGGGGTGCTGGGGGGGCGACGGTCGGTGGCGGCAGGCAGGAGGCTGGCAAGGAGGCTGGCTAGCAGGATCAGCAGGCGTGGGAGCAAGGGGGTGACCCGGCCTCGAGAGGCACAGTGGTCACTCCCGCGGCAACCAGGCTCTCCCCTTAAGGGGTAATCTAGACTAAGTGAGGTTGAAAAAGAAAGCATTAAAGGTGTCAGCCATCAGAGTCCTTCTAAGAGGAAACTCTAACTATGGTCATGTAGCCTAATGACACAATCACCAAGAGAGGTCTGTACCAGTCTCCAAGAGATGTCTCTGCATCATGCCCAGTGCAATCAACAAAAAGGGCCTCTCTTTGCTAAGATCATTAGCTTCCCTATAGCTCCCTGGGAGAGCCCTCTTATCTTCGCCAGCCCACCTCCTGAAGGTTCCCAGGATTCATAGATCTGGATGGGGTGGCCGATCCACTTCCTTTTTGGTCCCCATATTTGGAACACCGTATCTCTGGAACTGCAGCTACTAGAGCATGAGCTTCCTTTCTGCAAGACTTTGAAGATCTGACTTTTTGGCATTTGAAACTCTCCATCAGTTTTATTTCTGACCATCCACAGTGTCTGCGGCAGTGCTGGGAGGCCTTCGGGTAGCCATGAGCTATACAAGAACAAAAGAATAGAATAGATAGCAATGTGTGTTTTCAATATTATATTACAGAAGCAGCTCACTAATATATTTGCAAATAATCTTTGTGATGCCCTCCCTTTTCTCATAAGTGAGGTCCTGTTTTGATCTAAAACAACTGTTTATCGATGTTGCATTGGCTGGAAAAACAAAAATGACTCTGCAAACTGTCTTTAATAGACTCCCATACATCACCCACATTAAAATGAATTAAAATGAATTAAAGGAAAACTGTAGTTAAAATAATCTGTTTAGAATTATTCAAGGTCTTCAGGGCAATTCTCTGCAGAGCAGAGTTTGCTCTATCAGAGGGCCCCTGAGCCAGGGCCCACTTTGCCCATGCTTTAAAACATCTCTACCTAACCTTGGACAACCTCACTTTCTCAGGCTATTGTTGTACAATGTATCAAATAGCATGCTTGAAAAACTGTGAGAATGACTGAAATCCAGTGTAATATTTCCATGAGAGAAGCCTTGAATACATTATGTAGTAAAATGTTTTCTCTTGCCTGTTTCTTGTTGGTGCATATCCTGAAATCCATCCACCCATGAAGAAATGTATGGAAGTCTTTGTCTAAAGTCCTACAAAAGGACGCACATTTCTCTGTACCCAGAAGCCCTTCACTTCCCATTTTTAGAAGGTTAATCTATGTCGGATATTATATAGAACTTTACTGAGTTCTTTGTACTTATGATTTGTACACTTTGCTGCTAAGCTTGCTGTTGGCATATTTCATGTATTTTGCCTACTAATTCTTTATATCAAAATTCGAATGACAACTTGTGTCTGTCATTCCTCTCAAGAATGCCCCAGTACTGATTTCTGATCTTGTTCTCAAATGTATTATTGATGGGTCCAACAGGGGAGCACCAAAGTCTATATTGAGACTATTCTGCTCCCGGTCCTAGCCATTGGCGTACTTTGGTATGATCATTTGGTATAGATTTGCGTGCCTACAGATCTTATAGCAGAGGTGATGGTTCAGACCAGTAATTGACAAACTGATTGGCTACAGAATCGAGCACTGCCCCTTTGTGGTCCAGATGGTTTTCCCCAAGATTTAAACTGATCTAGTCTCAACGCGATCCTGGTTCTGGGAAGAGGAGGTGGAGAAGAACAACATGAGTATCAATAGAGATGTGCATTAATTAGCTGCGGAACATTGCATGTTGGGATTTGTAGTAGGCGCAGTGGGGTGAAATGCAGTTGACTAATTTCAAAAATAAGTACTATGTGGCTTTGATCATTGGATTCGTGGGAGTGATAGTTATTTTGTTCTTGATGATATTCTTTGATTTTTGTTTTAATTGATAAATGTATCAGTTGGCATACATATAGTAGAGAGCTAGAGCATTGAACTTGCTGTGGGGCATAGTTACACCAAGATAGAGATTCTTTTCTTGTACGATTGTACAAATTGAGCTTGGTGGCAGCTTGTTCCTTAGTGCGTAGGAGTGTATGCGCCAAGTATGGTGAATTTCGCAGGTCAAGGACCAACTTTTGGATGAAAGTAGTTAGCATTCTTACTATTGTTGAGGTTTGCTGTTTAGTTGAAGCAGGCAAATGGGAAAAGTTGTGGAAAGTGGTTCAAAAAATTCTGGCAGTATTCAGGCATTGTGTCATCAAGGGATTGGCTGGCAAATGTCATAGCTGAGCTGTGATAGGGTGACCTGTGACAGAGACATGCTAGTGTTGGACAGATCGTAAACCTATTAGTATGGAGTGAGTGGTTGGAATAGAGAGTGACTGAGAGCTTGTCAGAATGGAAAATTCTTTGTCAAAGAAGGAGAAAGATGTAACTAAAAAGGAAAAGTTTTCCTCTGAAAGTACCTAAGCTATGGAAAGGACATCCAAGAAAGGGTTATGCACGTGCATGCGTCTTATCCAGTGTCACGAATATACATCCAAAGATGTGAAGTTACGATTCTCATTCAGCGGGACCTTCCATATCCCTGGAATAGATAATTTGAGGAGGAGAATGTATGACTTAAAACCACAGCTAAGCACACACAATTTGAAGCCCTAAACGTTTGAGAGCAAATAGATAGCAAAAAGAAAAGAAAGAAATTTGAGCCAGAAATCTGCAGTAGGTCTCATGCATGGAGAAGCACGCAGGATGAAGAATGTCAGGGAAAGTGGAGGGAGGAAATCATTGAGACCGTTGGGGCCTACCCCTTGATAGAAAGCGAGAGAAGGAGAAACCAAAACGGGAGACTGAAACAAAGAGTGATGACGAAGACGCTTTCATAGACGATCTGCTAAGCAGGACCACCTCAGTAAAATGCGGCAGTCGCTGCACCAAGTGGCACAGTCCCGGCAGAGACCGAGGCAATTGCAGAATCCCCTATAAAAGCTTGTACACCTTCAAGCTATACAGAAACAGCTGTCTCCTTTCCATTTGGTGTCTGTAGCATGTCTCTGATCACATGAGTGTGTGTAGTTGACAATTGGACCTGGTGTATTCCTCCTAGACAGCCACACACAATGGGAGCTTAGGTGTGTCTCAATGGGCCACCTCTGCCAGCATAGGAGGTAGGAGCTGGGCACAACCTCACTTACACCTGAACAGGCTGCGTCCGGTCCACACACAAAGGTATGCATTTACTTATTTATAAAGCGCACATATCATCCCCAAAGGGACATCCCGGTGCTAGAACCAACACAAGAGACTCTGCATGTTCAATGCCCTAAAGAGGGAACAACCAGGTTTTCAGGTGCATATGAAGGAGATACTCCATAAGGCTCATTTCCAAAGGTAAAGAATTCCAGTGAAGTGCTGCTAGATGGCCAAACGAGTGTCTCTCCTGAGTAACAGAGCTGCTCCAAGGGACATGGGAAACCAGGTGTTATTCCATACTTTGTCTGCCCCACCAAATAACAAAACTTCAGTTTTTTCTGCGATCAGCTTCGGATTATATGATCGCAACCAGCTCACCACGTCAGAGAGGTAGCCCAATACATTCTTGTGGGTTCTAGGCTGACTCTCATCGATGGAGTTAATGAGCTGGGTATCATTTGCATAAGAAAATGTCTCAAAGCCCCAGTACTTGACAATGTTTGCCATGTGGGGTCAACATAGATATTGAACAATGACGGGCTAAGGGATGACCCCTATGGTACTGCACAGTTGGCTTAGAAGGGAGTTGATTTAAACGGAGCCAGATAGACAGACTTAGATCTGTCCTGACAGAAACACTCCAAACCATTGTAGAGTGGAAGAGTGCAAATCTGCTTCATGTAGCCTATGGACTAACTGAAGGTGTGTGACAGTTTCAAATGCAGCGGACAGATTTAGTAAGATCAGAACGACTGCCTTACCCTGATCAGCCCCTAATTCTGTACCCCATCACCAGCAAGGTAGGCTCCATACAGTTGTTTGCTCTAAAGCCTGTTTGAGACACGTCCAGGATGTTATTGGCTTCCAAAAACTGCAAAAGCTGGGCATTGACTAGCCATTCCAACACCTTCACCATATAAAGCAATAGAGAAATAGGGCAATAGTTGGAAAGATCAGCAGCTTCTGCTTCAGCCTTCTTTAAAAAAAAAGGCAGCAAAAGTGCAGATTTCCAGCATGGTGGGAAATCAGCATTTCCCAGGGGGGACTTGAACAACCAGGTGATACAGGGGCTTAAGATTGGAGCTAGCTTGGAAAAAATTAAATTATGACAAGGGTCCAATGGAGAGCCCGATTTGACCTCCTTCATGGTTTTTTTCCACCATTTCTTGTGTGAGTTCCTGAAATTTACCCCAGTTGATGGTCGTTCCGGGTGTGGATTAACCTTTTTCAGAAAGAATTCTGCCAAGGAGGGTTGGGTCTCAAAAGCAGAGTAGAAATTGTCGATCTTCTCATGGAACAATTCTGATAGATCTTCAAACCGCTGGGCCGAGACTTTGGTATTTTGGGTCAAGGCTGCAGGCTTAGATAGTTCTTTGACGATCTTAAAAAGTTCCTTGGAGGAAGCACTATTCTCTTCCAATCTCCTCACAATCTCCTCACAAAAGGAGCTTTTTAAGCTAGCCTGAGCTTTTTATGATAAGATTTTACTGCAGCTCTAAAGGCCGTATAATTGGACGGACCAGCAATGCTTTGAAGCTTTGCTCTCCCCCCGTAGTGAGTCTGGAGCCAGGACTGGAAGGGAGGACATCTATGCACTTCAAAGGCATGTTTATGAAGTCTCCTCCACTTCAAAGGCACCACTGGGTATAAGTAAGAGACCTCAGACACCACCACTTCAGTACACTTCTGGACCTGTGGGTACTCGGCCAGGAAGAAGGACTGCTGTGCTGCTGAAGGAGTGCCACTCTGATGGACTGCAATCTGCTGGACTCCTACTTTGCTGTGCTAATCTGTTGCCTGCTGCCATCTTGCCTGTGTGAGAAGGACTGGACCTGCATAACTTGACACCAGAATCCAGAGTGACTCCAAGGGCTAGTTGGCTGGCCTCCTGATATGAAGGCTCAGGTATATAACAGGTTTCCAACCCCTATACCTGGACTCTGCTATCTGTGAGCCTACGCTGCCAAGTCATGCCACCTCAGTCCTGGACTCTTAGAAGAGGGCCTACAGTGCTTGCCAGCCGAACCCACGCATTTTCTCTGTTGAGCAATGCATCTCTGAGCAAAACCACTGCATCTCCTCAGCTGAGAAATGCATCCCTGAGCAGAACCACCGCATTTCTGCTGCTACGTACATGGGACCAGTCACAATCAATTTGCATTTCCGCTGCCTCTCACATCTTGGGACCGATTCATTGCTTTTGGAACCACCTCTGTGCGACGCTTTTCCCGGCGCAAGCTTCTTGCATCCATTGTCGATGGCAGCCTTGACAATGAAACCCCACATCCCAGCTTCACCGATCATCGAAACCGACTCATCGCCTTCACTGTGCCTCGAATCCTCGACACCGGACTTTGCATCGCAAGTCCTGTTGACAAAATCCACCATGTTGATGCATCTGGACCGCATCCTGCAGCCTCGCCACATCTTGGAACCGATGGATCGCCTCGAATGTGCGACGCATCTTCAATGCAATGCTCCGCAATCAGGATTTAAGGTGCTCTGTTCAGTGGGCGTAACTGGGCCACTGTAGCTGGCCCGTGCTCTATCGCATCTGCCCGAACCTCAGACTTTGTCTCTGTCCGTTGAGGCAATAGTGTTTTGTTCTTCTAGGCGCTATTTTTTTCTATGGACTATGGAGGCTAAAAAGGATGAAAGCATTGGAAGAGGAGAAAATGTTACTGGCTCATGAACTGAGTCTGAAAGAGCTGAACAACAATGCCAGACAAGCAGATTCCAGCAGTGATAACTGCAGCATGCCCACAGTGTCTGAGGGAGACGAAAGAGTTTGCATTCCCAAGGATTTGGTGTCCAGTAATGTGGTGGGAGACGACATAAACAAATGGTTTTAAGCCTACGGGGTAGCCCTGAGGGTCCAGACCACAAGGTCCCAGAAGAGCACTTTCGGGGTGGGGATGAGCTGTAGAAACACATGACTACCGTGGGGTGGGACACCACAAAGGTGGTTAGGGTTCCAATCAGAAGGAGAGGGGAGAAGAACATAAGAATAAGGAGCTCTCTAAAGGACCCCAAAATAATTCTCAAGCGCGTAGTGGTAACCAGTCCCAGTCTGATCCTAAGAAGTAGGGATTATTTGATAAGCAGAGAGGAGCTGTGTACCTCAATGTACTGAGTGCTATATGTATGGGCACTCCAAGAGTGGTTCCAGATGTCCCAAGAGGGCACAGCCCCCCTCCGGAGGGCAGACATCTGGGTTACCGAGTGTAGCGCTCGGGGAGGAGATAATCCCAGTTAGTTTTGGGGAACATATATAGATAACCATAATGTCCCTGGGAATAAAGACCATATGCCTGCCAATACTTCCAAGTACCAGCAGTGGGTCACCATCAATGGGCAATGGGTGGAGACTCTGAGAGACACAGGACCCAGCATGACTACTGTGAAGAGTCAGCTGGTGTCCGCAGAGCAGGTCCTCCCTAGCACATTCCACTAAGTCATAGTTACTAACAATCGTGAGAGTCGTCTACCGGAGGCTTTGGTGCCATTGAGTGGGGGGGGAGGGTCTCAGGTTCAATGGAAGTAGCTGTGAGCTCTGCTATGCCTGTAGATTGTTTGTTAGGCAATGATTAGGAGCACACTCCCTGGAGGGAGGTAGAGCTCATGTCACACTTGTTGCTATTGCCTGAGTGGATCTGTATGACCACACGGTCCATGGCTGCCCTTGAAGGGTTTCATAAACAATGGGGTGACCCTGTGTCCCTCAGAACCTGGGTATGAGTTATATAAAGTACAATGGTTCTGTCGGGTATAACCACACAATTACTTTGCTTTACAATAAAATTAACAGAAAACTGAATATGTCAATCGACAAAAAATAAATTATATTAAGACAGAACACATGAAAACAAACAGGAACGCACAAACTAGCGTAGAGTCAGATATGTAGGGTGATAAGATATTCTTTATATATAAATTCCATCATTTATATTAGCACCCATATACTTCTTTTTAGCAAAGGAAGGCTGCCAAAGGTGTAAACATTAAAGTGAATTCGTGAGCAAGTGACATAGTGACATATGTGACACAATTAGTGCGTAATATATACAGCTACACAATGGCAACCTGAAAATGCAAGTAAAGCACCTAGACTGTCCGTTAGGCGAGTCATGGTTATCCAATTTTGCTTCCATATTTTGGTGGCATGTGGAACACATGAATTTTTATTAAGGATCAGTTTTGATATGTGCTTTACTTGCATTTTCAGGTTGCCATTGTGTAGCTTTAGTCCTGATGAAGACCCGCATGACGATCTAGGATCGCTTATATAGGGTTGAAACGTCGACATTACTGAGGCCCAGTTCAAGACCTTGTTTCATTATGAATTTAAGTCATCTTTGGAAACATTGTCATTGCCTTTCTTTATACTGGCCTGTTTTACTATGTACATATATTGTTTCTAATCACTCTGTATATATTACGCACTAATTGTGTCACATATGTCACTATGTCACTTGCTCACGAATTCACTTTAATGTTTACACCTTTGGCAGCCTTCCTTTGCTAAAAAGAAGTATATGGGTGCTAATATAAATGATGGAATTTATATATAAAGAATATCTCATCACCCTACATATCTGACTCTACGCTAGTTTGTGCGTTCCTGTTTGTTTTCATGTGTTCTGTCTTAATTTAATTTATTTTTTGTCGATTGACATATTCAGTTTTCTGTTAATTTTATTGTAAAGCAAAGTAATTGTGTGGTTATACCCGACAAAACCATTGTACTTTATATAATGCCCTTGAAGGGAGCCAAGGGTGTCTGGGGCTTGGAACAATGGCCCATGCAGCTGCCAAGAAAGATTGAGGCAAGAGGTGTGGGAAACCAGCCCCTGAAGTTCCTCCAGTCAAGTTTGATAGGGCACCTGTGGAGGAGGCTTCCTAGTCAACTGTGGGGGACTTTGCCACCGTGGGTGACCTGCCTGGTTGACGGTTTGAAGGAATTCTGCAAGATGAAGAAAGAGTGCCCCACTCTAGAAGGCTGGAGGCAGCAAGCCAAGGCCCAGGCAGTAGGTGACACCTCTGGGGATCACCTAATCTATTGGGAGAATGACCTCCTCTATAGTGAGCTTAAAGCTCCTGTTTCTGGGTCAGCCTGTGTTCTGGTGGTCTCCCAGTGTTACAGGACTTTCCTACTGGGTTTGGCTCATGATATCCCCTTGCAAGACATCCAGGGCAAGACAAGACCTTTGCCAAGCTTGTTGCCCAGTTTTATTGGACCCGGATGAAGACAGCCTCAGATACATTCAGTAGGTCCTATGCCACCTGCCAGACCAGTGGGGAATCATGGAAAAAACACAAAGCTCCCCTGACCCCATTACCTATCATTGGCACTCTCTTTGACAGGGTAGGCATCAACATCATTGTACCCTTGGGACCTAAGACAGCCTTAGGCAACAGGTCTGTCCTGATCTTGGTGGACCATGCCACCCGCTACCCAGAGTCCATCCCGATGAGGTCAGTGACTGCACCTGAGGTGGCCTGAGCTCTGATGGGGATTTTAATCTGTATGGGGTTCCCCAAGGAGGTAGTGTTTGACCAAGGCATTCACTTTATATCACCATGCATTAAGTCCATCTGGGATGAGTGTGGGGTAACCTACAAGTTTATCATATTCTATCACCCCCAAACCAAATATTCAACAAGACATTGAAAAGCATGATAATGGGCCTGCTAGAGCCCATGAGGCGTGAGTGGGACATCTTCCTTCCATGCCTTCTCTTTGCCTACAGTGAGGAGCCATAGAAAGGAGTCAAGTTTAGCCCCTTCAAACTCTTCTATGGCCATCCTGTTAGGGGACCTCTGAGCCTTGTAAACCTCCCCAGGTTGTACTCAGCTACATGCTGGCCCTCCGCAATCAGATGCACCGCTTCGGAAAATGGCAAAAAGCAACCTTGAGGCCTGCCAAGAGATTATGTAGCTCTTGTACGACCACAAGGTCACTCTGGTGGAGTTTCAACCTTACCAGAAAGTATGGGTCATGGAGCCTTTTGAGTCCAGAGCTCTACAGGATCACTGGACGGGCCCATACGAAGTGAAGGAGCGAAATGGGGAGTCAAGCTACCTGGTGGATCTCCGGAACGTTAGGAACCCCTTAAGGGTGCTCCATATGAATCGCCTCAAACCTCACTTCAAGAGGTCCAAAGTGAGCATGCTCCTGGTGACAGTGAGTGGAAAAGGAGAGCAAGCCTCTACCTAACCTCCTATCTTCCCAGGAACATAAAGGGTCAGTGGAAGGTGTCAACCTCTCTCCTACCCTGACCCCAGAGCAGCAGAGCGACTGCTCTCAGTTACTGGGACAGTGTACCTCTCTGTTCTCCCTCACCCCTGGACTCACACGCCTGTGTGTCCAGGGGTGTGAGACACTGGAGACAGCCCACCTGTGAAGAATAGAATTTACAGATTGTCAGATAAGGTGAAGGCCAGTTTCAAGGAGGAGGTCTCCAAGATGCTGCTGTTAGGGGTGACTAAGCCCTCAAACAGTCCCTGGTCCAGGCCTCTGGTGCTGGTAGCAAAGGATACTCCACCGGACACCACTCCAAAACTTAGGCTCTATGTGGACTACTGAGGTCTCAATTCTGTCACGAAAACTGATGTACACCTCATCCCCAAAGCTGATGAGTTCATTGACTTGCTCAGCACTGCCAAGTTCTTCAGTACTTTTGATTTGACACCAAGGTACTGACAGATCACTCTGACTTAGGGGGCAAAAGAGAGGTCAGCATTCTCAACCCCAGAGGGCCACTTCCAATTTCGGGTGACACCCTTTGACTTGAAGAATGCCCCTGCTACCTTTCAGAGGTTGGTTAACAGGGTCCTAGCTATAAAGGAGACCTTCTGTGCCACATACCCAGATGACATCACTGTCTATAGCTCCAGCTGGGAGGAACACCTGCACCACCTACAGGAGGTGCATCAGGCCCTGCAGCAGGCAGGCCTGACTATCAAGGCAAGTAAGTGCCAGATAGGGCAGGGTTCTGTGGTGTATCTGGGTTACCTGGTGGGCGGGGGCAAGGTGCAGCCCCTCCAGGCCAAGATTGAGACATCATGGCCTGACAACGTCCTAGAACCCATGCCTAGCTGAGAGCCTTCCTGGACCTCACACGATACTACAGAAGGTTTGTTAAGGGATATGGCACCATTGTTGCCCTCTTAACAGAACTGACTTTGAAGAAGCAGGCCAGCTTGGTAATCTGGACAGAGGCCTGTTAGAAAGCCTTTGATACCTTCATGGAGGACATGTGTACAGCACATGTATGCAAGGCCCCTGACTTATCAAAAGAATTCATTGTACAGACGAGCGCTTCAGAGTATGGCATAGGGGTATTCTTAGCACTGTTGAATGAAAAGGTCCTGGATCAATCGGTAGCCTTCCTTAGCAGGAGGTTACGTCCACAGTAACAGAGGTGGAGTGCGATTGAAAGAGACACTTTTGCTGGGGTCTGGGCACTGAAGAACTTGAGACCATACTTGTTTGGGACTCACTTCCTGGTTCAGACAGACCACAGACTCCTCAGATGGCTCATGCAGATGAGGGGTGAAAATCTCAAGCTGTTGAGGTGGTTCATCTCCCTACAGGGAATGGATTTTATGGTGGAGCACCGTCTGGGCTCAGACCAAGCCAATGCAGATGGTCTCTCCAGGTTCTTCTGCCTTAGTGAAGAAAACTCCCACGAGGTTCAGTATCTCTCTCCACTTTCATCTGGGGGGACACGTGTTAGACCTGACAGCCTTGGAGTGGTCTTCCCCCCGACTCTTTGCTGTCCTCCTCCACTTTTCTGACCTTGTTTTTTACTGGTATTAGGACTCTGCGCACTTTACCATTACTAACCAGTGCTAAAGTGTTTGTGCTCTCTCGTCTAAACATGGTAATATTGATTCATACCCCATTGGCATAATTCATTTACTTATAAGTCCCTAGTAAAGTCACTTCATGTGCCCAGGGCCTGTAAATTAAATACTACTAGTGGGCCTGCAGCACAGATTGTGCCACCCACTTAAGTTGCCCTTTAACCATGTCTCACTCAGGCTTGCCATTGCAGAGGATTTGTATGCAGTTTACACTGCCATCTCGAGCTGGCAAAATAAACCTTTTGTTAGGCCCAAACCTTCCCTTTTTTCTGTATAAGATCTTTTTATGTTTTTTTCCCAACAGAAATTAAACATAGTAAACATGACAGGCAGAGCACAACAACCAGCACGACCCCATGTTCACATGTCAACACCACGATGTTTAAATCAATCCTGGAGCCCAAAGTAGTCCCACCAAATGCTCCATATCTTGCGATGTTTGTGAGGGCAACCGTGCGCTGCATACACTGGCTCCTCCATCTTAGCACACCAATCCACAGCCCATTGCCAGGCATGCAGGTCTGGTGCGGTAGCCAAGATAACGGGCTATAACTTGTTTTGGAGAGTCCCCGGACCCACCAAAAACCTCTCAGAGCGCTTTTCACCCAGGTCCTCCAGCAATCCAAGGATAGCAACCCAGGATGAGCAATTCACCAGCCTCCCCAATACCCCTGACACCAACACCCAGGAGTCGGGCCAGCACATGTGTATGAGGGGGAATGCACAGACAACATGATAAAAGTCTGCCTCTTCAGTTCAGCAGTAATGGTAGAGTTTACCTGCCTTCCAAAACTGCAATGGCGTCAGGCATGTAATATGTAGGACATTTACCTGGTTCAGCCAAAGTCAAGATGGTATGGGCAGTTTCCTCTGGCCGCACTCCATTCCTATCCTCTAAAGCACCTACCTAGGGATCCCAAAAGTTTGGAGAGTGGTATACAACTCTGGGGAGTTAATAACCAATGAATGATACATTTGGGAGACCCCGCACTGCCCAGGGGAGTCACAAGAACCTTAGCCTCCATGGGACTGAATTCCAGGACCTCCCCAAAAAGGGGCTAGTGGGACAAGAGTGCATGTCGGAGTTGCAGGAAATTGAAGAAATGGGAGCTATGTACCTGGAAGTCGGCTTGTAAGTCTGAGAAGGACTGCATGTGTGACCCCTGCCAGACATCGCCTAAACATGAAATACCAATTGGGTCCCATTTCCCAAACCCCACCAAGCGGGCCACTTAGCAGAGCTGTGTGCCCCTCCAAAGGAGGGTCTGGAGAGTGACGCTGGCTCCCCCATCCAGTACATTTCACAGCCGACTGCCACACCCCAAATAAATTTTAGTCTGATCTGGGATAGAACAGTGGATCGTCGACCTACAGAAGCGGTCTACAATTGTACCTCATGCTATGAACGACAATTCCACGTTGTACGTTGGGTCATCTCGTTCACTGCAGAGCCGATTGTTCAAAACCATGAGTTGGAATGACCAATAATAGAGCGGTGGGTCTGCTGCCGGTTGGCTGAACACATTCGCCAAAGGACATACACGGAACCCAATGGACCCACAAAAAGTGGCACACAAAGGCCAGAATGGAACAAAAAACAATCTAGTAAAAAATAGGGTCTAAGGGAAATCTTTAATGACCTGCCCAAGTCCTAATCCCCTCTTCAGACTTAATAAATACACAAAAACGAGAACTGGGGGTCAACAGAAGGAAGCACGGAAGGACAAATGTGTGTGTTTACCAAAATGGCACATAGGAATTAAGAGCAGAGCATGGATTCCCATCAATCTTACTCTCAGAACAGAGCATGGATTCTTGTCAATCTAGCTCTAGTGATCATTATTATCATTTGGTCATCTGCCAAGTCTGAGAGGTCTGTCCCTTGATCATAAGGACTGCCTCACTGGCAAGCTCAATTGCTCAGAATAAATGGCGGGATTAGACCTCACATAGAGAAAAAAGAAGAAATATGCTAATGTCCATGCTGAAAAATCCTATGTAGTGCAGTGCAGAAAAAATATATAAGTGTGAAAGAAATCTAAAAAGGTTGTGTGGAGAAACAAACTGCTGTGAATCATACAAAACTCCTCACACCTAATAAAATCAGTGCAAAAAAACTATAGCAGTAATACAAAATGACTGTTATTTGTAGGTCGACATGTTTCAGCCATCCAGGGGTATTCCCCACGGCTTTCTTCAGGACCTGTATAAGTCAATCAATGCTACTGCATACAACATTCACTCTATTGCAAATATAGTGTGAAAGAAATAAATCAAGGTTGGAAACGATACAACCTCACTTCGTTCTAATCCTCCAATCACCGGGTGCAATCGTCACCTAAGGGGATAGAACAATTATGATAAACATCTCATTCGTCCAATGTGCTCCCAGAAAGTAAGGCCAACTGCGTGTATATGCCCACTAGATTATATAAGCGCATCTGAATATGGCTTACCCGTCTTAATCAAGGATCATACCTCACCTCCCTGGAACCTGTCTCAGGAGTATGAGGCCCCGCTCTGCAACAAAAAGGGGGCAGGGGGTCGATAGATTAAAGGGAGAAGAACGTTTTCATCAGTATTACCCGTGTTAAAAAAGCTCATATATTCTCAACAAATATATATGTCACTGCATGCCTAAAGAAGTGCATCCTACAATTTCGCCACGACAAATTTCAACTTGTCAACACTAGTAAAAGTCTCATCACACTCTATTAGCCTAATCTAATGTGAACTCTTGATTCAGAAAGTTGTCTGTTTGCTTAAAGAACGTGCATGTTCTCTATCTAGACTCGCTAGCAAGAATTACTCTCTATACTCGATAAAAAACAGCATTACATCCCAGCACGGGTGCTTACCTGTCCGTCGTTGCCTCCGGACTAGTCTGAGTCAGGGGGAGAGGCAACGGCTGGAACGGACACCACGCCTTAAATACTCAGTCCTAGCGCAGCTGGTCTCAATCGATAATCTTCAGGCTGGGAATGCTGTTGTCATAGTGACATAGGTGTGTGCGACAATTTACGTGAAACAACACCACGTAGGCTGTAACGCTACGGGAAAAATGTACGTAGATAGCGTCACGAAAAGGACTACAAAATGATGTCATCAAATCCAAAAATGTAGTTTAATGCAAGGCTAACGTTAATGAAACAAAACGTCATCCCACGATATCTATAATATTCATGTAGACTCGTCAAATCATTAGCGTAGTATTGTAAACATTAGTAAGCTTATCCCTATCGTACGTGAAGTAACGTACTAGCCTTCCAGAGCAGAGGACAGTCCTCTTTCCATCGTGTGTGCCGCCTGACGTCACTGGCCAATCCGGTGTCGAGGATGGCTGTGACGTCAGGGGGCGGAGGGAGGAGGGCAGAAAGAGCGCGAGGACGCTAGCCGGCGGTTGTGGCTCCCGCTGCTCCTCGTGGGCCGTAACATCACGTGTACTCAATAAAACGGCTCAGATTTACCCATAACCTGTCTCGCCTCCCTCATTCATGCCACTACAAATGGCGACGAGGGTTAAAGCTATCGTTACGGCCCACGAGTGATTCCATAGGTGCCTGATGTTCCGGTGTTGCTGACTCGGCGCGCCGATCTCTCCTCGCTGGATCCTGCGCGCCGGATTCCATTGCTGATGACTACTTCTACCTGCCCTTGCCTGCTGCATGCGTGGCTCTGCCGGTGAAACCTGAGGTGCTGCCTGATGCCGCCTGCTGTAATGAGGTGCTGTTCTGCCCCGACGACCCCGTGAGCTGCCCTTGGTGGGCTGCTGTGGGGGGGAGCGCTGTCTCTGCTGGTCCTTGATGCTCCCAGTCCCCTGAGGCTGTGTTTGCTTGCTGCCGCGCCTGGCCCCTGCCTCCCTGCCACCGGGGTGCCCTTCTGAGCTTCGTGGGAGCTGTCCGGGTGCTGCGCTCCTGTTCCACGTGTGCCTGCTCGCCTGCCATGGCGCAACCCATCAACATATGTGTGCTGCCCCTCTTTCTGGACTCCCCTGGTAAGCCGTGTATGAAGTGGAAGGGGTGGCTGCGCGCATTTGAGAATTACATCGTCTCCATTGATGGTGAGGGGTATAGCGCCGCACGCAAGAAGTCGCTTCTATTTGGACTGTTGGGGAAAGCAGGCCAGGAGGTTTTCGACAGCTTGCCCGTTTATGCGGACCCTCCGGGAGCCCTTACCCCTCTGGATGTGTACCAGGAGGCGGTTAAGCGGCTCGAACTGCAATATTCTGAGGAGGGTAATATCATGGTGGGGCGCCATAAATTCGCATTGCGGAAGCAGGAGGAGGGTGAGACCATCGAGGAATATATTGCCTGTCTACGTGTTTTGGCACAAGACTGTGAATTCGCGGAGATGACTGATACCTACCTCAGGGACCAGGTGGTGTTCTACTGCCATTCCAAGAAGGTGCAGGAACGGTTGCTTTCTTGCAGGAACCCTTCGCTGAAAGATGTGGTGGCCATTGCGAAGGCCGTTGAACATTCCATGGTGTCCACGAAAGAACTTGCGAGCACAAGTCAGGCTTCTAATGTGTTCTTTGTGCAGGACAAACATAAAGGTGCATCCAAAACCCCAGACAGGGCGGCGAGTGAGAGAGGGGGGGGCAGGAAGCCGCTCGCTTGTTTTAGATGTGGGTCGAGGGACCACCTGGCGGATAGCAGGACCTGCCCGGCCCTGTCCAAAAGTTGTTCTAAGTGCAGGAAAGTGGGCCACTTCGCGGCGCTATGCAAAGCCAGGAGACCTGGTGGGGGCATGAAAGTGAGCTCGGTGAGCGACTGTGATGCGGATGCGGACATTGTATTGTCCATTGATGCCGAGGATGGTAGAGTGAAGGGGCCTATCGGCTCTGTCCTGATCGGTACAGTTGAGCTGCCATTTACGGCTGATTCTGGTTCCCCCATTACCCTGATTTCTGACACCACGTATGATTTGAAGTGGCAAGGTGTGAAATTGCATGAGACGGATGTGAATCCGAAGGCCTTCGGGGAGCAAGACATAGATATGATGGGGTACTTCTGGGACTCCCTCACCTTCAGGGGGCGAACAGTGAGAACGAAGATCTATGTGGCTGAGAAAGGGAGGAGCCTGGTGGGGTGGAAGGATCTGGCCAAGCTGGGGGTGATGCTAGTCCCGGGGGCGGACGATCCCATAGTTCTGAGGGATGATTGGGTCAACTACGTGCAGCCGGATGACTTACCTGAGGGTTTGGCTGGGGTCATCGGCAAATTCGAGTCTGTTTTTGAAAACAAAGTAGGGTGTGTGAGAGGATTCGTGCACGCCATTAGATTGAAAGAGGATGCTGTGCCAATGAAACATAAGGTCAGGTCAGTTTCCCTCTCTGTCAGGGGGGAGCTAAAGGCTGTTCTAGATAGGCTGAAGTCGGAAGGAGTGATAGAGGAAGCAGGCGCATCAGAGTGGGTGTCCGCAATCATGGTGTCCAAGAAGAAGAGGACAGGGGACATTCGGCTGTGTGTGGACCTGCGATCTTTGAACAGAAACATCCTGGTGAACTGCCACCCTCTGCCCAACATCCAAGAGATCCTGTCTTCTACGTCTGGATCGAGGTTTTTCACCTTGATAGACCTGAAGTCCGCGTACCACCAGGTATGCCTCACGGAGGAGTCCAAAGCACTGACCACCTTTGTTACCCCATTCGGAGCGTACAGGTACGTCCGCCTCCCGTTCGGCCTCGCTTCAGCTTCAGGAGTCTTCCAAAGGTTGATGGATCTGCTCTTCGGCGACATGAAGGGTGTTGAAGCCTTCCAGGACGACATTTTAGTCCACACGGCGGGTGAAGAGGAGCACCTGAAGCTGCTGGGAGAAGTGCTGGGGGTGCTGCGCGACAAAGGGATGACGGTCTCCAAGGACAAGTGCAAGTTCATGGAGGGCAGGATCGACTACTTGGGGCACGTGCTGACCGCGGAGGGCATTGCGCCTAAAGATGATTTGGTGAGGGCCATACGTGATGCTCCGTGTCCCGGAGACAAAGACGCCCTACGATCGTTCCTGGGGCTCAGCGAATACTACTCCAAATTCATGCAGGGATATGCGACCATTGTGGAGCCTTTAAGGAAACTGCTGAGGAAGAACGAAAAATTCACGTGGGCGCAGGCCCAACAGGTTGCTTTCGACGCCGTCAAGCAGGCCATCGTGGCGGCTCCAGTGCTACAGCCGTACAACAGGGCATTCCGGAACGTGATCACAGTTGACGCAAGCGCCAAGGGTATCGGCGCGGTGTTTTGCCAGTTCCACGGGAAGAAGGAGAACACGGTCGCTTTCATTTCCCGGTCACTGAGTGACGCTGAGACGCATTACAGCACCATCGAGAGAGAGACGCTCGCATGCGTGTGGGCCGTGGAGAAACTGAGGAACTATCTATGGGGCATGGAGTTCGAACTAGTCACGGACCACAAGCCCTTGATCTACATGATGGACGTCGAAGGCCGCGGCAAAGGGAAGGCCAGCTCGAGGCTTCTGCGTCTGATGTCCAGGCTGCAGGAATATCACTTCGTCATCAGACACATCAAGGGTGGCCTCAATTGCAGGGCGGATTGCCTGTCGCGCTTGCCGGTCAATGGCGAGGGGGACGGTCCCATGGATGACACGGAGTGTGTGGTGGCGCTGGTGGACGCTACGGCCATTTGCGAGGGATCCATTTCGGAGGAAGAGTGGTTGGCGGCCCAAGAGAACGACATGACTATGCGTAGGGTGATGGACCATATAACGGCTCGTTGGCCCCCGATCCGGAACTTGAATGGTGCGCTCCGGAGTTTCCAGCAGGTTAGCCCCGAACTCTCCATCGAGGGCGGCTTCGTGAAAAAGGCATGAGCTGTTTGTGCCGCCGGAAGGGTTGAGAGAAAAACTAATCAGGATAGCTCACAGGGGTCACCCGAGCGGTACTGCCACGAGGAATCTGCTCAAGCAATACTACTGGTGGCCAGGGATGTGCGGCGATGTCGGCAGTTTTATCGACCGATGCGGACCGTGCTTGAGGGCCGACAAGCACTGGAAGACGGTGAAAAGTACGCTGCAGCTGGTGGACATTCCTGCCGGTCCATGGATCAAGGTCGCCATTGACTTCGCAAGCCCATTTACCCTGCTGCCTGACGACTGCAGACATCTCATTGTCCTCACGGATTACTTTTCCAAGTGGATCCACTACAAGTTCGTCAGGGAGGTTACCACTGAACGAGTGATCAAGGAGCTGAAGAAGATCTTCGCTAGTGAAGGACAGCCGAAGATTTTGGTGTCCGACAACGGCACACAACTGGTCTCCAGGCAGATGAAGGACTTCCTGGTCAGATTGGGAATCAAGCAGGAGAAGACCCCGCTCTACAGCCCTAAGAGCAATGGGCAGGTCGAGCGAATGAATAGATTCTTGAAGGAGGGTGTGCAACAGGCGGTTGCCTCCAACTTGGATGTAAAAGCATTTCTGGCGGACAAGGTGCACACTTTTCACAACACGCCCAATGCAGTCACGGGGCACACTCCGTTCTACCTGATGAGAGGGAGAAGGTGTATGAGTGAGCTTACTCCCAAACTTAATAAGTGGTATGACATGAGGGAGGAACATGAGAATATACCCGATGAGAGGTTGAGAGTCAAAGAAAGAATTGTGGCTAAACAGGAAAGCAACAAACGGTATGCTGATATGGTGAACAGAGCCAAAGTCAAAGAGGTAGCGCAGGGGATTGGGTGTTGGTGAAGAAACCAACCAAAGTGAAGAAAGGAGAATCTGTTTTCCAGACCCCTGCACGTGTACAAGGAGTGACTAAGGGAGCTGTCTGTTTGGAAGGAGGGGGATGGCGTAGCAAGGACGACATTGTCAGGCTCAAGGCAGGCCAAGAGGAAATCATCATGAGAGGCAGCCAGGTGCGCGAGTCCGAGAGCGATGATAGTATGTACGAGTGGCAGGTTCAAGAAGACAATGACGGTGCCACTGGTGATGGTGTGAGTGGTAGTACGACTCCTATACGAGGGCGGCCTGCACACATAAGTGCAGACCGGTGTGTGAGTACGTGCCACGGCCTAGGGGACACCGAAGGCCATAGTGACAGCAGCCCCGTATCAGTGAGGAGTGACAGTCATAATGTGATGAGTGCAAGCCAAGGTGGTACGGGCACCCGCGGCGGGGGGTCCACCCTGCATGTCACTCCCCGCAGACCAACAAGGCATATCAGGGCGCCAAAAAGGTTCGAAGATTTTGTTATGAGATGATCGTTATGTATAATTCTCTATTTGTTGAGAAAGGGAGATGTCGTACGTGAAGTAACGTACTAGCCTTCCAGAGCAGAGGACAGTCCTCTTTCCATCGTGTGTGCCGCCTGACGTCACTGGCCAATCCGGTGTCGAGGATGGCTGTGACGTCAGGGGGCGGAGGGAGGAGGGCAGAAAGAGCGCAAGGACGCTAGCCGGCGGTTGTGGCTACCGCTGCTCCTCGTGGGCCGTAACATCACGTGTACTCAATAAAACGGCTCAGATTTACCCATAACCTGTCTCGCCTCCCTCATTCATGCCACTACAATCCCAGTTCTTCGATATACTATATTCCGGGATCTCTCACATAAAAAAAGGGGATAAGCAATAACAAGGATATATCAAATCAACACGCCTAAATAAAATGCTTTAGAGTGCCTTAGAAGATGTAAGTGTCTTGTTTCACACCAAAAACAATGTAGGACTCACTGTTTAACCCAGAAAATCAGTCCTAGTGAATCCCGCATGATACGGGCGGCAGAATCCATTGCTGTTTTTCATGGAATTCAAACAAAACTTTATTTCCATTGTCAAAATAGTACGGCCCCAGGCTCAATCTGGCACTAGATACAGCTGACTAATCTGCCTAGTGTATTCTACAGTGGTAATCCTGAAAGGATATCATTACTGAATACAGAAAGAGAGAAACGTCCATATTCCACATGCAGGTCTCTGTAAAAGATGTCTAGAGTCTTATAGACTCATCCAGGGTATATCGTCATTGTGCAGTCTGTCTACAGTCGCCTCATTCAACTCCGTCCGGAAATGGCCTGTGGCTATTGCCTCGTTATAGAGTGCTTTTAAATAGCGCAATAGCGAATCCCAGAATTTCTTGTAATATTTGATGGGAGAGAGGGAGAGACACGCCAAAACTTACGATGCAGCTCCCCCGAGGCTTGAATGTGTGTTTACACTAAATTGCGCTTTGAAATACTGCTTGTTCCTTCCTAAATCATTTTAATTAGGCTTTATCCTGCTTTTAAAACGCAACGTTTTAGTTGAATTGTGATAGTTTTTTTACTGGGTTTTAACTTGGTTTTTAAAACGTTACGCTGTGTGTGCACTTTTAAAAGTAAAACTGTATTTGAAACTGACCCTTTCAGACACGCATTTCCCCTGCCGATTGCTCCCTCCCTGATCCTTAGCACTTCCACTCTGCTAACGCGGTCTAGTGCTCAGGGGGGTGGGTCAGCTGGGGCAGCACAGCTCTGATTGGAGGGCGGCCGTAAGGGAATACATTTAGGGCCACGCTGGAGCGGACACGCCTAAGGCAAGCTCATCTGCGCCCGTCCGCGCCCGACCGGGACCAGGGACCAGGACCCCTGGCCAATTACTGGCCTATTCAATGGAGGAACTCCATGCCCTAGAGACCAAAAACCACACCCTGGGCTGGAATGCAGTAGAAACCCTCAGAGCAGAAAACGTACTTAGCAAAAATCGAGACAATACCACCATGACTCCACTTATAGCCCACCATATTAATACACCATACAGACATCCACCAGGTCTAAAGGTTGCTCTACTGAATACACGTTCACTGCCAAAACACTGCCTTGAAATTTCCACGCTCCTCCAGGATGGAGATATTGATGTCTTAGCGGTCACAGAAACCTGGTTAGGAGACAGCTCCACCCCGGATATAATCGCAGCACTACCCGGGGAATTTGACGCTTTATGGCTCAACAGGGAGGACAACGCCAGAGGGGGTGGAGTGGCTATCTTTTATAAAAAAAAGTCTACTAGTAGATAAGATATTGGCAGAAAACCTTGAGAACGCTGACACATTAGGTGTCAAAATCTCAAGTAAATCCTCTTGCATCATACTACTAGTGGCATACCGCCCTCCACGTCCAACCCCCAGGTTCAACAAACTCTTTTCCGAGTTGGTTAGTGATCTCTGCTCACGCTACCAACGACTCCTAGTGGTGGGCGACTTTAACTACCACTGGGACATGACTCCCAGAGAGTCACAGGCTAGCCAATTCAAAATAGCTATGTGCTCTTTGGGGCTTCACCAACTGGTGAATACTCAAACCCATATTAAAGGCCACATACTCGACCTCATCTGGACTTCCCAGCGATTAACCCAGCTTACAGACATCAGCACGTGCACCTGGTCCGACCACTCGCTGATTAGGTGCTGGGTACCGCTGGATAGCCCCCCACTGAAGCCGGCACTTGGTTGGAAAACCGTGCGCAGCTGGAATAGAATTGAGGAAGATTATCTGATGGGGACCCTACTTAGACTCCCCATGAAAGCACCCATCTCAGGCAACCTGGACTATGAGTGCATGGCCCTCACCGACACGCTTAAGAAAGCCATTGATAAGGTAGCACCGGCACAGAGGAAGAAAGTTAGAGATAAAGGAAAAGGCGCCCCCTGGTTCAATGAAGCAAACCCTCCGGCAAGCTGAGAGGAGGTGGCGGAAATCAGATAGCCAAGCGGATGTTGCCGCCCACAAACTCTTTCTTACCTCATATTAAGAGGCCATTATGACTAGGCAGGCTGAATACTATGAGGCAAGAATCACTGCTGCTTCAAATAAACAGAAAGAGACCTTTAAAATATTAAAAGAACTCCGCCAGAAGTCAACACTATAGGATCCACAGCTTCGCCAGTAGACTGCAACACCTTCCAGACCTATTTTCTGCATAAGGTCACAGACATCTTAGCTGAGATTGAGAGCACCCCGACCCATCAGGCACCACCTAAACAGTACCCCTCGCCCCTTACGCAGACTAACCAGCTCCCCTCTTTCCCCAACTTAGACCTAGCCTCTCTGTCTAGCCTGATGAGCCATATCAAATCAGGCTCACCAGCAGGTCCCTGTCCTCCAAGGATCTTTCGCATGGCCCTCCCAGGTCTTACAAGACAGATCCTCACCCTACTTAATCGCTCCCTGAAGACACGCTACCTTCCCTCTGGCCTGAAGGATGGAAAGGTCACCCCCCAATTTCCCAGCTCCCCTTCCTGGCAAAAGTCTTAGAGCAGCACATCCTAAAAACACTCGCGGTCTTCCTGGAGGAACACCTGCTACTCCAAGGGCGGTAGGCAGGCTTCAGGCCCCACCACAGCACAGAGCTGGTAATGCTATCAGTACTTGAAGAGCTCAGAGTCATGGCCGACAAGAAGAAACCGTGCGCACTGGTGCTGTTAGACTTGTTGGCAGCATTCAATACAGTCAATCATGCGCAGCTTCTAGCCCGCATTTCCGAGCTGGGCATCTGTGGGCTGGCTTACCAGTGGCTGGAATCCTTTCTCTCCGGGCGGTCGCAGAGGGTCCACCTTGGGGAGCAGGTGTCCGAAAGGGGCAACCTTACGTGTGGCATCCCCCAGGGTTCAGCACTGTCCCCGCTCCTCTTCAACATTTACCTCCAGCCGCTAATAGCTGCCTTGGCGCGCTTGGACTGCCAAGTCTTTAACTATGCGGACGACACGCAGCTCATCCTCCAGATCGACAACTCCCAGCAGGCCCCTTCATTGGTTCAAAATATTCTTGGATACACCATGAACTGGATGACGACAAACTCTCTAAAGGTCAACCCAGACAAAAATTAGGTCCAAGTCATCCCCATGAAGGCTACCCCCTGGAGTGACAGTTTCTGGCCCCAAGAGCTGGGCATAACCCCTATGCCGGGCACAACCGTAAAAAGCTTGGGCATCAAGATAGACGCGGACCTCTCTATGTCCAACCAAGTTGTGTCCGTGACTGGTACATGCACTGGCCTGCTGAGACTGATGCGGAGACTCGCCCCCTCCTCTCGAAGGCAGCTCTACAAATTATTGTATCAGCCACCATCCTGTCCAGACTAGATTACGGGAACGCCCTATACATCGGCCTACCAGAAAAACTAACCAACAAATTACAGGTGACCATGAATGATGCAGATAGGCTGATCTTCAGGCTCCCCAGAACGGCACATTCGACCCCTCTCTTGCGCATGCTTCATTGGCTCCCCATCAAGCAGCGGGCCAAATTCAAGGGCCTTTGTATTGCCCACAAAGCAATCTACGGCCAGGCCCCGACATACATTAAAGAGCGTCTTCAAAACTGTGCCAGGCCGTATACTCCGGTCCGCCGAGAGCTGCCTGCTGGCAGTTTCCCGGTTCAATACAAAATCCAAGGGAGGCAGAGCCCTCTCTGTCCTGCTCCCGCAACTCTGGAATAAACTCCTCGATGAGCTCCATAAGAAGTGCGCTCTCCTCCCTTTCAGAAAACGCCACGCATGCTCCTGGGGACTGCAGTGGGTTTTGGGTATCAGCCCCCTCTCTCAAAGCGCTAAGAGACCTGATGGTGATTATGCGCTATAGAAGCAGTAGTTAACATTAAGATTAACATGGGAAGCCATCTGGTCCTGGAGGCTTGCCGGAGTTCAAATCCGAGAGGGTTGTGTCAACCTCTGCAAGGGTAATCAGTTAATCTAGATCAACTGCATCCACTGCCGCAAGAGTGCGCAACGGCAAGCCTGCGATCAGAGGGTAAGAGCTTTCGCGTGCCAGCTGCAGACTACAAGCATATAAAGTACAATAACAGCAAATTCTGAAGCGATGTACAGAACTTCAGTATCCAGTCCCCGCTCGGGAACCCGAACACTAGGCACTACTCTGTATGCTAGACCACTAGTTGCCAGCCTGTACAGAAGCGTGTTCAATTCCTCGCCCCAGCCGTAGACCCTCCTCCGAGAGGCCACCCAGCACAATCTCACCTCATTGAGGCGGATATGTCGCTTGGAAAGCCTATCCAGGTCCAAATGATGTGGTTCAGCCATTGTTGCAGAGGAGCGCTCTTCTGCCAGCGCTTTGCAGGCCTCAAACCCCTCACTCTGAGATAATCTTTGTCAGTCCCGGGCTCAGAAATGTGTGCGAGGGACCTCTCGCATGAATGCCTTGCCAGCGGTCCAAAGGGTGCCACAGGGACTCCAATGAATCTATATTGAGCTGCAGAAAGGCGCTGAGTTCCTGCAACAGAAACTCTGTTGCATCACTGTCTACAAGGCACCAATATGGCGCTCCCCTTGCATACCTCCGCCCAAGTAAGTAGTAACTGCAGCATGGTCTGAAATACCTCTAGGGAGGATTTCTGACCACGTGGTATGAAGCAGGTAAAGGGGCTAGCATGAAAACATAATTGATGTGTGACCTGGTCTTGTGTGGCACTGAGGTGTGAGCATAAGCGTGTGTATGGGACTCCAGATGCAACAAAGCAGGAAGCCAGTCCGTGAGGTGGGAAGCCCCGGGCCAAAGACCATCTGAGGCCCTCAAGCAGTAAATAGTAGAGGACATCGTCATATTAAAATCCCCACCCAATATGGTGACACCCCTGAGGATGCCCGCCAACACCTCTCTCATCGCATTGAGCGTAGAACCCAACAGTTGGTGAAGAACATAGACGCTCAGCAAATTATAGGCCTGCCCAATGACAGCCCTTTCCACGGGAACGTATCTGCCTTGTGGGTTCGTCACACTGCGGGTAAGCAACATGGGTAAGCTTTTGTGGATCAGGATGGCTACCTCACATAAGCCCCTAGTGTAGGAGGCATGGTATACCTGATCATCCCACAGCGACCTTGGTCTTTCAACATCAAATAACTCCCATTCAAATGTAATCTGAATGCCTGACAAACTATAGCAGCTGGGGAACCCTTCAGAAAACAGGTTAAGTTTGCCTTGGGGGCATTACATGCTCCGTGAATTGTAACCTCCCTGCAAATTAAAGAATGGCCTTAAGTGTTCTTGCAGTTTGTACTACTAAGAAAAACCTCAGCACCTCTATTTCTACACCTGTGAGTGAAAGGTAGGACCCATGCCTCATGTTCAAATCTCTCCCCTAACGCTTCATATCTGCCTACTTGATAATGTTGTAAGCAGTTAATAAAGTGGAATGTTGAAATTGAAGAGAAATAAATTGAATTATTCAATCAGCTGACAGTGTTTCTGCCACAGTTAACAGTAATTTCTCTAGATGTTCTATTTTTAACATTGTGTATGTCGCGTCCTTCTTTGCCATAATTTTCTCTTCTTGTGTTAAATTGTATGGCAGAAATAAATTAGTTGTGTTCAAATGCTTCCAGGGCACGCAACCATTTTGCAGAATCTGCAAAGTCAAGCTCAACAACATGATAGATCTAAGCTGACTTTGTCCATGTTGTAAAAGGGACATGTCACTTTGTATGATCTCAATAGCTGATGACATATTGGGGCATATTTACAAGTGCATGGCAAGGCGTGGCGTTACGCAAAAAATGCTAAAGCCATGCTCCGCTATTCTGAAAACGCAGGGATGTGCCGTATTTACAATGCTACGGCACATCCCTGCGTTTTCCCGAGCACTGGCGCTAAACTCAGCTGCCTGCATTGATGGAATGATTGTTAATGTGCAGAAAGGTGTCCCTTCTTGCACATAAACAATCACTAATGGTGATTTGTAACTCCTATGGGTGCTGCATTGTGCAGCAAACATAGAAGTTGCAAATCGTCATTTTTTTAATGATAATTTATGTGCATGAAGGGACACCTTCCAGAGCATAAACAAACATTCATGGTGATTTGCTCCTCGTTTTGCTATGTTAAAACCAGGTTTTCCCTGCCCTAAATTTTGGTGCTGCCCCATATTTACACCACACTTGTAAATAGGGGGCAGCATCAAAATCAATGTGTATTCCGGCCGAACGCCACCCGTAAGACTTATTACCCGCCCCTTTCACGTTAAGTATAGCGTGATCGGGGGCCTTATTTGCAAGGCAGCGCTAAGCCAGGTTAAGTGGCTTAATATCGCCTTGTAAATAAGGCAAAGGGATTATCGTCACAGAAACATCACAAAAAGTGATTTTCTGTGGCGATGAGCCCTTGTAAATATGCCCCTAAGTTGCTTAGAGAATAAATTCTAGTGGATAACGTAGTCATACCATTGTCAACCACTGCTGGCGCCTTTCCTAAATTTACTCTGCTAATTTCACGTATCTGCCCAGCAGTTTCCTGTTGTGAAACCTTCCACAATTCGTTGTATATAGCATACAAAAAGTGCTTTTGATGTGGCTTTCTAGGACCTAAGAACAAAAACCTGTAATTCCATGTCATATGAAAAGAGAGCTAAGTGTTCTTTCACCTTCAGCCATTCGAGACATAATTTTCCCACGGTATATGTTATTACCACCCTGAGTGTTGTGTCTGCGTGTAACATGGGTCTGGCCTATTTTAGCCTAAAACCCTTTGTGTTGAGGAACATGCATGACGCTCATTAATATTTAATGGACACACTAGCCACCCCTCTGTGCTGGAATGTGAAGAATTATATGTACCATTCTTGAGCATATTGTTGAACATATCTTCTGTGTAATTTGTGAATTGCTGCGAATTCCTAAAACGTGCAAATGAGGGAATGTTTGGTGTGTACATATTCTTTATCTAGGTCAGGTGGAGGCAGGATGTTTACTGCACAGTTTTATTCAGAAAAATCATTTTCTTGATATAAAACATGCTCTAAACAAAGCCTCATTGCACTGAACTTGCCAGTCTTTAGTTCCCCAAATGGATTTTAAATTAACATTGTGTTTCCAAAAGTCGTACCTTTGAAATGACAACAGGAAAATGAAGAGAGCTGAATAAGTTAACTTTGTGTTGTTAGCATATTTTTCTTAGCCGAGGAATTGAGAAGTTTATAATAATAAGACTCTGGATTGCCAGAAAAATATGCAATTTCTGTGTGAATGTTTTGGAGCTACCCAATGATGGTGTAGGGCAGTGTTCCCACTGTGTGTAATTAAATACCTCACAATGAGTACTAGTTCTGTGTAAGCGATGGTGTGCATATTGGTGAAAACAAAACATTTCATCACCATTAGATGTTCGCCTGTACATATCTTCACTTTCAAATACAGTATAATATAGTTCATCACGCATAGACCTGACTGTACGAATGTCCCAATCATTAGAGATGCGGTCAGGAGTAATAACATCATTCAAAGATTTTTATTTTTTTATTTTCTTTATTAGCATTTCAAAAAATACATCGCACAGTGAAATCTAAAACATCAGGCACGGGGAGGAAAAGGGGAAAGGGGGGAGGGGGAAGAGGAGAAGGCCTTGCACATATAGTGTGTCTGAGAGAGTCAGCACACAGTACATAAGGCATTATACAGTTACATTTCCATTATTACCCACAGGTTCCACATGTGACAAAGCAATAGAAACACCAAGACATCACGAGCTAAGACATCGCAGATTGTACATGGGAACATATTGTTGTACATTAATGATTCAAAGGTTGATGGTGCTACACTGCTGGCATTGGGGGTAGTGGCTCGTGAACGCATGAATGATAAGAATGGATCCCAAATGTCTTTTGGGTGAGAGTGTATAGGCATCATTTCCCAGAAGTGGGCCACCTGATCCTGTCAATAAGTGGCATCCCACAGTCATGTCGACAGGAAGGGAGCCGCCCTCCTACCACAATGCTTGGCCAAGTTACGCTTAGCAAGTATAAAGAGCATTGCGAGGAGACGGCGCAAGGCGGGCGGCCCCTCCCTTACGTACCCAAAGGGAACTGAATGTTCCAAAATTTGCTGGAGTGTGCAGTGCACCCTGTGCCAGTAGTTCATGATTAAGGGGCACTCCCAAGCCAGGTGCAAAAATGAGGCCTGAGGTGCATGGCAACGCAAACAGCTAGCCTCCTCGCGCTGTCCCAGCCGCTTAAGATGTATGGGAATGTGATACAGCCTGTTTAGAAACTTAAAATGTATAAGACGCAGTCTGTAGCTGGGCGACAGGGCTGCAGTCTGTGCGTAAAAGTAGGACCATTGCTCATCTGTCACAGGGGGGTCCGTGCCTCGTCTCCACTGAACCTGAGCGGCAGGGGCGCATATTGGTGCTTTGTCTTGCCCATTATAGTGTAAAGTCTGGTGGCAAGCCTGCAGTGCGAATTTTGCGAAAGAATATGTTCTAGTGCACGTAGGGTCGGGGGAGGAGCCAGGAAGGTGGCATGGAGTGCGCGGCATGCAGCCCTAAGTTGAGTGTAAAGGAGAGTGTCCATTATGCTGGGTGTGGAAGTATCAGTCAGTGTAGGTGCTGCTAAGAACTGATCATTCAGGTACAGGTCTGCAAATGTATAAAGGATTTTTTTCTTGGCTCGTTTACACATTCCGTCATCCATCATTGTGGGTAGTGCGGGTTATGTGCTATAGGTATAGAAGGAGCATAGAGGCAGTCTAGGGCCACTCGTCACCGCAGGCCGTCCCACGCCCATCTCACGCAGTCCACTGTGTCTGCTGCAGTTCGTGTACATTTCTAGATCTGATAAACTGCTGTTGCTATCGGGACCTGGGGCAGCCAAGTCTGTCTCTACCGCGACGTGTGGCTGAGACTTGACCGGATACAACCAGAAATGCAAATTTTTGGCCTGGACGCGTAGAGCATATAGCTACATGTCAGGTGCGTTTAAACCACCCTGACTAAAAGACAGCATGAGAGTTTCCCACGCTATTCTGGGCTGTTTTCATGCCCATGCCAAGGATATCAAATTGGACCTTAATCATTTAAAGAATTGGTGTGTAAGTGGCATGGGAAGATTGAGAAATAAAGATAAGAACTTGGGTAACACAGCCATTTTGGCAATAGCAAGTCGGTTCCTCAGTGACAGTGGGAGGTGTGTCAAGGCCGGGATCCTCTCTTCTAGCCAGGACATTGCTCTACCATAATTGGCCTGCCAAGGTTCGCTTATTTTGTGACTGATCCAGTCTCCCCAGTATCTCACAGGCTCTGTAGTCCACTGTAGATGAAACTCGGATTGAAATGATGCTGTAGTCTCAGTTAAAGGAAATATAACGGACTGAGCCCAGTTTATGGCTATGCCCGACAGACCCACAAACGCAACAACTTCCCTGATGGTTGGGTCTAAATTGTCTTGCGGGTGTCAGATATATAGTGCAACGTCATCCGCATACATGGAGACTAGTATTCCACGCTCATGAAATTGTATTCCTCGCTGAGCATGGAGCTGACGTAGTCAAGCAGCTAGTGGTTCCATGGCAAGCTCAAATAGGAGGGGTGACAGAGAACACTCGTGCCACGGGAGATTGGGAAGGGATCGGACAATAGCCCGTTCATGCGCAGCCTAGCTGTAAGGGAAGTATATAGTAGCTTGATGAGGTTCAGGAATTTCCGACCCATGTTTTGTAGCAGTTAAAATAGGAAGGGCCATTCCAAGGAATCAAACGCCTTGGTAACGTCGAGCAAGGCGGCACCCACCGGCAGGCTCGGATCAGTGCCATGCATGATCGCGAACAGAGTTCGAAGAATTTGGGCTGTGGAGCGGTCCGTCACAAATCCCAACTGATCTGGGTGAATCATGACAGAGAGTAGCGGGGCCAGACAATTCACGATTAGTTTGGCTAAACTTTTAATATCTACATTTATCATCAAGAGCGGTTGGTAGGACTCACAAGATGTGGCATTTTTACCAAGCTTAAGAATAGTGACAATGACCGCCTCTCAAAGTGACGCAGGGAGCACTCCTGTCTCCACAGACTACTGAAAGAAGGTGTGGAATCAGTATGGGAGCAAATTCCTTGTAAAAGGATGCCGTGTGGCCACCCAAACCGGGTGCCTTATCGTTCATGAGACTGTGAATAACTTGCTGGACCTCTTCCTCTGTGAATGGAAAGTCTTGGTATTGACGGTGCTCGTCATCTAACCATACCAGTTGTATGGTTTCCAGATACTCTTTGGTGTGGTCAGTGTGTAATTGTGATTTGGTTGAGTAAAGGTCAGAATAGAAAGCAGTCATGTTCAGTATTTCTATGGGGTTAGTGTGATGTCTGAACTGCTTGTCCACTAAATCTACTATGTAGTCGTGCGCTTTATGTGGTCTGATGTGTTGTGCTAAAGTCTTGCCCGGCCGCTCTCCCTCGCCGTACCTACGGGCTCTTGCCTATCTGCCCATTGTATTGTATTGTATTGTATTGTATAAAATATTTGTATAGCGCAGCTATCACCCCACGGGTATCCTGGCGCTTAGAGACCCTGGTGACATAGAGCAGAACAGAACGGTTAGGTCACTGACCAGGAATGTAGCTAGCAGTTTCTGGCAAATAACCAGGTCTTAAGGTTCCTCCTAAACATCAGCAACGAGTCAGCACGTCTGAGGCTTATGGGAATTTCATTCCAAAGGCGAGCTGCTGCCGTGCCAAAAGCTCATATAATGCACCTTACGATCTGCCTCCTCATTGTATTCCGAGAACGTGTCCCGTATTTTCTCCAGTATGTCCCTATCATTAGTTTGGGATAGAGCAAGCTCCAGTGCTCGCAGGTCTGACTCCAGGTGCGCGAGACGTGCACAAATGTCTCTCAGGGCTCCCGCTTGTTTTGCAATGCAGATCCCCTGAATGACATCCTTGATAGCCTCCCAAAGCACAGATGGGGACTTGACTGAGCCAGCATTCAGCGCAGAGTAATCAATGATCGCGGCCCGTATCTCAGATCCGAATACCTGGTCCTGTAGCGCGCCGGCTGGCAGGTGTCAAGAGAAGGCTCACAGGATCGCAAAGGGCAGCGCCAGCTCTAGCAGTACCGGGGAATGGTCTGAGAGTGTGCGATGGAGTGTCGAGATACTAGTGGTCAATGTCAGGATTTCCCTAGTGATGAGCCAATAGTCAATATGCGACCACGCTCCCGTAGCAGAAGTGATGCACGTGCCCTCCCTCAGCGTGCCATGTAGAAATCGCCAAGCGTCGAACAGATTTTGGTCTTGTATTAGAGTGTGAAGCTGTGTCGCCGCTCTAGGGTGCGGACAGAGAGGCGCTCCAGACCTATCCATATCTGGAGCCAGAACAACATTAAAATCTCTGCCTCAGATTATCGCTCCTGGTCCTAGGTTTACGATGTGCCGCCATACTTCACTGAAAAACTCAGGGCAATCACTGTTGGGACCATATATGCAGGCAAGTATGATTGGGTGTTGATGTAGTGTGCCTGCTAGGAGTACAAAGAGACCTTCTGGGTCCAACTTGGCCTGTGTGAGTTTCCATGGCAAGCTTTGTCTATTAATATGGCAACTACACAAGCATAGCTAGAGTATCAAGAGACATGTGTCTCTGTGCACCATCGAGCCTGTAAGCGAGTAACAGTGGAGGGAGTGAGGTGAATCTCCTGCAAAAACATATGTCTACTTGGTGTCTTATGAGGTGTGCATGCACGAGGCGGGAATTTCTAGCGTTGTTCAGCCAACGTATGTTCCAGGTGAGACATTTGGTTGCCAGGTGTGCTTTCACAGTGTGCTGACATTAGCAAAAGCAGTGCCCTCATTCTTCCACTGGGGGGGAGAGAGGGAAAGGGACCAGAAAAATGGCCGTGTATGGTCGTGTGCAGGGTGTCTTTACATGGCCTTGTAAATATGGGCAAGTCCATTGCACCGTCTGTGCAATAAAAAAAGTGATGCACTGGCGGCATGATGGGCTTGCAAATGAGGCCCATGGTTTTCCCTTTCCACAATCGAATTTCTCTCGAAATCATAGGGGGAGGAATTGCAAACAGTCACACCCAATGTTCCCATGGTACCCAGGTAAGCCTTAGAGGCAAACGCTGTGCCCTGGTCCAAATGTAATGCGGTTACTGCATATATGCCAATGAAAACATGCACATCTTTTATAATAGTTCGAGCGCCATCCGATCGCTGTGGCCATACCCATTGGAATCGAGAACAGGAATCCAATGCTAACATAATGTATTTAAAAGAGCCATGAGTGTGTAGGAGCCAGCAGTGGTACAAGTAAAAGCAGGCCATAAGCTTGTTTGAAATTAAGAGACGTGTATGTGGTGGATGTGCTGTAGTGAAAACCTTTATTTGTTGACAAATGTCACATTTAAGAACATAGATCCTGATTTAGATCTTGGTGGGACTTCCATCGCCCCACCGTGGCAGAGCTTACAAGTACTCCATCGAGCTGGTCGGATTCCCGCCTGCCGTATTTTGATGTGGGCTACCTGATCCGTTGTCCGCATTGACAGAGTGTTTCCATTGAATAAATGGTGCACCGCAGTCGATGTCTTGGAGTCCTCTGCAGGCTAACATTACTCCATCGCTGAGCCTATTTAGATTTCACAGTTGTGCTACCATAGTCCTAGCGTCGGAATGCCAACGGAGAGATTCCGTGGCAGGACGTGTTCAACATTGTACTATTCCTGTGGCTTTTGGAAGGATGTAGGCATCACACAACTGATGTGTTTTGGCTAATAGTGTAGACCTGCATACCACACTATCAAACACACTCTATTTCAGACCATGATCCTTTGCCATTCCATTGCAGCAGAACATTGTACCTGAGTACTTTTTTCAATGAAGTCAGGTGATTTGTTGGCAGGCCCGGTTCTAGCAGGTGTGCCGGGTGGGTCAGGCCCACCCAAACATGAGCCTGGCCTACCCAAACAAGAGCCTTGGCCCTCGAAGTGAGGGCTTGAAGGCAGGCTCGCAACGGCATTGGGCTCAAAGGGCTGTCTGTGTATGTGTGCTCCCGGGCTGAGACAGTTTCCCGGGCGCACACACACACACAGACAGTTTTTGAGATTATCGCGGCCACACCCGAGTACTTCACAGGTCTTTAAAAGACCATTTACATGTTGACGAGGCTTTGTTTATTTTTTCACCCCTTTAACTCCACATGGCGAAAGGCGACAAATCCTTTGTTTGGCACCGATAACCTTTGCCTACTGTCCTGTTGCTTGGATATTTATTTTTCTATGCAGCGCAGGAGAAAATAAGTTTGTTTATTCCTATTCACCTTTCCTGACCCCTGTAGCAGCTTATCACATCAGGCTGTGACACAAAGTTTGACTAATGGAGTGGGTAAGAGAATGTGTTACTAGTTGTTTTTCTGTTTAAACTCTGCGCAGGCCCAGCAGGGCACATACTTCGTGTGTGCTTCATTTAAACAGTTTTTATCATTATCATGGCTGATGCAGGACAACAATAAAACAATACAAAATGCCCAGATAACGCTGGTGATTAATGATCCTGCTGGAGAGCAATCATTTGTCTGTTAGTAGTTTTTAAATGCAGATAAACTGTAGTTTATGCGGATAGTTCAGTGGGTTACTGCCTTTGTCACAGAGATCCTTGTGTTACTTGCAGTTCAGAAGTTACAATCCTAACATAGGACAGTGACCAATGAACTGTCATCAAAGAGCTGCATGCAAACATAAATGGTATCGTTAGAACTTCGTTTTTTGTTTTGTGATATAGTTAAAACTTCCTCAGTCTTTCATTATTCTAATGTTGCTAAAATGAGTATGTTTGGGCAGATATACATTTTTATCAATAAAGCTGACCCCCATGGAATACTCTTTAAATCCTAAGGTTGTGTTTCCCCAGACCAAACCCTCTTAAAATATACTGCCCACCACTATGGACGACGTGATTCCTACACCTTGTAATCCTCATTGGCTTATGTGACATTCCCTGCAGACTGATTTACATACTTCTATGATTCATTGTCTCTGTATAATGTGTGCGTGGTGTAAAGTACTGACACACACTACACTGATATGAGTAGCACTATACAACAAATTAGAGAGGGGCTACGTAAAGATGAGGGGCACTGTTGGAGGGTGGCAGTGAGGGAATCCGAGGAGGAGGTCATGAGGGGGAGGGGGTATAGGGAGATGAGAGTCACTTGTGGCGTGTGGCAGTGAGGGAATCCGACGAGGAGGTCAATAGGGGGGGCCATGGAGGGATGAGGGGCACTGTAGGAAGGTGATAGTAAAGGTATTTACGGAGCAAGAAGTTATTGGTGTGGCACCCAAAAAAACTTTTGCATCAGCGCTAACGCCGGCCCTGTCATGGCCTTTCTGTTTTTGTTTTTTAATTAGCAGTCGGGTCATAAGGGCTACTGTGGAACATACTTTAAAGTGCGTTCTAATTATATTTACTGCTATATTCAATGTTTTAAGTTTGAAGGTGATTTTACTAATGCTTTTACCAGAAAAAATGAAAGTGGAGCCCGATGGTACCTGATAAGGGGCTGGGGCCCAAGGCCAGCTGTGAGATAAGGTGCACTGGAGAGGAGCAGGGACTAATCAAGCCTGTAAGGGATTGCGCTGCAGAGTCAGGGGTCAGGTGGAGGTAGTAATGAAGAGGGATTCTCCCTGAATGCTTGCACCGAGGGAGCCCGAGAAGTGTCACTTGCCCGATACTCCCACCTCAGAAACCTCCTCTTCCCATCAAAGGAACATTACATGGAAAAAAACGTTTTGAGAGTGATAACATTTAGAAAGAGATTTGGAAAAGAGTGCGTTTTACTGGGCCTTGTAAGACTAAGAAGAGATAAAGGCGGGCCCTGAAGCAGGCCTGACTAGACATATATGCAACAAATCGAGCCCGCAGTGGCCCACCCAAATGCACCCTTGGCCCACCCAAATAAGAATTCCTGGAGCCGGGCCTGTTTGTTGGCCTTCTCTGCTTTTTGTTCATTTCGTTTTTTTATGATTACCTTGTGGGTCATTAAATTCATTTAAGTTAATTTTTTCACATGCACCTCACCCCCAGCCCCTGTCACCCAGCTGCCCTGAATGAGGAGGCTATTGACCTCTTACACAGTATCTCTGTAGGCCAGACTGTGATAGTCAATGGCATCCAGGGCCTTATCTCCCAAATACAACAAATGGTTGCATTTCTGGAATGCATTCACAGTTTAATGTCTGGCTTGGACAAATTGCTTGCTAAAATAGCAGCCTCCTCACTCACCTCAGCCTCCCAACCAGCCCAAACTTCTGCCCTAACTCAGGTCCCTTCCTCAACCCCAATCAAAACTCCCACCCCAATCCCACTCACTTATTTGCAGGCACCCACTACAACAAACACAAGCAGCACAATTACACACACACATAAACACAAACACTCAAAGAAACAAAAACAACATACACACACTACTTAAACTACACCCACAGGCACCACAAGCACAACACCCACAGGCACCAGCCCACCTACACCTGCCAGCACACCGACAAGCACCATAACCACACCAACCACCACAACACACTCATCAAAACCAACACTAACATTATTATTCATTCACAGTTCGTTAATTATTGAAAATGTTAATGAGGAATATGTTAAGATTTTAGTGTAAGCATTCATGATGATAATGGACACTTACATAAAAAATATATTGCATTTTTTATTTTGAAGTGTTAATACAGTTGTGTTTATTTTAACTTAATAAGTGACAAAAATAAACACATATCCATTACACCTTGAAAAAAAAGTTAATTACAATTTAATAAAATACACTAGACAAGGGGAAATATTGCATAAATAAATATAGACAATGATTTAGGTTGAGAACTAACATTGAATTTACACTTATTTTTACATAAATGTTTTACCTTATCTAGTGCAATTACTAAATTATATAACATTTTACTTACCCAAAATGCATGTAGTTTACAAGAAATAAGTCAACACACCTGTATGAACACATCATGAATATTGATTAATGTAACATTTTGTGTAAGTGCCCAGTATCATGAAGACAGCTTGCACCAAAATTGGAAAATAAAAAAATATGAATACAAGTGTGTTTCTTTACATTCTTCAACTACAACATTACACACACATATGCATTACACATTATAAACATATTTCTTGTAAGAGAGACTTAAAAATGCATGAGTTCAGAGGTAATGTATATACACAATTAAAAAAGAAACAAGTAAAAAAGAAGCTTACCTTCGATTAATGAGGGGGTTGAATTGATTCGAGATCAAGTTGCAGCAGCAAAGGAAGGGCCTGGATGTACAGGTTGAGGGTGGAAAAGGAAGTGGAAAAAGTAAAAAAGGTAGGCTTTTACCTTATATCCGTTCAAAACTGACAACTAAGGTGTGGAGGTTTATCCGCCACAGTTACGTTGGTGGGAAGGCACATCGTGATTGGCGTGCTGGAAATATTGGCTGTACTCCCTCTGACAGCCGCTTTTGCCTAAGGTGCCGTTGACGTGGGAGGAAAGTCGGCGGGACTAACGTCCAGTCTGATGGAACAGTGAAAGCAGGACCAGAACGCCAAGATCTACATCAGGCTCATAATCTGAAGTCTGTTTGTATAGACCTGGCCGCCAGTAGCATTGCTGTAATAGTGAAACTGTAGCTGCCACCCCTGCATGAGCAGATGTTGGACCCTCATGTGCAGTCATGATTAATTCTCGCCTGCGGTTTAAATTTGGAATTACTCTATCCTCCCCTCGAGGAAGATGAGCAAACGGAATATCTTGCACACTTAGCTGATAGGAGTATTTTGCCGGAAAACCTTTTGGTAAGGGGGTGTCACAGCACAAAGCTGTGACAGTCGGCATTATGTCTCCATCTATCCTCGTTTGGAATGAATCACTGCTGCTATGTCAGCAGTTTGCACTGCTGCCTTTGTGGCTTCATCAACCAATGAATTCCCTGCAACGTGTATTCCTACAAGTTGGTGGCTCGGTGTGTGGATAACATAAGCCCATGGCAAACTTACTTTACGTTTTGCCACCTGTCCTCAAAGCATCTTGTGCTTGATAGTATACTCTTTCGAATCTCTGAATCCATTTTGGCTCCAATAGTGTAAATCCTCGTAAAACTGGACATAATAATATGACTCACACGCTATAAGTGTGGGAAATTCAGGATTAGTATTGTCAAGTGCCAGAATTAGAGCTTTCAGTTCAGCTAGCTGTGCAATGCAATCACCTAGTCACTGCGTAAATGGTGTTAGAGGTTAGAAAACTCCATCCCTCATTTTACCGCTTACCACTGTGCAAGTCTTGTGTTCCAACTGAGGGCTGGGCAGAACTATCAGAATAAACTATAAAGTCGCACCAATCTCGAGGCATTATTTCACTTGGCATAGGGTATTCTTCTTCTTTTTTTTTTTTTTTTTTTTTTTTTGAAACCGTTTATTACAAGACTCAAAAATATACAAATATGGGCCTACAACCTTCCGGCCGGCCGCTAGCAATGAAAGGAGCATATGATATACATTTATTAAACACATGGTGCTGCGGATGAGCATGCACAGGAGTTAACATCGTTGAGAGCCACACCATCCAGACCCCACTATACGGTTCCATTTTAAACTTAAAGAACAACAAGTACAAACAAACCCACAAGGCAATCCTCAATCGGAAATAGCAACACGTGCTCCCCTAGAGGGGGGATCCTAGCCATCCATAGGAATCTCAAGAGGGGGGAGAGATCAAAACTAGGGCTGGGTAAACCCAATGCCCGGTACCGGGGGGATGAGTTGGCTAAGGGGACGGGGCCGGCGACGGATCGGGCAATGACGGTGGAGCACAGATTCCCCCGCGGTAGGCGTTCCAGGGGCCCCATACTTTCACCCATGTCCCAGGCTTACCTCTCGCCACATACACCACCTTTTCCCGAAACATGCACCAATCCATATGTTCCTTCCAGGCCGAGACAGTCGGGGGCCTCTGGGATCCCCACAGTTGAGCAATATCACGCTTGGCAACCATATACCCCAGAGTCACCCACCACGTCTGCGGCACCGAGTAATCGGTAGGTTCCGACACATTCAACAGGCATCTCCTCGCTTCGGGCAACAGCGCCACATGCGTAACCACTCGCAGCACCTCATGCACACCACGCCAGAACCCCTCCACCTCCGGGCACTCCCACAAGATATGCAGAAAAGTCCCCAACGCACCACACCCACGCTTACACAAACCGTCCTCAGCATAGCCCATACGCAGGAGCTTTGGCCCCGTCATGTAGACCCTGTGGAGTATCTTGAGCTGGACGAAACGAAGGCGAGCCGGTATGGCCACCTCTTTCGGGGAGGCCACCGCGGAGATCCAGTCCTCGTCGTCCAGCTCCAGCCCATCGGCTACCCAAGCCTCACGAAGGGCCGTCAACAAGCCTGAGCGGTCGTTGATCAGTTTTTTGTAGATCAGTGAGATCGTGCTGTCAGGGACGTGTCCATCCAGCACTCTATCCTCCAGGGGGGAATACTCCGGGATGGAGGCAACGTCCGGAAAGACGGAGCCCAGTGCATGACGGACCTGCAAATACCGAAAGTACTCGCTGCCCTGTAACTGAAATTCCGTCTGCAGCATCTCGAACGTTTTAAATCCTCCCCTCGTCCAGAGATCCCCCACTTTGCTAATGCCTATTATGTCCCACTTCTCAAAGCCCTTCGAGGTCCACAAGGAGCCCAACCGCTCAGACGCGTATAGTGGTGATGCCCGGGTCAAACGGTCCTTCCACCCCATAGCTGCATTGGCCGCGTGCCACACTCGCACCATGACACGCGTGGGGCCCGTTAGGCGAGCGTCGGGCGCGCTAGAGTAGAGCGCTCGATTATGGTCACCACCTGGAAGTAGCATCCTATCCATTTCAAATGCCGGGTTTAAGGCGGGCCCATATAGGCCCTGATTAATCGCAGCTAGCTGGGAGGCCCAATAGTACCGTTTAATATCCGGGAGGGCAATCCCCCCGTCATACCATGGGAGCGTCAGCTTCGCCAGGGCAATACGTGGCCTCCCGTCCCAGAACAGGCGGCGCTGCAAACTCTCCACCTCGCGGAAGTAGCGCGCTGGGACGAGGTCCATAGTGTTCTGCAACGCGTACAGGAAACGCGGCAGCGACATCATTTTAAACAATGCCGCCCGGCCGAGCGGCGAAAGCGGCAAGCGCCGCCAGCGCGCGACATCCTCTTTCAGACGCTGGAGGGGGGGAAGCAAGTTCCGATCATACCGGGCCTCCGGGTCCAGAGTAATGAAGACACCCAGGTACCTGAATCCCTGCGGGGCGACCTGGATCGGACAGCCCCGCGGGAGGATAGGAGCCTCCCCGGAGAGAACATACACACACGATTTAGCCCAGTTGACAAGACCGGAGTTACGACCGAATGAATGCAAAACATCAACCAGTACTATGAGTGATTTACGTGGGGAAGCTAGGTACAAGAGGATGTCATCAGCGTATAGGGATACGCGGTCCTCATACTCGGGGGTCCAGCGGAGACCACGGATGGAAGGCTCCCACCGCAGCCACTCCGCCAGGGGCTCCAAGGCAAGTGCAAAGAGGAGCGGCGATAAGGGGCAGCCCTGCCGTGTGCCCCGGCCCAGCTCGAACGGAGCCGATACTCTTCCGTTCACCACCACCTCCGCCAATGGGCCCGAATACAGCAATTTGACCCAACTGATGAACCCTGGGCCAAATCCAAACTTCGCAAGCATCGCCCAGATGTATGGCCATTCAAGCGTGTCAAACGCCATGGTGGCGTCTAAGGACGCCAAAATGGCCGGCTCCCGTATGAACGGGACACGTGCGAGCACACCGTGCAAACGCCGCAGATTAAGGGCTGTGTTGCGATGGGGAATAAAGCCGGACTGGTCCTGATGAACCAAATCGCCCACCACGCCGACCAGCCGATTGGCCAGTACCTTGGCGAGAATCTTGGGCTCCGCATTCAGTAGCGAAATGGGCCGATAGGATGTAACCCGGTCCCGAGGTCTCCCCTCCTTGTGGATGACCACGATTGTAGCCAGACGCTGGTCCAGCGGGAGGGAGCCCATCGAGTGTGCCGCCAGGAACATAGCCCGGAGGTGGGGTGCCAGCGTATCCGGTCGCAACTTGTACAACTCGATAGGGAGACCATTCGGACCCATGGCCTTGCCGGAAGCGACCGAGCGTATGGCGAGGGCGATTTCGTCGGAGGTGGGAGCGGCGTCCAGCGACACCCTGTCATCCCCCGAAAGGGACGGCAGCGCGATATCCCTGAGCAGGGCACGGGAATCCTCTTCCGAGCAGGGAGACACCGGGGAATACACCCCACGGAAATAATCCGCGAAACAGGAGACGATTTCTTCTGGCTCAGTTACACACACACCATCCGTTTTCTCAATCAGCGGGACCACACGATTCGCTCTCTCTTTTTTGTCCAACCACGCTATCAGTTTACCAGCCTTATCACCCACATCATACAGTCGCCCCTGTTGCTCTCTACTGAGGCGCCTGGCCGCCTCCGTGACGAGGGCCCTATAGGCCGCTTGCTTGAGTTGGAGGACATGTAATGCGGCATCCGTCACCCCACCTTCTAGATTACCCTCCAACTCGGCTATTTCAGCCTCCATCCGGGTCACCTCCTCCCGCTCGCGCCTCCGGGCGTGGGAAATAAGGGATAGGGCCTCCCCTCGGAGTACTGTCTTGAAGGCCTCCCACAGTGGTACAGCCGAAGGCACGGACCCCACATTCTCATCAAAATATCGCTGAAGGGATTTAATCAATTCAGCGCGAATGGTGGGGTCGCGCAGGTACCAAGGATTGATTGGGACCACCCTACCCTCACCCCTCGGAAAGACATCAAAGTGTAGTAGGAGCGGGGAGTGGTCCGAAATACCCCGTGGCAAATGGCGCACCTCTCCCACCCTCACAACATAGGCCGCCGGGACAAGGACATAGTCTAGTCGAGAGAGACTACCATGGGCTCCCGAGTGGAAAGTGTACTGCAGCTGCGTGGGGTGTTTTAAACGCCAGCAGTCCACTAATCCAAATGTATCCAAGAGGCCGGATAGCCACGCCTGTGCCCGGGGGAGGTCCCTAGGGGGGTGACGATCCATAGTCCCAGATACCACCGCATTGAAATCCCCCCCCACAACTAAAAGCCCCCCCGGAAGGCCAAGGAGAAGGCGCCCCAGGTCTGCAAAGGTGGTCGACTGCAGCCCCGGTGGGATGTATACTGACACAAAGACAACCACTTTGCCCTCCAGTCTTCCCACCAAGACCGTGTAACGTCCCCTGTCATCGTGGAGCACCTCATCAATCTCCAACGGGAGCGAGTTCTTCACCATGATGCCGTGAGCCAGACGTGAAGCCCGAGTGGGCCACTAGGCGATAGCCGCGCCGATTCATGGCGCAGAAGGAGTTGCCAATGAGGTGTGTCTCCTGCAGAAAGACTACATCGGGCGAGATTCGCTTCACAAACTGCAGGACCACACCTCGTTTGATCCTGTCCCCCAGTCCATTCACATTCCAAGACAACAAAGTTAATTCCCTACCCCCCATCATATACAGAGGCCATCATTCGTCCCCCGGAGAGCACTTTAGAACTAACACAAAAATACGTTTGCCTTGTGATAAAAACGAACAACACCCCATCCCTACCCACCCACCCCAACAGAACTCCCCCCTCCCTGCACCCCTGCATGAGCCCGAACAGCCCCCCCAACGTGCAGTGTGCCTGTCGCCCCATATATAGTTAAACTAACTAGACCCCCTAGAGGAGGAGGGAGAACCCCCAATAGACCCAACACAACCTCCATAGGAGGGGAACTTACAAAGACTGACGCAGAATCGAAAGTGGCATCATTTTCGTCCAGAGTGAGGCCCAATATTAAACCCTCAGTCCCGATCCAGCGTGCCGTCTCCCCCCGCCGCCCCCCCCGCCCCCCCGATCACGATCCCCGGACAGAGTATCCAGCCAGTCCCCGGCCGCTTCGGGACGATCAAAGAAGTGCGTGCGACCATCCACCTCCACTCGCAGCTTGGCTGGGAAGAGCATGGCGTATTTGAGGTTTAGGTCCCGAAGACGGCGTTTGACGCCTAGGAAGCTCAGTCTCTGCTTCTGGACCGCTGGGGTGAAATCAGGGTAAAAATTTACCTCCATATTGTCAAACTTGACCGGTCCATGCAGTCTGGAGGATTGCAGGATAGCGTCTCTGTCCCGAAAATTGAAAATCCGGGCAATGAGAGGTCTCGGAGGGGCTCCGACCTTCGGCCTTCCCCCGGGAACCCTGTGGGCCCTCTCCACAGCGAAGAGTTTACTCAGCCCCCGTGGCTGGAGATGGGTAGCAATCAGGTCCTCCACAAAGAGATCCGCCGCCGCCTCCTCGCGTCCCTCGGGCACCCCGATGATGCGGATGTTGTTCCTCCGTGCCCGACTCTCGGAGTCCTCCAGGCGTCGATCCATAAGCGCACTCGCCTGACTAAGCCGGCGCACCTCTGTTTGTAAGGCCGCCACATCTGTCGTAAGGCCCGATGCGGTGTGGGCCAAAGAATCTACTCGGTCGTTGGTTTTGGAAAGATCGGCCCTCACCAGGCCAACATCCACGAGGACCGAGTCGATCTTCTGCGCCAGTGTATCGAACCGCTGGCCCACCGAGGCCTTCATCTCGGCAATGGCGCCCATGACATCTCGCAGTGTCAGATCTGCGGGCAGGTCTGGGGCATCAGGAGGGCTCTCAGGGGACTTGCGCGGTCCATCGGGAGATCCCTTCTGGAGGGTATAGCGGTCCATACTGTTGGCCTGATGGACGGCGCCACGCCGGGTCGATTTGATCTTTGCCCGGTCTCCATCTTGTTTCGTGGCCATGGCCACCAGTCTCCCAGTCGCACCAGCCACGTCGTGTAGGGCAGGAAAGCAGGGCCACGAGCTCCGGGGGGGGCCACCTCAGAGCAGCGGGGTGGATCACAGCCTGCAGGCAGGCAGGGTCTCCCAGCAAGGCCACACCAACACCAAGAGCTCCGCGACCCAACCTCGCAGAGACGGCAAGGGGGTGCGAAAGCGAAAGCGAAAGTGCGGGGTACGCGAGTCGCCAGGCCCTGCCTGCCGCTGTTGTTCACTTTGTCACTGGATCACCCCACAGCGCAAATCCGGGGTCCGGCGAGGGGAAGGCCGCAAACCTCAATCGGTGCTCACTCCGGTGTCCGAGGTCCGATTCGGAAGCGGGAAACGGGTGCCACCTCAGCTCAGGTTCACCAACATAGTCCCCTCATCCAGGGCAGGATAATTTCAGGATAATCGTAGGAGGTTGCGGAGGTCCTCGGGAGCCTCGCACCTACGCGGCCATCTTGGTTGCGCGCTAGGCTCCTCCCCCCGGTATTCTTCTTCTTATTGTAGGTAGGCTTGTATTTGTACTGTAGAGGTGAAGACATAGTCTACGTCTGTTGCTGTCAGTGAGTTGGGCCACTGTATCCAGCTAGAATGTGATAGTCCCTAAGGCTGGAAGGGGGGTCACAACAATTATGTGTTTCCACTGTGCCAATGATTCCTCTTTCACTACAGCTGTCTGTACTGGCATCAGTATTTTTTCTTTTGGTGCAAAATGGATTTCGGTTTAGGAACATAAATGTGATTAATGCATAAAGCAGGTTTATCCGTTGTAATCTGGCCCACGGCCATCACCGTAACCGTTGTTGCTGGGAGGTGGGGGACTACACCTCCCTGCGTGATTAGCGGCAGGGACGCCGTGAGGAAGTTGTGGGCGCGTCAGGAGGCACTTGAAAAGGTGCACAGGACTCTCGTGGCGTGGGAATCCTCTCTGGCCATACCTGCCTGTGCTTGCCCAGGAGAGCGGAGAGCCAGCGCGCCTGCCACGGCGGCCTACGGCCATCACCATCACCGTTATAGCTGGGAGGTGGGGGACTACACCCCCCAGCGTGCTTAGCGGCAGGGACGCCGCGAGGAAGTTGTTAACGCGCCAGGAGGCGCTTGAAAAGGCGCACAGGGCTCCCGCGGCGTAGGACGCACGCAGGCCACGGGCGGGCCCGTCTGCGCCCGTCAGAGGCCGGAGGAGGCTGGGCCACCCCCTGAGAGGTGGTTCACAACAAGCTGTGTTGCTGTGCCGAGGTGAGTGCCAAAAAATATTGTGACACACCAACCTCCCGCTCCACCACCACCATAGATAGTATGTTATAGAGAGCTGTCAATATCATCACTACGGAAATTGAGCTAACAGAGAGGCGACTATCCTTGGGACTTGTAGCACTCCGAATCACTTCCATGGGAGGGGAAGACCAGGAGGATCGTATGGCCCTCCCCTATCGCTAAATGTAATATTCACCACTACAAGACACTCGCCAACCCAGAGAAGCGGCTGTGACACAGAAAGTAATCAGGGTAACAATGGTAATGAGGTTCCTGTGGACGATCGAGCTATGGGTCATGCCAAGGACATTGTCCCAAATAAAGATGTTTCCCCAAACCCGATAACTACCGTAGCAAAAAGAAAAAGAACTATAGCTAAACCAACCAGCTCTAAGAGAAAACAACCCCCACGCTCAAAGCAACAACAACGCACAGCCTTGAGCTCATGGATCCAAAAACATGGTGGCCCCTGCAAACTTCAGCAAATGTGGAACCTACTGATGCCACAACGGAGACCACTGTTGATATAACCCTATCAGAAACATTAACTCATTCCATCCACACGCAAACTGAGTATACTGTAGCTCCTATAACTCTTATCCGACCTGGTGACATTTCAATTGACACTGTAGCGGACGTGGTATAGGAGCGCATGAGAGACCTGGTGGACAAGAACTTTAACGCGCTCTGGAAATGCCTAGACCACTTGGAGACATTGATAAACAAATCAAACGCACACACTAGTACATCTAAACCTATAACCAAGTCGGGGGGTTCAGAACCCTAAGCCTTTTGGTGGGGAGAACTCAAATGCTCAACGGCAAACTCCGAATTTCACATCCCCCCCCTTTCGGAGACGCCAACGCAATATGCAGTAAAACCAAAGCTAGCTTACCGTCTCAACCTATACCTATGCCCAGTGGAAATATCCCATTATGCACAGCGCATACTGACTACACTAACAGCCCAAATCCTAATACCCACTCAGCCAATTGTGCCGCTACCACTAATCCCTTAAACTTCGCCCTCCTGAGGCGTAACAATCAGAGGGCTATCTCCACCTCAGAAAACAATGATACCGGGTCATCTGTAGAGTCTAGGGGCGATGTTCTCAATTTACCACCTGCAGCATATCCCTATGTCCTAGTTCTAGCAGGCGTCCTCCCCTAAGAAAAAATCAAAACGAGACTTGGGACCAGCTGCGGAACAAAAGCGCTGATTGGTTGGTTAAACATAAAGGCTTTAGGGTGGCAAATATTGGCGAGATCATAATGGTGCATAGGGTTGGTTGGGTAGGACCATCAAAAATGAACCTTAATGGAGACTGTGTTGTCATTAATTTTAGACGACCGTCACTGGTAAAATCAATATCGATTGACATGAATTTAATAATAACTTACCAACCCTCGTATGGTCATTGCCCCTGGGTTTTTTCTACAAGCCAACCCCGGGGTCAAATACCTTTACCATTCCTCCACACACTATGCACAACAGATTTTCTGCCTTGTCGGGGTTAGACAGCCTGGATTGACTGCCACTCACTCCAATACCAGTTGTACCTGCCATAAATGGTTCCTTGTCCGATTCCTTGGAGATCATTACCCCAAAATCACACGATCAAAACAATCCAAACTTGCAGGTGCTCAGCTGGAATGTTGCAGGCTTGGCCTCCAAGTTAAGCTCCGTAGACTGGGTCAACATAGTCCAAAAATATGACATACTAGTGTTCCAAGAAACATGGAGTACGAGGGATTCATTCTTAGAAGGCTTTGCTTGTTTTAATAATATCGTACCCGTCCCCAAAGTAGGTCGTCCCTCTGGTTGCCTTTCAATTTGGATTAAAATTTCATCAGGTGGTAGTGTAAAGTCCCTTCCTACAAATAATGACAATTTTCAAGCCTTGATTTATTAATTTTTTTGACTTTATTGCTAATTTGCAAAATCAGAACCCGCGCCATAATTTGGCTGGAATTTGTCTTGGTGGTGACTTTAACGCTAGACTCTCAAGAGAAAATGGAATTGCTACCACATTTACGGTTCATGAGCTTGCATGTAAAAGAGGGATGGAACTGTCAGATCATTTGTCTACTTGTAATCTACTCAATGTGATGGAAATCGCAGATGCGTGCCAAGATAGTAATCGTTTAATACCTACCTATAGGGGTCGTGGTTGCGCCTCAATTATTGATTATGTCTTTATATCTGCCTCTCTGGAAGATCTTTTATTAAAGTCAGAGGTCTTATGTACCTCGCAGGGCGATCATAACCCAATTTTAACAACAATTAGATTCGTTCCCAGGCCAAGTCTTGTTAAAGAGCCTGGGGCAAGTAATTTAGCGGCTTCGACTGACAAATTAAGAGTAATCTGGAAAGGTATTGATAATAATATTCTATTTTCTAACATGATAAAATCGTACCCATCACTCATCGAAACCTGTCTGTCATTCAGTGACCCCAATCCAGAGGTTATCAAGGCATTTAGTGATCTGTGCGTTGGCATTAAACAATTAATCTCTAGGCCTGCGATAAACATTAACCAGGACCCTAGATGGATCAACAATACCTGCTCGCGAGCAAATAGAGAACTTCGTGTAGCATTGACAACAAGACCTTGGGACGCAACTCTTATTAAATCTCTTTGGTGCCATTATAAAAAAGCAGCCAGACAACGTAAAGATGAGCTCCTGAAAGAAAGTTGGGAAAACCTTGCTTGTGCCACCACACTCAACGATGGAAACGGTTTCTGGGCAGCAGTTAAAGACTTGAGATATATGGGCCTAACTTTCACTCCCCTAAGATGCAACATAGATAGCGAAGCTTGGGAAGCCCATTTTTCCAAAATTTACACAGCCTCGCCCCTGAATGAGGTTCTGTGAAACAATCTTCCTGTTACACAGATTTCAATATCAGTGTCAGAAGTAGAGGATGCCATTAACCAAAGCATAGGCAATAAGGCCCCAGGGCCAGATGGGCTTCCCATTGACCTCATCAAATATAAACCGGATTTCTGGGCGCCTCTTTTACTCAATGTTTTTAATAATTTAACAAGCACTTTTATCCCAAGCACTTGGTCAACCAGCACAATTGTGCCCATTTTTAAAAAAGGAGATCGATCCAACCCTAGCTGCTACAGACCGATCTCCCTGATTGACAACTCCTTGAAGATCCTCAGGAGGATTTTGTTTAACAAAATAAGGTCTTGGGCTGAAAGGGAATCCATTGTAAACAGATGTCAGCTAGGTTTTAGAAGCAAACTAGGAACAGTGGAACAGTGCCTTAACTTAAACTTGATTATTGGCAAGTACACGATAGCCTGGAAGTCACCTATATACCTGGCTTTCATGGATCTTACCTCAGCCTTTGACTTTGTCAATAGGTCACGTCTGTGGTCGGTCCTTTTAAACTAGGGGTTGGATGAGACATTGGTTCATTTCTTAGCATATTTACACAGAGACTTGAAGGCACGGGTGAGGATTAGCAATGACGGGGAGGTTTCAAAGGGCATTATTATCGGAAGAGGGGTCAGACAGGGGTGTGTACTGGCCCCTCTTCTATTCATCCTATACATAAATGAACTACATAATGTACTGTCAGAACTTACCAACGATGTACCTATCATTAATGGTAATGCACTCCCCGCCCTACTATATGCGGACGATGCGGTCCTAATGGGCCGCACCCCGAATGCACTACCACTTTAGTCAGGGGTTTTGTAGTTTTTATTGCAAATTTAGATCTTTGCCTCAACTTTAAGAAATCTTTTATAATGACCTGTGGCCCCAAAAAACATTGTATTAATTCAATAACCTCAGGTTCTGAACACTTAGTATGCACACGCACTTTCCCATATCTGGGATTAGTATTCTGCCCATAGCAGAAGTAAATTTATAAAAGAGACAAACTCGATCTTGAGTCTTCCCCAATCTAAACATGCAGAGGTAGTTTTATCTATAACTAAACTGTATAAAACACAGTGTATCCCCACCGCCACATATGGCACAGAAGTTTGGGGTTTTATAAATTGTAGTGGAATCCAGAGAGAGGAAAATAGATTCTGTCGAAAACTCCTAGGGGCCCAAATTTCCTCATCAAACTTTGTGTGTCATAAGGAATAAATTTGTTTTATATAGAAGATTTTATTAGGTCTCGTCCAGCTATATTTTGGCTAAAAGTTTGGCAAAATCCGGCAGCAACCTTGACAAGGGAGATTAAAGTCGACTGCCTCAATTGTGACAAGGGAGGGAGCATACCCTGGCTTTCCGCTGTTAGAAAAAGTTTAAGTAGCATGAATCTGGAGCATGTCTTTTTGAATCCTTTGGGCCAAGAGGGAATAAGTAAAAAGGTCCTTATGGACGCACTATATGAATCATACAATAATGCAAGATATGCCACAGAGCTCTCAAAATCATCAGTCGCCAGGTATATGTCGCTAGTGGAGGCTGACAGCCCCCTAACTCATATGCCATCTAAATATCTTCTGAAGAACACAAGTCGTTGGGAGAGAAGCCTGCTCTTTCGCCTCACGGACGGCACTTTAAAATATTCACTTTGCTTTCCTTTGGGATTTAATAGTAATCTTGAGCAAATGCCCTGTCCCTGTGGCACTCATAGAAATCAAACAATGTTACATTTCCTTTTTTTTAAAATCAAAAATACATAAAACAATACTTGATACCCTATTTTTAAGGCAATTGCAAACATTAATTATAGATCAGCCTACTTGGAAATTCTCAGACTTGATCTTCCGCGTCAGCTCCTTTCTGAGAGTGGCTGCCCGTTCACGTGCTTCTATGAGCACTTTGTAAACACATTTTAGGGTTTCAGAACACATAACACTGTCTTTACTGCATGAACCTACTTACATCTTTTAGTAGGGAACACTAAACGAAAGTGTTACCTGTAGATTGGACTACTCTAAAAGATCAAATTTAATTGCACTTTATATCATGCTGCTAAAATTTTTACAATCAATTGCACCTTATCGTGATCTGCTGTTATCTGTTTTTCAGGGGACTACCCCAAAAGATCAAATGTAATTGCACTTTATATTATGCCGCTAAAATTGTTTACAACCGATTGCACCTTATCGTAATCTGCTGTTATCTGTGTTATGTTGCCACCTGCCCGTTTTAACTTTTTCTATGATATTGTTGTTTTGTACAAAACTTTCTTTTTAAAATATATTCATAATTGAAATCTTTGTAACTTGATAATCTCCTTTTTAACTATTTTATTTATATTGTGTTTTTAACAAAAAATGTACTGTTGCTGGTATCTTTGACCTGGGCTTTTATGGATATTTCATATCCGAATAAAGATTATTGAATTGAATTGAATATAATTGAATTGAATTAATCTGCTATGCATGTTCTGCCAAAGTTTAGGAAGCCCAAGAGTCATTGTAGCTTTTTATTGTGTTTGAAGGTTGCAAGAGTGCACATTTCGCTAAGAAATCTGGCGCTAACCTCTTGCCTTTATTTGTTAACTTGTATCCCAGAAACAAGACACTGACAAAGGTAATCTTGGATTTCTTTAAGTTACATTTGTAGCCTATCTCAGCAAATTCTACAATGATTCGATCTACTCTGGCTAAAATTGTTTCTAAGTCATCATACGTCAGATACATAGGACAATGCTTCATGGTCAAAATTTTGTAACAGGCCTATTACACGGGCTGAGAACAAACCGGGGCTATTCTTATACCCTTGTGGCAATCGCCAACATTGTTTTTGTGACCTGAGGATGGTAAATGTGGTCAAATACCGGATTTCAGGTGATATGTTTTGGCAGAAAAAGACATTTGAAATGTCTAATGTTTTGTATTTTTTGTGCACTAGTTTGCTTATTAGTGCTGCGCTGTGTGCATTCTGTAATGCAAATGTGCGAGTGTGATTATTTAATTTTCTATAGTCTAAGACTAGGCAGTATGAATGATCAGGTTTCGCTACCAGGAACAAAGAATTTTTCATTGGTGAGGTGCATGTTCAATTACACCTTCATATTCAAGTTATGTTAGGATTTCTCTAACCATTTTGCTTCATGTTTAATTTGGTATTGTGGTTGCACTTGTGGGCTGGACCTTATGGGAATTATATGGTAAGGTGAATCTTCATCCAAACCCACGTGATTATGGTATAATGCTGGGACTTGGGCAAGGGCTCACTCCTTGGCATATGCATGTATAACTGATTCTGGAACAAAGGCGGAGAAGGCTGGTAATATCATGTTTTCCCCTTGTGGGACATTTTGTATAGACTCTGGTAGCCAATCATTTTCCGCTAAGAGAATGTCATCGCCAAATGTTAGGTTCTCCCAAAAGATAACTTTAATAGTGCGAGGTATGTTACCTTCTATTTGTAGTCGCAAATCATATAATCTGCCTGTAGCCCTAACTCTCTGATCCAATGTTTCCACCTGAACAAACTCATTTGTTGCTTTCGCATCCAGAAACTCTTGAAGATTCTGACGAACTATGGTGACTTCTGCCACGCTGTCTGGCAGTGGCAGAGCCTACTCCTTGTTCAGAAGCATAGTCTTCAATATGTGTGGCATGTCTAAGTGAGATCCCAGCCACTTTGTTTTTTTTAAATTGAGTCTTTTCCTGTAGAAGGTTTTCCTCCTTTTTTACTATGAAGTCAGAGGAGCTTTGTGAGTCCTTCTCGGTTTCACGTATTCCTCCGATCTGCGCTATGATCGACCTCCTCACTCCGAGGGTTTTTTGGATGACTCCTCAAAGGAACAAGAAGGACGTGTATACTGATACCTATCAGGCTGTTTGTTTCACGTTGTGAAGATTATAGCACTTTTCAGAGGTCTCTTGTGGAGGAGATCCACCCTGTGACTTACTCTTTTCTTTATTTTTCTTATTGTCCCAGCATTTTTTTAAATACTCTAGTGCCTGTTTCAAGATATCCTTTAGAATTACCCTTAAATTGTGGTTTGTTATGTCTGGCTCCCAAATTATCTCAACCTATGGATTTCTAGGTGTCAGCAATAATTTTTGGTAGTTCTCGCTCTTGATCTGCTAACAGTATTTATGCGAGACACTGGCGTAATGCCAAAGCTACCAGTTCCCCTTTAATATTACTTAACATAATTCAGGATACCATGGCGTAATTGCCAATAAGTTTCATCCCCAAGTCCAGGGCAGCGGCTGCCCGTATTCACTTTGGACATGTTTAAGCACCTCTGGTAAAATCACTACTGATGGCATACCATGCGTGATGGTATAGATTGTGACACACAACGGTGCCCTGTGTGGCACACTCTTCTACCGGGGAAACCATCCCTAAAGGTAGACACATTGTGAGAATTCTGTTTATGTTGAGGTCCCATATGGGGAAATTCTGCTTCAAGCTGACTTGTTTTTCGTGCATTCCATAACGGAATTTCGTCCCGTCTGGTAGGAACCTTTTCCATAATTGAATTAATAGTGACTGGACTAATTGCGGGCATTGCTAAATGCGTTTGTGCAGCTTGAGCATTCCTCACTGGGCTTGTGGTTATTGTTCGCATAACAAACTGTGTCATATGTCTGTATAACCTCACTAGACCATTGTAAAGTATACATAGTTCTGCCACTGCGAGTGTTGCTAATTGTGGATATGATATGTAGCCGGCTAAGACTGGCCATGTTCCCCCATCATTGCTGAGGAGACCTAGTCTGACATTAGCTAGTGGGTGTGGTAGGGCTCCTTGGAAACAATTTGTGTATTCATGGAATGTTAGTGCAGTTTCGGAATGTTCATGTAGTTGTTGGGTAGTGCTGCTGCCATGTATGTGCGAAAACTTTCTGTGGTGGCATCGGCTGTCAGAAATGTCACCCATCTGTTTGGGCCTCTAACACGAAGGTAACATCCCCTCCAGTAATAGGAAGCTCATGTTATTGCAATATCTGTGTTTCTAAATGTCTGCAGTTAAGTGGTATGACCAATGGTACTGGGTTAGCCATTTGAATATATGGAATTCAGAGAGAGTAGTTATGTCTGGGTGATCCTTTTAAAGGTGCATGCTTAACCAACCCACAGCCAAAAATGGAGGTTCCCTACTTTGCTGAGGAGTATTTTTCCCTAACACCATGGAAGTCTATGGTTAAATGGTGAGGATAGTCCATGAAAGATAATTTCTCTGGAGACCCATTAAATACGTACCTGACCTAGAATGTTGGTGGCGCCACCATGTAGTACGGTTCCTACTATTTCAATAAGACTGTGCATTTGGGCAGCATAGGCATCAAAACTATGTGAGACTAAGTCCGCACATACCATCAGAAAATGTTGACCTAATTACTGGCTAGTTCACAGTGCGCCATCTGGACCTCTAAACCTTACACGGTACTGGATAGTGTCTTCAACCTCAGAACATGACAACCCTGATTCCTTTCATTGTCAACACAGGCATACCCAAAGTGAGACACAAGAAGTACACAAATTGGTACCACAAACATTTAGTGAAGCAACTGGATTCTTGCGTAAAATACATGTGCTGCAATGATTAATAGAATGTAAAAGAAACATGTTACCAGTGTTACAAGAATGATGAAAAGAATGAACAGTTCATCCATTGTGCAATTGCATTGGTTATATGAATACATACCTGCCTATCCTCTAAAGCATAGGGTGTGTGAGTCTGACAGAATACCTTAGAGTGGTCTAACTCCCCAGTTACCTGCGGTTGTGTGCCATCTGGGAGCCAGTCTTGGTGTAGAACAGGCTGCCGTCCTTCTCAGGATGGTGACAGGAGTCAGCTGGACTAGAATTCTGGCGTGGGGCGACCTTGACAACCCATCAAAATGCTCCTCTGTCTAAACAAAGATTTGCTGCACTTTATATAATAAACTTCACCCATTCTCTCTATGCCTGAGTTCCGGTCTGGCTGTCATTGTTGATTCTACCCACCCAGAGCTGTCGCCAAACGGACAACAACAAACAACGACATTATGCGCAGCGTACTTAGTCTTTGTACAGAATGTTGCAAGGTCTAATATTGTGCCTCTGAAGAAGTGTAAGTGTAAGCAAACCATTTTCTGAGAACATTATCTCATACGGGCAAGCAAACAAATATGTGTTAAAAGTCATCATTTAAAAAAGGTGTCAACTTTAAATGTGAACATGTAAAATGGAGGTGTTTGAGCCGTGGGCCTATGTAAACTCACAACGCCAGAGTGACTCCAAGAGGTTGTTTGCTGACTTCCTGACGTGAAGCCTCAGGGACATAGCAGGCTTCCAACCCCTGCACCTGGACTCTAACATCTGTGAGTCTACTGTGCCAAGTGGTGCCACCCCAGTGCTAGACCCTGGAAAGTGGGCCTAAGGTGCTTGCCAGCGGAACAGACGCATCTTCTCTGCTGAGCTACACATCCCTGAGCAGAACCAATGCATCTCCTCAGCTGAGCAGTGCATCCCTGAGCAGAACTGATGCATCGCTGCTGCTGCATGGATTGGACTTGTCGCAAAAGACTCCCACAGCCTCCCACATGTTGAGACAATGCATCACCTTCAGAACCACAGCTGCGCAATGCTTTACTCTGCACAAGCTCCTCGCATCCCTCATGAAAGGCAGCCTTGATGATGACGAAGAAACTCTGCATCAGAAATGAAGCATTGCCTCTGCTGCACCTCGCATCCTCGACTTCGCATCGCAAGCCCCGTCAACAGAATCCTTCACGTCAACGCTTCTGGCCCTCACACCACAGCCTTGTTGCATCTCAGAACTGACACATCACCTCGGCTGCGCGCAACATGTTCGACAGGGAGCCATGCAATGCTCTGCAACCAGGATGTAAGGTACTCTGTTCAGCTGGCCTATCTGGGTCCCTGTAGCTTGCCCGTGCTCCATCGCTGTTGGTCTGAACTTGCGACTTTGTCCTGAACTAGCGCGACCAGATATCCCCAATGGCACTTTGTGCTTCTTGACATTTTTTTTCACTATAGACTTTAAAAATCAATATCGCCTGTTCTACTAATTGGTTTTTGTCAATTTGGTCTTGTTTTATTTATTAAAATCTGAGCTATTTTTCTAACCTGATTTGGAATCATTTTGTGTGGTGTTTTCACTGCTTTACTGTTTGAAGTGTTGCACAAATGCTTTACACACATCCTCCAAGTTAAGCCTTTCTGGTCTGTGCCAAGCTACCAGAGGGTGGGTACAGGTTCATTCAGGGTTTGCCTGCCTCTCACCCTGATTAGGATTGTGGTTGAAGCTTGACCAGGGCATATACCCCTGTCAACTAGTAACCCAATTTCTAACATCTCTTGATTGCATCAGTGACCAAGGAAACTTGCAAGCAAGACACAATTGTTCTGCTCAACCATTTGTCTGAGAACTGGCACTCGTTCTCTCCTGAAAAATTACAATACTGCCAATAGGAAGTTATGTACCTGGGACATCCGATAGAAAAGGGAGTGAGGCGAGTGTCTCATGAACGCATAGAGACAGTTCTTAAGATGAAGTTCCCAACATCACAGAGAGAAGTACGAATGTTCCTGGGCATGGTTAGCTACTGCCGACAATAGATCCCAAACTTTTTTTTATGTGGCAAAGCCTTTGCTGAGGCTGATGCACACTAATGCCAATGAGCTGGTACCAAAGGATGATGAAAGCATGGAAGCCTTCCAGGAGTTTAAAAAACTACTTTGAATGCACCTCCTCTTGGAATGCAAGACTAGAGAAAGAATTGCGTCCTCTTTTGTCATGAAAGAGGTGGGTATGCACTGTCTGTATTAAAACAAGCCCATTGAAAGACTAACTGCCCCATCGGATACTTCTCCACTGCTCTTGTTCCGGTGGCAGCAGCGTTGCCTGGTTGTCTGAAAGAGGCTGCAGTGGTGAGCCTTAGCATTCAGCAAACCGAGGGGATAGTGATGGGTTTGCCCCCTAATTGAACCAGAAATATCAAGCACTTCTAAGGATCAAGGTTGTCTGAGGAAGGCTGGCAAGAGCTACAACCACCCGAAAGAAACCAAGAGCACATATATGTTGACCACTGGGTCAATTGAGATGGAGCAAATGTGAGCATAATTACTTAATTAAGGAAAAAACCTTTTCGAACCACACAACTGAGTAGGTAGTTGTTATGCAGCCCTAGTTTTCCCTAGGACTTATCACACTAATGAGCTAGATTTTCCTCTTAAGCAATACATAGGGCAAAGCAAGCATAGCTTTAAACAGATCCACAGCGATATATTTGGAGCTCTAATACCTTCTACAGGAGTGGCATTAAACAATGTAAAGCTTAGAAAGCTGTACACATTGTTAGATCGGCTTGCTGCTTACAAGGCAGGAGCGCTAACCATAATCAATAAAGAGTTGCTTGCAATGAGAGCTATGATTATGCAAAATTGCATTGTGTTTGATTTACTCTTCGCAAAGCAGGGCGACGTTTGCAAAGTCATTCATGCTCAGAAATGCTGTGCTTATATTCCGTGCAGAGATAAGCAGCTTGACAGCTACCTTACAAACATCACAAACATAACACAAGAGCTAACCAAGCTGGAAGAATCAGGTGCCTGGGAAGGATTAGGTTCTGTATTTGGATCTGTCAGGAGACGTTTTGCTAAGATAGGAGAGTTGCTTGATAGTGTAGGTGGAGGAAATCTAAAATTGCTTTTAACACCTCTTTTAGTTTTATTAATTGGCATTGAATGTGTGCTAATTGTCCTGAATTTGTGCAAGATCATTTCATCACAGAATGGTATGGATTGTTGGGTATAAGAAGCTGTCAGCAGTGAGAGGAAGAAAGAGAAAGAGACTTGATGTGAAGTTGAAGAAATGCAAAGTGACCTCCATGACACCTTGAAGGACGTGGTAGAATCCAAGGAAAAGACTCCAAAGTTAATGAATGACTTGAATGAATGAAGTGATTTAGAAATCATCAGAGAGGGGGTTGTGAGAGTTGTTATCCTTTCCCTCACTTTAAATGCATTAGAAACTGGGGTTATGCTAACATGAATCTGTGTTTGCACTGTCCTCCTTGTTGCATCGATGTCACAATACATCAAGTGATGAACATTGCTGTTGTTTCTTTTTCTAAATACATAATTACAAGCTTTGCACTAATAAACGGAGAGCGTTCCCAGAGATCTTTTTCTGCACTGTACCTAACCAAGGTCACTGTCTCAGGCGATTGGTGTAGAATGTATCAATTCGCATGTTCGAATAAATGGTGGGAACGACTGAAATCCAATAGAATACTACCATGAGAGAATCCTCAAATTAATTTTATAGTAAAATGTTTCCTCTTGCCGCATTCTTATTGGTGCATATCCTGAGACCCATCTACCGTGAAGAAATGTATGAAAGTCTTTGTCTAAAGTCCTATAAAAGCACACACATTTCTCTGCACTAATAAGCCCTCTACCTCCAACTTTTAGAAGGCAAATCTATGCCAGATTTCAGATATAACTTTACTGAGTTCTTTTTACTTATGATTTGTATGATTTTCTGCTAGGCTTACTCATGGCATATTCCATGTATTTTGACAATTAATTCTTTATAGAAAAAGTCAAAGGTCAACTTGTGTCTGCCATTCTTATTGAGAATGCCTCAGTACTGACATTTTATCTTGATCTCAAATGTATTATTGATAGGTCCAATCGGGGAGCACCAAAGTCCATACTGGGACTACACCGCTCCTGGTCCTAGCTGTTGGAGTGCTGTGGCATGATCATTTGGTATAAATTTACATGTTGACACATGCCTAATGACTTTGCAGTCATTTTGTTTTAACTTACCATGCAAAGATGGTGGATGCCCATTTAGGAGAAGTAAATTAAACAAATATATATAAAAAGTGCACAAAAGCAAAGTGATTTTTGGAAAGGAGTAGTCTAACAGAAAATTGAGACCTGTCAACTTATAAATACATTTCAGAGTGTGACGAGGGGTTGGGGCCTTGAAGTAGGCAGGGCCTCGTGCAGGAAGATACCTAAAAGGCACTCTGCCCTCCACCATTCCCTCATCCCGTTCCCCCATAAAATCAACAAAGGGCAGCTAAGGTTGTCGCAGATGTCCTGGGGTGTTTTCACAGCCCTCAACGGACATCGACTGCTTAAGCCTCCAAACACCAGCTAGAAAGGTGTTTTGTGGAGGGGTTTCCAGCTCGTCTTCACTGCCACTGAGTGTATTCAGCTCCTTACCTTGTGACTGAGTGAAGGGAGCTAAAGTCATGCGACATACACCATAGAACCATGTGAGTTTGCAAGTCTGCAAATTGCAGCTGCTGGACCATACATGCCATCAGACCCGATTCAGATGGAAGAGTCTGATTACCTACCTCCCACCTAAAATTGCATTCACTTCAGTGAAAGTCAATGTAATAGATTCTAACATTTTAGAACACAAATGTATGGTATTTTTTAAAAATAATTGGGGGGGGAGGGCTCTGTTCAAGCAGAGGCATTTTCAGATGAGACACAGCCTAAATAGAGCCTTTTTTGGCTTCCTGAATTGGGAGCTGCCCTCCTGAATTGGTTCTTTTGTCATGTATGGTCAATGGGGAAAATAAAGTACAATGATGTTTTCCTTCATAAGCTCCGTATTTCATCTTCCCAAATGATGGCAAGTATGCTTGACCTTCCAAAAAAGAAAAAATGATGTTTGTTAATAGAAATCGAGTGGGCTGGGGGAGTAACGATGGAAGTTGTATTTAAGTATTATGTCCAGGCCTTTGCAAAATCTTAAACCCTGAACAAATGGATGGTATTTTTCTCTGGAAAAGCAGGCAAACATAGCAGCGGGGAGGAAGCAACGGAGGAGGTGATGGTGTCAAATCAATAGAGAAAAACTGAATGGGATGGGGTGGGGTGGCATAGCAACAAACAAACTGGAGGAGAGGAAGCAACACAGAGAGTACAGGGGGGTTTGAATGGAGAACCAGCAGTCAAGGTAGAGAACAAGCTCATGCAATCATATGGCGTGCTCAAAGAAAAAAGTAGTTCCCTGAATGTAAGGAGTGCAAGGATATAAATCATCCAACCCAAAGAATGCTAAAGAAGCCATCTTCAGGGGAGGGACAAACACTAGAAGAGGAAGTAAAGCCATCACATAAAAAACTAGCGAAAGGGATTGACAAGACGGTCAACCATTGGTAAGCCATAGCCTGAAACAAAGCCCACTGTAAGTATTCGTATTGTCACAATACGTTTTCAACAAAAGTTGAGACCTAAAAAGTGTCCATGTTACTAAAATACAGAACTGTGGGCAACCCAGCATAACAGGGAGCACCGCATTCCATGCCATTTAAGGGGCTCCAGGCTCCTTCGGACACCTGTCAACTACACTATGAAAAAGTGTCTGGGTGGGAGTGACACTTCCTCATGCTGTGCATGCGGGCCCCTCAGGTTTCATTACGACCCTTTTGCTTCCTTATCCCCAGTAGTGATGGAGCTATGGGACTGTATAGACTAAGGTAGTTCAGACCCATGATTTATCAATCATAGTGCATCTGGGGGGCTTGGAGTGGGGGACAGTCAAGCTACTTGAGATCCAGCAACCATCCTTCTAATTGTCTATATATACCAGCGGGGGAAACAAGGCAAAGTAGAAGATGCTACATATAGCGAAAAGCACGCTGAAAATTCATTTGCATTAGTAGGTTGAGGCCTTTCAGTGATGCAGGAATATTTGATAATGTGACACTTGGTAGGGTTATGCACTGTAGCAAAGTCCAAACTAGTCACATGATTGCAGTGTTACACAGAATTTGGTCACCATGATGCTCTCGTTGCACCCTCTAAGAAGTATGGTATACATAAGTCAGGTGTGCCAATATACACCAGGGAGCTTTTGATGTCCTGCAGTTGTTGGTAGAAGCAGACGGCTACACGTATGCTTCGCGCGCTGATTTTATGAATTTTTAATGTAACTGACTTTATTTAAAAATGAATTGCTCTGCTTTGCACCTTTTTAAAACTATTGCTCGCTGATTTGCACATTTGGAGAAGTATCGCTCGAATTTCTCTGTATTCAATATTTTACTCATTTTTACCTACCTGTAGTGATGGTGTGTTGTGTGGTCGCTGCACCTCCCCGGTCCACCGCAGCCATTAGCAGGCTGATTGTTGTGGAGGGAGTACTGCTTTGGCCCGGCCGGTGTGGTTCACTTCCGGTTGTCGTTTCACTGCCGCCATTTTGTCCAGGGAGGCGGTCTAGTCTTCCGTTCCCCTTGCTCCAGGACACACTATTTAGGCTGCCCATGGCGCGGGAGCGCAGTTGATAATCCTGCAGTTGTTGGTAGAAGCGGGCGGCTACACGTATGCTTTGTGCGCTGCTTGTATAAATTTTTAATGTAACTGACAATTTTTTTTAAACTAATTGCTCTGCTTTGCACCTTTTTAAAACTATTGCTCGCTGATTTGCACTTTTGGAAAAGTACTGCTCGAATTTCCCTGTATTCAATATTTTACTCAGTTTTACCTACCTGTAGTGACGGTGTGTTGTGTGGTTGCTGCACCTCCCCGGTCCACCGCAGCCATTAGCAGGCTGATTGTTGTGGAGGGAGTACTGCTTTGGGCCGGCCGGTGTGGCTCACTTCCGGTTGCCGTTTCACTGCCGCCATTTTGTCCAGGGAGGCGGTCTAGTCTTCCGTTCCCCTTGCTCTTGGACACACTATTTAGGCTGCCCATGGCGCGGGAGCACAGCGGACGCGCGCAGCAGGCGCGCCAAAGGCAAGCCAATCTGCGCCCGTCCGCGCCTGAACGTCGCCAGACATGCTGGCGGTTCAAAGTCAGGTGTGCCAATATACACCAGGGAGCTTTTGATGTCCATCAGCCAGCGGGTAAACCCTTGCGGGACAGCGCCTGGGGAATGCAGTGGAAGGGCCTTTCTGCTGTCTCAACTGTGGCTATAACTCTTGTCCCTCACTGCCCCCCTGCCGTTCTCCGCCCCACCCAGACCCACCATGAAAATCTTATACCTCAATGTCCGTTCCTTGGTCAAGCACTATATGGAGATCTATGACTTAATAGAGGATGAATCCCCTGATGTGTTTTTTATAACCGAATCCTGGTTGACTGATGTCACGGTGGCTGAACCAGGCTTAGCACTCCCCTCGGGGTTCAGTATTCTGACTCTAAACAGGGAGGCAGAGGTGGGGGCTTAGCTGCTATTTTTAAGTCCTGTTACCACTGCACATTTTTTAAGGAGGACGTAGCCGGGTGCAAATGCGCTCGTTTTGTAATCTCCTTTAGTGCCCACTCTTCCATCACAGGGCTACTAGTCTACCGCCCCCCAGGCCCGATCTTGGAATTCAAATCAGCCATTATGGAGGCCGTGCGCTCCCTGGCCGTGACAGCTTCCAATTTCAGTCTCATTGGTGACTTAAACATACACTTTGACCATCCCTCTGACCATGAAATTGGCAGCTTGCTCGCCGACTTTGATGCCTGTCAATTAAAACAACTGGTGGGTGGCCCTACCCACATTGCTGAGCATTTACTTGACCCGGTGTTCTCTAACATTCCCTCTCTTTTGGTCCCGACACCGTGCCCGGTGAGTTGGTCCGACCACTTCCTAGTCCCCATCTCCCTCCCGCTTCTTGAGCCAGTGCCCAGAGTAGATCCTAAGGCCACCTTCAGACGTTGCTAGCATAAACTTAAACTTGAGGACCTGTTTGCCAGTCTGGCATCCTGTCCCCCTATCCCAGACTCTGACCCAGAGCAAGCATATAAATCACTCTGCGACAGGATCCTACACGCCTTGGACACTCTCATTCCTGCTAAATGGTCCAAGGGTCGCTGCTCGAGTTCCAATCCCTGGTATAACGACTCTATGGCCGCCTTGCGTAGTGCCTGTAAAAAGTTAGAACGGGTCTGGAGAAGGGAATACGACCTTGGGGCTAGAAAGTTGTACCTGGATGCAATCAAGCGATACAACAAGGCCATACATATGGCACGAGCGGCTTACCTCACTAATGAGATTAAGTCCAGCAAAAACCCTGTAAAAAGCATTTTCAAAATACTCAACAACCTCAAAAACAGGAAAAATCCTTCCACTCCGGTGATCACATCGGGTCAGCAATGTAAGGATTTGACCACCTTCTTTGTTAAGAAGATAGAAGCCATCTATAAATCCTTCCCTATATCCCCTATCGATCCCGTGGCTCCATCGGCTCCTTCTTCCACTGTTACCCTGGCAGTAATCCCCCCTATGTCCCAGGACAAGTTTCTCACATTGAGCAAGAAGGTTAAATCAGGCTCCCCCATGGATCCCATGAGGCCTACCCAATTTAGGGACTCCCTACCTGTACTACTTACACCGTTGTGTCAGGTTATCAATTCTTCCTTCACCACGGCCGTGGTGCCTTTGTCATGGAAGCAAGCAAGGGTGGTCCCATTGCTAAAAAAACCCTCACTGGACCCGTCTAAGCCGGAAAACTTCCGACCCATATCTCTTCTGCCTTGGGTCGCTAAAATTGCTGAGGTCCACACGAATAACATTCTTTCGGGATTTCTGAACAACACAGGTGCTCTGGATCGTTCCCAGAGTGGTTTCCGCCTTGTTCACAGCACCAAGACCGGGCTTCTAGCAGTGAGTGAACATCTACGGACCATTCTGGACGAGGGACAAACTGCGGCCTTGATACTACTCGATCTTAGCGCCGCTTTTGATACGGTCTCCCATCTGATCCTCTTGCGTCGCCTAGAGGAGGCGGGGGTGGTAGGTCTTGCCCTGGATTGGTTTCCATCTTTTCTATCTGACAGAACATTCCAGGTCACTACCCCCCCTTTCTCTCCCATGCTTATTCCATCAAGCAGAGGGTTCCCCAGGGCTCGGCATTGAGCCCTGTTCTGTTTAACCTCTATGTTCAACCCCTGGCGGCGGTGGCGAGGGACCATGGTTTGACCATGGTTTCGTATGCAGACGACACGCAGCTAGTGGTGGCCCTCTCCGACGATCCTACGCGGGGCGCCTCACAGTTTCGGAGCGGCCTTGCGGCCGTCACGCATTGGATGACCACCAACTGCCTTCAACTTAACGCCAACAAGTCAGAAGTGCTGTTGGTGGGGAAAGATAAGGGGCTCTGGCGCACGCAATGGTGGCCGGCGTCCTTGGGCAGCACCCCCACCCCTATGTCGGTAGTGAAAAATCTAGGGATTTGGTTCGACTCCACTCTTGGATTCCAGGAGCACACCAAGAAGGTTGCTGGTACCTGCTTTGGTCTTCTCCAGGGCCTGAGGCCCATGTTGGGTTTCTTTGACCCTCCCACCCGCCAGTTGATAGTCCAAGCGACTATCTTGTCCAGATTAGACTACTCCAACGCACTCATGTTAGGCGCCAACAAGGCGGAAGTGACTCGCCTCCAGTGAGTCCAGAATGCAGCTGCCCGAGTCCTGCTGAGGCTCCCCAGAACCTGTTCCACGACAGGTGCTTTGCGTCGCCTACACTGGCTACCCATGTTATAAAGGATAGAATTCAAAGCACTATGCCTGACCTTCAAAATTCTAAAGCTTTCATCCCCTGAGATTTTGTCTAATCTACTGGTCCCCTATGTTCCCACCTGCCAGCTACGCTCTGCTGAGCAATTATTGGCAACGGTCCCCCGGGTAAAACACCTCATAGCGGGGGGCCGGTCCTTTCGGTACCTGGACGCTAAGCTGTGGAACTCTCTCCCTATTCAGATCCGCCACCTAGATTGTTTGTTACCCTTTCGTAAGGCCGTCAAAACCTACCTGTTCCCCACGGTCTAGCCCCTAGCTCTCTACCGACACTGCTACTAGCGCCGGGACGCCTCTTCGCTGAGGCAGCTGTGCGCTATACAAGAATACCTAACATAACATAACATCTAGCAAATGTTTAATTTTTAGTCAACAATTCATACAAAAAGCAGAACTAGGGATGCAGAGCGGCTCAGTTGCCAAGAGGGCGGCAGTTTAAAAAGAAATCTGTGTACAGCTCCTTACCACCTTTTATGTCTAATCCGGGAACCACCTGCAGCACTTTTTATCCCATGGGCAGTAACACTAGTCATGTCAGGGCTTACCTTGGTAGAAGGTAACATACTGTCAGACACCCCAACAGTGGGTTTAAGACCAATTTGGGTTCCATCATTGCAATGTGACAATAGGAGATATACTGTAGGCCTACAGCCATGAAAAGTGCAGAGATAAGAGAAGGACTTCTTCATGTCTTAACTGTGAAAGACAGGAGAGAAATGTGAGAAAAGGCGGATGTAGCAGAAGGTGAGGAAGAGAGCCTGAAAAGTGTGATGGTGGCACTAGATCAGACAATTCACAAGCTCGAGACAGTAAAAAAGATGACTGTGTTTGTGGAGCCCTTCAGGGTGTAATAGAGAACAAGAATGGCATCAGTGAAGGAACTGGGCTCCAGAATAACAAGGAGAGAGTTCTTGGTGAGGCAGGTGGAGAAGGAACTGGGAAGACAAGCAGGATTTAGAAATGGTGTAACCAATTCATGGACGGTGCCAGCATTGGAAAAGCCTTTGCAATGGAGCCCTGATGGGGTAAGATACCTTGGGATCTGGGTTACACAGGACTTTGATGACCTGATCCACAGTAATTATGGCACTGCCTTCAATAAAATTAAGGCGAACATCGAGAGGTGGATTGAACTCCCTTTATCTCTCCTAGGAAGGAACTCCTTAATAAAGATGGTGATAATGCATAAACTCTTTAAGCTGTTCACAAACATCCCTGTTTACCTCCCGCATTATTTTTTCTGGCAATTGCGTCAGGCAGTCTCCTGGCTGATAATTGTGTGGGGGCCAACCCTGGATACGCTGGGAAGGGTTGATGCAGCCAATGCAGCATGGCGGGCTCGGGCTGCCTGACTTATGCCACAGACACATTGTTGACTCTTGATACCTGTAGGAAGGTGGATATCTGACTATGGTTACCCCCAAATTTTTGCCTAGTGTCTAGCTGGTTTTTCGACTTAGTTGGCCTGAGATCCTGCCATTCAGGATCTCAGACTGGCTGTTCTCTCTTTAAAATGGACTCCAGGTACATAACCAATTGGAAGTGGATCACCCTGTCAGCCCCTGTACCAGTGTACACTAGGTACCCAGGGCATTGGTGTACCCAAGGCCTGCCAGGGGCTGAAGCATGTATTATGCCACCCCAGGCTTGGCCTAACAATTTGACACAACTGGCTGATCACTCAGCTGGGGTAAGTTGGTGTAATCACCTCTTACTTAGGTGTAGTATACCTATACCTAACCTTAAATGGGACACATGTTAACCTATAAGTCACTCCTATGGCAGGCCTTAACAATCCTGAAGGCAGAGTGCTTGGTTCCATGTGAGATGGTGCTCTGGCATGAGCTGAGTCTGTCTGCAGTGGTCGGAACAACTTCCTTCTACTGTTTCCAGATATCGTCATACCATATACTCTTAAGTGCATTATGAACCTCGCGGTTAAATGCTATCTTTGGTTTGGCTTTATCAAAACATGTCGAGTAAGGTGTCATACGAATTGGAATACTAACCCCTCGCCAATTCTGGCGACGGGGTTAGCATTCCACCCTTCTAGAGGGACACGACATGTACAGTACCTGAAACCCGGGTAAAATCAGACATAGCCTCAGCTCCACAAAATGGATGCTGCCACCACAGACACAAGTCTGCCCTCCTGCTGCTGGGAGTCCTTCCAGCTTGGGAGGTGTGGACAAAGGGTTTCCTGCCAGGGGAGGTGCATGCACCACCCCAGACAGGATTTTGTGTATTGGTCAGGTAGGGCTTGAAAGATACCAGACATGCCTGTGACTCACAAGGAGCCTCGGTGCATATGCCAGTTCAAACCGGTCCTGGGGCACACCAGTCCCGGGCCTGGGGCGAGCTGGACAAAGGATTGGGGGTGTAACCACCCCCCTTCCTGGTCCCACCCATAGGGAGGGACCTAGCAGGTAGTCCGGCCCCTAGAATCCGCTTAAAGGTAGGAGCTGTGTCCTAAGACTTCAGACATCCTGGAATCAACTTGAAACTAAGAAGAAGACGGGAACTTCGACATTCTGCTGCACAGAAGACTGAAGGAAATCTCCCCTGTGGTCAGGGAGTGACCACCTTGCTAACGCAAGCACCATCCAGCGAATCAACGTCTGCTTTGCCGCCACCTCCCGCCGGAGCCCGAGCCCAGAGACTGACAAGACCTGGACCTCCAGACCTCTCACCGCCCGATCCACAGTCCCTGAAAAGAGGAGACCCGTGGAGGCACCGAGACACGTGGAGCCAGCCATCTTGAAACGACCACGACAAGCTGACAAGTGCAACAACCGAGGCTCCCTCCAAGTTGTGCTTTGGGATCTGAGAAGCCCAACCCTCGAGCAGCATCTGCACTAAAGGTGAGCCCTCCAGCATCTCCACGATCTGCGTGGGGCCCTTCTGCATTTTGCCACTCGACGCGCCTAACCGGTTGCTGGCCCGCTGGCTAGCAGCCATCTTGGCGACGAACTTTACAAAATACACCGCTGATCTGGTTGCTCCAGACTGGCCCTTGCTCCCCTCCAAAGGAGCAGTCCTTCTGACCTTGCTGGTCAGAACCATCAGCTTATTTCATCTCCTACAACAATTGCTTTTGCCAAGGCTTGTTTGCTTCGATCAAGTCGCCGACACCGCCGACAGCGAGAGCCTGCGTGGGACAGCTCGTGAACCGACTCCTGGACGTCGTTGACCTCCAGGGACCACGTGGCTGCAGAGACAAGCTACACCTTTCTTCCTGTTTGCACCCGACATTGCCTGGTACCCACCTGGTGCCACTCTGGTCACTGGCTAGTGACTGTGAACACTGTCCCCTCTGCTTACAGGTCTTCAATATCTCCGATCCACTCTTGGATCCACCGCATCTCTCCCGGACCGACCGCCTGCAGCATCTTTGTCCACAGGCTCCACGGAACAGATAGAAGAAACCCGACGCACTTCGAGGCCTATGCACCCGCTTCCTGTGGGTGAGGTAAAGCTGGCACTTCTGTGCCCAAGTGTAGTATTATATCTCTAGTGCCTGTGTTCCAAATCTTGAGTTCCTAGTCCATCCGGAAGATCCTCTTTGCAGTAACTTTGTACTTTTTACGCACCCATTGAAACCTATGGGAGCACGCGTGTGACTATTTGCTCTGCACACGCCACCCGTGGACCTCCTGGTCACTAACCGAAGTTAGCTCCTTGTAGGCCCAGCGATTCTAGAGGCCCTAGGCCTTTTCCCTTTTCTGTTCGTGGTACTTATACCACTATTTTAGTATATGGTTCGAGCGGCCACCAGGGCCTATCCATATAAAGTGCAACTTCTGTGTATTCTACTGTAATCTTGTTTGACGATTTGTGCTCCTGTGCTCATAAAGAGACTAGGGGTTACTTTGAGAAATAAATACATATATATTTTGAATATATATCTGTGTGGTGTCCTTTCATTGGTATAAAAGGGGGTTGCATTTGGTAAAACAGCTGGCTTAACACGCTTCACGAGTTTAGCCTCAAAGACTGCTTAGCCTACGCTACCACTAGGGCAGCTAGTCCGAAAAGGTTGACTTACAACCACACCATAAGGGCTGCTTGGCATGGTACAAGGTGATCACTGTAACTAGTGAGCATCATGTACCAGGCCAACTTCTCACATTGGTGAGCAGCGGTTGGATTTGAGCTTGCTGTGTTTTACCATTGTAATCTCTTGGTTACCAATTGAAAGATCACATAGGTACCTGTAGGTACATATAAAACAAGATTAGATATACATAAGTTCTACTGAACTTAGTTGTTGTAGAGCAAAGGGAGTAGCACACCCTGACTACAACTACTAGATAGGTTTAGTAGGTAAACCCAAGTGTAGGTAGATTGCAACACATCCACCCACACTTAAGAGCAATGGCCGGGGCAGAGGGGTCCAATGTACCTATCTCTGTTGAGAGTGACCCCCAGAGGGCACTATCCATCTTTGCTACCCTTAACCAGAATGAGCTCAGGCATTTGGCAACTCTTAGAGGCCTTAAACAGCCCAAGAACCCTACCTCTGCTGAGCTCAGAGAACTCTTGCAAAATGATGAAAATCAGAGAGAGCTCAAGAAAGCTTCCCAGTTAGCCCCCTTAGGGTCAGGAACAGGAGGCCCCCCTTCTGAAGATGCTACAGAAGTACCCCTTTCCAATAGCCATCCCTTAGATGAGAACCATACTACAGAGGAGGAAAGTGTGGAGGATACAGAGAGTAGTGATGATGAAGGGAGAACTAGCCCAGTGCCAAGTGTTATACTTGGCCCAGCTAAACTAAGGCTATTGGGGACTGACAATGGGACCATCCCATTGGATCTCCCCCGTGGACTTAACCAGGGGCTTGGGAGGCAAAGGAATCGCTCAGGTGACTCTAATGCTTCTCATGCCTCTAGAGGCTCTCAAGGTCACTCCAGGAAAAGGATGACCACCCCTCAGAGGAGGGAACATGAGGCCAGAATGCAGGAAGCCCAGCTGAGGATCAGGAAGCAGGAGCTAGAGGTAGCCCTGATGGAAGAAAAACTGAACAAGGCTAGGCAACCTAGAGAGAGTGGGTCTATACCCACTGGTGGCAGCATTGTCCCTAAGGACAAAGATAGGGTCTTTGATAATAGGAACCTGTCTAAGGTTGTGCCCCCCTACAAAAGTGGGGATGACATCCACAAATGGATGACTGCTCTTGAGAGAGCCTGCAAAGTACAGCAGGTTCCTGAAGACCAGTGGGCAGCAATCCTCTGGCTCTCCTTTGAAGGAAAAGGCAGAGACAGACTCCTCACTGTTAGAGAAGAGGATGTCAGAAATTACAGTCCTGAAGAGTGTTCTAGTTGATGGGTTAGGCTTAACCACTGAACAGTACAGGTTAATGTTCAGAGACACCCAGAAGACACAGACTCAGGACTGGTCTGAATATGTTGAATGTGCCACTAAGGCTTTGGAGGGTTGGTTGCTGGGAAGTAAGGTATCTGATTATACAGGATTGTACAATTTGATGATGAGAGAACAGATTTTAAGTAACTGTCAAAACCAGCTCCTCCATCAACACCTGGTAGACTCAGATTTGACCTCTCCCCAAGAATTGGGAAAGAGGGCAGATAAATGGGTCAGGACCAGGATCAGGCCTAAGAATCAGGGTGGTGACCAAAAGAAAGATACCACCAAACCTCAAGAGAAGGGTGGGGATAAAGCAAAAGAGAAATCTTCCTCAGGGCCCCAAAACTCCACACAGGGTGGTGGGTCCCAAGCTCCCTCCTCTACCACAGGCAAAAAGCCTTACTGCCATGAGTGTAAAACTCCTGGGCATTGGAAAACTGACAGCAGTTGCCCAAGGGCTAAAAACAAAACTGTTCCTCCAATTACTCCTGTCACACCACCTATTACTGTCAGCAGTAATCCCCCAGGTGGTGGGAGTGCCCCCAGAAATCTGGCTGGGTTCACTTGGGGAACACAGGGGGACCCTGGCTTAGCCAATTCCCCTACAGCAGATACTCTTGTCTGTGATGGTGGCATGGGGTTTGCCAACTTCACTGCCTGTCCCAACACTTTGGGTAGGTACAGACAGGAGCCCTACATCAATGGTACAAAAGCTGAGGCCTACAGAGACACTGGAGCTAGCATCACAATGGTGGCCCATTGGCTAGTTCCCTCTGAGCAGCTTTTGCCTGGTTTCTCCTACCAGGTGACCAACATTGATGGCAAACAGAACAGTCATCCCATGGCAGAGGTATGTCTCAGCTGGGGAGGTGTCACTGGCCCTAAAAGGGTGGCAGTGTCCCCAACCTTTCCTGTAGACTGATTACTGGGGAATGACTTAGAACTCTCAGCTTGGGCTGGAGTTGAACAAGACACCCATTCTAAAATGGTAGGCCTTTCACAAAAGGGTATTGGGGTTGTGCCATTCACAACCCCTGTCCAAATAGATTTCCTCCCTGGAAAGGTTGGAAGGGCAGTGGTAGCCACAGCCCAGGCACAGACAGACTTCCCTGTAGAGATTGGCAGAGCTGTGACAGTCACAGCTCAAACACAAACTGAGTGCCCCCCTGAAAAGGGTGGCAAGGCTGTAATGGTCTCAGCCTATACTCAGACTGACATAGGTGTAGTGAAGCCTGAAACTATGGATCACTCCACACAAACAGAGAGTAGTGGGGAGGAAGAAAAGTCTCCCTCTCCCCAGACATTAGGAAAAGGTCAGCCTCCTCAGGGATCTGACCTCACCCCTTGTGAAGGAACTGCCCCAGAGGCAGCCAGGCCTGGCCTGGCAGAGCCTCTGATGTCAGTGGCCCCTTCCAAGGTGGGACCCAGTCTGGTGCAAGTAGCCTGCCTCTCTCTACTCTGCCTCAGTCAGCCCAGGGCTGCAGAGGTCAGGGAGGCCAGTGGACCCCCAGAGGGCCCCTGTCCACAAGAACCCCCCCATCAAAAGAATGAGGATTGCCTGGCTAGTAGCCCTAGTCAGGTAATGGGTAAAAACATTCCTGAGGGATCTCCTTTACAGGTAGTTAGGGACCTCCCCCAGAGGGATTCTGTTGGGCACAGGCAAACATGGGACCTTAGGGCCCCAAACCTGACCTGTCCCTCCAGTAAGCCCACAAAAGGGACCCAGCCTCCAGCTTTAGGTAGCCAGAGGCTGACCCTGAGAGCACAGTGCAACTCAGTTAAGGAAAGAAAGGCATCCATGGTGGAGAATGATTGGAGGAAGCTGAGACCTCACTTTGAGGACACTCACTTCAGTACTCCATCTCAACACCAGCCTTTTACTTTGCCAAGACACACCAAAGGTAGAGATTCCCTATGGTGGAGACCCTCTGATACCCTTAGGGTGAGGGATTGCTTAGTGGACCATGAGACAGGGGGTAACCATGCCAGTGCTGGTTCCTCCTTATATGGCCACTTGGGCAATATAGGCTTACCTGGTCAAGGTCAGCCTTATCTCCCTTCGTTTGGGGGGGGGGGGGGTTGTGTAGGAAGGTGGATATCTGACTATGGTTACCCCCAAATTTTTGCCTAGTGTCTAGCTGGTTTTTCGACTTAGTTGGCCTGAGATCCTGCCATTCAGGATCTCAGCCTGGCTGTTCTCTCTTTAAAATGGACTCCATGTACCCTAGGTACATAACCAATTGGAAGTGGATCACCCTGTCAGCCCCTGTACCAGTGTACACTAGGTACCCAGGGCATTGGTGTACCCAAGGCCTGCCAGGGGCTGAAGCATGTATTATGCCACCCCAGGCTTGGCCTAACAATTTGACACAACTGGCTGATCACTCAGCTGGGGTAAGTTGGTGTAATCACCTCTTACTTAGGTGTAGTATACCTATACCTAACCTTAAATGGGACACATGTTAACCTATAAGTCACTCCTACGGCAGGCCTTAACAATCCTGAAGGCAGAGTGCTTGGTTCCATGTGAGATGGTGCTCTGGCATGAGCTGAGTCTGTCTGCAGTGGTCGGAACAACTTCCTTCTACTGTTTCCAGATATCGTCATACCATATACTCTTAAGTGCATTATGAACCTCGCGGTTAAATGCTATCTTTGGTTTGGCTTTATCAAAACATGTCGAGTAAGGTGTCATACGAATTGGAATACTAACCCCTTGCCAATTCTGGCGACGGGGTTAGCATTCCACCCTTCTAGAGGGACACGACATGTACAGTACCTGAAACCCGGGTAAAATCAGACATAGCCTCAGCTCCACAAAATGGATGCTGCCACCACAGACACAAGTCTGCCCTCCTGCTGCTGGGAGTCCTTCCAGCTTGGGAGGTGTGGACAAAGGGTTTCCTGCCAGGGGAGGTGCATGCACCACCCCAGACAGGATTTTGTGTATTGGTCAGGTAGGGCTTGAAAGAAACCAGACATGCCTGTGACTCACAAGGAGCCTCGGTGCATATGCCAGTTCAAACCGGTCCTGGGGCACACCAGTCCCGGGCCTGGGGCGAGCTGGACAAAGGATTGGGGGTGTAACCACCCCCCTTCCTGGTCCCACCCATAGGGAGGGACCTAGCAGGTAGTCCGGCCCCTAGAATCCGCTTAAAGGTAGGAGCTGTGTCCTAAGACTTCAGACATCCTGGAATCAACTTGAAACTAAGAAGAAGACGGGAACTTCGACATTCTGCTGCACAGAAGACTGAAGGAAATCTCCCCTGTGGTCAGGGAGTGACCACCTTGCTAACGCAAGCACCATCCAGCGAATCAACGTCTGCTTTGCCGCCACCTACCGCCGGAGCCCGAGCCCGAGCCCAGAGACTGACAAGACCTGGACCTCCAGACCTCTCACCGCCCGATCCACAGTCCCTGAAAAGAGGAGACCCGTGGAGGCACCGAGACACGTGGAGCCAGCCATCTTGAAACGACCACGACAAGCTGACAAGTGCAACAACCGAGGCTCCCTCCGAGTTGTGCTTTGGGATCTGAGAAGCCCAACCCTCGAGCAGCATCTGCACCAAAGGTGAGCCCTCCAGCATCTCCACGATCTGCGTGGGGCCCTTCTGCATTTTGCCACTCGACGCGCCTAACCGGTTGCTGGCCCGCTGGCTAGTAGCCATCTTGGCGACGAACTTTACGAAATACACCGCTGGTCTGGTTGCTCCAGACTGGCCCTTGCTCCCCTCCAAAGGAGCAGTCCTTCTGACCTTGCTGGTCAGAACCATCAGCTTATTTCATCTCCTACAACAATTGCTTTTGCCAAGGCTTGTTTGCTTCGATCAAGTCGCCGACAGCGAGAGCCTGCGTGGGACAGCTCGTGAACCGACTCCTGGACGTCGTTGACCTCCAGGGACCACGTGGCTGCAGAGACAAGCTACACCTTTCTTCCTGTTTGCACCCGACATTGCCTGGTACCCACCTGGTGCCACTCTGGTCACTGGCTAGTGACTGTGAACACTGTCCCCTCTGCTTACAGGTCTTCAACATCTCCGATCCACTCTTGGATCCACCGCATCTCTCCCGGACCGACCGCCTGCAGCATCTTTGTCCACAGGCTCCACGGAACAGATAGAAGAAACCCGACGCACTTCGAGGCCTATGCACCCGCTTCCTGTGGGTGAGGTAAAGCTGGCACTTCTGTGCCCAAGTGTAGTATTATATCTCTAGTGCCTGTGTTCCAAATCTTGAGTTCCTAGTCCATCCGGAAGATCCTCTTTGCAGTAACTTTGTACTTTTTACGCACCCATTGAAACCTATGGGAGCACGCGTGTGACTATTTGCTCTGCACACGCCACCCGTGGACCTCCTGGTCACTAACCGAAGTTAGCTCCTTGTAGGCCCAGCGATTCTAGAGGCCCTAGGCCTTTTCCCTTTTCTGTTCGTGGTACTTATACCACTATTTTAGTATATGGTTCGAGCGGCCACCAGGGCCTATCCATATAAAGTGCAACTTCTGTGTATTCTACTGTAATCTTGTTTGACGATTTGTGCTCCTGTGCTCATAAAGAGACTAGGGGTTACTTTGAGAAATAAATACATATATATTTTGAATATATATCTGTGTGGTGTCCTTTCATTGGTATAAAAGGGGGTTGCATTTGGTAAAACAGCTGGCTTAACACGCTTCACGAGTTTAGCCTCAAAGACTGCTTAGCCTACGCTACCACTAGGGCAGCTAGTCCGAAAAGGTTGACTTACAACCACACCATAAGGGCTGCTTGGCATGGTACAAGGTGATCACTTTAACTAGTGAGCATCATATACCAGGCCAACTTCTCACAATACCTCATTCCAATTTTAATGCTCATCACTGTTAGTACAATTCTGGCCAAAATCAGGACAGAAAATCTCTTTAGTCATGTGTGATGTATAATGGGAATAAATGTCCTTTGCAGCTGGATAAACATTTTTTACTTCCACCATGGCACTTCCATATGTCTCTGGTACTATCTTTTTGCACTATCACTGGTGATGGTTGATAGATAGTGATGTCTTTTGATTATGACTTCTCAATCAAGACTGAAGAAGATTGCCTGATGAAGCATCTGACCTTGAGCTAAAACAAAGTCAGGATGTTCTTGAAGTACAATGCTAGGTGATGGGCCAGTTTTAATGGGCTATGGCCCCTTCATTATTGAATGAATACAAGAAAGTACCACATCCAGGTCAATACTGAACCCCCCATTGAGTGATTCTTTGGTTTCGCAATGGAATCCTATTCTCTCGTTGGGACAGGCATGACATCCACCTGCTGCGTTTTTTTCCTCCAGTGGCCTTCATTCACTCTGTACCTTCAACACTTCATCCTGTTAGTAGAGTTTCCGCCGTGGTGGTTTGCCAGTTGGTACAGTGGTGACCACACCCCAGGAGGTCATCGGTGGATGTGTCAGCTTGCACTCAAGAGAGAGTCAGATTACTGTCTCGTCTACATTTCTGTACCAATTTTCTCTATGCATCCATTTTATTTACATGTTTCCATCATATACAATTTAAACTGTTATCATCTAACTGATGAATTCTCTCTGGACCAGACGGTGGCAATTTTACTCGTCATAAAGCCCCAGTACAATAAAGGTTAGGCCACTACCAATTTGTGCCTCGTAACCATTTCTGCAAAGGACATTCCCTTTGAGGTCGAGGGTGTAGTCCCAATAATATAACAATGTTAAAGGTAATTATAAATCCCAATTTTCTCAATTTCTTGTACAATTTTCTTCAACTTGTTCAATATGGTTTTATAATAGTTTTTATTTAACACTTCCAACTAGAGGCTTGGCGATTTCTCGTTGTCTATTTAATGTCACCTGGAACCCTTAGGTAGAAAACAGACTATTAAAGTTATGTACAGCCTCTATATCCCTCATAGTCGTCCCACACATTACTTGTGAGGTGAGGTGTATCCCACCTATTGCAACAGGAAATAAATAGGAGTGCTGAAATGAAAGCCCCACCGTTCCTCAATTTGGTGTCATAATAGGGCAAGCATTCCCAGCCTCCTTCGATTTGTTTCCTATGTCACTTGAGACATGAGACGGTAACAAAGAAATGTTGAGGTCTGTTCTAGGCTAGACCTCAATGATTTTCTAAATTCCTCCCTGTTGGACCTGGCCCTTTTTGCAGGGTCGCCCCCAAATTTGTACCTTCTGTTACTGAACCTGTTTTTGTTGGCTTTTAGAACTCCCTGCACTGTTTCCCATCTAAACAGTGGCAAAGTGTTTGTGTTCCCTCCCTAAAACATGATAATGGGCAACACCTAATTGGCACATCTGATTTACATGTAAATTGTACTACTTGTACCAGGGCCTGTAAAATTAAATGCTAGTAGTGGGCAGTATCACTCATTTTAAACTGCCATTTCGACCTGGTAAAATAAACCTTTTGCCAGGCCTAAACCTTCCTTCCTAATGCTTATAGGTCACCCCTAAGGTAGGCCCTAAGGGCTCATAAGCTAGGAAGCACTGTACTTAAAAGGTTGGAAATGTGTACTTAGGTTATACAAGTCCTAGCAGTGAAAAACTCCCAAAGACGTTTTTGACTGTGGTAAGGTATAACTCACCCATTGAATAACACTCGATTACCTTATTGCATTTAATAAGTGCTAACTTCAGGTAGGGAGCAGATAAAGATAAACTATTTACACTCAATTTAATTATAATTTAAAATCCTCTTTAATGGTGAAGTTGGATTTTTAAGTTCTGAAAATGACACTTTTAGAAAGTTGACATTGTCTTGTCCCAACTAACTGTGCCTTTCTGTCAGTGTCCGGGGTCACATGGCTGTGATTGACTCTGCTGTTGGAGTTTGGGTATTGCTTCCAGACAGTGAGACAAAGGGATTTAGGTGTGGACAGGAAGGACCATCTTGACAGGTTGACAGCTTTGCCATTATCCCACACAACATAATTCCTGAATTGTCAAGGATTTCTGCTGAATACTATGAAATGTCAGTACAGAACATTGAGATAAATGACTTTCATGCGAGAGGTTTATGGCAGATTTGGGGTAGGTGTTCATTTCTGGAGAGAAAGCAGCCCACCTCTGTCTCCAGCTATCTACCCTGCTGCCTCTTCATGAATCTACAGCAAGAAAATGAATGGAGGCTTTGGGTGACATGACAGCTTATATTTTCATGGTACAATGGGCGAGCCTCCATCTTCATGGAATACTGTGGCATCTACTGAAGGATGGAAACTCTGATTCCGGTAAAAGTGGAGATGAAATTGCACCTTCACTGGTGTGTGGCACAGATTAACTTATCCAGGAATAAGGTGATACATTCAGAATCTCTGAAAGTGCTTACAGATGCCAGTTCTAAGGGACAGGGAGCAAAATTGGATACCCACACAGCTTTAGTCAAGTGTTCTCTGTCAGGAATTGCAAATCCTTATATTGGAGGGCACTCACAGCACTGTTACCAACCTTATGGCACTTCCAACAGCAAGTATTTCATTGCAGTGTTGTGATCAGGTCAGACACCAACGGTAGCATACATCAGTCATCAAGAAGTACTCTTTCTAATGCATTGAATGATGCAGTAGCCCAATTAAGTTTAGAGTCAGAGACTCACCTTCTTACAATTTCGGCAAAACTCATATAAAGGCAGGAGAATGTGTAAGTGGGTCAACAAGGTAGATTTTTTTCTATCTTGTGAGAACCTATTGCTATCCGAGGCAACGTTTCAGTTAGGCACGAGATTTGGTACCCCTTTCCTGAACCTGATTGCCTCAAAAACAATACTCTTCCACCCATGATAATAGTCATTTATTTCCAGAAGAGGGAGCATGAGCAGTTGATTCACTTCTTGTAAAGTGAACCAGGAGGTTTATGTATTATTTTCCACAGTTTCCCCTAATCCCAAGGCCCCTTCTAAACATTCAGGAGGAGGGAATGGTTTCCTCTGCTTCAAGATACAGCTACCCTTCCTGCGAGGATTCTTCCCCACTTCCAATCACCTCACAAGAATCTAATTCTTTTTCTTCCTCTCAGACTGTCTCTGTCTGCCTGGAAATTAAAAGGCTAGTCTTAAAGAAGATGGGCCTTCCTCTTCATTTAGCAGAAGCAATACAAAATGTTTGACTTAGAAGTCATACTCTAGACACTGAACTTCTTTCCACAAGTGGTGTGCTGAACATTTGGTGTCGCCAGTTTCATGTTCCCTCCATTCTATTTTGTAATTTCTGTGGAACAGGTTCCACCTTAACTTTTCTGGGTCTAATTTGAAAACTCTATGACTTGAAATTAAGGCATGGTGTGAGTTTAATAAATCTTTCAAAATGTTGAAGTCCTGGTTTCCAGGTTACGAGTTTCTCTCTAAAGCTTGTTTAGTCCTCAGACCTCTCTTCAGCTCCATCCTTTTGAATCTCTCATTTTGACCACTTTAAAACTCCTTTCTTACAAAGCTGCTTTCCTAGTGGCTATTTTGTCACTCCACTGAGTGGGAGACAGTACGGCCCTATTATGTCTCCCTCCTTTTATAAGATTCTTAGAAGATTGAGTGATTTTGAAACCTGACCTTTCCTTTGTTGTCCTTTTATTGTTCCCAGGAGATCATTCTTCCTACTTTTGTCCCTTTTGTTGCTGATGAGGAACAGTTAATGCATTGCCTGAGTGTTAAAAGAGCTTTGTCAACTTATCTTGACAGATCCAGTTCATTGAGGAAATCAGATCAGAAAGAGACCATTTCATTGGCATAAGTGGCCTGCCTGTTCTGGGAAACATTCAAGGAAGATCAACAAGGGGAGCTTTGGCCTCTTGTACTGAGTTTCATGGAGTTCCTTTACAAGAGCTGTGTAGAGCTGGGAGGTGTCCCTAAAAAATATTTTTGTGAAACACTATTGTTTGCAAAGAATTTGGAATTTTGCTGAGAGGTTTGGTTTGAGGCATCTTAATTTTGCAGAATTATAATTACATCTAGACTATTATGATTGTGTCTGTGATGTTGATATTCTGAAAAGTTTGATTTCACTATTAGGTACTACAATTCACATTTTTGCATGCAGTTGAGTCTTCTGGGTTATTGTCAAAGGTCATTAGGCTTTGGTATACCACACAAGTAATGACCAGGGCGAAGGACTTAGACAAAAAGGCCTGTTTACTTACTGGTAGTCTTCATTACTAATAGCCCTGCCCACCCTCTCTCCCCTCCCTTCCAGACCTTTAACAATATGTAGTGACATCATTTTTGCGCACTTAACTGATAGGACTATTTTGCTGGAAAACCTTTCGGCAAGTGGGTGGCAAAGTAATACAAATCACACTATAAGTGTGAGGAATTCTGGGTCAGTATTCTCAAGTGCTAGAATTAGAGCTTTCAGTTTAGCCAGCTGTTCAGTGCAATCCCCTCTGTACAACATCAAGAACCAGAAAAGTACTTTCGAATCCATGAGAGACAGGCCCCATTGTAAAACTGGTGCTACTGTAAACCACGACCAGTTTATTAAGGACATTACTATGTGTAATTGATTGTTTTAACTACTCTCTGATTTCCCTCCCTATACATCTGTTCTATCCTCATGAACACAATCCTTTTTCCACACTCCCCCTGGAGCAACCCTCTTTTCTGTTTTTAAATGTTCCTACAGTGATCTGTTATAATAAATGTGAGATTAAACAGTCACTATTGAAGCTATTTATGGTGCTTGTGTGTCTTTTTAGGACATACTTAATTGAATTGAGAAACTACTGGGGTACACTTATAATAATAATAATAATAAAAGAGCTTGTAAAGCGACTGGTTACACTAGCTAGTGTGTCCCCGCGCTGCGGCCAGAAGATGCTACATGAGATGCGATAAAAATGTAGGCAGATACATAAAGAATCTCTATGTCTGGAAGAGCCATGTCTTCAGCTTTTTCCGAAAAATGTTTTCAGATTATTCCATCCGAAGATCCAGGGGAAGCGCGTTCCACTGTTTAGAGGCCAGGTAGCGAAAAGATCGACCCCCCCCATTCTCATTTTTTTTAATAACTGGGACTTGAACCAGCCCCGAGCCCCAAGAACGTAAGGCCCTAGTAGGAGTATAGGGGGACAGTAGGTTGTATAGGTAATTCGGACCTTTCCTCATCATGATCCGTTGTCTAATGCATAGGGCCTTAAATAGAATTCTTTCTTTTACTGGGAGCCAATGCAAAGTAGTTCGGGCATTTTTGGACGAGGCTCTCCTAGGAAGCATCAGGACTAGGCAGGCAGCCACGTTTTGAATGTATTGTAATCTTTGAACGCTCTTGCTACTGGCGCCTATGTAGAGTGCATTCCCGTAGTCCAGGCGAGAGGTGACAAATGCGTGGACTAGGGTTTTCCTGGCAGCTCCCGGGAGCACATCTAAGGTCTTCCAAAGGCCTTTCATTATGCCAAAGCACTTTCCAGCCACAGTCCTGGTGTGGTGATCAAAAGAGAGATTAGAGTCTAGCCACATCCCTAGGTTCTTTACCTGCTCCTTTGGGGTGGGGGTGGTACCCAGAGTCTGCGGCCACCATCTTGGTGACCATAACGCGGGAGCCTTACCAACAATTAGGACCTCGGTCTTGCCGCCATTTAACTTTAAGCAGTTGTTAGACATCCAGACTGTAAGTTCTTGTAGGCACATGGAGAAGTTAGCGGCAGCTTTTTCCTGAGATTGGGACAGATATACTACAAGCTGCGTATCATCCGCATATGACACCACACTAATGCCGTATTTTTCAATGATTTTAGACAGAGGGGCCATATATAGATTAAAAAGCGTAGGGCTCAGTATAGAGCCCTGGGGGACCCCCTGACCTATCCTGATATTCTTGGAGTAGTACGGCCCTTGGGATACTTGAAAACTCCTGTCCTGTAGGAAAGAGCTTAACCATTTCAGAGCCAGGTTGGTCAGTCCAGTTTCCTTAAGGTGCTGCAGGAGTATGGGATGGGCCATGGTGTCGAACGCGGCGTTAAGGTCCAGCAGAATCAGTGCCAACATTTGTCCTGCATCAACCTGTCTGTGGATGGTTTCAGTGGACAGAAGCAGCGCCGACTCTGTGAAATATGTTACCCGAAAGCCCGATTGCGTGGGGTGGAGTAGACTGGCCTGGTTCATGTGCATTGTTAATTGAGCATTGGCCGTCTTTTCAGCAATTTTGGCAACAAAAGGTAGGAGTGAGATCGGTCGTAGATTTTCCAACTGTCTGGCGCTAATCCCGTTTTTTTTTATGGGGACAACCACTGCCTCTTTCCACCTTTGAGGGACTACTCCTGCCTGAAAAGAGAGTCTGATGAGGTGCCAAATGTAGGGAACCAGACTGTCCATACTCTCCCTCATATTTCTCGGTTTCATAGGATGTAACTTGAGTTCTATGTGTATCATGTTCATAGATTTTGACTTAATGAATACCTTCTTAAGGCAATTAGTCTAGGACCATTGTTGCCTCAGAGGGCCAGCACAAGTCAAGCCGACCACGGCTGGTGATCATGGCTGGCTAAGGAAAGATCGGTGGTGCAGCACAGTCTACACCTGGATTCAAGAGTCACAGTTAGCTAGCCATATGTGGGCCTATGGAAAGACTCAGAGCACTCATCCTAGGCCCTGTGGATCTCAAGAGCGACAGCACAAGGAGCCCATCCCCACTCAGAAGTCACTGTCACTTCGTCTGTGGGAGCTGATGCCTTTGTCCAGGCACAGCTGGGCCTGACAAGATGAATTGATATCAAAAGCATCTGACAGCAGGGTTACTTCATGCCTCTACCAGTCTCTAATGAAGGCATATCCACTCCTGTGGCATCACTCCCCAAGGGATAGTCTACAGGGATCAAGGTTTCAAGTACAAAGTGTAAGTAATGGGGCTGATAGATGGCCCTACCTCATAAGCTGACAGCAGAGAAATGACTTCTGTGCAGTCACTGGCCTGCACCATACCCGTGATGAAGACCTCAGCTGCCACCAGGTGCACGCGAAGATGAATGGTCTACTACACCCCAGTCCAGCAGACCCCACCAGCACAGTACACCACCTAGCTCCAGTGGTCACTGGGCTCCCTAGACCAGCAGGAGGAGGGCCTGGGTTGCTGCAAGTCCTCAATCTCTTGGGTTGCTGCAAGTCCTCAATCGCTCCCTTTTCACAGGTTGGGGGAGAATCTCGTCAGTCCAGGATTACTGTATGCAGTCGGGTAGCAGATGACCCTCAGGGCACGGGCCCCCCCAAACTCCTTAGAAAAGACTTGGAACACTCGGAGGAGCAGCTACAGGGAGACAGGACTCCTCTCAGGGCACCAAGCACCACTCACTGGGGCTTTAGTGCAAGGGTCATCCCAGACACCTGTATAGTCTCTAGGCCCGGATGCATGTATCAGAGGCAGGGCAGGCTCTGACCTGCGGGTCAGCAGAGTCCAAGATAGGAGCTCCGACCACATGAAATACTGCTGCTCTTCGGGTCCAAGACATCCCGCCACCCCTTTTGGCTCAGCACTACAGGGGGCTCACCTTCGAGGCACCAGGCAGCAGCACTGACAGGGACCACAGAAAAAGCTGCTTCCAGCTGCCGCAGCACCCATGACCACCTGCAATTCATTAGGCCCCGGTGAGCGAGTCAGGGGTAGGCCAGGCTCACTGGCTCACTTTAGAAGGCAGTACTACAGCCATACATGCCAATAGACCCGGTTCAGTTAGGAGATTCACAATTTTATAACCCAGAAATGGCTTAATTTGAAGTGTCTCCCATCTGAAATTGCCTTTGCTTTATTACACCTTAATGGGGAAAATGTATTTGATTTTCCAAATTTCCCCGCTTTCTTATTTCAAAATGTAAGTATATATGCTACAGTGCCTGGCAATACGCTAGCTCACTTCAGCCACTGCTAACAACTGTGAGTCACGACAGATTCTGCCCTTCGCAAGTAACAGATCCACACAGAAAGCACTCTTCTTCTGTGCCACAAAGAACAGAGGTAATAGGTGCTTTTATTACACCAAAATATAGTTTTGCTTATAGCCATTTTCTTTTTCATTTAAGCCCAACAGCTTCACAATAAAGTTTGGAAAAACCATGCAAGAATTGAGAAAGTCAAAATATGTGTGAGATCACACCACTGGGAGAAAAGAGGAGTATTTGGGGGTGAAACCATCACTTTTGTCAGATCCCATAATCTTGACATTCACTCTTCTTAAGATCCTTTACGTTCAAAGAAAAGCACGCCACTCGACACTAGCTATTGGACTGCTACCCTCGTCTCCTAGAAGTTTTGCCGTGAGGCTCCGACCTTTGAAATATGTTATAGTTAAGAAAGAGTGGCCTCCTTAGAAGTTTGTTTGAAAGCCTGCCTTCTGGCCAGGCCCTCTCGCTAGACGCCGCCTTCCCGGAAGCGGTCTCCCACTCTTATTAGACCTCCGCCTACCAGTAAGGCTCGTGTGTCTCACCCGCTCGTGGTCTCGCGGCTAGCCCCGCCTCCATTGTCTTCTAAAGTCTCGTTTCCATGTTCGCCTCCTCCGCTGTTACGACACTAGGCCACGCCCCTACGAGGCCACGCCCTTCGGAAGGCTCGCCACGAGGCTCCGCCTACCCAGCTTTCACCGCCGTGTTCTGAGTTGTGAGTGTGGGCCGTGGGAGCGGCGGCAGGCCGGGCCCAGCGGCAGCGCCATGGCCGACCTGGGCAAGAAGTATTGTGTGTATTGCCTGGTGGAGGTGACTAGTCTCCGGTTGCGATGCACAGAATGCCAGGACATGGAGCTTTGCCCGGAATGTTTCTCCGCCGGCGCCGAGATAGGAAGCCACCGCCGCTGGCATGGGTATCAGCTGGTGGACGGTGGCCGCTTTACCCTCTGGGGCCCAGAGGCCGAAGGGGGCTGGACCAGCCGCGAGGAGCAGCTGTTGCTGGATGCCATTGAGCAGTTTGGCTTTGGAAACTGGGTGAGTGGAGCTCGATCATCCCATTATTACACTCTTACCCTCCACTCTAGACTGTTGCCATTAACCAGCACCCTCTCTTCCATTCCTACTTACTTACTACAACCGTAACTCCCTGGTAATCCCAAAGATAGAACCATCCCTCAGCAAACGACATTCCATGGAATGCCCCCTCCACTGAGTCCAGCAACAGGCATCCCAAACCACTGGCAGTACCGACTCCCCTCCTGTCCAGCAACATTTTGCCTTTCGTACCTCACCAAACACTGACATCTGCCTATATACCCTACCATTCATTACACCCTATACACATTTGTATCTCTACGCACCGACATTACCCTACCTCTTCAATTCCCACTCCGTACATCCACTTTACAGTCCTCCCACTTACTGACATTTCCTGTATTGCATAGCCTACATTACGCTTCAAACGTCCCCCTACTCCCTTATTACTTGACAGCGCAATCCATCTTTTGCCAACTACTAGATTCGTTATCATGTACCCTGCTGACACCTCCTATCCAATGCACTTCTATTCGTCCAGCCTCTAAATCTTAACCTCTACCACTCTTTATACACCATTTTCCCGACACACCAGATTAACAGCCCCTGCACCGGTCCACATTCTGTGCTTCTTCGTAGGCATTCTCTTTTCTTAAACTTTCCATATCCACTTATCTTAAAGTTTAAAATGTACTTAAGGTCCATGACTGTAAGGCGAGCGGTACAAGGGTGGCTGTTAGATATGAATCTTGACATGGCTTCCCTCCTCAATGTCCACTGTTCCAAGTCCATATACCTTAACATTGACACAGACTTAGAATTTCAAGCCTATTGCAGCACACATAGCAGAGACTGCTGCCTGACATCGATTAGCCCTGCTACACAGAGTGAATTCCATCTTTCAGAAGATAGATCTTAGAACTGCTGTCCGGGCTCTGGTCTGTTCCCATCTCAGTGGAGATTAGTTTCTCTTCTGTTAGCAGGTTCTAGAGATGCGTATTAGTCTCTGAAGCGTACCTTTCATGCAGCTGCACTACATCTCAGGCTCACACTTGACTTAAGACAGTTTGACTGGCTCCCCTTGTCTGCCCACATCACAATCAATACTTACCGCACCATATATAAGACAGTCAAATCTGATACCACGCCGTTCCTGGACACTAGGATTAAGGTTTTTGATTGCTAACTTATAACATCCTGCGTCACTAGACTGCAAATCAGAAAGTGTAGGAAGAAGAAAAAGAATATGCCAACTGTTCTCAAACTAAGTTTCTAGGATATGAAACACCAGTCCAGCTCCAGATCTTATAGAAATGAATCAACCAACTCTCGCCAAACATCGCAACCAGCTCCGCGATGCTACTGGGAAAAGTATAGAAGCAGCACTCATTGCCACCACTGATGACATCCACTGGATCCTTGACAGAGTAGACACTGCAGCCCTTGTTCTCCTGAACATCTCAGCAGCATTTGACACAGTCCCACACCCCATCCGGCATCTGCTCAAGATTGACATCCAGGGACCCACTCTAGGCTCTGCTCCTTATTCACAGATAGAATATAAGCTGTCAGCCTGGCACCTTACTCCTTGGATGCCCTCAAACTCACCTGTGAAGTGCCTCAAGGTTCATTGCTCAGCCCTACCCTCTTCAACGCATATACATGGTACCTCTGGCCAACGTAATCTGCGCTCACATCTACATCCTCTCTTATGCGGGCGACACACAACTCATCCTCTCAGACAAGACCCTCAACACAAGAAACAACTTCACTGACTATAACCAAAGTCTCTAACTGAATGAAAGTCATCTGTCTCTGGCTTAGGAAAGACAAGAGAGAAGTAGTGATCTTCGGCAAGATCAACTCGCCATAGGACTCCCAACTGGTGGCCAGCTGAACTTGAACCCATGCCAGAAACCTCTGATTCATCATTGACTGCATCCGGCTTTCACATCCAGAAGGTCCTCTTCAAATAGCTCCCAAGCAACACCAGTAAACTGACACTCACACCCCAATCTCCAGTAAGTTTGACTATGGGGACCCCGTCTGTGCCAGAATCACCACACATCTCCCCAAAAGAATACAGAACTCTGCTGCGAGACTCACCCTCAACCTCTCACACAGAACTCTCATCACTCCACACCCCTGGGAGCTCCACTAGCTCACCAATCCACAAATGCACTTATTTCAAACTCCTTACACATATTCAAAGCACTACACAACTTAAACCCACCTAACTGAATAGTCGCATCTCATTCCACCAATCCCCCAGGCACCTCTGGTTCTCATGACTCCTACTCACACACATCCCACACTTACACAGAACTAGATCAGGAGGACGGGCGTTATCTTACATCACTGTTAAAGTGTGAAACAGCCTTCCACTCCAGATCAGAGCCTCCTCCTCTCTTCTAGAAATTCAGCATGAAGATGAAGACCTGACTTTTAAATTAACAACCTCCCCCTGGGTGTGCTAGGCACTCATACCTGCTTAGTGCCAGGGTGCCCTCACAGGTGATAGTGCGATTTAGAGATATTCATAACATCCACTGTGTTCCATTCTTTCTTCACATCTATCAGGAACTGAAATCCCCTCTCTTCAGTCACTCATCTGGCTGCATGGCAGTTCCTGGGAGATTTACCTACCATCATTCCACTCTTCACAATAAGCAGTCACCGTTTTTGTACTTTTTCAGTTATCCACTTCCAACCCCAGCTTCTGACCTTCATGCATCACTCTGCTTTGTAGCAAGACTTGCACTAAAATTCACATGTATACAGTACAGCAATAACTTCCTTTTTCAACTTTGAATTGAATTGTGGAAAAAGTCTTCACACTGTTTTCCATTAACATCTGAGAGAACTCCGGTTTTAGCTATCATACTAAAAGCTGTTGCTCTGAAGCTTTATGTTTTAGGCACAAAACAAGATTGTATTCTAAGTTGCATAAAATAATTCAGAAAATATTTTTTGGGGGAAGAGGGCATTTTTGCATCCTCCGGGTGGTTAGCAATTTCTTTTAGTCTTGCTTTAGGAAACAGATTGTTAGATTACAGAGACCAGAGAGTCCTCTGTCTTTATATTAGTTATGACTGAGCTCCCACACAGGTAAAGCAACCTCGTACCTAAAAGCAGTGGCTGCTCATCCGCTAAGACAGAGAAGCGTCGCTCCACTGAACTACAGGAAAAATAAGATGATAACTATTGTTATTATCATTTTAGTTTTCCTATTTCAGTCAGTGGCTGTCGGGGTGGGCTGGCAAGGAGCGAGGGGAGGAGTGGTTTACACTCCCTAAGTGCGCACAACTGCTTGGACGTCCCTCTTGGGCTGGCCAAACAGTCACTCGCACTTTGCATCTTTCCCACCAGGCTGCATTACACAGCCTGGTGAGGGACATGCAAAGCCTCCAGTTCCCCGTCTGAGCACCGAACCACGGCGCTCAGACCAATAACAACGCTGCATTGCAATGTTGGGATTGGCCCAGGGAAGCTTGGGAGCCCGGTGCTTCCTGCCGGGACTGCAGGAAGAAGGAAGAAGGAAGATAATGGAGGATAGAGGAGAGGCGGTAGCCGGCCGTTAAAGGTACGTTTTTTTTTTTTTTGTTTTTTTTTTTCTTTTTTTCGTTGTCTATTTCCGCTCCATCACCCTGTCTGGTAGCAGGGGCTACTGCCTAAAAGTAAGTGTTTCTATGAGAAATCTGAAGCTTACCTTGGTAGTTTGGCTTGATCTACATGAACACAAACATCAAAATAATAATTCATTTTGGAAAGCAGGTTAATATTGCCAAAGTTGGTTACTTAAAAAGAAAGCAGTACAATGACTCAAATAATGGAAAAATGAAGAGGAGAATAATTATTGGAAAAATATAATTATAAACAGTTGAAGGGGTGTGGCCGTGCACACAAATGGAAGATGCTTGATCACAGGCTCTCACCTGACTCATCTCATCTGATTCTGGGAATCACAGTTTGGGTTCGAGAGCAGAGCCTTTGCATGGCGTGTGGGTAATAGTGGCAGTGCCCCTTAGAAAGAAGCTGCTGAAGGAAGGATCCAGCCAGTTGAGGGGATGGGAGTAACAATGGCTTTCAAATTGGCAGAGGGCCTGGAGTGATGAGCAGGGGAGGTCACCGGTGTCCTGCTGAGGTCTAACAGGCATGACCAATCATGCTCTACCGAGTTGCACGCTAGAGACGCAAGCAAAGGAAGGAGCAGGCGCTAAGATCCTTCTGTTGCAGGCCTTCCAAGAAATGAAAGATGAGATAAAAGTAGTGGACATTGAGCTACAGCATAATTTGAAGGAGAACAGGTGAGATGTTGCCAAACTTGGAGATTGTGTCAACACGCTAGTTAAATATGGGTGAATAAAAGACAGATAAATGGTGAAAGTTAGGAAGCAGGGTCTCATGATAGTCCTACAATGGGTACTCAATTGCACAACTCTACAGCAGAGTACTGTGCAGGAACAGCACAATGGTCTTGATATTCATTAATTTAAGAGGCTAAACAGCCTGGTCTAACACTTGAGCATCCTGCGGGAACTGGGGTTGGTGTCAGATGTCTGCTACCTATAGGAGATCTGTCTGCTGCGGGAAGACCATGGAAGACTGAGGTGTAGGAAGCTGGCTTTGCAAATACTATACAAAAGTAAGGAATAGTGTGCACAGAATTCACTGGGTCCCCAGAGGTATAGCAGAGGCTAAATCAGATAATCACTAACCGCTCTATTGTGTTAGTGTGGTCGAGCAGCTAGGCTTATCAGTAGGGTGTGTTAAGCATTTATTGTATTCACTCAATCAATACTGATGTTACACACTCAGAGACAGAATCCAGACCAATTAGGTAAGTATTCAAAAAATTTATATTTACTTCTTATTTATAGAACCTAGCAGGACTTGGAACAGGTTGGTAATATATACTTGCAAATGCACAACTGTTAAAGGAAATGCAGTCATTTTTAGGTCTCGCCTGGCGTAGACTGCGCAGACATGCTCAGTCTCGCTGGTGAGATTTAATGATTTAGAGGAGATTTCTCTAGTGGGCTTTAAGCCCCGCCCCTCTTTTCCATAGGCTGGCGTCACTGTTTATGCTAAACGGTGGCCAGCCATTGGAAAAGAGCGTCTAGTGACGTACACTTTTCTCTTTTAGAGCCGTCCCAGTTGGACTGGCTCGGTTCCTTCACGTTTGTGGTAAAAGCTTTTCTTATCTTTATGGGGCCATATGTTTCAAACATATGGCCCCATAAAGACAAGAAAGCTTTCGTATAGGACGAAAGTGAAAGCGGAATGGGGAGCAGTGGGGCCTCTGCAGGCGCCTGTGCGGGAGGGAGGGAGGGCGGGTCATCGGAGGGACAGATCACTTGTTTAGTTGTGGTATTCCTTAACGTGAAACCTTCACTTGAGATACAAGCAAACCAGATTTCCCACGGGTTGGTGCAATTTTATTAATGATTATTTGATTTAACGATTTTGCAAGCCCCCAATTTACTGAAGCAGTCAAAAATGTGTGTGTGGAAGCTGTACACAAGTGTGTAGTATGCTCTGGGAACCAGGCCATACGTGTTTAAGACGTTTTACGACCGTGTTACGTCTTTTGTTCCGTTCTCCAAGCAGGGGTGTCGTTACTCTTTAAATAAATGAAGATGATGAATATTGGAGACATCCTTTCAGAGTTGTCCTCTCATCGCACACCTCTATGTGAGACTCGACATAACGGCTTCCAGGCAGCCCCACGAGTTCTCACAGCCCCAGACACACTCCCATGCCTAGACACACAAATCGGCACAAACACACAAGCAAAACAGCGACCAGCTTTTACTTGCACTGACAGCTGCGAAGAGTTCTAGACACAGCTCCCTGCCCCCATTCCCTATGACCATCCATGCTGGTGCGCGCCAGAGGCCACTGAACGTCCACCTACTCCATCGTGACTCGATCTGGGGACACGTGCCTCATTCTGCGTAGCCTGACCGGCACAGGCGGCGCTGCTTACCTGCCGTATCTCCGTCTGTGGGGGACGATAGCGCGTGCGTGCGTCACGCAGCCCGCTGACTGAGAGGCCTGCACCGTGGATTAGGTGCATCATCACTGCAGCTGTCGTCTTGTCTTGTCAATGCATACATTAGGAGCATTCAGATATCTCTATGCATTAGGCGCGTTCAGCTATCACCCGCTTTCTAATTCTCAGATGCAGGGACAGTGCCTTACTACATATGCATGTGTGCATCACACGCACAGACACACATATGTATGCATATGAAAAGGTTGGAGGGAGCAACTAATGGTTATTTATCTTCCATGTTACAGAAAACATACCCATTGTTTTTGCTGACAACTTTGATTCTGTTTAAGGGATTTACACATAATTCAACAGACCATTGTTTAGTGCATGGTGGGGGTCAAGTTTTTTGAGGGAACCCAAAAAGAGATTTTCCATATTGGGTTCATAAGAAATTTTGATCATAGCGTTCACACAAACTGCTACATGTATTTTGAGCAGGCTTGGCATTAAGGCAGAGAACTTTAGTCAGAACAGGTCTTTTTTTTGTGTTCAAATATTTTATTGTACTTGGAGAAAAAGACTTACCATCAAGGTATACTGCATTACATACATGCCACAATTGATACATACATGTAAGGAGGTATACATAGACACATGATAGCAATATGAGAGCCGTAGGTTAATTATCGTGGAAGGGAAAATGCCAAAGAGAATACTCGTACTAGATTGATGGTGGGACAGAACTATTATATGCATATGACCAGATACATAGTGACAAAGCAATTAATTTCCAAAGCTACCACATAATAATTATCACTTCAAAGAATAGGGATCTAAAGTATGAGGTGATAAATGTAGACCAAAGACCACCATACAGTTCAATATTGTCATATGCAGCAGAATATGCATCGCCTGAGAAATAAGGTATACCACCAAGTGGTACAAAACAAGGGGAGGAAGGGGAAGAGGGAAGGATAGGTATAATGTTGTTTTAGGTCAAATCACTCTTTTGATTGAAATTCATCAAACTGATAAACATAATCCGAACATCAAAACACATATTTTTTATGGTCCAGATGGATGTATTATATATGCCTATTTATGGGGAAAATGGGATATTGGAGCCATTAATGATAAATTGATTTAATAAACAACTTTTTTTAAATATAAAATGGACTCCATATAAATAACTTTTTGATGAAACATTTGAGACTGTCAACCATTTCATATTTTGTATTTTTTTTAATTGTCTCTATTAGTATTTTATAGGAAAAACATGTAGAATAAAACTCATCACAAACAGAACATTGCAGCAATATCCCAGATACACATATGTGACACAGTTTCCATGAGATGCCCAGGCCACACCGGGGGAGGGGGGGGGAGGGTGAAGTTCACAAGTCACATTCCTAACAGAGGGCATCTTACAGTGACATGGTCTGGATCCGCAGGCCCAACTGACGCACAGAACTACAGACGATATCCAGGAGGGAAACGCAACAGCTCATTATAATCGTGCTCTCCAGTTCCCACAACCACCTAAGGGGTCTCTCTCTCTGCATCAGAGGATAAAGGTCGGGTCTCCCTGTCCTCCCATTCCACTCTCTCCAGTTGCCCCACCCTCCCTCCCCATATCTCTAGGTCTCATTCCACGTTCTTGTCTTCCCTCACCCTTTTCAGCCTACACTCCTCAGCCACAGTTCACTCCCATAGGTCCGACAGCCATGTGTGCAATGTAGGGGTTTAGGACTCATCCAGTGAATTGCAATGCGCTGTCTGGCCAACACCAGCGATGCAAATCTATGTATTATCTTCCCCCCCTGTTTTGGGGATAAGTAGAAGGCCCAGGAGGCAATAGCGAGCCATTAGTTCCAACCTGACAGCAGTGACCTCCTTGAGTGCACGCCACCACCCCAGCCCAGTAGGCCTCTAGCCTATGACACTCCAATGTCATGTGTAAACAAGCATTGAAAATGCAATAGGTCTCGCCTTTTATTAAGTTAAAGCCATTTGCTTTGCTATACAATACCATTAGCAAAGCAAATGGCTTTAACTTAATCAAAGGGGAGACCTATTGCATTTTCAATGCTTGTTGTAATTGTAAGAGTTACAGGTTGATATCGCTTTTCAGAATACTTGGAATTGCACAGTACGTACTCTTTGATAACTTCCGGCTCACTTTACAATAGTGCTCACTTTTCCCCATACACTACCAGTTCTATATAGAACACTTTCTAGACCTAAAATCTTCTACTATGGGTCCTTGTGGGAGGAAAAGTGGTTATCGAACTTGGAGGCAAGTATTTGACTTATGAGGTTGAGGTTTCAGGGTTAGGACCAAGGTTCCCCAAGGCTCAGGTGGACACTCTAATTGCACCACCAGCTGCCGGGTGCAGAGTGCAGGGGCCCAACATTAGCCAGCGGGCTAAGGGGGCCTTTGGTTGGGGTCTGCTGGTAAGCAGGTCACTTGGGTGGTGGAGCCAAGCTGCTAAGGTTCCGGTAGACACTGCAGTGGCCAACAGCCGACACAAGAACTGCACCGCCAGCGGCACCGAGGTGGCCAGGTGAAGGAGGTAAAGCGGACGTCACGATCCCTCGGCTTCGCAGGGAGACCGTTGGTTTCAGAAAGCTGCAGGCTCTGTTGGAGGTCACCCACGACTGAGAAGGCGTTTGGGGATTTGGGAGGATATTTGGACACAGTCGGTTGGGCCACTCAAGACCGGGAACGCGTCAGTTTCATGAGGCCGAGATCGGTCGCTGTCGGCGTCAGTTGTACAGACACGGTCAGACCTCCTGGATCGCTTTGGTCAAGGGAACAGTTGTCTTACCGCCTTTTGGTCGAGGGGGAGGAGGCTTCAAATAAAGGCTGGAGGTTTAGTTTTGAAGCCTGTGGGAGGTCAGGGGTCACCGGATCCCAACTTAGGATCGCTAGGGGGACCTGTTTGGAGTATGGGGCCACTCAGCCCTGGCCTGTGGCAGCCAGGTGCAGAATCACGTAGTCAAGACTCTTCAAGTTAGTCTTTGGTTTGCGCAAATCCGATGCTCATGGGAGACAGAGCCTTCTAATTGAGTGCAGGGCAGATCCTTCGGACTCTGGGGATCTGTTGCTGCAGTACACGTTGGCTTCTTTGCTGTAGGCAGGTCGTGGTTTGGCCCAGCCAGTATGGCTGGGGCCAAGCCAGTGGCATCCTTGGGTTCTTCTTGGGTCAGCACGGCTCTTCGGTCCTCCTTCCTCAATTCTGAGGAGGCAAGGTTCAGGGTCTCCTCTAAATACTAGATTTAGGGGCATTTAAGGGGTATGTAGGTTGGGACCAGTTTATTTATTTTATTTAATGTGTCCCTTCCTTACCTACCCTCTATTATTCTACCCTCTGGTGAGAGGGGGCATGAGCCTCTTCCTAATTTGCTGAGTCTCCTCATCTTCAAGATGGAGGGGACTGATATTTGTGTTTCACCTCGCTTTACTCACCTGAGGGGTGGGGTTGGCAACAGTGGGCACACCTCTCTTCCTAGCTTGGATTTTTCCACAAATCCTCCAGCCCAAGTGGGGGTCAGAATTGGTGGGAGCTAGTTGCTGGGGGCAGCAAAAGGCAGGGACAGCGTCCAAGGACAGCATGCCTTTAAAGCATCCCCTTTCGTGGGCGCAGCTCATCCTGGGGGAGGAGGCATGACGCCTCTGCCCAGGATGGGCTTTGTTTCTGGACCCAGAGTGCGGAGGCCCTCTACCCAGGGGTCTAGAAACCTGGCTGGTGGTGGCAGTGGTGGGCAGCCATTAAGTAACCACACCAGGGCTCGTCCATTTTCAAGGGGCAAGAGTGTGTTTTACATTAAATCCCACACTGGCATCTGTGTAAGTTTAATGTGCTGAGAAGCTTGCTACCAAACTTCCCAGTTTTTAGTAAAGCCATTATGGAGCTGTGGAGTTTATAGTGTCCAACTTCCAGACCACATAGTCATTATGGCTTTACTATACCTACAATGTCTATGAATGGACTTAGAAACTGTAGGGGTACAGGGCTCATGTCTCGGTACACTCACCTTGGTACTAGTGCACCCCGCTAAAGGGGTGACTTACCCAGGCCGTAGGCAGTGGATTGCAGGCATTGGCATGCAGGGGTGTGTGCCATGTCGACTCTTCACTTTTCTCTGCACCAAAACCTGCAGACTGCCTTTGGCAGAGTATGTGGGCTAATGTGCAGTGCCTCTAAGGGTGGCATAATAGGTGCCTTTAGCCCTCAGAGGCCTTCCTTGGCCACAGTGCCCTTGGTACCTTTTACAAGGGGCTTGTCTGCGGCCAGGGATGTGCCAATGGTGGATTCAAAGGTACAGTTAAGGGAAAGAGCACAGGCCCTGGGAACATGATTGGCACGGACCCGGGGCACATCAAGTCGAGTTGCATCAGATGTCAGGCAAAAATCGGGGGTAACCATGCAAAGAAAGGGTGCTTTCCTACAGGAGTACTCTTATGTTTTATCATCAGTACTTCTCAACAGAAAGAATTATCTTGAGTGGCAATACGTAAACAAGAAATCGCGCTGTTTGAGGATAAAGGTTCGACAACTTCCAGGGAATGCTGTTAGGTAGTTGTCAGTGGGATGGTCAGTCAATAACTGTCCTCTGTCTGCGCCCCCAACCGAGGGCAAGAGTCTTTGCTGCATAGGGCCATTCAGGAGATGGTGGCCTTTACCGCAGAACCCTTAAGCATAAGGGGGCATGAACTTAGTTATGAGCCTGGAGTAAGACCAGATCCAACAAAGGCATGGATGACTCTGGCAATCTCGAAGGAGGGTAGACAGTGACTGCAAGAATTAGCGCTAATCAACACTGCTTTTCACAGATTTTACATTTGTCCGCAGCACTTCCTGCATCCACCCGGATACATTACTTGTTAACAGTTGGATGGTCAAATTGCTTCCTTTTTTGACTTGGTTGACCAAGGCCTGCAGATGCACTTGGATCACTGTCCCATCACAGGCACAATAAGAGAGTTGGCCTTTTGAGGGGGGGATGAGATGCAAGGCGCTGTAGGGGCAAAGGGAAAGGGGAACTGGAGACAGAATGACTGATTACTCAGGGACCTGATTGTGGTAGAAACTGTTCGCGAGCAAATCAAAGCATACACTGCTGCCAGTTCACCAAATGCTCAGCTTTGCAACAGAAGCAACATATGATGAAGGGGTGTCTCAGGTGACCGAAGAGTGAAAGCTTAAAGGCTTTTACTTGTTTTATAATACATTGAATACTGCTGTTCACATGAAGCCACTGGTGCAGCAGCAGTTTATAAGCTCCACCAATTTGACCAAGTTTGACGAAGCGAATGCTTAGTTGCTTGAAGCCCCCATTGCTAAGCAAAGGTTGCTTTGGGCTATTAGTGCTCCAATAGCTCTATACCTAGATGGCTCCACAGTGACTTTCTATAAGCTTTTGCTCCCACTTGTTGGAGTTGATGACAGCGGTCTGTTACGTATTTCGATCCACAGAAAGTGGGGCCCCGGCTATGACTGAAAAGTCGATATCCATGATACCAAAGACAGGTATGTAGCCCCACTTTTTGCATGTACTTCTGTCCAATATCTTTCTTGATGAGGACATGAAAGTGTTCATAAGAATCATGGCTGCTAGGTTAGGGGACATTCTGCCCTATCTAATCCATGCTTCCCAAATAAGTTTCATTAAAGTGTGTGCCATACGTGAAAACACTTAGAAAGTCAAGCATATGCTTGATAATGCTAGGCAGGCAGAGAGGGAGGTTGTTGTGCTCTGCCTTGATGCCGCAAAGGCATTTGACCAACCTGCCTGGGGTTTTATGACAAGTGTTTTAGAGTCTGTGGGATTCCAGTGGCACTTCCTAAATGGGTTCAGGCCACCCAGCTTTGCTCAAAGGCAAGGATTTAGTTGAACAGGCGGCAAATGGAGACATGGAGAGAGATGAGGCAGGTCTGCTGCCTCTTACTCCTCGTTGCTTTTGTCCTGGAGCAATTTTTTTTTTTTGCAGAAGATGAAGGACTAGTCTAATATCCAGGAAATCAGGTCAGAGGGATTTGATTGTGACCGGAGGGACAGCGTTGTTACAAAGTCTACATTGTTCTGCTGGTCGGCGGTAGGCATCCAATACTGAGAACAGACTGACCCTGAATTTTCTTATATGTGCAGCTGAAATCTTCATCTTTTTACACTCTGCTAAAACCTCAGTAGGGTCTTGATGGAAACCTGCTGTCTTGAGTAGTGGGAGGTAGGATTGCGGCCCTACACTGTACTTGTTTGACTCTCCAGCTTCGTATAATTTGAGACACATCGGCTGGCTGCTAGATTTCTGTTCTGCATACATTTCGGAATGGTCAAAACTTAGTCTGAACTTGAAGTAGTGTTCAGATCACCCGAGACAGGGAGGTTTGAGTGTACCCCATCTCCTGTACTACTGTCAACCCTGCCGTCTGTGGTATATGATCGAATGGTGCCTTGGAAAATATTCCATCTTTGGTGCTTTATGGAACAGAACCTAGCATTCATAGCCTTATGGAAAGTCCCCTGGGTTCCAAACAGATTAACATGTATGCTTCCTGCTCACCAGGACCACACTGGAGGTCTGGAACTATGTGAGCAGAAAGATGGGGCTGATCGTACTATCAGCATCTCCCCTCTGCTCCAGACATACTGTATTTAGAAGCTTTCCAGTGTGGGGGAAAGGACGGAGAATGCTTATTTTAGATTGCGTGATCTCTTTAGTATTAGAGAGGTTAGGTCTCTTTCAAGGAATTGAAAAAAGAGTACATGCTCACTGAATTTAGAGTGATTTGATATCTGCAGCTGCTCTACTGGGTGAATTATACTTAGTTTAGGAGAGGTCCGACAAAAGACCTACCAGTTTTTAAAAGGTCCTGTTGTGTCTGTCTCCAATGAGACAGCTGGTGGCTAGAATTTATAGTGCCTTAATTCAGCAGCCCTGAACTTCTAAATACCTGTGCCAGTTGCAAATTGAGAAGCAATTGGGCATCTTTTTTTATGCCTAAAATTGGTCTAGCAGTTTCCAAAAGTCGACCAACTTTGCTAGGCATACCAGAAGAAGGTGTAAGTAAATACGATCTTGTATTGAAGACACGACATGCTGTCATGGCTACATACTATGTGCCATCCTCTGGAATTGCCTGAAAGTGACAGCTAATTGGTCTGAGATTTTGTAAGCTGTTCAGTACATAATGAAATCGCCAGTACAACGTGGTCCAGAGACTATCTAGCTAGAAAACCAGTCCAGTAAACATACCGGCTACACTCAGCCATGACATGCTCTCATAAAATGAAACGTGTTTTGAATTATGCTTGTGCTGTACTTACTTCCTTGACGAAGTCCTGAGGGATGAAACTGTAATCGTGATGAAGAGAAGGTTGGATTTGCAAAATGTGTAGAACAAAATGATATGAACATAATAAATGCACAACAAATGTTGTGGTCCTTGTGAGCCCCTCGGCCTTGAGACAATTAATTGGATGACCAGCATGCTTGATAACCTATACTATTGGGCATGAAGTGATGAGCACGAAAAAAATCAGCAGCTCCACATACAATTAATTCTTTTTAGGTCCAAGCCTACCAGACAGCGCAGCTAACAATATCTTAGGGACATTCTGAAAGGTTCCCTGGGAATGGATTCTGCCCATTGCTTACCCTTGGCCTTGTGTTTTGTTACTTACATTTGCTTTTTTTTTTTACTTGCTGGCTTTGTTTTAGGCTGTTCAGCTTGAGGTCATCTCTCCCATGGAGCATAGCCTATTTACTGTATTTTCCATGAGTGCTCACTTCCTGTAAACAGGACTCTATATATTATTTTTATCTTGTCACATTTTCCATGCATTCAAAACAGAGGTCAGATGTTGGGCTCTGCCTTCCAACGGAGCATGCTGTTTACTTTTCTTTCTCTGACTTCAAAGCGAGAAGATTTATGTGACAATCTTGCTTTGAAAGGAAAGGCTTTTTTCTAGCACACAACAAAATTTAAATGTCTGTAAATTAACTGTGCAGGTATTTCAGAATTTGAAAAGCATAAATGGAGCACATTTTTTGTAATTCTAAAGTGTGGCAGAAACGAATATTTTAATATGAGAAAAACAAATTAATACACTAGGTGATGACATTTCCACACCAATTGTGCAGTGTATAATTTGGTCAGGAAAACAATGTGTGTGCAAATCTAATGGTCCTTTCATTTGAAAATCTGTTGTCTGTAATGGCAGTATACTACCACATCATGCATACTCCACTCTACTCTATCCCCCGCCATTCTACAACACACCACTCCACGATACTCCACTCTGATATACCACTCTACGACAATCCCTTCCACTCCACGACACTTCACTCTATGGCACTCCACTCTGCAACGCTCCACTCTATGAAAGTTTACTCCAGTGAACGCCACAACACTTCACTGCGATCTATGCCACTCCACTCCACGCTACTCCATTCTTTGCTTGTTTTAAAGGAACCTTTCGTCCTCAACTATGTATTTAAATGAAAAGTCCACATTCTCTGCAGGACGTGAATAGGCAGTGGTGGGACTATGTATGGTCTAGTAGGGAGATTGTATTGTGGAAACAGTGTCTGCCCTTAAAAAGCAGTAATTTAGGGAGTTGATTATTAAGAGTTGCACAGATGTTCATTTGGCCCGCCCACAGACCTTTGTAGAGGTAAGTAAATCAACACAATGGTTTATACCACATGAACAACCACACACCGTATTATTAAATTACCCCACTAGTTTTCTTTGTCTTACAGAATCACATGCCCGCATAGTGGGCACAGTGACAGAATGCTTGAAGCAGCCCGAACAGACTACACTGCTTTAGCACGCATGCCTTGGTGACGCCATCATTAGAACAATCACGTCTTTAGCACACATTTGTTCTGCGCGCAAGTCGTAATAACTTGCCATAGAATGGGGCCGGATTTTGGAATAGTTTAATTTACTGTTCCAACTCCAGCGTAATTGGGACTTTGTCCTACAGGACTTTTCCCAGTGGCCTGCCACACTGATGGGGACAGGAGGCAAGTGTGAGTGGTGGTCCGTGGAGGAGGTTTGAGGGCGATGCTGATCTATGAGGTAGTTGAATAATTCTCCATGGATGGGATTGCAGCTGAAGTAATGGTCTGTCCCTTCAATACCCTACCTTTTTTATTTTTTTAAATGTTATTATTTTATTTAAATTTTAATACAGAACACAAAGTAAAAAAGAGATCAGAGACACTGTTTTGATAAGATCTTAAGCATAACAATCATTAATACAGCCCATTAAGTATTCTGGATGCATCCCAGCACTATACTACATAACAGTGAACATTACGGGCCAAGAACCCCTATAGAACATATCAGAAACTGGTATCGCAGAAAGACATTCCCAATCAGGTATAGCATCTCAGCACAGCACCACATCGAATCAAGAAATTGTATATTGAAAAGACCTGTAATGATCACAAAAACCTTCACGGCTAGATCTATTCACCTGTCGACCCCATCGGGACCTGCTCTTGAGCAGGGGCTGCCTCACACACAGTCATGTTCTTTAGAAGTCAGGTAAGTTTTGTACAATTCCCAAAAATTCTTAGAGCGATTACGTGGGGGAAGTAATTTACTATAGTTTTCAGTCTGCGTACTGCAGTATACCATGTCTCTAGGCCAGCAAGCCATAGTGGGGGTCAGACCACAGGACCAGCAGATTGCCACCATACGTCTAGCCATAAGCAGCCCCATGTTGACGAGCCTTCTGTTAGATTCTGGCAAGTGCAGGGAGTATCCCAGTAGTGCTAGCATAGGGGCAGGATTTAGTGTTTCAGCCATGATGTCCCCTAAGGCTTTGAAAATCAAAACCCAGAAGCTAGCAATCCCCGGGCACAACCATGCCAGATGAAAAAGTCAGCCTGGCTAGCACCACAGCGCTTGCAATCGGAGGAATCTCTCAACCCGTATCTATGCAATCTGTCAGGGGTGTAACACACCCTGTTAAGGAATTTGAAGTGGATCAGCCTGTGGCGGCTGTTCAGGGATATCCTTTTCGTGCTCTCGCAACAATACTTCCAAATTCCATCATCTATGTCTTTTCTGCCGGGCCAGTCTAGCTTTAGTATAATGATTAGCCCGGTAGCTCTGAGATAATTTATACAACTTGGATACAAATGTGTGACGACGATTCCGTTTTTATCATAAGTGTAAGGGCGGGTACATAAGACAGCTCAACCAAGTCACTACCCTGGATCTCTTTAAGCGATTGCCTCATTCTATGGAATTGAAATCTATTAAGCAGCGTATCGGGAAGGTCCTGCGTCTCCACTTCATCCCATGTCTTCACAACGCCCTATTCGGAAACATATCTCCTATCGTTGTAATGTTTATGGCATTCAGGGCTCGAGTAACCCCCCTGTCTTTGCATGCAGGTAGCCAGCGAAACCACCCCAGAGGTGCCAACCGGGAGTATAATATGGCTCCGGCCTGCAGCTTCAGTAGGTAATGTCAGGCATGTACGGTCAAATTGATTGAATCTAGAATACCGGTTCTGTGATCAGGTGGGTTGAATAAGATTGCTGGCAGAGGAAGCGGTGTTGCAACTACTTTCTCGATCTGTATATGTGGTGAGCTTTGCACGACCCTATAGTACAGGTTAAGGTCCGGAGTGCCTAATCCCCCCCCCATGTTATATGGCAGTGTAAGTATATCCCATCAGACCCGGGCATGTTTCTCGGCCCAAGCCAGCCTGAGTAGCAGGGATGTGAGCGTTTGAAAGAAAGAGCTAGGGAGGACCATCGGGATGTTAGCAAATAGGAACAAGAACCGGGGCAGCACAACCATCTTCATGATGGAGACCCTGCCAAGTAATGATAAAGGTAAACGGATCCAACATGCTACTTCATCTTCTAGTTTGCTAACTGCAACCCCATAGTTGTCTCTGAATACCACCTCCGAATCAGTGTGAATCTTGATCCCCAGATAACGCACCGATTCCGTTGTCCATTGCAGGGGGAATTCAGGGGCAAATTGAATGGTGTTGGGGGTGAGTGGGAATATGATCGATTTGGTCCAATTGACCTTAAGGCCAGACATTGCGTCAAACTTGACAACTTCGCGCAATACGGGGGACAAGGTCTGTTCAGGGTCCCTGATATAAAGCAGCGTGTCGTCCGCATATGTGGATATGACCAGCTCGTACCAAGGGAAACGTATACCCCTTTGTCTGTGGTACTCCCGCAGCGCACAGGCCAGCGGCACCGCTACCACTGCATAGAGTATAGGGGAGAGCGGGCATCCTTGCCGAGTGCCTCTAGTGATACGTATTGTGTCCGTGACCATGTCGCCAATCTTTTTTCTGGCAGTTGGGTTATTATAAAGGACGCCTACCTTTTGTAGAAAGATGCCCCCCAGTCCCAATCTAGCCAATACGTGGTTCATGAAAGTTCATTCGACCGAATCGAATGCCTTCTCCATATCAAGAAACACGGCGATTGCTTGCACATCTTGCCTGGTATGTTAAATTGCGCCGAAAACTGTTCTTAAATTGTACTTCAAATTTCTACTAGGAACAAATCCAGCTTGCTCCGGGGCGGCAAGCAGCGGAACGAGCGAAGTCAAGCGGTTAGTCAGTATTTTAGCATGCAATTTTGTGTTGACATTCAGCAGCAACAATAGGCGATACGACACATACTCTGTTGGGGATTTATCTGGCTTCAGTATGGCTACAATTAGTACCTCCCCATAGATGCTGGCATCTGACCGCTTCCGCTTATCTCTTCGAACAGAGTGCTCAAGTGTGGAATAAGTAGGTCTTTAAATTCATTATAAAAGGATACCGTTAGTCCGTCCACACCTGGAGCACTGCCAGCCCTCATCCTTGACAGCGCTGCCACTATCTCCTCTTGTTTTAGTGGGCGCAAAAGATATTCCCGGTGCGTGTTAGTCAGCCAAGGAAGTTTGATGTGCGCTAAGTGATCTAAAATCTCTGTCAAGTCACTCAGTTCTAGAGGCATATAGTGTAGTATAGTCGAAATCTGTTTGCAATTGCTGTTAGATCCGTGATAGGTACTCCTAACTCAGCATTAATTACTGCCACCCCCGCTGTCTCCCTATGCTTTTTTTAACAGAGAGGCCAGAATCGAGTCTGGACGCTAGCCTTCTTCAAACGTGCGGGCCGTCGCATATTTGTCTAAGTGTTTCAGTTCTGAGTCTGCTATTTCATGGTACTCTTTTAGCATCTCTTGGAATTCCTCCTGCAATTTTTCATCCGCATCTGCGAGGAACCTACATTCCAGCGCCGTTAGTGTCCCTTCTAGGTCTGTGAGTCTTTTTCTCAGCGCCCGAAGGACGCCGGAGTGTTAAGTCATAGTAATGCCCCTAATGTAGACTTTGAAAGTTTCCCAAACCACTGAGAAGGAATGAACCGACCCTATATTGTGCTCAAAGAAAGTTTATATCGCTTCAGAGATTTCAGATTTAAAAGTGGGGTCTAATAATGAGATGGGGGGGGGGGGCTGAAGCGCCAAGTTTAAGGCGGGACATGTTTACTTGGAGTCTCCAAGACCAGCAGCACCGGAGAATGGTCAGAGAAGGTGCGCGGAAGCACTACGCAGTCCCGGACCTGTGCATACAGGCTCGTGGAAGCCAGCCAATAGTCAATTCTAGTGTGTAGGTTGTGATAGGAAGATTAGTGTGTATATCCCTCCCCCTTTCAGAGATCTCGATCTCCAGACATCGTGTAAGTCTAGCTGCGTCATCGCCCCAATCAATACTCAGGCAGTTGCTGTGAGACTCCTGTCCGGGCCTCTAGACGTATCCAAATGCGGATCTAATACGCAACTAAAATCCCCGCCCCATAACTGGAAGGCATTCCCATAGCTCTGCATCTTTTCCATTATCATTCCATAGAACTTGGGGTTATCATACTTTGGACCATATATTTTGACTACGATCAAATCCAGCCCTTTCCTGCAGCATCTCGACATAACATATCTCCCCTCTGAGTCTGATTCTAATGGCTCCAATCGTAGTCCTGTCTTTGGGTAAACCCAGGTAATCACGCCTCCGGCATGAGACGAGAATCCCGCTACGTGGACATTACCCATCAGCCCACTGCAAGTAAGCATTCTACTGTTGATTGGCAAGTGCGACTCCTGCAATATCAATATTATGTCTGGTGAGGTTAGCCAGAATCTTCCTCAGCTTTCTATTATCATTCAGGACTCTAACATTCCAGGTCAAAGTGTTAATCCTACTAGTTTGCATCAGCCCCAAGTGATAAAGAGAAGTGCCAGTGTTCATGCAATGCTAGTGTCTGGGTGTCGTCTCGCGCGGTCATGTGATGGGGTGACCTATTCAAGAATTGGACTGTTATTTCTGTGACTGAGGTATAACTTTTAGCGTGTCTGAGTTCCCCCTCCTCCCACGCCATCCATACCCCAACTCTGCGCTGGCGGAAAACCCCTAACAAACCCTTTACTTCAACAATATAATCATAAACGATTATATCAAACAACAAATGCAAACAAAAAAATTCCAGTTTGTGGGTCACACTCATTGGCAGATGTTGCCTGAGCCCTGTACTCTTTAATGCACCAAGTGTGTCGCTTAGTCCGTTCGCCATCCTGCTTATAGTGTGCTTCATGCCCGCTTTGCTACAGCAGCATGGTATGACTTGAATCTTAATATGCGGGTCAATCTTTACGCAACCTGTCACACCGTTATTTATACAACGCTAAGCAACTGCACAGTACCCTTTCAGCTGCTAAGAGCCATTCACATCTCACTACGTTTACGCCAACTGCTCCTCTGAGTTTACTCAATTATAACATTTCCCGCTACCCCCACCAGACAACATTTTAACTGGCAAGGATATGAAAACCGCATTCAGTCCTGCTCCTCTAGTCCACTTCCATTAGCACCCTCATAAATCGGTGAGGCAGTATGGTGGGCTCTGTCCTTTGCCCATTCCTTCAGGGCTTTCTGCAGGATTGTAGGGTCGGTAAAGATGCGGGAGCGCCCCTGTCTGTTGACTCGCAACCTTGCTGGATATAACATCGCGTAGTCCAGATTTTGTTGACGTAATGGACTGTTCCCATGAGGCACAGGGTCAGACTGATTTGCATATGGCCATGTCTGAACTGGGGTGGTGGAGTGAGCTAAAGAATGATGATGGATTAAACCCAGATCAGTTGACTTGGGGTGAGTGTTTGATTTGCTCAAACGCTCCGTCCATCATCCCCTTTGGTATCGCTTTGTTCGCCCTAAGTTGGCAGGGTATTCCCAGACGTGTGTCCCTTGCTCACTTTGCCACTGGATTCAAGATAGCCTGGCTGAAGAGGGTTATGAACCCGAAACCGGTCCCAGGATGCTTGTTTCCGGTCCATGGAAGACATGGCTTGGCAGTTCGGGCTGGACTGTTCCCATGAGGCACAGGGTCAGACTGATTTGCATATGGCCATGTCTGACCTGGGGTGGTGGAGTGAGCTAAAGAATGATGATGGATTAAACCCAGATCAGTTGACTGGGGGTGAGAGTTTGATTTGCTCAAACGCTCCGTCCATCATCCCCTTTGGTATCGCTTTGTTCGCCCTAAGTTGGCAGGGTATACCCAGATGTGGGTCCCTTGCTCACTTTGCCACTGGATTCAAGATAGCCTGGCTGAAGAGGGTTATGAACCCGAAACCGGTCCCAGGATGCTTGTTTCCGGTCCATGGAAGACCTGGCTTGGCAGTTCGGGCTGGACTGTTCCCATGAGGCACAGGGTCAGACTGATTTGCATATGGCCATGTCTGAACTGGGGTGGTGGAGTGAGGTAAAGAATGATGATGGATTAAACCCAGATCAGTTGACTGGGGGTGAGTGTTTGATTTGCTCAAACGCTCCGTCCATCATGCCCTTTGGTATCGCATAGTGTGCTTCATGCCAGCTTTGCTACAGCAGCATGGTATGACTTAAATCTTAATATGCGGGTCAACTGCACAGTACCCTTTCAGCTGCTAAGAGCCATTCACATCTCACTACGTTTACGCCAACTGCTCCTCTGAGTTTACTCAATTATAACATTTCCCGCCACCCCCACCAGACGAGATCTTAACTGACAAGGATATGAAAACAGCATTCAGTCCTGCTCCTCTAGTCCACTTCCATTAGCACCCTCATAAATCGGTGAGGCAGTATGGTGGGCTCTGTCCTTTGCCCATTCCTTCAGGGCTTTCTGCAGGATTGTAGGGTCAGTAAAGATGCGGGAGCGCCCCTGTCTGTTGACTCGCAACCTTGCTGGATACAACATTGCGTAGTCCAGATTTTGTCCACGTAATTGCTTTTTCAGTGGCGCAAATTGTCTGCGCGCCTCCTGCACACGGGCCGTAAATTCCGGATAGAGTGAAATGACAGACCCCTCATATTGCAGTGATTGTTTCTCTCGGGCCACTTTCAGCGCCGCATCTCTGTCCCTGTAGTTTAACAATTTAGCGATGATAGGCCTCAGTGCTGCTCGGGAGGGGGGGGGGGGGGGGGGTCCCAAAGAGCGATGCGCACACATTACTACAAACATCATAGAGAATGTTTTGTGCCCCAGCAATGTCCACAAATAGTTCCATATTGCCACATTGGTGGACTCTGGAAGGTCCGTCATTCGTATGTTGCTTCTATGGGAGCAGGCTTCTAAATCCTCTGCCTTATCCCGTAGAGTCTACAGCAATTTTCCCATTTGCTTCTGCTAGGAGTCTAATTCTGTCTGGGCTTCCTCTACTTCCGTGACCCTTCATTCCGTCATGTCTTGCCTTCCTGCTTGCTTATCCATGCGTTCTGTCAAGCGGTCCGTGCGTTGCGCTATGGAGTCAATGTTACTGTCAATAGTGACAAACTCTTTTGCAAGCTGTTTTGCATCGCGGCTAGCATGGAGCGGATATCTCCTTCCAAAGGATCTGGTTCTTCTGCGTGCACATTCAGGCCCTCTTCTGGATCCTCCTCACGAGCCTAGATTTGCGCTGTTCGAAGTGGAGTTTTGGCTGCATCTTATCAACCTTTCCCATGGTCACTGCGGCAGAGTTTCTGCTGCTCCTCCAGTTGCGTCCCCGTGCACCCAACCAGGCCTCTACGTCACACCACTATGCTTCACAGCTATCTGCCGCCACTGATTTCACCAAGTGGTAGTGACTGTGGCCACCAGTAGGTACAACGTCGTATTGAAGTCCTATCCGGAGGAGGCCACCCAATACTATTTCCGTTTGGTATAAGCACTATCAACACTCCAGACACGATGGTCGTCTCCAACACACCAGCTCTGCCTCAGGCAATCCCCGTTGGCAGTGTGGCTGAGTGACTTCTGTCCCAACAGCAGCGTCTCGTATATTCCAGCTAGTATCCAGTTCCAAGTTCAGCTAGTGGCGTATTGTTCACCAGTTCCCCACCGCGTCGCATAAATGTCAGCCAAATGTAGTTTGCCGTCGCGTGGTCAGTTATGCGCTGCTATTTATTATGCGCTAATGGTTCACTGATTGGTTTAGATGTTGGGCTGAGGATGCCAGAAGTCCGCCTCTGTGTGGTGTGGGTTATAAAACATATCCCCTGTTCTCGACTGGATGGCTTTCTTAAATGTCCGCCCGCGCAAACTGTCTGCCCAGGGAAGAGGACTGTAACGAATATGCTGTCAACTCAGGAGAGAATGTGAAAGCCCCAAGGACAGTTCACACAGCCAGACAGTCGTTTAGTGAAGGTACGGTGGTGCAAAGTGTCTTTGGTTAGAAGCCAGGCACTGGCCGTGTTAGCTGAGCAGCAGAAATCTGCTGTTATCTGTTTATAGATAGTTCACCTCACCTCAGCTTTGCAGTGCGGATCGCTTTCGTACATGCATCAGCGTAGGTTCCAAAATGACCGCGCCCGGCCATCCTGCGCTCTCTCAGGCCGAGGAGTAGCTGCAAGACGGGCCGGAGGAGAGGGAAGGATCTCGAGTCAGCGGTATCTTGCGCAGCCAGGCGCGACACCTCACTTTGCCAGGCTACGCATAGTCTTTACCAAAACCCGGGCCTCTCCTTAAGCATCTCGTCTTCAACCCCGCGAAGTGCGATGCTTGGCACTCCGCGGCAGGGGCTCCAGCAGCGATCATTACCTGACGTTGCCTAGCCGCACCTCCGCAGTAGTCTGGCACTTTCCCCAGACCTCCGAGGTAGCAGGTACGGAACGCTGTGTTATGGACGACGGCACAGGTGGTATTTTTTATGTTTTCCGCTTGCAGGTTCTCTGGAGGGAGTGGTGACTAGGCCTGGGCGGTAAATTCCGTTCGCGGAATTTGCGTAATTTCGCGTTCCGCGGAGAACGCGAAATTGCCCAAAAATCTGCGTTCCGCAACTTCGCGAAATTTTTTGCTTGTTCGCGTTCTCAATATGCGTGTTCGCGAGATATTTCACCCCGAGCACGCAAGCAGCGATCACGAACAGGAAAAAAGTATCGCGAACAAGCAATTCCGCGTGTTCGCGGAATTTCTGCATGTTCGCGGAGATTTTTTACCATTTCGCGGAGATTTGCGTAACGCGGTTCCGCAAATTCCGCCCACCCCTAGTGGCGACCCCTCGCTACCTGCCAGTTATCTGCTCGCGTCTCTGCTCCAGGCAACGAGGCCCAGGGTTGAGCCTCCTCATCGGTCTGCAGCTCTGATGTTTGTAGGTTGTCGAGGCGGGTACAAAATGGCGCGTTATGTTCTTGCGCACTCCGAATCAGATGGCTACTTATGATCTTTCAAGTGGTCAGCACATGTGACAGATAAATGTAGGACGAAGCTCTCAAACTATGCGGCCATCTTGGGCCCAGGCAAGCCCCGCCCCTCTCCTTTCAATATTCTTCCTACCTACCACCTTAGACTAGCAAGTCTGTGCATCTGAAAAATGGGTGGGATGGGACATTACCTGAGAGTTTGGAACAGCCATGTGGTGTTTGGTGGGGTTGTCCATGTGGACATGTCAACTTCCTGTGATATTCCACTGAAGGGAAAGTGGCTGATGCTCCTGGGCTTGGGAGGTTAGACGGTGGAAGTGCACATTTAAAGGGCACACCACTGGACAGGGAGAAAGATGAGGGAGTGGTCTTTCTGAGGGCAAAGAAGGAAACAACCTGGAACATGAGTGTACACTGTATTCTGGAAGCCGTGGTGTTTTTTTTTATGGGGGTTGGATTTCTGGCAGCTGACCTGCTACTGTCAAACCTCTTTTATTGTCAGGAAGCAGATGGTTTAATCGGAGGTCTGCTGCCCTCTTGCTGGTGGAACAAATCAAACCAGGATGGAACCGGACTTCATGGCAGAACACAGTACCCATAACCCCTAGAAATGGCGTAGAGCTCTGACAAAGAAACGAGAATTCTAAAATGTCTGGTTGTTGCTGCTTTCTATAAGAACGTTCTGGCCAGTTCTTGTTTTTAGGAGAAGAGTCCTTTCTGTTCGGTGAGTTGCACCCAGTGCTAATTTATTGAAACTGGAAAGCACAATGTAATCTTTTAGTTCCATCAAATCACAGTCTGAGTTCTGTACTCCTGTAGGAGTAGCATTATGTATTGGATATGTGCAAGGGAGACCTAAATTGCGTAGCCAAATAGTGAAAGACCTTTTTAGAATAGTCTAGTTAAGTGCATCATCACTTTTTAGATTGTTTTGTGTTATAAAAGTGCACTTAAATACTTTTAGAACAATACCTAGCAGCGGCCATAAATATAAAAGAAATACTTTTTTTTGAGGCGGTAATGGCCAGTGCTTCGAGGGAGAAGCCGTGCTTTACCAGAAAGCCCTGGTTGTAGACCGCTGTAGCAGGACTAGTATTCATCGTATTTCAGCTTCTCTTCAGATCCGTAGGTGAACAATGTGTAAGGGGTCGTGAAACCATGCATGAGCATGCTACATGGTATCAGAATGTTGTCACCACATATTTGTTTGCTGTCCTTGGGCTATTCTAACAAACAGTTCAGAGTAAATCCATGAATCAAATTTTTCTGTTAATTGGTGCCAAATGTTTGTGCTAATATACACCTTCTTTGCCCTCTCTTTGTTATAGGAGGATATGGCAGCCCACGTCGGTGCCTCACGAACTCCACAAGAGGTAATGGACCATTATGTAAGCATGTACATCCATGGGAATCTAGGGAAAGCCTGCATTCCTGATACTATCCCTAACCGGGTGACTGACCACACGTGTCCTAGTGGCGGTCCTCTTTCCCCCAGCTTGACCTTACCTCTGCTTCCTTTAGACATAACTGTCACTGAGCAGCAGCAGTTAGCTTATATGCCACTTCGGGATGACTATGAAATTGAGTACGATAATGAAGCAGAGACTCTTATCAGTGGACTTTCTGTGAACTATGATGACGATGATGTTGAAATAGAATTAAAACGGGCCCATGTGGACATGTATGTCAGGAAACTAAAAGAGAGGCAAAGACGAAAGTGCATCGCCAGGGATTATAATTTGGTTCCTGCCTTTTTGGGGAAGGAAAAGAAGGACAAGGAAAAGCCTGCAAAACGTAAAATTTCAAAAGAGGAGAAGGAGCTTAGGTTAAAATTGCGACCTCTTTATCAGTTTATGTCCTCAAAGGAGATTGAAGATTTCTTTGAAAATGTTCATAAGGAGCGCATGCTTCGAACAAAGATCCGCGAACTGCAGCGTTATCGAAGGAATGGAATCACTAAGATGGAGGAGTCTGCAGAGTATGAAGCTGCCAGGCATAAACGGGAAAAGAGGAAGGAGAACAAAAGCTTGGCCAATTCCAAAAGAGGGAAGGAAGAGGGCAAAGATGGAGAATTTTCCTCCATTGAGAATTTGACTGGTTTTGAATTGTTGTCAGATAGAGAAAAGGTGCTTTGCAGTACTTTGAACCTCAGTCCTGCTCGCTACTTGACTGTAAAAACTATAATTATTAAGGACCATCTTCAAAAAAGACAAGGTATACCATCTAAAAGTCGCCTTCCTAGTTATTTGGACAAAGTTCTTAAGAAAAGGATTTTAAATTTTCTAACAGAAAGTGGTTGGATATCCAGAGATGTATCGTGAAGGCTATGTTGTGGGGACACAATGGCCATAAGCACAAAAGGTTCATCTTCCAACAGTTTACTTCCATCTCCAATTGTGTTTCACATTTTTAAACACTGGAGAAGATGTTATTTTTCTTGCTGTTCAAAAATGTAGCAGTTTGTAAATATGCAAACATAAATACTATACATGTTTGACTTCCATAAGTTAAAAAAAAAACTCTCTCCAAATTAACCTAATGTAAAAGATACGATTTGTAGTTGTTTTTGCACAAATGAAATTTTTATAAAAAAAAAAAAATGTTGATTTATTGCTACTTGTTATTTGTGTTTTGCTGCTGTTCGTACAACTTGCATTTCGAGGAAAAAAAAGATCTTGCAGTGATTTTTAGCAAACGTTGTAGTTTGTTGTTTTGAAACGTATTTCAATTTCCCCATGGAATATTATATTCTCTATAAAACACACATTTGTTTCAGAAACCTAGTCTTTTTCCCATTCAAAGCCATCTTTTCGAATTTCATACTTTAAAACAAATGCTGGTTTAAAGTTAATGAATACAAATTCATTTTGGCTAATCCCATATTATAAAGTAATTACTGATTTACTTCACAGGCTACAATTACTATTGTAAAAGCATTCATGTCAGAAACTTAGTTTATTACCCATTCATCGCCAACATAGCTATCTTTACTACTTTAATAAAAATGTTGGTTTAATGTTGGCGAATAGAAATTCATTTTGGCCAATCTCACATTGTAATGTAATTACTGCTTTACTTCACAGTTTACAAGTGCTATTATATTTAGATTAATGACCAAACAAGATTTTTTTGAATCCTTAGACAAGAGCAAAAGCAAAATTAAAAAAATATACAGGTAATCCTGTTTTCTGGCTCTTATATTCAGGCTTATAGCTTGGCCTTCTTGGCCTCAATGTTTTTATGCTACTTAAAGAGGAAACACTTTGACAGCCATCTCCACCTACCTGCACACGTTTTCTTAGATTGGCTCCTATTTGTGTTCAAGGCGATAGAACAAATATTGCACTTCAATCTGGGCGTGTGCTTTCACTGCCATTCCTCATTAGAGGAGACCACTATCTACAACTGTGGATTACTGAATGTTATTAATTCCATAATACGATTCTTGCTCTGTTGCTTCAATATCAGAATTGTTTTAACTTTTGAGTGATTGAAGGGAAACCGATGTTAATAATTTGGGTATAGTGACATAAAATACATTTGTATGCGATGAATTCAAAGGTATTATCAGGAACATCAGGCATGGCTAGACCTCCTTTATCTACATTGGAACCCTGTGTTAGGTGCTTCAATGGTATCCGCACCCCTTGCGTTTCTGGGAGTCTTCAGAACTGCTGGAACAGGCTCCTCAGCCAGGGACCTATGAAGTTCTCCTCACTAGGCCTGTGGCAGCCATAGTGTCTGGATATCAAAAGTTTGATTGATTTACTAGAGTGGGTTGATGGTTAGAACTTCCAAAAGCCAAGTCATCTCTGCGCTGTTAAATATCACACCTAAATTTGGCAAAAGAATTGCGGTTTTAGGGTAGTTTGCTAGAAGATTCAACGCTAAGTTCAGACTTCCTTAAGATGAAGGTTCTATCATATCTCTTCAATCTGTCCACCTTCCCATAACTACCCAAACCTAATCATGCATAGTGTTGGCACTCAGAAGAAGTAGAGACTCGTTAATGTAATTTCTTATCCTTTGTATAGGAGTTAGAACAAACTCCATCTACAGGAAAAAAGTTATGCGTGTATTAAGACTACTTTGCTATATTAAACTGTAGCATATAGCTGTTGAAGGGCCTGACCAAGTTACTCTGACTGATACGCTAACTGACATTCTGATCAAGGTAGGCCCTTGACCATGTACTTGAAGAATAAATATTTTGCATGGCTATTTAGATGCCAACAAGAATCTGATATGCCAGTCCGATTTGTCCTCTTTCAGCTTGAGTTTGGCACCTTATGGTTGCACACCAAGATTAAGATAACTGTTGTGGTTTCTTTGAGGAGATACCAGTGTATTTGCTGCTCCAGCAAGCCTCTTCTCTCCAGGGTGTCATAAGCTGTCAATGCATATTATATGAACTCCACCATAGGTGAACAAAGAAATTCTCTGGTGCTGGCCCAAATAGCATCTCTGAATAGGAAGGGCTTTCCATCTGCTGTGGAGGTTTGCGACACGTCACAGTTTTCATTTCGCTACCCTCAACGCCACCACTGCATGGTTGGGCATCTGCGTTGAGAAGTCTTCCCATCCTGATATTAGGGTATGTCTTAGTTAAATTCATCAGTTGCGGCACTGAAAGAGAATGGGTCTACATTATCCCTGTTGGCCCCTGCCAGAGTTGTGGTTGTAGGGTAAACTCCAAGTAGAAATCTCCTTACTCTGTGCAGATGCATTGTTTTCCTTTGTCCCACTCATCTCTGCATCTATGTTGAGTTTTAGTCAGTAAGGTCCCATCTTCCTAACAGTCTGAAGCTGAAGGCAATTGCTTCAGGGATTTTAGCCTTATGGAGAGCAAGAGAGTTAGTCTACACTAACTTTAACTTTGTGAAGTTTTCTTTTAACACACAGGACTGAACACACGCACTAGTTTTGCTTGTAGGGAATGGTGTTATTGATGTAAGCTTTTGGAAAGAAATTACATTTTTCTACCTACTTACTAGATTGAGGTGTGGGCATAAAAAAGTTCAGACAGCTGCAGCAGACTAGTTTTGTCAGCACAGTTGTACGGTGACAAAACGTTTTGAGTTCTGGAGAAAACAAGCACACCACTGTTTTAACTTCAGACCCCCTTGGAATAACGTTTGCACATGTTTTCCCATTGGCCCTCTCATTCCTTTATTGATTTGCAAATTTCGAGTAGCTATGCATGCCCAGTGGTTCTCGTCATCTCAGTAGTTTCTGATTCTTAGATCTGTGGGAGTTAAGGAGTACTACAGAGTGGAATCCCCTGTTTGAGAAGAAGGGCTTAGTCCTCTGGCTTTTCCTTTAGGGGTTGGAGTTTAGCCTTCCTTTTTTTCCTGCTTTCTAGGGGCATTCCATTGTATCAAGATTTCACAGGTCATCAAGGAGCAATTCTCCATGCACCAGTACAAAATGATATCACGAGTGGCTAATACTATTTTCAACACGTATAAATATCCATGCAACAAACATATGGTTTCTCACACACGAATAGAACAATATTGAAAAGAAAGATTCAAGCATTTTTTTCAAAAATGAGTTTATACCATGGAGGTTGTGCAGTATTACTTAAGTATAATGTATTCATATTTTGTTTTTATTGAATGTTGTAATTATTTCTGTGAATTGTAGTGCTCGTAAGTCCAGATCAGAACATTGATTTATGTCCCCATTTATTCAATGTTTGTGTGTTCACAGAGCAATCAATTAAGTGGTATTTGTATAGCGTGGTTAATCACCCTGAGGGGGTATCCAGGTGCTGTGCTGCAGGTATCCGTTGAAGAGCCAGGGCTTGAGTCCCTTCCTGAAGTGGTTCAGCGAGTGTGCGGAGGTGGAGGGTGATCCAGGCTTTGGCAGATGAAAGTAAATGGACATTACAAGAAATAGCTTGAAATCACTGTCATGCTCTGACAGGTTTTCTTCTTGCTCCGATTTAGTGACCAAATAGGAGTGGATAATTTAGATCCCATGCTCGTTAAATCCTGTACTCCACAGGTGGCATGGCTAATGGATTCCAATGCTGATGTTAGAATACCTTTTTTGAGTCAAAATACTTAGCCAAGTTGTTTACTGTTTTTTTGTCCGCTCTCTGCATGAGCATTTTAGGGATGTTTGTCCCATGACTCTTTATATGTTATTTCTAAGGGAAGCCCTTAACCTGAGAGAATTGCATGATATTTCACTTAGGTGGTGTTAGCATTTCATGCAATATCAACATTGCTTTGGAAGTATGATTGACTTCAACCATCTGGCATAGCTTTTTTTTAACATTTTGATTTCAGCCACAGGAATGATGTCGAGAAGGCTGACAGCTTTTAAGCTTAAAGTATTGTCTAATGTTCTGTTTAATTGAACGTTCTCTGTATCTAACTGCCAGCTGATATTGCCCTCAGGCTGGGAAATCTAAATATTCCAGGATATAAAAAGACGATTTGTACCCATTTCTAATATGGGTATTTTGAAAGCTGAGAATTATCGGTGATAATCACTACCTGCTCAGCACAGTAAAAAATCAATAAGTCGGTCAATGCAGAAATGAATGGTTGCTTCATTTTGATCTCTTGGTGGCGTTTTTAAAGTTGATCAATAACTTTCTCTCTATTGGATTCCCTACATCCTGGCCTTATGAAAGTGAGTGTAGATTAATAACTTGCAGCAAGAGGATTGAATTTTCAGAGCTTTTTTGTGAGAAATGTAAGCCCTGATTGGGTGTAAATTATTCCTGAGTTCACAGACTGCCTTCACCAAGAATTTGGTTGTGGCTTGCTCCTAAATGTCCAGCAGTAATACCTGCTTGTTCAGACTACATTCTCAAAACATTTATCTGTAAGTAAGCATACTCGTAGATTTCATGAGTAATTAAGTCTTATGTCTGGAGTAAGTATACGCATAACGTGGTTTGTGAATTTGATGTGTAAATTCAGATATCATTCGAAACGGGTGTTATACAGAAATTCTCATACAAAAAGCTCTGTGGACCAGGCCCGCACTAACGGACCCAGTAGGCATTGGTTTATGGACTGGGCAGAATTGTTTTTGAAATTGTCTATTTTCACATGTCCACAGCCCTAAAGTTTTGAACCTGGACTCGCAAATTGAATAAAATAAATATTTTATTACGAAATGTCCCATGGCACAAAAAGGGATGTACTATCTGCATCACTCTGAAAATTACTTCCTTTTTATTCAGGTTTAAGCAAATCTATATCATCAAGATTTCTGGAAAAAGAGTTGGCCTTCGTTCCAAGGTAGCAGTGTGAAAAATGCATTTTAATGGTTTAGGCTTGCTCAAACCAGCAGTGCTTAGTGCAGCAACTCTGCCATAAATGACAATCTTGACTTCCTGCTGTCCTTCCGTGGGCATGTTTTCTAATGCATCATGCTGGCTGTATTGTCAAAATGAGTGGGCTGATTTTTTTAAAATATATGTATCGCCGAAACGCGTAGACTGCCCCCTTGTTGCAATGGTGATGAAATAAACTCGTTTGAAAACTGGCCGCCCGAAAGTGCCGTCTATGATTCCCTAAGACTTGGAATAAGAAAATAGTGGGATTGTGGAGAAATACATAATTTTTTTATTTTTATTTTTATTTTGCAGAAGTGGAATACAGCTCTATTGTCATCTAGGTTTGCCCCAGGTGCTGCTATAATGTATTAACTTTAAATTGCAATATATATATTCCATTACAGAGCGTGAATTGTCATAATACACATGTTCTCTTCACATCTCATCTGTGAAGTAACAAAGCAATAATGTGGGTTTTACTAATGAAATTCTGCATTGCACCTACCATTGTTAGTAAAATAGTCTGGAAAATTTGTACGATAACTTTATAAATCTCAGGAAATGTTTTCAAATGTGAAGCTAGCAAAGTTTTCTCTATAGAATATTTATTGGTTTCTGCCCTGTTCATCTTTTTCTTTGTCTCTTGACTGATCTCAGCCAGCTCTTTAGCACTACATTAAAACTACCTACGAGAATGGCCACAATTTCAGTGTTCGTGTGTGTTGTTTCTTTACACAATTTATTTTTTAAAAGTACGGTATAGAAAAACAGAAGTGTGGGAAATGAGCGGTCTTGTAAAAGAAGCCATACTAGAAGAGGTCTAACCCAAACAATATCAATGCCATAGTTGTGGGAAATATCAAAATGTGTACATGAAGAACTGGAACTAAAGTACTAGTGGCATGTCTATGCATCAGTTGTAACATTACTTTTGTAACCTATTTTAAAGTGTACTCTGCTTGATAGAATTATTTACGTAGTTTTTTGATAATTAATAAAAACTACAATGCTGGTATGGTGTTTGCTCACACACTCGCGTAACTGCACAAACATTAAGAAAACTATATGATAATAGTAAAATAAACCTCATAAAAGAATTGACTCATGGGAGAGTTACAAACGTTCAAAATAGTTTGCTGTTATTACTCTTGCAAGTTTTTAAATAAAAACATTTAAATATTTGAAAAGTTTTGGTACTTTATCTAATTGGTTTTTTTTCCACATAAATTGTGAGTTTTGGTTTTCAGACTCTTTGTGAAAGAGCAGATCTTCAGCTACTAGTATGTTTAATGTTTTCAAAACTTTCAGTGAACAGTTGTGCATGTGTCCCTCTGAAACCACTAAGGTGGGTTACGTGCTATCTACCAAATTGAATGGTGGGTCCAAATGTTCTCAAAAATTGCCTTTCAGAAGCAGCCCTTCAACATCACTCAAGAACTAAATAAAAGCAGTACAGCTTATATGTATGCAGTTGAATATTGGCAATTAGCTGTATCTTTTGGCTTCTGCCAATGTATAGAAGGAACGCAACCCGTGTAACCAATTGTTCAAACGTTTCTCCCATTAAATGTCTCTTCCATTGAGGCTGATACCTTTGGTTAATTTTTCACCAGCGTGGGACCTATAGTTTGAATTTCAAGAGGTTTTACATCAAAGACTGATACTCCTGCCATCAGTTAATGCTGGGTTTGAAAAATGCAGGCTCCTTGCTGTGGTGGCTCCCCTGTTAGTGTTGTGCCTTTTCTATTTATGGATAGCTTTGTGTTCTTTAGTGAAACATAAGGTACCTATTGCCTTTGGAATGTGAGATCTGTGTGTAGCACAGAGAGGGTGGACTCCTTTTTAAGCCACTTTTCTGACTGATCTATGCTAGCTTGCTTGCTTACTGATTAAGCAGCTGTTCTACTTTAGACACTCCAGAAGGCATAATGTCCCCTGATTGTGAGCGGCTCTGGTGCTGCTTGTTTAAAGGGTGCATATAGGATAGCTGGCTCTTCTTCTTTTTTTTTTGTTTTTAAACCGATTTTTATTGAGGTTTAGTAAACATACAGTTAAATCTGTGGTCGTCAGGATGCACAAGTGAGCAAATCAACATACAGTACTATAGCAAACATGACAAGCAGGGCACAAAGTCATGCTCAGCCCCTACCCAGTACTCGTGATGCAGCTCAGTCCATCAGCATGTTTGACCCAGTCCAATGAGGCGAAGCTGCAAGAGGAACTCCTGATCCCCTCCCATACCCAAAACACCCCCAACATCGTCCCCCTCCTCCCAACCACCCGCGCAAGCATGTTGCCAGATACCGCAGCATCCAGATGGCAAACAAATCTCCCACACCACCTATCAGTCTCCCTACCTCAGAGATCGGGGGCAGCGCGGGGATCAGAGACACAGGGGGAAGCCTCCTATCATACTCGCAGGGGGCGCAGTGCACATTCCACTCCCACAGGTGGGCAAGGTCGTTCAAGGGGCCCGTTCCACATCCCTCCCAATAAGGGTATCCTCCTCCAAAGCCGGATGCTTGACCAGTTCCAGGAGTGCTACCCATGCCTGGGCCATTTCCAATGATTTCTCACTCCCATTACGCTGAGCCATACAGAGCCTATAGTTCCCCTCGCTTTCTGCCCATTTCACCAGCTCTTTATTCCAGCGCTCTAGACTAGGCCCCTGCCTCGTTTTTCAGTGGGAAGTAAGATCTCTCTTAGCCAAGACCAACCCTAGGTCAATGAACCTGCTGGTAACCTTAGTTTTGGCAGTGTGGGGGAACTAATGTAACAAGCTGACCCCTGGAGTCACAGCTATCTCCTTCTCCGTCACAGCCAGCAGAACAGCCATCACCCCTCCAGAAGTCTCCCACCCATGGGCATTCCCAAAACATGTGGAGAAAACTCACCCCTAACCTGGGTGCACCGGGGACAAGTGGTCTCCACCCCAAAGTATTCAGCAATTTTACCAGGTGTGAGGTAGGCCCTATGAAAAACATAGAATTGAATGAGCTGAAAGCGCGCATTCCGTGAACATTTCCATGGCCGCTCCACGATCATCTCCCATGGTGTGTCTGGTCGCTGGCTCCCTCTTGCTCTATTTCCGGCATGTCATCCAAAACTCATGGACTGGTCTTTCGGGTTCCTAAGATTGGTAGTGGAGATATTGTTTGGTGCGATACAGCATCCGTGCATGGGGATATGCACCCAGTAGACGTGAGGAGATGACAGATCACCATTTTAACCTCAGTAGGTCTTTTCTTTGAGATTGATGAGGAGAATTTTGTAAAAGAACCACTCTCATCCCGCCAACCCTAATCACTAAAGTAGGAAACTCCTAGTTATTGAGTCAGATCGAATACTCACCCTGAACCCCGCCCCCCTCCCCCTCCCCCCGCCCCCGCCTCCCCTCGGCACTCCTCCCTAATCCTCTGTTAGATTTCTTAACTAGATTTGTACTACTGTGTTTGACAATCCACTGAATTCACCCTTGATCCTGCTTGGGCAGAACAGTATTCAAACCCATGTATGCCCCCTGGTTGCTTATTCTGCTTATTACAGGCGTTTAATTTCACCAAAAAAAAACTGTGAAAAATTATATTGTATCTGACATTTTGAAAATGTGTTGCTTTCTTTCTCTTTGCTGTTAATTATATGCTGATAACTCAGGTTTACGCTTCTTTCACTGATTTTTTTTTTTCTTTTCTTTTTTTCTTCTCCTTCTGCCTTCATTACTTGCACTGCAAACATTGGAACCACTTAGATACAGGCTCAGTTTAGTAATGAGTTTGATAAAAACTTGACAAGACACCCAACAAAGTGAACAAATACTGGTTAAGCAGACAGCCCACCCCAACTACTAGATGTTGTTAATTTGTTAGGCTTTAGCCATGGAACTGAGACTTGATATCTAATCCCAGCTCTACCACTTTGACATAGTAGCTGGTAATAACCATAGCATTAAGAATATGGGCATAGCCCTCAACAAGGTAATTTCATGGAGAGTGCCATCTTTTTTTTTTTGATTTTACAAAGACCTTTATTGAAAGTTGTGCACATCAAGTTACAAGGTAAACAAGCAGTACTTCCGCAAATTACATGGAAAAGTAGGGAGGCTGGTGTGACGAGGCAAGATGGCGGCCATGAGCACTGTTGTGCGAGCTTGAGCTCCTGGAGCTTCCCCCCCCCCCCCCCCCTGCCCCACTTACCGCGCATCGAGGAGACATCGGCTGGGTTTGTGTACTTCATGCTGGCTCTGAGGTGAAGCGGAGTGTGGCGCTGGTATGCTGTTGAACGCCTGCTTGGTCTCTCGTGTGGTTGTCTGCCGGCTTGTGCAGCGGACTTCCAGGTATGCGCACACCGCCAGGTGTAGAGAGCGGATGGTGCCGGCGAAAGGAAGGCTCAACGCTTAAGAGAACGGCGCTGCAATGCCCCTGATGGCTGGACATGACAGAGCATGAAATATCATGGATATCTTCGACAGCACGGCAGGACGAGATCTAGAGGGCAAAAAATTGATCCCAACTGTGGGGAAAAAAGAACAGTACTGGCGTGGAGGGCGGTAAGAAATCTGTCCCCGCTTTATTTTTGACGGGGAAAGTAAGGAAAAAATATTCCTCTCACTCCTGTTAATCCTGAACTTGTGTTTAATATGGGTAAAGATACACAGAGGGAGAACTCTCCTTCGGATTCTTTAGCTAACAAGGTGGGGGCCACAGGCAGCACCCCCAGGTGTTCATCAAAAGAGGGGGAGAATGGAGGTAAAAATGCTGAAATGGCTGCAGCAGGGGACATCTCCCTGGGGTCATTAAAAAGGGCGGAGAAGGGAGGAAACAGTGCAGAAACAGCTCCAGAGAGAGGGGATATGACAACCAAAAAAAAAAGAACGGTTGAACAAGATTTAAGGAAAGAGAATGATTCTGGGGACCCTCCCTTCTACTCTATGTCTGACCCCTCGGATACCTCCGGGGATGAATCAGACCTGGATAAATACAAGGGAATCGACTCACCTGGCTCTCCGGAGAGCAAGATCAAAAACCGTGCGCAAGCGGGGCATGTAGTTGCAGGCACAGGTTTCCATTTCGCTGAGTGCGTAGATTCCTTCCAATGGGATTATTCGTTTATGGCGGAGACTGAAATGGCCAGTGGGATACAACCTAATTTTGATGTTATTGAGAAACCTGAGGACATCTCCCTGGCTGTATTTACCAGAGCATAATGGCCCATAGGGAGGAGACCCGCACAGAGAGCCAGCACACGCAAGGGGCTTGTCGCAAACTTCAGAATTCAGTGCGGAGGATTGTGAAATCATGTTCTGAGTTTGCTGACCGGTTTAATGAGGTTGAGACCCGTATATCTAATCTGGAGGATGAACTTGCTGCACAGAAAGCAACAACAGAAGCCTTGTGCTCCGCTAAGGATGACACCCTCTGGAAAATCACTGATTTGGAAAATCGCCTTCGGCGCAATAATCTCAGAGTGTTGGACATTCCTGAGGGGGCCGAGGGGCAAGATGCACGAAAATTCATTATCGAACTCTTCTCTGAAGCCTTCCCTGGGCTAACCCAATGGGATTGGAGCCGGGAGATCCAGAGGGCACACAGATTCCCATTTGTTCAGTTTAATAGACCTGGCCAGAACTCTGCTAGACCAAGGGCGATTTTAATATCAGTAAACACCTTTCTGGCGAGAGAAGCAATATACGATCTGGCGCGCCCAGACTGAAAGAAAACCGGGAAGGGGACAGAGTTTTTTGTGCGCCCTGATTATTGCCCTCTAACTGTAGAAAAAAGATGACAATTACGCCAGCTCATCACTCCATTTTGGGACAAAGGGGCACAAGCCTTTTTGCTGAACCCAGCTAAGCTCAAAATCATCCATAATGAGCATGCGCGGTTTTTTGCAGCTGAATTAGCTGCCAAAGAGTATTTGCAATCCTTGTAAGAAAGGAAAGTGGAAAGAAAAAAATATATATAATATAAAGCGAAGGAAAGGGGGAGAAAAGGGGATAAGATGCAACATGGATTCCCTCTTTCTCTTCATGCACTTACCACACTGTTAAATTGTTTTCTATTTTTTTTCACTATGCATAGTGGTGGGGGGGGTGAATACTTTAGTGGTTAAAGCACTGGGTGGCGCAGAAAAGTTCGGGGGATGAGAAGCTTGACCCATCTCGGAGACTCTGTCTCCAAGCCTCCAGTTTGGGGATGGGTGGGGGCGGGTCACGGCATCAGCAGAAGCTGTGTATGGGAGAGGCGGGGGGGCTGGGGGAGGTAAGTTGGCGGGTGTTAGGCGGGTGGCACTAGTAAAAATAATATATGATGGTACTTTGAAGAGAAACAGGAAACTCAATGATTCTAGGCACACAGTCTATAAGCACAAAGATACAGGGAAGATATATGGATAGTGGCATACATGGTGGTATTCGGCTTTGTTCCCTGAACGTAAGCGGTTTGAATGATCATAATAAAAGGCAACGGGTTGCAAATGAACTACGGGTGCTCCAGACAGATCTGGTATGCATTCAGGAAACTCGTATCCCATGGGCCAAAAGAAAATTATTGGCGGAACTTGGTCTAACAGTATTAGTATCTACTGAGCAATCTACCACTACGCGGGGAGTAGCGATATTGGCTAAGAACCATGTACAAGGGACAGGTAGAGCATAGGCAGATAAACAAGGGAGGTGGGCTATCGTGGAATGTTTGATCGGTAGTCAAGTGTACAATATGCTCTATATATGGCTCAAATTTTGATGAGGCCCTAATAATTGAAGGGTTGAATGTGGAATTGGCACTATGGCCCACTCTGTTAATTCTGTGCGGTGACCTAAATATACACCTCAAACCCAATGCGATAGCAAACCTTATAAAGGGAGGAAACCCAGGGTATTTAAGGCGAATCTGTCTTTATTGGTTGATCATGGACTGGTGGATGCATGGGCTACTTTAAGAGGGGTGGATCCTGAGTATACTTTTTATTCATGTCCGCACTAGAAATTATTAAGACTAGATATTTTTTCTTATCGGGTCTTTTACTTTCTGGTGATAAAATCCCGGTGTACCCACGGGTTTCCTCAGACCATGGACCCTTAGTGTTGAACCTAAGTATGCTCAGGGCTGGAATTAGGCCGCGATCATTCTCATTTGATAGGAAGTTACTATCAGATGAAAGTTATGTGGCAGATATGAAGGTGTGAGTTGAGCAATTTTTGGCCATAAACCGTAATACTGCAGGGACCTGGTGTGTATGGGATGCTTTCAATGCGGGTTTTAGAGGGGGAGACCCTTAGCTATGGTCTATATAAGCAAAAACAAATGCGAGTAGCACTTCAGGAATTATACGCCAGTCTCACTGTAGCAGAAGAAAAACTTATGCAGGGGATACATGCTGGTCAGGAGATCTCCACTTTGCAAATGAAAGTAGCCTGGGGCAGGGCCAAAATAAATCTGCACTGGAGTAAAGAAATAGCCAAGAAACACTCCATTAATAGGAAACAAAGCTATGAAGATGGGGAGGCAACTGGGTGATGTTTGGCACCGAGACTGAGATCAAAAGAAGCGGCCCAGAGGATTAGCTCAGTGGTGGACTCCTGAGGCAATCTTGTAGAAACTGATGTTGGGATTTTAACTGTGTTCTATGATTTCTATGAGGCGCTTTATACTGGGGAGGGCTGCGATGCACAAGCTGGGGAAACCCTGTTACAGAACCTTAATTGCAGGAATCTGGATTTGCAAGATGCAGAATTGCTAGAGGCACCTATCACTATTGAAGAGTTGGAAAGCGCAATCAATAGTTTAACCTCAGGCAAAGCAGCAGGGCCCCACCAACTTCCACTGGAAGTATACAAAACTTTTTTCGGAGTATTAAAAACCGACATGGTCGCCACTTTTCAACAGGCCCAGGTAGGAGCTGCGCCCCTGACTTGGGATGAGGCTAGCATTATTGTTTTTTAAAAGAAAGAAGAGCAGCCGGGCTCATATTGTCCCATATCATTATTAAACTCAGATGGCAAAATATATGCCAATATTCTAGTGACCCGGTTGGCTGAAGTACTAACCCCATTGGTATCGATCCGACAGCACAGGTTCATCCCCAAGAGGGTTACAACTAACCACATTAATAGGGTGGTAACCTTGTTGGATATAGCCAATACCACGGGGAGAGAATTCAGTTTGATTTTATTAGACGCCGAAAAAGCGTTTGATCGGGTCACGTGGAAATTTTTATGGGCTCTATTACGGCATATAGGTTTTAAACAAAGCTTTATTTCAGCCATACAAGTCTTATATCGCCGTCCAACAGCTAAAATTTGCATAATGGGCCTCGAATCGGACCCAGTATACATTACACGGGGAACAAGGGATCCCTGCTCCCCCTTGCTGTTCTCGTTGTATATTGATCCGTTTTTAACGATGTTGGAACAAAGCGCAGGGATAGTCGTTAATTTAGAGGCAAGAACATTATCGTGTGTTTGTGTACGCAGATGATGTGGCAGTGGTTACTCCAAACCCCATCATGGCTATGCCAAAAGTAGAGCAACTGGCGCTAGAGTTCGGAGCCGCTTCAGGATACAAACTTAATGTGGCAAAAACGCAAATCTTATGTTCTAACATAGCTGTATTTGACGACCAGTGGGTTCTGAGTGAGGTATCATACCTAGGGGTCACATTGAGGACCTGTTTAAAATCACTGGTGGAGGTTAACTGGTGTAATATCTTAACTGATGTGCGGAAGCAATTGGACCGGTGTGAATGTCTACACCTTTCACTCGTGGGACATGCAATGTTCTCAAAATGCTGATACTACCTAAAGTTTTATTTATTTTTTTGATCGGTACCATTAGAAATTCCTCGTGTCCAACTTGTAGCACTACAGTCAATTTGTGCGAGATTTCCATGGGCTCATGGTAAGCCCCGTAGAGCTATGCGCTATATGACTCTCCCCTGTGAGAAAGACGGCTGGGCTGTGCCTGATTTTACCTTGTACTACTTTGTATGTATTTTGCAACACATGAGTATTTTACTAACAGGGCAGAACCAATTAGTGCTGCCGAAGCCCCATCCATATACCAAATGCTATTGGGCAGTGATGCAAAAAATCGGCTGTTTGTTAATCTGGAGCCAAGTTACTATAAGAAAACTAGGTTCAAGGTCTTAAATGCCGCTTATAAGGTGTGGAAAGCTGTGCGAAAGTATTCTAGATTAGAGAGGGTCTCTCAGTACACCCCGCTCACAGCTACGACACTTCTCTCACCTATATTTTGGGATAGGATTATAGATAGATGGCGGACTAAAGGGATTAAATATATTGGCGATTTATATGCTAATGGGGGGGTTAATGTCTTTTGAAATGTTAAGTGACGAATATCATCTTTCCAGGTTTGAATTTTATAAATATTTGCAAGTTTGCGATTATTTATGTAAAAATCAATGGAATATTGAAGTAAATCCTTTCGTTGAAGCCGTGAGGAAAAACGCACGCATTGGTACTTTGTATAATTTATTGTTAGACACTAAGGTTGGTGACTTAGATATTCACAACACAAAATGGGACCGTAGGCTAGGGTGCTTTGGAACTCTGGTAGAAGCCTCTATCGAACTGGCGGGGAGGCTGTTGATATCCGCTAATCTCCGTGCACAACACTACAAGACCGTGTTTAATCTTTATTATACCCCAGCCAGGCTGTTAAAATGGGGTGGGGCAAATGACGGAAGATGCTTTCGTTGTGGAACAGAGGACGCCGACATTGTGCACATCATTTTTTACATGTAGGTACTTAAGTAACTTCTTGGGGCACCTAGAGAAGTTTTTTGCGGAACTCTTGGGGGGTCCAGTCAGACTGTCAGCTGCTCAAGTATTGTTGGGGGTAGTTAGAGAGATGGATGTGATCAGTTGGCCTATAAATACCGATATCTAATTTTTCTGGCAACAGCTGTAGCCAGGCTATGTATTGCCTCAATGTGGCTTCAGAAAGATGCACCGTCTTTTGAATTATGGAGGGCTAGATTTTTAACCATGTTTAACTTAGAATATAGTTTATATGTATTAAAAGGTGCTCGTAAAAGGAAATTAGGCATGGAGATCTGGGGGCCTGTGGTGTCCTATATGGCTGAATGATGTGTTAGGGATACATCTTGATGACTTATGCACTTGCACTTTAAGGAATTGTCCTGTATTTCAGATCAGCAATGTAATTGTATGCACCGCTAATTTCTTATTAAGACTGTGATGTGTATCTTGTTTTAAACCATTGAATATTTTAATGCATTGCAATGTATTGTAACTATCATGGAATAATTAAAAAAAAAAAAAAAGTAGGGAGGCCACATTTGGTATCAATCACAGAAAGCCAGTCTTATAATATCAGCACACTATAATTTGTAAGGATAAGTGGCTGAGCGTGTAGCATGTGAAGGTAGGGTGGGGCATTGGGCGGGGTGGGATGCCAACAGGAGGGGCGCGAGGAAACTGCAGAGAGCAGGGAGAGTAGGGTGAAAGCCTATGGACCAGCACAGGGCGGTAGAGGTCGCAGATGGAGAGGCATTCCGAGAGAGGAGATACGAAACCAGATGCCCTCAGATATCACGCGGCTGCCCCGTAACCGGCATCAGTTCCCAAAAATCTGAAAGAAGCATCTGGCAACGCGAGGCGTCCTCGAGCCAGGCACCCACCTTGGGTGCAGGCCTCTGGCCCCAATGTATGGCAACTCTACGACGCACGAGGACGAGCAGCATCGCCGACGGGTGGCGTCTGAGCAGTGTTTAACCAAGCCGAGTAGGCAAGTCAAGGGGTCTGACGAAACAGGCGAGGAAGTAATCTCAGTAATGGCTGTACACATGTCGTGGCAATATGCAGAAACCGGGGGGCACTGCCAGGCAAGATGAGAGAAGCCCGCCGCTGGGGATGAGTACTGGAGGCAACTGTCACTGGGGGTGAGACCCATTCTATACAGCTGTGTGGGAGAGCGGTCCAGCCTGTGCAAGTACTTAAAATGTATTAGGCGTAGGTGGTAATTAGGAGATAGCGTCTGGTCTGCCTACAGCAATACAACCAGTCTTCCTGGGAAAGGTCGATGCCAAGGTCCTCGCTCCAGGTAATGCAGACACGATCGGCCGAGAGCGAGGATGCCACTAGTGTGGCGGCATAGAGCCTCGAGACCAGTTTGCGAGGGGAGGTGGACGTATACACCAAATTGAGGGCGATCAACGACAGGGGGGGCTGTGGGAATGTGGGGTGTAACTCCCGACATGACGCAGTAAGTTGATAATAGAGCAGTATATCCATGGGGTCACACTCGCCCAGGAGTGAAAAGAAAGAGCCATTGGGGTAAAGGTCTGATAAAGTGACCAGACCCAAGCCGGCCGCACGCTTGTCCATTCCAGCCGTAAGCAGCAAGGGAAAGGCCGGGTGGTATGTGACAGGCATGGCATCGGCGGAGAGCAAGCGGGAGCCTGAATACCTTCTGAGACCATCCCAGGCCCAGCGCAGGGTCTCTACCGTGTCCATCTCCCCGCGGGCAGGTTTTGCAGGAGCATAGATAGCACCCAGAAGTGAAGAAAGCTGGCTTGGGCGCTAAGAGCATATAACTTGAAGTCTGGGATGCCCATCCCACCGCATGCGAGGGGGAGCGTGAGGATATCATACGCAATCCTGGGTTGACGCCCAGCCCAGATGAGGGAAATGATGAGGGAGCGGAGTGTGTAGAAGAAGCGATCTTAGCGATGGCAATACGCCCCGCCAGAGATGGAGGAAGACGCCGCCAAAAGGGTATCTTGGTCTCCAGTCAATCGACTGCCCGACCGAAATTAGCCTTCCAGAGTTCGTCCAGACTCCTACTGAGCCAGACGCCCAGGTATCTGGTGGGCCCGATGCCCACACGAAAGGATAGTCCGGTGTGAAAGGGACAGTAGCATCCGTCAAAGGAAAGAGAACTGACTTACTCCAATTAACTTGGATGCCGGACAAACCCCCGAAGCGCACAACCTCGCAGACCATTGGGGCTGAGGTTCTCCTGAGGGTGGTGGACATAAAGTGTGACGTTGTCCGCGTACATGGAGATGACCAGGACTCGGGCCGAGAAGCCCAAACCCCTCTGCGTGTGATGTTGCCGGAGTCTGGCAGCGAGGGGTTCCATAGCCACAGCATAAAGCATGGGTGAAAGTGGGCACCCCTGCCGCATGCCTCTGGAAACAGGAATGGGCTCAGATACCTGGCCATTTATTCGGAGACGAGCAACCGGGAGGGTATATAAGAGGAGGACTTTGCGCAGAAAAACCGGGCTAAATCCAAGGCAGGGGAGCAGATAAAATAGGAAGGGCCACTCAAGGGTGTCAAAGGCCTTGGTTTCGTCAAACAGAGCTGCCACGGCCGGCAGAGCGGGGTTTATCTGGTGGAGTACAGCAAAGATCGTGCTGAGGTTATGTGACGTTGCATGCCCGGGAATAAAACCGGACTTGTTTGGGCCAGCAATCATGGGCATGAGAGGTAAAAGGCGGGAGGCCAGAAGCTTAGCGAAGATCTTATTGTCTGTGTTGATGAGGGATAAAGGGTGATTTGAGTCCAGAAGCTCAGGGGGCTTGTCTGGTTTCAAGAGTAATGTAAGCAGGGCCTCGCAAAGTGATGGAGGGAAATGGCCCGCCTCGAAGGAGTCCTAGTACATGGCGGCGAGGTGCAGGATAAGGATGGGCGCGTAGGTTTTATAAAAAGACGCAGGCAGACCATCGGAACCGGGCGCCTTGTCCCTGGGTAGGCTGTTAATGGCTGCTAAAATCTCCTCCCTGGAGAATGGTTCATCAAGGTATTCCCGATGGCCGTCCCCCAGCCAGAGGAGCTCCAGAGTGTCGAAGTACTGGTCCAGCACGCCATTTGAGGGGGCCACCCCAGCGGTGTAGAGTTGAGTATAAAAAGCGGGAACTCGTAAAATCACCTCGTCAGGAGAGGTAGTGCGCTCCAGACCCCCATCCTGCAGAACTGTGATGTATGAGGCGGCGTGAGGCCACCGCAGAAGATTAGCTAGGGTCTTGCCCGGGCGGTCGCCCTCTCCATAACGGCGTGCTTTGGCTTCCCTACCTGAAAAGGAAAGCTCCCTGTTGGCTTCTTGCTCGAATTCGGAAAGTTTGCCTCGGATCTGTGCGAGAGTGTCGGGGTTGGGGTTGAGAAAGTGCAAAGAGTTGTGGGCCTTAATTTCCCCATCAAGGTGCTCGAGGGTACCACGAATAAAGCGTAGAACACCAGACTGCTTGGAAATACATTCACCCCGGACCACAACTTTAAAGCCCTGTGTAGAGGGAGAGTCCAAGGAACCAGCATTAAGTTCAAAATAGCTATTTATTTTGTTTTAATATCAGCACAGAACACCGAATCACAAAGCGCATGGGGAGGCAGGCACCAGGTAAACGCATGTTTAGAGGTACGGGGGAAGCAGACTAAGGTGAACGGGAGCATGATCAGAGAGAGTGCGCGCCATATGTTCAACGGCGGTGACCCATGCAAAAGCATCGTAGGTGGTAAGCCGAAGGTCCAGGCGGGACCAGCAGCCTAATGAGCCAGGAACACAAGTGCCCTGGCGCATGTCCGGGTGAGTGTGGCGCCATGCATCTAACAGGGAATTGTCAGCCAGGAGAAAGCGCAGGAGAGAAGTGGAGCGTGGGTGCAAAGCGCGGGGCCCGGAGCGGTCCAGAGTCGCCGAAGGTGTAATAGTAAAATCACCCCCCCCCCCCCCATAGCAAACCAGCAGGGCCCAGGGAGGATGTGTGATGCAAACCTGCACAAAGAATTCCGGGTCGTCAGAGTTAGGGCTGTAAATTGCCATGATAATTATAGGCCGTATCAGGAGGGTACCAAGCAAGATGTCGAAGCGTCCCTCGGGATCAGCGATGACTTTAGTGGTGTGCCAGGGGAGTCCTCTGCGTAGAAGGATAAACACCCCGCGTAAGTAGGAAGAGTAGAAGGAGGAGTTGATCTCGTCCCAATGCCGAGATTGTAACCTGGAGGCAGTAGCAAGGAGTAAATTAGTTTCCTGGAGAAAACAGATGTCTACCTTATGGCGTATGAGGTGTGCAAGCACAAGTCAGGCCTTCCGATGGTCATTAAGACCGCAGACATTCCATGTCCAGAGTGTAGTGGCCGTCATCTGGTTAAGTAAGGGAAATCAATGTCGGATGAAGACTGTCGTGAAGTGGAAACCGGAAATGCTTGAGGTGGGATGCGCAGCGCGAGGAGCAATGTTGCAAACAGCACAGTACATGTGAGGTCATAGAACAAAACCAAACAACAAGCTTCGAAGGCGAGGCAACATAGCCTGAAAGTCCCCCCCACCACCACCCACACCAACCCCCCCCATCAGGTTGAGAAACCATCCCCACCCACCCAGGGAATTCCCAACAGAGAAAGGGAAAACCAAATTAGAGGTAAAGGGAATCATCCCACAGAGGAGGGGGTCAGATCAGCGTACACCCCTGCCGCAAGGACAGGGTGGCCAAGCCGTAGGTGAAGGTGGACTGTGGAAGAAGGCGAGGGAGACCCAAGCGAGCACCCCGCGTCCGGGGGCTCGCAACTCACTCTAGATGTAGGTGCAAAACAAGAGAATAACATTGCTATATTCTGAAGCAAAGAGTGTAGATCTACATAGATGAGTGGATTAATGTCACAGCAGCTGAAAAAACCTGCAGGGCCCATGAGCTGGGGAGTCTGAGGACAACAGATGTGAGTCAGTACATGAGCCGTAGCGACTCACCAGGTCCGAGGAGGCAGAACTGCAGAGCTGGTCTGGATAGATGATTCTTCCCACAGAAGTCCACTCGGGCAATACGGCTGATGGGAGGCACCGCCACGGCCCAGGCCAAGCACGCGCCGCACACCAGCAAGCAGGCCCTGATGCCGCGTCGGGTGCCCAACAGCAGATCTCGGCGTGCCGGTGCCAACAGGGGCCCTGGAAGGCAGCAATCGACACCTTACAGCAGGATGAGTCTATAGAGCACGGTGCTGGGTGACAGCACCGAAACTATCTGCAGGATTTTGATTGGATTATCGGCTTGGCCAGCAGAGCCCACTCGGAGTGCAGCCATCTTGCAGTTGGCTAAGCCACACCCCCTTCTTTCACTGACCTTAATAATACTCTTTTTTTTTTTGTAATATACTTTTATTGTTTTTAACTTATGCAACAAAAGAAAGAAGAATAACATTTGAATCTGCTCATTATTCTTTAAGCAATTTCAAGGTATATTCATACATTGATATCCTATAATAAACATAAGTGATGGTTCTTAAATTGCCCACTTTCCAACACTCTTAATTATAAGATCAGTCAGCCCAGTATGTTGCTTGGCCTTACTCCCCTTTTAGTATATCCTTTTATGTATCCTGCTTCCAAAGTCCATTCTTCCAAGAAGCATGGCAGGCAGCAGGGGAAGATCACTTATCTATTCAATCACCACTAATTTAGTCATTTTGTCATGGAATGGACAAGCCAACTTGCCTCATACTTCCATGACAAAATCAAACTATTCAAGACTCCTTCATGGAGACCCCTCCCGGCTGAGGGATGGTGCACAGAATCTCTAACACCCGGAGCTCCTGTGGAGGGTCCATCTCTAGCACAGTTTCCCCCTCTTCTAATGGAGACTTCCCTGGAGATTACGAAAGGCCTTAAGTCGGGCTCTCCCACGGACCCTTGCCCTGTAAAAGTGCTGGCCTTGGTGGCCGAGGTAATTAACACAGCTGCTAATATTGTCCTTAACTCCTCGCTGAGGAATTGCCAGGCGCCATGCAGATGGAAAAATGCCAACATTCTACCACTGCTAAAAAAGCCTTCTTCCGACCCTCCATCCAACTATTGACCAATCTCACTCCTCCCGTTTTTTTCCCTTCAAAAGCCCTAGAGAAATATGTGAACTCCGTCATCACGGATTACGTGGAAATTAATAACCTTTTCCACCAGAGCCAGTCCGGATTTAAATCCAATTTATGCACTGAGACAGCTCTGCTCGAAATTTCTGAGTCCATCAAGGAGAAGCTGGATAAAGGAGGTAAAGCGGAGTTGATCTTGCTGGACCTCTCTGTGGCTTTTGATACCGTGCCACATGACTGACTCCTGAATAGATTACAGGAGTGCGGCCTGGGTGGCAGGGTGCTTAAGTGGTTCTCCTCCTTTTTGGAGGATAGATACCAAGATGTCTAGTTCCCTCCTTTTGCGGCTCCTATTCCACCTATGAAGGTGTGTGTCCCTAAGGGTTCTATTTTGAGCCCTACACTTTTCAACCTCTACATGTCCCCCCTTGCTCCCTTGGCTGAAGCTTGCGGTGCGACATTAATCTACTATGTGGACGATACGCAGCTTCTGTTTATATGTGATAAGGGTGAGGACTTTGTAGGGGAGAAGATCAAAAAAATGCTTGACTGGGGTTTTTACATGGCTCAGAGAGAATCAACTTAAATGTAACCCAGAGAAATCTGAGATAATCTTCTTCGGCTCTCCTTCTCGGGACGAGTGGAAACAATGGTGGCCATGAGACATGTCACCTCCCCTCGCCTCTGTTAACACAGTCAAGAACCTGGGTGTTAAGTTGGATGACACCCTGTCCATGTTATATTATGTTATATTAGATTTGTATAGCGCACGTACACCGGGTTGGTTTCTTGGGGCTTCTTGGATAGGTGACGAAGGTGATGTGAATCAATGATTTAATCGAACGCCTGTTTGAAAAGCCATGTTTTTTGCAACTTACGAAAAGTCGTGAGATCTGTACAACTTTTGATCTCTAGGGGCAGAGAATTCTAGTACCTAGGGCCCAAGAAGGCGAACCTAGAGCCACCGAAACGTTTCTGTTTAAAGGAGGGTATTGTCAGAAGATGCAAGTGAGTGGATCTCAAATTTCGATTTGGGATATATATTGATTAAGCTGTCGATGAATTTAGGGTTTTTGCCATTCAAAGATTTAAAAATTATGCATCTCATCTTAAAGGCGCACCTTTGTGATATAGGGAGCCAATGTAGACTTCTAAGAAGAGGGGAGACGTGTTGGCGTTTGTTTTCCTGCAGGATCAGCCTAGCTGCTTGGTTCTGTATCAGTTGTAAACGGTAGGTAAGATAGGCTGGGATACCGAAGTAAAAGGAGTTAGCATAGTCAATGTGCGAGATCACCATGGCGAGGATAGCTTGTAATTTTGCTTCCTGCGTTAGGAACCGGCTAATTTTCTTTATTTTCCTTAGTTCGAAGAAGCATGTGGAGGATAATGATCCTATTTGGGTTTTCATGGAGAGATCGTTGCAAATTGTAACTCCTAGAGTTTTGGCATGCTTGGAGGGAGTCGGTGGTTGTCCCAATTCATTAGGCCAGAATTGGGGGCTCCAGGGGTTTAGTGAGCCACCCGTGAGGATCAGTTCAGTTTTATCTGGGTTTAATTTCAATTGGTTGCTGTTCATCCAGTCGCGGATGAACAGCATAGTAGCTTGAAAATCGAGAATGGATACTGGAGTCTTTTATAGAAAATATCAATTGGAAGTCGTCTGTGTAGTTAAAGGTTTGGATATTTCTTTCTTTTAGTGCATGGATCAAGGGGAGAAGATATAGGTTAAAAAGATGAGGAGATAGAGAAGATCCCTGGGGGACTCCGCAGGTATTTTTAATCATGGGAGTTGAGAAGCCGGCAAGGTGTACAGCCTGTGATCGGTTTGTTAGAAAGGATCTAGTCCACTCTAGGGCAGTTCCTTTGATGCCCGCATCTCTGACACGGTCGATCAAGATGTTATAGTCGACCGTGTCAAAGGCTGCAGAGAGATCCAGCAATACCAATGCTTGGGGGAGACCCTTGTCAACCCTTTCTCTCAGGGTGTCCAGCACAGATAAAACTACTGACTCTGTGGAGTGGGCTGGGCGGAAACCTGCTTCATGGGCGTCCAGATATTCAGATTGCTCCAGGAAAGCGGACAGATTTTTGGCTACGTGTGCTTCGAGCACTTTGGCCAGATATGGAAGCAACGAGATCGGACGATAATTAGTTGACGTTTTAGGGTCTGCTCCTGGCTTTTTTAGGAGAGGGATGACAACTGCTTCCTTAAAGATCTCTGGTACCTGACCCTAAATTAGTGACTTATATAGGAGAGTCACGGCTGGGCCAGGGCAAATGGTAAATGCTTCCTTTAGAATCCAGGGGGGGCAACAGTCCCTTGGAGACCCGAACTTGACTTTAGCCAGTAGGTCATTGAAATTTTCCTGATTTATTATTGGAAATTGTTCCAGCTTGTGTGGATTCATTAATTTTTTGGGGTATGCAGGGCTTGGACAGTAGGGGATATTTGATTTAATGATTTTGATTTTTTCAATAAAGAAATTGTTTAAAGAATCACATAAGGACTGAGAGGGGGTGGGTTTAAGCGTTACTCTGTCTGGGTTGGATAATTCATTGATAATTGAGAAAATTTCTTTGGAACGATTAGTGGAGTTTATGATTTTGGACGAAAAATATTCGAGTTTGGTAGCCAATATAGCCTTTTTATAAATTCCACGTGCGTTTAAGTAGATGCTTTTATCATCAGGTGAGTATTTGTTTCTCCACTTCCTTTCTGCGTGCCTCAGGGCAAGTTTTAAGTTCTTTAATTCGGGGGAAAACCACTTCTGGGCCTCGTGGCGACGAGTGTGCGATGGTTTTTTGAGGAGGGCAAATTTATTGGTGGCTGTCAACAGCCAGTTTGAGAGGGCTTTCTCGCTAAGCTCGATGGAAGTTTGGTCAGTAGGAATGGTGTTGGCCAGTGATTCCAGAAATAGATCTTTATCAATAGTGCTCCAGCTCCTGCGTGCTTTGAGATCGAGTGGCGTCGTTTTAGTCAAGGTGGGGATATTTATGATAAACTTGATGAGGTAGTGATCAGACCAGATGCAAGGGGTGACTTCTAAATTGGTTAAGGATAAATTGCTGGACCATACCTGGTCCAGCGTATGCCCTTTGATGTGCGTGGCAGTCGAGACATGCTGACTTAGGTTAAGTCCGGTGAGTAGGTCCGTTAGTTCCACTGAGTGTGGTCCCTCTGCTGGGTCGTTGGCCCAGTAGTTGAAATCCCCAGCCATCAGTACTTTGGCATGGTTTGTTACCAGGTGAGTCATTTGTTCACTCAATAGTTTAGGGAACTGGGGCATGTTCTGAGGTGGTCTGTAAAGTAGTACAACGACTAAGGGGGTGAGCGCAGACTCTAATTTCAATACTAGGTTATCTGTTTGGAGTATGTCTAATTAAGTAAGTGTTGTGAATTTAAGATTTTGGTGTATTATGGCTGCTACTCCCCCTCCCTTTTTTCCCTGTGGGCGATTGGCTTGGAGAATATAAATGTAGTTCGGTAGTGCTGCTAGAATGTCGGGGGCAGAATCTTGTGTTAACCAAGTTTCGGTTAAAAGTAGAATAGCTGGGTGTTCAGATTTCAACAGATTGTATATATCTAGTTGATGTTTTGTCAGGGAGCGGGTATTTAGGTAAATGACAGAGAGAGATTTTACTTTCTTTGTCGCTTGAGGTTTAGTGAGTATCCCATTATCTATGGGGTGCTTGAATTCAGCGAAGGATGATCTTGTTTCCCTTAACCCGTTCCTACTTAATCGATCCTGCGTGCGATGATTAATTTCAAACTCAGTGGAGTGGATCGTTTTTAGTTCGTTAGATGAGTAGGTTATGAATTGGGCATGATGAGGTGCCCCTTGCCCCTGTCGGCCGCGGACGGGCGCAGACGGGCTTGCCTTTAGCGCGCCTTTTGGCGCGCTGTCGGCGCGTCCGCTGCGCGCGTCCACTGCGCTCCCTTGCTGCTCCCGGCATTAGTAGCCGTAGTCAGCCTTGGCTCCTCCCCCCACTTCCCTGATTGGCGCTCCGCAGTGGCGTTTATACCAGGAGGTGAGTCGGGCCAGCGAATACGGTGAGGTTTTTAGCGCGGCGAGATTGCTTTGAACCAGTGATTTTTAAAAGTAAAGCGAAGCAAGGAATAACAGTGCAATTTCAATTTCAATTTTAAAAACAATTTAGCAGTGTGCGCGGCAGATGGAGCAGGCAGCGTCACCTTTCCCAAGCCATGAAAGCCCAAATCCAGTCAGTCGCAGGAACTTGTTTTGGCGTCCTGCGGATGCTCAAGAAATTTTATTAACATCACCACTTACAGGCAGCATTTTTGAGTTTTGGGTCATTCCCATATAATGTGTAAATGTGTGCCGGTCTTTCCACAATTGCATCCATATGTCATCTACAGCCCTGCCGATTTTGTTCATTAATGTTCTATTGTATATTCACTGTTATATGTTTTTTGTTAAATCTTTTTATTGAACCTCCATTCACACATCTTGTTCAGATTGTTTGAAATACATTGGTCAAGTATGTGTCCACCCTTGCATCACATTTATACACACATACTTTTTCATAATAGCATCACGAAGAACTATATGGTAACAGTGCCCCCCCCCACCCAACCCTAACTCCCCCACCTCCCCCCACACGTTACAGTGCGGACTTCCTCCTCCCACCGTCTTTTCTCCGATGTCTTCTGGAGTAACACATTCTTCGGACAGAGCCCCACGTATAGCTCATTACCTGTACTTCCCACCCTCTTATGTTCCTGCATCTAATGCGTGAAAATTGCTTCTGCTACCTATGCCTCACCCATGCTAGCCCTGGCTTGGCGGTGTCTCCTGGGTGTCTCCTCGTCGCGTATCCTCCCCCCCCCACCCCCCTCCGTTTCAGCATCACTCCCTCCGAATGTACACTCCGGGCGAAAAATTTGAAAATAATGAGTCAAAACGCAGACAACTGAAGGAACAATATTTAGGTTTCTTCATTTAAAGTGTAAAGTGATTGATGGTCTGGGAGGCACTACCTCCATTTCGTTTCTTTATAAGTTTATGGATGGCATCCTCGCACTCATCGATCCTATTGCCACCCTCCTTTTTGCCAGCACCAACGCTAACTGCTGGAATTTCCAGCCTATTTTTCCCTCTCTGGGTTTCTTAACTATGCCCAGCAGGCAGACCCTCGGGACCCCTTCCCGGATCAGTCCGGTCACTCACCTCATTTGTTCCACCACTTCCTGCCAGTACTGTAGGATTATCTGGCACTTTCATGCCATACGGAAGAACGAGGCCCCATCTACCCCACATATGGGACAAACTGCCCCCTTCCCACATACATTCTGCTAAGTTTGATCGGCGACATATATGTTCGATACAAGTAATTGAAGTGCGTCAGTCTGAAGCGTGCATTATTTGACACCGTCCGAACCAATTCACATGCCGTACTCCATTCAGTGTCATCTAAGGGGCCTTCTCCATCTTCCTCCCATGCCCTTCTGGCAGGTTTTCCCTCACTCCTGTGTCCTCTCTCAGTGTTCTGTACAGGAAGGTCACTCACTGTAGTATCTTTAGCTGTACCAGCCTGCAGAGTGCTTTAATCAAGACATATCTTGGAAATCTATGTGCATCTTCCCACATATGCAAACCATAGCTGGCAATCCATGAACTAAAACCAGTAGAAGAGCGTATACAGTCATTTCATGAAAACTCCGCTGAAGGCACCAACCCTTTTCAGTTAGCTTGTGTGGCATTCACACAACACCGCCAGTGCTCTCATACAGTTGTATTCAGCCTCTCTCTTTCTACATCTAGTCCTCTCTCTCTGTGTTGTCCTGTAGCCATTTCACTCTCCGGGCCATCAATTCTTCATGGGTGTTTGTCATTAATGTGTTGTATGTTAGAGGAGATGGCTTTTTGGTTACTCTTTGTTGGGGATTCTTCTTTAGTTTCAACCTCCTCTTTTATTGTGGTCTGTATGGCATGTTTCAATTGTAGGTACTTAGGTATTTGTTGATCTCATATTCAGTTTCTATATGGACAGATGGCACCATTCTGTTCGTATTGTAAGTGGTCAAGTTATAAGGTGCCAATGTTGTCCCAAAAGGAAGTCTTCGGAGTCATTCTTTCCCCCCTATCCTTTCTCTCTATTTATTCCATGTCCTAGTTGGATGACCGTGGTGGTAGCACAGGAAGAAGGCCTGATCCTGTCGCTCCATACATCGCATCCATATACCCTCCTTTCCCAATGGAATATCCACTCTGTTTGCTGGCTTCTCTGTTGGGGGCATATGTTGCATAGTTGAGCGGCACCATAATTATGTGGATGTTAGGGAGCATGACGCCATCTTCTAATGTAGCTCTTAGCAGCATTTTTAGTGAGATACTTTTGGAGCTGCCTGTCTGCGACATTGTGCTTGTTAATTGGTCACATTTTAAAGGAAGTTTTGGGAACCTTAAATGGGGTGTTTCGCAGTACATCTGTGAATCTGCGAAGGACAGTCCTCTTGTACATAGCAGCTCCTCCCAGCAGTGATAGTATGAGATTGCACCTAAGTGAAATGCAGTGGCAGCTGGTCATTTTAGCAGGGGGGCACACACACACATATACACTTGCACCCATGCATTCACACATGCGCACACACACACACCCATCCACAACACTTACTCAAATAAACATACATACATTCATACCTACACGCATGCACCCACCAAACATCAAAAAACAAAACTTATGCTCACTTCAGCTCTCCGGGAGGGAAGCCTCGGAGGTCCCAGGACCTGAGGTCAGCTAATGAGGGAAGGGAGCATTCCCTCACTCGTCATAGAGTGGGATGAGGTCATTGAGACTTGACCCCCCTACTCTGTGACGAGGTGTCAATTACCGACATTCAACTCTGGGCACTTCAGGGCTTGAAACTGAAGCTCCCAGGTTTGAGGTAGTCAGTGAAGCTACCACTCGTCCTGAGGGGGAAGGACCTCGAGGCATTTTTGCCAGGCTGAGGAGCCGACTCCCACAGGGCTGTGAAATCCTTGTCCTGGCAAAGTTCACCTCAGGCAGTCAGGCCTGTGCGCATGTCGAGCTCCTGGCTGCCTGATCTGAACAAGAAGAGTGTCTGTCAGGCTGACCTTTGTTCAGCTTTGGAGACACACTCCTTGGCAGGGAAAAAGGTAGGGGATATGGCCCTTCAGCCCATACGGTTGGGCCACGGCTGGTAAAATGTCTTCATTTAGCTTCTGCTTTAGGGGGTGTCAAATTATTTTCATTAAGTGTGTGTTCTCTAGATATTCCCAGTCTTAGTTATTTAAAGTGAGAGTTCCTCAGTCTGAGTGGAAGTTGCAAGTTGCCCGCCGTATCCATTCTACCAGCAGGTACACTAATGATGTCTCCAAGTTTTATTCTCAATCCTGAGTAGTCCTTGTATAGTTCAACATTGTTTTTCAATCTAATTAGGTAGTCCCCAGGGTCAGCTAAAAATTCCAAAATATTATCTTTGTACAGGAAGATTCTCTTGTCTCACCCCTTCCCTCCCATCCACCCCTTCAGCTTGGCTTCGTTTCATATCCAATCTGCAAGGGCTTTGGCAACCAGGGCAAATAACATAGCGGAAAGCGGACAGCCAGCTTTTTGTGTTTCCTTTATAATGGGAATACGTTAAGATTAAGCCCCACTAATCCGGTTTCTTGGGGTGGGTTTGGTACAGACCAGCTTTATCGAGGCCAAAAAGTTAGGTCAAAACGAAACTTTTCCTAAGAGTGAGACTAGGATTGGCAACTCCACTGAGTTCACAGTTTTGTTTGCATCTAGGAACAGTACTGCAATCTGGTCTGCAACTTTGATAGCAGTGCCGTTAATTTAAAGTCCCCTTAAGTTAAGTTTAGTAGATATTTGAGGCACAAAGCCAGTTTCATCTGGGTGAATCAATTCTGATACCCCTCAGTCTGTTTGCCAGGACTTTGGCAAGTAGTTTGGTTTCACTGTTCAGCAACAATATTGGGTGATGAGGTGCATCCCTTCCTAGGTTTCCCTTAATTTTTTTTTTTAATAATTCTTTTCATTAAAAATAGAAATCAACATCACAAGGCACAACGCAGTACAGTCTCTTTTCTCAGCATGACCAAGCGGTTTTCCCAAGTATAAGTGCACAATATCATAACAATAGGGAACTAGTACATTGTCAACAATCATTCCTCTTGAGCTGGTACCAATGGCGGGGTACAGATGTTCCCTCTATATTCATTCCAGTCGTTCCAGATGCAGCACCATTTTTTGGGGCATTCACTAGCCACATATACACAATTTTCACGGAACATGTGATGGAGCAGGGTTTTTACTTAAAAACCGAATAACTGTTTCCTTTTCGCATGTTATAACTAAAAGTACTACTGATTAATTATTAATGATTAATAGTTTGTCGAATGATGTCTAACCAACTTTATTAACAAGAGAATTACACGTGGGAATGCTATTGCATGGCTAAATAACAAGTGAACTAAGTTGGTGAGCAAACTGACAGAAAACGATGTTGCTTATGTAATGTTATGATGTTTTGCGCTTTTAATTAATATGCATTAATGGCTTTTAATGTCTCAAATGGCTAGATAAATACACACACATAAGGGTATTAGCAGGGGAATAACACTGTATAATCATTTCTATGCAGTAATTCTGTTTTATGTCTACTTTGCTTAAAGTTGTCCATTGTGGCCTGCCACAAAATGGCCACCATCCGCAGTCTGCATTGGAGTTGCTGGAAATTTACAGAAAGGCTTCACTCTGCCTGTGACCTTGCACCTCCAATGAACTGAAAAGCCATAAGCATGATGACAAGTCTGGGACATCTGCCAAAAGCCCCTGAAAGACGGAAAAATTGATACGAACCTAGTGTGAACCCATTTTTGAAACAAATTCACCTAGTAGAGACATCCGTAGATGTTGCGAATTAGCCATGGACGATCAATTCTGCTATTCATTATTTGGGACAATCTATGTGTGAGAACCTCCCGAATAATAACGAAAAAGTACCAAGATGACATTATTTCCGCCATTCATCCGTTTGAATAAAGAAATGTTACTTTTTAGAATGTAAATTTCAGTATAAATAATGGTAGACTAGAGAGGTCTAGCGCCACTTCTTCCCGAGCTGATGATACGAGGTCCCTATGCTGACGGAGAGGATGATGACTCTACATGACGACAGAAAACTCTAATTCTTCTACAGAGGACCGGTTCTGACTTAGGATCTGACATTTAGACAGAATAGGTAAATATGAGCGAAATGAAATTTGCATTTAATTGGCTTTTCCTACAAATTTTAGATAAATTAACAATCTGTTTGAATTTCTGTCTCGGGTGGTTATTTCTTGTCATGTTTATTGATTTTATTGTTTATTCTTTGATGTGTATTTTGTTAGATCTATAGCAACTAGCTGGTCGCATTGACCTCAAAGTACAGGCAGATTAGATAGAACATATGTGAACTGTGTTTCTCCTTTACAGGGCACGGATAGTGTGATTTAGGGTGAATGTTGGTGTAATGGGCCCCACCAGCGTATGATGTGTGTGTGCGTGTGTGACTGTGAAATCATTCCGTCCGTGGAAGTAGAGGGGATTCGGAAGCTCTGATCTGCACCAGTTTCTTGGTAGCAGAATGATGGTTAGCTATTGTCTTGATCTAGCAAAATTGCGTGTATATAGGCTTGTTGATTATTGATTGATATTTGTACTAACACTATATGTTGAAGTTGTGTTGAGTTTTATGTGTTGTGAACGGCTTCTGGGACGTAGGGAGTCGGTGACAGTTCCGTAGTAGAGCAGAGGGAGTGTTGCTCTCGGAAAAAGGCGGGATTGTTGGCCCTGTATGCAGACAGGGGAAAAACGTGTGACAATTGAAGTTGTGCGTCGCATTGTCTGGGTTCGATGAGGTAGCATCGCCGTGTGTTACCATTAGAAACGTATTTTCGGTGTGAAAGAAGTGTATATGATAGCAAAGGTTATCTGTGAAACTCTGGTCTTAAGTCCCAGGGATCCGTAAGGTATTCCGTTAAAGCTTACCGCTGGAGAAGTAATAGGTATTCTCGGAGCTTGTTAGAAGGACAGGGCAGAGGTAAGCGCTGCTTTGTTAACGTGTGATATAATTCTGTAGTAGGACAGACTGTTCGCTGTTCTCGGGAAAGACAGAATTCTGTGTGATTGTACTACATTTTCTGGTGTGTAAGTGCGTAAATGAGAAGGCATTCTGGTTAATTGTGAAACTCTTAGAAGCATTCCGGAGGGAGACAGTTAATTGATGCTTGTTAGAAGGGTAAAGTAGAGGGATGTGCTACTTTATCAACGGAAGTAACGATTCTGTAGTAGGGCAGAGGTAAGCGCTGTTCTCGGGAAAGGCAGAATTCTCGTGGGAAAGGTCTTTTGCTGTTCTGTGGCTAGGGAAGCAGACAATGGAGATGTTTGTATGTTGTAACTAACAGACTCGTAGAAGTTGAAACAAAGTCTACCAAGTAGTCTTGCAAAGGAGGGGTAGACGGAAGAAACAGGAGACAGGAGCAGAAGCGACTGCTGACGTCAGGGAGACCGCGCTGTGATTGGACAGTGGGGTAGAACGGTGGAAGCGCAGAGATTGGTGTGTTAGTGTACGCCGCGCTGGGATTGGGAGACATACAGGGTGACGTAGACGCTCCAGGATTGGTGCGTTGGTGTGAGTCGCGCTGGGATTCGCGGACTGAGTAAGTGACGTAGACGTTCCAGGGTTGGTGTGAGTCGCGATGCAATTGGACAAAAGATCGTACAGCTGTAGTAAGAGTAAACAGCTAGGGGAAAATAAGAAAGATGTATTACCATGCTGAGGAAAAGAAGAAAAAATCCTTGCTTAGTAAGGTTAAAACCTGGTTTGACAAGGATAAAGACATAGTGACAAGGGAAGGACAGTTATTGCCCCCGATAAGAACCCCGGCATCCTTCATGGTTGCGAAGTATGGATATCATACCTGTATTTGGTTAGACAACTGGGTGAAATACACTAAAGACGATGGAGTGTTAGCGTTCCCAGAACATGGTTCATTTAATCTGGCCATACTGAGGAACTTACGAGAGCAGATGATGAATCTAGAGCCTCGGCCTAGGCCGACGCAGTTTGAGGCATTAACTGAATGGGAAGATGAAATGCATGAACGAGTAAAGCAGAGGGGTGGGGGTAGCTACAGATACATGTTTGGGCGAAAGTATGATCGCGAAACCCATCATGACAGAATGAGAAGGTGGCGAGATGCCAGTATGACCGAGGGGTTATATCCTGTAAGAACAGCAGAGGAATCAGGAGGGAGAAAATGTACAGAGAAAGCACATAATGTAGAGACCAGAAGATATGGGGCAAATGAGTCTGATGATGATATCTTAGAGGACATGCTCTACAAAAGACCACCCCCGTATAGACGAGAACCAGAGGTAGGAACAGCAGTTACCCCAATGAGAAACACCCTGCGGATTATAAAGACAGAGGCTACAGCTCCTGAGTTGAAAAGCGGTTGTTCTCTGGCAGAGAGAGAAAGAGAGAGAGAGAGAGAGAGAGAAAGAGAGAAAGAGAGAGAGAGAAAGAGAGATAGAAAGAGAGAGAGAGAGAGAAAGAGAGAAAGAGAGATAGAAAGGGAGAATGAACTTGAAAATGAAAAGACCAGAGAACTAGCAAGAACTACATAGGCTGTTACAGTGCCTGTGACAATAGGCCCGGTTATGCCGATTCTTGAAAAGCAGAGGACGGGTGAAAATGGTTTGACGGTGCCATATGTGGGCAATAGGTTGATTGTACCTCCGGAACAGGCAGAAATGAGACCGGGAGAAACACAGTGGAGAACAGGAGAAAATCAGTGGAGACATACCGTATGTGGAGGGGAAATGAGTGTGCAGACTAACTCAAGTTTAAATTCTGGATGTATGGAAGGGAACAGAGGATCAATTTTGGAACTGAAAAGGGTGACAGAACCAGGGGGTGCGGAAAAATCTGTGATAACTGCTGAAGATTTGAATGACTGACTGAAAACATTACAGAAAAAGGAGAAAGAGTCACAGGGAATGGATGTAGCTAGGCTACGTATGGAAATGGAAGAATTGATAGTAGGAACCATACCTACAGAAACACTGAAGAATTATCAGGAAGGGGAGATCCTCTTTTTATGTAAGAGTATCACATGGAGAGCAAAGAACATACATGACAGGTTGAAAGGAATAGCCAGTGAAGTGTGAATTGACATGGATAAGGTGAAAGCTTTACAGAAAACATACCGAGTGGATTTTTCAGACAAGGATATTGAGAATCTGAACAATGCAGGCCGAACAGGACAGATAAGGAAATGATTGCCTTGTTGAAGAAATGGGGAGATGTAGAAAGATGGAAAGACAGATGGTATCGAAAGCGAGAGGATGGGACAGATAGAACTTACTCGGCATTTCCCTTGAAAGAAAAAGAGAAGGCAGTGACAGCTTACCCCATGAGAGAGATTCCAGGAGGAGGGTACGTACATGTCCTATGGACCAGACAGGATATTTTATCATTTACGAATGATTTTCCTCGATTAAGGGAAAAGCCTGTGGAGTGGTACAGACAAGTCGACAGATTTGTAAAGCTGTCAAAAGTACTGTGGATTGACCTGAATAGTCTGTTTGATATAATTGTACCAGCAGACCTGTGGGCAGAATGTAAAATAGTCATAGACTGGCCCACTAAGGAATACCCGAGAGATCAAAAAACAGGAGCTCCAGACCCGGAGGTAATGAAAAAGTATGAGCAGGTTATGGCCTTCTTGAAAAATAAAGTACCCCCCAAGGAGACAGACTGGGTTAAAATAGACCGAACACATCAGGAATTGAAAGAACCAGTCCATGCTTACTATGAAAGACTGATACTAGCTTTTAAGCAGTTCAGTGGAGATGAACACCTGGGTGACAAGGATCTGAGCCATTTTGTGTATAGATTTGTGTATGGTTTGCGGCCTGAAATCAGTGAAATGATACGGCAGCATACCGTGGACTGGCAGAGTAAGAAGATTGATGAGAATTTGAGACATGCAAAATACTTCAGTGATGAGATTGAGGCGAAGCAGAGAAAGCTAAAAGAAAAGGCAATGTGGGCACAGGTGAAAGTTGCAGAGAGACAGGAAGCTCAGCTGGTTGAGCAGGCAAATAACCCAGGAAATAAACCCAGGTTTGGTCCAGGAAAAGGAAAAGGGAATATAGAAGAGGCAAAGAAAAAGTTCCCCTGCCACAGCTGTGGAAAATTGGGGCACTGGAAATCCGAGTGTAAGAATCCACCATCTACTAACGATGATAATTCATCATTGAATTCGCAGGTGCAGAGTGAGGGGTGTGGTCAGCATCGGCAACAGCAGAAGGCTGATAAGCAGCAGAATCAGGCACCAAAACCACCCTTGCCACAGAGAAAAGGATCCCAGAAGTACAGCCAAGAATCGGGGTTCTACGATGAAGAGAAGGTAATCAAACCAAAACGCGTAAGCGCTGTATCACAGTACTGGCTGAAAAATGAGGGAAGTGACTCTGAGGGAGACTTCTGACGGTGCCGAAGAGAGGAGGAGGAGTGCGTACTTGGCGCAACTCTAGAAATAGACCAGGCAGGGCCTTTTGTAGATGGGAAAATTAATGGTGAAAGTATCACTTTCCTAGTTGACACTGGGGCCACGAGATCAACTGTCAGGTCAGCAGATATAAAGAATCTTCCTCTTTCGGACGAAGCAATCCAAGTGGTTGGTGTGTCCAACACACAGATAAAAACACTACTTACTGAACCAGTAAGGGTTAGAATAGGGAAATTTTCAGATGTGCACTGATTCGTGGTGTGTGACACAAGTCCTGTGAACTTGCTAGGCAGGGATCTGCTGTGCAAAACGAATTGCACTATTTTCTGTACTCCAGATGGAATAACCTTTGAGACACCTGACGAGGATGTGCTATACAGAATGACCATGGATAACAGAGAATGTGAGGCTTTGGGGACATATGCTATATTTAATCCTGATGCATTGCCCGCAGAGTTAAAACAGACAGTGAAAGCAGCAGTTTGGGATTTTACTGGAGAAGATGTGGGCCTGATGAGAAATGTAGATCCAGTAAAGATTACTGTAAAAGAGGGAGTAGTTTACCCAAATATACCGCAATACAGATTGACACCTGAAATAATTGAAGGAATAACACCCTTAATTGAAAAGATGATCCAGCAGGGGGTGTTAAGAGAAATATTGAGCAGCCCATGTAATTCACCGATAATGGGACTGAAGAAACCTAATGGAAAGTTCAGAATAGTACAAGATTTGAGAAAGATTAACAAGATTGTTGTGCCATGTTGTCCGATTGTGCCAAATCCATCAGTGATTTTGTATCAGATTCCCCATGATGCAGAATGGTATACAGTAATTGATTTGTGTCATGCTTTCTTTTCAATCCCATTGCATCATGACAGCCAGCCAATATTTTCTTTTAGATTTGGAGAACGGATTTTGGCATGGTGCCGAATTCCACAGGAGTATACAGAGAGCCCTTCAATATTTAATCAATTGCTAAAGAAATCTCTGGAAAGTCTGACAATGCCTGAAAATTCAGTCTTGGTCCAATATATTGATGACCTACTTGTGGCATCAAAAACACGTGAAGCTTGTGAAATAGATACCATTGCACTACCGAATCACTTGGCAGATGGAGGATTAAAGGTATCTCCAGCCAAATTGCAGTTCTGTAAGAAAGAAGTCCAGTATCTGGGACACAATATTGAGAAAGGCCTGAGAAAAGTGACTATTGACAGAATCAAAATCATTAGGGGAATGAGAGCCCCAATGACACAAAGAGAGGTGAGAATGTTCCTGGGAATGGTGGGTTACTGTCGTCAGTGGATAAGTAATTTTTCCCTGATTGCCAAACCATTGATTAAATTGACCAAAAGTGAGGTGAAAGACCCATTAGAACTAAACCCAGAAGAAATGGCTGCATTCAGAGAGCTGAAAGACAGACTTTGTGAAGCTCCTGCTCTAGGAATGCCTGATTATGAAAAGGAATTTGAGCTGTACTGTAGTGAGAGAAATGGATGTGCACTTTCAGTGTTAATCCAGAAACATGGACGTCTGAGAAGGCCAATTGCCTATTTCTCAGCAACTCTTGACCCTGTAGCTGTGGGTTTGCCAGGTTGCCTGAAAGCAGTAGCTGCTACTTGCAAAAGTCTGGAACAAAGTGAGGGAATCATAATGGGATACCCTGTACGGGTATTCGTACCTCATGATGTGGCAATCCTTTTAACAAGGAGCCGGACACAGTTCATGTCTCATAGTCGGCTGACTAAATATGAGAAAGTCATTCTTGGTGCAACAAATGTAAGTCTGGAGAGATGTGTGAATGTGAATCCAGCGACACTGTTGCCTGATGCTGAATGTGTGGGAGTGAGAAATGATGTTGATCATGATTGCCTGGATGTACTTGATTACTGTACAAAGCCAAGGCCAGACATAAGAGATCTGCCATTGCCTGAAAGTGATCATGTTTTGTTTGTGGATGGATCTTGTCTGAGAACAGAGGAAGGAGTGTTGAGTGTTGCATATGCTGTGTGCAAAGTCTCGGAAGTTGTGGAAGCATCACCCTTGAAAGGAGTTAAATCCGCTCAGGTGGCAGAACTGGTGGCACTGACAAAAGCATGCAAGATTGGGAAAAGTGTGAGAGTGACTGTGATGACTGACAGCCAGTATGGCTTCGGAGTTGTCCATGATTTTGGCCAGCTATGGCTACAAAGAGGTTTCCTGACCTCAAGTGGAACTCCCATAAAGAATGCCGAAGTGGTTGGAAAACTGCTAGAGGCGATACAGCTGCCTAAAGAGCTAGCAGTTGTAAAATGTGCTGCTCATGGTCATGGTGACGATTTTGTAACAGTTGGTAACAAGTTTGCCAATGACATAGCACAATATTGTTCAAGGAACAATCACTCAATTAACAGGAGCAAAGAACGGGAAATGTCTTCTTGTTCATTAAGGTTTACTAATGAAGTGGGGACATGGGAGGAAGTAAAACAGCTACAGGATGAGGCAGAAGATGATGAAATGAGAGATTGGGTGAAGGCAGGTTGTGCACCTAGAGAAAAAGATCATGTGTGGGTCTATAGGGATGGAAGACCAGTCATGCCAAACAGCATGCTATCAACAATGGCAAGGATGTATCATGGCCAAGGACACTTGGGGAGGGATGCTATGATAAGAGCATTTAAGCAAACCTGGTACAGTCCAAAGTTTAGACTGATAGCAGAAAGTCTCTGCCAGAGATGTCTGATATGTCAGCAATTCAATCCTGGAAAGAAAACAGTGGTAAATGTAAATGTGCAGGAATTTATATAGCGCAAATCACCAAGCGGTCTCTAAGCGCTTGCTTAGGGAACCCGTCCTGGTATTCCCCTGTGAGATAACCCGGCAGGGCATCCGCAAGGTGAAAGCCAGGCATCCCGCCGCGAGGGGCCATTGTGGAGATTAAGCAAGCTATTGCCCAGAGTCGCAGAGTATGAACCCATGAATCGAGTATGCACTGGAGCGAGAATTATCGAGTCCATAGACATTTTATGGACTCAAGACCCAGCCGAGCCGGGAATTGAACCCTGGTCCTAGGCTGACCTCTGCTTCCAGGTCTGCCTCCTCTAACCAGTGAGCCACACTTCTCCACTCTGGTGAGCCTAGGAACAATAGGCAGGGAGGGAGGACCCTTCACAAGAATGCAGATAGACTTCATTGAAATGCCCCCAGTCAACAGGTTGAGGTATGTCCTGGTGGTGGTCTGTTTGTTCTCAAGGTGGGTGGAGGCGTACCCAACAAGAAGAAATGATGGGATAAATTACTGTTAAGAGAGTTCATCCCAAGGTACGGGTTCCCAGTAACCATTGAATCAGACAGAGGAGGACATTTTTATAATGAAATCATGGGTCTAATTTGTGAAGCATTGAGTGTACAGCAGAAGTTGCATTGTGCCTACTGACTAGAGGCTTCTGGGGTAGTCGAGCAGATGAACGGTACTATCAAAAACAGAATTGGCAAAATGTGCTTAGCCACAGGAATGAAATGGCCCGATGTCTTGCCTCTAGTCCTGATGATCATTAGGTCTACTCCAGACAGAACAACAGGTTTGAGTCCACATGAAATTATCATGGGACGTGCTATGAGGCATGCATATGTACCAGTGAACAAGCTGATGACTATAACTGATGACATGATTTTGGATTACTGCAAAGGCCTGGCTGACGCAGTTCATTCTGTGTTTCACCAGGTTGGAGAAGACGCCACCACACTTGAAAAGAAACCAGCCCATGATCTGAGCCCAAGGGATTGGGTAAGGATAAAAGTCCACAGAAGAAGGAATTGCCTGGTTCCAAGGTGGGGAAGGCCAAGACAAGTCATCTTGACCACAACGACTGCTGTGAAGTGCGCTGGTGTGAAAAATTGGATACATGCAAGTCACACACTGAGAGTTCCAAACCCAAGAGAGGGTACTGGAAAAGAATACTTTGAAGAATCAGATTCCAGTGATGATGCAGACAGTGAGGCAGTAAGAAGGAAAAAGAATCCTGAAAGTGGGGAAAGTGAGTCAAGAGAAGCTTTCATCCCACCAGAAGAGGTTTTGAAGGGAACAGTGCAAACTGCAGAAGCGAGTTCAGACTCAGAAGAATTGCCTGAGGTTCCAATTGACAGTGACCAACACAAAAAGAAAGAAAGAAAAGCAAAGAACATTCCAACAGAAGAGACACCTGAATCACATGAGGAAATTGGACAAGTTCCACCTGAGATATATATTGAAGAAAAAGGGACAGACAAAGACAGAGAGGGACAGATTGCGGAAAAACCCCGAGGAGGTGTAGGGAACATCCACAACAAGCTAGGTGAAGGGACAAGCAGACAGCAAGAAGATTGCGTGTCGGAGACCCGAGGAGGGACAGAAGTAGGGAAATCTCAAGTGGTGGAAAAAGAGACTGTTGGAGAAAAGGAAGTTGTTGGAGAAAAGAAAGCTGTTAACGAACCAGAAGCAACTGAAACAGAGTCTGATGAAAGTGACAATGACATACATGGATGACGAGTTCTGAGAAAGAGAACTTGGCTTGGAGAAAGAAACAATAAAGAAGGAAAACAAAAGAGAAATGCTAAAGGAGATCTTTGGCCAAATAAGATAAAGAGACTAAGATACAGACTGACACGAGTTAACTCTTCGAAAGCTGAACAAGTGAACGAAGTGTCAAGTCAGAATCCTACCAAAGAAGAAGACGCAAAGATACCTGAGACAACTAAAAGAGTAAGAAAACCAAACCAGAGGTACAAGTCACCGGAATGGACGTATGTGGCACTGCCTGAAGAAGGAGAAGAGGCGGACAGCCAAGGAAGTCCAGAGGAGGCTTTACTGAAGGAAGTTGCTGAAGAAGAAGCTGTGGGAATCCTGAGAGTTATCTTGTCCGACATTGGAGAAGAGACGGATGTTCAGGACCTGATACAGTTTGATGATGATGAAGAGACAGTGAAAAGTGATGAAAATCCAAATTGAGTGAATCCAAGGAAAATCACTTGGAGAAGAGAAGAAGTAATACTAAAATCAGTAGATTTTAATAATCTGTTGGGTACTTGCTGCTCTTTAAAAGTTCAGTAGAGGAGTAGAAGAGGCTAAGTCAAAAGACACAGTCAAATTAACAAAATGGCTAACACGGAGAATAAAAGTAGATGTACCTTTCTGAAAAGATGGTGCAAAATGTGCTGCTGCTGTACAGGTTTATTAATGCTGCTTTGGAGCGTGCTAGCTCTACTGATTTCATTTAGAGTTACTATAGACACTTTAGAAGGTCATACTGAGAACAAGACTAATATAGGGAAGAGTCCATTAAAAGTAGTTCCAACTAGAACTAGTAATGTACATATTCATAAAGATAGGTCAATTAATGATTTTTCTAGCAATGTTTTTTCTAAATTGTTGTATGAATACGTAAAGACAATGGAAGTAAGGGATTGCTACGTTTGCATGCAGTTACCTGCCTCTGTTTCGGAAGGAGTGACTTATCATCATCTTCCGGCTACGTATGGAATTTCCTGTAGTGTGTTGATTAGTATATTTTACCAGTTAGGGAAATTAGATTATAATATGTCTAATGTAGATAATATTCTTGGGCAACTGCCTATGAATAAAGCACTGAATCCTGCAAAAGAAGCTAACACTTTAGGAGAGATTTTTTTTAGAAACCAAAGAATTAACATTAGAATATGTTTATAGAAACAATTTAACTTGCAGTTTGAAGGGAGAAGAGAAGAATTTTCTAGACATTGTTGAGAGAAGAAGGTTGAACATGCACAAGAAAGCAGAAGGGCATAAAATGAGTGATACAATGTGGGATATTGGAAAAGAAAAAGAGTTGAAAGATGGAGCCAGTCCAACTATGGCTATAGATGCCCCACAGAAAGGGAAACTGTGTATTACCAGGAAGAGATCCCAATATGATTATTATTTCATAGGGACTAGTGAGTTCAATGATACATACTTTATTGCAACTGGATGGGGATTTAGAGGCGGAGAAGATCCAGTTTTCCCGGGAGTGTATTATATTTGTGGGAACAAGGCTTATTACCGTTTGCCTGACCATTGGTTTGGTACATGTTATGTTGGCCTGGTCTTTCCAAAGATTTTTCACATGGATAGAGTAGATGATGCTGAACATTCTAACACATTAACCCGTTATAGAAGAGAAACATGGACAGAAATTGTAGGAGATATTTTTGGAGCTTTAATTCCAGCAGTGGGAATTTCTTTGAATGCATTTGGCATTCGGAAGCTGTCAACAGTGGTAGATCGCTTGTCAACAAGCACCGCTGGAGGCTTTCTTTTGGTTAATACAGAAATGGTTGCTTTGCGTGCTATGGCGATGCAAAATCGACTTGCCCTTGACATTCTTTTGGCAAAAGAGGGTGGAGTCTGCGGAATGCTGAAAGTTCATCATTGTTGCACTTACATTCCTGACGAAAGTAAAGATCTAAAAGTTTACATCAAAAATATTACTGATTTGCATGAAGAATTAGTACCACTGGAAGCTGAAGGTATCTGGACTAAAATGGCTAACAAGATGATTGCTATTAAGAATTTTGTAGCTAAGCTAGGTAGTACCATTTTTGGTAAGATATTATTTCCATTAACTTGTGTAATAGTTGCATTATTGATCCTTAGATTAGGATGTATGTGTTGTAGATATAGAAGAAATAAAAAGAAAATCACAAAAGAAAATGTTAAAAAGAGACAGAAGAAATCAGAAAGAGATCCACAAGAAATAGAACTAGAAGAGATAAGAGAAAGTATGTATATAGAAACTAAAAAGGAAGATGAAATGGAAACTAGGGTTTAAAAAGAAACATGAATAAGAACAAGAAGATATTTCAAATTCTTCCAAAAGGGGAAACTAAATTGATTTTTGTGGTTTTGATTTTTGTGGTGATTATATATCACCAAAGGGGGGATTGATGGAGCAGGGTTTTTACTTAAAAACTGAATAACTGTTTCCTTTTCGCATGTTATAATTAAAAGTACTACTGATTAATTATTAATGATTAATAGTTTGTCGAATGATGTCTAACCAACTTTATTAACAAGAGAATTACACGTGGGAATGCTATTGCATGGCTAAATAACAAGTGAACTAAGTTGGTGAGCAAACTGACAGAAAACGATGTTGCTTATGTGATGTTATGATGTTTTGCGCTTTTAATTAATATGCATTAATGGCTTTTAATGTCGCAAATGGCTAGATAAATACACACACATAAGGGTATTAGCAGGGGAATAACACTGTATAATCATTTCTATGCAGTAATTCTGTTTTATGTCTACTTTGCTTAAAGTTGTCCATTGTGGCCTGCCACAAAATGGCCACCATCCGCAGCCTGTATTGTAGTTGCTGGAAATTTACAGAAAGGCTTCACTCTGCCTGTGACCTTGCAACTCCGATGAACTGAAAAGCCATAAGCATGATGACAAGTCTGGGACATCTGCCAAAAGCCCCTGAAAGATGGAAAAATTGATACGAACTTAGTGTGAACCCATTTTTGAAACAAATTCACCTAGTAGAGACATCCGTAGATGTTGCGAATTAGCCATGGACGATCAATTCTGCTATTCATTATTTGGGACAATCTATGTGTGAGAACCTCCCGTATAATATCGAAAAAGTACCAAGATGACATGATTTCCGCCATTCATCCGTTTGAATAAAGAAATGTTACTTTTTAGAATGTAAATTTCAGTATAAATAATGGTAGACTAGAGAGGTCTAGCGCCACTTCTTCCCGAGCTGATGATACGAGGTCCCTATGCTGACGGAGAGGACGATGACTCTACATGACGACAGAAAACTCTAATTCTTCTACAGAGGACCGGTTCTGACTTAGGATCTGACATTTAGACAGAATAGGTAAATATGAGAGAAATGAAATTTGCATTTAATTGGCTTTTCCTACAAATTTTAGATAAATGAACAATCTGTTTGAATTTCTGTCTCGGGTGGTTATTTCTTGTCATGTTTATTGATTTTATTGTATATTCTTTGATGTGTATTTTGTTAGATCTATAGCAACTAGCTGGACGCATTGACCTCAAAGTACAGGCAGATTAGATAGAACATATGTGAACTGTGTTTCTCCTTTACAGGGCACGGATAGTGTGATTTAGGGTGAATGTTGGTGTAATGGGCCCCACCAGCGTATGATGTGTGTGTGCGTGTGTGACTGTGAAATCATTCTGTCCGTGGAAGTAGAGGGGATTCGGAAGCTCTGATCTGCACCACATGCACCAATCCATATCTCTCTTCCAGATGAAACCGTAGGTACCTGCGCCGGCCCCATCTCTGAGCAATGTTGCGTTTCGCTATCATCAATCCCAGTGTAACCCAGGTGACACGTGTGTTGTTCAAGTCAGTGGGCTCCCATACGTTCAGAAGGCATCTCTTTGCTTCCAGGGGGACTTCTTGTGTTAACACCTCACCCATTATCTCATGTATCTTCCTCCAATACCTCTGTATAAGAGCGCATTCCCATAATATATGGAGGAATGTGCCTTCACTTCTACATCCCCTTCTACAATTGCCATCCGCTGCCCATCCCATCTGCACCAAACCCGACCCCGTGATGTAGATCCTATGCAGGATTGTAAGTTGCACCAGCCTCAGCCTTGCTGCTATGGCCATCTCCCGTGGTGAAGTCACTGCTATTGCCCAATCTTCGTCATCCAGTATTATGCTATCCCTTTCCCACTTTTTACCCGTAGTTTCAGAAGGGGTTCGCCAGAGTGATTCACTAACTTTTTGTAAGTGAGTGAGATGGCCTTCGTTGGTAAGTAGCCATCCAGTAGCCTGTCCTCGAGGGGTGAGGAGTCGGGGGGGGGGGGGGTTTCTCCCTTCTGGAGACATGAATATAAAGCATGCCTAACCTGCAAATATCTGAAGAATTCCGTGGAAGCCAACTCCTATTCCTGTTGGAGGGCCGGAAAGGACTTGACTTCACCCTTCACCCATAGATCACCAATTTTGGAAATACCAATGACGTTTCCCTTAATTGGCTGTGAGTATTGTTGTACCCCTCACATCTGTTGAGTGTTTCCCGTTATCATATGCCTGGTTGTACATCTCATTTAATGGTTTAACTTCTAGTCTTTCCATCTTTTTAACAAACAGCACAAACACCATCTGGGCTAGTGTGGGAAGCTGGCTCTGTATATACTTTACCAAAATGAGGCATAGTGTGCACAGAGTCCAGTGGAACCCCAAAAGTAGGCAGAGGTAAAAGTAGATAGCCCCTTACTCTCTATTTGTGGTAGTGTGGGCGAGCAGTAAGGCTTTATCAGAGGGTAGTGTTAAGCATTTGTTGTACACACTCAATCAGCAAATTATATCACTCACTCAAAGACTGAACTTAAGACCAATTGGTTTTGTATAAAAAATATTCTTTTTAGTTATTTTATTTTCTAGACCCAAGCAAGCCTGGCACAGGTAAGTGATAAAGACTTTGCGGTAATAACACAGTTTGTAACCAGTTTGTATTGCAGTTGTATATATACTTTGGTTTGATTACAGTAAAAATACTAGTAATGCAATGCTTTGAAATACTGTACATATACTTTGAATGAGTTTTTTAGTAGACTAGGCCGAGAAAACCAGCTACCATTCGCCAAAGTACCTTATGGGGTCTTCCCCCGGTTACAGGCCATTATCCTTGCGGTTCGTGCTCTGTCTGCCACCTTACCAAAGTGACAAAAAAACTGGATTGTCCTAATGGGGTCACATGGACCTTAAATGCACACACCAACTGTAATTCTTCCAACTGCATCTACTTGCTGCGATGCAAATGCGAATTACTCTACATTGGCATGACCACGAGACAGGTAAAAACACGCATAATGGAGCATAGAAGCAATTTCAGATGCATGAAAAACAACACCAAGATGACCACACATTTCAAAGACACACAACATTCACCAGAGTCTTTTGAATGGGGTGTATTAGAAACCCATCCCGGTATAACTAAACATGCTTTATTCCGCATTGAACAACGATGGGTCCTAAGATTGGCCACTGATAAAACTGGGTTAAATGAGAATATACCGTGGAGCCTTCTGACCTAAAACACTTTTGTTGTGGTAACATTATGAATAGTTTTCTTGTTCTGAAATTACCCCCCTTTTTACTGACAAACAATGAACAATGGGTTCTGAAGTCTTCCACTTGGCCCAACCCGTTCCTCCAGTAATCCCCTCTGATAATTCTAGTACATAAGAATCACACCCATGTATTATCATAGGTGCTTGCTATGACCACCGGGACCCTGTCCGGGGTTGGTCTTCGTTTTATGTTTGATGCTTTATTCCATATATGATCCATGGCACATTTTTATTCCACCATGTTTCCTTTCTCAATAACAACATAGAGAAGAATAAACACAATTTTGACACCTTGCGAGGGGTCGCTTACAATTTTGTCACTCCACGGTGTCGGTATTTACATACACCATCAGGTGCTTACGAGCAGCACACCATAGGCATCACGAGTCTTTGGTTACCCATTCCATCCTAATCCGCCTCCTTTCTAAACCCCCACCTAGCCGAGCATTTTTTAGAGCGACTTGGCTGGATGCGTGGGAGTGTGTGGCGAGTCCGGGGCCTCGGCTCGTTTGGTTGTTGAGGCAACACGGCTTTTCCCATACCAAGATGGCGCATCGTCGAAAAGGACACTGTAGTCCCTTTTCCAATGAATGACCAGGAAGTCCTTCTTCCATTGCACGCCTGTTCCGTTATATCACACGCCCACCTGTAGCACACTTGTGTGAATCCCGGACCAGCGACGTGGGGTAGGTCTACCGCCACCTCCGTTTTTTGGAAACCGTGAGTAATGGATTTAGCTTTGTCATTCCCGTTGTTTTGCTTATGTGTGCCGCGTCCTCCCACACACTTGGGACCACTTTGTTTAGGCTCGTTGCACCACCTTATGGCACCGACTCTGTGATGGTTGACAAAAACATCGCTCAGAACCATTACCTTTGTTGCACTGTTAACTACGCGAGTCTCTGCTCATTTTGATAGTGTGGTTACACCGCTAATATGCGTTGGTTTCTGAGATGAAGACGCGACCTGGTATCCTCGTGTGAGGCAATGGCGGGCTATGTTTACGACCCTGTCCTCACCTCGTGGGGCTGTGGGCTGAATTGTAGCTAGCTAAGGCACCACGAGACGCCTACTTGTGTCCATCAACATTATTACCTTACCTTACTTTGTGTGCCCTGCAATGGAGACGTGGCACAACCTTGTTTTATCTTCAGTTATCCCATGTGACACTTTGGGTTGCTGTTTCTTTTGTGACCTCGGGCGTTTGGCGCCGGACTCTGCGCACAGTCCATGTGTATCAATCATGTTTCTTTTAATTTCGTTCCCCTTATTATTAGGACACTACAACTTAGTGTCTCCACTAGCTGGATCTGAAACACCTCCGCCTTGACCCTAATGGGTGAGTGAACTTCCTTGTGTGCTTCTCTGGCTGCATTTATTTTAGTTGCTTTAATTCACTGTATGACAGACACGTCATCAAGCATGTTATGAACCAATAAGAGCATGAGCTTTGTATCAAATTCAAGTTGCATGTCTTGTCATTATCTAGTGAATAATCTATTGATTTGTATTGATGAATCTGTCAATCTATTTTTTTGCAGGTTATGTTTTTTGAGTTACAGGTACCACACTTTCTTTGGGTGCTGTAAGGGTGGTCAATAGTATACTTTACCACAGACCACCACCACTTAAGTGTAGGTAGTTATTCTGGTCCTGATGAATTGCCGTCTAAATTGACTACAAGGCAAGAAACATGTCGACCATCTGACAGACGCTATTAACCAGCATCCTTGCAGTAGGTTATAGCGTTGGTTTGTCGTATTATTTTTAATTAGGGTTGGGGCCACGTTCATTAAAATATTTCTGAGTGGACCACCTCCCCTATTTTAGATTCTTCACACACACATCACTATCACCTACACCAATTTTAGGGCCCTCACTTGCACTTCACCAATCGGCTTCTGGAAAAAAGATCTCCGTCAGGAAGGCCCCTATTTGGGTGCCGATCGGGGATTGCAGCGCCGCCCCGATAAGAAGCAGACCCGATGATGAAGCATGACACCTAGCTGGCTGGGTGTGTGAGGGTCTTATTCCAACTAGGAGAAGTTTCTTCTCCCCTCTTACACTCTAATATTTACTAGAGTTCACTCTACATTAACATAACCTGTGTATTAGGAACTGCATACCTTCTTTGTTAGAGCTTTTTTAGTAGAATGCCAAGCAGATTACTTTACAGATTACTTTTCTTACACAGGGCAGTATACCTGTATACTGTACTGGGACCTTTCCTGTAAATAGGTAAGTAAAAGCGTTTTTGTTATTTAGTTACAGTTTTAAAGGGTTTCATAGATTTTCCAACTTCACACTTAGAAACACACTGCACGCACCCAGAAAGGGGCTGCAGGCTTCGCTTGGAGATCTGAGGCAGGTCAGAGAACATCTGATCTCAAGTCAGCATTGCCGGGAAGAGCTCCTTGTGGTGTTGGACAACGTGGTGTTGGGCAACGTGGTGTTGGGCAGAGCAGGTCCTTTGGGTTCTTTAGGCTGCTGGACACACCAGGATTTTGCTGGAGCAGGTTCGAGGTGCGGACAGGCCGGTAGGGCTGGGGCCAAGTCAGTGGGCATCCTCCTCTTCTTAGTTTCAGCACGGCTTCTTCGGTTCTTCTTCTGGTCGGTTCTTGCCTGAGGAGGCAAGGTTCAGGGTTGCCCCTAAATACTAGATTTAAGGGCTTTACGGGTAGATTGGGACCAATGGATGCCTCCCTTGGGGTAGAGGTGGTGGTATTGCAGTCGCTACCATGGCCCCTTCTGTGATTAGAGTACTAGAATCACTTTCATCCACGATGTCAGAGATACTGATTTTTAATATTGACATCCCGGACTCGGAAACCTGGAATGGGGCATTGATCTATAGACCTCCTGGACCAAAGACGCAATTTGTCAACCATTTGTTGGAAACAATAGTGCCCTATGTATTAGCCGCAGACAACTTTATCTTAATTGGAGATTTTAATTATCATGCGGAGCTACCATTGGACACCGATTTGGGCCACTTAATTGGGGCTATGAACATGCTAGGGTTAACGCAGAGGGTAATCTGCTCAACCCACTCAGCTGGACACACATTAGACCTGTTATTCACGAACTCCCTCAAATTGACCATTGAATCTCCTTGTTCAGTATTATGGACGGATCATTCTATTTTAAAATTTGGTTTGCTTATAAACACCCATAGGAAAACCGGTCCGAATAAAAGTATTTTGATTCGGCCCTGGCGTAAGTTAACACCTGATACCTTTTTAGCACATTTTGAACCCCCACAACTATGTCAAGTGGACACTGTGGATTTGGCTGCTAGTAATCTTGAATCCGCCATTACACTGGCTCTGGACAAAGCCGCTCCTTTTACAAAGGTTCAAGTAAAAAATAATGCTTCACCCTGGTTTACAGCTGCATTAAAAATTGATACACAATTAAGCCGAGCTGCTGAACGCCAGTGGAGGAAAACTAAAACCGAGGAAGATCGCAGGAACTACAGGCACCTTCACTTAATCTATATAAAAAACATTAAATTAACTAAAAAGACCTATTTAACGCAGTGCATAAATAACGCCGCACACTCGAGCAAAGAACTTTATAAAATATTGAAGGAATTTACCTCCCCTCGGGTTGAACAGTACTCTTTCTCGCCTACTCAAGAGTGGGTCGACTCTTTTTTTGATAATAAAATTAAAACCATCTATGCCTCATTCCCTCATCAGGTCAATGATCATAATCACTCTATCAGTAATACGATTAAGGCACCTTCTCTGTTGAAAACTCATAATGCCCCCCTATTAATGGACTTTGAATCCATAACTACCACCGAAGTAGCAGAAGGTTTAATTAGGATTAAATCTGGTTCTCCAGCCGATCCTTTTCCTCCCCGCTCCTGCACTAAGATTACGCCGCTGTTCGTGAATGTCTTAACTATCATTTTTAACATGTCATTAAATCAAGCTAAGGTTCCGAAGAGCTGGAAACATGCTCAGGTTAAGCCAATTCTTAAGAAATCCTCGGCTGACCTTAACTTACCAGTAAACTACCGCCCCAGTTCATTGCTTCCCTATTTTGGGAAGGTACTGGAGCACTTAGTTAATAAACGTTTTACTGCTCATCTAGAGAGCCATGACCTTCTCGATCCCTCGCAGTCAGGCTTCCGTGCTGCTCACAGTACGGAGACCGCAGTTATGGAGATAGTAGATAACATCAGGCTTGCTTTGGAAAAACGAGAATCTGCAATTTTGGTTCACTTGGACCTGTCTGCGGCTTTCGATACCATCTTCCACAGTATCCTGAAACATCGACTGTGGGAGGTGGGTATCAGAGGGAAGGCCTTGGACTGGCTTGAGAGTTACCTGGCTGACCGTTCTACCACCGTTCATGTAGATGAAATGGTCTCGCGCACCTATCCAGTAACGGTCGGGGTTCCGCAGGGATCCATTCTCAGTCCCATGCTGTTTAATGTATATTTAACACCTTTAGCGGGTATCATTAGATCATACGGTTTTGAGATTCTTTCGTATGCTGATGATACCCAGCTGCTCGTTACTTGTGGCTCTGACTACGATGGCGCTCAATCCCGCTTTAAGAGCTGCATGGTCCAAATTAACAACTGGATGAGCTTAAATAAATTGCAGTTGAATGGCAGTAAGACTGAGATTATTCTTTTCGGAAGAGCCGAGCAGTTCTGGACGCAGGATTGGTGGCCCACGGAGCTGGGCACCTGTCCTTCCCCCAAGCTAGCAGTACGTAACCTAGGTATCATTATTGATAATTCTTTGTCCATGAAAGCTCATATCAACCAAGTTCTTGGAGTCTGCTTTGCGATTATGCGCAATCTCCGAAAAAAATGTAAGTGGCTACCTATTGAAGCAAGGAAACCTCTGGTACAGGGACTTGTCATCAGTCGCCTCGACTATGGCAATGCTCTGTTTACTGCACTTAATCAAGATTTGCTTTCTAAACTTCAAATCCTTCAAAATACTGCCACCATATTGGTATAGAGTACCCAGCTAGAGGGGTGTCTGACCTAAGCCTGGACAGTGGGTTGTAGGCATGGCACACAGGGATGTGTGCCATGTTGACTCTTCACTTTGTTCTGCACCAAAGGTAAAGGTACAGGGCCTCTAAGGGTGGCACAATAAGTGCTGCAGCCATTAGAGGCCTTCCCTGGCCACAGTGCACTTGTTACCTATGGTACCATTTACAACCTGTGTCCAAAGAGTGCCAATTGGGTTTTTGTCTTAATGCAGTTTTAGGGAAAGAACATAGGCCCTGAGTACCTGATTGGCAGGAACCAAGGGCAAACTCAGTCAAAGTACATCAACAGTTTGGCAAAAAGAGGGCACTTTCTTACAGCAAGGTGTTTTTCTCATCAGCAGTTATATCCGCACCTTTCAGATATCCTCTGGTTATTTCTTCTAGTTACACTCTGTGTTCTACTGTCGTAAAATGTTGCTACAGGATTTATACGTGCTCTCTACTGTGTGAAAATCATATGAAGTAGCCGTATTACAACATAAACTGAATAGTTGGGGAAAAATGTAGTAAAACATTGAGAAACTAGAAAACAGTGCAAAACATGGGGGGAATCGAATAGTGATGGTAGACAGGCCAACGTTAGTTAAGCATAGATGTGTTGAGGAGATCTGATGAACATTAGAGTTAACATCGCTGTACTGCCATAGTGTATATCTGTGATGCGGCATTGTTGTTAATAGTCTGTGTCCTTCATAAATTTACAAAACAATTTCTATACATTTTATTAAAAGGGAGAAAGAAAGGAATCACTGATTCCTTGCTGTGTAGATCTCTACAGTGTGCAAGAGTTTTATGGTCCAGATAGTTCTTTCCTTTCCTGGAGTTTTAGGTGCATTCTGTCATTACTGTCAGTATTCTTCAGCATTCTACGCTATTTTGCGGCTTTCACCTAGTCTGCTCCCCCTGATTCCTCCCATCTCTCAAGTGTGGACTGTACTGGGCCGGAAATACTAAAAGAATCCTGCTCTCACTGCCCACTGTAAGCCTGGTCTGCTGATGTTAGGTTTGGGCTTATGCCTTCCTGCTCCCCTGGGGCAGTCTGCTCTACATTACAGTGAGGCGGAACTGGACTAGAGTGAATAACATAGTCCCGACTATCTCACAGAGGCGCTGTGGTCACCGGCCTTATTTTTTCAAATAACTGAAAACTAATGCTCCTAACGCTGTCCATTACTACCATCCAGTGGTCCCAGCCTGCCTTGTTCTATTTAGGGGCCGATTCTGATCCGGGTCGGAAGGGCACCAAACGCGGTCCGGCCGGAAAAACTACGAGCCGTACGCGTGTTTTCCGGCTGACTCGTACAACTGTACGAGCGAGCAAGTACGATGCGAGCTACATGAAATTCACCGACCGAGTCGTTTCTGGGTCCGAACTGCTCCATACGTCTCGTTCGCAAGCTAACCGTGGCGTGCAATGGATACGATTCACGACTGAGCCAGTACGAAGCACGCGTCGGACAGCCTGTGCGAGCCGGAGTGTCCGGCTCACAAAAGCTCCCGAGTCGGACTTTGGGGATCCGCGTCGGACCTCCCGACACCCGCAGCCATACGACTCGCACACAGGGGGTGACCCATGGGACTCCCCCACACAGGCATGTACGGCGCGGATGGTACCTACGCGTACCCACTGTAGGGGGCACACTTGTTCGAGACGTACCCATTCAGTCAATAGGAGCGCATGTACGCGTCGTACAACTGGCTCCCATTGACTTCTATGGGAGTCCGACCGAACAGAGTCCTACAGCATACGGGCGCATCGTACTCGCTCGGTCGGACTGTAGGGGTCCGGCTCGGTCGGAAAACCCTCCGGATCCGACTCGGTCGGAGTGCTTTCCAACCCGGATCGGAATCGGCCCCTAAGTGGGGTACCCTGCTTTCCTTTTTCTTCTGAGGTCTCAAACTCGTTCCCCTCCTAAAAGGCTTCCCCTCTATGGCTTCCCAGTGCTAAATTGACTGAGTTACGCCCCTGCCGGCATTGGCACAGTCCTGGTTTCATCCTGCGAGTTTGTGGCTTCTGCGAAGTGTGATTGCATTTCCATTACAGATGTAGGTTTGGCATATTTATCTATCTTTGCCTGGTAGGGCATTGGATAGGTCCTGTCCCTCACCATGGTATGCTTCATTGATGTGACGATTGAGTTTCCAATCCTTGACCCTGACCTCGTTTACTTCAAAAGAAGGGATGCCCAAAAGCTCCAGATCCAGCATATGCAGGTAGTTAGTTACAGGTCTCGGCCTGATTGGTATGGCTGCAAAGACTGCTCTTACATGCAATTGGTGGCCCCTCCACACTCTTTCCCTCAAGATCCACACCAGTACCAAGTCTGGTGAGGGCATACACTGCTTGCCACTCGTGAACCACAGACAGGTTAGTACAGTGCTTCTGCCTCAAGGGCCTCCAGTTATTTTCTGTCGATTTGAATTCTCTGTCTCTGGGCATTTTGTTGTTGAACAGGATTATTAACCTATGATGGTACACCTGAATTTTGAACTGGATTCTCATTTATTACTCTGTTGGGATTAAGAAGACATTCCCTCTTCCAATGCCGTAACTTGTTAAACAATGACAAGGATTCGGTTTCTTCAATGTGGCATAATCAATTCCAGTACTCTGATCAATTGGGAAACTTTAACCTCTACCCCTTTGTGGATAACCCTTTCCACCTTGCATCAAAGGAACTCCTACACATCTTGCAAAGCACCAACATTCCCTATGTACGGCTGACTCCGACTTCCTCTCTGTAGTGCTTCATCTGTACAAACATCAATTTTTCCTTCAACCACTTCTGTTTCATTTCCAATTCATCAATACAGTATTTTGCATTCCTTAAGATCTCATCAATTGACTGCCAACATATTAAATGCTGTTGAATTATCAATCTAACCTCAGGTCTCAATCCTGCCAGAAACCAGAACACAAAACTTCCCATATCTTTGGATTCAAGATTCTCCATGCCACTGTGTTGCTTGAACACCTGCAACAAGCTCTCATAAAAAAGAATGTACAGTCTCTTAAGGCTCTTGGGTTGTTCTGTCAATCCTAACTCCATCAAAGTCTTTCGCCTGATTCTTTCCTTTCAAAAAGGTAATCACCTGTTGAAACTTTTTCATCACTAAAGGTGGTGGGCCATGTTATATAGGATTTCTCTGTGGTTTCTTCTCTGGCCACTGTACAGCTACTTTACATTCCGCCCATTAATCAGTTGGTACCACAATGTTGAAAAGAGTGTTCAAATCTATCTACCATACCTGTGAAATTGTGACAAACAGATCAACTTGGGTGTATCATTACACTGGCTTATCACTCAATTTAGGGTAATCATTTGTGAATGACATAAGATCACTCCTGCTCCATGGTACATGAAGATAACCTCTACCAGGCACTTCTTTCAAAGGAAAAATTGAAGCACCTTTTCCATCTGTCAAAGCCGAAGGTGGCTCTCCCTTCATTTTCTTTGGGTCTTTCTTCTTTGCCCATCTACTTTCGCAGTTGTCCAATTCATGACATTTTCAAATGCTACCAATTAATTCTCTAATTTCATTCCTGATGTTCTCATACTGTTTGTCATTTTTGTCAAAACATACACAGTAACTTGCCCAAGATGGTCCCCCCATGTATACATGATCGCACGGTGATGTCACACTATGTCCAGCCACATATCGGACACCAGCAATACATATCCTCGCTGTCCCACCCCCCTCACAGCTTTCCCAGTTCATCCTCCCAAGGTTGAAGTTAACATTATTCATCGGCAGGAATGCACTCCTTACCTATCACACTACATAGCGCCCATATATCATCATGGGATAGGCATACCTTCGGGCTCCAGGGAAACGCGCCCAACCAGGCCCTTACACGTGTCTACTAAAGTATTCGGACCTACTAAACAGGTAGCACCTAGTCTGTACCACCGAAAAATGTTACTCGAACACTGTATGAACAGTTATCGCAAACTTCATTTCCTGTAGATGTTTCCCCATTTGTCCATATTACAAATACAAATCGCTCAAATATGTCTGTACTATGCCAATCAGCTATTTATGATGTTAAAAACCAATAAACAAATTTAAACAAACAAATAAAACATACACAGTAACTTTTCTGCAAGGATTTGGTCCTACTTAAGTTTACATCATACATCTCAGCTAATTCAGACCGCTTATCCTGCCTGCATGGTAAAGCACATATATATAAGCTCATTTTCTTGATAAGTAACCAATCTCATAAGATCAAGATTTCCTAAAATCATCTTATCCAATTCTAACATTAATTTGACCACAACTATTGCATTCTCCCTTGCTGGAGACTGGATGTCTCTTCTCAATCCTTCACTCTCAGCTTCTCGTAGGGACCCATTGATCAAATCATTTAATTCCTGTGAATTAACACCACTTTGGACCAGAAGTATTGGATGTAACCATTCCTTAAAGACTACTGCTTGTGAGAAACTGAGTGCAACCTCTGAGAGGGCTCTCCTATAGCTGGTCTGTTCTGTCTGATTTATTACTGAGGATATAAGAGCAACATATGGTGAAGTCATCATATTCTGGACCAAAGGAGTTCTTCCTGTGTCTCCCCATCCAGGAACAACAGTAGTAGACGCATTTACTCCAGTAGGAACTGTCAAAGCATGTGTTGTGGTTCCTGAAGACTCAGGTTTGTTCAAAGGAACTGCAGGACTAATAGTAACCAGAACAGGTATTGCACCGGGAGCATTAGAAACAGTAGGATTAACAAGAGCATGAATTCGTGAACTCCCTCCCATAAGGTTCTGACTTGTATTCGCTTGGGCGGGGGTGCCTTCTGAGCTTCCTCTGGTAAGAACACCACTCATTCCTGCAGGTTGGAGAGGATGTGGCCTAATGGCTACAATGGTCAACATCAAAGCTGGGGAACAGGGTTCAGGTCTCGGCAGGGACACTCAACATCCTGTGATTCTGGGCAAATCACTTAATCTCCCCGTTCCTACCAGAAAAATAAATGTGTCCGCCTGTAATGTAACTGATGCTCATGTAAAGCGCTTTGATTCCTTTGGGGTGAGTTTGCGCTAGACGGGTTGACAACAACACATCCAAAAAGTCATCCCTAGAATCGCTTTAAATATTTTTGTCTGTTCCCTCTACATACTCTACTTTATCCTCCTCCTTTTTTTCTGAGGTTCCTCACTCATTAATGCAGAGTAAAACCTAGCTCCTTCAATCATGTCAATCCTCCACCTTTGTTGTTCTGTATCCCATCTATCTTTGGCACAAGTACGTACAGCCTTATTGACTCTGCCCTGATATTTCTCTTTCTCTCTGGTATGAGCTACATGCTCCCAAGCATTAAGTACCTTGTACTGTATGGGTCTAGGAGGTCGCTTTCCAGATTTTCAATCATTCTCAAATTAAATGTGCCCAGCGTGGAAACATCAATGGACACTCTTTTTCCGCGATCTTATGCCATTGACCCCACATGTATAACCATATGATGACCTGCTGTGCCTTCTGGTGGCACCTCTTCTCCTTTTCTAACAGGGACTCCCACGTCTCCCCTACTATTACTACTGAGATCTGCTGGAGCGTCCTGGACCTTTACTGTGTAGTTTCTCTGTCAGGTCATCGAAGGTTTAGCTCAACAGATTAGATGAACCTTTATAGTTGACATGAAGCATTGAATTGGAGAAAACATCAACAATTCAATTTACTTGTGAAGTCCAAGTGACCACAATTGGGTCCAGGAATCGATCAATATGATTAAGGGTTATATTTGGATTACCAGTCAATCCAGTCAGTATAGAAGCAATATGCAGATTCAATACGTGCATTGGTACAATAGGCAAAGTAACATATCTCACTTGGCTGAGCCACAATAAAATGAGCTGCAGAATTGTGCCAACCACAATTATATAATAACAGATCAAAGTGAACAGGTGTTCCATGAAGAAACCTCTCTTCTCTACTCTAACATGGGTCAAATATATGATCATCTGGGGGGCGTGGCTAGCAAGATGGCAGGCTAGTCGTAGCCTTGCAGAGCTCTGCACCGGCCCATGATACCCTGTCTGCACCCTGTGGCCCGTGACGCGGGCCCATGGACTACCGACTCATGTAGTTGGGACTGCTGCTGATAGGGATGCACTTTCGAGCAGGTTTCTCTGTCTCCTGGACTCTGTGTCACCTGTAAGCAGAGCTGATGGGGTGATGGCCCACAGGCCTTGAAATGGCCGCGGTTGGCCCCGTTGTGGGTTGCAACAAGTGAGAAGATCCCTCTGTATACTCTCTGCTTCCTTTAGGAGTAGTGATCGTGGTTGTTTGTGGACTGTGTGCCCCCCTCCCCCCAACCGGCCTTCACAGCTCGGACTCGAGACCTGAATCAGGTGTCCACGCGAAAGAGGAGCGGTATGCGGTAAGACCAGAAGCTGGGGTGTGACCCTTTGGAGTGGTGAGGTGTTCCAATGCCCCCGAGGGGCCCTTACTTTATCTTTGCAAAGCCTGGCGACCTCGGCGGTGAACTGCACCACACTCTGCTGGCCTATGGCAGCTAAGGAGGAAGTTGCACCCTGCTGGGAAGGGGCTCATGAGGCAGCTGATTGGACCCAGCCGGGGCGAGCGGTTAGTGCACTATCATCCTGGTGGGATTTGGGCGCTGCCTGGGCCTGGTTTGTGCGCCCTTCTTCTGTCCTTCCTCGCACACCCCTGTGAGCTACTTGAGCACGGGACTTTGCTTGGGCGGGGTGCAGTGTGTGGTGGGGGCCCTGGAGTTGTTTGGGGGTAGACTTTTGTCTATTGTGGTGTGGGGGTAGCTACTGCAGTTCTGGATTTGAGGTGAACTTTACCCCTGAGTGCTGCTGCGGAGGGAGAAGTGAAGAACCGGCAACAATATGAATGTGAGTTCCTGGGGAGCCTGTGGGTGGCCAGGCCCTCTGAGTCCTGCCTGTACAGTTTTGTCCTTGCTCCTGTGTGCTGCCTGGGCAGAGAGCCTCCGTGTGGCTGTCGCTTGTGATCCTACGACCCCCAGGTGCTGTGACCCCAAGTCCGCCATTGCATCCCCTGGCTGGCATATGGGAGCACTGGGGCCTCCACAGCGCTGAAGGGTTGGGCACGTTGATCAGCCTTGTGGCTTGACCTCTGGATTCTCATAGCTATTCCTGGCCTGGATGCCAGCCTTCCTTGATTGGGGGGCCGCGCAACGGATGAGCGCAGCGGGCATGCTGCAGGCGTGCCGAGTGCACGCCAAAGGCAAGCCCGTCTACGCCCGTCCACGACCAATGCCAGGAACCCTGGTCCTCTTCCTGCCAACGCTACGACCCAGCGGCACTCCACGCACTCAGCCCAGGCCCCAACAACAACTGCAAGCTAGCATCACCAGTTGACAACCACAGACCCTTCAGCTGTCACCGCTGCCGGCACACCTGCAGCACCGCCAGGAACACGGACCCAGCTCAACCCGTCTGCAAGAACACAACCGAACCGAAGACCCTGCAATGCATCCTCCTCAACATCTGATCCCTCTACAAATACGCCACCGAAATCTGGGACCTCCTCAACAGCACCACCCCGGACGTAGCGTTCTTCACTGAAACCTGGGCCAACACCACCTCGGGACCGGACATCGCCATCGCCATCCCACAAGATCTCCAGGAAGGACTGCCCCCGCCCGGGAGGAGGAATCGCCGTCGTCCAGAAATCCAGCCTCTGCTTGAGCACACTCCCTGACGAGCCTACAGAACTGATGGAACACCTTCACTTCAAGATACTGGCCAGCCCCACCGCCACCCTCCATGGAACCCTCATCTACCGCCCCCCTGGACCCCGCGGACCTTTCGCCAACTCCATGACGGACATCATCTCCCCGCAGGCCATCGCATCCACCAACTACACCCTGCTGGGAGACCTCAACTTCCACTTCGACAACCAACTGGACCCCAAAACCAGATCCCTCCTGGACATCCTCCACAACATTGGACTATGTCAGATCGTGACCGAGCCCACGCACTTAGCAGGACACACCCTCGACCCCCTCTTCACTACAGGAAACTCCATCACCTTCAGCCACACCACCGAACTCCCATGGATTGACCATAGATGAATCCACTTCACCTTCAGAACACCCACCATCTACAGACACCAGCACCTGCTCCCACGAAGAAACTGGACCAAAATCACTGACGACCATCTCATCTCCTCACTCAACAATTCCACCCCAACCATCACGGAAAACGACGACCCCAACACCGCAGCCCGAACCCTGCATAGATGGATCTCGGACAGCGCCAACAACATAGCCCCCCTCAAGAAAAACAACAATACCCGCGCCAAGAGAGCCAGATGGTTTACCACTGAACTTCGAGAGTCCAGACGCACTTGCCGCCGCTTCGAAAAGGCCTGGAGGAACTCCAAATCCACAGAATCCCACAACAACTTCAGAGCCACCACCAATTCATCAAAGAAACGATTGAAGACAGAATCTCCACACACGTGCACAACAGCAAAGAACTCTTCAGCATCATCAAAGAATTTGCCCAACCCACCAGTGAGTCTACCGACATCCATCCCTCACAAGACTTCTGCGACAAAATGAGCATCTTTTTCCACCACAAAATCAAGAGCATCTACGACAACTTCGACGAAGACAACCAACACATTGAACCCTCACCAAGCACCCTAACGCCCGGAAACCAGCGATTGACCACTGGACAGCCCTCATCACCGAAGACACACTGAAGACAATGAAGTCAATCCACTCAGGGGCCCCCACGGACTCCTGCCCACACCACATCTTCAACAGAGCCACCGACACCATCGCACCCATGCTCCGCCAAACCATCAACTGTTCTCGGACGACCGCCTCGTTCCCGGACGACTGGAAACATGCCGAGGTCAACCTCCTCCTAAAGAAACCCTCGGAGGACCCCACCGGCCTCAAAAACTACAGACCCATCTCTCTGCTCCCGTCCCAGCGAAAGTCATTGAAAAGCCATCAACAGCCAACTAGCCACATTCATTGAAGAACACAATTTCCTCGACTCTTCCCAGTCCGGCTTCAGAAAATACCACAGTACGGAACCGCCCTCCTCACCACAACAGACGACATCCACACCCTACTGGACAAAGGAGAGACAGTAGCCCTCATCCTCCTCGACCTCTCAGTGGCATTCGACACAGTCTCCCACCGCACCCCAATACGCAGACTCTACGAAGCAGGAATCCAGGACAAGGCCCTCGACTGGATCCGCTCCTTCCTCTCCGGCAGGATGCAGCCGCTCAGACTCCCCCCTTTCCTCTCGGGCCCTACACCTACCACCTGCGGAGTACCCCAGGGCTCCTCCCTCAGCTAGACGCTCTTCAACGCCTACATGGCTCCACTCGCCCCCATCGTCAGAACCTACTGATTCAACATCGTGTCATACACAGACGACACCCAAATCAGCCTCTCCCTATCCAAAGAGCCCAACCCCACCAGACACAACTTTTGAGATGGCATGGAAGCTGTTGCCAAAGGGATGGAAAACAGCTGCCTACAACTAAACACCAACAAAACAGAAGTACTCATCAGGGGCCCAAACCTCGACGCCTGGAGCGACACCTGGTGGCCCCCCGCCCTCGGAAACCCGCCAACCTCCACGGACCACGCACGCAACCTGGGAATCATCCTGGACTCCGAGCTCAAAATGGACCGCCAAATCAACTCAGTTTCGTCTTCCTGCTTCCACACCCTCCGCCTCCTTCGTAAGACCTTCAAATGGCTCCCCCTCGAACACCGAACGACCGTCACTCATGCCTTGGTCACCAGCAGACTCTACTACGGCAACGCACTCTACACCGGAATAAACAAAAACCTCACCCGCAGGCTACAGAGCATCCAGAACGCCGCCGCAAGACTAGTCCTAATCCTGCCAAAACACTGCCACATCTTCCAGCACCTGCGCACTCTCCACTGGCTCCCCGTCGAGGTGAGAATCACTTTCAAGATACTCACCCACGCACACAAGGCCCTCCACGGCATCGGACCAGCATACCTAAACAGCCGACTCAAATTCCACGCACCGCAAAGGACCCTACGATCAGCACAGCTCTCCTATGCAGTAGTCCCCCACACCAGAAAGACCAGATCGGGAGGTCGCTCCTTCTCCTTCCTCGCAGCCAAAGCATGGAACGCCCTTCCGCTCCACCTCAGACAAGCTTCGCTCCCCATCTTCGCAAGAAACCTCAAAACCTGGATCTTCGACTGACCCCCTCCTTGATGGAAAGGAACCTGCACCCCCCCTCCCACCCCTAGCACCCTGAGACCCTTACGGGTGAGTAGTCGCGCTTTAACAAATCCCTGATTGATTGATTGGGGGCAGGGGGGGCGATGATCTGTTTGCCCGTCAGACAACGGAGAACGATCTGAGCCGTGGCTCAGATGGTGCAACATCTAATCCTGAATTGACATGCAGCGAGTCCGGAGATCCTATGGACACTTGATTTTGAGTGAGCCTGGTAAGGTCAACTGGTGGTGATACGATGTGGGGCAATGGTATTGCAATGTATGGCGTCAGGATTTCATTGGACTGTGGCGACCCACCTCCCCCTTCCCTTATTGTTATTGTGTGTTGTGTTTGTATGCTAAATTCTGGTTGTGTTAGAAGTGGGAGGCACGTTTTGACTCTGTAGCATGTGATGGTGGGTGGGCGACAGACCTGTGGGCATTTGTTTGCAAGTTGTTATGTTGGGTTTGTTGAGAGTTGATGCTCATGATGACTGATGGGAAGTGGAGTAGGAAAATAAGATCTGCTTTCATAGTTACCCCCACTTTTTGCCTGGTGTCAGTGCATTTTGACTGTAGTTTACTGGGATCCTCCTAACCAGGACCCCATCATCTGTGCTCTCTCTCCCAAAATGGCTTTGGTAAGCACTTTTGTACCTCCACAATTGGCTACTGGTGTACCCTTATATGTCCTTATTATATGGTACTAAGGTACTCGGGGCATAGGTGGAACAGGGGTCTTACATGGGCTGCAGCATGTATTGTGCCACCCATGGAAGTCCACTTAAACTCAGACTACAGGCCTGGCATTGCAGCCTGTGTGAGGTGGTACCTGCACCTCTCATGACAGATATACATTTTCTTCTATCTGAGGTCACTACACTTAAAACCTAAATGTCACCCCTATGGTAGGACCTTCAGTACTGAGGACAGAGTGCTTGGCTATTAGTGTGAGGGCACCCCTGCATGAGCAGGACACTCTTTTAAACCCCAGAGTCGATTCTCCAGGCTTTGTAAGTGTGGTCAGCCATTTTAAGACATAAAGTGGACATCAGTCATTACGAGATGTCTAGCTATAATAATGACTGCGCAAAACCTGGTCAGAATAATGCCCCTGGTCAGAGTCTGCCAGCAAGCTAGAGCTGCTGCTGACCACATACATTGTTCTGCCCTCCTGCTGCTCAGCTGAGCTCAAGCAGAGAGAGGTAGAACAATAGCTTTCCTGTCACAGGGAGGTGTGACCACCTCTCAGACAGGACTGAATGTATTAGGCTGGGATGGGGCCACTTTCAAGTGCCACCAGACTACATTGAAGGGCACAATTGGTGCCCTCCTTGCATATCCTGGTTTGAGCCGGTTCAGAAACCCTTGGTTCCCGCTCTGGCGCGAAACTGGACAAAGGTCAGGGGAGTATCCTCCCTTCTGTCCAGCCCCTCCTCTGGGAAGGATCTTTGAGTCATTTTAACCTTTTCCTTGGGTATTTAAGGGCTCATCTGTGGATGGGTCCTCAAATTCGTCGTGAAACAAGACTTACCTCTGAAACCAAGACAATCTTCGACCGTCTGGACACTTGGACTTCGCCTGGAACCGAGACTGCATCAAGGAGAACACCTGCTGCTCCTGGTCTCACTGTTTTGCAAGTCTTCTGCCTCGTCTGTGTCTGTGCTTCGCTCAGGTTCTCCAGAAGACCTGTGGGCATGAAGGACATCTGAAGAAATCTCCCTTAGAGTGAAGGTAGTAACTCCCCCGCATCTGCAGGCACCGCAACAAAGCTGACCTGTCTGCTGCTCCTGTTGTCGTGCAGACTTTCCGAGGCCCAACAACATAGGTGGTGGTTCTGTGGCTCTCCAGAGGCTTGACCTGTCTTCCCTGCAATTTGGAGGACAGTATCCCTCGTCAGAGACGCTGGGACCAAACTCCTGTGCACCATGTCAAATTGCCATTGCCAAGGCTTGTTGGCTCTGCACTCCAGAGATCTTCAGGCTACAAGAAGCTCCAGCCTCCAGCACCTCATACCTCGAAGATCAGCATACTAACTGCATCCTTTGCCCCGTGGGCCTCCATCTTTGGTGAGCTGCCTGAGGTCCTCTTGCGACTCCTATGCCTTCGGCATGTGGGTCCTCTTGAGGATCTTCTGCTTTAGTGGTCTCCCCTGCTTGCTTGTGGCCTGCTCGGACTCTCCTGCACTGGGTGAGTCTCTTGGGCCGTGTTGGTCCCAACAATTGTATCTTGTCTTCCACACCAGTTGGGGCTACCAAGGCTTGTTGGTGCTTCCGCTGGACACCGACCACCTAGACACTGAAATTCAATGTGGGACACCTCGTGTACAGCTCCTGGTCTTCCTCAACATCACCTGATCCCCACAGCTGCAGCGACAAGGTCTTCGTCAACTCTACTGAGGCTCCCTGCCAAGGGGTAGACCTTGTGCTTCTGTGCTTCCTGGTCCCCTCTGAGTAGCGTAGACTCTGTTCCCTCTGCTTGAAGGTTCTCCTTTTCAAGTAACCACACTTGGGTCTCATCAGACATCTTCAGAGACTTCTCCGGAGGCCTTTCTTCCCAAGTCTTCCGTTGTCGTCTATAGGAGGTTCTGACGTCACTTAACCCCTATGCACCTGGTTTCTCTAGTGCAGTTAACCTGTTTCCTGGGGCACCCACGAGTGGGGTGGATCTCCAACCTTCCGTCCTCCAAAGGGTTTCTTCGGGGTCCTATGGGAAGGGTCCTTTTGCTTTAAAACTGCGACTTCCCTATTGACTTCCATTGGGCATGCTGCTGTGTTTCCACTATGCAAATTGCCTCCGTGGGGTTCCTGGGTGGTGCCTGGTTCTCCCAGCTCCTCTGAGTCCTTTGGGCTGTTCTTCCTTGCAGTTCGCATTGCACTTCTTTAGTATATGGTTTGGTCTCCCCCTGTAGACCTGTGTATATTTGTGCTACTTATCTGATTCCTTTGAAGTATTTTCATGTGTTTTGTTGATATCTCCAGCTAGGAGATATACAAATGTGATAGTGATTGTGTTGAGTAATAACCAGACTGTATGGTTGTTTTTCATCTAGTCTACACTATTGATTAAATGTGGTACAGGAAGCTGCTTTACACTCCTTCAGGATAAGCCTGAAGGCTGCTCTCCACAGCTACCACTTTGAGAGCCTAAGGTTATCAAAGACCACTAAAATCACCATTAGGGTTGCCTGGATTAGTGCAAGGTGCATCATTCCTTTAAGTGTGCACCATATATTAAGCCAGCCTCCTATAGTGGTCATGTTTTTTTGTTTTTTTATGTTATATTGTTTTAGGAGGCTGGCTCTGTATACACTATACCAAAATGAGGTATAGTGTGCACAGAGTCCATATAGCACTCTCTATTTGTGGTAGTGTGGGCGAGCAGTAGGGCTTTATCAGAGGGTGGTGTTAAGCATTTGTTGTACACACCCAGACAAGAAATGAAGTCACACATTCAAAGACTGAACTCAGACCAATTTGTTTGTATCAAAAATATTATTTAGTTATTTTCTTTCTTACTTACTTAAATAACTTTATTTTGGTCAAAGACCATAAAAGCACAGAATAAAAAATACTACAATATCCAATTTCAGTGCAAACAAGCAAAGACTGCCGCCAGTTACATAAAAAATAGTGCACATTTTGGTTGACCAGAAACGTAATCATTAATTAATTGTAAAAATTCATTACGAAAGAGTTACACAGATATGAATGCTATCAGAATTTCTTTGTGATATACATAGATGATAGGACGCCAAGGACCACATAAGTCTAAGGATACTGCAAGATGGACTATGCAGAGAGTCCATCATTTATAGCACATGCTCTTGCTATATCTACAATGTAAAAGGAGCCTCATTTAGTGAATTCATCTCGTGTCAAAAAGACATTATATTCAACATGTAAATCTTGAGAACAAAAAATGTTTTGAAATTAAAAAATTTCATAAAATAGGATAAAAACGCTCAAAAAGTTAAAACCTAAATCAAAATTAGAAATTTACGCTGTATACACAGAAATTCACATGTCACTTTACAAGGCCCCTGCGTAGATACCACATCGAATTTAAAAATTGGAAAACAGCAAAAACTATTGGGGGATGGGTGTCATATTTTAATATCCTAAAGGCCTCTAAATGTAGCTTAAACCCAAGATTGCAACATATTGGTATTACCCAGCGTTTGCGTGGGAGGGTGTATTCCGGGCAGAAGAATAATACATGTGTTTCCGACTCTTCCCTATGGGTACATGCAGGACAGGTCCTTTTATTCCCTAATGCCCATTTTCTAGTAAGGGCATTTAGAGGGAGATTCCCCACTCCAAATTGCTGTAGAGTTTCCTGGCCTGCAAGGGATAGATCAAGTCCAGGAACTCTTCTTTCCTATATTCAGCCTTAACTAGCAAAAACTCGGCAGTCATCGAACCCCCGATGGCACTTCCCTGGATAGCCAGCAAGTTAACCTGTCTATAGAGGAGCACTAGGTCTTGTCTAGATATTGATCTGCATGATATCTCTGGGGTTAGCCAGAGATCCAGCCTACCTAGCCGGGCCAAGAGATCCTTAATATACAACAACCACGGGATCTTTTTTGATGTTTTAATAGTAATAAGGATCTCCCTCAGCTCGTCTCTGTAGGCGGAAAGTTCTGGGGTCACCCACACCCTGCGCCAAAATGTAATGGGCCTCAGGGCAATTTCTTCATTTATAGGCAGCAAGCCCAGGTCCATACGAAGGGGAACTAAGGGGGTACTGGGTGGGAGACCTACAATCTGTCTCATAAAGTTGTTCTCTATTTATGCAAAATTGGCAGCAGACATATGCCCCACATTTCAGCCCCATATAAAGCGGCTCCTCTTGCCTGGGCTTTGTATATTTCTAGTGCAGGTGCCACTGACCTATATGTGGTTGACCCATGGAATTTCATTATCCCACCTACCGTCTGTGTTAATTTGAGTCTGGCCTTGACCATTTGGGGTTCCCATGTAAAATCTTCTGATAAGGTAATACCCAAGTAGTCAAATGTCCTCACCCTTTCCAGGGGTATACCATCAAGAGAGGGACTTGGTCGAGTAATTTTTGGGGGGTTGAAGATCATATATTTTGTCTTGGTTAAATTGATCTCCAAACCCCGCTTGATACAGAACTCGGCGAAACCATCCAAGATGCGTTGGCTGCCGGATGGAGTTTTAGACAGCAGCAGGGTGTCATCCGCAAACATCAGTGCGGGAATCTTCCCCAAACCTAGTTTCGGGGCGTCATTATCCTTGGTGTTGTTAAGATGGTCGATGAGCCCATTGATATGAAGACAAAATAGGGTTGGGGCAAGAACACATCCCTGACGTACCCCCTTTTTAACAGGGAAGCGCGCAGATAATTTCCCGTGTTTCCCACTTCTTACTTGCGCGTAGGTCCCTGTGTGTAACCTCACCAGAACTTTAAGGAGATAGGGCGGAATCCCTAGGTCGTTTAAAACTTCCCAGAGTTTCCCCCTGGGAACCAAGTCAAAAGCCAACTTCAGGTCGACAAAAATAAGATAGAGGCTGCCACCCTCCATCTTAGCTGTTTTCCAAAACAACAACTGTAGCCTGAATATCTGGTCCTCAGTTATTTTATTTCTAGAACCAAGCCAAGCCTGGTGCAGGTAAGTGAAGTAATACTTTGCAAATTCTTATGCAGTGATTTATAATTGAATGCAGGTTCAAATGGAGTTGGTTGAATTACAGGTAAGTCAACAGTTTGAAATTACTTTTCAGTTAGTTTACAGATTACTGTGCACGTTACTTTTTAAGTTGCTTTTGCTAATCTTTGTAATATGCCTAGATATCACACTGAGACATTTCTTAGACAAAAGGTAAGCAATTCACTTTTAGTAAATGTGCAGTTTTTCAATGTTTTATACAAACCAACTCCACACAGAACAATTTTCAAAGAAAAGGAGTCAATGCAATCCTATGGGAGGAAATGAAGTTATCGTTTGCAGGTAAGTACTTTGTTGTTGGAGTTGGGTTTCTGGGGTTAGAACCAGGGTTCCCCCAGGGTCGAGGATGCACTCTCAAAACACCCTCAGCGGCACTAGGGCGGCCGGGTGCGGAGTGCTGAGGCCTGATGTTATTTAATGGGGATAGGGACCTTCGGTTGGTGGCTGCTCACGAGCAGGCCACAAGGTTGTGGGAGCAAAGCTCTTGGTGTTAGGCTCAGGGCAATGTGGGATCAGAGGTAGCACACAAGGTGCTCCTGCAGCGGCACAGGGGCGGCTGGGTGCAGGGTGCTGTTTTGGCATCGGGTGCTCTGTTGTTTTCTGGAAGTTGCTGGTTTTGGATTTTGGCTGCAGGCTTGATCCAGGAAGACTTCCGGAAGGAACTAACAGCTGGGCAGGTAAGATCGTGGGCTCGGGACGTGGGTGCACCTCGGGTTCTTTTCTCCAGGGCAGCTGGATGCATGGGTGTCTTTTGAGGTCAGATTTCACCTTACCGGGCCACTCGCAAAGGCTGCAGGCGAAGTCAGGGAGTCCTGGAGGGGTCAACCCACGGTGGACTTGGACTCTGGAGCGCTGGGAGGCCTCGCTGGGACCGGTGGGCCACCCGGATTCGGGCCGTAGGCGTCGGGTGCAGTGGTGGTTCCGGGCAGCTGTTTTCTGTGTCCCCAGCAGGCTCAGAGTCTGCCGTGGGAGTTTCTTTTGAACAGAGCTGCTGTTCACAGGAGATTCAGTCTTTGTTGACGGCTGTGAGTCCTCTCAGGGTTCTGGAGGTCACTGGCTACAGGACAAGGCGACTTTTGGTACAGGAAAACTGTGGATGGGCTGGAACGGTTGGGGCCAGTCAGTCTCCTCTGCCTGGGCTTCTTCTTTCGTCCTCTTTCTTCTTAGGTTGTGGGAATCTGTCTTCTTGGTACCGGGCTGCTCCCTAAATACTGTATTTAGGGGGTGTTTTAGGGGTCTCGAGGTTAGTAGCCTATGGGCTACTGACCTTAGGGTGACTACACCCTTGGTGAGCTCACCACACATGGGGGAGTGGGCACAATCCCTAATCCTGATTGGAATGTGCCTGCCATCAGCAAGATGGCGGGCACAGAAGAGGGGGCTTCACCTCGCCTCCCCCTCTCTGAGGGGTGGTTTGGCAGAGGTGGGCACACCTTCTGGGCTGGGCTAATTTTTCCCACCTCTCTTCCCGCTGAAAAGGAGGGGAGACAGGAAGGGGGCCTGCACCTGATAGCAGGAGAGGCTGGGAGTCGCATTACAAAGGCGGCAAGGCCTTTGCAGCTCCCCTGCCACAGATGGCTGGGGAAGTTGTGACCATCTCCGCCCAGGAAAGGCTTTGATTCTGGGCTCAGGGAGCAAAGGCTCCCACCCCAGGGGTCCAGAAACATGTCTTGTGGTGGGAGGCTGGTGTGTACCAGTCAGGGAACCCACCAGAGGCTGGTCATTTTTCAGGGGGCATCTCTTAGATTCCCTATGAGTGCATTTTTCATTAAATCCCATACTGGCATGAGTGTGGGTTTAATGTGCTGAGACGTTTAATACCAAACTTCCCAGTTTTCAGTTAAGCCATTATGGTGCTGTGGAGTTCGTAATGACAAACTCCCAGCACCATATACTTTTAATGGCATTACTGCACTTACAATGTCTAAAAATTGGTCTAGACACTGTAGGGGTCCTGGGCTCATGCACCTGTACCCTCACCCAGCTAGAGGGGTGGCTGACCTATGCCAGGGCAGTGGGTTGTAGGCATATGTGTGCCATGTCTACTCTTCACTTTCTGTTCTGCACGAGAGAGAGAGAGAGAGAGAATATATACACATATATATATATATGTATATATATATACACGTGTATTACCTACTGGCGGTCGCCAGTAGGTAGTTATAGTTAGGACCACGTTTCCATAGGAAATCCGCATCATTCTATTTTGAATAACTTTGGCGCCGGTCGACGAATCCTCGCGAATTTTTCAAAATAGGTGGGGCGCTACGCTCCGCTCCTACCCTGAAAGTCTCGGGGGGATTCGTCAAGCGGGGGCTGAGATAAAAGGGGGGTCCCAAAACGCGTTTTTCCCATGCATTTTTCCATAGGACCTTTAGACAGGGCTACAGCCCGAACGGCTGAACAGAATTACTAGAAATTTGGCAGAGAGGTAGTCCTCAGGTCAAGGTAGTGCCTTCTGTAGGTTTGGTGTAAATCTGTTCAGTAGATTCTGAGAAAATAGCCTTTAAATCAATATATATATCTGAGCCAGCTTACGGTGCGCTTACCGTACGCTTACCGTACGCGTACGGTGGCGTGCGCGAGCGCGATTCTGATTGGCTCTTAGATCTTAGTAAACATTCGAATCGGCCGAAACCAGGAAGCGGCGGCCGCCATTTTCTCTCTCGCACTGAGAGTGATGTTGAAATATAAAGCACAAAAAACATGTAAAGGGGCTGTTTAGACAGCTCCCACACACATAGCCATGTTGAGGGAGTCCCCAAAGATCCCCCAAGGCCAAAAACGGAATTTTTTTTTTTTCGCTAATTTCGCCGATTACGCTTACCGTACGCGTACGGTAAAAAATTATAAAAAAAACAAAATTATCCACACTCTCCCCACCCCGTGTGCAATTGGTGGCCGAAGGCCACCAAATGTGCATGGCTTATTACACATGAGATAAACTATAATATTTTAAAAAAAAATAATAAAAAAAAAATTATCCACACTCTCTCCACCCCGTGTGCAAATGGTGCCCGAAGGTGCATGGCTTATAAAAATTACGAAAAATTAAAATATTACCTTTCAAAACGAAGTGCATCATATGTCCTCCATGTGCGCACGGTGCGCGAAGCGCATCGTGCGTACATGGCCCATCTAGCGTAACGTGGGCACGCGGTGCGCGTAGCGCACCGCGTGCCCACCATGCGTGCACGGCACTAACTGCGTAAAGTGGGCGCGCGGTGCGCGAACGGAACGAACTGCGTTAAGTGGGCGCGCACGCCACGAATGGCGTAAAGTAACTTAGCATTTAAAAAACCGTACAAATTCACTGAAAAAACCATAGGTTTCACACACGTTATAGTTAGGAATTAGCATTTAAAAAACCTTGCAAATTCACTGAAAAAACCATAGGTTTCACACATGTTATAGTTAGCGGAAATTTTACTGATAAAAAACCAATGAAATTCCCCCGTTATAGTTAGTGCAGGCAACTATAACTCACGCGACCGCAATTTTTGCTGATGACATATGTGTCTTTATGAAAAAAAAAATATTTGTAATATATGTATAGCTAAAAATGTATGGAAGAAGACATGGGCAAATAAGTGTCTAAATACAGTATTAGCATCAGCAGAGGATTGCGGTCGCGTGAGTTATAGTTGCCTGCACTAACTATAACGGGGGAATGTCATTGGTTTTTTATCAGTAAAATTTCCGCTAACTATAACATGTGTGAAACCTATGGTTTTTTCAGTGAATATATATATATATATATATATATATATATATATATATATATATATATATATTCACTGAAAAAAACATAGGTTTCAGGGGCGTTATAGTTAGCTGCACATTTCTCTCATACAAAACCCTAGAAATTCCCCTGTTATAGTTAGTTCAGCTAACTATAACTCGCGCCCCCGGAATGCACTGCTGATGACGTCACATATTACATCACTCATGGCATGGTCAGTGGCATCACTGATAACATCACTGATGACATCTTAAATGACATCACTGATGACATCACTGATGACATCACTGATGACATCATCCAGTGAGTATGTGTTTCTGTACAGTTTTAATATGTTTAATATATATAGGGAAAGGTCTGTTGAAGAATGAGTGGGTGTACAAGTGTGTGAATGGATGATTTTCTAGTTGCGTAACTGACTCTATAAATGAGTCATTAAATGTATCTTACTGCAGACTAGTGACTAAACTGTGTGAATGTCTGTATGTGTCTATGTGTAGGTGTATAAGTGGCTACATGGTTTTGTGAATAGCTATATGAGTGATCCCTGGAGAACGGGTTGTGTGTTATACCCGCCAGGTCACGCTCCTTTTTTTTAACAAATACTGATTTTAGAAAGCTTTTAACGCTGCATTTTAGTAGGAAGTATTAATTGTTTTTATCATTGCACTGATTGTACAGGCTTACCGGCTGGGGCTTGAGCCGATCTCTTTCCGGGGCTCCGCCAGTGACGTAGTACCTGCGGGTCATTGGTGGAGACCGGAGGCGGGAACTGGGCTGTGATTGGGCGCGGGAGCCGGCAGGGGAAATTTAAACTCAGCTGCTTCGTGCGCGCGGGGCTGATCCCTGGAGAACGGGTTGTGTGTTATACCCGCCAGGTCACGCTCCTTTTTTTTAACAAATACTGATTTTAGAAAGCTTTTAACGCTGCATTTTAGTAGGAAGTATTAATTGTTTTTATCATTGCACTGATTGTACAGGCTTACCGGCTGGGGCTTGAGCCGATCTCTTTCCGGGGCTCCGCCAGTGACGTAGTACCTGCGGGTCATTGGTGGAGACCGGAGGCGGGAACTGGGCTGTGATTGGGCGCGGGAGCCGGCAGGGGAAATTTAAACTCAGCTGCTTCGTGCGCGCGGGGCTGATCCCTGGAGAACGGGTTGTGTGTTATACCCGCCAGGTCACGCTCCTTTTTTTTAACAAATACTGATTTTAGAAAGCTTTTAACGCTGCATTTTAGTAGGAAGTATTAATTGTTTTTATCATTGCACTGATTGTACAGGCTTACCGGCTGGGGCTTGAGCCGATCTCTTTCCGGGGCTCCGCCAGTGACGTAGTACCTGCGGGTCATTGGTGGAGACCGGAGGCGGGAACTGGGCTGTGATTGGGCGCGGGAGCCGGCAGGGGAAATTTAAACTTAGCATGCCTCGGCCGCGCAGCGGACGCGCGCAGCGGGCGCGCCGCTGGCGCACCGAAGGCGCGCCTAAGGCAAGCCCGTCTGCGCCCGTCCGCGCTCGGTCCGGGCTGAGGGCTAGTCACCTTGGCTCTGCCACATTGGGGTTGGTGAGTTATACTTCTGCCCAGCTGAGGTTTCTCGACCCTGAAGGGGGAGGGCTGGCTGTCCTAAATACCATCCTGAAATGATCATCAGAAATGCAGGTACTGCTTGCAGGTCATGCAGGGCCCCACTGCTAGAAACCCTCGCAGGCAAGGGTAGAGGAGGGGGTAGTCTGGATTCAGGCCCACAACTTCTAAGAAAACCCGTACCATGGAAGTGTTTGCTGATGAATGTTAGATCACTAGTGAAGCACAGCATGGACTGCTGTCTGCTCATGGAACAGCATCAGGTTAAGTTGGCTTTCATTACGGAAACATGGACTAATAGTGCCGCAGGCCCAGACATTGTGAAGGCTCTCCCTGCTAATTTCATGTGTTTTACGTTGGACCGTCCCTCAGGAAGGGGGGGCGGACTTGCTGTTATTTATCACAATAGTCTTGAGCCTTTATTTTCCACGGCATCTAACCAAGCATGTGAGGCACTTTCTATCACTATCCGCCTCTCTCACAAAAATACGTTCAGAGCACTGTTGATTTACCGCCCCCCAGGTCCCAGAGCGCCCTTCTTGGAGTCACTCAGCACCCTGGTAGAGGATGGTTTCTGCTGGATTTTATGGATGCCGGAGGTTTGGAACAAAGGGTGGTGGGTCCCTCGCATACGGCTGGCCACACCCTTGATGGCATTTTTACCAATCGAACGGATCTGGATGCAGTGGAAGTCTTGCCATTCCCTTGGTCTGATCATGCCGCAATAATTTTCACACTCCCTACTGGAACCCAGACATTACCAAAGACTAAGCCTAGTGAGGAGATTGTGACCCGAGCTTGGAAAAAGATAGATGGGACAAAGTTCGGTAATTACCTAATGGCCAGCGCCCCTGGTGTCCCACAGGATGCAAATACGGCTGCAGATTCATACTCTGAATGGATTGAGAGGGCCTGCAATATATTTGCACCTGTTAAATCTTTCACGCCCAGAAGGGCCTCTCCCTCGGCGCCATGGTTCTCTGATGCGCTACAGACCATGAAATCGGACTGTAAAAGATTGGAGAGATTATGGCGGAAGGGTTACAGTCCGTCCGATAAAGAAAAATATAAAAATAGCCTCTCTATTTACAAAAATAAAATACATGAGGCAAAGAAAATATATTTTTCGGAGCAAATTGAGTTGGCAAGTTCATCTTCCAGAGAACTGTTTAAAACTTTAACTAAACTCACGATCCCAGCTGAACCGATCTCCTCAACTAGCCCTGACCTTTGTGAAACATTGGCCACTTTCTTTCAGAACAAGGTAGCAGGGATTTTTTCCTCCTTTTCTGAAGTCTACAAAGAGGTTGGAATGGCAGTTTGGAGTACGAAGGCTGGGTCAGTAGAGACGCAGGATAAACTTAGTGGCTTCAGCCCGCTACAAGCAGAGGAGGTTAGGGGTTTACTGGTGACGGCACGTTCTGGAGCCCCCAGTGACCCATGCCCGGTGGCGGTTCTTCAGAATTGTCCACAGGTTATTGCCGACACACTCACTCCACTGTTTAACTCTATTATAGAGTCAGGTAGCTATCCCAGGAGGTGGAAGGCGGCTTCCATTTTACCATTAATTAAAAAACCCACTCTAGATAAGTGTGACCCGAATAGCTATAGGCCTATTTCGCGGCTCCCACTACCAGCGAAATTATTAGAGAAGGCCATAAACAAGCAACTTACCTCCTTCCTTGAAAGGTCGAGGGCCCTTGATCCCACACAGTTTGGGTTTCGTGCTGGTCACAGCACAGAACTTGCCCTGGTTAAGGCGACTGAGGAAATCAGAGTGGCAGTGGATCAAGGGGGTGAGGCGATCCTCATTCTGTTAGATCTGTCGGCGGCCTTTGATACGGTCCATCATGGTGTTATGATGGACCGACTGGCTTTGGCCGGGGTGGAAGGCACTGCCTGGAACCTCCTTAAGTCTTTTATGGCCGACAGATCCCAGAGTGTTGAATTGGGAGCAGAGAGATCTAAACCTTTTGTCCTTCCCTGTGGGGTCCCGCAAGGCTCATCTTTGAGTCTCACTCTCTTTAACGTATATGTGAGTCCCTTGGGAGCTTTGATTAGATCCTATGGACTCCAACTTACCTCATACGCTGATGACACGCAGATTGTGTTATCGGTACAAAGAGGGTCCCAAGCTGATCTGACAGCAAGGTGTCATGACTGTCTTCAAGGTATAGCGAGTTGGATGGCTGCAAATTGCCTTAAACTTAATGCTGGAAAAACCGAGGTAATGATATTCGGAAATAATCCCAACATCTGGTCCCCAGCCATGTGGCCCGAGGTACTGGGGAAGATACCGGTGCCCACACCCAAAGCTAGGAATCTGGGGGTGATTATGGACCAGAAACTGGACTTTGGAAATCAGGTCAGTGGTGTAGTCTCATCCTGCTTTCACATCCTCAGGATTCTGAGGAAAGTTAAAACATTGCTTCCCACGGATGGTCTCCGGCTAGTAGTGTCGGCTCTCATTCTCTCGCGTCTTGACTACTGCAACAGTCTGTACCTTAACTTGCAAAAGAAACACCTGTACAGACTGCAGTTGGTGCAGAACGCGGCAGCAAGACTGTTGACAGGTACTCCTAAACATGTCTCAATCCGAGAAGGAATGAGGAAACTTCATTGGCTACCAATTCACAAACGCTCCCAATTTAGGGCCTTGTGTACAGTCTTCAAGGCATTAAAAGGCACTGGCCCGGAGTTTCTTAAGGCCTGTTTTAAGCAGTATGTGCCGGGGAGGGCACTGCGCTCTTTGGAGGGCAATCTAGTAGTGGTGCCTAGGATAAAAAAGGCCAGCTGGGGAGGAAAGCTGTTTTCATATGGTGCTGCTACTGCATGGAACGGTCTGCCAGCACATATGAGAAAAATGGAGGAACTTCTCTCTTTCAGAAAGGGCTTGAAGACTTGGTTGTTTAGGGATTAGACACTCGCTCTCCAGGGATGATCAGTTTCTCAGCGCCAGGACACCTTTGGGTATAAGCGCGCTTTATAAGCTCCTAATAATAATAATAAATAATAATGAGTGTCTATATGGGTTATTGATTGGTTGTCTGAGTATCTCTATGGGTGCCTGAGTGTTTGTGTGGGTAGGGTGTGTGTGACTCTATGCATAGATGTGTGAGTGGGTGATTCTATGGGTGCATGATTTTAAGAGTGCATCTGTGATGGACTGTATGGTTGGATGAGTGTATGTATAGGTGTCTTAGGGATTGAATGTATATCTCAGTGGTACATGTGTGACTAACTACATATGTGAAAGGCAGTATATATATGTGTAAGAGTATATAAGTGGGTATATGTGAGAGTGTGTGATTGTGAGAGTGGCTGTATGGATGAGTGTGTGCTTGTATCAATAATTGTATAAGAGCGTAAGAATGTGGTACTATTTTTATGAGTAAGTGAACTTGAGTGTGTTTAACTGTATAGGTGAGTAAATTGGACTGTGTTTAATTACTTGCATGACTGACTAGGTGTGTCAGTACCTCAATGGATGATTGGCGGTGTGTGAGTGTCTATATAGGTGTATAAATGTATATGATGGTCTTGTACAGAGTGACTGTAAGTATGAGGCACTGTACAGGTGAGTGAGTGGAGGTGTATGTAGACCTAAGAGTTAATGAGTGGGTATGTAGTTATTGGTATTGGAGTATCTATGGGTTTTAAAATGGCCGTCTGAAATTTTGAGTCGGTGTATCAAAGGTTAGATTAGGGTGTGAGAAGATGCACTAATTTATCACATGGATGATGTCATCAGTGATGTCATCAGTGATGTCATTTGAGATGTCATCAGTGATGTCATCAGTGATGTCACCGACCATGTCATGAGTGATGTAATATGTGACGTCATCAGCAGTGCATTGCGGGGGCGCGTGTTATAGTTAGCTGAACTAACTATAACAGGGGAATTTCTAGGGTTTTGTACGAGAGAAATGTGCAGCTAACTATAACGCCCCTGAAACCTATGGTTTTTTCAGTGAATATATATATATATATATATGTGTATGTATGTATGTATGTATGTATGTATGTATGTATGTATGTATGTATGTACAGGGCCTCTAAGGGTGGCACAATAAGTGCCGCAGCCCTTAGAGGCCTTCCCTGGTCACAGTGCCCTTGGTACCCATGGTACCTTTTACAAGGGACTGACATGTGGACAGAGAGGTGCCAATTTGGGGTACAAAGGTAGTTTTGGGAAAGAACACATGCCCTGGGAACCTGATTGGCAGGGACCCGGGACCCGGGGCACATCAAGTCAAAGTGCATCAGTAGTCTGGCAAAAAGTGGGGGAGTTACTGCAACAGAAACCCAGCTTCCTACAATTGTTGGTTTCCAGAAACGATGTTGGCATTGTAGTGTGCGGGGTTGGACTGAGACACCCAGCTGGTTGTAGTTCTAATGTCATCTGCTATACAGGATAGACCTTAAACAACTTACAGTATTTTTCTGTTTGATCCTGGAATGTCAACGGCCTGGGCAGTAAGATGAAGTGGGGATTAGTGACAAAGTACCTGTGTTGACTTAAACCTGATTTAGTCCTGCTCCATGAGTCGCACCTTAGAGGGATGCACGGCACATTCCTTAATACAGGGGCCTACACCATATTGGCTCTGGCAGGCTTCACTTCTGGTTCCATCGAGGTGACTGCCTTGATCAGGAGATTCCTTCTGTTTCATGTCACCCAGACGTGGATTGATCATAATGGCATGTACGTTGGGGTTCAGGGATTGTGGGGGAGGACAGACATAACTCTTGTTAATGTTTATGCTCCCCCACACCCACCCAGCTGCAAGCTCCCACTTTAGATAAGGTGGCCTCATTGCTTCTGGAGGCATCCTCCTCTATTCACATTATCGAAGGAGTCTTTATTGATGTTATGTCTCTGAACCAAAATCTTTCTCTACAGGTGGAACCTACGACCCCAAATACACCGTTAGTACGGTTTGCGGCTGCGCTGGGGCTCTCCGATCTTTGGAAGCACTGTCACATGGATGTGAGAGGTTACTTGTATTTTTCAGGAGCCTATGGAGTTTGTTCCAGACTTGGGTACGTTTTTGCTCCGGCAGGCGAAGTGGGGGAGGAGACCAGAGCAGAATATTTAGCACAGGGTTAATCTGACCACTCCCTGCTTTGGGTATCGGCGAGGAGGAGACGTGTCGGGTACACAGGGTAGAAATTGAATGCTTGGGACCTGCAAGACCTGATGTGGCTCAGGAAAAACAAATCGACTCAGAGCTGTACTTCTCTGAAAATTAAGGCTCTGTGCAGTCTGCCTTGACACTCAGGGAGGCCTACTAAACAGTTCTCCTGGCCCATGCCCAGACCATACTTGCTAACAAGAAAAGGCATGAGGTAGAATAGGTCATGGTACTTGAGTGGCAATTGCAGACCCTGAAGGCTACTCATCAGGGGCACCCTACTCCACAGACCCTTCGGCAGCTTGGTGTCTTGCAGATAAGTATCAGCAACTGTGTCTGCGGCTGGGAGTAAGGCGGGCAAGTTGCTGGCGTAGCTTAGTAGGAAAGAGGCGGAGGCGCACTGGGTGGGGACTATCACTGCACCTACTAGGAAATCATTTACTACTGATGCCCAAATTGAAGGGGAATTTGCACAATATTATGTGAAATTTTACGGGGCAAATCTGCTCCCTGGTGCTGAGCAATTCAAGAATTTTTAACTAGGGTGACCACCCTGGTTCTCTCTGCAGAGGACCGGTTGGAGCTGGAGGAGGGACATGAACTTCTCCTAGGTTCAGGCGGCTATAGTGAGGCTTAAATCCAGCAAAACTGCTTGTCCCTATAGTCTACTGGCTGAATTTTTCAAGAGATATATTGATATTTTGGACCCCTATCTCCTGCATCTGTACTGCGAGGCACGGGACCAGGGGGCGTTGCCGTCTGATCTGAAGTCAGCGATTATTACTGCAATACACACAGAGGGTAAACCAAGGACTCGCTGCAACTCCTACTGTTCGATCTCGCTCTTGAGTGTAGCAGTCAAGGTATTGCCCACTATTTTGGCGACTAGGCTGTTGAAGGTGATCCCCCTCACTGATTCACAGCGACCAATCAGGCTTCATGCTGGGTAGATTTACCCAACTCAATTAACGACGATTGCACAATTGGCTGGCGGAGATTTGTGGCAGAGAGTCACCCCAAGACCTTCTTTCATTGGAAGCAGAGAAAGCCTTTGATGCTATTTATTGGCCCTATCTGCAGCAGACGTTGGTGAAATTCGGGTTTGGTCCAAAGTTTCAGCAGTGGGTGGCATTCCTTTATCATGCACCGACAGCCGTGGTAAAAGTGAACGGGGTTCCCTCAAAAAACTTCCAGATTGACTGGGTGATACTGCAGGGGTGTCTCACGCTGGAGCCGCTGGCATGCATGATCAGGGCTCACCCTGGTATTTTGGGGGTTCGGAGTCTCAGAGGCAAGCTTACAGGAAGAAAAATGTTTGCTTTATGCGGATGATATCCTTCTCTACATTACGGAACCAAATGCCACAATCCAGTCATTTTCCACATCATTGAGTCCTTTGGGGTCTACTCGGGCCAAAAGGATAATTGAGGGAAATCTGTGTTGTTTCAGCCGTATGGTGCCTCCGATGTGGGCACGCTGCCGGGTAGGTTGGGGGTTAAAACCGAGGGTTTTAAATATTTGGTTCTCCATGTTACACCTAGTCAAGATCTCGGTCTGGCTGCAAACCTGGATAGTTTTAACACTATTTTCTGGGAGGATACAGAACATTGGCATGAGTTGCCCCCGACTATTATGGGGGGGCCACCATCTTTTAGATGATTACAGTCCCCCAAGCTGATGTATTGCCTCCAAAATATGTATTATAAAATCCCAGAGGAATGGTTTAATAAAATTCATAGGGAGATACGGTTGTTGTTATGGAGCAGGGGTCACCTTAGGGTGGCACTGCGGACGCTCCAGAGGAATGCCTATGATGAGGGTATCTCCCTTCCGGACGTGCGAGCATACTATTGGTCAGCACATCTTGTACCCATTAACGATTGGCTGTTTGCGGGCGGGACCATCTGACCTGTGTTAGAGAGGGCCAGGCTTCAGCCTCGCTCCCCACTGCATTATATTTATAATGGGCCTGGTATGGCTCAGCTGCTCCCAGCCATACGGGTGATTTGGGGAGTGTGGAGACGAGCTACCAGGGCTTTGGGCTGGGCATCTGGGATTACTAGAGAAACGCCATTGTGGGAAGGGGCCAGGATTCGAGCGCTAGGGAAGTTGAGAGGATTCAAGCTTAGGGACCTGATTGACATCTCCAAGATGGGTGACATTCTGGAAGATGGTGACCTAATGCTCTTTTTCTCTATGCAACAAGAGTATCATCTTCGTCAAAACCAATATTTGATATATATCTTCGGCACACCTGGCTGGCTGAGGGGTTGACATTAGCTGACATTCACGAATATGACCCTCTTGAGGATAGATTGATTATGGAGGAGTTGGGGCGCTAGATGACACTGACTGGGTGGCATCTTTGAGGTATCCCCTTGAAGACGCTATAAAATCACGACTTCAGCTGGTTCAGTTTAAAGTCATTCATCGAGTTTATTACAACGGAGTCCGCGGGCATAGCATGGGGAGGGCTATCTTCCTGTAATGCCTGCGATGTAGAAGGACTAGTGGTGATTTTCTACACACACTTTGGAGTTGCCCTATGATCCAGGTTTACTGTACAGAGATACTCCTAGTACTTTAAGCTATTCTTGATGCGGAAATCCCAGTAGACCCTAAACACATCCTCCTGGAGGTGCCTACGGTGTTGGATGTCACACGGGCCCAACTCCTGTTCTCTAAATTGGGCTTGATGGTAGCAAAGAGGGACGTGGCTAAGTAAGGCGGGTTATGGACGCCACCACTCTGGGTGAATAGAAGACGGGTATGGACATGTAATGGAGGCTGAACGAGTCACGGATAAGAGCAGGGGATGCCCTCGCAAATTTGGCAATCGCTTCCCATTGCCATTCGTAACTGTCCCTCTCTTACAATCTTTAGGAAAAAATTGAAAACCTTTCTATTTCTGACTCCTCAGTATTAGTGTCGTGGCTTCTTCTTCCATTTTTTCCCTCTCAGTGAATTACTAAGTATAGCGCCGAGATGCCCCCGGGTGAGTCGCGCGCTCTAGAAGTGCCCATAACATAACATAACACAACAAGGTCTGTGGTCCCTTGATGAGTTACTATGATTTGGGCCCTGAGACTGACGTGTTTGACATCATGTGTCCGGTGGCTGTAGCTACTGAGTCCGCTCTGCCTGGTGAAAAGGACTCATTGGCTGGCTCGTCTGGAGGTGGTATACATGCCTGATTGTTTGACATGTAAACATGTAATACAGTGGTCATTGATTGCGTCGTTGTCACTGGAGAGATTTCTCCCTTTACTTTTACTTTTTCATTTTTATATTATGTTAGCGGGTTTATAAAGCGCAACAGCTGCCCCGGCAAAGAGGCGTCCCGGCGCTAAACAGCAGAGAGGTGACCGAACTCGGAAAGGGTCCAGAGAGACCTACGGAGTGGGGAAGAGAAAGGTTTTAATAGCTTTCCTGAATTCGAGGTAGTTATTAAGCCCCTGAATATGGGCCGGCAAAGAATTCCAAAGGATGGCTGCTCTGCTCCGGTAGGAACGACCTCCCGCGTGAACCCTCCTGACTCGGGTGACGACCACCAGGCATTGTCCCATGGAGCGAAGCTGGCGAGTGGGGACATAGGGTAGAAGCAGGTCGGTCAGGATTTTCGGAGATTCCAGCTTCAAGGTTTTAAAGGCTATACAGAGTGCCTTAAACTCGATTTGCCTAGCCACAGGCAACCAGTGGAGAAGGCGAATGGCACTTGTCACTGAGCAGACTCTGCGCAGACCGAGGAGAGATCTTGCGGCCGCATTCTGGACTCTCTGTAGCCTCTGTATTTCTGACTAGCTCGCTCCCAGATACAGTGAGCTAGCATAGTCAAGTCTTGACATAATCAGGGCCTGGATGAGGATCTGCCTGGTAGGAGCATCAAAGAATCCCAGGATGGGTTTGAGTCCACGCAACAATCCGAAGCAGGTTCCCGTCACCTTTTTAGTTTGAGTCTGAAAGTTAAGCGAAGTGTCCATCCAGACCCCTAGACTCTTCACTGCTTGAATGAGGGCGGGGGCAGTGCCTAGGCTCTATGGGCACCAGAGCTTATTCCATAGATCATGGTCCTTTCCCACCAACAACACCTCCGACTTGTTGGCATTCAGTTGGTGGTCATCCACTCGGCGACTGCCGCAAAATCACCCTGAAATTTCATGGCGTCCTGCTTGGAGTCACTCGAGAGCCACCACCAACTGTGTGTCGTAAAGATTGGAAAGCAGAGGGCTCAGGGAAGAGCCCTGTGGTACCCCTTGACTTATGGGAAGGATGCTAGAGGTAAAGGGGGGAGCTATCACCTGAAACATCCTGTCCGCAAGAAAAGATGCCAGCCACTTCAAGGCTGAGCCAATGACTCCCGCCTCCTCCAGGCATCGTAGCAAAATGGCGTGAGACACCGTGTTGAACATGGCACTAAGTTCCAAAAGGATCAGTGCCGACGTCTGCCCAGCGTCTAAGGCTTTCCAGAGATGTTCAGTCACAGCCAAGAGCACTGAATCGGTGCTGTGGCCAGGGCGTAAACCATTTTGAGAAGGGGCCTTAGATACGGGTAGTAAGCGCTACAATACAATAGATAAAATATACATAAACTCATACCTAGTATTGTATAAAGCTTTTAAACGAATGTTCATTGGCACTGCGGCATAAACACAACTTTCTGCAAAAGGAACAGGAGATAGTTGTAATTAAATAGGGGATACCTAGTCCTGGAGCCCTTTCCTTTTTATTCTAGCCAATTGCTCGGGGAACTGGTAAGACAATGGTTCCACAATACTAACAACTGTCCAATCGTGTCTTATTTTTGCACTTTAGAAAACTTGGGGGCATGTTATCAAGGACGGCGTTAAAATTATCGCCACTTTTGCGGCAGGAAACTGCCGCTAAAGTGGCGATAATGGGCTTGATAATATGCTGCCGAGAATTCCAATAGAAGCCCATGTTCACACCAAACGCAGCGATAATTTTAACACCGTCTTTGATAATATGCCCCTTGGAGAATAACAACTGCGTGCTTGTCAGGATCAGCGGGACATTCACACAGTGATGACGAAACAATATACTAGATTGTATCCGTCCCAACCGAGTGGGGATGATCAACACATTGAGGCATTTTTTACTGCAGTTGAGCTGCCCACACTGACGATTGACCAATTCCTCACACTGGGTTCCCCCTTGCCAGTAGACTAAGTCCGGGAAGCGCTACTGTCACTAGAGTCCGGAAAGACACCGGGCCCGGACAGGCTCCCAGCTGAATTCTTTAAGATGTATGCGGAAACTCGAGTGCCCCATCTGCACTCCTGATACACCTCTGCAATCACTAATATGACCCTACTGCCCTCATTGTGTATGGCTAATGTGGTCTCTTTGTTGAAGCCGGGTAAGGGTCCAACTACCCCTGGATTGTACAGACCGATAGAGATATTAAATACGGACTATAACATTTTAGCAAAGATCTTAGCTAACCGACTGGTGTCACTTATACCCACCCTGGTGCACTCTGACCAGACTGGGTTTGTCCCTAACTGTAATACTGCTCTGAACATCCGTCCCTACTTTAGAATAGCTGAATACGCTCCTATAAATTGGCCCCGATCAGGTTGCCTGGTGCTGGACCTTGAGAAGGCTTTTGATTCTCTTGAATGGAATTTCCTCTTCGCTACCCTAGCCCGATATGGCATAGAACCTCACTTCCTTAGTATGATTAGTTGCTATACAAACACCCGACCGTCCGAGTACGGATGGGTCCTTATGTCTCAGACCCTATAGAGGTGAGACGTGGGACAAGGCAAGGTTGCCCCTTGTCCCCTCTCCTCTTCGCGTTGGCGGTTGAACCATTAGCGGCGTACATCCGCTCACACATAGACATGGGAGTCACCTTGGGTGATGGCACTCACGTTATCTCACTTTATGCTGACGACCTGTTGTATGTGCGAGATCTTCATGCCATCCCACCGTCTTTGGACCTGGCCCTAACACGTTTTGCCAAAGCATCGGGAGTGAGGTTTTTTTTTTTTTTTTGGTAAAACATTTTTTTATTGAAAAAGAACAAACATCAGCAATACAATGACATCACTGAGGGAGCAATACGATAAGCCTCAGCGGTACAGTAGGTAGGTTACAAAATACAATCATACATGATGGAAGGTCTAGGGTGAGGGGGGGTCATCCATTGCAGGAGCCAAGGGCGGCTGACATATGTCTCCACGATAGGAGTTCCACAGGCCCCACACACGAGACCATTTGCTTGGGCATCCACGAGCTACATATACAGTCTTTTCTCTGAACATTGCCCAGTCCAAGTCTTTTTCCCAGTCATGTACTGTAGGTGAGAGCGGAGCCCACCATCGCTGGACGATATTCCTCTTGGCTAGCATTAGCCCCAACGTAACCCACTACGTCAAGCAAACATTTAAATCAGTTGGTTCCCAGATATTTAAGAGACATCTACGGGCCTCCACTCGGAGCTGCACAGACAGAACGGTATTGAAGATGTCATGAATATCGCGCCAATAGGGTTGGATCTGTGCACATTCCCAAACTATGTGGAAGAAGGTTCCCAACTGGCTACATCCCCGCCTGCAGGCGCTCTCATCTGCCCTTCCCATTCGTACCAATTGGGGCCCTGTTACATAAATACGGTGGAGGAGTTTTAGTTGGACAAGTCGGAGACGAGCTGGTATTGATACTACTCTGGGAGAGGAGACTGCCTCCTGCCACTCCTCGTCGTCCATTTCTATGCCATCCCCTGTCTACTTCTCTCGGAGGATAGATACAAAAAAGGGGTCTCTACCTGTAGTTTTCCAAACGTACAGCGTATCGTTATTGAATGAATCAACACTAGGACTAAGACAAGGAGAGGGAACAAACAATTAAGTCAAAGCATAATCAAAAAAACTATTTTATAGATGTAATAATATTTTTTAATTTTTTAATTTTTTTTGCATATAATAAATCAATTTCAAATGAATGGATTCAGTACATAATCAGATAAATAATTAAAGCTAAAGAAATTTTAAGAATAACAATGAAGATACTGGACAAGGTCCCAGGCGTACTCAAAACCTCAAACACTTACACATTCATACCGGGATCAATCCGCAACATCAGCACTCAAAAAATATACATTCACATATAAAAAGAATGCTCAATAAGAGAGCATGGTTCAGTATGTACACAAAATCAGATGAACATTCCAAATCGTATTAGGCGACATATGTTCAATTTTGAGGAATAGGAACTTGGGTGGGCCACATGTAGACGCCGACGCGCGTTTCGGTGAAAACACCGAATTGTAGGTGTCACCTTCCTCAGGGCGAACAAAGTCTTGGTCTTAATATAATTACGTGCTGGGACCTATCAAAGAAATAATAATAGTGATGTGCTTGTATTATATAAATAAATAACATTGCTTATCCAAGTCAAGAAACATAAGTGAACCAAAGTCATTAGTCGTAAGTGTTGATAGTACAACTGGCAATAAAAATCTTGATCCCTATGTAGAGGGATAATGGGTCAAAGGAGGGTACACTAGATAAGCCAAGACGTATAGCCAAAAAATGAAAGACAGAGAAAGAAGGATAGAAAGAAGGATAGAAAGAAGAGGGGTAGAAAAGGAGGGAAGGGGGAGGGAGGGGGGGAGGAGGGGAAGGGGGAAAATTGGAGGGGAGGAAGGGAAAAGGAAAAAAGAAAAAAAAAAAAGAAGAAAAAACGGGGAAAAGAAAGAAGAGAGAAAGAAAAAGAGGGGGGCATCAGAGATCGTTAGCGCTCACCTGTGAAATCACGTACAAGATAAATACAGGATAGTTCAGATGGTGGTCATTCAATGCTTGAGCTGGAATGCTTCTGCCAAAGAGAACATATAAAAAACGAAAGAACAACAAGATTGGGCATACGGATCTTTAGAGGGTCCAAGTTGTCAGAGCAGGTCATAATGGAGAGGATTCAAAGGGTCTATAGTAAAGGAATATGTGAAGAGCACTGCGATTTTAAGTGTCTGCAAAATTGCATCTCTGTTCAAGAAAGCTCGACACTAGGAGTCACGTGGAGCATGAAGAAACATAACGAAATCTCAAATGTGAGGACACTGACACAATACAAGAAAACTGCTGGGTGTACATAAATGAAGATAAAAATATAAAAGATTTACCTAATAGTCGAGGATGTGTTCCCGAAATCAAGTACAAGAGCCTAATTAAAGGAATTCCGGGTGCGGGGAGAGGTATCTCTCGGAGGTCCCGGAGGGGGTCTGAGATGTTATTGACCAGTTTTTTATATATCAGGGAAATGGTGCTGTCAGGGAGATGACCGTCCAGCACTCTATCCTCCAGTGGGGATGATTCCGGCAGTGTGGTCTTGGGCTGTAGGTGTGTACGAAGTGCGTGTCGAACCTGTGTGTAACGGAAGCGCTCTGATTCGGCCAGGTTATATTGCTGTTGCAGCGCTGCAAAAGACTTAATATCTGATTTGTCCCACAAATCCCTTATATTTGTCAAATCCCTTACTCCTCCACAGGTCACCCAGTTGCTCAGAGTCCCATAACGGTGTTGCGAGCGTTAGCTTACGTCTTCATCCTAGGCGATTGGTGGCTGCATGCCAGACGTGTACTGCATGCTTGGTGGGGCCCGTAAGTGGAAAGCGCCGGGGCCTAGAGTAAAGGACTCTACTGAAGGTTCCTCCAGAGAGGAGCCACCCATCCATGTTATATCCCGGGTCGTAGGGTTGGGCGTAGGTGCAGTGGTTAATGGAGGACAGATGGAACGCCCAGTAATACAGCTTGATGTCCGGGAGGCTGATGCCGCCGTCATACCAGTTCAGGGAAAATTTGCTAAGAGCAATGCGAGGCCTGCCGTTCCACAGTAGGTCCCTCTGGAGGCCCTCAACCTCCCGGAAATATGACGCAGGTATCGGGTCCATGAAATTCTGAAGTGCATACAGGAATCAGGGCAGAGACATAATTTTCAAAAGGGCGGCCTTACCTAACATGGAAAGGGGAAGCGACTTCCACCTGTTGATATCTTTGCGCAACTGAATCAGCGGGGGCTGGAGGTTGCGGGCATAGTGAAGAGAGGGATCCAGAGAAAGGAAGATACCCAAATATGTAAATCCTTCGGAACAGGTTTGAAGTGGGCACCCACGCGGCGGGATCAGAGGCTCGCCCGCCACCACGAACAGGAGGGATTTGCTCCAGTTTATGGAATAACCGGAGTACCGCCCAAAGATCTCGAAGATATCTAAAACCACTATCAAAGACCTCCTAGGGGAGGACAAATATAGAAGGATGTCGTCCGTGTAGAGGGAAATACGGTCCTCCCATTCCGAAGACCAGCGCATACCCCTGATCATCCGATCCGGACGTATCCAAGCTGCCAGTGGCTCCAGCGCGAGGGTAAACAGCAATGGGGACAGGGGGCAACCCTACGTGTCCCCCTGCCCAGCTCAAAGGCGGCTGACTTCTTGTTGTTAACCACCACCTGGGCCATAAGTTGGGAATACAGTAACCGCACCCATTGTGTGTACTTAGGACCAAATCCCAATTTCTCCAATACCGCCCACAGGTACGGCCATTCAATGGTGTCAAAGGCCATGGCTGCATCTAGGGAGACTATAACCGCCGGTTCCAGTATCGAAGCCGCTCTGCCCAATACCCTGTGAACTCTGCGTAGATTCAGCGCAGTGTTGCGCTGCGGTATTGTGAGAAGGTGGCCTGATATATGCTGTCCACTAGTTCTAGTGGGCACCTTGTATCAGTCCAAACAACCCCTTATGGTGATAGGTTAAAGACAACCTTATGTGAAAGCTATCCTAGTGGTAGCTATGGCGAGCAGCCTTCAGGCTAAGTCTTGAAGGAATGTAAAGCAGCTTGTTTTACCAGTCTATAATCTCTTGAATGATCAAATGAAAAGACAACCACACCAGGTATATATTCAAAATATATGTATTTAAGATAAATCACACCCCTCTAGTCTCTTTATGAGACTGAGTTCGAAGTACTTCAGTTACAAGTGTTTAAGCATCAGTAAAAGCACAAATACACATTTGGGCCCTAGGGGCGTACCAAACCATATACTAAAATAGTGGTATAAGAACCACGATTGAGATAGGCAAGGTGCCGTTCACCTCTAGAATCACTGGGACCCCAAGGAACCACCCAAGGTAGGGACGTCTGGGACCCACGGGAGCCGTATGCAGTGTGGAAACTCAACCGCGGGTTCCTATTACTTTCTACGGGTAATGTCGCGGTTGGAATTTTAAATATTAGGGACACTTCAAATCGAACTAGGACCAAACCCTTTTGGACTTAGACAGTTCTAGGGCTAGCACCCTCGAGAGTACCGGAGTACTGGAGTTACCTCACCCAGGGAAGCCAGGTGCATAGGTGCCTTTTGGTGTCGGGTCGCATCGTCGATTCCAATGGAAGCCTGCAAAGAACTGCTGCTGCCGAGAAGAGGAGAAGTGTCCGGAGAGATCCAAGCCTGGATCTAGGATGTAAGGAACCTGAAGGCAGAGGGGACAGAGTCTGGGTCACTTGCCAGTGACCTAGGACAGGATGGACCAATGCCCACAGATGTCGGGTGCTTCAGGTGAGTTGTTGAGTGTCTTGACTCTTCAGCCATGAGGTCCAGGAGGCGTCGACGAAGTCCACGAGCCAGATTCGAGCTGTCCCACGAAGTCTGTCGAGTGCTGCGGTGTCGGCGACCAGAAAGGACCCAACAAGCCTTGGCAACGGCAAGTCTTAAGAAATCAGAGTTAGGACTGCGGTGCAGACCAGCAAGGTCTGATGGACTCACCCAGCAAGGATAAGTAATCACAAGTCTGGAGCAACCAGAAAAGCACAAGTAGAAGTGGAGTTGACTTCGTGGGGACCTGCTAGCCAGCGGGCTAGTGATCGCGAAGGAGCCTCAAGCGGTCGCACTTGGAGCTGGCCCACGGGTCACTCGTGGAGTGGAGGCCAACAATCTTCGGTGCAGGAGGTGCTCAAGGCTGGGGCTACTCGGAGTCCAAAGCACAACTTCGAGGATGACCAGGAAGGTGTTGTTGCTGCAAAAGTTCACAGTGTCCAGGGGTCACGGTTCCACGTTACCCACGGGCCTCAGCTTTGCTGTGGACTCAGGGTAGCCTCGGCGAAGTCTGGAAATCCACCTCTGATGATGCAGAGACTTCGGCGTCCGGCGGGAGCTTCAGCAATGCAGACTGGTCAGTTGCTTCTTTGGTGCCTGCCAAGCAGGGGAGTCACTCCTTGACCCCAAGGGAGATTTCTTCCGTCTTCTAGTCATGATAGAAAGTCGAAGGTCCAGAATATATGTTTCAGAGGTTCGTCCAGGGTAATCTGAAAACATAGGGACTGGGTTCCTATACTTATACTAAGTTTAGGGGATGGACTACTTCTAAGGCTCCACCTATGGGTGGGCCTGGGGTGGGGGTGGTTACACCCCTTCCCCTGTGTCCAGTTTCACACCAGAGCAGGGGCTGAGTGCCCCTGCAACCAGTTTGAACCGGGCTTTGCACAGGGACACCTTGTGTGCCCCAGGCAGTGTCTCAAAAGCATTCACTGAATGCACCCACCCTGCCCCAATACACATCAGCCTGTCTGGGGAGGTGGTTACACCTCCCTGCGACAGGAAACCTATTGTCCAGGCCTCCCCTGCCGGAGTTTCCCCCAGCAGCAGGAGGCCAGACCCGTGTCTGTGGCAGTGGCATCCATTTTGTGATGCCAGGGCTTTGAAAGGATTTAACCGGGTTAAGCCAGTGTGAACATGTCTCTCCCCCTAGAAGGGTGGAATGCTACCCCCGCCGCCAGAACTGGTGGGGGGGGGGGGTAGTATTCCAAAGTGTTTGACAGCAAACACGACATGTTTTGATGCAGCCATTCATAAGTTGGCATTTACCGCGAGGTTATAATGCACTTAAGAGTATATGGTATGGCTGTAGCACAGAACAGGCATAAGGAAGTATTTCCGAATGCTGCAGAAGGGCTCAGCTCATGCTTGGGCACCCTCTCACATAAAACCAAGCACTCTGCCTTCAGGATTGTCAAGGCCTGCCTTAGGACTGGCTTGTAGGTTTATATGTGTCTGTATAAGGTAGTGATATAGGTAGCCTATACCACAGTAAGGGGTGAAAGCACACCCTTACCCAGGTTGCAGTAGCAGACCTGTGGTGTCATTTTGGAGTGCTTCTCATGGGTGCCATAATACATGCTGCAGCCCCTGGTAGGCCTTTGAGGTACCTATGCCCTAGGTACATAGTATACCATATACTAGGGGCTTAGAGGGCACTCCAGAATCCAATTAGATATGTACCAAATGTACACGGAAAAACAGTGAAACACCAGCAAAAAGTGGGGGTACCCATGTGAAGCAGATCCTACTCTCCTACAGGTATGAAACCTGATTGATCCGGGTGGACTAAGGTCCCAATCACCGTCAAGAGGCGAGGAGCTTAGCCAGGATTTTGGGCTCCGCGTTCAACAGGGATATCGGTTGAAAAGATCCACATTCGGCCTTGGGCTTCCCTTCCTTGTGGATAGTAACTATGGTGGCAGTACGTTGGTCCAATGGCTAGAGTCCCGCTTGCCTCGAGTCCTCGTACATGGCCCTCAGGTACGGGGCCAATTTGTCTGGTTTGAGTTTGTACAGCTCAATTGGTAGCCCGTTAGGGCCAGTGGCTTTGGCCGGTTTGAGCAACCGCACTGCCGCCACGATTTCATCGTTGGATAAGTCGCTGTCCATGAAGTCATGTTCGACCACCGACAGCTTGGGTAGAACAACATCAGCGAGCATCTGGCAGGAGTCATCTATAGGGTAGGGGGCAGCCGAGGTGTAGACCGCCTTAAAGTGGGCCGCAAAGCGGTCCACAATAGCTTACAGATCCGACAGGGAATCACCCTCTTGCCCTCGGAGTTTAGGTACTAGTCTACTCGCCCACTCTCTTTTATCCAACCAGGCCAAGAGTTTCCTGGCTTTGTCGCCCACCTCGTACAACCGGCCCTGAACCGCCCTCCCATGGCCTTAGCCAGCCTGGTCTATCGCTAGCGCCCTGTACTCCTGTTGTTTAAGTTTGAGAAGGTGGAGCTTATCGGGTGTGACATCCATTTCTAGGTCTGCTTCGAGTCTCCCCACCTCTGCCTTCAGCACCACCAACTCTTTGCGCTGTTCCTTCTTTTTCCCCGAAATCAAGGAAAGGGCATGGCCCTGTATCACTGTTTTAAAGGCCTGCCAGAGCACCTGTGGGGATTCCACCGAGCCTTCATTCTCATTAAAATAATTATCAATGGTCGTAAGGAGCTCTCGATGGATATGAGGATCCCGTAGGTACCACGGATTGATGGGGGCCACCCGTCCCACCTGTTGGTAACCAAGCATCATCTGGAGCCACACCGGGGAGTGATCTGAGATGTCTCTAGATAGGTGTTTTATCTCCCGGACATGGGTAATTTGAGATGCAGGGACAAGAAAATAGTTGATTCTAGACAGGCTCCCGTGAGTCCCAGAGTGAAAGGTGTATTGAGCCGTGTAAGGGTGAAAGGCCCTCCACCCATCCACTAGCCCCATAGATTCCAGGAAGTCCGGCAGCCAGCATTGCGAACGAGGGAGGGTAACGATCCAGGCCACCAGAGACCGAGTTCAAGTCCCCTCCCAACACCAAGAGGCCCTCCGGAATCTCCAACAGCAGTGTACCCAGGTCTCCGAACGTGGTTGCCTGAAGACCCGGGGGAACATAAATCGAAAGGAATGTGACAGGGTGGTCCTCTCACGTGCCCGAGACTCCAACATACCGCCCTCTAGCATCTGACCAGGTATCCTGCACTACAAGGGGAAAGGACTTTTTCATCAGTATACCAACTCCTCGGGAGCCCGTGGTGAAACCTGCATGAGCCAGTAAGACGTACCCCCCTCTATGCAACGCCCTACATGCACTTCCCACTAGATGGGTTTCCTACAACAGGACGATGTCAGGGGCATGGCGCTTTATACACTGAAGAACAACACTGCGTTTGATTTTATCCCCCAGCCCATTGACATTCCAACTTAACAGTTTAACCCCACTGTCTCCCACTGGTGCCGTGACTAAATACACTGGATTCACTAAATGCATTGCCACTCCCTCAATCATTTTATCAATAGCAGTTGCTGATGTAATCACAACTACAAACAAAAAAATTAAACAGTCCACCCAACAACCCCCCACCCCGCTGCCCTGCCCTCTAGGCTTACAACTGCCCATGGAAAACTTGCAGAGTGCCTGTCGCCCTAAAAAATGTTCAAGAGAGAAAAAAGAAAAACTAGGGGGGGCGGGGAACAGAGCCCACCCCATCCCAGCCCAGCAGGTCTACATTTATACCACCCAAAACAGATAACAAAGGTCTATTCAAGTCCACTTATCCAAAGGCAATAAATCCAGAAGCCCCCAACCCATTCCCATCACCCACCACTCACTACAATTAGTTGGAGCCCAGCCACTGGACGGGTATCCTCTAAGGCCGGTTGACCACTCTTGCTGTCACCCCCACCACGGTCAACCGGACCTCTCACTCCCCTGCTCTCGATCCAGTCTGCTACTGCTTCAGGATGTTCAAAAAACCACACTCGTCCATCCACCTCAATCCGGAGACGGGCCGGGAACAACATGGAATACTTCATTCCCTGGTCTCTGAGGACGCGCTTGACCGACATAAACGACCGTCGCTGTCGTTGCACCCTTTGAGTAAAATTTGGAAAGAAGGATATGTTCGAGTTTTCGTAGCGCAGGGGGACGCCAGCTCTGGAGTGTTGAAGGAGGACGTCTCTGTCGCGGAAATTCAGGACCCACGCCAACATGGGCCACAGATGAGCGCCCGGTTTGGGACGGCCGCCCGGGACCCTGTGGGCGCGCTCAACGAATCGGGAGTGAGGTTTTAACGCCGCAAAATCTATTCTCTCCCTTTCTTGCAGGCGACCTTGGACCCAGGATACTCCCTTGGCAAAGTACCGGTGACATGGTGCAAAGATCCTTTCAGATTCCTGGGGGTGCGCATATACCGTACCAAAGAATATCTGTTTGAGGGTAACATAATTAGAGCCACTACTGCCATCCAGTCGCAAATGTGCTTCTGGAAGACCCTCCCATTGGCAATCTCTGGTAGGATTACCCTCGTAAAAATGGCGGTCCTCCCTCGCCTCCTCTATTATTTCATTACCTTACCTATTGTCATCTCCCCTTCCTTTTTTCGCAAATGGGAAAAGACAATCAGGGACTTTATATGGGGAACGTCAAGGCATAGAGTGTCTATGGGGAAACTATATCTGCCAACGGAACAGGGGGGGTTGGCGGTGCCCAACTTCGAACACTATTATCTAGCCTCCCAGCTACAGTGGAAGGCTGTCTTCCAGACACCTAGCAGACACGGCTTCATTACAACCCCCAGTGCCGCATCACACCTTGCTGCATATCTTTCATCCATGTACAAAACCCAGACTCCTGGGAGAGTTATTACTCACCATAGCTTACAAATGCTTCAGCAGATGCCTTTTCCTTACAAGGACTGTCACGCCATATGCCCCGCCATCCCATTATTAGGAACACAATGAGGAGACACATGCACCACGGCAACACTAGGACAAAGAAGGCATTCAGGACATGGGAGACCTTTATCGAGATGGCTCCCTCATCCCATACCCAGAGCTTATGTCCGAGGAGAATACGTACCCTGGGCAATTTTTATTGCACTGTGCGCTCATAGCCTCGCTGATATCCAAATGGGGCAATCTCACGCAGGAACCACCCACACACCATACGATGCAGTACCTACATGTGATGGGAAATGGGTTGTACCTGACTCGTTGGTTTGCGTCTTCACTCCACCTGCACACAGACATTGACCTTACCCCCCTAAAACATCATTGGGAGGAAGCTCTGGGGTGCATATTCACAGACAAGGAGTGGGCCGCCCCTCGGGAAGCCCCGACACATATCCCGCGCAATCAGTGTTTCAAGCAGATTAAATTTTTCCTAGTACATCGGGCATACCTCACCCCAGCCCAAATTAGTACTTCCTTAGATCTAATGCAGCCAGCCCTAGATGCTGCCTATTGTATGCAGACATACTTCATATGCTGTGGCATTGCCCTGCCTTAGGCGAATACTGGGCTAATGTGGCGATTACGCTGGCCAACTGTACAGCCCGCTAGATTCCCTTTCGTTGGGAGGTGTACATACTGCATCTTATTAGTAGGAATAAGAAAAACAGGGCAACCTCCTGATTTCTCGACCTGGGACCGATCGCAGCAGAACACTTGATCACCAAGAGATGGAAATCCCCGATAGCACCTCACACAATAGCTTGGCGCCGTTCCCTACTCAATTGGGCTAAGGCAGAGGGGTTGGCGTTTCGCTGATAGGATCTGCTGGGGATCTGCAAGTTGCCTCTGGTGAGCCACTGGGAGAATATAGTGTCGGACCTGCAGGTCCTGGATACTACCGCGGTGGAGCTTCAGGAGGGGGAATATGACCAGTTATCCAGCATTTAGTCTCTGAGAGTACACATATGGAAGATTAGGAAGAACAGGCCCCACTCACATAGCTTAAGATCCTACATCAAGGAGTGGTCACCAATAGGTTTTAGCAGGACTCTCCTTTTCCAACACACTCAGCAACAGGTCTCAGGCGACTACCCAACCCCTCATTTGATTACTTTGTCCTCATGTTGTGGTACCCTACGCCCACAGTTTAATTACGTAATGCACCATGTTTAGAATGTAAGCGTGAGACATGTTACAATGTCTCATTAACACCATTAAGGTTATTGTAATGCTACTCCTTCAGTACCTATTTGAAACACTGCATTCACAAACTAACTTGCTTTCACGATAATTTGTACTCTGAACTGCATTGCCTACATGTTGTCATAGAATATCGTCTCATTACGCTGTTCATGTTGTATGAATATAAGAAAATGTCAATTAAAAGATTTAAACAAAAAAATAGATAGACAATAGTTCGCGGGGCCCAACTAATGGGGAATGCCTCTGATATACTCTCCCGGGTTTCGGGAGCTACTGTCGGGTCCAACGCCTGGGATTTAGAGATATTAATATCAAGCCCTGAGACCTCACCAAACTGTTGTGCCTCAACCAAGAAACCCATGAGTGACCTTGCCGGTTCCCCTAGTCCCACTAGTACATCAACTGCATAGAGGGTGATTAAATGCTCTTCCCCACCGAAGGACACCCCCCTTCACCCCAAGATTGTCCCTCACTCTCTGGGCAAACGGATCCATATATAGAGCAAACAAGAGGGGAGACAAAGGGCATCCCTGTCGAGTGCCCCGCCTAATCGGGAAGCCTTGTGAACTATGCCCATTTACCCTAACCGAGGCCACTGGAGAATCATAGCCAATCAGCACCGACGCTCGAAATCTGTCTCCCAAGCCAAAGTGTGCCAACGTCTCCATAAGATAGGGCCAATGGACCCGATCGAAGGCCTTCTCTGCGTCTATGGAAAGCAGCATAGCTTCGCTCTTCTTGCAAGTGACCTGGTCTATCAAGTTAAGGATACTTTTTGTGTTGTCTGCACACTGCCTAGACGGAATAAACCCCGCTTGATCTGGCTCTACTAAACCCGGGATCAACAGACCCAAACAAGCTGTTAGCATCCCTGTTAGCAGTTTTCAGTCAACATTTAGAAGTGAAATGGGCCTGTATGACTCTCATTAGAGATTGTCTATCTCCGGCTTAGCTATCACTATAATGGACGCTTCAGCCATCGATGGAGGCAGAGTGCCTGGGCCCTCAATTGAGTTGAAAACTGTGGTCAAAATCGGGGCAAATTCTTTACAAAATGTTTTATAGAAGGCCGTCGAAAAGCCGACTGGTCCAAAGGACTTGTGTGATTTTTAATCGAGATATTGCAGATATTACCTCCTCTATTCCGATTGGTGCATCAAGGGCCTCGGTTTGCTGTTCCGATAGTGTCTTGATTTTAGCTCCCCCCAGATAGCGTGCAATATTCGAGGTCAGGCAATCCTGGGGCCATAAAGAGCTGTGTAATACGATCTAAACGTCTCCGCAATTTGCTTATCCCCAATTATTAAAGTGCCATTGTCCTCTCTCAGGGCTGTAATCGAATAGGACTGCTGGAGGCCCTTAGGCTTATTTGCTGGTAACCTGATGCATTTGTTACCCCAACAAAAAGGAATGTTTAAGGCGCAACAGGGCATATTCCACATGGTCTAATTCAAGTCCGGCAAGTTGTTTCCTAGCTACTTCTATCTGCCTCCAGAACCTAGGCGCCCCCGTTCGGTGGTGAACCCGCTCCAGCGCTCTGAATTGCTGTTGGAGGTGTACACGTTTCTCATGCCGCGTCTTTTTTGTCTCCTATTGAAATACTAATAAACTCCCTCAGTATAACTGCCTTCAACGCTTCCCATGCCATGGCTGGTTTCCTCTCGGGAGTGTCATTAATTTGCATGTAGTTTTTAATAGCTGTTCTAATCTGCTCCATAACGTCTTTCCTGCTAAGTAAACTCTCCCTTAGCCTAAACAGACATGATCTGTCTCCTACCCTAGGGAAAGATATCGCCATAAGAATCGCGGAATGGTCAGACAGAGCCTGTGGTTCTCATCAGGCCTCGTGTACCACCCGAGTCCCCAATAGATAGTCCAGTCTAGCATAAGATTTGTGCGCATGAGAAAATGTTTAATCTCTCGTGTTCGGATGTTTGACCCTCCATAAATCATACATCCCCCAACTCCTGTAGCTATTGAATTCCTTCCCTTGATATGGTTCCGGTTCTGCCCTGTCTCTGTACTGAGCGATGCAACTCGCTGTGCATTACTAAATTAAAATGTCCCCGAGGATCACACCCTTTTCTTTTGTAGCCATATCCGCTATAGCCCCTTTTAGAAATATTTTCTGCCATTCATTTGGCGCATAGATCAAGCCCACCACCACCATCTGCGTGCCCACCTGCACCTGGTATCCCAACAAACAGCTTTTTATCTCTGCTATTTCCGCATCCACTTTCCCTGAAAAAGAACGTTCAAAGAGTATGGCTACCTCTGCAGCTTTACGTGGTATCGACGAGAAAAACTGCTGGGGGAAGTCCCTGGACCTCAACCTGTGCCAATCCCTGGGGAGTAAGTGTGTTTATTGGAGAAGACAGATATCTGCCTGAGACTTTTCCAAATAGGAAATAATGGCCCTTCTCTTTACGGGATTGTTAAGCCCCTTCACAATTAGGGTCAACACCTTTAGACCTTCCATTATAAAAGGCAACAGACAAGCATGCGACTACATGCCCCCGCCCCCTCCCAGACCAAAGTCCCAATGTCTTCCCACGTAGGGTTATCAACCACTAAAAGCCAGCACCCAGAAACATTCCCCCCCCCCCCCCCCAAAGAACAAAAAACAGTAAGTGTCCCTGAAGTAAAGGAAGAGCCAGCAGGGCCGACCCCATTCCAGCAGTTAAGTGTCGTCGGGGGACGCAATCATCCCTCCCAGAACTTTCCCCCCCTCTCACTCCCCTGAACCACCCGACTACCCCTTCAACCTTGTGCGCTCAGGCGGGCCCTGCGAGCTTGACTCTTCCGAGATCTTGTCCAACAGGGCCTTTCTCTCCGATGCAATGCACTCTGAATGTGGCCCGGAGACTTCGGAGCCACTCTTCTCCACTGTCTGTATCCCTCCAATCGCTCACCCTGCTTTTCTGCACTGCTTGTCCCTTTTTCTTAAGTATTTATCTGCAACAATATAATTGCCTCTTTCGGGGATCGTAGATGGTGTAAACACCAGATCAGTTGACCGGAGTAGATGACCGAGCGGCACACTGTTAGATTTTAAAGCTACAGGGCCAATAGACGTCTTTGTGGGAACCGTTAAGAACTACAAGGGAGCAGAGTGATGCGACGGTCTTAAGTATTGCTAATTAATCTGCGATTCGGGACCCGGGGAGAGGCTCTACTAAAACATTTTATATAAACAACAGCAACAAGCTAAAGAAGCACTGCTGACCCGACCCGGTACTGAACAGGGGACTGTTACCACACACGGACTCGTGAAGCGGAAAATATGAATCAGCTTTGAACTATTGGCCTCATTAAACACGGCTCATTACCGAGTGTGTGCTGCACCGGTTCTATTAATTTTCTACAACGTAAAGGAGAAGACCTATCCATAGGTTTGTCCCGATGAAGGTGGTCATATAAGTTTAACCCACCGAAACGAGTCAACACCGGAGTTTTTTATTACATTTATGAAAGATAGTAATACATGAGGACAGATAATTAACCCCTCTGTGGTGTGCGGTCTATTGCTGCAAATGAACATCTTAATGACAGATTGTAGTGTCTTATTACATTCCTTTCCATGGGGTTATTTAGATTTTTATGATTGTTTTTAATTGTGAGGTATTGAATGTATTTTGTGATATTTCATTGTATGTTTTTATTGAATAATTGTTTTTTTTTAAATTAAATGACCATATAAGTGCCTTGACATCTTGAGTTGGTGTGTTCCCCTAATGTGGTGTGATTAATTGTATAGAACAGTAGATGTTTGTATGTGAATAGGTGTATCTCTAAAGGGATAATTGATTTTTTGACTATCCAGTCTGTTGGTGCCCTGTCCCTTTCGAGTAGGGGGGCCCCTCTCCTTGTTTTTCACTATGGTGCAATCAATCCTGCCAACAGAAAGTTAGCCAGAATGGGTGACCACCACCCCCCCACCCCCACGAGTAAGGGATCTTCTGCGCTCTCAGTAACCGGTTTGAACTCCTTCCGCTTAAGAAGTGTGGACGCGGCTATGTCTTGAAAGAGCTGTATCTGGTTACCTTAGAATGTCACGTGAGGGGTTACTCGTGCCTCTCACAGGATTCTTTCCTTGAAAGGGAAACTATGGACACATGTCAAGATGTCTGCTGGCTGTGTTTGCCCTGGTCCACTTCAGTCCACTCTGTGTGTCTTATCTAAGTGGATCTCGGTTGCAGAAAAGTCTCCTAGTATCTGGGCCAACAGCTCAAGGACATATTTCTCCACTTCTCCTTTATCCGCATCTCGAGAGACTTCTCTGATCCATATATTATTCCATCTCAAGCGATTTTCGAGATCCTCTTTGTGGGCCTGTAGGTCGAGGTGTTGCTCATTAAGACGAATCAGTTCCTGCTGTAGTTGCGTGATCTCTTCCGCTTGAGGTGACCCCTGGGTCTCAAGAGTGTCCACCCAATTCCCTCCACAACTTTCCTGATTGCTTGCATCTCACCTGAAAGGTCTTTTTTAAGTTGTTGTATATCGTTTCTTAGGGAGGCAAACAAGGATTCCAAATAAGGACGAGTCACCGGTGCTTCCATATCTTCCCTTGATGGTGAGGATGCTCTACTTGCTGCATTCAGAGTGTCCCCCTCCTGTAACACATTTGCTTCGAGAACATTTCCTTGAGCGTGCCCCCCTTTTTGGTCCGGCCCATTGCCATTTGGCCCGCTCCCTCCTTCTGTGCCCTGGGACCAGTGTTCCTTCCCCAATCCTCTGTTGCTGCCTATTAGGGGGTGTCGTAGCATGCAACAAGATTTTTGCAATACTGACTGTGGCCCTCCTGTTAAATTGCCTAGACCAGGTCCTTTGCGGTGTTGCTGGCCTCCCTCTAATTCCTCCTGTGGCTTGCGGGAGCTGATATGCGGTGCTGTCACCCTGCCTCGACCGCTGCAGCCCAGAAACTATATCTCGATATCCAACAACATGCGTCGCGTCCTTCAATTCCCTACTGCCCTCTTCGAGAACCTCAGGCCCAGGGAGGTGTGCCAGTGACCGCTTTCCAATCTCTGCTCTAATGAGACTTCCAGAGGGGGTTTGTTCCTGCCTCTACAGGCTGCTATCCGGTGGGTCGCTTTATTCAGGCTTTATGATGGGTCTTCCGCCATTATTGGCATTGCACAGATAATCGAGGCTACCTCTATCCGGGGATTGCATGGACACGAGCTGTCTCTTCAGCCCCAAGCCCAGTCTCTCACTCCCCAGCCTTCTGCTCCCCCAAGGCTATGCGGCATTCATGGCCCCAGGGTCTCCGTGGCAGCGTATTTTCACATGTAGGCCCCTGTCCCCCACTTGTAGTACCTCTTTGGGGCAGTCTAGCGAATGATGCTCCGGCACGGCCCCTTTGCTCTTAGTAAGGCCGATTCAGACAGCTGTTCTGTGCAGCCGCTGTGTGTGCCACTCCCCGTCCTCCCTGCATCACTGCGTTCGCTGTCCGGGGGCCACAAGACGATAATGCGGCTGGGGGCAAGGCGCTTGCTTGACCCTGTTGCGCCCCTCTCCTCACCTGGATTAAAGCCTCCCTGTTCGAGGCCGCTGCATTTACGGGTCGCACGCCGCTGTGTGCGTCGCTCCTCTTCCTCGCCGCATCGCTGTGCTCATTGCCTGGGGTTTTAACTTTCAACCCAACGATGCGGGCAGGGGCACGGTACTTGCTTGGCCCCGTTGCACCTCTCTCTTCACCCGGATACAAGCCTCCCTGATCAAAGCGGCTGCACTCGCGGTTTGTACGGCAGCGCTCCTCTCTTCACACTCACCTGGCCTGCTCCTGTAGGCCCATCCTGCACCAGCATGCTTCAGACGTCGCGGGGTAGAAACCGCTTCTCCAGCACAGCCCAGGCCTGTCGCAGCTCACAAAAAGGGGCCGCATGTGTTTCTCTGCCCTCTTCGTTACACCGCACCTCAACACCCCCGCCTTTAGTGCTGCTTATACTGGTGCTGGGCGGCTGCAGGACGGAGGGACCTAGCTCCACGCCCTACTCGGTCGCCATCTTGGCCACACCCCCCCAGGTAATTTTTTTGAAGCCCCCAGGGGGGCACACTACTACCTGCCAGAGTGGTACGGAGGTTATAAACACTGCGCTGCCCCTGCACAGGCTACTTTCTGAAAGCAGGGGCAACTGCAACTCTACATTCAAGGATCTCGGCAGACAGACCCAGGTTTCTGGTTTTGAGGGGCCCAGCTTCCTTTACTTGTCACCTTCACCGCTGCGGCCAGAAGAACAGGGCGCCTTTTGCTGCATCCCTTCCCAGGCAGGAGCAGGAAGAGCAACCCTGACATCTTCTGACTGGGTGCTGTGAACAGTACGCACTCGCCCGTTGACCCTGACTGCTGCTGCCACATAATCAGTGAGAGCGATCCCGCCCTTCCTTTGTTGGAGCCATTGAGGTCGGCATCACAGTCACAGCCGGGCGAACAGGAGACTGCTGCGAGACCATGCAGCAGATAGCAACAACCTCAGACCTCTTCGACATCGGAGAAGGTAGGATCACGCGGCAGCGAGCCCCGACCCCGCAGTGGTGCAGCTGCTGATTTGGACAGTTATTAAGCATGTGTCCCTTATCAATAAATTGCACAATCCCTCATAGTCATGCACATTGCTTCCATGAAGCCAGCCTCCAAGAGACTTAATAGCACTATCTACAAAGTCAATCCACTCTTGGATGTGTGCCTTCTGTGTATCCCTGAATTTAACCTTGTATTGCCCAGTGGGTAAACCAAACACATCTATAAGGGCACTCTTCAAGACTGTATAGTTGTCAGCATCTTCCTCTTTGACAGTCAGAAGCTATGCTCTGCCTTTGCTAGCAAAAGAGAGCCACAGGATAGCTGCACACTGCCCTTGAGGGACCTTCTGTACTTTACAGGCCTTCTCCAAGTCAGCGATCCATTTATGGATATCATCCCCCTCCTCTTGGTAAGTAGGGACTCTCTTGCTCAGGTTCCTAGCATCAAAAGATTGATCCCTGCCCCTAGGGACACTAGTGCTGCCACCATGGGACTCTAGTCCCAAATGCTTTCTAGCCTAGCTGGTTTTAGTGGTCTTAGACAACCATGTCTTTTCCAGTCATGAGGTAAGGTGACTCCTTCTTTCAGTGATAGTGCGCATGGGCATCGACTCCATTGTGAGATTGTTTTGTTTCCGCAATTGGATTTGGACGTGGTTTGCTGCACTCTGGTTCGAAGCCGTTCTTTGGGATCGCTCGGTGGGCAGCCCACTGTACCCTTGTTGGTATTGTTTTTGTATGTGCCTCACCATTCTCTGCGTGTTGAGAAATAGGAAAACTCTCAGTCTTTGGTAGAGAAGACAATGTTGGTAGCCGTCGGGCCTAGCCACGTCGGTCGACTTCCACTCCATTCCATATTAGCCAGTCTTCTGCCGATGGAACGGACTCAGTTTCAATTCTGCCCTCAGTGCCACTCCAAGTAGCCATGCGCCGACCTGCATAAAGTCTGCAACTTGTGGCTTTCACCGGAGCACAAGGAAGAATATTGCAATACTTGTCGATCATTCAGATTGAAGAAGACTTTGCGGATGGTCGGGCTCAACGAGGGGACATGCTTTGGCAGAACATTGAACACACCCCGGATATCTTCGGAGAAGATACCGAGCACAAAGAAATGGAGGCATCGGCAGCAGAAGAGGAGGCGGCCTTCTGTACCCAAGAATCGGATACGGAACTGGAAATTGAGTCAGAGTCCGAAGACGTTCCAGTGGGACAGGGTGCTGTGAGTAACAAAGCCCCTTTGCCCCTTAAACTTTCTTACAAACAAAAGCCTTCTGGCATTGTTCGGCACCAACGTCAACAAGCTAATATAGGACAAGCAGTGCTAAAAACACTTTTTCAAAGAACTGCAACACCCACTAGTTAGCCACCGCTTTGGGAGAATACTGCTATACAATCTATACAAAGCATGTGTATCTACAGCACATATGCCTTGAACAGATTATGTTACTTACCCTGTAAGCATCTGTTCCTGCCATGTACAGCTGTAGATTCGCATGCACCCTCCCTCCTCCCCGGACACCTGTAGTTGTTGCAGTTCTTATTATTCACATTACATACACATGAACATCTCTGTACTACACTTACTTACTCCATTCTCACCCTCTTGCGGGAAAAGAATCTAACTGAATCTAATTGAAAGTGCTAAAAACTCTAATAAAAAGCTCTATAACATAACTAAACAGCTTGTAGGAGGTGTTCCTGACTTGAACCCCCCTTGTTCACAAAGTGTCTGTGACTCATTAGCATCCTTCTTTTTCACTAAAGTGAATGATATCTTCTCAGCATTTAACTCTACTGATAACCAAAGCACAGATAACATAATAACACTACATACTGAAAACACCCTTTCACAGTTTGCGGAAATCACAGAAAACCAAATTCAGGACATCATCAAATCCATTAAATCCGGCTCAGCACCGGATCCTTGTCCCGTGAAAACTCTCCTCCCATTAATGGACACAGTGGTGCCAGTTATAACTCAAGTCTGTAATCTATTGTTCCGCACAGGAATCTTCCCTTCCCCTTTAAAAAAGACCTTACTAAAGCCACTTCTGAAAAAAGCTGGCCTGAATAAAACGGAGGTAAAAAACTACAGGCCTATAGCCAACCTCCCGTTTCTAGCCAAAATAGTAGAAAAAGCCATGAATACTCAACTTGCGGAATTTATCGAGCAATACCATCTGCTCGATGAAACCCAATTTGGATTCCGCAAGTTTCATGGAACAGAAACGGCACTAATCAAAGTAGCGGATGATATCCGTCTAATACGAGATCAAGGAGGCTCAGCATTGTTGGTGCTTCTAGATTTATCGGCCGCCTTCGACACGGTCGACCATAAGATCTTGGTCGATCGTGTTGAAGGCATGGGCGTGCGAGGCCTAGCGAAGAAACTACTGGCATCATTCCTGACGGATAGATCACAGGCAGTCATCCTAGGACAATTCGAGTCAGCAGAGTTGTCCTTGCCATGCGGGGTACCTCAAGGTTCATCCCTCAGTCCGACACTATTTAACATCTATGTGTCGGACCTTGCTAAGACAATCAAAGCACATGGGATGAACCTTACCTCATATGCGGATAACACCCAGTTGATCCTGTCCGTCAGGGATGATGGGGAAACAGTGGCGGAGAGTTTTAGAACAGGCATGCAGGCCATCGGACAGTGGATGTCAGCAAACTGTTTGAAACTGAACTCCGACAAAACTGAGGTGGTAACCTTCGGTCATCTTAACCCTAATTGGTCCTCGGTATGGTGGCCGGTATCTTTTGGAGCCTTGCCTAAACCAACCACGAAGGTGAGAAATTTAGGTGTCATTTTTGACGACAAACTGAACTTTATGGCTCATGCCAACCAGACGGCCTCCACAGCGTTCTACAAATTACGCCTGGTAAAAAAGATCCTTCCATTTCTTCCCAAAAGTGTAGGCAAGACTTTAGTAAGTGCCCTAGTCCTGTCTGCATTGGATTACTGCAATGGCCTGTTTATCAATGCCCAAACGAGGGTCATCAAGAAAATGCAGACAGTGCAGAACGCAGCAGCCAGACTCCTCTCGGACATCCCTAAGTTTGAACCTATAACTGATACCTTGAGAAGCTTCCACTGGCTCCCTATCAGGAATAGAATCACATTTAAAACATTATGTATAGTTTATAAATCGCTACACTCGCAAGCCCCTCAATTCCTGAAAGACCACCTTATTCCTTATTGTCCTCCTCGACCACTTCGCTCAGCCAAACTGAACGATATGGCGATACCTCGGACCAGATTAGTCAACTGGGGAGACAGACGTTTCCTGGTGGCCGCCCTGAAACTATGGAACACACTGCCACAATCCATCAGATCTAGCCCAAATCTCCTGTCATTCAGAAAGATGCTGAAAACATGGCTGTTTAACCTCTAAGAGCTAGAAGCCAAGCATAGGAGAGTTCACATAGTACAGCGCCGAGACGCCTGCGGGCATTTGTTCGCGCTTTATGAAATGCTAAAAATAAATAAATAAATAACAATGGAGTTAATGCCCATACGCACTATGTCAAGCGCCAGACTCTCGACGGAGGCAGAATGTAGCTAATTCCCAACTCCCACTCCCCAGGAGGGATGGGTCTCAAAATCTGGCAACACTGTGTCAATGAAATACAAAGAAGGCAAAAGATTGGCCACTCCAACGAAGGACAACTGCTAAGTGAACAAGTGACAACAGAATCGCTCTCCACACAGTAGACTCATTGCCAGCGTGATCGTTGTTTAAATGTAGATCCTCGTGCAGGGGACTCATGGAGTGATGCAGGGCCGCTATATTTGCGTGTCTAATGCATTTTAGTGTGGCGATGCAGACACCAGCACTAAAATGTATTTGTCTAACCCCTGATCAACGTCGGATTGGTAACGCGGGCACTCGGGCAATGCCCAAGGGGCCGATATCCAAATTCCAGATGTGGGCTGCTTTTTTGAGCAGCCTGGGGGTCCGATTTGGACGGTTTCTGCGTTGTTCGAGTAAGAGTGGCCTCACTTGTTTTCTGGTGTGTTTCACAAGTGTAAACTAATTCGTGCATTTTTGTTAAAAAAAATCTCCCACCCCCCATCTTTTAAAAGAAAATTACGCAGAAGCAGTGTTTTGCGGAAAGGCAATATGCAAATGTGGGCCACTTTTTTTTTTTCGTGCCCGTGCCGATTTTTAATCCCAATCCAACCCTGCCTCTGATGCCTGTACTTGGCAAGGCTGTATGCTGGATTTCAGCGTTTAAATGTAAACGTTATTAAAGAATAGTTTAAAAGTCTCTGCCTTCAAATTTAGGACTTTTAAAAATGTTCGTTCTCCTTGGACGCTTACGCTCACTTGAGAGTTTCCTCTCAGACTAATTTCCTTTTATCTTTTAATCATGCTTCGCCAGGAAGGCTAATGCCTGATTTAGACACTCTTGTTTCCTCACTTCCACTTGGGTCTCCCCTTGTATCTTCGCACAGCCTTGCAGCAGGCTAGCGGCATGTTTATTTCCTATTCTATAGGGCCCCTGTTTCAACAGTTGGGCTTAGTCGTGGTGTGCCGATCTTACAAGGCCCGAGGTTTCAGTCCCCCACCAGTCCTGTCATTTCAGATGGAATTTGTCCTGGGGGGGCTCAGTTTTTTATCTCCCCCAGGATTACAGTCATGTTGGGAGGCTAGGCCTACCCCTTCATGTGTATCCCCACAGGTCGCAACTACTTAGGGGCTCTCCTGCAGCCCATACACTCACTCATAAGGATGCCTGAGGGTGCCGGGCAGGCTCACCGGTCTCGTCCCCTGCTGCAATGCGATAACCTATCTGCCTCTCCACAAAGCTCGGATGGATCAGGCCCAAGGTCTCAAACACCCTGAAATCCAGGCACTTACTGACTGCAAGGGTGGTGCGAGGGGGCGTCTCTCTACATGGACAAAAAAAGCCCTTATGTACAAAAGGTTTGCACAGGTGCTTCCACAATACACAGGTTGTACCAAGTACATGATGTCGCATGTTTTACTCTTGACTGACATAATAGCATCACCTTGCAAATATTCGCCATGCTATTTGACTAAAGGGATTTTAACATGGGCGCACTCCTCCTATCCACTTTGGCCCCGTAAATTAATTTCAGTTGACAGTTAATGATATATATGTTTAAATTGAGTCTAACATAATCCAAGTTGGCGAGGACAAGGACAGAGGGAGTAACTTTGAGCACATGTAGCACTCAATAGTAAGCGCTGAGACTTCCCGATTTGCATTATATATAATATTTTTTAATGTACTACTTCACTTCCCTGGAACTAAAGTCCTTTTCTTTTCCTAAAGTAAAGTTCCAGACCTTTTATTCACTACCGAATATCTCGTGCCAAGTAGCCCCACTCTGTGAGATCATTAGATCATTAGACCAATGAATAAGTCCAGTTTTAACAGATAACTGCTTACTTAAATGACGGATGAAGGGTGGCCAGGGTATGAGGAGAGAGAACGCATAGTTAAGTTGAAGGAGAGTTGTACTGCCCGTCGAATCAACACCCCCAGCTCGCCCTAAAGAACAATCCCTAGCACGAAAATCAGCTGCTGGCTACCATCTTGGCCTCTCAGGCCAGCCGGGGTGAGCCACCTCATAGGAGGTGAGGGGCATGGTTAGACCTGGAGGAGGCATCTCATAGGAGGTGAGGGGCATGGTTAGACCTGGAGGAGGCACCTCATAGGAGGCGAGGGGCATGGTTAGACCTAGAGGAGGCACCTCATAGAAAGTGAGGGGCATGGTTAGACCTGTCGGAGGCACCTCATAGGAGGTGAGGGGCATGGTTAGACCTGGAGGAGGCACCTCATAGGAGGCGAGGGGCATGGTTAGACCCCGAGGAGGCACCTCATAGGAGGCGAGGGGCACGGTTAGACCTGGAGGAGGCACCTCATAGGAGGCGAGGGGCATGGTTAGACCTAGAGGAGGCACCTCATAGGAGGCGAGGGGCATGGTTGGACCTGGAGGAGGCACCTCATAGGATGCGAGGGGCACGGTTAGACCTGGAGGAGGCACCTCATAGGAGGCGAGGGACACGGTTAGACCTGGAGGAGGCACCTCATAGGAGGCGAGGAGCATGGTTAGACCTGGAGGAGGCACCTCATAGGAGGCGAGGGGCACGGTTAGACCTGGAGGAGGCACCTCATAGAAGGCAAGGGGCATGGTTAGACCTGGAGGAGGCACCTCATAGGAGGCAAGGGGTATGGTTAGACCTGGAGAAGGCACCTCATAGGAGGCGAGGGGCATGGTTAGACCTGGAGGAGGCACCTCATAGGAGGTGAGAGGCATGGTTAGACCTCGAGGAGGCACCTCATAGGAGGCGAGGGGCACTGTTAGACCTGGAGGGGGCACCTCATAGTAGGCGAGGGGCATGGTTTGACCTGGAGGAGGCACCTCATAGGAGGCGAGGGGCATGGTTAGACCTCGAGGAGGCACCTCATAGGAGGCGAGGGGCACGGTTAGACCTGGAGGAGGCACCTCATAGGAGGCGAGGGGCATGGTTAGACCTGGAGGAGGCACCTCATAGAAGGCGAGGGGCATGGTTAGACCTGGAGGAGGCACCTCATAGGAGGCGAGGGGCATGGTTAGACCTGGAGGAGAGACCTCATAGAAGGTGAGGGGCATGGTTAGACCTGTCGGAGGCACCTCATAGGAGGTGAGGGGCATGGTTAGACCTGGAGGAGGCACCTCATAGGAGGCGAGGGGCATGGTTAGACCCCGAGGAGGCACCTCATAGGAGGCGAGGGGCACGGTTAGACCTGGAGGAAGCACCTCATAGAAAGCGAGGGGCATGGTTAGACCTGGAGGAGGCACCTCATAGGAGGTGAGGGGCATGGTTAGACCTGGAAGAGGCATCTCATAGGAGGTGAGGGGCATGGTTAGACCTGGAGGACGCATCACATAGGAGGTGAGGGGCATGGTTAGACCTGGAGGAGGCACTCATAGGAGGTGATGGGCATGGTTAGACCTAGAGGAGGCATAGGCCCATGCAGAGGACTGGGCAAGGCTATCGGAGCTGGAAAAGGTAGTGTGAGAAAAACATGTCCGGATAAGTGACAATAAAGGGATTGAGACAGATAGAGGGGAGAAAGAAGAAAACCGATGTAATTCTGTAAAAAAAAAAAAAAGAACTATTACTAGTTTTGAGGATTAAGGAGATGGAACCGAAGGTAGCCAAACGTGCTCAAACCCCACTTAAGGGGCTAATCAGCCCCTCCTCACACCCCTAATGTTCAGTTCCTAAAGCACCGCAGCTCTTTTGCACCATTGGCAGATAAACTGGTTGGATTCGAAACCTCTAGTTAGCATGTAGTGCTCAGGACAGCCTTCATGCACAGACAGTAGGCCTACTCAGAAGTCTTTCCTTTAGTGTAATGTGGGATTGAAGCCAATTACAGTTGTGTGAGTGACCACAGTACAAGAGCATGACTGAAGCTTGAAAAGTAGTTCTGGGCAGATCGCAGCCCAATACCAAGTAAAATAGCACATGTAAAAGAAATGGCAAAGTCATGGCTCAAACACTTAAAAGAAAGCTTCTTATGGGCAGAGCCAAAAAGAAAGTGGCGTTAAGGGTTCTCGCCACACCCCTCAAAAAGTAGTTGCTTCATAGTGTAGCAAGGAAGGGCTCATCAAGACAGCCAACCCCACAGCAAAGTCTGTGCCCAGTATGGAGTTGGCCACCTAACCTCACGCTGCACACAACCAATGGCCGTGCCTGGCACAGAGTAAACTGACCTGCAGCCAGACCCTGCACCTAAGCCAGGCACAGCTGGTAAGGTATGGTAAAATGAAGAAAAAAATACCTTAGATATTCACTGAAAAACAAAGGTTAAAAGTGACATTATAGTTCGGCATGGTAACAATACCATAGATAATACATATTTAAAAAAGGTTATTGTGACATTCTAGAAAATATCAGTTACAATGTAAATTTATAAATTAAACAAAAAAAAAACAAATTCTTCAGTTATAGTTAACTGATTTAACTATAACTTGCACATATTACATCACTCGCGGCATGTTTAATGACCGCATTGACCACATCACTGATGACATCACTTATGACAACACTGTGCATGGTGGGGTCATGAGTTACTTCAGTTAACTAGAAGAGGTATACTTCATTTTTTTTTTTTTTAAAGGTTATGTTGTAACTGACATTTTCATCTAACTAAAACGTCACTTAAACCTTTGTTTTCCCCCCAGTTAAAATGCATGTATGTATATATATATATATATATGTATACATTACCTACTGGCGGTCGCCAGTAGGTAGTTATAGTTAGGACCACGTTTCCATAGGAAATCCGCAACATTCTATTTTGAATAACTTTGGCGCCGGTCGACGAATCCTCGCGAATTTTTCAAAATAGGTGGGGCGCTACGCTCCGCTCCTTCCCTGAAAGTCTCGGGGGGATTCGTCAAGCGGGGGCTGAGATAAAAGGGGGGTCCCAAAACGCGTTTTTCCCATGCATTTTTCCATAGGACCTTTAGACAGGGCTACAGCCCGAACGTCTGAACAGAATTACTAGAAATTTGGCAGAGAGGTAGTCCTCAGGTCAAGGAAGTGCCTTTTGTAGGTTTGGTGTAAATCTGTTCAGTAGATTCTGAGAAAATAGCCTTTAAATCAATATATATATCTGAGCCAGCTTACGGTGCGCTTACGGTGCGCTTACCGTACGCGTACGGTGACGTGCGCGAGCGCGATTCTGATTGGCTGATAGATCTTAGTAAACATTCGAATCGGTCGAAACCAGGAAGCGGCGGCCGCCATTTCGTGTGTTTCACTCAGAAAAAAAAGAGTGATAACAAGAAAAGGGGGCAAGGAGGAGAGTTACAGACCCCCTAACATTTGTAAGGGGGTCAAAGAAGGACAGAAAAGTACAAAGAAAACATTTATTGATTTAAAAAAAAATCACGGGGTACGCGTACGGTAAGCGTACGGTAAAAAAAAAAAAAAAAAAAAGAAATGAAATGCAGATTTAAGTGTTTAGATATTAGGGGGCTCTAAAAAGAGCCGTTGTGTTTATGAAGTGATTTTTAAGTGGTACCTACAAGTAAGTACCGATGCAGAGTCTAAGGTTCAAGAGGAAGACTCTGTTCCCTTCATCATTGAAGTGCACACCATCTCCTCTATAAATGTCTTGCATGTCGTAACGCAAGTTGTTGTGGTAAATGGAACCCATACCATAGTCACGGAGGAAAGCAGAAACAGATTTGTTGACGTGCTTTCTTGCTTTGTCAATCTGCGGACAGAAATGATTGGACCAGTTCCATTTTTGCCTTTGGCATATGTTAGAAAACACAAAGGCAGTTTTAGGGAAAAGTGAAAACAGTTGTGCAAAGGTGTCCTTCATAAGCATTTCCAGACCTACCCCAGTCAAAGTGCCAAGGTCATTGCCACCACAGTGCACTATTATGAGGTCAGGGTGTTGGTTTTGCATGAAGGATTTCACCAATGGCATCAATTGGTGCCACTTTAACCCTCTCTGACCAATCCATTTAATGTCTACATTTGGCAAAGCAAGGTCTCTCACCATACCTGTTTTCTCTGCAAACTTTTCACTCCAGAAGACATAGCTGTGCCCTACAATCCACACTGTGAACATCTTCAAAGGAGAACTGGATGCACTCAGGAGGTGTAATTCAGTAGAATGGTAAAAAGAAATGAAAGACAGTTTGGAAATGGAGGCATACATATTTTTTTCATAAAAAAAAGAACTGATTGGCTGTTTCATACCATTCTAGAATAAAAACTAGGCTGTATGTGTAAATTAATAGAAGCATGTTTTGTATTGGTACAGAAAAATGTGTTACCAAAGAACAGTACTATGGATTTGCTGTTAGGTTTGAAAAGTCAAGCACTCTTGCTCTGTGGAATTGAAACATTGTTTGGCGAACTTCTGACCTAACTCCACACAGCAGTGTTCCATGAGCTGTTGCTATGGTAGCAGGCAGAAGTCAAGTTGGGGGAAGGGTACTAGGCAGAAGTCAAGTTGGGGGAAGGGTACTTTTGGAAAAGGGTTGGTTTTCAACCAATAGAAATGTGTGATTACATTGAAAAAAAGGGGGAAGCACTGAGATTTGAAATTAACATGTATATATGTGGAAAAAGAGAGGGAAAGTTTGCCATTATCTGGTTCTGCTGAGAGGAGAGAGGTGTAAAGAACAGAGATCCTGGCTCTGATAATCTGCTGTTTGAGTGCCACATTTCTTTCACAACTAACTAATTTTAAAGGTGAGTTTAGAGTTTGAGAGGGGATGTATATGGTAAATTAAGAAATGAATAATAGAAATGCAATTCTTTTTGTTGAAGTTGTGTTTATTATTTTCTGTTTTGGGAGAAATTTAAATGTGAGGAACAAGTAAAATAATATGGACTATGTTTTCACAATAAATTAAGGTGTACTGGTATAAAAAAAGAATAGTTTAAGGGTTTGAGGTTGGACTCAGTAATGCAAATACATTCAGCATCACTAAGGCTGGTTGCCCTTGCTGGAGTGTAGGCAGGTTACAAATGGTGCTGGTCTGAAAAAGCAGTTTGGACATGTGCTTTTTAAAAAATCTGAAAAGTGGATTCATAATGTGTCAGTCTGTAAAAGTGTTTATCACTTGCCAAAAAAAAGAGCAGTAAGTGTGCTTTCAAATTGGCAAAGAAATTTCGTTTTGTGACTAATGTGAAAACATGACTCTGTGTGCAAATAGGAATTACAGGCAGAGATTTATTGCGTATTGCTCTGGTGATTTCACAGTTGCATTAGATGGAAAGGGGGAGCCATTTTTTGGTGCAGAAGCAGACTCTTAACACACAGCCAGCTGCTTACCATGTGGAATCATGCACAGTATTCACAAGCTAGTGGGGTTTGAGGTTTCAGTCAGTAATGCAAATACATACAGCATCACTAAGGCTGGTTGCCCTTGCTGGAGTGTAGGCAGTCACCCAGGTTACAAATGGTGCTGGTCTGAAAAACCACTTTGGACATGTGCTTTTTTAAGAATCTGAAAAGTGGATTCATAATGTGTCAGTCTGTAAAAGTGATTATCACTTGCCAAAAAAAAGAGTAGTAAGTGTGCTTTCAAAATGGCAAAGAAATTTCGTTTTGTGACTAATGTGAAAACATGACTCTGTGTGCATATAGGAATTACAGGCAGAGATTTATTGTGTATTGCTCTGGTGATTTCACAGTTGCATTAGATGTAAAGGGGGAGCTATTTTTTGGTGCAGAAGCAGACTCTTAGCACACACCCAGCTGCTTACCATGTGGAATCATGCACAGTATTCACAAGCGAGTGGGGTTTGAGGTTTCAGTCAGTAATGCAAATACATTCAGCATCACTAAGGCTGGTTGCCCTTGCTGGAGTGTAGGCAGTCAACCAGGTTACACATGGTGCTGGTCTGAAAAAGCAGTTTGGACATGTGCTTTTTTAAGAATCTGAAAAGTGGATTCATAATGTGTCAGTCTGTAAAAGTGTTTATCACTTGCCAAAAAAAAGAGTAGTAAGTGTGCTTTCAAAATGGCAAAGAAATTTCGTTTTGTGACTAATGTGAAAACATGACTCTGTGTGCATATAGGAATTACAGGCAGAGATTTATTGCGTATTGCTCTGGGGATTTCACAGTTGCATTAGATGGAAAGGGGGAGCCATTTTTTGGTGGAGAAGCAGACTCTTAGCACACACCCAGCTGCTTACCCTGTGGAATCATGCACAGTATTCACAAGCGAGTGGGGTTTGAGGTTTCAGTCAGTAATGCAAATACATTCAGCATCACTAAGGCTGGTTGCCCTTGCTGGAGTGTAGTTGAAAAATATGTAAATATGTGTACTGTATTATAAAATGTTTTATTAAATATTAAAACTTTTTTCTTTTTTTTCAGATTGAGATAGAACATTTTCGAAAACTAGAACCATTTTTAAAGCAATTAAAAAAAAATTAAATGAATAAATATTTTTTTGAGTGGGTATGGTAAGTCAAAAATATCATGGTCCCTTTTTTCCACTTCTCCACAATCACATTTTCAGTTTTTCATTGTAGTCTCTCAAGGACCTTGTAATGTGATAATTGATTTTTAGTGTTTTTTAAAAAAAAAAAATAATAATTACGCGTACCGTACGCGTACGGTAAAAAAAAAAACAAAAAAAAGTTTTAAAAACATATATAAAAAATAGATGAAAGGTAAGGTTGGCTCTTAAAAGAGCCGTTGTGTTCATGCAGGGACAGAGGAAAGAAAGAATGGGAATATTAGACGGTACGACAAGTGTGCTGATCTATTTTATTGTTCACTAGGGAAATACTGGTCTCCCTATGACAAATTAGATCATGACAAGTGGCGCACCGTATTTCAACCCTCAGAAACCAAGGGTTAGTTTCCAGAGGACCAGAAAAAGGAGATGCTCCCCCCACAGATGAAGGGCTCACCTGACCTGCAGAAGAAGGACTCGGCACTGCAGATGATGGTCCAGGCTGAGCTGCTGTGGATGTGCTTGGTTGATTTACTGAAGGGTTACCTTCAGTAAATCGAGCATGTGTCCTTCTGTGTACATCCTTAAGGTGTCTCATCATGGTGTGATTCCCAAAGGAATACTTCCTGTCGGGATTCCCTCTTGAAAGTACACGGCCACACAGCTTACAAGTCACTAAGGGTGCATTTACCTTTTGCTGGCCTTCTGGAAAAGTAAAATACTCCCATACGTAAGAGGTCTTTTGTTTCCTCGCTCTCTGCCTCAAGGTAGTGCTGCTAGCCTCACTCTCAGAAGAGCTCTGCTGTTCTGCCATCGTATCACAAAGACAACCCAGCTCCTTCTCCTAAGGGATCACAAGCAGAAATGAGGGGAATGGGTGTGGTGTAGGAGAGTTCTAGAACTGAAAGTAGTTTCAACCAATCAAAAGTTGTGTTTCATGATCACATGACCTACCGTACGCTTACGGTACGCTTACGGCAAAAGTACGCATGCGCGTAAAAAAGACACGCGCTCGCGCGCATGCACATAACAGTCACTCCCCAACACTTCCGCGTAACGTGCGCGTGTAGCGTACACGCGTACGCGCCCCACGCGGAGTACGCGCTGCTACGCAAATTGCGTAACTATACGCAAACAGCGTAGATAAATTACGGACATTGCGTAAACCGTACGCTTACCGTAAGCTTACCGTACGCGCACTAAAAAAAAAAAAAAAAAAAAAGGAAAAAATGTATTGCTAATAAATTTTACCTGTTTATTTTATAAAAAATGTAAAATAAAAACATATTGTAGAATTTTAAAAATTTAACCATACTCTTTAAAAAAGGATAGAAAATTAAAATAAAAATATGTAAAAAAAAAAAAGAAGAAAAAAAAAAAAATTAGCATTTAAAAAACCTTGCAAATTCACTGAAAAAACCATGGGTTTCACACACGTTATAGTTAGGAATTAGCATTTAAAAAACCTTTGAAATTCACTGCAAAAACCATGGGTTTCACACACGTTATAGTTAGGAATTAGCATTTAAAAAACCTTAGAAATTCAATGAAAAAACCAAAGGTTTCACACATGTTATAGTTAGCTGGACATTTCACTCGTAAAAAACCATTGAAATTCCCCCGTTATAGTTAGTTCAGCTAACTATAACTCGCGCGCCCGCAATGCACTACTGATGACGTCACATATTACATCACTCATGACATGGTCAGTGACATCACTCATGACATCACTGATGACATCTCAAATGACATCACTGATGACATCATCCTTGTGATAGAGTGGTAGACCTCCTCTCACCCTAATATAACCTTTGATACACACATTTAAAAATAGAGACTGACATTTTCAAAAAAATGGACATACAAATAACAGTTACAACAACCTATTCAGTAATTCTAAGATCCACATACACATCCACTCAACCACCAACAATCCTATACAGTCACTCATACATGTACTCACACATCAAATGTACTCATACACCTAAACATCCTGTAACACAATACCACTCATTCATAGAGTTACTCACACATAGTCACTCATGCTAATAAAGAATCAAACATCCATTTACCTGCATATACAGTTATACACACACCACCACACTTACTTTTACAGAAACTTACACATACTTAGTCTTTTAAATAATCACTTATAGAAACACATACTTATTCATACAGGCACTCTTCCAATCTCTCACTCGCACATATACTTACTTATATACACCAATAGTCATATATACTAGTTTAAAAAATATGTAGTTACTCATAAAGACACTATTGAGACAGTCATTCAATCACTAACACACCCATACACACACTCATCCACCCATACGGTCCTACACACATGCTGTCTTCAACACATACAAACAGTGAGTCACTCATTCATGCACCTATGCACTACATAATAACCCCCACCGAACCATGAAGACACTCAGACACTCATACTGATACTCAAAAAAACAACTAATAACCTATATAGACACTTATGTAGCTACTCACCAACCCATGCAGCCACTTATATACAAAGTGAGAGACTGATACAGGTATTTACACATTTAAACATTACTCACTTAGCCATGTATTCATAAAGATACACTTAATCAGTCAGTTACACAATCAATTTTTAAAAAACAAATCATCAATTTAGACACTTATATACTCATTTATTCTTCCATCGACCTTGAGATATACATATATTAAACTTTTTTAATTTTCAGAAAAACACACATTCACTGGATGATGTCATCAGTGATGTCATCAGTGATGTCATGAGTGATGTCACTGACCATGTCATGAGTGATGTAATATGTGACGTCATCAGTAGTGCATTGCGGGCGCGCGAGTTATAGTTAGCTGAACTAACTATAACGGGGGAATTTCAATGGTTTTTTACGAGTGAAATGTCCAGCTAACTATAACATGTGTGAAACCTTTGGTTTTTTCATTGAATTTCTAAGGTTTTTTAAATGCTAATTCCTAACTATAACGTGTGTGAAACCCATGGTTTTTTCAGTGAATTTCAAAGGTTTTTTAAATGCTAATTCCTAACTATAACGTGTGTGAAACCCATGGTTTTTTCAGTGAATATATATATATACATACATACACACACATACATATACACATACATAGATAAACCTATAATACAACATCAGGAGGGTGATGTGAAAGGAACAGTGACCATAGATCTATACAGAGTAGTGCAAAAGTAGACCACTGTAGTCGAGAGATGAAGGCTTAGGAGGGGATTCATAGGTGTGTGTATATAGGTTTTTAGGCTTGTAATACAGCAGCTCTGTGTGGGATGCTCCACTACTCCATTACTGCTAAGCATTTTTCAAAATGTCATGTATATAAATACAAATAGGATCAGGAAATTTTGAACAAACATTCGAATGTAGCCAAAAGAACACGTTACTTACCATCGGAAACTATATATCTGTAAGAAACATTAGTTAGTGACAGATTCCTTACCTTAGAATTACCCCTAGGCATCAGACTGGATCCGGAAAGTTTGTCAGCAGTACCCTTAGGCGTAGTTGTGCGGCTTCGCGTACGTCACTGGCGTCGTAGTCGCCGAGATGACATCGCTGGAGCTACTTAGACACGGCCACGCATGCGGACATCAGTTCTGTACACGACTTTCCGTGCCAGGATCGCAGAGCCATGCAAGATACTGACCACTGGTGCATTGAAACTAGGGCCCAGAAAGGGATGACCTTAACCCTAGAAATCAGTTTGCAGAACGGGGAGGAAGGGTGGGGCGGTAAGGAATCTATCACTAACTAATGTTTCTTACAGATATATCGTTACCGAAGGTAAGTAACTTGTTCATCGGAAAGAAACACGTTAGTGATAGAATCCTTACCTTAGAATAGATACCCCAGCAATACCAACCCCGGTGGTGGGTCTGCAAACCAAGATCACACCAGAAAGTCACGGAGAACGGAACGGCCAAAGAAGCCACCTCTCCGGACTTGACAGTCAAGGCAATAATGCTTAGTAAAAGTGTGCAGCGAGGCCCACGTGGCTGCCTGACAGATGTCTTGCAGGGGGACACCATGTCCCAATGCAGTAGTAGCTGGCGTCGCCCTGGTAGAATGGGCGCGCAACCCCACTGGAGGTTCCTTTTTAGCCCGAGAATAACAGGCCTTGATACACAAGACGACCCAGTGGGAGATAGTCCTCTTGTGTACAGTCTGGCCTTTCTTGGCACCTATGTAGCCACCCAGAACTGTTGAGTGCAATTCAGGTTAAATGAGAGTGCACGTTTTGGGTCCAGACGGTGGAGCCTCTCTTCCTCTCTGGAAGGGTGCGAAGGCGGAAAGAAAGTGGGCAAGGTGATAGTTTGACCGATGTGGACGGCAGTGACAACCTTTGGCAAGAAGGAAGGACGAGTGCGAAGTACAGCCTTATCCGGATGAACTGACAAAGGGAGGCTTACAGGAAAGAGCCTGGAGCTTACTCACGCACCTAGCGGACGTGATGGCAACCAGGAAAGCAGTCTTCAAAGTCAATAAACGAAGAGGACAGTTGTGTAGCGGCTCAAAAGGAGCGCACATCAAATAAGTAAGAACCAGATTCAAGTCCCACTGTGGTATTACAGACGGAATAGGAGGGAAAATGTGTGTAATGCCTTTGAGAAATCAATTTACAACAGGGGACTTGAAAAGAGCCTGAGAAAGGCCGAAATTGCAGAAAGGTAGCCCTTAATAGTGCCCAGAGCAGAGCCCTGCTGGGCTAGAGAAAGAGGGAACAAAGGACTTCTGAAAGAGGGGCAGAAAGGGGATCCACAGCCTTTTGCTGTGCACCATGACACAAATTTGTTCCACCTGCAGGCGTATACCGATTTAGTGGAGGGACGCCTGGCTTCCAGAATGATATCACAGACTTCAGGAGGCAAGTCAAAGGGAATCAAATGTCGCCGCTCAATCTCCATGCATGTAGGTGGAAGCTGGACAGGTTCGGGTGGAGGACCCTCCCCTGATGCTGCGACAGAAGATCCTCCCAAAAAGGCAGTCGGATCGGGAGATCCATGCTCATACTGAGTAGCTCAGGATACCAAACTCTTCAAGCCCAGTCTGGGGCCACAAGAATGACTTGGGCCCGGTCGCGCCTGATCTTCTTCAGCACTCTGGGTAGAAGTGGTATAGGCGGAAAAACGTACAATAGACCGCAGCTCCACTCGCGACAAAAGCGTCGCCGAGCGAGTGCTGCCTTGGTAATTCGAATGTGCAGAAGAGATGACATTGCGCGTTCTCTTCAGTGGCGAATAGATCTAACCAAGGCTCTCCCCACTGTTGAAAGAGACCTAGCGCCACCTCTGAGTGAAGTCACCATTTGCGATCCCATCATGCACCTGCGTCTGAGTTCGTCCGCCCTGACGTTCAAAGACCCTGCCAAATGTTGAACCATCAAGGAAATGCCTTGACGTTCCAGCCATGTCCAGAGACGCAGAGCCTCCTGACATAGGGTCCTGACCCCACCCTGCTTTGCTTGTTGCAATACCACATGGCGGTGGTGTTGTCTGTGAACACCTGCACTACTCTCCCTTTGACAGAGGGAAGGAATGCTTTCAGTGCAAGTAGGATCGCCCGGAGCTCCAGAAAGTTGATATAGAGCCTGGACTCCGCCGGAGACCAAAGGCCTCTAATCTCTGCCTCTCCCATATGGCCGCCCCATCCCAGGAGGGACGCATCAGTCACCACTGTGTGCTCCGGTTGGGGAAGGGAGAGGAATCTGCCGCTGACCCAATGTTGGTTCGTGAGCCACCACTGCAACTGTTGTGCAGTGCCCTCTGAGATCTGGATGTACTCTGACAGGTCCCCATGATGCTGCGCCCACTGGAACTTCAGGTCCCACTGCAGAGCCCGCATATGCCATCTGGCATGATTGGTCAGCAGGATGCAGGCGGCCATGAGACCCAACAGCCTCAAGGTCATCCTGACTGAAACCCTGGACAAGGGCCGAAAGATCAGAATCATAGGCCAAATGTCCCAGACTCGTTGCTCGGGAGGATAAACCTGAAACTGCGCCATGTCCAGAACCGCTTTGATAAAGAGGAGCTTCTAAGAGGGAATCAGGCGTGACTTCGGCATGTTGATGGAGAACCCCAGCAAATATAGGAGGTCGGCCGTAGTCTGGAGGTGGGAGACGACTGCTTGGGGCGAGCCCGCCTTTAACTACCAGTCGTCGAGATAGGGGGAGACTGAAACCCCTGATCGGTGCAGATGAGCTGTGACCACAGCCATCACTTTCGTGAACACCCGAGGGGAGCTGGTAAGGCCAATGGAGAGCACAGTGAATTGAAAGTGCTTGTGGCCTACCGTGAACTGTAGGTAATCCCAGTGGGCAGGCAGGACGGGGATATGAAAATAAGCATCTTGCAAGTCCAATGCCACCATCCAGTCTTGCGGGTCTAGGGCAGACAAGACCTGAGCAAGTGTGAGCATCTTGAACTTCTAGCGATTGACGTGCCGAAGGTCCAAGATAGGATGCAGGCCCTTGTCCTTCTTTGAACCAGGAAGTAGTGGGAGTAACAACCACGACCTACTTCTGGCGTCGGAACGTGCTTGATGGCCCCCTTGGCCAAGAGGGCCGCTACTTCCTGCTGGAGAAGTGCCAAGTGATCCCCCGACATGCGTTGGTACTGAGGTGGCATGGCTGGAGGGGTAGTCTGGACTATCTGTAAAACCCACCTGTCTGAAATGATGGTGCGCCAGTGGGGGAGGTGATGGCGAATCCTGCTACCCACAGGTGTTTGGTGGGCCTGAAACACCAGACTAGGAAGGTTTGGAGGCAGTGGTGGCAGGGGAGGTGGTGGATTGACCCGCCCGCTGGCCCCGTGACCCACCTCTGCAGGTCCAACGTCCGCGGCTGCGCTGAGACTGTTGCTGCGCAGGCCTGTGGCTCTGAAACGAACGTGTTTGGGCAGCCCTTCCTTGGCCACGAAAGGAGCGAAAAGCAGAAGCGGAAGGAGTGCGCGTGGCTGAAAGGCCTAAGGACTTGGCCATAGCCAGCGAGTCCTTAAAACGCTCCAATGCAGTATCTGCCTTGTCACCAAAAAGGCGAGTGCCATCAAAGGGCATGACCATCAGAGTGTTCTGGACATCCCAGGAAATGCCAGTTGTCCTCAGCCAGGAGTGGCTTTATAGCGCCACTGTCGTGGAAATCGCTCTGCCTAGCAAGTCAGCGGTATCAAGGCCATAACGAATTGTGAACTTGGCTGCATCTCTCCCCTCAGCAATACCTTGCGAGAGCACCGTCCGAGCCTCCTCCGGACACTGGGGCAGCATCTACATAACCGTATCCCACACCGAGTGGGAATAACGGGCCAAGAGGAGAATCTAGGGGGGCGAATCACGGAAGCCAACGCTTTGCCCGGTCTCTCACCCTCTCCGTAGCGACGCGCCTGATGATATTTTCCCTTGAACTTACATTCGTGTTCGGCTGTTTCTTGGTACTCCGTAAGTAAATTTCTGAGGCGTGACTGGAGTTCGGGGGTGGGAGTGGCTTGTATTAACAATTCCGTTTGCTTAAGTTCCCGTTCCAATTTTTGAAGTGTGGTGCGGATATCCTTCAGTACCCCCCCCCAACTTTTGGCAATGCAGATCCCACGTATTGAGACCTTAAAGGCCTCCCACACAGTAGAATATTGTGGAACTGATGTGTCATTGCGGGGGAAAAAATCTGTGATTTCCCGTTCTAGTTCCTCCTTGAAGATTGGGTCCAACAGTGTCTGAGGAGCAAGGCGCCATGAGATGTAGGGTGACTCTTCATGATACGGCGCAAGGGTGAGGATGACAGGTGAATGGTCAGTAAATGTGCGGGGGAGATGGGACACGTGTACCAACCAGGGCACTAACCCCTTAGTTATCAACCATCCATCTATGCGCGACCAGGAGGAATGAGCAGTGGAAAAGCAGGATCCCTCTCGAGTTTGGGGGTGAAGTGTGCACCAGGCATCTAATAGTTTGGGTTCTTCCTTGATGCTGTTTAGGGCATGGTGTGCATTGGAGTAGTGATGGGGTTGCGGGTGTGATCTGTCCATTGCCGGGTCTAGCGTGACATTGAAATCCCCCCCATATCAGATGCGTGGACCCAATGTCAAGCACTTTGCCCCATAGGAGTCATTCCAGATCGGTGTTAGGCTCATAACATGAGACCAGGGTAATAGAGTGAGCGAACAACCTTCCCCACAGGATGCTGTAACGACCTTGTGGATCTTCGTATGATCCCTTGGGGGTGTAGGGGAGCGTACGCTTCACCAAGATAGTTGTAACCCGAGCATATGAGGAGTAGGGTGAAAAACATTTAAAAGCTGCCCAACGGGATGCAAAAGTGGTGGGTATGGTGGAGACAAGATGCGTATCCTGAAGCATAGCACATTGAATATTGTGGCGATCTAAATAAGACAGGATGTGCCTGCGTTTACGGGGGTTCCCCAGACCACGCACGTTCCAAGTTAAGAAGTTACATTTAGGAGGACTAGGTTGGGACGCCATAGCGATGATGTTTGCCACTGCGGGAGAATGTGTGTATTTGAGTCTGGACAGTCAACAGAGGCATACGTGTGTTAATAGGTGCAATATACAATGGTAAAAAACATTCCCAACGCCCTCCCCCCTCCCACAACAGCAGCTCAATCCTGCCGTGAGGTACCCAACCCCCTCCCTTAAATTCCCCAATCCCCTCAGCTCCAACGGGGGATAGTGGGATCAACAAAAGAAACATATCAAACCAAGATTTTGTAGGGCTCTCCTGAGCAGGTGGCAGATAGAGGGCAACCAGAAACCCCTTGCGTTAGCAAGGGTGCTCATGGGGTATGTGAAGTGATCTGTTCCAGTCCATTTTGCGTAGCGCAGTTAGTCTTCAGAGGTGCAGCCTGCCCAATACCAAGAAGCAGTTGTCAGGGAAGATGAGACCCGCCATCATGAAGAGCGACCTCGTGGAAAGGGATACTATCGGCACGGAGTCGGTTGTTGGTGTCATTCTACGTCCGAGGCACTCCCGCCCGCATGCGAGCACCTGAAGGGGGAAGAGTGGTCACTCGCCGGCTTAGGAAGAGATTTTGGAAAATCGTAAACATGTTGAGGGTTGGTGAAGAAATGCTGCTTCCCTAGATGGTTGATCTTGAGGTGCGCCGTGAAGAGCATGGCATAGTCAATGTTCAGTTGTTGGAGCTTTTTCTTCACAGCGAGGAATTTCCTGCGCCCCTCTTGCACAGCCATTGTGAAGTCTGGATATATGGAGACTTCGGTACCATCAAAAATAACTTTTTTGTGCTCCCTAGCGAGTCGGAGAGCAGTGTCTTGGTCCCGATAGTTGAGAATCTGTGCAATGAGGGGACAGGTGGGGGCTCCGGGTATTGGACGGGGGGGGCCAGCGAGCAGTGTGCTCTCTCCACGATAAAGACGGAGAATGCTTCCCTTCCGAATGCAGCCACCAACATATGCTCCACATATTCTTCCATCCTCCCGGTGGCAGCGGATTCAGGGACGCCTAGAATTCATAAATTGTTGCACCTGGAGCGCGATTCTAAGTTCTCATTTTTGGCCGCTATTAGTTTCAGGACTTTTTCCATGTCTGATGTTTTCGCGATGGTGGTGGCGGAGGCATCATCTAGGTCTGATATGCGCTGTTCGGTCTCTTTAAGCCGCTCATCATGTTGATCACTTTTATGCGCAAGTGTGTCAATGCACGCATTCATATTGTTCATTTTTGCTTCAATCGAGAGGAGGCTAGATTGTATAGCGAGAAGGAGGGTCTTCAAATCGTCAGTGGAGGTGGGCTTGTCAGAGGTGGTGGGCTGTTCCCACTCCATCTCTGTTTGGGACCGCGAGGATTTTCGAGCATCAAAATTAAGCTTGGGTTGCTTAGTGTCCATGCGGCCCATGACTGGGTGCGAGCTGTGCCAGAAGACGGGAGAGCTAGTATTGGTTAGCGAAAGGGGAGTCACAGGCCCCGCAAGTAGGGGGGAAAGATAGATGAAGATTCTGCACAGCTTCTGCTTGTTTTAACGATGTTGAGTGAACCCAGAGCATGGGGGGCAATTGGTTCTAAAGAATCTATCCTGTGGTGCGAAGCGGGCTACCTCACCTCTTAGGCCAGTCTCACAGCGGTTACATGAAGCAACAGTCAGCCAGGAGTGGGCACCCAGTGGAGTAGGATATCCCGGCCAGCCGCAGCAAACCGAGCGAGTGTTGTCGCTAAAGGACTGAAGGGCATGAGCTGGCCAGCAGGGCCGTCCCCCGATGGTATATAGGATCAGCGTCCAGCAGTGGGTAGAGGGGCTGGGTGCAAGCGTAGGCAGCAGGGGGTGCGTATAGCAGGAGAAGCGCAGTATGGGAGGGAACCAGCCGTTCACGTTATATCCGTGGATATTAGAGGCAGAGCGCAGGGCGGTAATGGGGGGGTGGAGGGGACAACCAGCCGTCGTCGTGGACCCACCAAGGCAACAAAGATAGTAGGCAGCTAATGTGGAGCACTCCCCTTACAATGCAGCGAGCCCCTACGGCCGGCGGCCCCCGCGGACCCCACAGCGTCCAGCCTGGCCCGCGAAGCACAGGGAGGCCGCGGTGGAGCGGGTAAATGAGGATAATATGCGGGGTCAATGAGCCGGGCCGCTAGTCATGGGGCCTTCCTTCAAATGCTCTCACCAATGTCAAACTCTGCAGCCCGCCACTGGCACAGGTAAGGCGTGTCTGCTGCCGGCAGCACCCAGGGCCGGGAAGATGCAGCCAACCCCTGCCGGGCGCTGCGCACGCAAGTAGCAGCCCCACACGAGCGGCTCACACGGGGGGGCGGCAGGCACCCACGGGCCGCTGCAGTAAGTTACAGGCAGGAGTATCCGGTCGCCGCAGCAGACTCACCAGCTCAATCCCAACAGAAGGCAGGGGAGGCCTGCCGCGCCCCCCACAGCCCGGGTGGCACCGTTAGCCAGCGGCCACTCCCCCGCCACGGCTCCCACGGGGTCCAGTCGCAGCCACAGTAGCAATAGGAGGGAGCGTCACCCCTGGAGCCAAGAGCAGTACTCTCGCAGCTCTCTTGCTTCAGAGCAGCTCTTCAGACCTCACAAGGCGGGAAGGCAATGCAGCCCGCTCCGGTGCAGCACTACAGAGCAGTAGCAGAAAGCCGCCGCGGACCACTCCCCGGAGACGCCGATCAGCAAGCGGCACAGGTGCAAGGTGGAAAAGCGTGGATCAGCTCCTCAGAAGCAGTAAGTAGCGACGGTTTGCAGGCACCAGCGGGGCTGTTCTTATCTGGGGATGACTGGGGGCCCCGCAGCCGCCATTTTTTTTTTTTTTTTTAAATAGAGTTTTATATAGCGCAAACTTGACCCGAATCCAATCAGGTATCAGAGCGCTTTACATAGCACCAGTTGCGTTTCATGAGGATACATACATTTTTTGTTAGGCACAGGGAGATTAAGTGATGTGCCCAGAATCACAATGTTCAGCGTCATTACCGAGACTCGAACCCAGTTCCCCAGGTCCGAGGTCGAGCACCCTAGCCGTTAGGCCAACTCCTCTCCCCAACTCTTTTGTTGTAATTCGGCGCGATCTTGTTCGAGGCCGATTCCGGGTGTTTCACGGCGGATCTCTGTACAATAGTAGCTATGAAAGGTGGGCAAGGGTTATGTCCACCTCATAGGTGCATTTGTCGGCTTGTGAATCAGGAACAGGGGAGGATGCCTGGTGATTCGTGTCCCGAGCAGCAGGAGCCTCACAGAGGTGCGGCCATCTTGCTCGCCGCCCTCTAGCGCCCCCCAGGGAAGCGTCATTACTTATGCAGGATGATGTGTTCTCATTCATGTTTTATTAAATTTTATCTTTTATGTATCATCAGAAGGGTTTTCTGATATTATTCTTTCAAACTGATGTTTCACAATTTTTTGGCATTTATTCAGCCATCAGGGTGTTGATCTATTCAGATTAAGGATACTTATCTCCAATTCTATGAATGCCTTTTTAAATAATTTTGGTGTTTGTAAACTGTCATATATTTATACCCTTCTGTTCACATAACAGTCATTGTACTCATGAATTAAGATTTTATATTATTTAAATGTTTTAGTCTGTCATCCAGCTCTATTGCCTAAGGGGTGTGTTCACTTTTAATGGTGTGATTTGATTGAGTATTTAAAGGTATGAGTCCCGCCTAAGTGTCATGTGATCAAGACCGTGGAAACGTGGTCGAAACGTGTCAGGCTGGGTACTGACCCATTCGGGACTAAATGCTGATGAATTCTATCTGCTCCGAATAAAAGCACTTTATTTTGCATCTACGTGCTGTGGTCCGTACCTGTTTTTCCGCACGACGGTTGAGCAGGGGCTTACTTTCATTGAAATCGTAGGAAACGGCTGTCTCCAACACTGCGGACCCTCTCTCTGCATTGAGGCGGATCGGTGCACAGCCATCGCGGAAGCTAACTTTGTTTGACCCGAAAGGGATATTGTCTGATCCTGCCCCCCGCAATTGCAATTCAGGAAAGTTGGTGTTCGGCGGAACCAGAAGTATTCGGCGGAACCCGAAGAGTCTGAGGACACGGACCGAGCGTTGCTCCCATCGGTAAGCCGACACTATCACCTAAACAGATTGTTGCGGGTTGAGAGATTGTATCGTTAGTATTGGGTGCTTGCGAACACGCTTAGAGGACCATTGTGTTAGTACAACGAGCACTACCAGCATTCAACATGTCCATAGCTGACACGCTGCGGGAACGTGAAGCCGCGGCTGAAGACCTGTTCCTAAATCTACCAGAGGCAGATGAGGCACCAAGTGACAGTAATAGTGGTCAAATTGTAAATAATGATGTGAAGACACTGCTCAAAAATTTAGAAAAACTTTTAAAAACAGAACTTTCTAAGTGGTGGGAGAAGAAATCCCTGGAAAAATACAGAGACGCCAACCGCATACCTCGTGGTTAACGAGTATTGATGGCACCAACATTCGAGAATCCCAACCCGGCAATGCTACAGGAGTGGGCTGCCAACAACTTGGAGGCCTCCATGAATATGGTGCGGATTTTAATTAAATACGCTGAGATAGATAGAGCGGCTATCCTCAAAAGAGATTGACAAGGTGAATGGCATGCTTGAGATACATGAGCACAAATAACAAATTGCCAAAGGCCGTCAAGAAATCGAGGGCAGACTCAAGAAACTAGAAGAAACCATCAAAGAGAGGAAGATTTACAAATTCGCCAGAGACGAACGAGACTACAAGTCTGGTAGGGTCTTTACTTTCTCTAAAAACTTTGATACCATCAAGAGACAAGCCTTAGCTAACAAAGCGACATCTATTTAAACGACGCAACAAGTAAGTGCCTCAACTTCCAACTCAGAGGTTAGCTCAATACCAAGTAGCAGCAAGTCTGAAGACAACAGCGAAATCAATACAGGGGCCATGTAGGCATCAACTAACAACTTCAATAGGAGAAGAGTTGAATTTTTTACGGCAAGATCGCCGTCAAACTCTCCGACCACAGAATACAACAACAAAACAAGGAGACGGAGAAAAAGGTGCAGGAGGGAAAGGCGGAAACTACACAGGAACCAACAGAGGCAGGGGCACGAGATCCAAGAAATGGGTGTGATAGTATCTGATTTCGACAACACGGTCATTAATCTGTCTGCCACTACTTTAACCAAAGTGAAAAACCAACTTTTATCCTTGGGCCTCTCATTTTGTCCATCAACTAACTTTAAGTACAACAAATCGAGGGTGGGCGTATTTAAGTTCATCTGCAAATTGAAACGTCTTAAATTTTACCAACTTAAAGGCGCTTCCAACAATACTGTCAATAGTGGGCCAGCCAACACGTGATTCCAATTTACAAGCATCGGATATCAACACACTGAGAATTCTACATTCTTTGGCTAATGATGACCCTGGCACCACTTCCTCCACACAAGCGGACCTTGATACTATAGGTATCGACTGCACCAGAGCCATTGAAACTCCTTTTCGACCTAGTTCTAATTTAATTCCTTTAATGCCTAAGGATGCAGTTGATATTTTCAGCGATTGTGTTACAGAGGAGCTCAAAGAGCTCAACAGGACTACAATTCGGAAAGTTCGCAGCAAAAAATATTTGGAACTTCAATACAAAAATCTAGATAAAAAATGTATGTATGTATGTTTATATATATATATATATATATATATATATATATATATATATATATCAACTCCTCCTTTCGCAACACCAGCCGGTGTTGCTGCAAGACACGGACACAGGTATGCTGGTACAGGTATTTAGCTCAGTTTATTTCCACGCAAACTTCAATCCGGTTCTGACGCGTTTCGACCGACACAGCGGTCTTGATCACATGGTTTACACAAACAGAACGTAGTGCTTTTAAATCAAATGTGTGACACCTTACGAATAGACATGAAAAAAATACTATACGTATAGGCATAGAAAACATACTGTCGCTTTGTTGAAATTCTCTCACATATGACTATAACAGGATAAATCCTATACTCTATTTCCAGAAATGTACTATTATAATGAATGCGTCCATATACAATTAAAAAAGATAAAAACAAGGTTGTTGCTCAAATGCGCAAAATTAGTTGGTATACTAAGATGAATGGGAAGATCGACATTGGAAAGACTTCAATTTCCAATGATGTGCAAAATACGCAATATATGTGCAAAAATACGCTAAATGGAAGTATATGTGCAAATACAGCAAGATGTGCAAATCTGCATATATATATATATATATATATATATATATTAAAGCTCAAATTCTCAGGGGGGCATTGAACGTTACTTCTTTATTCAATGGCCAAACTGCAGACAACAAACAAAACAAACGCGTTTCGGCGAAAGCCTTCCTCGGTGTTCATTACACATTGAAAGAGGGCATGTTTAAAAGCGTGATCATGGAGCTGCAAAATCAAGAAAGGACAATATACATTTGTCAAACATGGGGGCCATTTTGAAGTAGTGCATTCAATTCATGCATGCATATCATTGCAAATACTAGTCACATGTTTAATAAACTTAAAATAGCGAAAATACTAAAATATCGCCGTGTATCGGCATACTTGACCCCCTGATCGTCATACATCTCCAAAGTCAAGAAGGGACCAATTTGCACTTATCAAAAATATCGCCGTGTATCGGCATTTGATTATTTAATTGATTCAGCCGTGTATCGGCATACGTCCCTTCTTGTCACTATTCTTATCACGCTGGAATCAACATACTTAAATCAAAAACCATTATATTAACACAAATATTATCTGAATTTATATGGATACAGCAAGAAAATTCATGAACTAAATGTATCTACAGGACTACCTTTATCTATGAGCCTAAATGAACTACAAGCTCCTCTCCACTGTTAAGTCCTCTAGGATACTTAGTCTGTAAGTCAATAATGTATCTTGACTCAAGTCTTCTTAAACTGCGTGTTCTATTGCCACCCCTTATATTTACAGGAACATAGTCAAGTCCAAAATACTGCAATAAATTTCTGTTGCTTTGGTGACAATCTGCAAAGTGGCGTGCCACAGGATATGCCATATCCACTTTGTCTATGGCCCATAAGTGTTCCAAAATCCTGATTTTTAACTGATGTATTGTACTGCCTATATAGCGTAATCCACAAGGACACACTAGGCAGTAAACTGCAAAGGGGGTACTGCAGGTCAAGAATTTAGTTATCATCCTTATTCTTTTGGTATCAGGTATATTATATGATAGGACTCTTCTACTGTTCGAACAGGCTTTACACCTATTACAAGGAAAAAATCCTTTCATATCTTTTAAAGTACCTCTCCGTTCAGGGATTATCTCAAGATGGCTTTTTACCAGCATGTCTCGTAGTGACCTCGCCTTTTTAAAGGTCACTAGAGGGAAGGGCGGAATATCCTCACTGATGACAGTGTCTGTTTTGAGGATGTGCCAATTTTTTCTTAACATCCGTTTTAAATAATTGGCTTCTGAAGAATAAGGGGTAACCATCCGGAATTTACCCTTTTCTTGTGTCTCATCCTGTACAGTTTTATCCATAAGCAATGTGTTTCTTGGAATCTTTCTCACTTTTTCTAGAGTTTTTTCTAGAGTCTGTGGTTCAAAACCTCTTACAATGAATCTCGCCATACATTCCGAAGCAGCTGCCTCAAAATCTATCTCCCTGGTGCTATTTCTTTTTAATCTTAAAAATTCACCATACGGGATACTCTGAATGAGTTTGGGCGGATGGTAGCTAGTCGCGAACAGTGTGGAGTTCCCTGCCGTTGTTTTGCGATATAATGCAGTCTGTATTTTGCCATCATCAATGAACACCCGTAGGTCCAGGTAGTCCGCTGCCACCGGACTCACTGTGCCAGAAAAATGCAGATTGAGGTTATTGTTATTGAGGACTTCAATATATTTATACGCTGAATCTATTGTCCCTTGCCACACAATGAACAGGTCATCGATATATCGATGCCATTCCACAACTCTCCCACTGTTCTGACCTTCATAGGTTTTGGGCACCTGCTCCTCCCACCAGCCTACGAACAAGTTCGCATAGCTGGGCGCAAAGCAGGTGCCCATTGCCGTGCCCGACTTCTGTCTGTAATGTTGAGCTTCAAACAAAAAGATATTATTTTCCAGACAAAATCTCAAAAACTCAATCAACATCAAATTGTGTTCCGCATAGCGGAGTTGGCGTTTGTTAAGATAGAACTGTACAGCCTCTATGCCATGTCCATGTTCTATACATGTGTATAGGCTGGTTATATCTAAAACCATCAACAAGTAAGATGAGTCCCATTTCATGTTGGATATCTTGTTCAGAAAATCCTTAGTGTCCTTAACATATGAGTGAAGTTGCATTACAAAAGGAAACAGAAAATGATTAATAAACATAGATAGATGTTCTGTCAGACTGTTCACAGATGACACAATGGGTCTACTAGGAGGATCCATATTGTCCTTGTGTAATTTAGGAATATGGTAAAAAGTGGGTATCATAGGATTGTTACTTCGAAGAAACATATGTTCATCTGTACCCAACATAGCTTTCATGTACCACTTTTGGATTAGTCTATCCTAGACCTTAGTACTTTGTATATATGCCTCCTTAGTCGTTTTTTCGTAATATTTCTCGTCTGAGAGTTGTCGTAATGCCTCTTTGCAGTACTGATCCCTGGTCTGCAGGACAACATTGCCACCTTTGTCAGAGGGTTTAATTATTATTGTTTTATCACTCATTAGATTTTGTAATGCTGATTGTTCTGCATTCGTTAAATTGCTCTTTTTCTGATGTCTGTTCTTACTTGACCTAAATTGTAAAAGATCTTTGACCATGGCATCTGAGAAGACGTCGATAGCGTCAAAGGGCATTTGGGGATTAAATAGAGATGTGGGTTTGAACGGACTTTCTTCTCTTTCCTGTTCGATTCCCACTTCCCTAGCTCTTTCAGCCGTATTTAACTGGATCGTTGGGTCCATTGTGTCTTCTGATCTTAGATTTTCCAGTACTTCAATAGCTGTCAAATCCTGCCCTGTGAGTACATCTGTGGCTGTTATTCTGAGACCAATTTTGGGAGCCCGTATGTTAGATCTCAATTTAAAGTATTTATGAAGTTTCAACTTTCGTATAAAACAAAAGAGGTCAATTCGTGTCTGGGTATATTCAAGATAGTTACTAGGACAGAAAGTCAAACCCATACTTAGGACTTTCTTTTCAATATCCGTGAGAATTTTATCGGTCAGATTTACTACTGTTAGATTTGTTGCATCTATTGCCGTTTGCCCGATTTCTTGTTTCGACCTCTCCATGTTCGTGGCTTGCCTCGTCCTACCCCCCTGTGAGCGTCGCGTTCTTCTTCGCTTCCTTCCGGTGGTTTGTTTTTTCCACCGCGCAACCAGGATTGGCGGATTATTTGGAACTCGTCGTGAAAAGGGGTAGTTGTTTTTCTCCCTTCTCCTATTCCTCGTGCTTGTTCATCACTGGACTCATTTTCTGTGAGGTCCGATTCAGAGATCTCCACCCTTAGAGAGATTGGCTGCTTAGATTGTAGATTATATTCTTTTCTTGGGCCGTCAAATTTACGGGCAAAGGTTAGAATTCTTCCTTGTAGATAATCATTTTCGTCACAAATAAACTTCTCTTGTTTCCTTGTTTTGATTTTTTGTTCATATTTCAGCAATCTGGTCTTCATTAGTGTTCTTAGTTCTTCCACTTTATCCTTTTCATCTTCTTTTGCCAGGTCATCTTCCAATAATTTTATTTCTGCCAGAGCTTTTTCCCGATCACTCCATGCGTATTTTACCAGGATCTCCAGGGTCCCTTGACAATATCGCGCTGTGTGCTCAGCCCAGTCTGTGAGAAGCTGTGGATCGGGATTTTCATATGACGGAACTGTATATACCCGCAGTCCCCTCGGCACTCTGTTTTCGTCTATGTAACTCTGTAAACTTGTAGCTTCCCACCATTTGCGGGTTTCGCGTTCATAAAGTCTCTCTAGTTTCCATAATAAGTCATTCAGTTTATTACTTGGATTCACGGGGTTCGGGTTACTTGCATGTACCACCCCACCGTGTTTTTTGAAAATATCTTTGGCCGCCTCGCGGCGTGTTGATTCACAAAACATGTATCCTTCCTGTTGTCTGTCTCTGTTGGTCGTAAGACGCGTTCAAATAGCCCCCACACACCCTGCCGCCTTGCACTGCTGCTAACACAGAATATCGTTGCACAACTCACCAGTGGTAGATTTCAATGTTCTGCATGAACCACTTGGAGATATATCTTGAGTGTTGCAGTTGCGGCGGTGCTGTTGTGTTAAATCCAAGCTCGGTCTCCACTTTACTGCATCCGAAGCACTCACGGGTGGGTGGGGTTAGCGGTAGTGGACGCCGCTTTAAATTAAAGCTCAAATTCTCCTTCTTCAACGAAGAATTACCGCACTCAGGGGGGCATTGAACGTTACTTCTTTATTCAATGGCCAAACTGCAGACAACAAACAAAACAAACGCGTTTCGGCGAAAGCCTTCCTCGGTGTTCATTACACATTGAAAGAGGGCATGTTTAAAAGCGTGATCATGGAGCTGCAAAATCAAGAAAGGACAATATACATTTGTCAAACATGGGGGCCATTTTGAAGTAGTGCATTCAATTCATGCATGCATATCATTGCAAATACTATTCACATGTTTAATAAACTTAAAATAGCGAAAATACTAAAATATCGCCGTGTATCGGCATATTTGACCCCCTGATCGTCATACATCTCCAAAGTCAAGAAGGGACCAATTTGCACTTATCAAAAATATCGCCGTGTATCGGCATTTGATTATTTAAGAATAGTGACAAGAAGGGACGTATGCCGATACACGGCTGAATCAATTAAATAATCAAATGCCGATACACGGCGATATTTTTGATAAGTGCAAATTGGTCCCTTCTTGACTTTGGAGATGTATGACGATCAGGGGGTCAAATATGCCGATACACGGCGATATTTTAGTATTTTCGCTATTTTAAGTTTGCTTCTTTGCCTTGTTTGTTTCTCCTCCAGTCGCTCACACACGGTGCCTTCCCTTGTATTAGAATCTCACGACAGAGACAGAGCTGATGGTGCAGCAGCTGGCCGGACCACCCATGACGCTCCACACGAGGACCATGGCTACTTTGCTTTGAGCGGTTTCTCTCCCGAACCTCACATGGAGCTCTAGTAGCTTCGCCCGTGACCTGCCAACTATGGATATATCCCCGCCAGGTAAACACCTCTCTTGTCTCTCAGCCCGTTAATCTCTAAGCCCTCCTGCCCCCGTCTACTGGCCGAAGCTGAGAGGGACTGCCTACACGGGATTTCAGCTCAAATGGCTTACTTCACTTTTGCTGCAGTATCCCCAAAGGGCCTGTCCTCGCCCCACTCAGTAAAGCTCACTCTCCCTGGCTCCCTCTAACAGTACTAGGCAATGCCAATACCATTACCCTCTCCTACAAAGATTTTTGGCACACTTATTAGGTAGGTGCATCCCTTAGGCCAGCCCTCGCTCCACTCAGAAAAGCGCACTCTCCCCGACTCCCTCTAACAGCTCTAGGAAATGCCACTACCCTTTCCCACACGCAAAGGTTTTTGGCATACTAATTATAAAGGTACATCCCTTCGGCCTTCCTTATACCCCACACCTTAACACCCTATCCTGCAAGACTTATACCCCACACCTAACATGCTTTCTTGCATAATTCAACACCTCTGAAGATCATTCACGGGTAATCTTTTTACTCCCAACTCTCAATTAATACTAGTCGACACAAATTTGGTATTTAGTCATACAATTAATTACCCGACCAACCTCTCCAAAACCGCGATTAAGTCTCTAAAACAGACTACTCAAAGCCAACCCAGAAACCCTTATCTCTGACCACTATTTCTGTCCAAAAAAAGGAGCGATTACTAGTGACCTGATCTTTCATACAAAAAGAAGAGCTCAGTGGAGGATAGCGCTCCACTCTCTACTCAGAATCACCTCGGCTAAGAAATTTCCTCACCTTATTAGACTATTGGTGATATCCTCACCCACATTTAGAGCAAATACTACCATCTCCATCTATAACAATGGGATTATACTCATTCAGGCCACAGATCGCAACCTGGCCATCTTTGACGAAAAGTTCAACTTCATTAAGAAATCGCTGGACCATAAAGTAGCACCTACTCACCCGTTGAACGACCTTCCACTAACTCCAACCCAGGGTCATCTTGATCCCTCTCTATTGTCCCACAACCACCAGTCAAATGCCCCTCTTACTTCGAATAACTCTCAAAGCTCCAACCCCCCCTCACCTAGGCTCCTCATACTCATCCACCGGGCCTCGACCACCCATAATTCCCCCACTCCACTCCCGCTTAGTTGATGACTTTGCTATCCCTAGTCCTGATCATCTCTCCCACTCTCCCCTTCCTCCGAACGCTCTCCTGTGTAAATCCCGTACCCACTACTTCCTGGCCCGCTCTCCACCTGGACTGCATCGCCCCCTAACCCCCCTCTAGCGCCCACTCACCTTGTTCTCCTCTCCATCCGAGACGGAAATCCTCCTCGGAGGATTTCTCCCCTCCCCCTCTCTGTGAACTCACCTACGTCCTCCACAGTGAACAGCACTCCTCCTCCCATCCACGTGAGTCCCCTTTCTGTGAACTCACCTACGTCCACCACAGTGAACAGCACTCCTCATCCCATCCACGTGAACCGAGAAACCACACACTGATCCGGCTGCTAAGCGCCATGAAATAAACCAGGAACTTCAAGCTCAAAATTGCCATCCAAGATCTCTAACACCACCGCTGACCTGGCCCTTGAGCTCGCTTCCAACAAGACCTCGCAGGATACCCAGCACTCCACCCTGCACCACCATTTCTCATGGCACATTGTCACCTATTGACCCAGGACTGAAACCCACAGGCCAGAACTGGAATACCACCCCATTACCCTAACGGCCCATCTCGACCCGCCAGATCCAACAATCAGCTATCAGTAACTGACATTCTCTCCCTCCTCCGAGAGTACAACGATCCACATACGGCCATCTCAGCCTCTTCTGGTTCTTCTCAAACCTACCCTTTAAATCCACCAGAAATGAGCGGTTCCAAGCAAGATAACTCCGAGACCATACAATCCATCACACCGAACCTGCATAGAGCACCCAGACTTAACGCCAACACTAAACGTCAGCAACCTCTTGCAGATCCCTATTACATACCCTCTATAATTGAACACAAAGCACACCTGAAATACCTGCTACTTAACTGTAGATCAGCTGTGAAACATGCCACAGACTTTTCAGATCTCATCCTGGCTCAGGAACTCGACCTTCTTATCTTCACCGAAACCTGGCTCCATGACTCCTCTGACATTCTAGTCCCGCCCAGCCACAACATTATCAGACTCGATCGAGTTAAGAAAACGGGTGGTGGCATAGCTTGTATCCACCACAGCTCTCGCTCAGCAAAACAATGCCCCTCAGATAATCTTTCATCCTGTGAATATCTTTCCCTTGATATAACTACCAAGCATAGACCCATATGTAGCCTGCACATCTTCTACCACCCGCCGGGAGACAACCTCCTGTTTATTGAACAAATTACGGAAACCATCTCCTCCAACCTGGGACGACATTCCCCCCTGATCTTCCTTGGAGACTTCAACCTCCACAGGAATGATCTGCATGATCAGGCAGTTAATAGTCGCAAAAACATCCTACTTGATCTCTCTCTGTCCAAATCAGTGACACTCCCACGCACAAACTAGGCTCGACCCTAGACTTAATCATCGCCAACCCTAAGTCCATTCAACTCGACTCTATTCTCCCCTGTGACTGGTCTAACCATCACTACATCACCTTATGTATCCTTGAAAGCTGGAACTCCAAAAGATCACAAACACTTAAACAGTGGAAAAGATCGCTACATAATACCAACATAAATGAAGTCATTTCTCACTGCAATATCTCCCTTCAGCCCCTGCTAACATTGACAACGTTCACGACCTCACTGAACACTATAACAACTCAATGTTGTCTACTCTCGATGCAGCTGCCCCCTTCAACTAAACAAGCATTGGCAATACCAATCGGTCTCGCCATCTTGATTGTTAGTTGTTTATTTTATATTATAAATAATTAATGTAATTTCTTGGTGTGACAAGTAAAAGTAGTGTGTAACAGAATCCATTTGATGACTGTTTAAAAATTGTTTTATCACAGCAAACATTTGTAAGCATAAAAAGAGTAAGTAATACATTATATTTAAGTAATTATTGTTACTTTATATAACTTTTATTGCTTTTTGTAATTTTAGACTTGTATACAATAGGAAAAATAGGTTTTGTTCACAATTAAGGTATAGCATACATGTTTTTAAACTTTTAAGTAAATGAAAGAGGTATTCAGTTTATAGTGGTGGCTCCTTGTGAAAGTGCTGCTGGTCCGTGGGGCATGGCGGGAGAGGGGCAGGGTGTGGGGTAGTAAACTGGCATTAAGCCGAACGGAGCGCGGTGAATAATTAAAAATATCAAACAAATTTTATTGCGCGTGTTGCATTGCAGTGTGTGCAATGAAAGTAGTTTTATTTAAGTATTAAGTGAACTCCCTTTGTTTTAATGCCAGAGTTAACTACTCCTCACCCTGCCCCTTCCCTGCCCTGCCCTGCCTATTGGCCTGCAGTAGTCCCACGAGGAGTTCTACTGGCAGTTTATAAGGAAGGGTATGATAAGGTTAACGTTGTGTGGAGACCCCGTAATAACAGAAGCAAGTATTGTTCCGAGCTATTTATGTTAAACATTTTTGTAATAAGATCTGAAACAGTGCATTATTTATGTTTTGAATGTTACATTTTTTGTTTGGCATAGCAGCATGAAAACTGTGCAAATCAATGTTGTATAGGTATAGTTTTATATACAGGTTATGAAATTTCTATAAAGTGACAATTTTCTAAAGCATTTTTTTGCACAGAATTTCAAGTTGCTCAAATGGATGTAATTTATAATATACAGGACTCAACCACTGACCTGCCGAGACTCTTGTTATAAATGTGTAGATAGTGCCATGAGGCGAGTGACCGGCGTTATTGCCATGGGCATTAAAGGGAAAGTGAGGGGTAGCAGCTCGTACTTTTAATTAGCGATACTTTACATTTAGGTGACTTCTGAGGACAGTGCGTGTGTGGGAGGTATATGTAGGGAGGGGGCTATGTTATGTAGTCTGCAGGTGTGACCCTATTTTTGCTCAGGGTACACTGGGGCATGGATGTTAGGATTACATAAACTGTGGTGGGCATGTTAACCCTTTGAGCTATCTTCTCACCTGTGCTTGCAATGCATCACGGAAGGTAGCAAAGACCCCACAACCAAACCCGCCAGAACCCGAAAGTGTAGCTCCCAGCAGTAAACATTACAGTCGTGTAGGCCCCAACTTGCAGCCCATCCTGATCCCATCAACGACCCTACACCCTGGCAGATGTGCTAGGCTCCAGCTCCATAAAAACATGCATTAATATCTCAAACACATCTAAAACAGAGCAAGGTACATTAAATACCCCAAAACACAGCTTAAAAAAAGTTTATAATTACACTGAAATTATGAAAATGTCACACAGCAATTTGAAACCTTGGCAGATGCTCACTAACTCCTTGGCCTCTCTGCTGAGCGCACCAACTAATGTGCCTCTTGGTACTATTGACACAGAACGGGTGTTTACTGTAACACAACTTAATTTTACAACACAAATTATGAACTAAATTGTCTGTGTGCTCGGAAATACGCGTTGCTGTTAGCCAAATTAATGCTACCCATGTTAGCGCCCTTTGGAAAGGTGAAAAAAGAAGCTGCTCCTCCTATAACTGCCCTACAACCCTCAGACTCCATCTAGGTGTGCAGCTGATACCTGACCACACTAAGTCATTTTGCGGAGTTTATTCATTTATGAGATTTGCATTACAGGTCTGAAGCACTGAAGGATGAAAAGCGAACGGGGACCTGTGTAGACTCATAAGTGTGTAGATAGTGCTGTGAAGCCAGTGCCTGGCGGCACTGCCATGGGTATTAAAGAGAGAGCAAGGAGTACCAGCTCTTACCGCTGTCCGGCGATACTTAACATCCACGCGGCTCGCGGGGACAATACGTGTGTGTATGAGGGAGGGGGGATGCGTTGGGGAGGCTCTGTAATGTACTTTGCAGGTGTGACCCTTTTCTTTGCTCAGGAACACTGGAGCATGGTTCTTTAAATCACACAGACTGCCGTAGGAACGCTACCCCTTTCAGCTATCTTTCCTTCTGCGCTTGCAATGCATCACGGAAGGTAGCAAAGTACCACAATGAAACCCGCAGGAACCACAAAGTGAAGCTCCAAGCAGTAAACATTACAGTCGCAGCACGCCCCAACTTGCAGCCCATCCTGGTTTCATCAGTGACCCTCCACCCTGGCAGCCGTGCTGGGGGTCAGCTCCACGGAATGTGCATTAATACCCTAAACACATCTAAAACAGAACACAGTACAGGACAACCTGCGTACATATAGTCAAAGCAGCCCTGCCCTGGTACAGCTCGTCTAATTTGCACTAGTGCGACCGCTGGAAAGCTTCACATAACAAGCATTGGCATAGCCAATAGGTCTCGCCTTTGGGACCTTATAAGTGTTTAGCCATGCAACGGTTGCTGTTGTTGCAACAAGGATTTTTTGCTGCATAACTAAATACTTATTAGGTCCCAAAAGCGAGACCTATTGGCTACGCCAATGCTTGTTTCTTAAAGATGTCAAACATACAAGAGAAGCCTTAAAGGCATCATGGCATCAGACAAAGTTCCCAGAGTATCACTCTGTTGAGCCCTGTGATCCTCGGCGACACAGTAGGGCGATTCTTGAGAAGATGTGGGGACTGCGATTGTACATTTCGGGTCAGCCCTGCAGAAACCATGAAAACCATTGGCCTGTCTGTATCTCTGTGATGGTGACTAAGAGCACACGTGGCACGGCCCTGGCACAACTGTTTCAACCGGAAACAGAGAGCGGTGTACTTTTAAGGAAGAGGGCACTTGGAAGCCCGCCCAAGCACAAAATTAATATTGCAAGAGGCGGAGCAGACAACACTTAGCGTGAATCTCACGAAGAGATGTACTAACAAGGGAGAGGCGCTTACATAATCGCCAGGTTCTACAAGCACAAACTTTGTCATGGCAGGTTCTGAAAGGAAAAATCTCTTCTTGAAATAGATAGATGCTATGGCGTTCAAAGAGCTAGCTTAGTCAATGCAGGCCCTGCTGAACGCAAGAACCATGTGTGTGTGTAGTGAAGAAAGCCCACCCCAGTCGGACACAAGAAAGGGAACATGCACGCGCGCGCCACGCGCTAAAAGTAAAAAAAAAAAAAACAAGTAAAAATATCGTATGGGTGAGGAGAGAGGTTTGCGCGCTTAAGAGCAGTCTGCTGTTTTTTAAAGCACATACTCGTGCTTGTGGCGCGCCGCTGCACACTCCTGAAAGGTGTATGCCGCCACAAGCACGAGTATGTGCTTCGAAAAAGAGCTGAAGGATGGCTAAAGGTCCTCCTAAGCAACGCTTGCGTGCTGCGTAGGCAAGACCTAATAAAGCCAAAATGGACTGGAATGATTACAAAGCAAGCCTAACATTTCTGCACTTGTTCTAAATAAAACGAGAATACATTTCGAAGTTAGTATTTTTATGAAGATTTAATTCTAAGATATACGATTTGAATATTAGAACCCCAGAAGGTTTGCAGACCAGTTTACCTTTGGTAGTGCAAGGTGGATGGATATCGCTAGTAGCTTCAGGGAACCCGAACTGAGCAGGTTAGGACTGCCAAACCCAACCTTCCTCCTGCCTACTACAAAGAGCTTACAACTTAATCCTTGATTTCAAAGACCCTTCCACCTTTCTAGCCTCATGCACACCTCTGCTGGAAGCCTGATTAGACAATCACTAGGGCTTTTGGGACTTCAAATATGTTGCTCATGAGCCTCTAATAGTCAGACATCAAGTATTCGTCCACTCAACCACGTGTGCCTTTCACCGGGACTTGTCCCCTTGGATAGACAAAAGTAGACACCTATTCACACCCACATGTTTAAAATGTTTAAGCTTCTAAAAGAATAGATAAACCATGCCCCTGCGCAGTTCATTTCCAGTCTTGGTTTACCAAGCTTAGCAGTGGTATCACTACAGTGAGAAGTTGGCCTGGCATATGCAGTCTCCTAGTTATAGGGGACACCTTGCACCAGTCCAATTCGACTCTTATTGATGATAGGTTTAAGACAACCTTTAAAGAAAGCTATCCTAGTGGTAGCTGTGGAGAGCAGCCTTCAGGCTAAGTCTTGAAGGAGTGTTAAGCTTATTGTTTTACCATAGATAACCTCTTGAATGACCAAATGAAAGAGTAGCCCACACAGGTATATATATAAAATATATATATTTATTCTAAACAGAATCCCACAGTCTATTTATGAGGCTAGAGGCAAAGTTACATTTCAAACAAGCATTGATAGATACAATAAATAGCACTGGAATCACAGGGCCCCAGGGGGGGACCAAACCATATATTAAAAAAGTGGTATAAGAACCACGACAATTCTACAGACAATGCCTAGGGCATTTAGGATCTCTGGCCCCTTAAGAATCCACCTCAGGTTATGAGGAAGGGGACCCACGGGAGGCGCGTGCAGTGGAAATAGCTGCTATCGGGATCTCTATTATATCCTATGGAGAATGTCGCGGTTTGATTTAAACAGATTAAAGACACTTCTAGGAGGAGTTCAAAGTTAAAAACTTAGAGTTAAGCTTTTGAGGAGCCCACTACCACGAGAGTACCGAGGTACCACTGTTACCTGCCCCAGGGAAGCCGGGTGCAAAGGTCGTTTTCGATGTCGGGTTGCGGGCTGATTTTCAATGGGAAAATGTACAAAACTGCTGCTAGCCAAAAGCGTTGATGATGCCGTGAAGATTGAAGTTGTAGAGTTTGTAGAGAAGAACCTGAAAACAGAGGGGACAGAGTCTGGGTCACGGCACAGTGACCAGGGAGCTCGAAGGAAAGAGCCCTTCAATGTCGGGTGCTTCAAGTGGAAAGAGGTGTAGCTTGGATCTGCAGCCAAGGGCTCCGGGAGGCTTCAAGGAAGGCCAGCTTCTGGATGGCGGCTGTCCCACATCGGATGAGGGTCGCTGCGGTGTTAGTGTCCGGATTGGATCCACTAAGCCTTGGCAACCGCAACCCACGCAAGATGAACAAATCAGCTACTGGTGCAGACCCACGAGGTCTGTGAGAGGTCTCCTTTGGAGAGACTGTAGAGCAGGCCTGGAGCAACCAGGGGAACTCTTGAAAGTCGAGATTGACCTCCGCTAGGGCCCACAAGTCGAGAGACAAGGGACCGTGGGAGACGGCAATTTGGCGTGCATAAAAGGAAGCCCACGGGCCACCGGAGGGGGCTAGGGCGCTGATCTTTGGCACAATTGCTGCAAAGTGGTTGGCTCGATAACGGGCCAAAGCACAACTTCCCCACTGGTCAGGGTCGTGTGCTATGCAAGAGGTGGCTGGTGTCCTGGGGTATTGGAGATCTCGGCACCCACGCGGTCCACGGTGCTCAGCCTTGCTGTGCACACTCACTGGCCTCTGGTATGCTCAGGAAACCCACCTCAAGGTTGATGGGAGTCGACGAAGTCCGTAGGAGCAGCGAAGTCCCGACCAGGTCACTTGCAGTGTTTCAGGTGCCTGCCAAGCAGGGGGGTAACTCCTTTACCCCAAGGGAGATTTCTTCAGTCAGCTGGGCAGCAGCTCGTCGAAAGTCAAGTCTGTAAAGTCCAAGATTAATCTGAGGCTCTGGGGCCATGTTATTCACCTTTATCCCCAAGATTAGGGGCGTGTCCAGAGTAGTGTCCACCAATGAGTGGTGAGACGGGAAAGGGTGGCTACACCCTCTCCCCTTTGTGTGTTTCCCGCCTGGGCGAGGGGCAGGATGCCCCTGAACCGGTTCCAAGCGGTGTATGCAGAATGTAGGCGCTGTAGCAGCCTACGTGCAACTCTGAAAGGCATCCTAAGGTGCACCCACCCAGTTCCAATCCACATATCCTGTCTGGGGAGGTGCTAGCACCTCCCTGCCACAGGAGCCCTATTGTCCAGCTGGCGAGGCTGGGATTTTCCCCAGCAACAGCTAGCCAGAGTCGTGTGGGTGGCGGGTAGTAGCCATTTTGTACTACGTGTGCACTTTTAAATTGGTGTCTAAATTCTGCCGCTTTTCCCATATCGCCCCTCTAGCAGGGGGGGAATCATGCCCTCATGCCCATGGCTGGACTGGGGGTATGATTCCTACATGTTTGACACCAAACACAATATGGTTCTGTGTAGCCATTCTCAAGTTATCGCGTTATCGCGATAGACTTATAATGCGGTTAAGAGTATATGGTATGGCTACACTACAAACAACCCAGCAATGGTTTTACGAAGGTTGCAGAGGGGCCCTACTAAGGTAAGGGTCCCCCCTCACACATACCTCAGCACCCTGCCTTGTAGGATTACCAAGGCCTGCTATAGGGGTGACCTATGAGAGTATATGTGTTGTAATGGGGTGGGATATAGGGTACCTATATCCCTGTAAGGGGTGCTAGCACCACCTAACCCAGACTACAGTAGTGGTCTGGTCGTGTCAGTTTGTATGGCTGTCCCAGGGGGGCATAATAAGTGCTGCAGCTCTGGTAGGCCTACTGAGGGACCCATGCCCTGGGTACCTAAGGTACCATCTACAAGTAACTGCCAGAGTATCCAATTGGTTTGTACCTAGGGTACTCACATCAGTTTTAAGGAGAAAGCAGATAGGCTGGAGTCCTGGATAGCAGGATCCCAGCCAGACTAGTCAAAAACCACTCAAATACCAGGCAAAAAGTTGGGGGCAACCATTAGTCAGATTCCACCTTCCTACAACTACTTCTCTAAACTCCAAGGCAACCTCTATAAATGTTGCACACAACAAAATCTGTCACTTATTCAAAGTAGGTCTGTCCCATAAGCCGCAGTTCAATATATTTCCCACTAAGGTTGGACCTTGGGTATCTTTCTGGAACTTTAAAAGTAAGGAATCCATGCATTTCTTAATCCGTGTGCACATGTACATCGCATGTGTGTGCATAAACACACAGGAAAGGGGTGCAAACATGTTTTTGGAAGCGGCAGAATGTTTGTGTAAGTAAACTATGTGTGTCTTAATAGACAGATTCAACTACCATAAACACAGGATACAGTATGCAGAAGCACACTACTTACGCCATTGCTGCACTCGATTGGAACATAGCTTGTTATGTGGCTAGAACATTATGTAGAGGTCAGATACACGTAGTGAAAGTCACCATCACTGGTGCCAAAGCCTGGTCTCCTGTGCCCAATCCTCATACAACAAGCATTGGCCGCACGGCAGTAAAAGTAACGCAGCGCGGTCGTAAAAGCGTAAGTGATCACAATCACTCTGAAAGCGAAAGTGATCGCGATGACGCGCTAAAGCACGCTAGGGATGCGCGTGCAGCAGCGGGGGGAGGGGCGCAGGCAGGGAGCAAGCAGAGGAAAGAAAGATGGTGCTGAAGGCTGGTGGTTTGCGCGTTCACTCGAGCGTGCACGCAAGCTTGTCGCCAGCCAGCAGCACTTTGAAAACTCACCTACTAAAGTCTCTCCGAGCAGCGCATTCGCGCTGACTCAGCGAGACCTAAAAGGATACCCATCAAAGACTCCAAACCATGGTTTAATGACAGCCTTAATTCGGACAAACGCAGCCTTAGATTAGCAGAACGCGCATGGAGATCAGCTCCATCAACTGAGCTACTAAAAACTCTCAGACTAAAAAGGAGCAGATACAATAAACTCATCAGACCAGCTAAAGCAAATTTCATTAAAACCCAATTGGACAAAGCCAAAAATCGTCCAAAAAGACTGAGCTGATTAAGTCACAATCTAAAAACACTTCCGGACAATCACCTCACATCTCCCCTTGCCCTCAACCGTACTGCGATACCGTTGCATATTTCTTCCTTGCTAAGGCGAATAAGATCGAATCGGACCTCAAATCAGCACTCAAACTCGCTCCCTCTCTGGACTATCCTGACGCCTCCCTACCCGCCCCCTCCTACGCTGTCCTTTCTCTCCCCTAAAAACAACGCCTCTTGGAACCAATTCACCCCCTTCAACAAGACTGCGATCCTCAGCATTCTATCAACCCCGAAACCTCTCTAATCACTTCAATGAGCCCCTCCCCTCCAACTTCTTTAAAGAAATGGTTGGAACATTAGTCCCACTTTGGTCTAAGGGGAGATCCCGGACTTCCTGAAGGCGGGCCTTGTTATCCCTATTGTCAAAAAACCCACAGCTGACCCTGAAGACCTGAATAACTATCGACCAATCACAAACATCCCTACCCTGGCTAAACTCCTCAAGAAATGTGTACATGAACAATTGCGCAAACACATTGACCAATTCCAACCCCTCGACCAATACCAATCGGGCTTCTGCTCTGGCCACAGCACGGAGACGGCCATCACTCATATAGTGGATGATGCACTCTCTATGCTTGACCAGAATGAAGCACGGTCAAATATGACAACCTTCTTAACCTCTTGGAATGTAGGATGGGACTCTCAGGCACTGTCCTAAAATGGTGTGTCTCCTTCCTCAACAACAGGACACAAAGAGTCAAATCCAATCAAACTATCCAACCCCAGTCCCTGCACACTTGGTGTCCCACAAGGTTCCTCACTCTCCCTCACACTCTTCAACCTCTTCATGGAACCACTGACTGTAATCCTCAAACATTCCAACATCCAAATACCACATGTATGCAGATGATACCCAACTGTACATGAAACTATCTTCACAAGAAGATATCCAGTCTCTCAACGGAACCCTGCACAAAACTTTAAACTGGTTAACAATGTTCCCTCTAATTTTTTCCTCTGTGTGTGGCAGTGTGAGGTCTCTGTGCGCTCCAGCCACGGCAATGTGCGCCAAGAACCCGACCGCGTGTGGGTGCAGCAACAGGGGTTCTGACACTGGAGTTCCTGCTTGAACGGAGGAGGCCTGTTTGATGGGGCAGGCATGGTCGGACTGGGATCCCAAAGTAGCACTAGCAATTTTGTCACACTGGCTCCCACCAGAGGTGGGGTGGAGGCAAGTGTCAAGCACTACTGCTTAAACCCGGTCCCCAGCACTGGTGCTTTTGTTACTGAGGGCCCAAAACTGCCCCCAGTAACACAACTGGCCCCCACTACTCCAAAACTGACCCCCAGCCTTCCAGGCAAACGCCTGATGCCTGCTAAGGTCAGTCCATTCAGGGGGTGGCCTTCGTCTTGGTGACTGGCGTACAATGGATGTGTCATGTTTGAAATGAGAAAGTGCAGAGCATATGCAACCACGACAAAGCTACACTAATATATATATTTGGAAAACGGGACAACCGGCCTCATGCCACAGTGCCAGTGAACCTCTTCTTTACTAACTACACAGTGGCAGCTCAGGGACATCTTAAGGACTTTGAGCACCCTCGGCCAAACGTATTTTGAGGGCCTCTGTGAGGATCAGCTTTGAATTTATAATCCAGTTTCATCTTTCTTATGTCCTTTTGGCCAGATCACAAACAGTGCACAGACACACTGGTTCAAATTCCAAATGTGTTTATAGTTAATATTAAGGGATAGTGATGTATTTTTCTAATATTGTAACAGTACAAGCCCACTAATACTACTGCAAATAATCACTGTGACATCCTCCCATTTCTCATATCCGAGATCCTGTTTAAATCTAAAATAATTTTTTTTTATGGATGCTGCATGAAACAAAACCACATTTGTAAAAAAAATGTCTATAATACAATCTCACATATTACCCAGATTAAATAAGTGAAAGGAGAATGCTATTTGCAATAATCTGTTTAAGAATTATTCAAGGTCATCAGGGCAAGACTCTGCAGAACAGAGCTGGCTCTACCAAGGTGAGGGTTACTCCACTCTTTAAAACTGATAATCATAGTTCACTTATCCGCTCTGAAGATGGTTTCTTGGATACGCAGGGGGGGGATGTACATAGATGTCCACCATGTGTGCATTCTGAGTCACTAATATATATTAGTGATTCTGAAAGCACGGATGGTGCATTTAGGCCTGCTCAGGGCTTTAAGTGAGATGAAATAACTGGGGGGTCTCTCAAAGGGGCATGCCTGATGTAATTAAGGGCGTGGCGTAAAAACACGCAAGCTAAAAATCTTTGCTTAGCATAGTGCGCCGCCCGACTGTTATTGTGCTGCATCTGTCATTGCATCCAGATATATAATACAATAAGTAACATTATACCTACAACAACCCAGGACTATTGACTTTGCAAATGGTTGTTAGTAGCATAGGATAAATAAGCAACAACTACAGCTTTGTTAAATATATTGAAAATGCCTCAGTTCTAAAATGATCTATAAAAAGTCCTCTGAAGTTACACCAAAGGCTTTCAGCAGTTGAGATTTTTTTTTACCCTAAGGGTGAGGGCAAACATGCAGAGCCTGATTGGGACCTGTCACAGCACCGGCTTAAAAACTCAGCATCAGCAGGACCCAGCCCACTTAAAGCCCTGGACTTGCTGCATGATTTTGTTAATAGAGCGTGGCTGTGGGCAGATTGTGTGCATTTTTGAAACTATACATGTTAATTGCAGCTATTAACATGAATACTTTAAAAAATGTACACAACCTTCCCGCAGCCATGCTCTATTAACAAAAAGCATGCAGCAAGTCCAGAAGCAGGATGTGTGCTTTCAGAATCACTAACATATCTTAGTGATTGTAAAAGCACACGTTATGTTTTTAGGCTTGCTGCATGCCTTTTGTTAATAGAGGGCGGCAGATTACGTGCCTTTTGGAAAGTGTTCATGTTAATTGCAGAGCTCGACATACTAATACACGTGGCTGCATTTAACATGAGAACTTTCAAAAAGTCACACAATCTGCCGCACTCTTAACAAAAGGTGTTAAGCAAACCTAAAAGCACAATGTGTGCTTTACACGTTCTTTTGTGCTGGCTGCATTTATTTTCTTAATAGAGCACGGCAGGGAGCTGTTTGTAGACCATTGTGTCAATGTTCCTGTTAATTGCAACACCGTCATGCACTGCAATTAACAAATATTTTCACAATAGCCCACAATCAGCCCGCAGCCACGCTCCATTAAGAGAAGACATGCATCAAGCCCAAAAGAACGACGTGTAAAGCACACGTCATGCTTTTGGACTTTCTGCATTTTTTCTCTTAAAGGAGCGCGGCTGCAGGGCTGATGGGCCATTGTGAAAATATTTATGTTAATGGCAGCGCATGACGGTGCTGCAATTAACAGGAATATTTTCACAATGGTCCACAAACAGCCCCCAGCTGCACTCCATTAAGAAGGAAAAACAGCAGCAAGTGCAGGAGCCACCACAAGCCGAAATACCATTTTTCGCGCCGCTCCTGTTCTAAAAGCGGCGGCGCGAATGCTCTCCTGAGATGTGCTGTGAATGCGCGCTCTACACGCAGCACTACGTGCTCGGGGGATCAGAAGTGTGCGCATGCGTTACTGGGAACACTGCTGGTTAACCTCCAACCACCTCAAACTAAACTCCCTTAAAACTGAATTCCTCCTCATTTCATCCACTAGGCAAACCCCCACTGTAGTAAACTTCCTCACAAACCTCACCCCTCTCAACTGCACACCACACATCATTGACTCCACTAAACAATTGGGTGTTGTTCTAGATAACAATCTAAACATGCAAGACCATATTAGAGCATCGACCAAAGGAGCGAACTACCATCTAAGCATCTTAAGAAAACTCAAACCTTACCTCCCACAAGATGACTTCAAATCGGCGGTGCAAGCACTTGTCGTTTCAAGACTCAAATACGGAAGTGCCACTCTATGTGGTCACCCTAAACTCAGCCTAACCCCACTCAGAGCATCTCTGAATGCTAAGACTAGACTTGTCACTGGCTCCAAGAAATCCAACCACATCTCGCCGGACATGAAATCACTCAACTGGCTCCCGAGTCAAGGATACAATTAAAAATTGCGTGTATGACCCATAGAGCACTACACTTCAACACCCCTCTATACCTGAAATAAAAGCTCAAACTATCTGGTAGTGCTCGGGCCTCAAGGAGCACCAGCACTCTGCTCCTTAAGCCAAAGAAATTAAAAAAACTGAAAACCTACAAATGCACTTTCTCCGGCACTGCCCCGAGAATCTGGAACTCCCTACCTGTTGAAACAAGACTGAGTCCTTCAACTTCAACAGGGAAGTGAAGGCTCTACTGATGAACAATTCACTGAACTAGAAGTCTCTCTCCATCACCGCCTTACCTGTTTTAGCATCATGCGTCACCAACTGGCCTCTGCTACGGCCCTGTATTGCCCGCTACTGTGTTATTGCCCTTCCCAATGTAACTTGTCGTAACTGCTACCTGGCCTCTGTCATGGCCCACTTTTGCCTGTACTCGTCACTGTTGTTCCTGATGTATATTGCCTTAATTGTCCTAATTTTCTCCCACCGCTATCGACCTGTATACTCTTCAACCTTCATGTAAAGCGCTCTGTTACCCGCAGGGGTCATATTCGCACTATATAAAACTTTTATGATAAATAGATGCATTGCCAAGGGTGGCGTATGCGAAATCGCAGACAAACCAGTGACTTATTTGGAAATTCTATAAAACAAGTATTTTTTGCCTTGGCAAGACCGAATAGCATACAGTTGTTTGTTTTGGGTTCTGCAAGACGTACAAGAGTTACCCAAGGATGCATATGTATTAAATGAGACAAGAAAGGTGTAGGACACTATTTATTTTGCTTTGCATTTTTGTATCAGACTGGGGCTCAGAAGAAGATCTTACCAATGCTTATAATAAATACAAATGCTACCTTTTTTAAATTGCTTGGTGTTCTGGATAAGCATGTGGAATTCCTATAGCCAGATGCCCAGAACATATTGTTGGGGGTCAAGGGCAACAAGTTTTCATGTGTATTTTGTCCTCGGGACAAGTAGGTCCAACCCCCTGCAGCATAGACCTTTTGGCTGCCAGTCTGCAGTGCCACATTATGGATCAGCGAAGGGCACCGTCTCCCTCGTTGCAGCAACGAGGGAGACAGACGGAAGCAGGTCGTCCTAGCGCGTAGCGGCTGCACGCGCTGCTAATTCATTTAGCACTTTTCAGAGACAGAATTCATTACTGTCAGAGGATCCAGAAGGTTATCAAGACCATAAACTGGTTAAATTAACAAGCGCCTTGTCGCATGATTGCAACTATCAACCTGCCTACTGAATAGCATACAGTAGTGCCTCGGTCATCCTTCCTCCCTTCAATTGGCACCCGGCCGGGTCCCATGTGAGTCTATTTCTCTTGTTCACGTTGGGTGTTACACTGATTTGATGACGACAGATTCTAACCTTGATCAGCAGTCCCTATAATCGCTAGGTCCTGAAGAGACCCCCTCATCCACATAGGGGTCGAAACGCCTTCGACGACAATAAAGCAAACCACTCGTACTACATTATGAATTGGAAACCTTTTTTGTATAATTATTCACCAATTGTTACAATTGTAAATAGGTTCCACTGTTTCACTGGGGACACAATACTCTGTATATAACTGAACTGTATTCAATTTGAATTATATAAATTGATTTTTCTTGATCTTATGCTGTGCTGTGTACAGTCGCTTCTCCATCAGACATCCCATTAACCCTATAATATACAGCGATTGCGCATTAGAATACCAGTATTCTTTTAGATTTAGGTCTACCATAGGAACAACTGTTTTCTGAATATAACTTTTAGAAAGTGGGCATTTTCTTACTTTGCCATCCTGTGCCTCTGCCTGCCTGTGGAATCAACGTCTGGTTTAGACAGACAGCTGGGTTGTTTGTGCATTCACTCTAGACAGTCACACAAAGGGAGTGGAGGTGTACAATGCACATCCGGATTGCGCTCCACCAGGCTGATGAGCCTTCCTGATCTAGAGTGGTGGGAGGAGTTGTCAATGACAAACGAATAGGGCTGTGCCTGTCCTCTCACAATGCTGTCTCCACCCCCCTGTAGTACGTCTGGAGGCAGGATAGGGCATGGCAGGATCTATGTATTACAAAGACTATCCTTTAAAGTATGCATACTTCAAAGGAGAAAAGGGGTAGAAGTATTGGAACTATAACCCCATATTTTTTTAACACACCTGGATCAAGTGAAGACTCTGCCAAGAGGTAGATCTGGAAAGCCGCCAGGAAGAGTACTGTCCCTTTGCTAGGTTTGCTTTGCTGGGTTGGACTGCAGTTGCAGCTTCTGTCTTAGAGAGACTAAGGACTGGACCTTTGCTTTGGAATCCTGCTCTAGAAGCTCTCCAAGGGCTCGTGTGCTTGCCTCCTGCTAAGAAATCGCAGGGCCATCACAAACTTCCAAAGCACCGCGTCTCAGACGTCCAGGAGCACCGCGTCTCAGACGTCCAGGAGCACCGCGTCTCAGACGTCCAGGAGCACCGCGTCTCAGACGTCCAGGAGCACCGCGTCTCAGACGCCCGCTCTGACTAGGACGCAGGCCCTGCTGTGTGTCTGAAGGAATCGATGCATCACATGCTTGCAGCTGGAAGACTTGACAAAGAGCCACATCGACTCCAGCACGCAAAGCCTACATCAACGCTGGACGTCAGTAAGGAACAGTGGCCGCATGTCTGGAGAAACGACGCCTCATCTCCCCACGCAGTAGGACACCTAGGCATCAACTCCCCTGCGCAACAGTAAGGAACAGACTCATCACCTCCCCTGGGACCAAGGGACCGATGCATCGCTGTGCCTTCCGGTCCCTCACCACTCCTGTGCTCGTTTTAGTCTTGCGATTTTGACGCATCCCAGGTACTTTGTGCTAAAAGTGACGCACCCATAGTTTTATATGAACAGAACTATTTTAAACCTTTTAAGTGACATCTTTCCTTATGTATGTTGGATTTTTGTCGTTTCGGTCTTGTTTGGTTTAGATAGATTGGTTATTTTTCTAAACTGGTGTGGTGTCCACTTGTAGTGTTTTCACTGTAACTTTATGTACAAATGCTTTACACATTACTTCTGAGATAACCCTGACTGCTCCTGCCAAGCTACAAAGGGGGTGAGCAGGGGTTATTTTAGCTGTGTAATCCCCTTACCTTGACTAGAAGAAAGTGTCCTTACTTGGGCAGATTGCAAGCCACTGCCATCTACAAGATACCACCACTTCTAACAGACTTGTATTAAAATAAAACAAAATGAAAATGCAAACTCTTGGTGTACACCTGATCCAGCTAAAAGTTACATTCCAAATGGTGTGAACATTAAAAGGTTGGAATGCTATGATAATAACTGGTTGCCACTTTAAGTAGGAGGTTGCAATTGCATCCATTTCAAAACGACTGGCACATTTGGAAAACAATGAGATGATGTGCTGTCATAAATCTGTTATTTATTATTGCGTGCACCAGAATGGAGTTTCATCACCAGAAGGAAGCTACATGGGATGTTAACAGCAACAAGCTACAACAGTATGTCAAATGCCCGGCACTAACACCATATAAAGACTGGATAATGGCGGAATTCGAAAAATCCTACATGTTATTCATAACTGGTTTAAGATAGCAGTGGGCAATGCAATAGAGGAAACAATCCTGGACCATAATATCCTCTCTACATACTTTATAATAGAATGGGCATTGAAGGCACAGCATTGAACTGGTTACTGGTTCAAGTCTTACCTCTTCAAGTAGAATGCATCAAAATAGGCAACTTATTGTTGGCCCTTATTGCCATTCCATTTGGTGTAATAGAAGGGTCCATCCTTACCCCCTTACTGGTTCAACTTGCACACTGACCCAATAGTTCATATTTTCATTAAAGTTTCTTTTGACTTCCACCAATATGCAATTATACCTTAAAACTGACATACATCTAACACGGATACACATTCCAAATGCCTCAGACGTTGACTTAACGGTGTCCCCGATGAACCTCAAGCTAAGTGAAAAGAACAAAAAAAGCCTCTTTCACTGTCGTCCAACATCTAAGGTTCTCCCACCAGCCTAAATTACAAAACTACAGGCCCATAACATCTTCCAAGACTGTCAAACTCTCAAGCTCTTTCACTCTGGAGAGGCAGCTCAATTTTGACATTCATCTCAGAGAAATTAGTAAAAGTGCAGGATTTCGATCAATGTTACTCTACAATATTAGAAACTTCATCACAAAAAATATTTCAAAACAGCTGACAAGCACCGATAGCATCCTACACCGAGCATGGGAACACTAACTGGACTACCAAAATCCATCCTAAACACACTCAAAGTCATCCTCCATTCTGCAGCCGGATTGATCACCAGGTACAAGAAAATCTGACAGAACCACTCTTGCCATCAACTATCTAAAATGGATTACTCTTGAAGTTTGTTCCACCTACCTGTGGTGCAAGATGTTACACCACATTTTCCCCCCTCCTTACATCACAAAAAAACTGGATTTCTTTGATCAAAAACAGGAACCTAGGAAGTAAACAAACTGTCTCACGTTACTGTATTTCAAAAACACAGATCTCAAACGCAAGATGTGGAATGAATGACTGAAATAGAAATTATAGAGCATAACAGCTGGTTCGAAAGGAGGCGTCTCGGTGCTGGGCTGTGAAAGAAAGCAGGACTTACCAGTTACATCTCACAGAAGAGAGAGGGGTCTTTCCAATGCGCCTTAAAAATATGTTACTTGGAGATAGAATGAAGATAATATGGTAAGGTATTCTAAAGCCTGGTGCAAGAAAGGAAAACGATCTGCCTCCTGCTCTGGTTTTGGGCACTTTAGGTATACGAAGCAAATTAGGATTGGCAAGGCCCTATGAAGAAAATATTTGATGACTTTTTCCTGACTATAGCATGGACCAATTCTATAAAATGCCCTGTGAGATCATCAGTGCTTTAAATGTAATTGTCAAATTAACTGGCAACCAGTGCAGTTGTTTCAAGTCTTATCGAATAGGTTGTCTTTTGAGAGTGTTTAAAATAAGATGTGCCGCTGCATTCTGAACGCCCTTCCCAATGACAGACTAGCTTCTTCTGCAAATCGTCAAAAACAGAGAAATTAGGTTGTTTGTTGCTTGAGTAACAACCCCCTAACCCCCTAACCCCTCCCCCAATCCTGGTCAGGGCGAACCACAAAAAGTCAATAAATTAACTTGTGCCTAAACCTCTGGTAGTCTAGCACAAAAGCAGTCAAGCTTAACTTATGGCAATGAGTGAAGAAATGATGCAGAACACAAACAGCAATAAGGTGAACACACTACACAAGAAAAATCCAACACCAATTTAGAATGAATTAAGATTTAATAAATTATTTGACATCAAGAATGACAAAAATCCAGTCAGCAGACCCAGAGAGATAATGCAGATTACTATAGGCTGCAGCTGAGAGCTGGTCACATCCCACAGGTGGCTGGAAGAGTTTCCACCGCTGTGAACTGCTTTAAAAATCCTGTTTTAACCCCTTCAGCGCGGCGCGGATTACCGCGCTGTGCTGAAGGTTCTATTGCGCTGGCGGGGCCATGACGGAGCGGTTCCGTCATACGCACAGCGCAACCGACGCGCATGACGGAACCGCTCCATCACTCGCATCGATGTGGTTAAACCATTTTCTTTTCTTCTAAACAAGCCTCATTCTTAACGCCTCTCCCGCCTTGGTCCCGCGTGGCTGTGTGCCGATTGTTTGGAGGGTGTGGCAAAGCAGAGTGCAATTACCTACACCTGGTTTTCAAAGAGGAGGGGGTGACGCGGAGGAGTTTCACCGAGCAACACCCTACTTAACACTGATGTGCCAGAGGACGCGCAGCGGGTGTACCGCTGTTGTGCCGAAAGCAAGCCCGTCTGCGCCCAGGGGCCAGGACCCCTGGCTGTGGGTTACCCCATCACGATGTTAAATACACAGCGAATGAGCTAAAGAGCTTGATGCCACCCATTATGGAGGCATGTAAACACAATATACACGGAGACTAGTAGGAATTCTCCTGCGGCAATTGCAGCAAGGACTTCACCTCAATAATAATGAATACTCAAAAGAGAGAAAGACTGTCCTTCCTCCTGCTGAACTATAGATCCCTAACTAAACAAACATGAAATTCAGGATGTACTGGAGAGAAAAAAAAAACAGACGCCATGTTTTTTACTGAAACCTGGCTCAATGACAGCTCTACCCCAGATATCCTAGATGCCCTACCAGAATGCTACGGGATTGCAAAACAGGACCGGGTTAGACAAAGGGGGGGAGGGGGATTGCTGTACTCTATATATCAACGATAAAATGTGACATTAAAGAAACAGTCCTTGACAAATGTGAGGGGATCTTTTTCACACTTTCAATAGCAGGTAACGATACCATAGCTGGTTTCCTGATTTACCGTCCTCCAGGGCCAGAAACACAATTCATAAACAGCTTAGGTGAAAAAAATCATACACACAGCCATATGTCACAGCAAACTCCTCGTTCTAGGAGACCTTAATATACACTTTGATAAAACTACTAGACCAGAGGCACAAACTGTGTGTAAAGACCTCATGATCTTCAACCGTGTCCAAAAAGTTAACACACCTACACATCAAGCAGGACACATTTTAGATCTTATTTTCACTAACATAACTGACATGGAAGTAGGAGCATCTTAGCCAATCCCATGGTCTGATCACCACATAATCCCGTTTCAGATCCCACACACAAACCCACGAGTCAGCTTACCCAAAAGGTCAGAAACCCATAGGAAGTGGGAGAAGTTTAATCCTGACTCGTTCACTCAGGCACAACGAAAAAATGAGCCATAGCTGGACAAGGATATTAACCTAGCCAACAGACAAGTGGGATCATGGATAACCGAAGCGCTGAATGAAATAGCGCCCTGGACGACCAAAAATACAAGAAGGGGAAGCATCTCATCGTCATGGTTCAATGACACCTTAATGAAGGCCAAACAAAAGTGCAAACAGTTGGAACGCAGGTGGTGTAAAAACTACTGCGCAAACATTAAAGGAGAATCTAAACAACAAAAAACATACTACGCTCTGATAAAGAAAACTCGTTGTGAGATCTGCACTAGGAAAATTGAAATGGCCAAAAACTCCTCAAAAGAGATGTTTGCCATATTAAAATCCCTACAGTCAGCAGATAGATTAACAGAACCCCCCTCCACATCGGAGGAATCCTGAAATAGAATTGCCGACTTCTTTGCAGAGAAAGTGACAAAGATGAAAACAAGTTACTTACCTGTAACTACAGTTATCCAGTATTGGTATCTTTCATAGATTCACATGCCTGAATCATTCCCCGTCGCCGAGGCGGGAAGTCCCCGGTAAATAAAAAAGTAGTGCCAAAAAGTGTTAGTGGTAGTAGTAGGCCCAAAGAAAAGGCCTAAAGCCTAGATCTTAGCAGCCTATCTACCTCATTATGCAAAAGAACCAAAGAATTGGTAACAACCAATCAAACATCAGCACCCTTCTAGAACCCTCTTAGCAGAGCCAGTTCTCCTCAGATTTTCCTAGCACGAGTGGGAAGTAAATGTCCCAAAACATAGAGAACTGACTCTACGGGGAGGAGGGTGGGTGCATGTGAGGATCACTGACATAATATCCCCTACAAAAATATAGACTTACAAAAATATCGATGCCAAAATATAGAATACAAAAATATCGACTCCCTATCTCCAAACAGGAAAGTACAAAAATATAGAATCCAAAATATCGTTGTAAATAATATAGTTAGTCAAAATATCGAATTTTTTAAATGTTTTAAAAGTAATGTAAAATTAATGAAATAATGCATATAATTAACTGACACATACTTAAAAATACTTAAATACCATTAAAATTAATAAATAATTAATCTAAGTAAAAAAAAATAATAATACATATATATTAACGTAATATTTATTAAAAATATTCAATATTTTGTGCGTAGGATAGCGGGCGAGTAAAATTTACTATTACCACTCCAGTAAGTGCAATAGTAGGGAAAGCGTTGGATAGCGGGAGGGTAAAAATTACTATTCCCACTCCAGAGAATGCAACCGTAGGGAAAGCGTTGGATAGCGGGAGAGTAAAAATTACTATTCCCACTCCAAAGAGTGCAATAATACGAAAATCATTGGATAGCGTAGGGGTAAAAATTACTATTCCCACTCCAGAGAGTAAAACAGTAGGGAAAGCGTTGGATAGCGGGAGGGTAAAATTTACTATTCCCATTCCAGTGAGTGCAACAGTAGGGAAAGCGTTGGATAGCGTAGGGGTAAAAATTACTATTCCCACTCCAGAGAGTGCAACAGTAGGGAAAGCATTGGATAGCGTAGGGATAAAAATTACTATTCCCACTCCAGAGAATGCAACAGTAGGGAAAGCGTTGGATAGCGGAAGGGTAAAAATTACTATTCCCACTCCAGAGAGTGCAATAATAGGGAAAACATTGGATAGCGTAGGGGTAAAAATTACTATTCCCACTCCAGAGAGTGCAACAGTAGGGAAAGCGTTGGATAGCGGGAGGGTAAAATTTACTATTCCCACTCCAGTGAGTGCAACAGTAGAGAAAGCGTTGGATAGCGTAGGGGTAAAAATTACTATTCCCACTCCAGAGAGTGCAACAGTAGGGAAAGCATTGGATAGCGTAGGGGTAAAAATTACTATTCCCACTCCAGAGAGTGCAACAGTAGGGAAAGCGTTGGATAGCGGGAGGGTCAAATTTACTATTCCCACTCCAGTGACTGCAACAGTAGGGAAAACGTTGCATAGCGGGAGGGATAAAAATTACTATTCCCACTCCAGAGAATGCAACAGTACGGAAAGCGTTGGATAGAGGGAGGGAAAAAATTACTATTCCCACTCCAGAGAGTGCATTAATAGGGAAAACATTGGATAGCGTAGGGGTAAAAATTACTATTCCCACTCCAGAGAGTGCAACAGTAGGGAAAGTGTTGGATAGCGGGAGAGTAAAATTTACTATTCCCACTCCAGTGAGTGCAACAGTAGGGAAATCGTTGGATAGCGTAGGGGTAAACATTACTATTCCCACTCCAGTGAGTGCAACAGTACGGAAAGCATTGGATAGCGTAGGGGTAAAAATTACTATTCCCACTCCAGAAAGTGCAACAGTAGGGAAAGCGTTGGATAGCGGAAGGGTAAAAATTACTATTCCCACTCCAAAGAGTGCAACAGTAGGGAAAGCATTGGATAGCGTATGGGTAAAAATTACTATTCTCACTCCAAAGAGTGCAACAGTAGGGAAAGCGTTGGATAGCGTAGGGATAAAAATTACTATTCCCACTCCAGAGAGTGCAACAGTAGGGAAAGTGTTGGATAGCGGGAGGGTAAAATGTACTATTCCCACTCCAGTGAGTGCAACAGTAGGGAAAGCGTTGGGTAGCGTAGGGGTAAAAATTACTATTCCCACTCCAGAGAGTGCAACAGTAGGGAAAGCATTGGATAGCGTAGGGATAAAAATTACTATTCCCACTCCAGAGAGTGCAACAGTAGGGAAAGCGATGGATAGCGGTAGGGTAAAAATTACTATTCCCACTCCAGAGAGTGCAATAATAGGGAAAGCATTGGATAGCGTATGGGTAAAAATTACTATTCCCACTCAAGTAAGTGCTAAAGTAGGGAAAATAATAAATTAATATTTTTTTATAAAATAATTATTTATTAATATCAAAACAAGTATTACAATTAATTACCAATCACACAAGATTTAATAATTGATTATTTATAAATACCAATACATTTTTGTTTAATTAATTACCTACTAATAATTAATTAACAACCAATTGTTTTCAATAACAAACATTAATAAATGCTAATAATACCAATTAATAATTAATTAATAATATATTGATTAACGATATACACAAATTATTTAAATAATACATTTTTAACAATTATATTACTTCCCACCATATTCCCCTATAAACACACTACCCGCTACAAATATTAAATGAATACAATTAACATAATTATCAATTAAACAATTAATACAAATTAATTACCAATTAATACAAATTATTTACCAATTAATAATTAATCAACAATCAATTAATTTTCAATACCAATTAATAATTAACTAATAACAATTAAATTCTTCCCACCCTATTCCCCTATACACCCACAACCCGCTACAGAAGTAAAACGCAAAATTAAATTAATGATATATTAATTAACAATATACACGAATTAATTAAATAATTATTTATTTTCAATTATATTACTTCCCACCATATTCCCCTATAAACACACTACCCGCTACAAATATTAAATGAATACAATTAACATAATTATCAATTAAACAATTAATACAAATTAATTACCAATTAATACAAATTATTTACCAATTAATAATTAATCAACAACCAATTAATTTTCAATACCAATTATTAATTAACTAATAACAATTAAATTACTTCCCACCCTATTCCCTTATAAACCCACAACCCGCTACAGAAGTAAAACGCAAAATTAAATTAAAAATAATTAATAATTCCTATAAATTATTATTTAATGTACTATAATTAAATTACTTCCCACCCTACTCCCCTATAAACCCACAACCCGCTACGGAATTGAATTACACAAAAATAAAATAACATAAAATTCATTACTTTAAAAATATTCTAACATACATTACAATATTAATACATACTTTTAACACATATACTAACACTTACAACACTATAAAAAATTCGATATTTTTAACAACTATATTATGACTGTCGATATTACTTACTTATATATTATTGTAATCGATATTTCTTACCTGTTTTTCGATATTCTTCACCACTATATTTTGGCAATTCGATATTCTGTCCATTCTATATTAAAAACTCGATTTTCTGTCCACTCGATATATTTTTTTCGATATTATGTCTATTTACCGCATGTGAATCTATGAAATATACCAATACTGGATAACTGTAGTTACAGGTAAGTAACTTGTTTTCTTATCCAGTATTGGGGTATCTTTCATAGATGCACATGCCTGAATTAGAGTAGCAAGCAGTATGCCAAGTATACAGTCGTTTGCGGATGGTGGGAGACTAGTGCCGATACACTCCCAATTGCACCCACAATTTGATAACCAGAGGTATAAGAAGACCAATCTTAAAATTCAAATATGTAACCTACACAAGGAAATGAAAGATGCAGTTTAAGAAACAGTATCTATGAAAAGCAAATTTAAAATATATATATACACAACACATGAAACCGTGCAGTATAAGTAAAAACGTAAATCTAACCTTAGTTTAAAAGATGTTGAAGTACGGCTTGTCCTACAGCTGTATCTTCCTGCAGAGTAGATTGCAGACATTAGTGCTTTGTGAACGTGTGGACATTCTTCCATGTCGCAGCACGACAGATGTTTTCCAAAGTTACTCCTGCGAATAATGCAGTAGAAGCTGCCATAGTTCTAGTAGAATGCGCCCTGACTTTTCTTTGTAAAGGTTTGTTGGCTTTGTCATGACAGAAATGAATTGTAGAAGCCAGCCATCTGGCTATAGTTGCTTTAGTTACAGCAGTTCCAAGTGTAGCTTGTCCATAGGCTATTAGCAATTGATTGGACCGTCTGATGTCCTTAGTCTTTTGCAAGTAAAATTTTAGACACCGTTTTACATCAAGCGAATGTAATACTCGCTCAGCTGGAGTGGCTGGATCTGGAAAGAAAACTTTCAGTTTCACTGGTTCATTTAAGTGGAATTGAGACGGAACTTTAGGGATGAATTTTGGATTTGTCCTGAGAGTTACATAATCCTTAGAGAAATGCAAAAAAGGTTCTGAGATGGTGAAAGCTTGGATTTCGCTAACTCTTCGAGCCGATGTAAGAGCTAAAAGAATAGCAACTTTCCATGTTAGAAATTTGAGCTCAGCCTTGTGGATAGGTTCAAACAGTCTTTTCATTAATTGAGCTAATACTGTGTTCAACTCCCACTCTGGAGGAGGTGCACGATTGGGGGAAAAACTCGAAAGAGCCCTTTCATAAATTGTTTTATTAATGAAGAGGAACAGAGCGAAGGTTTATTAGAACTCTTCCTAAATCTTGAGAGAGCAGCAAGATGAACTTTTATTGATGAAAATGCAAGCCCAGATTTGGCCAAGGATAACAAATAAGGAAGAATTTGTTCTACAGGAGCTTGTAGAGGGTGGACATCATTCGCCTCACACCAATGACAAAACCGTTTCTATTTTAAGCAATACGTTTTTAATGTACTCTGAGCGCGTGAGAAATGTTTAGATCTTTGAATTCTAAGATATCAGGAGCCAAGCGTGCAAGTGCAGCGACTGTGGATCTGGATGGAGTATTTGACCCCTCTCCCTTGTCAACATCGTGATTGTTGGTACTAGACGGATAGGGTTCTCCTGAGATAGAAGAAGCAACTCCTGGAACCAATATTGTCTTGGCCAACAGGGTGCAATCAGGATGACACGGCAACCCTCCATCTTCATTTTGCGGAGCACTTTCGGAATCAGTGGTATTGGAGGAAAAGCGTATGCACAAAGCCCTGACCATCTCATGGACCGGGCATTCCCTCTTAATCCCTGTTGAGGGAATCTGCTGGCGTAATACTGGCATTTCTTGTTTTCTTTTGTCGCAAACAAATCCAGTGCTGGTTTGCCCCAAATTTGAAAAATTTTGTTCAGTTGCTTCTGCTCTAATTCCCAATTGATTTTATCCACACTCAGTGTGGGAGGGTATGCTCAGACGTGAGTCCCTTGCTCATTGCACCATCAGGATTCAGGCAAGCCGGGCTGACGAAGGCTGTGATGCCAGAAACCGGTCCCCGGAAGCTTGTTTCCTTCCCAGTATAAGAATTGGCTTGGTAGTTTGGTTTGCCCTGTTCCCATCATGCACTGGGACAGGTACAGACTAATTTGCATGTAGCCAGGTTCTGAACTGGGATGGTGCAGTGAGCTAAAAAACGGTGATGGATTAAAACCATGATCTCTTGACTTGGTAAGAGTATTCTGCATCATTCAGAAACTCTGTCCATCACCACCCCCTTTTTCCCAAATTGATTTTATCCACACTCAGTGTGGGAGGGTATGCTCAGACGTGAGTCCCTTGCTCATTGCACCATCAGGATTCAGGCAAGCCGGGCTGACGAAGGCTGTGATGCCAGAAACCGGTCCCCGGAAGCTTGTTTCCTTCCCAGTATAAGAATTGGCTTGGTAGTTTGGTTTGCCCTGTTCCCATCATGCACTGGGACAGGCACAGACTAATTTGCATGTAGCCAGGTTCTGAACTGGGATGGTGCAGTGAGCTAAAAAACGGTGATGGATTAAAACCATGATCTCTTGACTTGGTAAGAGTATTCTGCATCATTCAGAAACTCTGTCCATCACCACCCCCTTTTTCCCAAATTGATTTTATCCACACTCAGTGTGGGAGGGTATGCTCAGACGTGAGACCCTTGCTCATTGCACCATCAGGATTCAGGCAAGCCGGGCTGACGAAGGCTGTGATGCCAGAAACCGGTCCCCGGAAGCTTGTTTCCTTCCCAGTATAAGAATTGGCTTGGTAGTTTGGTTTGCCCTGTTCCCATCATGCACTGGGACAGGTACAGACTAATTTGCATGTAGCCAGGTTCTGAACTGGGATGGTGCAGTGAGCTAAAAAACGGTGATGGATTAAAACCATGATCTCTTGACTTGGTAAGAGTATTCTGCATCATTCAGAAACTCTGTCCATCACCACCCCCTTTTTCCCAAATTGATTTTATCCACACTCAGTGTGGGAGGGTATGCTCAGACGTGAGTCCCTTGCTCATTGCACCATCAGGATTCAGGCAAGCCGGGCTGACGAAGGCTGTGATGCCAGAAACCGGTCCCCGGAAGCTTGTTTCCTTCCCAGTATAAGAATTGGCTTGGTAGTTTGGTTTGCCCTGTTCCCATCATGCACTGGGACAGGTACAGACTAATTTGCATGTAGCCAGGTTCTGAACTGGGATGGTGCAGTGAGCTAAAAAACGGTGATGGATTAAAACCATGATCTCTTGACTTGGTAAGAGTATTCTGCATCATTCAGAAACTCTGTCCATCACCACCCCCTTTTTCCCAAATTGATTTTATCCACACTCAGTGTGGGAGGGTATGCTCAGACGTGAGTCCCTTGCTCATTGCACCATCAGGATTCAGGCAAGCCGGGCTGACGAAGGCTGTGATGCCAGAAACCGGTCCCCGGAAGCTTGTTTCCTTCCCAGTATAAGAATTGGCTTGGTAGTTTGGTTTGCCCTGTTCCCATCATGCACTGGGACAGGTACAGACTAATTTGCATGTAGCCAGGTTCTGAACTGGGATGGTGCAGTGAGCTAAAAAACGGTGATGGATTAAAACCATGATCTCTTGACTTGGTAAGAGTATTCTGCATCATTCAGAAACTCTGTCCATCACCACCCCCTTTTTCCCAAATTGATTTTATCCACACTCAGTGTGGGAGGGTATGCTCAGACGTGAGTCCCTTGCTCATTGCACCATCAGGATTCAGGCAAGCCGGGCTGACGAAGGCTGTGATGCCAGAAACCGGTCCCCGGAAGCTTGTTTCCTTCCCAGTATAAGAATTGGCTTGGTAGTTTGGTTTGCCCTGTTCCCATCATGCACTGGGACAGGTACAGACTAATTTGCATGTAGCCAGGTTCTGAACTGGGATGGTGCAGTGAGCTAAAAAACGGTGATGGATTAAAACCATGATCTCTTGACTTGGTAAGAGTATTCTGCATCATTCAGAAACTCTGTCCATCACCACCCCCTTTTTCCCAAACTAATTCCCATTCGTGACAGCCTGCAAGAGATCTGCTTAGGTTGTCGGCCAAAGTGTTGTGAAGGCCTTTGGCGTGCTCTGCTCTTAGGGTTATCTTGTGTGTTGTAACCCACTCCCACAGTTCCTGAGCCTCCTGCGAAAGAAACAGCGACCTCGTTCCCCCCCTGCTTCTTGATGTAATACACGCTGGTCGTATTGTCGGTTCGGACCAGCACTGAGGCACCCGCAATTCTCGGGAGAAATGCTTGCAGAGTGAGAAAGATGGCGCGAAGCTCCAATCTGTTGATATGCTGTCGATGGTATTCTTGGGACCATCTTCCCTGGATCTGCAAATCTTGGAGATGGCCTCCCCATCCCTCCATGGAAGCATCTGTTATAACGAATTCTGGAGGAGTTGGCAGAAAAGAAAGACCCGGAGCCAAGTTTTTCATCTGAGACCACCAATGCAGAGAGTCTATCATGCGCGGTGTTATCATGATGGAGTCGTCGAACGACCCCACAGCTTGTTGCCATTGCAGATGTAACTCCTCTTGCAGAGGTCTCATTCCGAGTCGTGCTAATGGTACAAGGTTTATTGCAGATGAAGACTGTAGGAGAGTAGGGTCTGCTTTCTATGTTCACCCCCACTTTTTGCTTTTGCTTCACTGGTTTTCGACTTAGATGTGGCTGTGGGCCTGCCAATCAGACCCACAGCCCAGCTGTTCTCTCTCTAAATTTATGCTATGTACTTTAGGTGCATAATCCAATTGGTTAGGATCACCTTATTGGCCCCTGTACAGTGTACCTTAGGTACCCAGGGCATAGGTGACCCTAGGCCTACCAGGGGCTGCAGCATGTATTGTGCCACCCCTGGCCTGGCCTTCCATTATGACACAACTGGCTGATCACTCAGCTGGGGCAAGGTCGTGTAATCACTCCTTGCTTAGGTGTAGTATTCCTATACCTACCTTATATATAGACACATGTGTACCTATCAGCCACTCCTATGGCAGGCCTTAACAATCCTGGAGGAAGAGTGCTTGGTAACATGTGAGATGGTGCTCTAGCATGAGCTGAGCCTGTCTGCAGCTTTTGGAATCATGTCCTTATAGCTGTTCTATGATATAGCCTACCATATACTCTTAAAGTGCCTTATAATCTTAAACGGTTATGGTAACTATGGTTTGGCTTTATCAAAACATGTCATGTAAGGTGTCTAACACTTTGGAATAATACCCCTATACCATTTCTGGTCATGAGGATATTATTCCTCCCTTCTAGAGGGGGAAGACATGTTGTAACCTACTTACCCGGTTAAAGTTAACCAGAGCCCCAGCATCACAAAATGGATGCTGCTGCCACAGACACAAGTCTGACCTCCTGCTGCTGGGAGTCCTTCCAGCAAGGGAGGCTTGGACAATAGGTTTCCTGCCTTGGGAGGTGCGAGCACCACCCCAGACAGGAATTAGTGTATTGGGGCAGGGAGGGATGAAAGAAACTAGACACTGCCTGGGGCACACAAGGTGTCCCATGCATAGTCCAGTTCAAACTGGCGCTGGGGCACTCCAGCCCCAGCTCTGGCGCGAAACTGGACAAAGGAAAGGGGGTGTAACCACTCCCCTTCCTGGTCCCACCCATAGGAGGGACCTTGCAGGTAGCCCAGCCCACTAGCCCAGTATATCAGTAGGTCGCTGAGCCCTGCTAAATTAGATTAACCTGAATCTGCAACTTGTACAGAAACTCTGGACCTTCGACATTCGACCTCAGGAAGAAGACTGAAGAAATCTCCCTTGTGGCCAAGGAGTGACCACCCTGGGAAACCAGGCACCATCCAGCGACCGCTGCTTGCTTTGCGACTGATCCTACGAGGGACAACTGCAGAGACTGACCAGCGTCGAGACTTCCAGACACCTCTGACCCAGATCCACATCTACAGCGAAGCCGAGACCTGTGGAGGCGACGAGGGACGTGGGACCGGCGACCTGGGAAAAGTGGCTAGTACCTGACTAGCGTGACCTCCGAGGCTCCCTCGAGGCTGTGCTTGGGGAATTGAGAAGCCCCCATCCCGAGCACCATCTGCAAAGAAGACCAGCTCCCCACACTTCACGTGTTCTGCGTGGGGCCCTTCTGCACCTGAGTTGCTCGACGTGTTGTCCGGTTGCTGGCTCGTTGGCTAGTGACCTGTGCGACGACGAACCTTTGTTTTCATCTTGCTGGTCTGGCTCCTCCAGACTGGCACCCGCTCCTCTGTGAAAGAGAAGCACCCCAGACCTTCCTGGTCTGCACCAGAAGCAAGACCTCCATCCTGCGTGGGTTCCGCTTGCCAAGGCTTGTTGGGTCCTGACTCGACTTCGACGCCGCCGACAGCAAGAGCCTTCGTGGGACAGCTCACCTCCTGGTCCTGGTCGTCCTCTACGCCTCCTGGTACCCGTGACTGCTGCGACAAGCTTCACCTCTTCACCTGCATCTTCACAACATCGCCTGGTTCCTTCCTGGTTCCTTCCCGGCTCCTGGCTGGTGACCTAGACTCTGTCCCTTCTGCTTGCAGGTATCCTTCCTTCTTGATTCCATCCTTGGGATCCACCGGACACTCTTCACTGACTGCCTGTCAGCAACTTTCCTTCAGGCATCCATAGGAGTCAACGACGAAACCCGACGCAAGTTCACACCTATGCACCGCAGCCCGTGGGCTAGGTAACTTGAGTACTTCAGTGCTCACAAGGGTATTGACGATCCTAGGGTCTAGTTTCCAAGTCTCGACTTCCTAGCTATTCCAGAAGTGTCCTAAAACTGTTAAATTCTAATAACTTACATTTCTATCGACTTTTACGCATTACGCGTGAGTGTTTCCACTCTGCACCTGAATCCCGTGGGCCTCCCACTTCCTAACCTTTGGTAGTATAGTGTAGCCCCAGCGATTCCCTAAGCCTAGGCCTATCCTGTGTTCGTGACAGTGGTTCTTATATCACTTACTTAGTATATAGTTTGCGTGGCCCCTAGGGCCTAACTGTATTACTTACCTGTGCGACTTAATGTATGCTTAAATAAGACTGTGTTGTACTTACTTCGAATCTCATAAAGAGTGCTGAGGGTTTGACTTGAATAAATACATTCTATTTTTATATATATATATCTGTTGTGGTGTCATTTGGTATTCAAGGGATTACATATGGTATAACAGCTGGTTTCACATGCCATACAGAGTTTAGCCTAAGACTGCTCTTGTCCATACTACCACTAGGATAGTTGGTCTATAAGGTTGACTTTACAACCAATCACCATAAGGGTTGTTTGGACCGATACAAGGTGTACACTAGAATTAGTGACATCATATATCAGGCCAACTTCTCACATTGGTGAGCAGCGGTTGGGATCTGAGCTTGCTGTTGTAATACCATTGTAATCTTGAGATACTAAATTGAAAGATCACATAAGATATTGTTAGGTACATATAACATAGATTATAAATACTTAAGTCCTACTGGACTTAGTGGTTGTAGGTTGAAGGGCCTAGCACACCCTGACTACAACTACTAGAGAGGTTTAGTAGATACAACTAGTGTAGGTAGGTGCACACACGACACCCTCACTAGATCATGTCTCTGAGAGGAGAGCAAGTTGATTCTCTCTCAGGAGGGGTAGATCCTAGAAAGATCCCCTCTAGATATGCTACCCTAACTTTTCAGGAGATGAGACAATTGTGTACCTCCAGAAAGTTAAAATAGGGTTCAAACCCTACCCTCATTCAGCTAGTAGAGATCCTAGAGGAGTATGATGCTCATAGGGCCTCCCAGGCTATTACCCTAGGTACAGGTGAGGGTCTACCCACTACAGATGAGTCAGATGGGACTTCAGGAGATGAGGTAGACAGCCAGGTCAAAGTTGGGAGACTTAGCCAGGCTAACTTAAGCCTACATGGGAGTCTGACTGGGGTCCCCCCATTCAGACCCACAAGTGGGCTTAACCAGAGAAGCAGGAGAGACAGATCCCCTTCAAGGGAATCCATCCACTCCCATGTCTCTAACAGCTCCAATGCCTCTTCTCACAGGGGAATGACTTCCCCACAGTGAAAAGAGCACGAGGCCAGAATGAGGGAAGCTAATCTGAGGATTGAGAGGGAAGAACTTGCCCTTGCCAAGGAGAAGCTTGCTCTGGCCAGAGAGCGGAAGTTAAGTGGGCTAGAGCCCACTGGTGGCAGCAATATCCCTAAGGATAGAGACAGGACCTATGATAATAGAAACCTGAGCAAGATTGTCCCTCCCTACAAGTGTGGGGATGACATCCATAAATGGATAACTGCTTTGGAGAGGGCTTGCAAAGTACAGCAGGTACCCCAAAGTCAGTGGGCAGCTATCTTGTGGCTCTCCTTCTCTGAGAAAGGTAGAGACAAGCTCCTCACAGATAGTGATGAGGATGCTGATAATTGCACTGTCCTGAAGAGTGCTCTGATTGATGGGTTTGGCCTAACCACTGAACAATACAGGTTGTTGTTCAGGGATACCCAGAAGACACAGACTCAGGACTGGACTGACTTTGTAGATTGTGCCACTAAGGCTCTGGAAGGCTGGTTATTGGGTAGTAAGGTTAAGGACTATACAGGATTGTATAATTTGATCATGAGAGAACAAATCCTTAATAACTGTCAAAACCAGCTGTTGCATCAACACTTGATTGACTCTGACCTAACTTCTCCCCAGGAATTGGGAAAGAAGGCAGATAGGTGGGTCAGGACTAGAGTTAAGCAGAAAAACCAGAACCAGGGCGGTGATCAGAAAAAGGCAGACCAGAAGGGTAATGATCAGAAACAAAAAGACCAGAAGTCTTCACCAGGTCCCCAAAAGGCTCAGGGGGAGGGTGGTTTCAAAAAGGATAAGAAGAAAGATGGCCAAAAGAAACCATGGTGCAACTATTGTAAGTCAAACTCACATTGGTTTAGTGAGTGCACCAAAAAGGATAAGCCCCCAGCCAACATTGCCCCTAAGGCAACTGTACCCCCTAGTCCAACTGTAAGTGGTGGTTCCCAGCAAAAGGATGTAGTAGGGTTAACCCTGGGAACTGAGGAGGATTCTGGCCTAGTCAGGATACCTACTCAGGCTGTTCTGATCTGTGATGGGGACAGAGCTTTGTCCTCTACTATAGGTCCCAGTAACCTGGGCAAGTACAGACAGACTCCTTTTATCAACCAGAGAATGGCTCAGGCCTACAGGGACACTGGGGCTAGTGTCACAATGGTGACACCTGCCTTTGTGGACCCTGGACAGATCATGCTAGGTGAGAATTACCTAGTGACCAACGCTAGCAATGCCACTACCTCCCATAGTGTGGCAATTGTTAACTTCTCCTGGGGAGGGGTAACTGGCCTCAAGACAGTTGTGGTAAGCTCAGACCTTCCCGTAGAGTGTCTGTTGGGAAATGACCTTGAAACTTCAGTTTGGTCTGAAGTGGAGTATAGGACCCATGCAGAAATGCTTGGGATAGATGCACATGTCCTTGCTGTGACCAGGTCACAGGCCAAAAAGTGTAACACTGAACAAGTGCTGGATCCTGGGACAATGGACCAGACACAACCCAAGAGAAAGAGCAGTAGGGTCAAGGCTGTGCCTTCCCCCCTGCCTCAGGTGGTGGATCAGCCCTCCCAGGAGGATGATTCTGAGAGCCCTGAAGGAACTGTCCTAGAAGAACTTGAACCTGATCAGGTTGAATTTCTTGGGACAGGGGGACCTTCAAGGGCAGATCTGAGGCAGGCACAATTAGACTGTCCTTCTCTTGAACCCCTCAGACAGCAGGCTGCTGCTGAGGCTGCAGGGAATGCTCAAGGTACCCATAGAGTGTATTGGGATGAAGGGCTACTGTACTCAGAGGCTAGAGACCCCAAGCCTGGTGCGTCCAGGAGGTTGGTCATACCACTGAGTTTCAGAGGCTTCCTTCTTACCTTGGCCCATGATATTCCCCTTGCAGGACACCTAGGCCAGAACAAGACTTGGGACAGGCTTGTCCCTCACTTTCACTGGCATCATATGTCAGAAGATACTAAGGAGTTTTGTCGCTCCTGTGTCACCTGCCAAGCCAGTGGCAAATCAGGTGGCACCACAAAGGCCCCTCTCTTACCACTACCTGTGGTGGGGGTTCCCTTTGAGAGAGTGGGGATAGACATTGTAGGACCAATGGACCCCCAAACAGCATCTGGGCACAGATTCATACTGGTGATAATGGACCATGCCACCAGGCATCCAGAAGCTATACCTCCAAGGACCACAACAGCTCCTGTTGTGGCAAGGGCCCTACTTGGAATATTCTCCAGAGTGGGCTTTCCAAAGGAGGTTATTTCTGACAGAGGTGCCAACTTCATGTCAGGATATTTGACTGCAATGTGGAAGGAGTGTGGTGTGAACTACAAGTTCACCACACCCTATCACCCACAGTGCAATGGGCTTGTGGAGAGATTCAACAAGACCCTAAAAGGGATGATAAAAGGTTTACCAGACAAGCTTAGGTGAAGATGGGACATCCTTTTACCCTGCCTTCTGTTTGCTTACAGAGAGGTCCCACAAAAGGGGGTTGGCTACAGCCCTTTTGAGCTTTTGTTTGGGCATCATGTAAGGGGACCCCTGTGTTTAGTAAGGGAAGGATGGGAGAGACCTCTCAGACAACCCAAACTGGACATAGTGGATTATGTACTTGGCCTCCGCTCCAGGATGGCAGAGTATATGAAGAAGGCTTCTAAAAACCTTGAGGCAAGCCAAGAACTTCAAAAAGCTTGGCATGACCAAAAGGCTGTGCTGACTGTTTACCAGCCAGGGCAGAAAGTGTGGGTGTTGGAGCCAGTGGCCCCAGCAGCACTCCAAGACAAATGGTCTGGACCCCACACTATTGTTGAGAAAAAGGGAGAAGTCACCTACTTGGTGGACCTTGGGACTCCAAGAAGCCCCCACAGGGTGCTTCATGTCAACAGATTGAAGGCATATGTTGACAGGGCAGACATGGGCTTACTCATGGCTACAGATGAGGGGCAGGAGGAAGAGCGTGACCCTCTCCCAGACCTGTTGACTCAGAACCCTGATGATGGCTCAGTTGATGGTGTGGTCTTTTCTGACAGCCTCACTGATCATCAGCAACAGGACTGCAGACAAGTTCTGCAATCCTACGGACATATGTTCTCTCTGACCCCAAGTCAGACAAACTGGTGCACCCATGAGGTGGACACTAGTGACAGTCTGCCTGTGAAGAGTAAAATCTACAGGCAACCTGATCATGTCAGGGACTGCATAAAAGTTGAGGTACAAAAGATGTTGGAGCTGGGAGTCATTGAACCTTCAGAGAGCCCTTGGGCTAGTCCTGTAGTTATTGTGCCAAAACCTCACACCCAAGATGGTAAGAGAGAGATGAGGTTTTGCGTGGATTACAGAGGTCTCAATGCTGTCACTACGACAGATGCCCACCCAATACCTAGGGCAGATGAGCTCATTGACAGATTGGCAGCTGCCAAGTTTTTGAGCACATTTGACCTGACAGTAGGCTACTGGCAAATCAGACTAGCTGAGGATGCAAAGGCCAAAACTGCTTTCTCGACCCCAGGAGGACATTATCAATTTGTGGTAATGCCCTTTGGTTTGAAGAATGCACCTGCCACTTTCCAAAGGTTGGTGAATCAAGTCCTTACAGGCCTGGATGACTACTGTGCAGCTTATCTTGATGATATTGCTGTCTTTAGCTCCACCTGGGAGGATAACCTGGTCCACCTGAGGAATGTTTTAGAGGCCCTGCAAAAGGCAGGCCTCACTATCAAGGCCACTAAGTGCCAGATAGGGCAGAGCAAGGTAGTATACCTAGGCCACCTAGTCGGTGGGGGTCAGGTTCAACCACTGGAGAGCAAGATCCAGACCATAAAGAACTGGACTCCTTCAACTACCCAGACTCAGGTCAGAGCTTTCTTGGGCCTGACTGGGTACTACAGAAAGTTTGTTAAGAACTATGAGCCCATTGTGACACCACTTAATGACTTGACCTCTAAGAAGATGCCAAAGAAAGTTCAGTGGACAGTGAGCTGTCAAAAAGCATTTGATGACCTGAAGCAGGCCATGTGCAGTGCACCTATTCTGAAAAGTCCAGACTACTCCAAAGAGTTCATAGTCCAGACAGATGCTTCTGAGTTGGGTGTGGGAGCTGTTCTTTCACAACTGAATGTAGATGGTCAAGACCAGCCCATTGCTTTTATTAGTAGAAGGCTGACCCCTAGAGAGAAACGTTGGTCAGCTATTGAGAGGGAGGCCTTTGCTGTGGTTTGGGCCCTGAAGAAACTGAGGCCATACTTGTTTGGCACTCACTTCAAGATTCAGACAGACCATAAGCCCCTCTTGTGGCTAAATCGGATGAAGGGTGAAAATCCCAAACTTCTTAAGTGGTCCATTTCCCTACAGGGGATGGACTTCACAGTGGAACATAGACCTGGGACTGACCATGCCAATGCAGATGGACTCTCCAGATATTTCCACTTAGAACATGAAGACTCAACTGGTCAAGGTTAGTTTAATGTCCCTAAGTTTGGGGGCGGGGGGGGGATTGTGTAGGAGAGTAGGGTCTGCTTTCTATGTTTGTGAGAAGTTGGCCTGATGTATGATGTCACTAGTTCTAGTGTACACCCTATATCAGTCCAAACAACCCTTATGGTGATTGGTTGTAAAGTCAACCTTATAGACCAGCTATCCTAGTGGTAGCATGGACAAGAGCAGTCTTAGGCTAAACTCTGAATGGCATGTGAAGCCAGCTGTGATACCATATATAATCCCTTGAATACCAAATGAAAGGACACCACAACAGATATATATATAAAATAAAGTGTATTTATTCTAGTCAAACCCTCAGCACTCTTTATGAGATTCGAGGTAAGCACAACAGTCTTATTCAAGCATACATTAAGTCACACAGGTAAGTAATACAGTTAGGCCCTAGGGGCCACACAAACCATATACTAAAGAAGTGGTATGAGGACCACTGTCACGGAAATAGGATAGGCCTAGGCCTAGGGAATCGCTGGGGCTACACTACACTAGCAACAGTTAGGAAGTGGGAGGCCCACGGGATTCAGGTGCAGAGTGGAAACACTCACGCGCAATGCGTATAAGTCGATAGAATTACTAGCAGTTAGAAATTAACAGTTTAAGGACACTTCTGAAGCAGCTAGAGAGTCGAGACTCGGAAACTAGACCCTAGTATAGTCACTACCCTTGTGAGCACCGAAGTACCCAAGTTACCTAGCCCACAGGCCGCGGGTGCATAGGTGTGAACTTGCGTCGGGTTTCGTCGTGGGCTTCTATGGATGCCTGAAGGAAAGTTGCTGACAGGCAGTCAGTGAAGAGTGTCCGGTGGATCCCAAGGCTGGGATCAAGAAGAGAGGATACCTGCAAGCAGAAGGGACAGAGTCAAGGTCACTAGACAGTGACCACGTGGAACCAGGCGATGTCATGAAGATTGCAGGTGAAGGGTGAAGCTTGTCGCTGCAGCCACGGGTACCAGGAGACGTCGAGGACGACCAGGACCAGGAGGCAAGCTGTCCCACGAAGGCTCTTTGCTGTCGGCGGCGGCGAAGTCGAACTAGGACTCACCAAGCCTTGGCAAGCGCAACCCACGAAGAACGGAGGACTTGTTTCTGGTGCAGACCAGGAAGGTCTGGGGTGCTTCTCTTTTGCAAAGAAGCGGGAGCCAGTCTGGAGGAGCCAAACCAGCGGTGAAGATTTCAAGGTGTGTCGTCACAAAGGCCGCTAGCCAACGGGCAAGCAACCGGACAGACGCGGCAAGCAGGAAAATGCAGAAGAGCCCCACGCAGGACTCGTGGAGTGTGGGGGGCTGATCTTTGGTGCAGATGGTGCTTGGGGTTGGGGCCTCTCAATCCCCGGTGCACAACTTCGAGGGTTCCTCAGAAGCTGCGCTGGAAGGTACTCGCCACTTTTCCCAGGTAGCCGGTCCCACGTCTCTCGTCACCTCCACGGATCTCAGTTCGGCTGTGGATGTGGATCAGGGTCGGAGAAGTCTGGAAGTCAAGGCTCTGGTCAGGCTCTGCAATCGGTCCCTCGTAGAACTTCAGCAAAGCAAAGGGTAAGTCTCTTGATGGTGCCTGTTTGCACAGGGTAGCCACTCCTTGGCCACAAGGGAGATTCTTCAGTCTTCTTCTTTCGTCGAATGTCGAAGGTCCAGAGATTTTGTTCAAGTTGCAGGTTCAGGATAATCTAATCTCCTGGGGCCCAGCTACCACACTTATACTAATCTGGGGGGCTGGGTTGCCTGCTAGGTCACGCCTTATGGGTGGGACCTGGGAGGGGGGTGGTTACACCCCCTTCCCTTTGTCCAGTTTCGCGCCAGGACTGGGGCTGGAGTGCCCCAGCACCGGTTTGAACTGCACTATGCATGGGACACCTTGTGTGCCCCAGGCATGTCTCATTCCTTTCAGCCCTCCCTGCCCCAATACACTAAAGTCTGTCTGGGGAGGTGCTAGCACCTCCCCAAGCAGGAAAACTATTGTCCAAGCCTCCCTTGCCGGGATCACTCCCAGCAGCAGGAGGTCAGACTCGTGTCTGTGGCAGCAGCATCCATTTTGTGATGCTGAGGCTTTGGTTAGAGTTAAACAGCAGAGTAGGATTTTAACATGTCTCTCCCTCTAGAAGGGAGGAATAATATCCTCATCACCAGAAATGGTATGGGGGTATTATTCCAAAGTGTTAGACACCTTACACGACATGTTTTGATAAAGCCAAACCATAGTTACCATAACCGTTTAAGATTATAAGGCACTTTAAGAGTATATGGTAGGCTATATCATAGAACAGCTATAAGGACATGGTTCCGAAAGCTGCAGACAGGCTCAGCTCATGCTAGAGCACCATCTCACCTGTTACCAAGCACTCTGCCTCCAGGATTGTTAAGGCCTGCCATAGGAGTGGCTGATAGGTACACATGTGTCTATTTTAAGGGTAGATATAGGTATACTATATCTAAGCAAGGGGTGATTACACGACCTTGCCCCAGCTGAGTGATCAGCCAGTTGAGTCTGATTGGAAGGCCAGACCAGGGGTGGCATAATACATGCTGCAGCCCCTGGGAGGCCTAGGGTACACCTATGCCCTGGGTACCTAAGGTACACTGTACAGGGTCCAATAAGGTGATCCTTACCAATTGGGAATGTACCTAGGGTACATGGAGTCCATTTTAAAGAGAGAGCAGACAGCCTGAGACCCTGAATGGCAGGATCTCAGGCCAACTAAGTCGAAAAACCAGCTAGACACTAGGCAAAAAGTTGGGGGTAACTATAGTCAGATATCCACCTTCCTACACAAACCCCACCCCCCCCCAAACGAAAGGAGATAAGGCTGGCCTTGACAAGGTAAGCCTCTATTGCCTAAGTGGCCATATAAGGAAGAACCAGCACTGGCATGGTTACCCCCTGTCTCATGGTCCACTAAGCAATCCCTCACCCTAAAGGTATCATAGGGTCTCCACCATAGGGAATCTCTACCTTTGGTATGTCTTTGCAAAGTAAAAGGCTGGTGTTGAGATGGAGTACTGAAGTGAGTGTCCTCAAAGTGAGGCCTCAGCTTCCTCCAATCATCCTCCACCATGGATGCCTTTCTTTCTTTCACTGAGTTGCACTGTGCTCTCAGGGTCAGCCTCTGGCTACCTAAAGCTGGAGGCTGGGTCCCTTTTGTGGGCTTACTGGAGGGACAGGTCAGGTTTGGGGCCCAAAGGTCCCATGTTTGCCTGTGCCCAACAGAATCCCTCTGGGGGAGGTCCCTAACTACCTGTAAAGGAGATCCCTCAGGAATGTTTTTAACCATCACCTGGCTAGGGCTACTAGCCAGGCAATCCTCATTCTTTTGATGGGGGGGTTCTTGTGGACAGGGGCCCTCTTGGGGTCCACTGGCCTCCCTGACCTCTGCAGCCCTGGGCTGCCAGAGGCAGGGTAGAGAGAGGCAGGCTACCTGCACCAGACTGGGTCCCACCTTGGAAGGGGCCACTGACATCAGAGGCTCTGCCAGGCCAGGCCTGGCTACCTCTGGGGCAGTTCCTTCACAAGGGGTGAGGTCAGATCCCTGAGGAGGCTGACCTTTTCCTAATGTCTGGGGAGAGGGAGACTTTTCTTCCTCCCACTACTCTCTGTTTGTGTGGAGTGATCCATAGTTTCAGGCTTCACTACACCTATGTCAGTCTGAGTATGGGCTGAGACCATTACAGCCTTGCCAAACTTTTCAGGGAGGCACTCAGTTTGGGTTTGAGCTGTGACTGTCACAGCTCTGCCAATCTCTACAGGGAAGTCTGTCTTTGCCTGGGCTGTGGCTACCACTGCCCTTCCAACCTTTTCAGGGAGGAAATCTACTGGGACAGGGGTTGTGGCTGGCACAACCCCACTACCCTTTTGTGAAAGGCCTACTATTTTAGAATGGGTGTCTTGTTCAACTCCAGCCCAAGCTGAGAGTTCTAAGTCATTCCCCAGTAAGCAGTCCACAGGCAAGGTTGGAGACACTGCCACCCTTTTAGGGCCCGTGACACCTCCCCAGCTGAGACATACCACTGCCATGGGATGACTGTTCTGTTTGCCATCAATGTTAGTTACCTGGTATGAGAAACCAGGCAAAAGCTGCTCAGAGGGAACTAGCCTATGGGCCACCATAGTGATGCTAGCTCCAGTGTCTCTGTAGGCCTCAGCTTTTCTACCATTGATGTAGGGCTCCTGTCTGTACCTACCCAAAGTGTTGGGACAGGCAGTGAAGTTGGCAAACCCCATGCCACCATCACAGACAAGAGTAGCTGCTGTAGGGGAATTGGCTAAGCTAGGGTCCCCCTGTGTTCCCCAAGAAAACCCAACCAAATTTTTGGGGGCACTCCCACCACCTGGGGGATTACTGCTGACAGTAATAGGTGGTGTGACAGGAGTAGTTGGAGGAACAGTTTTGTTTTTAGCCTTTGGGCAACTGCTGTCAGTTTTCCAATGCCCAGGAGTTTTACACTCATGGCAGTAAGGCTTTTTAACTGTGGTAGAGGAGGGAGCTTGGGACCCACCACCCTGTGTGGAATTTTGGGGCCCTGAGGAAGATTTCTCTTTTGCTTTATCCCCACCCTTCTCTTGAGGCTTGGTGGTATCTTTCTTCTGGTCACCACCCTGATTTTTAGGCCTAATCCTGGTCCTGACCCATTTATCTGCCCTCTTTCCCAATTCTTGGGGAGAAGTCAAATCTGAGTCTACCAGGTGTTGACGGAGAAGCTGGTTCTGACAATTACTAAGGATCTGCTCCCTCATAATCAAGTTGTACAATCCTGTATATTCCTGCACCTTGCTGCCAGTTAACCAACCTTCCAAAGCCTTAGTGGCACAATCCACAAAATCAGACCAGTCCTGTGTCTGTCTTCTGGGTGTCTCTGAACAACAACCTATATTGCTCAGTGGTTAAGCCAAACCCATCTATCAGAGCACTCTTCAGGACTTTGTAATTGTTAGCATCCTCATCACTGACTGTGAGGAGCTTGTCTCTACCTTTGTCAGAAAAGGAGAGCCACAAGATAGCTGCCCACTGACTCTGGGGTACCTGCTGTACTTTGCAGGCCCTCTCCAAAGCAGTCATCCACTTGTGGATGTCATCCCCATTCTGATATGGGGGGACTATCTTGCTTAGGTTTCTATGGTCATAAGACCTATCCCTATCTCTAGGAATGTTGCTGCCACCAGTGGGTTCTGACCCACACAATTTTTGCTCTGTGGCCAGAGCAAGCTTCTCTTTGGCAAGGGCAAGTTCTTCCCTTTCAATCCTCAGTTTAGCTTCCTTCATTCTGGCCTCATGCTCTCTCCTCTGGGGGGGGGGGGGGGGAAGTCATCCCCCTGTGGGATGAAGCATTGGAGCTTCTTGAGTGATAGGAGTGGAGAGAGTCCCCTGAGGGAGATCTACCCCTCCTATCTCTCTTTTTAAGATTACTTGAAGCTCCCATGCAAGCTTAACTTAGCCTGACTAAGTCTTCTGACTGGGGTCTTGCTACCTCCCTCTTCTTCTGAAGTTTCTTCTGCCTCATCTGTATCAGTTAAGTCAGGGGTCTCTTCTGTGGAGGGGAGGCCCTTATCTACAGCTATGGCACCATACTTGGCAGCTCTTTCAGCATCATAGGCCTCCAGAAGCTCCACTAGCTGTCTAAGGGTAGGGTTGGAACCCTGTTTTAATCTCCTGTAGGTACACGGTTGTCTCATCTCCTGGAAAGTAAATGCATCATATCTAGAGGGAATCTGTGTAGGATTCTCCTCTCCTGAGGGAGTATCAGTGTGATCTCCATTCAGTGTGGTGGGGGTTCCCTTTGAGAGAGTGGGGATAGACATTGTAGGACCAATGGACCCCCAAACAGCATCTGGGCACAGATTCATACTGGTGATAGTGGACCATGCCACCAGGCATCCAGAAGCTATACCTCCAAGGACCACAACAGGTCCTGTTGTGGCAAGGGCCCTACTTGGAATATTCTCCAGAGTGGGCTTTCCAAAGGAGGTTATTTCTGACAGAGGTGCCAACTTCATGTCAGGATATTTGACTGCAATGTGGAAGGAGTGTGGTGTGAACTACAAGTTCACCACACCCTATCACCCACATTGCAATGGGCTTGTGGAGAGATTCAACAAGACCCTAAAAGGGATGATAAAAGGTTTATCAGACAAGCTTAGGTGAAGATGGGACATCCTTTTACCCTGCCTTCTGTTTGCTTACAGAGAGGTCCCACAAAAGGGGGTTGGCTACAGCCCTTTTGAGCTTTTGTTTGGGCATCATGTAAGGGGACCCCTGTGTTTAGTAAGGGAATGATGGGAGAGACCTCTCAGACAACCCAAACTGGACATAGTGGATTATGTACTTGGCCTCCGCTCCAGGATGGCAGAGTATATGAAGAAGGCTTCTAAAAACCTTGAGGCAAGCCAAGAACTTCAAAAAGCTTGGCATGACCAAAATGCTGTGCTGACTGTTTACCAGCCAGGGCAGAAAGTGTGGGTGTTGGAGCCAGTGGCCCCAGCAGCACTCCAAGACAAATGGTCTGGACCCCACACTATTGTTGAGAAAAAGGGAGAAGTCACCTACTTGGTGGACCTTGGGACTCCAAGAAGCCCCCACAGGGTGCTTCATGTCAACAGATTGAAGGCATATGTTGACAGGGCAGACATGGGCTTACTCATGGCTACAGATGAGGGGCAGGAGGAAGAGCGTGACCCTCTCCCAGACCTGTTGACTCAGAACCCTGATGATGGCTCAGTTGATGGTGTGGTCTTTTCTGACAGCCTCACTGATCATCAGCAACAGGACTGCAGACAAGTTCTGCAATCCTACGGACATATGTTCTCTCTGACCCCAAGTCAGACAAACTGGTGCACCCATGAGGTGGACACTAGTGACAGTCTGCCTGTGAAGAGTAAAATCTACAGGCAACCTGACCATGTCAGGGACTGCATAAAAGTTGGGTACAAAAGATGTTGGAGCTGGGAGTCATTGAACCTTCAGAGAGCCCTTGGGCTAGTCCTGTAGTTATTGTGCCAAAACCTCACACCCAAGATGGTAAGAGAGAGATGAGGTTTTGCGTGGATTACAGAGGTCTCAATGCTGTCACTACGACAGATGCCCACCCAATACCTAGGGCAGATGAGCTCATTGACAGATTGGCAGCTGTCAAGTTTTTGAGCACATTTGACCTGACAGTAGGCTACTGGCAAATCAGACTAGCTGAGGATGCAAAGGCCAAAACTGCTTTCTCGACCCCAGGAGGACATTATCAATTTGTGGTAATGCCCTTTGGTTTGAAGAATGCACCTGCCACTTTCCAAAGGTTGGTGAATCAAGTCCTTACAGGCCTGGATGACTACTGTGCAGCTTATCTTGATGATATTGCTGTCTTTAGCTCCACCTGGGAGGATAACCTGGTCCACCTGAGGAATGTTTTAGAGGCCCTGCAAAAGGCAGGCCTCACTATCAAGGCCACTAAGTGCCAGATAGGGCAGAGCAAGGTAGTATACCTAGGCCACCTAGTCGGTGGGGGTCAGGTTCAACCACTGGAGAGCAAGATCCAGACCATGAAGAACTGGACTCCTTCAACTACCCAGACTCAGGTCAGAGCTTTCTTGGGCCTGACTGGGTACTACAGAAAGTTTGTTAAGAACTATGAGCCCATTGTGACACCACTTAATGACTTGACCTCTAAGAAGATGCCAAAGAAAGTTCAGTGGACAGTGAGCTGTCAAAAAGCATTTGATGACCTGAAGCAGGCCATGTGCAGTGCACCTATTCTGAAAAGTCCAGACTACTCCAAAGAGTTCATAGTCCAGACAGATGCTTCCGAGTTGGGTGTGGGAGCTGTTCTTTCACAACTGAATGTAGATGGTCAAGACCAGCCCATTGCTTTTATTAGTAGAAGGCTGACCCCTAGAGAGAAACGTTGGTCAGCTATTGAGAGGGAGGCCTTTGCTGTGGTTTGGGCCCTGAAGAAACTGAGGCCATACTTGTTTGGCACTCACTTCAAGATTCAGACAGACCATAAGCCCCTCTTGTGGCTAAATCGGATGAAGGGTGAAAATCCCAAACTTCTTAAGTGGTCCATTTCCCTACAGGGGATGGACTTCACAGTGGAACATAGACCTGGGACTGACCATGCCAATGCAGATGGACTCTCCAGATATTTCCACTTAGAATATGAAGACTCAACTGGTCAAGGTTAGTTTAATGTCCCTAAGTTTGGGGGCGGGGGGGGGGGTTGTGTAGGAGAGTAGGGTCTGCTTTCTATGTTTGTGAGAAGTTGGCCTGATGTATGATGTCACTAGTTCTAGTGTACACCCTATATCAGTCCAAACAACCCTTATGGTGATTGGTTGTAAAGTCAACCTTATAGACCAGCTATCCTAGTGGTAGCATGGACAAGAGCAGTCTTAGGCTAAACTCTGAATGGCATGTGAAGCCAGCTGTGATACCATATATAATCCCTTGAATACCAAATGAAAGGACACCACAACAGATATATATATAAAATAAAGTGTATTTATTCTAGTCAAACCCTCAGCACTCTTTATGAGATTCGAGGTAAGCACAACAGTCTTATTCAAGCATACATTAAGTCACACAGGTAAGTAATACAGTTAGGCCCTAGGGGCCACACAAACCATATACTAAAGAAGTGGTATGAGGACCACTGTCACGGAGATAGGATAGGCCTAGGCCTAGGGAATCGCTGGGGCTACACTACACTAGCAACAGTTAGGAAGTGGGAGGCCCACGGGATTCAGGTGCAGAGTGGAAACACTCACGCGCAATGCGTATAAGTCGATAGAATTACTAGCAGTTAGAAATTAACAGTTTAAGGACACTTCTGAAGCAGCTAGAGAGTCGAGACTCGGAAACTAGACCCTAGTATAGTCACTACCCTTGTGAGCACCGAAGTACCCAAGTTACCTAGCCCACAGGCCGCGGGTGCATAGGTGTGAACTTGCGTCGGGTTTCGTCATGGGCTTCTATGGATGCCTGAAGGAAAGTTGCTGACAGGCAGTCAGTGAAGAGTGTCCGGTGGATCCCAAGGCTGGGATCAAGAAGAGAGGATACCTGCAAGCAGAAGGGACAGAGTCAAGGTCACTAGACAGTGACCACGTGGAACCAGGCGATGTCATGAAGATTGCAGGTGAAGGGTGAAGCTTGTCGCTGCAGCCACGGGTACCAGGAGACGTCGAGGACGACCAGGACCAGGAGGCGAGCTGTCCCACGAAGGCTCTTTGCTGTCGGCGGCGGCGAAGTCGAACTAGGACTCACCAAGCCTTGGCAAGCGCAACCCACGAAGAACGGAGGACTTGCTTCTGGTGCAGACCAGGAAGGTCTGGGGTGCTTCTCTTTTGCAAAGAAGCGGGAGCCAGTCTGGAGGAGCCAAACCAGCGGTGAAGATTTCAAGGTGTGTCGTCACAAAGGCCGCTAGCCAACGGGCAAGCAACCGGACAGACGCAGCAAGCAGGAAAATGCAGAAGAGCCCCACGCAGGACTCGTGGAGTGTGGGGGGCTGATCTTTGGTGCAGATGGTGCTTGGGGTTGGGGCCTCTCAATCCCCGGTGCACAACTTCGAGGGTTCCTCAGAAGCTGCGCTGGAAGGTACTCGCCACTTTTCCCAGGTAGCCGGTCCCACGTCTCTCGTCACCTCCACGGATCTCAGTTCGGCTGTGGATGTGGATCAGGGTCGGAGAAGTCTGGAAGTCAAGGCTCTGGTCAGGCTCTGCAATCGGTCCCTCGTAGAACTTCAGCAAAGCAAAGGGTAAGTCTCTTGATGGTGCCTGTTTGCACAGGGTAGCCACTCCTTGGCCACAAGGGAGATTCTTCAGTCTTCTTCTTTCGTCGAAGGTCCAGAGATTTTGTTCAAGTTGCAGGTTCAGGATAATCTAATCTCCTGGGGCCCAGCTACCACACTTATACTAATCTGGGGGGCTGGGTTGCCTGCTAGGTCACGCCTTATGGGTGGGACCTGGGAGGGGGGTGGTTACACCCCCTTCCCTTTGTCCAGTTTCACGCCAGGACTGGGGCTGGAGTGCCCCAGCACCGGTTTGAACTGCACTATGCATGGGACACCTTGTGTGCCCCAGGCATGTCTCATTCCTTTCAGCCCTCCCTGCCCCAATACACTAAAGTCTGTCTGGGGAGGTGCTAGCACCTCCCCAAGCAGGAAAACTATTGTCCAAGCCTCCCTTGCCGGGATCACTCCCAGCAGCAGGAGGTCAGATTCGTGTCTGTGGCAGCAGCATCCATTTTGTGATGCTGAGGCTTTGGTTAGAGTTAAACAGCAGAGTAGGATTTTAACATGTCTCTCCCTCTAGAAGGGAGGAATAATATCCTCATCACCAGAAATGGTATGGGGGTATTATTCCAAAGTGTTAGACACCTTACACGACATGTTTTGATAAAGCCAAACCATAGTTACCATAACCGTTTAAGATTATAAGGCACTTTAAGAGTATATGGTAGGCTATATCATAGAACAGCTATAAGGACATGGTTCCGAAAGCTGCAGACAGGCTCAGCTCATGCTAGAGCACCATCTCACCAGTTACCAAGCACTCTGCCTCCAGGATTGTTAAGGCCTGCCATAGGAGTGGCTGATAGGTACACATGTGTCTATTTTAAGGGTAGATATAGGTATACTATATCTAAGCAAGGGGTGATTACACGACCTTGCCCCAGCTGAGTGATCAGCCAGTTGAGTCTGATTGGAAGGCCAGACCAGGGGTGGCATAATACATGCTGCAGCCCCTGGGAGGCCTAGGGTACACCTATGCCCTGGGTACCTAAGGTACACTGTACAGGGTCCAATAAGGTGATCCTTACCAATTAGGAATGTACCTAGGGTACATGGAGTCCATTTTAAAGAGAGAGCAGACAGCCTGAGACCCTGAATGGCAGGATCTCAGGCCAACTAAGTCGAAAAACCAGCTAGACACTAGGCAAAAAGTTGGGGGTAACTATAGTCAGATATCCACCTTCCTACACAAACCCCACCCCCCCCAAACAAAAGGAGATAAGGCTGGCCTTGACAAGGTAAGCCTCTATTGCCTAAGTGGCCATATAACGAAGAACCAGCACTGGCATGGTTACCCCCTGTCTCATGGTCCACTAAGCAATCCCTCACCCTAAAGGTATCATAGGGTCTCCACCATAGGGAATCTCTACCTTTGGTATGTCTTTGCAAAGTAAAAGGCTGGTGTTGAGATGGAGTACTGAAGTGAGTGTCCTCAAAGTGAGGCCTCAGCTTCCTCCAATCATCCTCCACCATGGATGCCTTTCTTTCTTTCACTGAGTTGCACTGTGCTCTCAGGGTCAGCCTCTGGCTACCTAAAGCTGGAGGCTGGGTCCCTTTTGTGGGCTTACTGGAGGGACAGGTCAGGTTTGGGGCCCAAAGGTCCCATGTTTGCCTGTGCCCAACAGAATCCCTCTGGGGGAGGTCCCTAACTACCTGTAAAGGAGATCCCTCAGGAATGTTTTTAACCATCACCTGGCTAGGGCTACTAGCCAGGCAATCCTCATTCTTTTGATGGGGGGGTTCTTGTGGACAGGGGCCCTCTTGGGGTCCACTGGCCTCCCTGACCTCTGCAGCCCTGGGCTGCCAGAGGCAGGGTAGAGAGAGGCAGGCTACCTGCACCAGACTGGGTCCCACCTTGGAAGGGGCCACTGACATCAGAGGCTCTGCCAGGCCAGGCCTGGCTACCTCTGGGGCAGTTCCTTCACAAGGGGTGAGGTCAGATCCCTGAGGAGGCTGACCTTTTCCTAATGTCTGGGGAGAGGGAGACTTTTCTTCCTCCCACTACTCTCTGTTTGTGTGGAGTGATCCATAGTTTCAGGCTTCACTACACCTATGTCAGTCTGAGTATGGGCTGAGACCATTACAGCCTTGCCAAACTTTTCAGGGAGGCACTCAGTTTGGGTTTGAGCTGTGACTGTCACAGCTCTGCCAATCTCTACAGGGAAGTCTGTCTTTGCCTGGGCTGTGGCTACCACTGCCCTTCCAACCTTTTCAGGGAGGAAATCTACTGGGACAGGGGTTGTGGCTGGCACAACCCCACTACCCTTTTGTGAAAGGCCTACTATTTTAGAATGGGTGTCTTGTTCAACTCCAGCCCAAGCTGAGAGTTCTAAGTCATTCCCCAGTAAGAAGTCCACAGGCAAGGTTGGAGACACTGCCACCCTTTTAGGGCCAGTGACACCTCCCCAGCTGAGACATACCACTGCCATGGGATGACTGTTCTGTTTGCCATCAATGGTAGTTACCTGGTATGAGAAACCAGGCAAAAGCTGCTCAGAGGGAACTAGCCTATGGGCCACCATAGTGATGCTAGCTCCAGTGTCTCTGTAGGCCTCAGCTTTTCTACCATTGATGTAGGGCTCCTGTCTGTACCTACCCAAAGTGTTGGGACAGGCAGTGAAGTTGGCAAACCCCATGCCACCATCACAGACAAGAGTAGCTGCTGTAGGGGAATTGGCTAAGCCAGGGTCCCCCTGTGTTCCCCAAGAAAACCCAACCAAATTTTTGGGGGCACTCCCACCACCTGGGGGATTACTGCTGACAGTAATAGGTGGTGTGACAGGAGTAGTTGGAGGAACAGTTTTGTTTTTAGCCTTTGGGCAACTGCTGTCAGTTTTCCAATGCCCAGGAGTTTTACACTCATGGCAGTAAGGCTTTTTAACTGTGGTAGAGGAGGGAGCTTGGGACCCACCACCCTGTGTGGAATTTTGGGGCCCTGAGGAAGATTTCTCTTTTGCTTTATCCCCACCCTTCTCTTGAGGCTTGGTGGTATCTTTCTTCTGGTCACCACCCTGATTTTTAGGCCTAATCCTGGTCCTGACCCATTTATCTGCCCTCTTTCCCAATTCTTGGGGAGAAGTCAAATCTGAGTCTACCAGGTGTTGACGGAGAAGCTGGTTCTGACAATTACTAAGGATCTGCTCCCTCATAATCAAGTTGTACAATCCTGTATATTCCTGCACCTTGCTGCCAGTTAACCAACCTTCCAAAGCCTTAGTGGCACAATCCACAAAATCAGACCAGTCCTGTGTCTGTGTCTTCTGGGTGTCTCTGAACAACAACCTATATTGCTCAGTGGTTAAGCCAAACCCATCTATCAGAGCACTCTTCAGGACTTTGTAATTGTTAGCATCCGCATCACTGACTGTGAGGAGCTTGTCTCTACCTTTGTCAGAAAAGGAGAGCCACAAGATAGCTGCCCACTGACTCTGGGGTACCTGCTGTACTTTGCAGGCCCTCTCCAAAGCAGTCATCCACTTGTGGATGTCATCCCCATTCTGATATGGGGGGACTATCTTGCTTAGGTTTCTATGGTCATAAGACCTATCCCTATCTCTAGGAATGTTGCTGCCACCAGTGGGTTCTGACCCACACAATTTTTGCTCTGTGGCCAGAGCAAGCTTCTCTTTGGCAAGGGCAAGTTCTTCCCTTTCAATCCTCAGTTTAGCTTCCTTCATTCTGGCCTCATGCTCTCTCCTCGGGGGGGGGGGGGGGGGGGGGGGGAAGTCATCCCCCTGTGGGATGAAGCATTGGAGCTTCTTGAGTGATAGGAGTGGAGAGAGTCCCCTGAGGGAGATCTACCCCTCCTATCTCTCTTTTTAAGATTACTTGAAGCTCCCATGCAAGCTTAACTTAGCCTGACTAAGTCTTCTGACTGGGGTCTTGCTACCTCCCTCTTCTTCTGAAGTTTCTTCTGCCTCATCTGTATCAGTTAAGTCAGGGGTCTCTTCTGTGGAGGGGAGGCCCTTATCTACAGCTATGGCACCATACTTGGCAGCTCTTTCAGCATCATAGGCCTCCAGAAGCTCCACTAGCTGTCTAAGGGTAGGGTTGGAACCCTGTTTTAATCTCCTGTAGGTAAACGGTTGTCTCATCTCCTGGAAAGTAAATGCATCATATCTAGAGGGAATCTGTGTAGGATTCTCCTCTCCTGAGGGAGTATCAGTGTGATCTCCATTCAGGGACATGATTCTAGTGAGGGTGTGGTGTGTGCACCTACCTACACTATTTGTATCTACTAAACCTCTCTAGTAGTTGTAGTCAGGGTGTGCTAGGCCCTTCAACCTACAACAACTAAGTCCAGTAGGACTTAAGTATTATAATCTATGTTATATGTACCTAAACAATATCTGTGTGATCTTTCAATTTAGTATCTCAAGATTACAATGGTATTACAACAGCAAGCTCAGATCCCAACCGCTGCTCACCAATGTGAGAAGTTGGCCTGATGAATGATGTCACTAGTTCTAGTGTACACCCTATATCAGTCCAAACAACCCTTATGGTGATTGGTTGTAAAGTCAACCTTATAGACCAGCTATCCTAGTGGTAGCATGGACAAGAGCAGTCTTAGGCTAAACTCTGAATGGCATGTGAAGCCAGCTGTGATACCATATATAATCCCTTGAATACCAAATGAAAGGGCACCACAACAGATATATATATATAAAATAAAGTGTATTTATTCTAGTCAAACCCTCAGCACTCTTTATGAGATTCGAGGTAAGTACAACACAGTCCTATTCAAGCATACATTAAGTCACACAGGTAAGTAATACAGTTAGGCCCTAGGGGCCACCCAAACCATATATTAAAGAAGTGGTAGGAGGACCACTGTCACGGAGATAGGATAGGCCTAGGCCTAGGGAATCGCTGGGGCTACACTACACTAGCAACAGTTAGGAAGTGGGAGGCCCACGGGATTCAGGTGCAGAGTGGAAACACTCACGCGCAATGCGTATAAGTCGATAGAATTACTAGCAGTTAGAAATTAACAGTTTAAGGACACTTGTGAAGCAGCTAGAGAGTCGAGACTCGGAAACTAGACCCTAGGATAGTCACTACCCTTGTGAGCACCGAAGTAACCAAGTTACCTAGCCCACAGGCCGCGGGTGCATAGGTGTGAACTTGCGTCGGGTTTCGTCGCGGGCTTCTATGGATGCCTGAAGGAAAGTTGCTGACAGGCAGTCAGTGAAGAGTGTCCGGTGGATCCCAAGGCTGGGATCAAGAAGAGAGGATACCTGCAAGCAGAAGGGACAGAGTCAAGGTCACTAGACTGTGACCACGTGGAACCAGGAAGGAACCAGGCGATGTCATGAAGATTGCAGGTGAAGGGTGAAGCTTGTCGCTGCAGCCACGGGTACCAGGAGACGTCGAGGACGACCAGGACCAGGAGGCGAACTGTCCCACGAAGGCTCTTTGCTGTCGGCGGCGGCGAAGTCGAACTAGGACTCACCAAGCCTTGGCAAGCGGAACCCACGAAGAACGGAGGACTTGCTTCTGGTGCAGACCAGGAAGGTCTGGGGTGCTTCTCTTTTGCAAAGAAGCGGGAGCCAGTCTGGAGGAGCCAAACCAGCGGTGAAGATTTCAAGGTGTGTCGTCACAAAGGCCGCTAGCCAACGTGCAAGCAACCGGACAGACGCGGCAAGCAGGAAAATGCAGAAGGGCCCCATGCAGGACTCGTGGAGTGTGGGGGGGCTGATCTTCGGTGCAGATGGTGCTTGGGGTTGGGGCTTCTCAATCCCCGGTGCACAACTTCGAGGGTTCCTCAGAAGCTGCGCTGGAAGATACTCGCCACTTTTCCCAGGTAGCCGGTCCCACGTCTCTCGTCGCCTCCACGGATCTCAGTTCGGCTGTGGATGTGGATCAGGGTCGGAGAAGTCTGGAAGTCAAGGCTCTGCAGTCGGTCCCTCGTAGAACTTCAGCAAAGCAAAGGGTAAGTCTCTTGATGGTGCCTGTTTGCACAGGGTAGCCACTCCTTGGCCACAAGGGAGATTCTTCAGTCTTCTTCTTTCGTCGAATGTCGAAGGACCAGAGTTTCTGTTCAAGTTGCAGCTTCAGGATAATCTAATCTCCTGGGGCCCAGCTACCACACTTATACTAATCTGGGGGGCTGGGTTGCCTGCTAGGTCACGCCTTATGGGTGGGACCTGGGAGGGAGGTGGTTACACCCCCTTCCCTTTGTCCAGTTTCGCGCCAGGACTGGGGCTGAAGTGCCCCAGCACCGGTTTGAACTGGACTATGCATGGGACACCTTGTGTGCCCCAGGCATGTCTCATTCCTTTCAGCCCTCCCTGCCCCAATACACTAAAGTCTGTCTGGGGAGGTGCTAGCACCTCCCCAAGCAAGAAACCTATTGTCCAAGCCTCCCTTGCCGGGATCACTCCCAGCAGCAGGAGGTCAGACTCGTGTCTGTGGCAGCAGCATCCACTTTGTGATGCTGAGGCTTTGGTTAGAGTTAAACAGCAGAGTAGGATTTTAACATGTCTCTCCCTCTAGAAGGGAGGAATAATATCCCCATCACCAGAAATGGTATGGGGTTATTATTCCAAAGTGTTAGACACCTTACACGACATGTTTTGATAAAGCCAAACCATAGTTACCATAACCGTTTAAGATTATAAGGCACTTTAAGAGTATATGGTAGGCTATATCATGGAACAGCTATAAGGACATGGTTCCAAAAGCTGCAGACAGGCTCAGCTCATGCTAGAGCACCATCTCACCTGTTACCAAGCACTCTGCCTCCAGGATTGTTAAGGCCTGCCATAGGAGTGGCTGATAGGTACACATGTGTCTATTTTAAGGGTAGATATAGGTATACTATATCTAAGCAAGGGGTGATTACACGACCTTGCCCCAGCTGAGTGATCAGCCAGTTGTGTCTGATTGGAAGGCCAGACCAGGGGTGGCATAATACATGCTGCAGCCCCTGGGAGGCCCAGGGTACACCTATGCCCTGGGTACCTAGGGTACACTGTACAGGGTCCAATAAGGTGATCCTTACCAATTGGGAATGTACCTAGGGTACATGGAGTCCATTTTAAAGAGAGAGCAGACAGCCTGAGACCCTGAATGGCAGGATCTCAGGCCAACTAAGTCGAAAAACCAGCTAGACACTAGGCAAAAAGTTGGGGGTAACCATAGTCAGATAGCCACCTTCCTACAATGTTCACCCCCACTTTTTGCTTTTGCTTCACTGGTTTTCGACTTAGATGTGGCTGTGGGCCTGCCAATCAGACCCACAGCCCAGCTGTTCTCTCTCTAAATTTATGGTATGTACTTTAGGTGCATAATCCAGTTGGTTAGGATCACCTTATTGGCCCCTGTACAGTGTACCTTAGGTACCCAGGGCATAGGTGTACCCTAGGCCTACCAGGGGCTGCAGCATGTATTGTGCCCCTGGCCTGGCCTTCCATTATGACACAACTGGCTGATCACTCAGCTGGGGCAAGGTCGTGTAATCACTCCTTGCTTAGGTGTAGTATTCCTATACCTACCTTATATATAGACACATGTGTACCTATCAGCCACTCCTATGGCAGGCCTTAACAATCCTGGAGGAAGAGTGCTTGGTAACATGTGAGATGGTGCTCTAGCATGAGCTGAACCATGTCCTTATAGCTGTTCTATGATATAGCCTACCATATACTCTTAAAGTGCCTTATAATCTTAGACGGTTATGGTAACTATGGTTTGGCTTTATCAAAACATGTCGTGTAAGGTGTCTAACACTTTGGAATAATACCCCCATACCATTTCTGGCCATGAGGATATTATTCCTCCCTTCTAGAGGGGGAAGACATGTTGTAACCTACTTACCCGGTTAAAGTTAACCAGAGCCCCAGCATCACAAAATGGATGCTGCTGCCACAACACAAGTCTGACCTCCTGCTGCTGGGAGTCCTTCCAGCAAGGGAGGCTTGGACAATAGGTTTCCTGCCTTGGGAGGTGCGAGCACCACCCCAGACAGGAGTTAGTGTATTGGGGCAGGGAGGGATGAAAGAAACTAGACACTGCCTGGGGCACACAAGGTGTCCCATGCATAGTCCAGTTCAAACCGGCGCTGGGGCACTCCAGCCCCACCTCTGTCGCGAAACTGGAAAAAGGAAAGGGCGTGTAACCACTCCCCTTCCTGGTCCCACCCATAGGAGGGACCTTGCCGGTAGCCCAGCCCACTAGCCCAGTATATCAGTAGGTAGCTGAGCCCTGCTAAATTAGATTAACCTGAATCTGCAACTTGTACAGAAACTCTGGACCTTCGACATTCGACCTCAGGAAGAAGACTGAAGAAATCTCCCTTGTGGCCAAGGAGTGACCACCCTGGGAAACCAGGCACCATCCAGCGACCGCTGCTTGCTTTGCGACTGATCCTACGAGGGACGACTGCAGAGACTGACCAGCGCCGAGACTTCCAGACACCTCTGACCCAGATCCACATCTACAGCGAAGCTGAGACCCGTGGAGGCGACGAGGGACGTGGGACCGGCGACCTGGGAAAAGTGGCTAGTACCTGACTAGCGCGACTTCCGAGGCTCCCTCGAGGCTGTGCTTGGGGAATTGAGAAGCCCCCATCCCGAGCACCATCTGCAAAGAAGACCAGCTCCCCACACTTCACGTGTTCTGCGTGGGGCCCTTCTGCACCTGAGTTGCTCGACGTGTTGTCCGGTTGCTGGCCCGTTGGCTAGTGACCTCTGCGACGACGAACCTTTGTTTTCATCTTGCTGGTCCAGCTCCTCCAGACTGGCACCCGCTCCTCTGTGAAAGAGAAGCACCCCAGACCTTCCTGGTCTGCACCAGAAGCAAGTCCTCCATCCTGCGTGGGTTCCGCTTGCCAAGGCTTGTTGGGTCCTGACTCGACTTCGACGCCGCCGACAGCAAGAGCCTTCGTGGGACAGCTCACCTCCTGGTCCTGGTCGTCCTCGACGCCTCCTGGTACCCGTGACTGCTGCGACAAGCTTCACCTCTTCACCTGCATCTTCACGACACCGCCTGGTTCCTTCCTGGTTCCACGTGGTCACTGGCTAATGACCTTGACTCTGTCCCTTCTGCTTGCAGGTACCCTTCCTTCTTGATCCCGGCCTTGGAATCCACCGGACACTCTTCACTGACTGCCTGTCAGCAACTTTCCTTCAGGCATCCGCCAAACCAGCGGTGAAGATTTAGAGGTGTGTCGTCGCAAAGGCCGCTAGCCAACTGGCAAGCAACCGGACAGACGCAGCAAGCAGGAAAATGCAGAAGGGCCCCACGCAGGGCTCGTGGAGTGTGGAGGGCTGATCTTCGGTGCAGATGGTGGTTGGGGTTTCTCAATCCCCGGTGCACAATTTCGAGGGTACCTCAGAAGCTGCGCTGGAAGATACTCGCCACTTTTCCCAGGTAGCCGGTCCCACGTCTCTCGGCGCCTTCACGGATCTCAGCTCAGCTGTGGATGTGGATCAAGGTCGGAGAAGTCTGGAAGTCCAGGCTCTGCAGTCGGTCCCTCGTAGAACTGCAGCAAAGCAAAGAGTAAGTCTCTTGATGGTGCCTGTTTGCACAGGGTAGCCACTCCTTGGCCACAAGGGAGATTCTTCAGTCTTCTTCTTTCGTCGAATGTCGAAGGTCCAGAGTTTCTGTTCAAGTTGCAGGTTCAGGATAATTTAATCTTCTGGGGCCCAGCTACCACTCTTATACTAATCTGGGGGGCTGGGTTGCCTGCTAGGTCACGCCTTATGGGTGGGACCTGGGAGGGGGGTGGTTACACTCCCTTCCCTTTGTCCAGTTTCGTGCCAGGACTGGGGCTGGTGTGCCCCAGCACCGGTTTGAACTGGACTATGCATGGGACACCTTGTGTGCCCCAGGCAGTGTCTCGTTTCATTCATCCCTCCCTGCCCCAATACACTAAGGCCTGTCTGGGGTGGTGCTCACACCTCCCAAGGCAGGAAACCTATTGTCCAAGCCTCCAGTGCCGGGATCGCTCCCAGCAGCAGGAGGTCAGACTTGTGTCGTGGCAGCAGCATCCATTTTGTGATGCTGGGGCTCTGGTTAACTTTAACCGGGTAAGTAGGTTTCAACATGTCTTCTCCCTCTAGAAGGGAGGGATAATATCCTCATCCCCAGAAATGGGATGGGGGTATTATTCCAAAGTGTTAGACACCTTACACAACATGTTTTGATACAGCCAAACCATAGTTACCATAACCGTTTAAGATAAGGCACTTTAAGAGTATATGGTAGGCTATATCATAGAACAGCTATAAGGACATGGTTCCGAAAGCTGCAGACAGGCTCAGCTAACTTCCAGGCAATTGCGATGGTCATTGTTTTTTGCGGATTTTAATTTTGTGATCACTTTTCGACCAGGAGCGAGTAATGCTAAAGCTGATGCACTCTCCAGAATCAACTCCAACTCCCAAGAAAAGACCCAGGAGTTCCAATTTATCATTCCTGAGGAGAAAATTATATCCGCCACAAATCCTCCAGGCTTTTCAACTGAGATTAAGAAGACAATGACTATGGAAGAAATGAATCAATGGGTTTTAGAGGAGGAAGGTAGAGAACTGAAGAATGATTTACCATACCATAAAAATCGCCTTTATCTTCCTACGAAGGCTCTCCAAGAAAAGGCCCTGAAGTCCTGCCATGACAATCTATTAGCAGGTCATAAAGGAATCTGCAAAACAGTTGAATTAGTGGAAAGAAATTTTTGGTGGCCAGGGATGAGACCACAGATAAGACAGTTTGTGTCCACTTGTGAACGATGCTTAAAGGGGAAATCAGACCGTAGGGCCCCACAAGGACTGTTAATGCCTTTGCCCACTCCACCGCATCCTTGGCATACAGTTTCTATGGATCTTATTGTAGATCTCCCTTTAAGTCAAGGATACAATACCATCCTTGTAATGGTAGATACCTTTTCTAAGATGGCTCATTTTGTTCCTCTTAAGGAAATTCCCAATGCACCAAGATTGGCTCAGCTGTTCTCCCAACATGTTGTGAGGTTGCATGGAATTCCAAAAGTTTTGGTTTCAGAACGAGGCTCACAATTTGTTTCCAATTTTTGGAAGGCTTTCACCAAGAGGTTAGGAATTGATGCTCGCTATTCCACCAGTTTCCACCCTGAAACAGATGGTCAGACAGAAAGGGTAAACCAAGACCTAGAACAGTACCTTAGGCTTAATTTATTAGATCAAAAAGCTGAATGGTCAGAATTAGTGTGGGCAGCAGAGTTCGCCTATAACAATGCCAAGCATTCTTCCACAGGGAGTTCTCCTTTCTATTTAAATTATGGTAGACATCCTAGTTTAATATTAGAAAAGGAGGAAAGTCCAGTCCCTGCAGTTGAGGAATACATAAAAGGGGTTCAAGACTCTTTAGTTAAAGTGAAAGAAAATTTAACTAAGGCAAAAGCTTCCTACAAGGTTCAGGCAGATAAGAAAAGGAGAATAAGTCCAGTTTTTTGCCCAGGAGATAGAGTGTGGCTATCCACTAAGAACCTCAGATTAAAGGAAAATCAAAAGTTTCAGCCCCGCTTTATTGGGCCTTTCCAAGTAGACAAGATGTTAAATCCAGTGACAGTCAGAATCCATTTGCCTTCCTATCTCAAGGTCCATCCAACATTCCATGTTTCCTTGCTCAAAAAGAGTCCACCTAAATTGAGAATTCAGGCACATCCCAAACCAGTTTTGATTAATGAGGTAGAAGAGTTTGAGGTACATAAAATTTTAGACTATGTATAGGAAGGGAAAACTGTGTTATCTGATTGACTGGAAGAACTTGGTCCTGCGGAGAGATCATGGGAGCCCCACACCAACGTTCACGGTCCAAGGCTTATTCGAGAATTTCATAAAGCCAATCCAGCAAAGCCTAGATTGAGGGAGCGCTTTTTGGTGGGAAGTACTGTCAGGAACGCTCTCGATGGTGCACAATATTACGGTGGCAGGAAAAGACTTGTCTCCGTAAAAATACCTGCAGTCAAGTACCCGCGCTGGAGAAGGATTAGTACCGGCTGGAAGTCCTTCCTGCGCGCGGTGATGTGCAACTTGAAACACTCCTTTGCTGGGAATAGAGACTCGACCGTGCCCACTTCCTGTGGAGGTGCGCGGTCTAGTTGCATTCCCTCGAGACACTTCAGAATGGCTAATGCGCATGCGCGAAGATCGCGCGGCGCACTTCAACGTTAGTGAAACTTCTGACAGGAGCGTTTCTCTCAGCGCTTCGTGTCTTGTCAGAGAATTCCCTCAGAGAGTATTATTGACAGCTTAAGGACTTCAGTAGAGAAGTTGTAGATGCCATGTTGTAGTTTCCAAACGCATTAGCGTTTATTCTTTTCTGCAATTTATTACCAGAAGACAACTGCAGAATTCGAGAATTGTCGCAGAATCACAGAGTGAAAGTAAGGAGAAGAGCTGTGGAGAGAATTGGCAAGGGGAGGGTGCTTCTGTGAAGAGAAGCCCCCCCGAATTTCAAGTAAGAGTGTTCAAGTGAATTTGCAAGTCCTCATATTCAGACAAGATGAAACAGTCTAGTGAGGAGGCAATGCCATGAAGAGAAAAAGACTCTCTAGGAAGCAAGAAATTAAACAGAGAGAATTATAGAACTGCAAAGGACCAAAGAGACATTTGAAATTCCGGAACTAATTAAGAATTTAACATTGTTTTGGAACTCTATTCTCCTGTTTCTAGTTGGATATACGTCGTCTCTTACATGAGAGACATTATTTGGATTTAAGTGACTTTTAGTCCTTTATGTTTGGTTCTAACAGTCAATCAGATCATTTCACAATACAGACAAGGCAGATAGAGAGAAGCTAGCCTCAGTAGTGACGCAGGTAAATGGGTGTTAGATAGAGAGGGCAAGAGAAGCTACTGAGACCCTTTTTGGCAAGTATACATATATATATATATATCATTGTTTTCTCTTGCAGGTGTCTCCCTTTCCAAGAATAGAAGCAAGGAGAACAACCAGAGTCAAGAGGCAGTCTCTCTTGTTTTGTCTTCCACTTCCCCTTTCCCCCGGGCTGAAGTTTGTGACAGTTGTTCTCACCTGTCATCGGCTTCGGCAGGTTGGAATTGGGACTAGGTCATCTGCCTCCGAGGGAATCGCCCCCCCTAGTGAACAGTTCTGACAGGTACACTGTACAGGGGCCAATAAGGTGATCCTATCCAAATGGGTTATGCACCTAAAGTACATAGTATTAATTTAGAGAGAGAACAGCAGGGATGTGGGTCTGATTAGCAGGCCCACAGCCACATCTAAGTCGAAAACCAGTAAAGCAAAAAGTGGGGGTGAACCTTGATTGTTCGATCGCTTCCGTCCGCCCTGGCGAGAGAAACTACTCGAGGAAGATTGTCTGTATGATGATCGCCCATAAGGCTGTCTATATTGTGATTGATATTGCCTGTTTTGCTGACTTTGATAACCTCCCCTTGATACAAAGCCACGGCCTCCTGCACCACGGAAAGATCCACGTTTATATTGGAGAGCAGCTAGTGATTTAGCTGTATCCGTATCGGTCTTAATCGCTAGGAGGGCCTCATCTATATGTTTCCCAAATAACAACTCTCCATCATAGGCCATATCAATGATTTTTGCTTGAACCTCTGGCCTAAAAGATGTTGCCTTAAGCCATCCTTGGCGCCCAAGTACTGCAGCCCCGGCAAGTTGCCTAAAGTTGGTGTTAGCAATATCCAGAGCACAGTCTATGATCTCTGATGCGGCTTGTTCTCTCTCCAATAGTATCTTCCTTGCCCCCGGTTTACGTTCTTCAGGAATGAGATCTATAAATTCCGACAACTCTGACCACATCTGGTGGTCATAACGACCGAGTATGGCCAAAGAGATTGCTGCTTTAATAGAGATGGCCGCCATAGTAGAGAACTTTTTACCAATGAGATCCAATCTTCGTCCTTCCTTATCCGGCTGCGTTGATATCGGCGTAGCTGGATTTTTGGACCTTTGTTGAGCAGCTTGCGATATAACGGAATCTGGTCGGTGATGACCGATTAGACAAGATGGCGTTTCTGGAGGAGCACGGTATTTTTGGTCAATACGAGGGAGGACCGCTGGAACGGAAGCAGGTGTTTTCATAATTTTTAATCCCTCATTCCATATATAATCAATGATGGGGATCGCTCTGGTGATATTTCTGTGCTCCTCTTTAAAGTCATGGAGGAAACAATCCGTATGTTCCACTGTGACTGGTAATTGAAATCTGGCTGCGGCACATTGCATTAAGTTGTGAAAGCCGCCTATATCCTCAGGAGGAGAATCCGATGGCTCGGGAATGGGTGGAGAAGGCATTGGAAAAATATAGTCATCCCAAGGATCCAGACTTGTGTCCTTATCAGGCACTTCACCCTCTTCGATCTCTTCCTCATCAGAGGAAATGGTATCATGGTGTGATTGCGGCCCAGAACCAGTAGGATGAGGTGGTGAACTTGGTATGTCCGTCTGCGGAAGTGAGTGCGTCTCTTCAGCAGGATGTAAATCAGGAACATGCTGTTGTGGAGGAAATCGTTGGCGGTAATCCGCCAGCATGTCCTGAAGATCCTGTACAAGTGTAGGCGGGAGATGACTCGTTCCTCTACGATCCCAATCCCTTCTGGGATGTCTGTAATATGGTGTAGCAAGGTCTTCCTGGTAAACATGCTCCTGGTAGTCCTCCTCCTCATCTTCATCTTGGCATTTTATATGAAGTTCCGAGGGGTGCCGAGCTATACCGAAAGGACCCTCCTCATCCTCCATCAAAATCATCCTCCTCTGCATAAGTTTCTAGGATATGAGAAGGTAGTAAAGGAGATATGGTGCTGTAATCCTGCTTGTGAAAAGTTTTCAATTGAAAATGTGTGTAAGCGATAGGCGTAGTCTGAAGTTGGTGGAATCGCCTTTAATAAACTTCTCGTCGACGGGCTCTACGTCGTCGACGGAATTGTAGCCGACTGGGGCATCGACGGGATCGTCATAGTCGGTGGGCTTTCCGCCGTCGACGGGATAGTCATCGTCTGCGGGCTTTCCGTCGTCGGCAGGGTCTTCGTTGTCGGCAGGGTCTTCGTCGTCTAACTCTTCACCATCGACGAGCTCGTCGTCTATGGAATCTTGATCAGCGACGGCATCGTCGTCGATGGGACTTTCGTCGTCTAGTTAGACGTCGACGGAGCTTTAGAAACTGAACTTATTGTCGACGAGTCTTTTAAAACAGGCTTTTTAGAGATAGTAGATGTTTTAGAAGACATAATAGGTGAAGAAATAGACGTAGTGGAGACTGTAGCCGTCGACAGAGGAGCAGCAGAAGTCACAGAGACCGTATGTGAAGAAACCAATGTTAGAGTTTTAACCTGAGTTTTACTCAGTTCTAGAGGCTGAAGACCTTTTGGATACCTCAGAGTGTGAAGATAGCGATGACCCAGAGGATAATACTTGTGACCTCTGCGATTGGTCAGAAGTTTCATGGGAGGCCTTATGATGCTTTCTTCCTTCACTGGAAGAGCTATCAAGCGATCTAGCCCTTTTGCTAGATGTCGAGGCCCTGTCTTCTACCTCAGCCGAGAATGATTTCAGCCATAACAACCTTGCCTCCCTGTCCCTTAAAGTCTTAGCAGGGAAAGTCCAGCAAATTCTACAATCCTTAGCAACATGCTTAGGATGTAGACAGTTCATGTTGGTCGTCCACATGGACCCTCTTCTTATCACAGGGTCTGCAGGGTCTAAACAGAGCTTTCTTGTCAGACATTTCTGAAGAAAAAGTGAAGAAATTGAGTAGGCACTCAGGGAGACTCCCTTCCACACGACGTGCAGTGAAAATCTGAGGAGAACTGGCTCTGCTGAGAGGGTTCTAGAAGGGTGCTGATGTCTGATTGGTTGTTACCAATTCTTTGGTTCTTTTGCATAATGAGGTTGATAGGCTGCTAAGATCTAGGCTTTAGGCCTTTTCTTTGGGCCTACTACTACCACTAACACTTTTTGGCACTACTTTTTTATTTACCGGGGACTCCCGCCTCGGCGAAGGGATTATGATTCAGGCATGTGAATCTATGAAAGATACCCCAATACTGGATAACTACGATACTTTCCCTAGAGAAGCACGCCAGGCCACTAGCTCCAAAGACACTACATCCACAGTAGTCAAAGATGCAACCCTAGAGGAATTTATAATGCTAGAGCCAGATGTAATAAGGAAACTAGCAAACAGAATCAAATCAGGTTCACCTAGGGACCCAGCCCGTCCCGAAATCTTATTACAAGGAGCAAAATGTATTGTACCTTTCATATCAGAACTTATCTCCTGCTCCTTCCATTCGGGAAAAGTTCCCTATGAATGGAAAAAAAACACAAAAAGATGAGGTACTAGATAATCTATGTCCCATCTCGCTCTTACCTTTCTCTGCTAAAATCGCAGAAAAAATAGTTGACACTCAGCTCACAAAACACAGCGATAGTAATGACCTACTACACTGCTCACAATCAGGTTTCCGTGCCGCACATTCCACTGAAACCACCTTGCTCCTGGCCACAGAAACTCTAAGACAACGGGCGGACGAAGTTCACACAGCTGCACTGATCCTGTTGGACCTCAGTGCAGCATTTGATAGTCTTCCATGGCCTCCTCCTACAGAGGTTAGAATCTTGTGGAATCAGGGGTATGGCTCTGAGCTGGATGAAATCCTTCCTGGCGGAAAGGGGTTTCCAGGTTACACAAGACACATTCACTTCCAAGAGATCTCCCCTATTACAAGGAGTTCCCCAGGGGTCAATACTGAGCCCCACATTGTTCAACCTATATATGGGACCCCTTGCTAATATAGTGGAAGGTCACAAAGTGTCCATTGTATCATACGCTGACGATACTCAGCTTATCGTCACACTATCGCAAAACCCAGAACATAATGCACATCAATTTTCAAAATGTATCGAGGAAGTAACAGCATGGATGGCAGACCACTGCTTAAAACGTAATTGTCAGTAAGACCGAAGTGATGGTAATGGGAAGAGCGCCTTCTATCTGGACATCAGCTCGGTTGACGGAAGCACTTGGCCAGCTCCCAACCCCTAAAACCGAAATCAAGAACATTGGAGTATCTCTTGACCCCAACCTGACATATGAAAATCAAATCCGAAAAATAACAGGCAAATGTTTCGGAATGCTGAAAATCCTACGGAAAGTCATTGACCTACTACCGGTTCAAGCCAGAAAAACTAGAATACATGCAGTGGTCACCTCTCAGATGGACTACGGCAATGTTCTATACCTAGGTGTAGCTAAAAAAAGGCTGATGAAGCTGCAATCAGTCCAAAACGCTGCTGCCCGTCTAGTGCTGAATCTACCTAGAAGATCGTCCAACATAAAGGCCCTAGCCAATTTGCATTGGTTGCCTGTGGGCAAGATGATCCTGTTCAAGGCAATGTGCTTCTGCCATCGTATCCTAGCAAATAAAGGCCCAAGTTGTCTACAAGACATGATAACACCCTACACCCCCCATTAGAAGCCTAAGATCCGAAGGAAAGTCATTGGTAATAGTAACCAAAGGAAGGCCAGGCTAGGGGGCTGCTCTTTCAAATACCTGGCAGCAAAACATTGGAATTCACTACCAATGGATTTGAGGAAAGAGCCATGTGAAGCTGCCTTTAGGGAAAGGCTGAAAACTTGGCTTTTTCCAACCTATAAACCAGAATAGACTTTGAAACATGACAGATAGTGCTCACCTACCTATCTCGGGTCATTTGAGATTCTGCTCAGCGCGGGGACACACCGTTTGTGTAACCAGGCGCTCTACAAATGCTGATGATGAGATGCTATTTCAATGACTTATGGTAAGTATAGTGCCTAAAAGCACAGAACGCCACTTGTGGTTATGTGAGACCAGGTGAAAGTCCCAAGTTCAGGCCGACCGCAATGAAGCACGACCACATACAGGGACCAGGGTAGTCCTGGTGAAAAAACTACCTTCTCAAAGTCCAGTGCGAAGAATACAGTTCACAGTGGAGGAGGCCGCAAGGAGCGGAGAGAGTGTTGCAGATGGTGGTCCTTGAAGCACTAAGAGCAGGACGGTCATCGCTGTAGTGAGAAGATCCCGTAGAGTGCTGCAGATGGTCTTTGCGTTAGCAGTCACAGCAGGCTGTCGGATGCTGTAGCGACAGATCTTGTGTGCTGATCGTCACTGGGGATTGCTGTAGCACAAACATTCTGGTTCACTGGAGCTTCATGTTGGCAGTTGGCAAGTTCTTGCCGCGAACAGGCTCAGTCGCGGTCATGAATAGCCCAAAACTTCAGGATGTCTCCTTTTCCTCAAGAAGGAACTCAAATGATGCAACACCAATGGTACAGGACCAGAGAGGCACCTCTTAAAGGATCAGGCACTTACTACAGCAGAGGCTCAGGTAGGTCCAGTTGCAGGTCCACAAAGATCTAGTTAAGCAGGTCAGTTGTATGGAGGCCTCTGGAACTTGTGTCCCTGTCACTCAGAACAGGTCAGTCAGCAGATCTTTGGAGTAATTTCAGCCTGGGTTGAAGGGAGCAGGTCCAGTTTTTCTTCTCAGACAGCAGGGCAGGTCCAGTGCAGAAGATCAACTGGGCAGTCCTCCTTCTGTAGTATCCACAGGCCCAGGAGTATACTGAAGAGTGAGTCTGAGGGTCCTAGTTGGAGTTGGGGGCACAATAGACTAGTGTGAAGTTCTTTGTGGAGAGGTGTGGCTCACTGGTTAGAGGCGGCAGACCCGTAAGCAGAGGACGGCCCGGGACCAGGGTTCGATTCCCGACGCGGCAGGGTCGTGGACCAGGGTCAGCGGGCTCGATAATTCTCGCCTCGGAGCCTACTCCAGTCAGGGACCACACTCGGCAACTCTGGGCATTAGCTTGCCTCATCTTCACAATGGCCCCCCCAGACCGCCGGGGATGCTTGGTCGCACCTTAGAGATACCCATTAGGGACCATCTCTCAGGGTGAGCCAGGACGGGTTCCCCAGCGTTCGAAGCGCGGAGATACTCCTCCGGGAGTCGATTCTAGCGCTATATAAACCCACAATTAAATTAAATTTTGTGAGGGTGCTGTGCCAGTGCCTTTAATGTACCAGTGTGGTAGGTGACCGCTCTGCACCTCCCCCTCCCATTCAAGCCAGGATGGCCCATCCTCCCAACAACCAGACCCTCTATTGTGATACTGACTGGGAGGAATACACAAAGTCCAACAGCCAACTACACTTAGCCATGAGACCCATAAACAGGCCGCAGGTACTTAAAGGTTAGGACAAGCAAATTTTCAGAATTGTAACTTAAAATTTGACTTTACCATCAAAGAGGGTTTTAAATTACAATTAATCAGACATCAAAAATGACCTTTCTACCCGCTCCCAAACAAAAGTTATCACTTAAACGTAATAAGGTATCTCAATGATATACTATGGGAAAGGTTGGCCTCACCATAGTGAAGACAAAAAATAAAAAGAATGTTTTTCACTACTAGGACGTGTAAAACTTCCCAATCTTATGGGGATGGTAGCTTGTCCGGCACTGTATTTCATTTGAATGTACCTAGATTGCTGCTGTTGGAGCACTGTAGCTTATTTACAGTTCACAGCAAATACACGGAACAAGTTGAATTTCCAGCCACTGAAAATTTGATCCCATATTGCACTCTTTAGACATGTTTCCTCTTGCGTAAGTCAGTGTAATCCAGAACACACCTCAACTAAAATACTAAGCATTGTAAATATACACACACACATATATACACACACATAAATATGCCTTCAAAAATCTACTCGCCCACTTGCTATGGAGAGTCAGATTTTATCAGGTCGAGCTATATTTAGGACCTACTCACCCGTTCTGTCGTCTTGACAAAGAACAGGTGTTCTGTTCAGACAAAGTGAAGGACCCATAAAGATGCCTTTAAATCTTGTTTGTATTTTGTCACGTTTGCCAAGTCTTCAAAAACAGAGGTCAGAATTCAGTTTACAATTACTTTTCCTTCTCAGACTGCAGAGTTCAAGGATTTTGTAAAGTGAACTCTCTGACCTGCTGTACGAAGTGTTGAAGGAAAGGCTGTAGGTATTAGGCTTTTCCTAACACACATTTAAATAGCCAAAAGGTCAACTGTACAAACATTTCAAAATATATTTCAGTAATTGTGAAAGTCAATTTGTTTGCACTGCTGTGATAAAAATATTTTAAAAGGATGAAAAACAAATCAGGACACTTGGTAATGTGCAAATTATAGATATGTTTTTCTGAAACCCAATTTTCACAGATTGTTAATACACGATATAGTTTTATCAGTAAAGCTGCAAGGTAGTGGGAAGGTTTTTGGCCATTTCTTGGAAATTTACGGTCTGTAAATGACTGCATGACCACATCATGCTTTAGTAATACATTTATTAAAAGGGAGTGTTTAAACGTGAACGGAGAAACACTCCTGCCCCCACCCTGATGGCAATGCTATTATTAGTTGAGAGTCATTGTCAGGGATCACGTGTACCCTATATGTGGGCTAGATTCTTATTACACATGGAGCACATGCTTAGTCAATTTAATCCAAAAAAAAAGTTTTGTTTTGTACAGCAGAAATGCTGAGCTCACATATTTGAAGGTGCACGCGTGCGAATGAAGAAAAAGGTGACTATAAAATAAAATATTTGCCTATGATCACGCAAGTTGAGACAAGTTTAAAGGTAATAAATAAATATGTCTGCCCTGCACGCACTGTCCCTGTAGACAAGTTCTTTCCCTAGAATCCATTTAAATTATAGATAACACATGCTTACCGTTTACCCTCTGTCTGAAGTCTTAACCACATCACAAATACTTTTAGTTAATGCACGTTGCTTTTTCACTGGTGGAGATGGTAACTTGCCCACCAGTGTATTTTATTTGAGTGTACCTGGATTGCTGCTATCGGAGGACTGTAGCGTACTTCCCCTAGAATCCATTATATAGGCAAGTGTTTCCTTCCAATTTCCACCACAGAACATACTTGCTTGTTCTCCCTGGACAAGGTAAATTTGTAAACATTTCCAACGGGAGAAATGCCGAATTTGTGGATGCTCGCCAACTTTTGCCTGTACATACTACCTAACATGCAACAACTTACCTCAAACCCACATTAGCTTGTGCAGCAATTTGAATGTGCTGACAAAATTTCTACATCAGCAAGTCAACTGTGCAATGGTAAAATTCAACCATCGACAAGCGAATGTACCCGTGCCAAGTTGTTTAAGGTGGACAAGTTGAACATCGCTTGGATCATTACACTGGAAAGTTGGTCTTCACATTTGTTACTTCTGATAAGTAGATGCCGCATCTCGACAGTGGACTCCGCTGTGCACCTGAACGCAAATGTGGTTTCATCACTTCTACTTCACTGGATCTGAACTGAAAGTTGGTTAATGGAAGGAAACAACCTTTCTTCATGTGCAACTAACAGCCCTGTGGTTAAGAAACCAATTTAGGTTAGTGGGTAAAAAAAACCATAATGACAAAAATCAAACGCAACCTCAAAAATTCACAGAAGACAATCGCTCTCGTTTTATGTAACACTGTTTTATAGTGAAGGACACTTTCGAAAGTTATAAATCTATTTAAAGCAAATTGTTACAAAATATATTAAAACACACTAAATGTCTGTATAACACAATTTAATTCTGAATGAACTACACATTTAGCTTTAATATAATTTCTTTAGACATCAATGGTCCCGAGAAACGGAATCATCTTCGGAATGTAAATAAAACGCAGATCCGTGCATATCGTTTCTTTCAGTTTCTCTTTCAACTTCAAAATCCCACAAAATATACTGGCACTTTACTGGAAGGTGGGACCCAGAGGTCAGCCATGCATGTCGCTTTCTATGTCAATCAAGCAGCCTCTGTGTTGGACACAACATCGGAACTCAATGAGTAATGACATTTATACAAAAATTATTTTATTTAAAAAAAAACGCCCTTTGCTGCTCGCATTGGTTCTAAACCATTTCAAAGAAATTTGAAAGGCGCAGACTCTTTTCTAATGCCAGATGTCCCTTAACAATTACGTATGCAAAGCCTAGAACTCCCAAGAGGTGAGCAAAAAATGGGGGCATAAAAAAGGTAGGGCAGCCACAGCTGTCTCGTTTTTGAAGCATGAACTGATCTAGTTTACTTTGACAGCATCCAAGTCATGAAGATCTTATGTATATATTAGTTATATAACTACAGGTGTATGCGAGATTCAGCAATAAATTCCTTAGAATCATACGAGGACTTTGGGTGAATTCAACACGGATTCGGTGGTGCGAGGCCTAATGTCAGAGGGTGCAACGCTTTCAGGTTCGCAGTGGCAGCTATGCCTTGCAGGGATACGGATTGGTAAGTAATGGAACTTTTAAAATGTCACCAGCTACTCTTCCACTGGGACTTTCTGTGAAATGTATGGCCATAAAACAGGGGGCGTAGAAGCCCCACACATTTGTCCTTTTAGAGGGGGTACAGTAGCCACACTGCATCACGGAGAGCCTACACCGCTTGCTGATGATTACGAATAAACCAAGCATAGAATCAACTGGAATCCAGTGGGATAGCCTAGCATTGGGGCCACATGCTATGTAGTTGAATAATTCGAAAACGGGATCCCGTCCCTACTTCAGTCGGCGCGCCAAAAAAAAAAAACATAAAAGAAAGCAAACCTGCAAATGGCAGCCATTTTGTACATACACTCAAATTCATAAGCAACACGCTTGATAATCTAGGGCATATTTTTAGCCCACAGAAGCAAGATAAAATTAGCCTTTTAGAAATCCAAACTGTAGACAGTCTAAAAATGTGCATTAAAAACCAGGTTTTGAGTGGCCTACAAAGTTCAAGTGCCAAAGAAAGTAGTGGTGAAACAGCCAGACTCTGCCTTGGCAATACACAGGTCTCACGTACAAGATGTTCCCTGCTGGATGAGTCCAATCAACCATTCGTTAGAATTGTACAGATTTTTCATTTATTTTATAAAATAAATACAAAGCTATGCTCCTTTAACCACCCCTACCAAGGCAGGTCGCAGGGTGCGCTCATGTAGTTTATAGCCGACCTTTGTTACCAGTGCCACCGTCCCTGGCTCCTTCCCTTCGACGGGGGCATGAAACAGTGCTTCATGCTCGTAGGGATCAAACTTGGCACCCACAGGATTCAGCTTCCGTATACCATGTTTTTTGAACACTTTTTGCATCTGTCCTTCTGTCATCACAAGCCCTTCGTACAGGTTCTTCAGATGAGGGTTGTCTGCCTTAATCTCCTCTTTGGGTACACTTTCTGTTGCTTTTTCCAAGATGTCAGCCACTTCTAATAGGTCTTTGCAAAAACTCTGAATGCCTAAACATTTAGAAAAAAGAAAATAATGAAGTTAAGGCGGTGAAGCATGCAAGAATGGAGACTAACACATGACTAACCCTTGACAATATGCTGGCCTCTGAATATTTATAAACAAGTTACACATCTAGCGTTTCTTAAATGACGCCTCATAATTCAAGTTTAAATGATCATTAAATTTCAAATTTATGAGTTAATGAGAAATTCACTTATACCACTATGGAATATGCTACTTACCAGTATGCATCTGTTCTTGGCATGTAGAGCTGCAGAGCCACACACTTAGGATAAGACCGCCATCTGGTGTTGGGCTCGGATGATTGCAGGTTGTTGTTTTCTTCGGAAGAAGCCTTTTGGTCACGAGATAGGTGACTCGTCCTCTGGACAACAGTGCGCATGGGCATCCACTCCATCCTCAGATTGTTTTTCGACATGATGGGAAATGATGGAGTGTATAAGAAGAAAGAGAAAGGATGTCCATGTGTAGTGTCTAATTAAGACAATGCTGGAACAGATACAGGTCCCGGGGAGGCGGGTGGGCGTGTGTGGCTCTGCAGCTCTACATGCCAAGAACATGTGCATACTGGTAAGTAGCATATTCCGTTCGAGGCATATGAGCTGCAGATCACACACTTAGGATAGACTATATAGCAGTGTCTCCCCTAGCGGTGGTCACCTGTATCTGTTGCAGCAGTTTGGAATAGAGTTTTTAGGACAGCTTGGCCTACTGAAGCTTGTTTGCATTGCACATCAACACAGTAATGTTTAGTGAAGGTGTGTGTGGTAGACCATGTGGCTGCTTTGCAAATGTCTAAGGGAATGTTCCCTAAGAATGCCATGGAAGCCCCTATTTTACGAGTGGAGTGCGCCCTAAGGGGAACTCTAAGAGTGCGTTTAGCTTTTTGGTAACATATTTGGATACATTTAACTATCCACCTGGCTATACCAGATTTGGAAATGGGGTTGCCTTTATGTGGTGGAGTGAAAGCAACAAACAGCTGTTTGGTTTTGCGAAAAGGTTTGGTTCTGTCGATGTAATAAAGCAAGGCTCTTTTAACATCTAAGGTATGAAGGGCCCTCTCAGCTACTGAGTCTGGATTAGGGAAGAAGACTGGTAGCTCGACTGATTGGTTAAGATGGAAAGGGGAAATAACTTTAGGTAGGAATTTTGGGTTTGTCCTAAGAAACACTTTGTTACGATGTAGTTGTAGGAATGGTTCTTCAAGAGTTAAGGCTTGTATTTCACTTACCCTTCGCAGGGATGTGATTGCGATAAGGAAAGCCACTTTCCATGTTAGGAACTGCAGTTCGCATTTATGCATAGGTTCAAATGGAGGACCCATGAGTCTTGTTAGAACAATATTTAGATTCCACACTGGGGAAGGTGGTAATCTTGGAGGAATAATCCTTTTGAGACCTTCCATAAAGGCTTTGATGGCTGGTACCTTAAAGAGGGACAGGTGTTGTCTATTTTGTAAGTAGGCTGCTAAGGCTGCTAGGTGTAGACATATGGAGGCATTCGCTAAATTGCATCTTTGCAAGTGTAGTAAATAGCAAATAATGTTTTGGATGGAAGCATCCAGTGGACGTATATCATTGTTAGTGCAGTAAATGGCAAATCTTTTCCATTTTGCAGCATAACACGCCCTAGTAGTAGGTCTTCTAGCTTCTTTTATGATATTCATACAGTCTGGTGGGAGGTTGAGGTAACCAAACTCTAAGACTTCAGGAGCCAGATTGCCAAGTTCAGTTGCTGTGGATCTGGGTGTCTGATTTCTCCATGGTTCTGGGTTAATAGGGCCGGTGAAAGGCGCAATTTTTGATGTGGAACTAGCGATAGTTCCAGGAGTTTCATGAACCAGGGTTGACATGCCCAAGTGGGAGCTACTAGGATCAGTTTTAGCAACTGTTGTTTGAGCTTGCGCACCACAAATGGAATTAGTGGGAGAGGCGGAAAAGCGTACGCAAATCTGCCTGACCAGTTCATCCATATTGCATTGCCCTTCGACTGTGGGTGTGGAAACCTGGCGGCGAAGGTTGGGCATTTTGCGTTTGTGTGTGGCGAACAGGTCTATGTCTGGTTGGCCCCATTTTTGGAAGAATGGGAATAGGACTTTGGGGTGTAATTCCCATTCGTGGATTTGCTGTGTCTGACGACTTAGGAGATCGGCAACCTGGTTGTGAACCCCTGGAAGGTGTTCCGCTAGCAGGAAGATGTTTTGGGGAATTGCCCATCTCCAGATGTTCTGTGCGAGTTGGGACAGTTTGAGAGAATGTGTCCACCCTGCTTTTGTATGCAATACATTGTCGTCATGTCTGTGCAGATGAGGACAGTTTTGTTCTTTAGATGTACTTGAAAGGATTTCAGTGCTAGGAACACCGCTAGGAGTTCTAGGTGATTGATATGGAGCCGTTTTTGTTGAGTGGTCCATCTGCCCTGAGTGGGGCGTTGGAGGAGGTGGGCTCCCCACCCTGTGAGAGATGAGTCGGCGGTCAGCACTACTTGTGGAAGAGGCTCTAAGAACGGTCGCCCTTTGGACAGGTTGATGGTGTTCCACCATTTCAGTGAACGAAGTGAGCGACTGTCCACCAACACCAGATCGGTAAGTTGTCCGTGAGCCTGGTTCCACTGTTGTGCTAGACATTCTTGCAAGGGACGCATTTGGAGTCGTGCGTGGGGTACGATGGAGATGCATGACGCCATCATGCCTAACAGTTGCATAAACACTCTTGCTGGAAGAGAGTGTTGAGTTTGAAATTTTAAGATGAGGTTTTTTATGTTGGCTATCCTGGCTGTGCTGGGATAAGCTATGGCCTTGGACGTATTTATGGTAGCTCCCAGATATTGATGTATGTGGGAGGGTTGTAGTTGAGATTTGGGATAGTTGATGGTAAATCCCAAGTCGTGTAGGGTTTGAATAGTGCAGGGAGTGTGGAGAATGCATTCATCGAGAGTATTGGCTTTTATGAGCCAATCGTCGAGATACGGGAAGACATGGATTTGTTGTCTCCTGAGATGCGCTGCCACTACTGCTAAGCATTTGGTGAATACCCTGGGTGCAGTGGTTACTCCGAATGGGAGGACTGTAACTGATAGTGCTGTCCGTCTACCACAAATCTTAGATACTTCCTGTGAGCGGGATGCATGGGGATGTGAAAGTATGCGTCCTTGAGGTCCAATGTGGCAAGGAAGTCGCCTTGTTGAAGTAGTGGGAGGACTTGTTGGAGAGTGATCATATGGAAGTGATCTGAGTGTATGTACTGGTTTAGAAGTCTGAGGTCGAGTATGGGTCTTAAAGTCTCGTCCTTTTTGGGAATTAGGAAGTATAGAGAATATACTCCTGTACCCTGATGTTGGAGTGGAACTGGTTCTATTGCGCGTTTTTCAAGCAAGGACCGAATTTCCTGTTTGAGGAGTGTAAGATGGTGTGGAGACATTGGACGGTGTCTGGGTGGTATGTGTGTGTGGGGGGGGGGGGGTGTTTGTGAGTTTGAGGCAGTAATCAAACTGGATAATTTGTCTTACCCACTTGTCTGTTGTGATGGAATTCCAGACAGGTAGGAACTGTTGGAGTCTTCCCCCGACTGGAGTGGAATGGTCTGGGGGGAGTGGGGGCAAGTCACCGTTTAGTGGCTGGAGAGGTGCGGGTGTTGGTATTGTCCCGTCCTCGGCCCTTGCTATTGTTTCCCCTATATCCTCCTCTAAAATATCCTCTGTTAGGGGATGTTTGTGCGGAGGTTTGAAGGTGGAAGAGGAGTCTGTTCCCACATTTTTGGAGGCTCCCCTGTAAAAGGAGCGTTGAAAGGAGCCTCGGGTTGTGGAGACTGTAATGCTCCCATTGATTTAGCAGTCTCGTTATCTTTCTTCATTTTCTCTAGTGCAGTGTCTACTGCAGGTCCAAATAGTTGCTCTTGATTGAATGGGTGAGCAAGAATGGTCGTTTGTACTTCCAGCTTGAAGCCTGAAATACGTAGCCATGCGTGGCGTCTAAGTAGTATGCTTGTGTTAACCGCCCTAGAGGCAGTGTCCGCTGCGTCTAATGCACATTTGATTGACGCATTAGATATCAGTTTTCCCTCCTGGATGAGGTCATTGGCCTGGGATTTGTACTGATCTGGCAGGTGTTGCAAAATATCTTCTAGTTGATCATAATGAGCCCTATCATATCCAGCTAATAGGGCTTGTGTATTGGCAATACGCCAATGGTTAGCAGCTTGTGCTGCCACCCTTTTGCCCGAGGCCTCTAATAGCTTGGACTCTTTGTCTGGGGGCGGAGTGTCTCCTGCTGTTTGGGAGTTAGCCCGCTTTCGTGCGTTTGAAACGACTAAAGAGTTCAGAAGGAGCTGTGCCTTAATGTACGCGGGATCTAGTGGGGCCGGTCTATATTTTTTTTTCAATTCGGGGGTTAAGAACCCTAGCTCTAACAGGGTCTTTAAAAACCTCAGTGGCGTGTTTTATGACCCCTTTAATCATGGGCAAGATCTGAACTGATTTTTGCGACTGCTCAAATGTGTCGAGAAGAAAATCCTCTTCAGGTGAATCTGAGTGCATGGTGCCGCCCTGTTTATCAGCTCCCCAAACCCTAGGTGGTCATCAGCAGGGGAGGGTTTGGAGGGGTATGTAGTGGGATCAGGGATGTCAGGTAAAGGGAAAGCCCAGTCATCTAAGGGTGCCGTATCCGGGAGTGTGAAAGGATCATTAGGATCATTAAGGTCATCCGGGTCTCCCCCTCCCCCTAAATCATCATCATCATCCTGTGGAGGTGGTGTATGTGAAGGAGATGGTAGAGGAGGAGGAGGTGGGGGCAGAGGGGGTGGGTTGAGAGGTGATATAGGAGAGGAAGGACGAATGGGTGAGGTGGCAAAGTCCTTCTTTATGGGAGCTGGAGGAGGTGTTGTATCCAGCTTCCTTTTCTTGTATGGCACAGCGGTGACCTGTCCAATTTTTGGATTGATGTAAATCCTTTTTTGCGTGGGATACGGGCGAAAAAGTTCTTAATTGTCCGAAAGTGGCTTTGGTGCTGACTTTTTCGGTTCCGATCTATGTTTTGGGTGATCGGTAGAGTCTCTGGACTTTTTTCGGTCCCGAGGCCGAAGAACGTTTCGGTGCCGGTGGAGACTTCGGTGCCGAAGAATGTTTTGGAGCCGGTGGAGATTTCGGCCTCGATGGTCTCGGAGGCTGCTTCGGTGCCGAGAGTTGTTGAGTTTTCGGTGCCGAAGGTATTGTGGGCACAATAACATGTGGTTTGCTCGAGCCCAAGCCACCTGCAGGCTTATATTTCTTCGGAGCCGGGCCCGAAGGCGGGGCTTCTGAAGACGATTTTCGGTCGCGACTGGGGCCAGCTGGCGGAGTCTTGACCAATGTCTTTTTTGGGGGGGTTGGGGTAGGGGCACTGGTACTCACTCGTTGCCCCGGAGTGATGAGGTCATCAGAATCGTCCGCTTCGGATAAGATTTGGAGGTCTTCGGAATCGTCTTCCGGGACATCCTGGGCAAAGATGTCCTCTGGTTCTGGAGCTGGTCTGGCCACGATATGGCGTTGAGGTCTTCGGTCCCGGATGGTTTTCTTGGAACGGAATGCGGCGCAGGCTGGACAGTTGGATTAGTTAAGTTCCGGCGAGAGGCACAGGTTGCAGACCTCGTGGTAGTCACTGTGGGGGACCTTTGCTCCACATTGGGGGCATTTTTTAAAAGGTGTCCTTTCCATGAGCCGTATCCGGAACCGGTCCGATTGGATTTCGACGTCGAGTTGTAGAGATTATTTTCAGAAGTTTTCAGCTGGAGTGGAAAAGTTCATCCGAACCCAATGGCGGAAAAAAATAATCCGAGGATGGAGTGGATGCCCATGCGCACTGTTGTCCAGAGGAGGAGTCACCTATCTCGTGACCAAAAGGCTTCTTCCGAAGACAACAACAACCTGCAATCATCCGAGCCCAACACCAGATGGCGATCTTATCCTAAGTGTGTGATCTGCAGCTCATATGCCTCGAACATTAAATTGTCACATGGGGATGAATGCAAGTGGCCTGGTAAACAGGCTGCGGTTCACAACCCATAAAAGACAGAACTGTAGGTTCGATAATACTGGGTTGTGGAAATTAACCCAGATCACGAGACAATGAGGGATAAAAACAAAATGCAGAAATCAATATTTCACACCATCAGCTATATTTATATGCAGTTTATTACAAAGACAGTTCACCTGCTTGGAGCAGGGAAGGGTCTAGTTGAAAAACTAATGCGTCATGGTGTTCCTGGTTATCTTTTGACTTCATGGGAGGGCAAGTAAACATCTCCCTGTGTGTGAAATCTAGCTCTGTTCACTGCTGCTTCTCTAACCCACCAGCAAATCTGGACCCAAAATAGGAACTTCTGCGAATAATTACAAATATAACGATACAGAACGAGAATTGAAGTCAGTGCAAGGAAACGAGGAGGCCCTGTTTAAATACACAACAAGAATCATTGAACGCACATTCTGGAGTTGATGGTGCAAAAGTGTAATTTATTAAGGAAAGTGAACAACACTACGTGTTTTGGCCAGCAGGCCTGGATCACGGCTGACTGGCCAAAACGCATAGTGTGTTCACTGTCCTTAGTCTGTTGCAAAAGGAGAGAGGGAGAGAGAGTCTCTCTCTCAAAGCAGAGAATCCTGAGTAGGTGGAAAGCAGCTCCTATGCAGAGCACCCTACAACACCAGCAACACTAAAATATGCCCACCTCAAATGTCTGTTCTTCTAGCAAAGTTTTTTAAAGCATATGATTAGCATCCACGCCAGCTAGAAAGGGACAGTCTTTGCCACTTATACAGCAAAGTCTTTAAGCAAAGGATTAGCTAGTGCCATCTATGCAGAGCTGTAAAATGACAAACGCATTATACCACTTCAGGCACAGAATTGCAGCGCTGGATTGGTAAAATAACATACAAGCAAAAGCAATGGCAAATTACAATGTTCCTTGTAACCTGTTAAAGAAAGGAATAATGTCTCAGGGTTCTAAAAATTTGTTTACTGAATCTATGGAAGTAAGGCTACCTCCTACGTTTAGGGTTAGTGATGATGGGCATTCGAAATTGAGCTAAACTACTAACTAGGGATCGTAGAGGCTGTGTGTTAACGACTACTCTAAAGAAGGATGGGGTTTCTTTTGTGCTGCAAGAAGTGATGAGGACGTCTGTGTCACAGCAACACTTGTCCGTTTAGCGGACATTGTAGCACCAACAAAGTCACGCCCTCAGAGTCTTTTCAACGTCCAATTTTGAAAACAACCCATAATCAATTATCAGCTTAGGCACTCAGTTTACTCTCTCAACCAAGGCTATGCTCTGTGGACAATATAAAGCCACACTTCAAGGGTTCAAGTTAGTTATTTCTTCACCTGAGAAATTGCACCCCATTGTCCGAGACTAAAGTGTGAGGATACCCTTCAATGGGAAATATATATTTTTTAAATGATAACCCCAACAGAGTAAGGATCTTAAATAATTTTTTAGTACACCCATTTAGCGCAACAATGTACAAAGACAATAAAAAACCGGTTACATGGCAATAAGCAATCCAATAGGCCCCCAAAATCTATAGCAATCTTTTTCTATGCTCTACCATGAAACTCAACAAGCTGCAAATATTTTTGAGTGTTATCAGCACTTGCACAAGATACACAAGACTCCACAAACTGATCAATAGAAGAGTCCTTCGCCGGCCACCAATTACTTTCCCTTCATTCTTCCTTTATGTGGCGGTTCCCCTTTGGTGTCCTTCATGTGCAAGGTTAATCAACCTATTCTGGAGCATATAAGGAGGTACCCCAAAATCAACCTTTAAAATGAAATCGCCTTCGATACTTAACTCATCCTGTATCCGGGCATATCATTTTAATCCCGTATCTAACTAGCCCCGAAGACATCGTACCTTGGGCAAACCAACGACAATAAGTCTTTCTGCTTCATGCAAAACACGGTCAGTATTCATCACAGAGAAGTGTTGGGATGGAAAAGTCTTTGGCATGGTAATGGACGTGTACCCAAGTGTACTGCTGTCTGGATGCCTAATACAGATTTCTTCTGGTCGACAAGGGCAAACGGGGATCATGTATGTGCGTGGGTGGGGGTAAAGAGCTACCCTTATAGTGGTGGAATGATAGACTTCACCAAAAGCGAAGCAGCACGAGTTCGGTGGTAGCAGCATACCTTGAGGCGATCAGTAGGAGTGACTAGGTCCTTAATAGGTCGAGCGTGGGCAGCGCATGCGCTGCTCTGCGAGGCATGCTGTATTCAGTGTATGGGCTTTCAACATGCCCAGCGCTTTAAGTTGGCCTGCCTTTCAAAACTCATTTACTCTGATTTGTCAACAGTTTCCATCTGTCCCACCCTAGGGTGCTTGGTTCAAGACCAGGGACATCACATTTTGGTTGACCATCTCTGGCCATTTGTTGCTTCCTCGAACACCCTCCCTCCAGTTATTGTTGCTGTCCTTCCTGTGCTGCTGCTTGTTGGGAACAGCATTTTGTTGGCAATCTCTAGCCTCCTCGCTCGCACCCACTCCCTCCCATCAAGAGCTTCCATAATGCACCTCTTTCAAGAAATCTGGCTGCTCAGGAGGCCGGCACCTTTAGTGCATTTTATGTGTCCACATGGAGAGAAGAGGTAATGTTTCAGCGCACGTGATAGACAGGAAAGTACACTTTAGGATGACAAACTGCAGCTTGGGAGCGGAAAGGCCGATTATTCGGGTCAGAGAGCCGTATGACTTCCACGTACTGAGCGCCTCCCTCTGGACAGCTTACATTTTTGCAGGGCCCAAAATATTACGGTGCTTCCACCTGTAATGTGGTCGAACCACATTACAGACACCATCCACACGATGAACACCATCCACTCCGGATCACCAACCGACCCATGCCTCCACCAAGTCTTCAACAAGGCCGACTCAGTCATCGCACCCCAACTCCGGGACATCATCAACTGCTCCTTCAACACCGCCACCTTCCCCGAGAGCTGGAAGCACGCCGAACTCAGCGCCCTCCTGAAGAAGCCATCAGCAGACCCCTCCGACCTCAAGAACTACCGCCCCATCTCGCTCCTGCCTTTTCCTGCCAAAGTCATCGAGAAGACCGTCAACAGACAGCTTGCCGCCTTCCTCGAGACAAACAGATCCCTCGACCACTCGCAGTCCGGCTTCTGAGCCAACCACAGCACCGAGACCGCCCTCATCGCAGCCACTGACTACATCCGAGCCCTGCTTGAAAACCGGGAAACAGCGGCCCTCATCCTCCTGGACCTCTCCGCAGCATTCGACACTGTCTGCCACCGCACCCTAGTACAGCGCCTCAGCAACATCGGAATCCAAGAGAGGGCTCTAGATTGGATCATCTCGTTCCTCGCCGGAAGAACCCAGAGTCCGCCTCCCCCCATTCAGATCCGAGGCCACCGAAGTCATCTGCGGCGTCCCGCAAGGATCATCACTCAGCCCCACCCTCTTCAACGTCTACATGAGCCCCCTCGCAGCTATCGCACGCCAACACAACCTCAACATCATCTCCTACGCCGACGACACTCAGCTGATCCTCTCCCTCACCAACGACCCAGCCACCGCCAGAACCAACCTACACGAAGGGATGAAAGACGTAGCCGAGTGGATGATGAACAGCCGCCTGAAACTGAACTCAGACAAGACGGAAGTCCTCATCCTGGGATCATCACCCTCCGCCTGGGACGACTCCTGGTGGCCCCCCGCCATGGGCAGCGCACCCAAACCTACGGACCACGCTCGCAACCTGGGCTACATCCTGGACTGCTCCCTCTCGATAACCAGACAAGTCAACGCCGTCTCATCATCATGTTTCAACACCCTACGCATGCTCCGAAAGATCTTCCAATGGATCCCCACCGAAACCAGAAAGACGGTAACCCAGGCACTCGTCACCAGCCGACTGGACTACGGAAACACCCTCTACACCGGAACCACAGCCAAACTACAGAAAAGACTCCAACGCATCCAGAACACCTCCGCACGACTCATCCTTGACATCCCCCGACACAGCCACATCTCCGGTCACCTGAGAGACCTGCACTGGCTCCCCGTCAGCAAGAGAATCACGTTCCGACTCCTCACCCACGCACACAAGGCCCTCCACGACCTGGGCCACAGATACCTCAACAACCGCCTGACCTTCTACACTCCCACACGCCAGCTACGATCGACCAGCCACGCCCTCGCCACCGTTCCACGCATCCGAAGAGCCACCATGGGAGGAAGATTCTTCTCCTGGCAGCCAAGACTTGGAACTCCCTCCCCATCCACCTCCGCCTGACCCAAGACCACCTCTCCTTCAGGAAGCAACTCAAAACCTGGCTGTTTGAGCAGTAGCGGACCCCGCCCCCCCCCCCCCCCCCCCCCTAGCGCCTTGAGACCCTCCGGGTGAGTAGCGCGCTTTACAAATGTCTTGATTGATTGATTGCTCAGAACAGTTTTAAGGGCCAGAAAATCCTTCCTGGGTAATAGTCTGTCATCATTGTACTGACCCAGACAGCATCACGAATAAAACTGTACTTACATTAACACAGAGGACTAAATCCTCTGTCTTCAGGAGTAGCCATCTCGAAAGACTTGGGGAAATGGCCGCTGGACCATTACGGAAAAAATTGGCTATATGCGATCCATGAATCGTCTCATGTACGATTATGCAATTAAGCTCTTGTTCTCAGGGAAGATGGCCACTTCAAGGCTCTGGCATTTGGTGCAGAGCTGCAGTTCTCAGTTTATGCAAATAAAAATGCAGAGCTTTATGCTGTGGAAATGTAAGGAGTGTCAGCATATGCAAGGACTGCGAGACAGCTGAAGTGCCGTGCTCATCATGAAGGTCTCAGATATATTTGTTATATAAACCCTAAATGTGCTGAAACTTCATAGCAATTAAAATCCACAGTAATGGTCTTTAAAGGGATAAATGTGATTATGATAGATTTGAGCGGTAATACAGCATCTGCTGTGCAGATGTTGGGCATACAGAAGCCTAAAATTGTTTACTTCTGTAGGCATATGCAAATTGTGCAAAGTGCCCCTTATATGGAGCACACTCCCTTTGAGGAGAGTGCAGTGTATGCAGGAAGAATGCAATTCCACCATATAATGCAAGATCTTTTGAGACAGCTTGACATCCTCCACATGGACGTAGAGAATTGCATGGTTACATAAGAGCGCTAAGGGCTCTTACAAATGTGGACACTGCAATATGTGCAGACTGGCCAATGATGGTATCGAGGATTTCAGTTATAACAGCTCCTGTAAATGAGATTCTGACACACAGACTGCATCACTAAATATGTTGTCTACGTCCTTATTTGTAAATATGGTTTAATATATGTTGGTAGCACCATCATAACAATGAGCGAACATATATCTGAACATTAGAGAGCACTTAAGCAAGATCCCAGATATTTCCAGTGGCAATACATGCAAGGACTGTAATGCACAAGCCAAACACAAGCTTTGTTTCATGGAATACAAATCATACCACATGATGCTAGGTGAGGCAATCGTGAACTCAGATTACGACAGTGGGAGTCACGCTGGATAATGGAGTTACGTGCAGTTGAGAAGGGTCTAAATGTGGATCATGAAATGCAATATTTTCTTGGAACATGACATACGGAGTAGACTTGTATATAATTCTATGTGTTGATCCACCTCTGTGGCTTATTTATGATTCTGTTAACCTATCAACTGATTAATTATTTCCCAACTAATATGAACAAGCATGGAACCCCTTGACCCCAAGTCTATATTAGAGATGTTTCTCTCCCAGTGGTTTTCTCTTACAATACTTGAAATCTTTGCACACATGGGTTACTGTAATACCGATATACTGACACTTTGAGTCACCTTGGATAAGGGTGCTATGTGCAGGCAATAAGGATGCAGTAATTTCTTAAAACGGAATTCTATATGATGTTTCGCCTCTATGGCTCTTTTACGATTCTGTATACCGACCAACTGATGTATTGTTCCCCAACAAATATGTACAAGCATGGAACCCATTGACCTCATGCATATATTATGGTTGTTACTCTTTCAGTGGCTTTCACCTACGATACTGAAATCTTTGCACACATGGGTTACTGTAATATCGGTAGAGTGAATCACCCGAAGTTTGCATGTTATAACATATCGGCTCACTTGGTTCCAACATACAGAGAACCCATTATTTATCCTGTGAGCAAAATGTGGTTACTTCTTTACCGTGGGACATTAGGGATGTCCCCGTTTTTACATTGGTTTGGTATCATAAACTCAAACTTTGAAGTGACCATTCAAAGATGGCCGCTTTAGTTGATTCACCCACATAGAACAGGAGTTCACAGACACGGTTTTGATTGCCATGCTGATTTAAGTGGCGTATGGATAAGAAGAAAAAAAAGAAATCATTTTTACATTAGGTTAAGAATCGTATATATCTCTTTAATCTAGAGCTAAGACGTAGAATCGCTAGTTATTAGTACATGAATTTGGAATGTAGTTATTTTTATTTCCGTATCTTACACTGTAGTCTGTTAATGGTGAATGAGGAGCGTGGACTTTATAGGGTATTTAAACCCAACACAATACAACGCTGGTTCTACACGCCGACATACGCGTGACGTTGGGGTACTCTTCTTTCGGAAACGAGCGGGTTAGAGAGGTAAACACTTTTTATATTACGACTTACTCTATACTCCCCGCATTTGGTATGAGGTGGTGTATGAGTTTATGAGAACAGGACTAGTTTATAAAGGTGTGGTAACCGTTTGGAATATGGATAGAAGTATCTATTAATTGTTGTGCTTAGCGTGACTATAAGATCCGATAATATTGATAAAAATGAATTGAAGAATCAATCACAGTACAGTGCTGTTTGTACGAATAGTTACTTTTGGCTCTAGTCATGTGTATCCGGGGTTTGATAACAGATTCCTAATTTACATCGGTTTGAGTTGCAGATATTTTACTTGGCAAATGGAACAGAACTGAACATGGGAGAGGAAGATTACATCTCTGTTTAGTACCGGTGAGATCTTTTTGTAGTATGTGCATACTGGGCACTGAGACATGTTTAGAGTAATTTTGTGGTACTGAATTCTATATAATTTATTTTATATTAGATTCATGGAGATGTACGAGCCATGGTCTTTCTCTACGGTATTACTTTAGATAGAGCCATTTGGTTTCAGGTGAGCTTGTGTGAGGACATCCAAACAAGGCGATATAGTTATGGGCTATAAGGTAGCACAAAGAGGATGCATGAAGCAGACAGTGCCCACCTCTTGAGTTGCTAGTTTTTGCCCACTTAACGGGTACATATAATTTTGGTCACGATAAGGACAAAGGATTGACCACCTTTACATTGTTGACCAGTTTATTATTTTGGTCTAAAGTTATATACAGCTTTGTAGACCAGTTTATTGATTTGGTCTGATTTTATTTAAATTTTTACAGTCCTTACATGCCTACTAGTTTTACGAACTCACTGGTGACCTCAGTTGTGATTAACTTGATATGAAATGGTTCTCACGAATAACTGATGAATGAGCACCGGGTTATCTTGGGGTTATGCCTTTGATTAGAATTACCACTTATGGCGTTTATTTCCTGTAGCCCTGATGAAGTCAAAGGTTGACACACCTAATGACAAAACATGTGTTAGCTACTTATATTATTGGAATCAATAAAAATATTACTGGATGTTGAAGGACACTTAATGCATTGTGAAGAAAAGAAAATTAAAAATACGAAGAACAAAGACACGCTACTGTAATCATGGACTGTTATTTTGGACATTGAGTTGCTCGGGGGTAACATTAATTCCTCCACACGGATCTACAAGGTTTCCAGAGCGCTGGTTCTCCTACCTGGGAAACTGGAATGCAGTTTCACAACCTACAGGAAGCCACCAAGTTCCTTTCCTACCCTACTATGCCACAGAGTACACAACCCAAGCTCTGATCTGCACTCTGACCGACCCCTTCCTTTAACTACTTTTCTTTCCACACATTTCTGTTCTCCCCCCTTTTAGGTCAAGGCTTGGCAGCGCATGCGCTACTCTGCAAGGCATGCGGTGTTCGGCTGCAGCTGCTTCTGTGGTCCCAGGGATAATTCCTCATGCTTAGTCCTCTAGGCACTGCTGCAGCTGTTTCTCTGGTACCATGGGAATTCCTCATTCTTAGTCCTCTTCTAGGCTACTGTAGTAAAAAGTAATATCCTTTACAACATCCATAGCTCAAACTTTCAAAAATGCGAAACTCATTGAATTGCAAATGCCTGTTAACCTGTGTCAATGGACTGTGGGCTTAACTCACTCCTTGGCCTTCATAAATTAGATGTAAAGTGCTGTGCAGTGCAGAAGGGTTGGTTATGCACTGATTGTATGTGTGCCTGGGAAGGCTATACTACAGGGAGAGAGAGCAGTGATATGCACAGTGTGTATGATGAGTGCTTGTAGCGGGTATATGTATACAGCAGTGATATGCAGTGCATCAATGATGAGTGCATGTACTGGATGTATGTATACCTGCGAGGAGTACATTACATTGAGAGATGTAGTGTTGTGCACTGCGCGTATGAGGAATGTGTGTCCTGGCAGTGTGTGCATGCCTGTAAGGAGTGCACCCTGGCACAATACAGAGCAGCGCACACAGAGAATGTGTGCACACAAAGTGCGCGCTGGACGTGTGCACGCTGAACGTGGGCGCGTTGAATGTATGTGTGCCGAATCTATGTGTGTCAGGGGTGGCACAATATATGGAGGTAACAGTACTCGACAATGTGCATAGTATGTGATTGCACTAAGTGCAAGCCTGCCAGTAATGGTACATTGCATAGAGGACCCTGGGTTCCATTCCATTTCGAGAAGCACAGGTCTGTCTGGTGAAGACATGAGGAAGTAGAGGAATAATCCCAGACAGGTTTGTGTATTGCTGCATTCCTCTGAGCTGGGTTGGAGACACCGGACAAGGAAGGGGAGGGGGGGGGTAGGGGGAGGGGAGATGGGAGAGATAGAGCTAGAGCTTGATATACATATATAGAGAGATAGAGAGGGAAAGTGAGATAGAGAGGGAAAGTGAGATAGAGAGAGATAGAGAGGGAAAGCGAGATAGAGGGAAAGTGAGAGAGAGATAGATAGAGAGGGAAAGTGAGAGAGATAGAGAGGGAAAGTGAGATAGAGGGAGAGGGAGACGGAGAGACACTGAGACAACCCCTGTACACTCCAAAGGGTGCTCTTTGATTTAGTAAGAGATCACATATCATTGTGGCCAACATCTAGGTGTGAACCCTAGTCACTCCCATGGCCTGTTTTGTGGGACTATCATAATCTGAGTCTCTCCTGCTCTGACAGGTGAACGTTCTAAAGGGAGAGGAGATGTATTTCAAAAGAAGCAGAATCCCAACATAAAACTGCAAAGACCCAGACCCTAAATCTAATTTGGTGTGTCTGTAAATGAACTAAAAGAAGGAGAGGTTGAGACCCATAAATCTTTCATCTGCCAAGCAGCCAAATGGGCTGTGTGAGGAGGAGAAGCGCCGCAAGACTTCTGCCTGTTACCAAGACCGGGGGCCAAGGCCTGGTAGACTCCCTGATGGATGAGGGGGCATCACCCAGGGAAATCAAGACCACCTGATCTGAGCCTGAAGTACCAGCACCTGCCAGCTTTTCAAGACCAGTGTTGCCCTGTGAGGAAGAGGAGAGCGTTGGAGGAAGCAAGGGCCAATGGGCAGCCCGGTCAAGTGGACTCCCGGTGTGAGGTGATGGCTGCTGCACAGAAACGGTTGTTGCACGTGTGCAGATTAAAGACTATGATCCCCTCCCACCCCTTATGCCAGAAGAGGGCCACTGCATAGATAGCTGTGAGCAGACCCCATATGCCAGGATGGGCCGCGTGGAAGATACTGCTGGATAATGAGGGCCAAAGCCTGTGTGGAACCCAAGCGGCAACCCTATATGCCAGGCAGGACCTCCGTGGTATGGACTACCATGCGATGAGGGCCGGCACCTTGGTTGGTAGTGTTGCGGCAACCGTGTAGGACAAACAGCTGCTGGTATCAACAATGCGGTGGAGGATCTTGCTGTTGCCCGAGAACTGTGAAGTTATGACCCTCAGGTCACAAGTGCGCATTGAGGATTGCACACGAGTATCCCCGTGAACTGAGGAAGATACATTAATGGTTTATGGCCTGTATGCAATATAAACTTTTGCCTCCCCCCCCCCCTCCCCAAAACACAAGTCTGAAAATGTGCTTGCACCCACAAACATGCAAGTACTTCTCTTTTGATGGTGCTGTAGTTTTGTTATTACTTCCTGAAATCCCGGCGGGAAAAGTTACTTACCTCTGGTAACTATCTTTCTGGTGGATACTTCATCTACCTGCAGATTCCTCACTTTTGAAAATCCTAAGCGCAGACTGTAGCCAGCAACGTTTGCCACAGCTTTTTGTCACTGGTTGGTGGTGCTGGCTTTGTGCGTCGCCCGCATCACCTCACTAGAGCCATAAAGCAGCCACCTCTGCAGCAGATTTCATTAGTGTTTGTCAGATCATATTTTTATTACAGGTACAATAATACCATCAGTGTTTTGCAGGTGCAGTGTAAGACTAACTTGGAAGCTGTTTACAGTTATACAAATCAACTTTTTGTTAAATATATAAACCCAAATAGACAAAAATATCTATAAATGTAGAAAACCGCTTTCTTTAGACAGTGAGGAATCTGCAAGTAGCCCAAGTATCGCTACAGTACAAAGCAGATGGGATTCTCAGTAAAAAAGTCAACACCACAAAAATCCTACTGCAATGTATCAAAATAGAGAAGAATTTAATAAACACAATGCCACCGAAATGCCAATTATCCAATAAGGGGAACCAGAGATATGAATGTTTCAAAGATTTAGGAGAAAAAGCCCCAAGAAAAAGCAAAGCGCCAATAGACAGTTCTGTTCGTATGTGACTGAGACCCTAAGCGTGATTTAGGTTGGCCGAGATGGAGTGCGGGTCAGATACACCATGCAAATTCATTCCAGTAAAAGAATTTACCTTTTGACGGTCTCTAAAAATCCTCCAGTGGGGTAAGTTTGCAGGGTTTTTTTTAGAAGGTCTTCTCCTAGCTGGATAGCCATTGAAAGACGACCTGATGAAGCCACTGGTTTTGACAGGAAAAACTTCGAGCAGTAAAAAAAGTTCACATTTCGTGCCCAGAGAGGTCCTCTCATGGGTCAGATATTTTTGACGCCATCGCCCGGTCTAAGATCTTTACTTTTGGAATTAGTCTATTTTTTGGAGCTTGAATTCCTCTAGTAGGGCAAACCAGAGGTGGTAACAGAGAAGGTTATACCGAAGTCAGATAGACTTGCTGCGAGGGTTCTCTGAACTAGATTTTCACTGCCTAAAAGCTCAGAGAAAGACTAACCTGATTTTCTTGCTCAGCATGGCCAAGCCTTTGATGGATTGACTTGGGTGGTTGGTCCCAGTCCTCTGTAAGTCCAAACTATTTCCAAGTCCAAATTTTCCTAGCTATTTCAGAATAAGTCCTTCCCACGAAGGCTCACAGGAAATCAGAGACCGCACTTGGGGGTCAAGACTCACTTCAGCAGATTCCACCAGCAGGATCCATGCCTCTTTCGGTTACCAATGGCCACTGGTCATTTCAAGAGAAAGAGCTCTTTCAGCTTGTGTCCCTGAAGCAAAATAGGAGGGCAGTCAACTGACCCCTTGGAGTCTACTTCTTTGTGGTGGCTACAAGTGGGAGCAGGTACAGCCCTTCAGGTCTCCTTACAGGTTTCAAACAGCAGATGCAATCCTTTCTATGTTCTTCCACAGGTCAAGAAAGAATTCTAAGCAGCTGGTGGTGAGGTCCACTTCTCTACAGTTTAGTAGCCAGTGTGTACGAGTGACTCCTGGACACCCCCTAACAAATGGAGAAAAGTTTGCCGGGGCAAACTTACTCACTTTTACAACACATCCTGTTTGCCTTGCTGTAAAGTTTGTGTGCCAGTCAGGAGTGTGTTTAGAGAAATGAGCAGCTCGCTCTTCCTGATCTACACCAGACTCCTTCTGGGACCCCCTTCCACTGGGCTGGAGACCTGCTGGCCACTCTGGACCTAAAGAACAAAGGCCTCCCCCCTTTTCTTTGGTCTATCCCTAACACTAAACATTGTTTCGAGGTTCATAAATGGACAGGCTCCACCTCTGTCCCTTTCAAGTTAATGGCGCTCCTGAAACCTCCACAGCTGCCTCTCCTGGGCGGATATGTATTACACTCTCCACACCCAGCCCATCGTGTCCTCAATAAAGCATTGTCTAGGCTCTGGGAGCAGTATTCATGCCTCATTAAGGTCAAGACTAATGTGAGAAAAACTCTGGCGCCGACAAGTTAAAATTACATTTGGGGACACATCTTTGTTTTCTGTGTGCATCTTAATATTGCTGTTCTTATGTAGCCACTTTTGACCATGCAGCCCTGATTTACTACTATTTGCCTTGCTCGTTTCTCTGAATAAGGGGGGCCTTGCCTTGCTCGTTTCTCTGAACCTGAAAGGATCCGCCAAACAGGTTGATTCTGGCTCCCAACATTGTTTAGTAGTAGAATTAGTGGTGGCAAAATCTCCTTCTCTACTCTTGATACATTTTTATAATTCTAAAGACAGTGTCAGTCCAAATTACCATCTAGAATCTGTGGGGGAGGTTCTGGATAAATATAGAGCTCTACACAATAATTTCGAGGTAATTTTAATGGGCGATTTTAATATCCATCCGTGCAGTCTAGGTTGCATTTTGGATGACGAGGAGGGTTCTCCCAATGCCCCACCCATACATTTCGAACATACTAAATCAGGTGAGGCTTTGGAGAGCCTACTGGCCACCTCAGATCTCTCTGAACCTGGTTACTGCACGGTGGGGCAGAGACCGTTTACCTTTAAAGGCTCGGATTCAGGGTCAGTCATCGATTACATTTTTGTTTCCTCTTTGCTTCTTGTTTTGATTTTAAACTACAGGGTGGAGGACTCCGCATTCAGTGACCACAATCCAGTGATAGTAGAGGCCGCTTCGGATGGGTTATTGGCATTTAAAGAGCCTAGTATCTTGGGACCTAGAGCCCTGATAGTAAAAGACCAGGGCAGGAGGGTAAAATGGGCTCAGGTGTCCCCGATCTCTTTTTGTCAAGATGTACTGGCTAAAGTTGAACCGGAGATGGACATATGCCTAGACCATGCCAACTCCAACTCTAGCATTGTTGAGGCTTTTGCCATCATTTGTCAACACATAAATGCGGCCCTCCTGACCAAACCCAAGGCAGGACGTGCCATAGGGAAAAAATGGTTCAACATCAATTGTATTAAGGCCCATTCTGCCCTTTTGAAGGCAATAAAAGGCAAACCAAGAAACAGACCTCTAATTACCTCTTTGCGGAAACAGTATAAATTGGCCATCAAAGCACGTAAAAATGAGATCCAGGAAGAAGCCTGGAACAATTTGCTGTTACCGGACACCTTGCGGGATAGTTCTAAATTCTGGGGATTGATAAATCACCCCTTTTTTTCCGATAGTGGGAATCAGACCTTAGAATGTAGCATACCTGATGAACAGTGGCTAGCCCACTTCGGAAAAATTTATAGTTCTGCCTCGCATGGGAATTCAGAGGAGCTGTCAGCCTTAAATCGGGTTGGTCCTGTCTCGGCCTTCAGGGTGGAGGAGGTGGAAAAAGCCATCCAAGAGACATCGAAGAGTAAGGCACCAGGCCCTGACGGCGTCCCGGCTGACCTATATAGGTCCGCACCTAAACTATGGGCCAAATTATTAACTAATGTTTTTAATGTTGCAAGACACAAGTATATCCCTGAGTCCTGGGCGACATCCACTATTATACCAATTTTTAAAAAAGGCCAGAGGGATGATCCGGCATGTTATAGACCGATCTCCCTAATTGACTCTGCTGTCAAAATTCTAGGCAGAGTCATCTTGGGCAGACTGAATACATGGTTGGCAGGTAACAATATATTATGTGACGCCCAATATGGTTTTAGGGCTAACAGGAGCACGCAGGATCAATGCTTGAATCTCCACTTACTTATTTGCAAATACACTATCGCAAAGGAGGGGTCGTTGTACATGGCCTTTATGGACCTCTCCTCAGCCTTCGACCTAGTCAATAGGTCGAAACTGTGGAGTATTCTTTTGGACAATGGAGTTGATCCCCCTCTGGTTGGTTTTTTGGCGGATCTCCATCGTGATTTATCAGCCTCGGTGAGAGTCACCCAGGAGGGAAGGTGCACCAGCCGCTTCAAGTCAGAGCGAGGTGTAAGGCAGGGATGCATTTTGGCACCCCTCCTTTTCACGCTTTACATCAATGCCCTGGACCCCGCCCTGGCAAATGCTGCGGTGGATGTACCACGGGTAGGAGACACCAAGATCCCAGTTCTCCTTTACGCGGACGACGCCGTTCTTTTGGCGCGTACAGGAGTGGCCCTTGACAGACTATTGGCCTCTTTTGGAGACTTTATGACATCGTTAGACCTGAAAGTTAATACCCAAAAATCACAGGTCATGATCACGGGTCAGGCTAGTAGGAAAAAGAAATCTAAATCTTTCTTTTGTCTAAGCCACGAGGTCAAAAGGGTCCCAATTTTCACCTATTTAGGGGTCATTTTTGACGAGAAGGGATCGTGGGGTCCTCAATACAACCTTAAAGGCAACGCAATGGCAAGATCTGTGGCAGCTATACTTGGCTTTGCCAAACGGCTGGGCAGTCGCCCCCTGGAGGCCATCTTGAAAGTCTATAAAGCTAAAACTCTGGCATTGGCCACCTATGGCTCCGCCATATGGGGCTATTCCAGAAATGACACCATCCAGAGGGTGGAAAACAAGTTTTTAAGATCCTTGTTGTCCGTTCCTCAGTCCACACCTACTTTTACATTACACTCAGAACTGGGCTTGGGGTATGTTGTCGATCTAATTAAAATGGCACCTGTCATATGTTGGCTTAAAACCTGGCTTAATCAAGATATTCCTTTAACACATTTAATATTAAAGGATTGTCTAGCCTTGGAAAGAGCCCACACAATTCCATGGCTAGTATACGTCAAAAAGATGTTGAGTTCAGTGGGACGTTCAGTGCTCTTCAATTCCCCCGAAGGCATCAACAAGCAGGACATTAAGGGGATTAAGACAGCATTATTGACAAGATTAACGGTCGAGAGGGAGGACACTGAATTATTTAAGCCGGTAGTGAGAAGGAACTATGGGCTAATTACTGTTCCGGGCCTTGAACCCTACCTGGCTTTTGTCACAAGCCCACTTCACAGGTCTCTCTTGATTAAATTTCGTTTAAACTTGATACCGTATGTGCTAGGTTTTTATCCCACGTGGGCAACCCCGGATAATGCGCCCCCATGTGACTGCGATAATTTTTCTAGCCAAGATACATTACATTTCATCATGTTTTGTGAACATTTTGTACATATCAGGAGAAAATACCTGTTACCCTTACTTAAAGAGGCTGGCCATGTCCAGGTTCGGCCAGCGCTCTTGTCCCTGCAACTCCTGCCTAATATCACCATTGCCTTTTACGTAGCAAACTTTTTAGTCGCTGCTGTGCGCATTAGTAAGAAGCGCGCCAGAGAGCGGCACACTATCAACACAACGGTTGTGGCTGTGATGGGCGGCGGCCATTAATTATGGACTATTTTATCCCTGCTAGTCTTTTAGATAGAAATTGTATTCTCAAACTTTATTTATTCATTTTAACTTAAGAACTGAATCGATGTAATAGGTTCTCTTCGTATTTTTAAATTTTTAAATTCTGATTATGTTTCTTAAATACCAGATTTGTAATTGATGTACTTTTGCTCTGTATTTCTCGTACTGTGATTCTATGTGTGTTTTGTCTCTTTTTATGATCTTTTATTGATCGAATAAAAGTATTTGACTGACTGACTGACTACTGGAACAGTGGCAGTGTCATGATGAGATGAGAGATGACTTAGAAAAGGATAATAGCTTAGGACCATTTCTGGTGTTGGGCTTTAGGGGACTCTCAGGGTGAATCCAGGTATTATGCTTCTTATGCACATTGCAGGTGGATCCCGTATTAAGCTACATGGTCACCCTAGGCCATTCTTTAATGTTAAGCGGTGGCACAACCAAAGTAAGACCCAATGTTCATCCATGTGTGCTCCTTTGACGGAAATTGCCAGGAGGTCAGCAGCTGAACGGTATTTTCTAGTCTTTTCTAAAAGCAAGAGATGAATGGAAGAAACAAGGCGACTGGAAAGAGAGCCTGAAAAATATAGAGCTCTGCTTAGCCAGTTTTCAAAGAGTGCTGAAGGTCTGACAGTGGGAGGATGCAGAACGGGGTAGAACTTGTAATTGTCAGCTTGCACTAAAAGAGAATCAAAAGTAGGAACAGCAAGTTTGGCGTTTAGGCATCAAGTCCAATGTATGTGGATATACCGAAGAGAAGTGGAAATGTAGGCACTGGCATTCATAAAAGGAGAAGGCTTTTGGCATATGCAGAAGCTTGGTGAACTGTCCGAGCAGTGCGTGGGTAGTCATGACATCATAGAGGGAACGGAGGTACCTTGTACAATAATCTTGCCCTCTTTGTGTGTACTAAGCAAATACCTTCGATCTTGTTAAGCAAAAGGAAGAGACAGTGATATTGAAGCTGGCAAGCATCATATGTGGACAGGTACTTTGCACTGGAATGATGTCTACGCTCATGCACCTGACACTGGGGGTGAAAGGCTGCGCCTTGAAATGGATGCGATCATACTTGTCAAATAGACAATAGGCTTTAACCATAGCACCATTCGCCTCCCCCAAGTCCCGGGTCTGCCATGGAATGCCTCAGGGCTCGGCATTAAGCCCTATTCTTTTTAACATCTACCTACGCCCCCTGATTCCCATTATAAAATCATATGGGATTGATCCGGTTAACTACGCCGATGCCATCCAATTGGTGTTTTCCCTGGAAGGGAAGCACGCGGTGTCTATGGATACCTTTCAGGAATGTACGAGTCGGGTCTCGGGATGGCTTAAAGTAAACTCTCTGCAGTTTAATGGGGGGAAAACGGAGCTGCTATACTGCTCTGCAGCAAGATTGTCAAAGCCCCTACCGTGTGAGTTTAGACTCGCGCCGAAGGACGACTCCTGGTGCCAGTTAAAACAGTACGCAACCTGGGTGTTATGGTGGATGAAGATCTCCAGATGCAATCACAGGCTAATAAAACAATCAGTGTTTGCTTTGCCCTGCTAAAAGCATTCCGACAGATTTTACCACTCTTACCCAGTGAGGTTAGACCCCTGGTGGCAAGGAGCATAATTCTGGGTAGACTGGATTATTGCAACTCCCTGTATCTGGGTGCTCCTCAATATATACTGCAGGGGTTGCAAAGAGTCCAGTCCATAGCAGCCAATGTGGCACTCAATAGGCAGCACAGCTCCTCTTCCACCCTGGCTCTGAGGGACCTTCACTGGCTGCCAACTAGGGATCGAATTAGTTTCAAATACCTATGTATGGTATATAGAGCACTGCACAGTACAGGTTCGGTGTCTATGCAAGAGAGAGATTCACTTGGTACAAGCCTACTAGACATCTTCGCTCCTAAAGTGTAAGTCTGGCAACTACTGCCATATCCAATAGGTCCGGGATGAGAGGTAGGGCCTTCGGTGCAGCAGCATCACGTCTTTGGAATGAGCTACCCCAAAACATAAGACAAGCGAACTCCCTGCTAGGCTTCAGAAAAAGCCTAAAGACCTGGTTATTTGCCAGGAATGAGAAGTAATGCTTCCTGTTAATAGTCAGGCCCGTTTCTGCTGATCCTATCCACTTTGGTCTTAAAGCGCCAGGATACCAGTTGGGTGACAGTCTGCGCTATACAAGTATGCCATACAATACATTACTCCTTTTATGTGGATTAAAAACATATGCATTGGTGTCTCTTCCTAGGCAGTAGATCCTCGGTTTATAGAGGAAGGAGAATGGACCCAGCGATGCATACACTGTAACAGTGTTAATTTAATTTTTAATGTTTTAATTATTGTACTGCGTTTTCACCAGATAAGCCTCGATGCACATCATGAACATAAAAAATTTGCAATACCTGTGCACCAATGCTCTTTCGTAAAAACAAGTCTCTCTCACAGGTAAGACTTGTTCAAGTACAAGCAGACACATCACTCACCGTATATCTTGGCCTCATCTATTAACTTTTGACTCCTCTGTCTTAGGTTCTCTGTATCTGCAAGGGCTCGTTTATATTTGTCCTGCAGGGATTAGAAAAGAAGCCAAATATTCAGTATTTTGATAGCCATACAAGATACCAACAGTTCAAAGTGAACACATGGGAGAAAAACTAATCTGGGTCAAAACTGTTTTTGTTACTACAAGGTAACGTTGAAAAGGTTTTAATGCAGCCTGGTAATTCCATACACTTTGAGAGATCAAAGAAAAACTGTCCACGACCATTTGTGTCACACTTTGATCAGTAGAGCTGTAATCTAGCCAGAAAGGTGCATGCATTATTCACTTTATTCATATAATATTTAGGGCACGGAACCTGGCACCAAATAAATAGGATAGCTCTATAGCAACAGCTCAAGCAAAACATTGACAATGTACAACAATTCAAGTTAAGAAAAAAGCTCTATTTGTTGCCTAGTGAGGTCTGGAAAACTAGGGGCTCGAAAGCGGTTAGAGGAGTCATCCAGTGAGGCAAAACAGTTATCTAGTCTGAATCACTAAAAGTACTAGCAATAAGCATTGTACTATACTGTATTATGGCATTTAAATAGAGCTTCATACTCCACAGTGGAGGCACCAAAGTGCGTTATCAGGTGGACAGGTGTGAATGGTTGGATGGGTGTTTTATTTGTTTTCCGCGAACCTACGCAGGAATTGTAGTGGTGTCATTCGCGAGTGATCAGAGAGGTTAATTAATATGCTGCTGGAAGAAGTATTTGCAGGAAACATGCAGCCTTCCATGCAATTTTAGCCTATGGTTAATAAACGGAGCGTAACTATGAAGGCAATTCTACAGACGGCAGCTTGGTACACAGAAAATCTAGCCTTGTTTTATTATATTCCGACCAAACTAAAATCTTCATTATACAAAAATGTCTTGGTTTTAAGAAGTAAACTAACTAGAGTTTTAATACCTGCATTCTTCAGAAAACACTTTTTGCCCCAAAATCTAATTTCTGCAAATTTGAAAAATTCGAAAAAAAAGATCTAAAAACATGTAATCCACTTAGAAATTTGTGGCAACTGGCAGCAACCATGTCCAGGTGTGGGCATCAATTATGTACAATGCTCCGATTTGGTTGATTATAAATCAATTCCATTACATAGTTAGTTTTCATCCTTAATGGCCAACAGAAAAATAAAATACAAATTATTTCCTTCCACAATGACGCTATATAGATTAATGTCCTTGTTTACCATAGTGTTAGATGTCAGGACCTATGCGGCCGAATTCAAAGATTGATGGGTGGTTGCAGAATGAGCCTGCCCACCCAAATTCCATCACCCACTACCGACATAGATCGGCTTTACAGTTAACAACAAAGTGATGATTTCCAAGTGCTCCAGAATGTCTGACGACCAGAATGTGTTGAGCTACTGGGGGACTATACAAAAGTATGAGATACCTTTCTTGCTTCTACAGAACTCGGAGCAAATAGGTTTAGGTTTCTGGGGAGTGAGATGTCTGTTCCAACTTCACACCGGGTTGATAAAAACCAACGGGGCTATATTTAAGATGCAAACAAGAAGCTTTGTTTTCAACTCAGTCTTCAAAAGATCTAGTAACCAAACACAATGAATAACCAATTAGATCAATCATTCAAGTCAGAAGGAGCATCAATTAACCTGATCAGTTTCTTTAGCTGTCTTCTCTTGCCTGTATCTAGTAGTTTGGAAGAAGGGAATATGCTGTACTCCTATTATCCAATGCCAGCAGGCACATTTCTACTGGTATGCTGTTGGGGAGTAGTTTGCACACTCCCTTAGCATTTGACGTTTAACAGAAGATACATTTACCACTCCTAACAAGCACCTTTCAGGCCAAAACAATACAAGTCAGAAACACAATTATGGCAATGAAAAAACGAGAACTGGTATAAACCTGGATCGTAAACAAATGCTAAATCTCAGACAAATATCAAACAGGTCTCAAGCACCATCATAAAATGAAGTACAATCTTTCAGTAACAAGGCTAGAGTCCTCAGTCAGTAACATACATCAGCAATTTGCCATTCCAGCATTCATTCTGTCCAAACAGTATAAATGTACTTTTTATTAATAGTAATGGATGAGGCAGCTAAAAGTTCTATTTTTCACACTTGGGCAGACTAACATCTAATATAGTACATAGAGATATCCCATAAACATTCAAATATTTACCAAAGATAAGAAAACCTTCACTTTGGAATGTCTTCGTGGTCTACAGTTCATACAATCTTACCACAGCACCAGAATTTAGTCCCTGTCGTGGTCAATACATAAACACAATTCAATGAAGCAACTTAAAAAAGAATATCAAAGAAAATGAAAAACGAATGTTATTGGACTTAATGTTCAAACGTAGGCTGGTGAACAGACACTCATATGGGGATGCCATATTTAGTGAAAGCTCGTCTTACAACGCTTCGGCCAGAAAGTATGCGGTCATGCTTGCTGCCATAATGAAACTAAATAAGCACGAAAAAAAAAAGTTCTTTAATATATAAGGCATTAAAGTTGCGAGTTTGACAGTATAGACCAACACCCTTCTTTGCCCCCAAAAGAGTAAGCAAGGGTTTAGGAGGATGTTATCACCTCTAGTAGTGGAGTGTTCATATTTAACGGACCTGCCTTTCGCAGACAACAATAAGATTTATTTAATAAGCATAGTCACTACAGAACTCACTGCAGTATCAAAATATTAAATTTGATTAATATCTCTGATCAGCATTCACTTTTTTTTTTTATAAATCTTTTTATTTGCATTTTCAACCAATACAGCTCAACAAACATGTCACAATTGGTCACGCCCGCCCTAAAATATCCGCCTACCACCCATCCCAAAAGACACATCACCCCTTCTTTCCAAGAAACTGGGACACACAACCCCTTCATGAGTTGCAGAACTGGCAGGCTCCTCCCCACTCCACATATCTTTTCCAAGAGTGAGACATAGGCCCAGTGGTCCCCCAGTCCAAAGCCCAGGCACGTCCAAAGACCACACAGTGTGCTAATCAGCTCCCAGGCCACCATCCAATCCATGATACTTTCTCCATTTCCCCCATATCTTACGGAACTTTCGGGGGCACCCTCTCGCTTTGTATGTAATCCTTTCCTCCACCATATACATCTCCATTCTCCTAATTGGGGGGGTAGCGACGTCCCTCCCCACCCCCCATGTACGTGCCACGTCCCTCTTTGCTACCACCAAGGCCAGTAGTGCAAAAATAAGCTGTGGGCGACCCAAGTCAACACCTGCAGATATGCCCAGCAATATGAATTTTGGGTCTAGAGGGAGGGTTTCGCCTAGTACCTTACTCAGTTCCCCCACTACTTGTACCCAGTACCTGTGGATGACGTGGCAGTCCCAGATAGTATGATAGAAGTCCCCCTGCGGCTGTCTGCAAAGCAAGCAGTGCGGATCGCTGACTCGGCCCATCCGGTGGAGTCGGGCCCTATCAAAATACACCCTGTGTAGTATCTTGTATTGAATGAGTCGAAGGCGGGATTTGATTGCCACTTCCCTGTGGTGCATCAGGGTCGCCTTCCAATCTACTGTTTCTAACACGCCCAGGTTCTGCTCAAATTGTCCTCTCAGTTTCCCCAGTCTGTCTGGCATGTTATTGTTCAGTGTTCTGTATGTTAGAGAGACTACCTTGTTAGGTATCTGCTCTTGCAATAGGCGTCCTTCCTGCGGGGCGTAATCCGGCAGGGAAGAGACGAGCGAGCTTTTTTGCCACCCAGGCATGTCGCAGTTGCGCATATTTAAAGATTTGGGTGGAGTGCAGTCCAAACTCTGTTGCCAGTGTCGTGAAAGGCTTAAGTGTTCCCTTCGTCACCACATCGCCTAAAGTGGAGTAATGTATGGCATCCCATCCTCCAAAGCCCTTAAGTTTATGAGTTCCCTCAACCAGGTGCAGTGCCAAATCGGTGTTGGCTTAGTCTGTTTACATGTCCAGCCCATCGCCTTCGTCGCCCTGTCCCAGACTTCTAGTGTTATTTGTGTAGCCGGGAGTAAGCGTCTCCCACCTTGTCCCCCATATAGATAATGTAAGCATGAACGGTGTGCCATAATGTCCCTCTCTAGTCTGTAGGAGGGGTGATCGACCGGGGCATGGATCCATTCGTTCACTGGTGCCAGATGCTCTGCCCAGTAATAGGCCTCAATGTCCGGCAGGGATATACCTCCATAATATCGATTTCGCTGCAGCGTACCTAGGGCGATCCTTGGTTGCTTCCCAAGCCACAGCAGGGAGTGCAATTCCGCGTCTATCACCCGAAATGTCTGTCTGGAAAGTGGAAAATACTCATTTTAGAAGGCATACAGAAAGCGGGGTAAGGTAATAATTTTGAACATTGCAGCTCGGCCAAGAATCGTGAGAGGGAGTGCTTTCAAACTCTGAGAGTCCACTGCAAAGTTTGTTATGACCCGCTGGATATTGTTTTGGTAGGAGAGGTTTTTTCTGTAGTGAGATAGATCTCCAGGTACGTGTACCCCGTCTGCGTTACCTGGAGGGCCCCGGGGAGAAGAGGCCACATCTTCCCAGCTTGTGGGGTATATAGGATCAATTTATGCCAGTTTATGGCATATCCAGATAATGATCCATACTTGCCCAGGAGTTAAAACAGCGCGGGGACCATGACATCCGGTTGGGTAACATAACAAAATATTGTCCGCATAAAGCGAGATCTTTTCCTCCTCTACATCAGTCGGTGTAATCTGAAACCCCCGTATCTCTCGTGTCTGTTGGATCTCACATGCCACTATTTCGATTGTGAGGGCAAATAATAGTGGAGACAGCGGGCATCCTTGCCGGGTTCCCCGTCTAATGGCGAAGTCGTCAGACAACAGTCCGTTCACTTTAACCCAAGCTCGGGGTTCCGCATAGAGAAGTCCAACCCATTGTCGATATTTGGGACCAATGCCAAACTTGATTAAAGTCGCCTCCAGAAAGGGCCAGTGTACAGCATCTAATGCCTTTTCTGCATCTAGGGAGAGGAAAACATGCGGGTCGTCGCGATCCTGCACCCCCATAAGCCAATTGTGGGTCTGTTGTAAGTTTTGTCTGGTCGCCCAGTCTGGTAGGAAGCCCGTCTGATCTCGATGTACCAAACCTGAGATTACTTGGCGGAGACGTAGGGCCAATATAGTCGCCAGGAGTTTAACCTTTATGTTGAGAAGGGAAATTGGGCGGTAAGATGCACAGTCTTCGGGGGGCTTTCCCGGTTTGTGGATGGGAATAATCGTAGCCACCCTAAGATTTAAAGGCAGAATACCTTCTTGGGCCGCGTCCCAAAACAGTGCTAAGAGATGCACCGCCAGGAGGTCTGCACCCTTCCTGTAAAATTCCGCTGAAGTCCATTCGGGCCTGGGGATTTCCCAGGGGGGCGTAATTTGGTTATTGCTTCCTTAAGTTAAGTTACCGTTATGTCCGCTTCCAGTACCTCTCTCTCGTCGTCGCCTAGGGTTGGGGTTTGAATAGTATCGAGATAAGCTAGAATCCCTGCCGGGGTACCCTGCTCCCTGACCTCATTAAAACCTTTAAAATAGGAGGCAAATGTTCGCACTATTTGTGCGTCTCCCCTTTGCGTCTCTCTCTGCTGGTCCACTACGCTTTCTATCCATCTTGCTTCCACTTCCTTGCGGCTGAGCCAGGCCAAGAGCTTACCAGACTTATCTCCCACATCGTATAATCTACGTCGGGACGCCTGCACCTGCATTTTAGCCTCCTCTGTAGCTAGGGCTCTGTAGCGTTGTTGCGTGTGTCAGCTGACGGAGGACCTGGGAGTCTTTTCCTGCAAGATAGCGTTGTTCTAGTGCCAGAATGTGGGTATCCAGAGTGATCAGCTCCTCTTGTGCTTTCCGTTTTTCCCAAGCTATTCGGCTTTGGGCCCTATCACGGAGCACTGTCTTATAGGCTTCCCACACAATAACTCCAGACTGTACCGAGCCCACATTTTCTGCAAAGTACACTTTCATGTCAGCCCGCAGTCCCCACAACACCTCCGCATTCTGCAGGTCCCAAGCCAATAGCCTCCAGTTCCCCTGTCTCGCCCGGGGCCCCCCTCCCACCCGGACCAGCAGGGGGGAGTGGTCAGAGATCCCGCGTGCCAGGTACTCCGCCTTGCAGATGGAACCACAGACACTCCTTGTGAGGAAGATACAGTCCAGTCGGGAGTGAACCCTGTGTGCACCAGAATATGAATAGCTCCGGGCGTCTGGATGCAGTCGTCGCCACGCGTCCACCAGATCGAGGGTATCCATCAGCCTAGCCAGTGGTGTGATCGGGGTGGAGTCAGAACGATTCCCCGATCGATCCACGGGGATGGACATGACATCGTTGAAGCCACCCCCTACGTTGTGCAGTGTACCCGGTGTCTCTAGTAAAATATCAGTCACCCCATGGAGCGTCCGTGCCTGTAGCCTTGGAGGGGCATATACCGATACCATAGTAACCTTCAGTCTACTCCAGGTACCTGTCACTCCCCCGTATGTTCCCCGAGGGTCTGTCCATGTTTGTGTTACCTTAAAGGGGGGGGGGGGGGGGGGGGGGGGACTTTTTAAGCAAGATGGCCACCCCTCAGGAGCCCACTGTGTAGCCCACATGTGCAAGTACTGTGTAAGCTCCCCTCTCCAGGAACCCACACGTTGTGCCCTTAAGGTGGGTCTCCTGTAAGAAGATCACATCTGGGTGAGCTCATTTTACATATGAGGACACCAACACTCTTGATTTTGTCCCCCAGACCATTTACGTTCCAGGTGAGTATCGTGTATGAGTCAGACTTCAGCCCATTCACGGGGAGTCTACGATTAGTCGATGTACCCATAATCATGGATGGTTATGCAGTGACTCGAGAAGGGAGAGCGGGCAGGTGTGTATGACTGTGACCGCTGTACAATAAACCAGAACACAACAGAAACCAGAACTCGCTGGAGAATGAGCCCTAGGGTGGTGGAGGTCTATCGTCCTCCCAAACCCAACTTACGCCACAATATACAACTCTCGCAGTAGTCCCAGGGTCCTCTGGTTGAGAGCCTCCCTGAACAATAAAGGCCCATGAGAGGGCAACTCTAAGACAAGAAAAAGGAAAATAAACGAATAGATCAATAAAGTGAGGAAAAAGGAAGGACCGCTGAGGGCCCAAGTCTATAGCCACTCCAAGCCTCCCTCCTGCAGCTCCGTGAGTGTCCTCTAACACGTCGTAGAGTTCAGCAAATAAAAACAAAGGAATAAAGAGAAAAAGAAAGAAGAAAGGGGGCGGGTGTCCAACTTGCATGCTCTGGAGTTTCAGTCCATGTCCACGGGCAACCTTGCGGAACCCTGGTCACGAGTGCGAGTCCGGCGGCTCTCCCTGTGAGACCAGCACGTCCGCCGCTGTGTCTTGTTCCATCGCCAGTATTTCAGCTGCCAAAGGGTGCAGAGAGGGGCCCTCGACCTCCTCCCGATCAGCATTCACTTTTACTCCTACTGATCCAAACGTTTCTCCCAACAGCCAGTGGTAGAGGTTACTAGGAGACGGGGATCAAATAGTATTGGGGAACTAGTTCCAGTGGAACGTAAAGTTAGGCTTCACACATCAAAAGTTAAGCATAGGAAACACCTCAAATCCAGGGCAGTGAGGAACATGCCTCTGAAATCTACACCATGAGTGGGAGTGGAGAGTCCCGACCATCGTAGCTACGACTTATTTTACACATTTGTCTGTTCCAAAACACACTTTTTCCATGTTGACAGACATACGCTGAAGGGGAGTGCCATCACCAGCTGTAAGAAGTTCAAATATGTTAAAGGTAAGTGATTTGAAGAAGATAGTAGGGGTAAACTAAAATCTCGTAAGTTCAGTAAGCAGACATTTCCTCCATACTGCCATTGTGTGAGAGGGGCAGAGGTCAAGGAAGGAGGAGCACCAATTACCCTTTAAAAAAAAAAAAAAGTAAATTCTTTTTATTAACCATTAAACACATGCTTCAGCAAAACATCACAGTATACACAGTATGTGGATTGGCATATACAGATACATATCAGTTTCAAGCCTCCCAATGGCCCCCCTACCAAACCAACCTGACGTAAGGTACAACCAATTAACGTGTTCCCGAAAGTGCCTGTAGCCCCCTGTTATACTGGGAATTGTCCGGTTCTGTAGTTCACCCATGCCCCCCATATATTTTCCCATTTGCGTGGGCATCCTCTGCTCTGATACACTGCCCGCTCAGCCCGTTGGCACCAGTCCAGATCATTTTCCCAAGACTCAACTGTCGGGGCTTTACTGGCGCGCCATGCTCAATCAAAGTTCCGCTTTGCCACCACTCCTGCCAGGGCAAGCCATGTTGTAGCCCATTTGGGCCATACTATTTCGCCTGTCATCCCGATGATATGCCATCTCACCTCTACCGGGACCTAGTCCCCCACCACCATTGTCATCACCCGAGCCAAACCCTTCCAGAATCCGTGAATCTTGGGCCAAGCCCACAGTATGTGGAAAAATGTGCCCCTCTCACCGCATCCCCTAGCACACTGAGCCGATGCACAGCGACCCAAGCGGTATTGTACGGACCTCGAGGCTTATGACCTGTGTAAAATGCGGAGTTGAATCAACCTAAATCTCGCTCTTACAGCTATCTCTCTGGGGCTCCGCAGGGCCTCCCCCACCAATTACTCTTATACACATTACCCCTCGATCCCCATCAGGGGGTAAGGAGAAGTCAGGCCTCACCCCCTCCTGCACCATTACTTTATTAGGGTTTGTGATCAACTCAGTGGAGATGATTCAGAGTCTTCAGTCTTGGAAGATGGCCAAAATAAGACGCAAGGTGTGAAGGAAACTGTCCAAGCCACAGACTACCTTCCGTCAGATCACCAGGGTGGTAGGTCTCTTGTTGTCCTCCATTCAGGCCATTTTCTCAGGCCCCCCTCACTTTCGGGCACTCCAGAGGCTGAAGGTGACTTATGTACTCCCAATACACCCCTCTTTCAGAGGAAGCCAAGGAGGATCTCCATTGGTGGCTCCCAGACATGGAGGCTTGGAACGAGCGCACCATTTTTGGCTCACAACAGGACCTAGTGATCCAGTCTGATGCCAGTGGCATGGGTTGGGGTGCACTGTGTAGGGAGTTCACCACCGGCAGCAGATGGGCCGCTGTAGAACAGGCCCTACATATTAACTGCCTGGAACTGATGCGCATTCGTTTACGGTGAAATGCTGGACCAGAGATCGGGAGCAATGCAGTGTTCTTCTGAAAATGAACAATGCGACAGCGGTCCACTATATAAACCACCTAGGAGGTACGAGGTACCCGGTCTCTGGCCCTCTCAGACCTGGCCAAGAGTTTTGGAGAATCAGGCGTCCGTGATGGCGGAATACCTCCCAGGGAGGGGCAACCAAGTAGCGTATTGGATATCGCGAGACATGAGACTGTGGAGGCTACTTCCGACCTTGTTTCAAGCCCTGTCAGCTCGATGGGGCTCCTTCACGGTGGATCTCTTTGCATCCAGAATCGACCACCAACTTCCCCGGTACTTCAGTTGAAGGCCAGACAGGAGCAGTGGCAACGGGCGTTTTCCTTCGGATATGGTTGAGGGGAGCAGGGCTAGGCCTTTCCCCTTCACCATGATCATGAGAGTGAAAACCCAAGTCTGCAGGCAGGAGACGGATCTCGTGGTAGGGACCCCAATGTGGAAGTCACAAGTATGGTTTCCAATTCTGATGGAACTTTCTTGGGATTTTTCAATCAGTCTACCCTTAAATCCGCTTCTCCTCAGCGATCGCTCCCGGAATCCCCATCATCTGGAGACGAATGGCACCCTACAACTTACTGCATGGAGGATTACAGGTCTTGGTGGCAAGCCCTGGGCCTTTCGAGAAGCGCAGCAGACTTCTTTTCTACGGTCAAACGTTACTCACTGGCTTGGTCTCAATGTTTTGGTTGGTGTCTGCAGTGGAGCCTGGATCCCACGGGGAAATCTTGAATTTCATGGCCTCCTTAGTTTCAGATGGAATGGCCTATAGATCGTTCATTACCTTTAGGTTGGCGATTTCTGCTGGACACACTATGGTCGGAGGCCTGCCTGTCAGGGAATATCCCCTGGTTAAGAAATTGCTCAAGGGCATTCAATTCTCCACCGGAACCACCGTATTTGGTCCTCTGGGATGTCAATAAGGCCTGTTCATCTAGTAGCCTGGTAAGAAGTACCTCTCCCATAAACATTTGTCAGCCAAGTAGCCACCCTTTTGTGTCTCATCTTGTGCAGTAGAGCATCAGATGTTAGGGCCCTAGACATCACAAAGAGGATCAGAGGGTCAGTTAGCATGTCGCGAGACGACTAATTGCAATTACCGCTTGATTGTGTATTCAGCATTTCCAGATTCCCCAAAATTGTGTTGTCCGATGTATCAAGGCCTTCAAGGCCGTGACTTAGAAGCTTCGCCCCCAAGGGTAGCGGCAGTAGCTGGTTGCTCTGCGGAAGCCATTTAAAGGAGATTTAATTCCGGACCATAGAGAGATGGGTTCACTGGATCATGCAGGAAGCCAGCATTGATACCAAGGTACTTGGGGCGCATTCTACCCAGAGAGATCTGACTTCCAAAGAATTTGCTCTAGGAGCCCGCTTGGGGGATATTTTGAATGCGGCGGACTGGTAGTCTCATTCAACCTTTAAAGAGGTTTTATTTAAAACCAGTCTCCTCCATTGCGGTTCTAGTAGAGGATAAGCTTTGACTAGCATATCCTCGCCTCTGGGTCACGACACAGAATGAAAAATGTCGCAGCTAACGGAAAGTTTCAGTTCTATAAAGGACACAGAGGCAAGGATTAGCACGCCCGATAGTAAATCTTGGCTCACCCAGTGGATCTGGTTATGGATGTAAGTAATGTTCTTTTGAACTTACATCAGTAACAATATTACAGTAGGTTTATGCTTGCATGTTAAATCTCAATTGCCCACATGTTATTGATTGTACTGCTGGTTTGATTTTTGCTGGAAATGTCCAATTGCTCTCTGGATTATTGCAGGAACAGAGTCTTCTAAACAGGAGTAGAATGTCCTACGGTCAGCATCTGTCACAGGTAGAAAGAGGGCAAGAGAAGAGGAATACGAGCGGATGATGGCAATCCCTATTGATGATTGGATATTGGCTTTACCTTTTTTGACCTTCATAGTGCCTGGGTTTATGGGAAATTCAGGTTTGTGTTTGCTATGGCTGCTATTTGAATAAATGAAGGGAGAATAGCATAATCCTCACCTTCGTGTCCCTAATAGAATTCAAACTTTTCGCTAAATTAGGTAGGAATTTTTTCATTCATGCTCGGGAAGACCAAGTTAGCATAATCCAGTCTGACACCAATGGCTGACACCATGATAGTCTTCATGGCTTCTGAAGATAAAAACGGTTGAATCTTCCAAATGGTTCTGAGCATGAACACACATTTAGAGACAACCTTAATAGTTTATGGCTTAAGGGAAAGGGATTGATCAATGATAACTCCCAGCCATTGGTTTTTGGAGAAGGCAGCACACCCATTGCAGGCGGCTAAAAGGATCTAGTCCACGAGGAGGGTGTATGACCCAATACCACAAATCCAGCCTTTTCTACATTCAGCTTTGAATGAGCTGGTCTCATCCATCCACTGATGACACATTGTGCTCCTAAAGTGATCTAGTGTGGATACTTGAGTGTTTAGTCGATGAAAGTCCTCTTGAAACACTGCACTCCAGCTCGAATTCTGGTGCCCTAAAATGAGCAATTTGCTCTGCCTGGGTTCTGTTCTCCAAAAAGGTGAACCATTTCTGGGCCGTTTCACTAAAGTCTGCTATCCACAGTCAATCCAATAATATCTTGCGATCGGCTGTGTCAAAGCCTGCGGACAAATCAAGGAGAACAAGTGCTGAGACCTGTCCATCATCCAAATCTTTTCTTAAATCGCCCAAAACTGATAAGATCACATTTTCAGTGCGATGGTGTGTCCGAAAAACCAGATTGATGTGGGTCTAGAAAGTTTGCATCTAAGAAAAAAAAGTACTCATGCGCTATGTGAGCTTTTAATAATTTAGAGCAATAAGGCAGCAGCAAGATGGGCTGGTAATTTTTAAGCTTTTTAGGGTCATAACTTTCTTCAATAGTGGGATGACCATAGCCTTTTTACAGAGATCAGGGACTTACACTGCCCTTAGAAATGCATTTAATAGATTACTAAGGGAATCTATAATAGAAGGAGCTATGCACTGCATCACACTGGGTTAGCGCTTTACAGCGGTGTCCTGTGGTACATGTGCTATACAGCAATCAGCATGACATGAAAACATATGGTCTTCTGTCTTTCTCCTGAACATTCCTTAGCAATGGTCCCCCTTCTCTAGGGCATCCCCACCTCTCTAGCTTTGAATGAGAGGAATAGCACTAAACAATTAAAATGAGATCTGAACCATTTTGTTCACATATATTCCAGCGAGTGTCGCATAGAAATAATAAAGATGGCTCCCCGAGGAGTACGTGTTCTAAAAGACTATCTTGGGCAACCCCAGCTAAGGCTCTTCTGCCCATTGCACCACTGTGCTTCCCACCACTCCCCCACCAGATCTGCACCCACAGTGCAGAGACTTGCAGCACAGCCGGTGTAGGAAAGTACCCTCTTTTTGCATGGTTGCCCCCACTTTTTGCTGAACTGTTGATGTGCTTTGAATGAGTGTGCCCTGGGCTCCTGCCAAACAAGTACCCTGGGCCTATGTTCCTTCCCTAAACTGCATTGCAAACAAAACCCCATTGGCACTCTTTGGCCACAGGCCAGTCCCTTGTAAATGGTACCACAGGTACCAAAGGCACTGTGGCCTCTAAGGACTGCAGCACTTATTGTGCCACCCTTAGAGGCCCTATACCTTTACAAACATAATGCCATGCCTACAACCCACTGCCCTGGCATAGGTCAGTCACCCCTCTAGCTGGGTGCACTATACCAGTGGTGAGGGTACAGGTGCATGAGCCCATGAGCCCTATAGCCAACTCTTAGACATTGTAAGTGCAGTAAGGCCATTAAGAGTATATGGTGCTGGGAGTTAGTCATTACGAACTTCACAGTACCATAAAGGCTTTACTGAAAACTGGAAAGTTTGGTATCAAACTTCTCAGCACATTAAACCCACACGGATGCCAGTGTGGGATTTAATGAAAAATGCACTCAAAGGGCATCTTAGAGATGCCCCCACCGGTTCTGACCCCCACTTTGGGCGGGAGAATCGGCGGAAAAACCAAGTGAGGAAGGGAAGGGTGCCCACCTTTGCCAACCCCAGTGCTGCGGAGGGTGTTCTGAGAGTGCATCCTTGACCCTGAGGGAACCCTGGTTCTAACCCCCAGGATACCAACTTCCACAACAAAGTACTTACCTGTTAACCAATAACTATTTTCCTCCATAGGATTGCATGGACTGCTTTTTCGATGTATTGAAATTTGCTTTATTCGATAATTACTATCATAAAAGCTTTACATCCTTAAAATCAGCAATATACAATTAAAGGTTTAAAATACTTAAAATAAGAATTCCATAAAACACACACTATAGCACCAATGGTTAAGACAACAATTCCTTAAGAACAGGATTTCCAATAAAAGCGAATTGCTCATAGCAGCAGATGATCTAGGAAGCACTGTTCATCCCTTCTACCCTCTTACACAGAGTAATAGCTACAAGTTCATTATGGGGCGACATCAACTATTTCAGCAGCTTTAGCGATAGCTTTTGCACGAATAATCCAGGCACAGCCCAGGAATTTAGCAACTCCGCATACAAAAGCAGGCCTAGAAGCATCGGATCTCAAAATACGGAGTGCAACTTGATGGTTCTTTGTTCCCATCTGGACACAGATGCATTTAGGCCATTTGTTCCTTGCCTGGCGATAAGCCGGGCATACGAATAAACAGTGTGCTATAGTTTCTTGCATATCGTTGCAACACGGGCAGCTTGGTGAAAGATTTTTGGCTGAGTCCCTTTTGGCAACTGTGGCAATAAGGTATAGTGACCCAAACTTGAAAAGCATGTACAACTTTCTGTCCATGGGAACTCGAATAAAATCCAAATAGGGTTCCAAAAAGCCAACTTGTTTGTGTTGTAAAAAGTCCTCTGTTAATTTTCCATGGCTCGAATAAAGTATGAACCGTTGCTGTATCCAGTTCCAATAGGTCTTTTTCAACTCCGCCTTAGATGGCAGGGCTTGGTTCTCCCACATATCAGTTAAGCCCAAAGATGACAAAAGTTCCTTGAGTTCTCTTAGCCATTTAACCCTTTTGCCCGTGTCCAGAGTAATCAGTTCGCTAAGTCCTGCCGCATAGTGGCATAACTTGGGAGTGGATCTTAGTCTTGCCCAGTACAAGAGAGGGCGTAATCTAACAACCTCACTCAACCGGTGTCTCCCCATATCGAGGAACAATGGTGTTAGCGGGGTACAAAGGGGGACGGAGACCAGATCTCTTAAGAACTTATCCTCTTGATTTTTGGATCTCTGCTGTTTGTTCAAACCCCCAGAGTTCCGCTCCGTAGGATGCCGAACTCACTGCCTTGCCCTCATAAACAACCAGGACAGGGGAGACCAATCTGGAAGAGGACAAATGCTGCTCTCTCAAGATTGCCCCCGCTGCCCTTTTGTGGTTTAGGAGCATCTTGCTCAAATGGGGCCCCCAAGACATTTTATCCGATAGTCTTATCCCCAGATAGTCAAAGCAATGGACTTGCTCCAAATATAAACCATTGATAGCAAGTTTGGGTCTAAACTGTTTTCCAGGGTTAAAAGCCATAAATTTAGTTTTCGTGATGTTAATAGTAAGGCCCCTTAGTGTACAAAAAGCCTGGAAGCGAGTGAGTAATGTTTGAAGACCCATAGGGGATTTGGAGATTAGGAGGGTATCGTCCGCAAAGAGAAGCGTAGCTATTTTTTCCCCCGCCAGGGTTGGTGCGTCTGCTGGGATTTGGCTCAAGTAATCCACCACACCATTCACATAAAGTGAGAATAGTGTGGGGGCCACAACACAGCCCTGGCGGACTCCTCTCCTTACTGGGATACTCTCTGTGGTCTGCCCTTGATCACCCCATCTTATCCTTGCCGAAGTATCGTCATGAAGACCAACTAAAAGGGATAAAATGTATGGGGGTATTCCCATTTCCTGCAAGACGAACCACAACTTTGCTCGTGGGACTAAATCGAATGCCGTCTTGAGGTCAATAAAAGCAAGGTACAAGATCCCCTTAGCAATGACTACCACTTTCCAATAGAGTAGAAGTAGACGAAAAACGTGGTCTATGGTGCTAGTGGCTTTCCTGAATCCCGCTTGGCATTTTGATAGGATTCCCCCTTCCTCCATCCATTGGTGAATTCTATTGAGAAGGGTTCGCCCTGCCACTTTTTGCATGCAATCTACAAGGCTAATGGGCCTATGGTTGGCAGGGTCTTGGCGATCACCTTTTTTAAAAATAGGGATAACTTCAGCTTGCTTCCAGGATGGGGGCACTTCACCGCCCTCTAACAGGCTATTAATCAAATGTTGGATGTATTTGGCCCATTTATCAGGTTCCAAACGGAACAGGTCGCCCGGGATGCCATCTGGTCCCGCCGCTTTAGCGGGTACAATACTGTTGATGGCACTTACGACCTCATCAAGGCTAAAGGGGGATATGGGGTCTGGGACAGGTAGTTGTGGGATATCCCTGCCGGACCCTAGTCCTCCCTCTGCATCTTCAGCATAGAGTTTTGAGAAGTGATCCCACCAGGTCTGACTTGCTATGTGATTTGGAATGGAGACAGTACCAGCCCTATCTTTAGAGTTAATTAGTGACCAAAAGGAGGCAGAGTTTCTCTCAGTTGCCACCGTTTTCAGCTTATCCCAGTGTGCCTCCTCCCATGCCCGTTTGGCTAATGTCAGCGATGATTTGTAATCTTTCCTCGCTAATTTGACCCTAGTAATATTTTTCTCTTTGACAGCGACTATTAGTTCTTCTCTTTTCTCTGTGCAAGAACCTGTGAACCAGGGATTGGGGTTGTTTTTTTTGCTATTTCTTTTTCTTTTTTCCTGAGCTGGCGCTTCCTAAAAACTGTTCTCCAATCATGCGTATGGTTTCCTGGTGGATTATGGGAATCTTGTCCCTCGCCTGAGACGAAACCAAGGCAGCCTCAAGATCTCTCGTTTTTTCAGCTAATATTGAGGAGATAAGGGTGATCTTTTTTCCATCTCCTACTACCCTAGGCCACCTTAGCCGTCTACCACAGCTAGAAAGTGTTATCTCCTTGGAAAAAGGAAAGTCTGCTCTACGTGTGGATAGATTTAACGGCAAAACTACCCAACGGTTCTGCAGAGTTAGAGATAGGGGGTTATTGTCACTATCTACAGTAGGGCTTACCACCATGTCGGCTACATCTTCCCAGAGGCGTAAGTCCACCAGGATGTAGTCAATACGGGATGGGCATGTCAGCTTATTAAAGGTGTTCGCCCCCTTAGAGTCTGACAGAGTTCTACCATTCACGGCTCTTAGGCCGTATTCCAGAGTGAGAGCGTTCACTTGCATAACTATCTCTGTCCATTTTCTAATAGGGGCCAAAGATAGAGGTGGTACTCCCCATTTGTTGTCCTCTTCAGATAAATTCAAGGGATCCTCATTGCTCAGGGGCTCAAATGTACAATTAAAGTCCCCGGCTATGATAGTTTTAGAGGTGGGTAAACATTTTGCTAAGAGGAGTTCTAAATTCGTTCAGGATGGTCGACGACCTGCCACTCACTGTGCCCCTAATATAAACATTGAGGAGATCAAGGTGGCTTTTAGGGATAGCCACAAGATGTCATGACTATTGCTTTTTTGAGTGGTAACAGACCACCCCAGATCTAGGTTAACCCATATTAGGAGACATCCAGAGGGTCTTCCCTTACCACTAGAGGTTGCGGGAATAAAGTAAGTGGCATATCCTGAAATAAAAAGCGCTTCCATACTCCATGTCTCCTGGAAAACACAGACATCATGCGTGCCCACAAACTCAACCCATGATGGAACGGTCATGTTTTTCTTGAGGCCTGCTATATTCCAGGACAATATTTTCAACTTGTTCGTCAAACAGGGGGATAGGCTAGCGGGGTTAGTTATGTTGGACTGTGCTTGTAGTATCGGATGAGGTGAGGGTTTTAGGTTACGTAAGGGAAAAAGGCCCTGGGCGGTGGAACTTGAACAATTTATATTCTGCACTGAGTGGGGTACAAAAAGTCAATCGTTTACGTCTAAAGAGGATATGGCTCCTCCCTTTGGTGAGATATTATGCGGTGTCAAAGAGCATCGCCTAAACTGAATTCGAGACGGGTGGTTCTATATTCCAAAGAAACCAAGTTCACAACCAATAGGTCATCCACCAAAGTTAGTTGGATCATGTCCAAATTAGAATCAGGGATAGGGCGTCTCTTGGCTTTCACGATATCTTCCCTAATAACGGAACGACACCCTCGGACATGACAAATCCAGTGAATCGATTTATTAATTAACGAATCACTGGATTCGTGATGGCCTGGGATTGATATTTTTGGGACATTAGTCATAAGAACAATGTTTGGGGATTTCTGACCAAGTCCGGTTTGATCATGAACCAAAAGAGGTCTGGAAGTCTCCTGGGTCCCTAGATCCAGTGGTCTAGATTTGGAACCCAAATTATGCCTGCCCCCCCCAATAGGGGTGGCAATACGGTCTTTGTGAGTAATCTTGAGGGCTTCCCCATCCCCCCCAGGGTGTTGCGTCAAAGTCCCTTCCCCAACTAAAGTGTTTTTACTACGACCCCCACCAATGGGGACGGAGTCGTTTTCATTAGTGGGTTTGGGGCTGTCCTTAATGAGATGCAGGTTCACAGGACGTGTAGGTTGAGTAGGGTTCAAGAGGTCCATTAATAGACCCCTTATACTCATAACCTCCCCTCTAAGTTCCTTGATCACCCTTTCTAATTCCCCTATGGTGTGGTTGCAGGTGCAGCAATGGGCCGGGCTAGAATGTTCCAGAACAGGCACTGGAGAGGAGTCGTCGTGATTGTCACTAAGTAAGACTAGGGGGGCAAATCTGTTGGAGCAAATAACATAGGGTTAGGTTCGCTGCACATCATCCTCTACCTGTACAACACCCTCATTATTTGAATGTAATTTCACGGACAGAGGGGGATCACCGACAACCCGCTTTGACCCACCCTTTTTAGATTTAAGGAATAGCTGTGGTATCACTATATTTTTTAAAGAAGGTGTAGGAGGATTTCTAATGGGTTCTTCTGCGTTAGGGCTTGGAGCGTTTTCTAATATACTTTCACACTCTAGAACACTATCAATTCTGTCCATCACACAGTTAGCTGCAGCACTTTTGGTCGATTTCTTTTGCCTCTTTTTCTTACTTTGATTTAAGGTAGGAACATTTATGCCAACCGTTCCCTCCATTAATTTCCTCTTCCCCATCGGACCTAGATATAACCCCCAAACAACCCCACCAAATAAATTGAAGACACTTCCCGCTAGCTGGACACAGTATAAGGGTAGACCATGCAACTCCTATATAATGTAAGACACAGCTAATGGGTCCCAAATGCTATACGATAATAAAACAAACAAAGGAACAGTACCAGATGAACGGAAGAGACCAGGCCCAGCCCTGCCTCAGTCTGCCTCAGACGGCCCGCCCTTTGCCCGAGCTTAGCCCGGCATCCACCCGCGCGCGTCCCACGTGGCGGATCGGATACTCTACAGATATCTCCTCTGGTGGTTGGGGGCGGACCCGCCGTTGTCAGCGCTGCCCCTCAGGCTCCTGGGGCTTGTAGTGCGGTGTCCTCTCCCCGCTGTGGCCCCCGTCAAGACTGCGCTGCGTCTCCCGCAAAGCGGGAGACGCGAGGTGAGTTAAAGATCCTCGGTGGTTGGGGGCGGACCCGCCGTTGTCAGCGCTGCCCCTCAGGCTCCTGGGGCTTGTAGTGCGGTGTCCTCTCCCCGCTGTGGCCCCCGACAAGACTGCGCTGCGTCTCCCGCAAAGCGGGAGACGCGAGGTGAGTTAAAGATCCTCGGTGGTTGGGGGCGGACCCGCCGTTGTCAGCGCTGCCCCTCAGGCTCCTGGGGCTTGTAGTGCGGTGTCCTCTCCCCGCTGTGGCCCCCGACAAGACTGCGCTGCGTCTCCCAGACACAAATCACAACAAGCATTGGTTGCGGGGAATGCAAAGATGGGGGCTGCAGCGGGAGAGAGGCAAAGGCACGCGCCCGCCCGCAAACACACAAGTGGTGCGCGCGCAGCAGCGCCCAAAGTGAAAGTGATTGCACGTTCACACTGCTTTTTCCTAAAAATTGTTCTAAGTGTGGAGTTGGTTTGTATGGAACAATAACAAAACTGCAAATGTACTAAAAGTGATTTACTTACTTTTTGTCTAAGATATCTCAGTGTGATATCTAGTCATATGACTAGATATCAGCAAAATTAATATGAAAAGGCAATAAGTAACATGTAAAGTAATTTACCAAGTAATTGAAAAGTAATCTCAAAACAGTAACTTATCTGTAATTCATTCAACTGCATTTGAACCTTTATTCAATTGTAAAACAATGCATAAGAATTTTGCAAAGCATTTATTTCACTTACCCGCACCAGGCTTGGCTCTAGAAATAAAATAACGAAATCATATATATATTTTTACAAACAAAATTGATCTGAGTTCAGTCTTTGAGTGGGTGAAATCATTTGCTAATTGAGTGTGTACGACTAATGCTGAACACTGCCCTCTGATAAAGCCTTACTGCTCACCCACACTACCACAAATGGAGAGTAAGGTACTATCTTCTTTTACTTCTGCCTACCTTTGGGGTTCCACTGGACTGTGCACACTATACCTCATTTTGGTATAGTATATACAGAGACGGCTTCCTACAGCAGGCATCACCCCCAAATGCATTCCTTTAGTCTAAAGAGAACACTGTTGCAGTGGCGTAACAGAGGACCCTGCAGTCCCCGGGGCTGGGGGGAGGTGGGGCAGAAAGGGGTTAGAGCGGAACTTGCTCTCCCCCCTTGTCTGCAGTACCCCTCATCCCCATTAGGCCCCTCTGCAGAATGTTTTACTGTGCAGAAAGTCACAGCTTAGGAACACTGTGGACTCTTTCTGGTACACTGGTGAGAAGACGCCTCAGGACTCTCACTGTCCCAATGTTTCACCCGAAGCCTAACAGGCCTAGTGTCTCACACTCTGCCATTGAGGGCAGATCGTTACATTCCCATTCGGCAGCATGGGGCCACGAGGAACATATACCACCAAAGTAGCACCATTGTTCAATTATTAGCAGCCCAGCCAATCCATTCCACTCCCCTCATGGGTGGAAAACAATCTTGGACCGTTGATAAACCATCAACAAATTAAAATGTGCATTTGGTGATCAATCTCTAGGCATTGCGGAAAAGAAGATTGTTAAATCTAGCTGAAGGCTATCTCCCCGCCTGTGCAAATAAACCATGTTCTTCTGCCTCCTACCACAGTGCTTCCCTACTCCCAAACTCTAAACAAATAATTTTCCCTGATAATATGGCTATTCTGCTAGTAGTACACAATTCTCTGCCACTTCCTCAACCTTGGATTACAAGAAAGAATCCCCTGAAAGACCGTTCCTCTTCAGTTTAGTAAGATGTTTTATGAAAAATAAACAGTTTTAGTCCTCAATACTGTGATTTTAAAATAGAAATAAGAAGACTGGGATAGTGCGGGTAGAGTAGGCTGACATTTGTAAATCTATTTTTCACAATGCCCCCATTCTACATTAATTACGTGCCTCTTCTCTGCAAACTGTAAAAAGCATGTTCTCCTTCAAGATGAGGTCAACTAATTGTTCAAATTCTAAGTGCAGAGGTAACAGCGTCAGTCAAACCTGTTAACGGACTATAACTCACAGCGGAATAACTGTAATGCAAAAACAATGTGATCTTGGGCATCACTCTTCAAATGGGTGGTCAAATTGGAAGAACTGTCAAACTTCAATAAAGAAACATTTAAATAGAGGTTTCCAAATTAAAGCATTTTGGAGGTTATTCTATAACAATGTGCTGCAAAACAAGTAAAGTTAGCATCAGTGGAGTGTGGGAAAACAAAGGAGAAGGGACATGTTTCCGGTACGGCATGGTAGGACACACGGCAGCAAGGAGTGCCCAGCCACCTAAGTACCATGCAATAAATGTTCAAGGAAATGTGATTATGCTATATGTTGGAAGAGTGGGTCGGCATCAGAGAGGAAGACTCCATCAGAGAGGAAGACTCAAGAATGTAAAAAGCTATTGAGGAGGTGCTACCTCAGGTGGGAGACAGCTGTGAGAGTAATCTGAGGAGTGGGTGTTAGGCAACAAAAAGACAAAACAAAAGTGTTCCAAGTTAATAATTTCTGAAAGTGTGCACGACAAAATGTTTTCTGTTAAGAGTGACTGAAGTCCATGCATGTTAGCCCATGTGGGTATGGAGGGCAGCCTATTTTGACACAAGAGTCCCACAGTAGGATCATAGTGGGCAAGGTCTGTGTCGAAAAGGGTGAGGAGACTTTGGGGCGGCCACATCAGAAGTATTTAGAGACATACTGGACCCCAATGCAGACCTGCAGGTTCCGAGTAAGCAAGTGGGAGATTGTTGTGCCAAGTTTGAGGGTAGCTTTGAGTCCATGTTTAGCAACAAGTGGATGTCTCAAGGCATATATGCATCATGTTTTAAGCTGTGTCAGAGTGGCAAAATCTGTTTCAGTAAAAGGGAAAAGGGAGGAGGTTGCTTGTGCCATTATAGGATGCTGTCCAAGAAGAACTGGATAAGCTGTGAGAGTTCGGGTCATTACGTCAGTCAAGCCAACTGAGTGGCTTGTGCCTTTGCGTTTATGCATAGATCTGGGAGCTCTCAACAAGGAGATAGTGTAAGGAAGTGGGTTTCTGTTGCAGTAACCCCCCCACTTTTTGCCTGATAACTGATGCACTTTTCCTTGTTGTGCCCTGGACTCCTGCTAATCAGGTGCCCAGGGCATGTGTTCCTTCCCTAACAGCCAAAACCCAATTGGCATCTCTGGTCGCATGTTAGCCCCTGGTAAATGGTACCCTTGGTACCCAGGGCCTTGTGACCAGAGAAGGACCCTAAGGGCAGCATCATGTATTGTGCCACCCTTAGAGGCCCTGTACCCTGACACACACACACACTGCCTTTGCAGGCTGAGTGTCTTGGTGCAGAACAAAACAAAGAGTCGACATGGCACACATCCCTGTGTGCCATGCCCACAACACACACTGCCCTGACATACCTCAGTCAGCTGGGTGCCCTATGCCAGTGGTGTGGGCACAGGTGCAGGAGCCCTGTGCCCCTACAGTACCTAGGTCCATTCCTGGGCACTGTAAGTGCAGTGCTGCGATTAAGAGTATATGGTGCAGGGAGGTCGTCAACACAAACTCCACAGCACCATGATGGCTACACTGAAGACTGAGAAGTTTGGTATCAAACTTCTCAGCACAGTAAACCCACACTGATGACAGTGTGGGATTTACTGTAAGATGCACGACAGAGGGCATCTTAGAGATGCCCCTGAACCTAACCTACAATCCACGTCTTGTCTGAGGGACTGCCTAGGCTGCCACACAGCAGACATGTTGCGGGCCCCTGGGTAGAGAGCCATCTGTTCTCCTGGGCCTGCAACAATGCACATCCTGGGTGAGGTGCTAAGTCTCCTCCCCCAGGATGGGCAGGGGAAGCTTCAAAGGCATTCCGCCTTTGTGAGCTTCTCGAGGCCACTTGCTGTACTCCGCAATTGGCCCCTACCGGTTCTGACCCCAACTCTGGCGGGAAGACTGTCCGGAAACCCCAGCCTCTGCCAACCCCACCCCTCAGGTGGGGGAGGCGAGGTGAAGCACATCTACGGGCTCTAGCCATCTTGAAGATGGGAAACCCTGCCCAATCAGGACTAGGCTACTGCCCCCCTCCCACAGGAGAGTGGCAGGATAGGGGGTGTACCCACCTCAGGGCAGGGACCCATTGGTCCCTGACCTTTACCTACCGGTAACGCCCCTAAATCTAGTATTTAGGGGCACCCTGAACCTTCCTTCCGTAGATTCCTGATTCCGAAACAGCAAAGAAGATCAAGAAGAAAGAAGACCTGCCGTGTAGTTGCTAACAAGAAGACACCAACTGCTTTGGCCCCAGCCCTACCGGCCTGTCTGTCGACCCTTGAACCTGCTAAATCCCGGCACCTTCCGTGGCCAGCAACCCCACAAACCCCAGAGGACCTGGCTACCTTGTGGCTCTGAGCATCTGGGACTCCCACGAGCAGGGGCACTGCTCAAAAGCAAGTAAATGACGGCTGGCACCAGCCAGGAACCGCGAAACCTGCACACTCTGCACCCGCCAAGCCTGGCCTGTGCTGGAGTGGACAAAGACCCCGAGGACGTCCCCCCGGCCCCGGTGACCCCAAATCCGGCACCCAAGGACCCACTTCGATGCTCCTGATGAAGCCTGCAGCCTCAGAACCAGGGTCACCCCCCCCCCGCGATCAACAGAGGGTAAGATTTCCCGACATCAAAAGGCACCCTGTACCCGGCGCCCTGCGGCCCCTGTGCTCAACTCCTGGGTACCTACCTACCCTCCAACTACCCAACTTACCTCTCAAAGTGGTGGTCACACCTGAAGAATCTCGGTCCCTGAGCTTGCAGCCTTTGTTCGTCCTTGAGCTTTTCCATTGCATTCCATTGAGCGCCCGACGGCTCAAAAGCACCCTGCACCCAGCCACCAATCAAGGGCCCCCTGCCTTCCATAGGATAACATTGGGCCTAACTCACTCTGCAGGCCGCTGAGGGTGTAACAACTGTACTTACCTGACCCTGGGATACCCCCGAGTCTATGCTCAGAACCTTAACTCTGCCAGTTGAGTACTTACCCAAAAGCAGATAATTCACTTTTCTTCCATAGGGTAACATTGGCTGGTTTCACTTGAAAATTCTTCTAAGTGTGGAGTTTCTAAACATTAAAATATTCACCTAAAATCATCCGAGTAACGAAAACGGAAATACTCACCTGCTATTAGGAGAGATCCCAGTGCTGGATCTTGGTGCCCAGCACGGACCCTGAAAAGTACTTACAACCGTACTCACCACTAACTCAATTTTCTTCCAAAGGAAACCATTGACTGTTTTTCTGTGAAATTTCTTCAAAATGTTGATTTTTGCAAACTACAAATATTCTTTAAAAATTGTACCAACTGTGAAAACTTAATTACTTACCTGATTTAGATAGATGTCCCAGTACTGAGCCTAGGAGCCCAGCACTGGATTACAAAAGTAACGAGAACATACTTTATCCGTAACTTGAATTTTCTTCCATAGGAGACCATTGACTGTTTTTCTGTGAAATTTCTTTTAAGTGTCGATTTTGCTAATTTATAAATATTCGCTAAAAAAAAACCACAAAAAAAAAAAAAAACGCCTGTATAACTTAAACGCAGTTTCTCAACTGCTTACAGGTGGTACACTAGTGCTGGATCCAGGAAAAGTAACCATAACCCCACTTACCTGCTAAGTGAATTTCCTCCCATAAAATAACATTGGTAATCTGATTAGAAGAAGTTTCTAAGTGTCAACTTTTAAAATAGCAAAATAATCTTAAAAATGACAACAGTAACTAAAACGGATTTACTCATTTGTTTCCAAGAACTGTCCCAGGACTGAATCTAGGATCCAGTCCTGGCGTTAGAAAAGTAATCCTGAAAGTAATCAATTGCATACAACTCAAAATTCCATTGAGCTCAATGTATTATTGTGTTTGAAATTATGTTGCCTATTGCAACAAACTAACTATTGCATTCAAAAGTCAATTACAAAGAATTTAACTAAAGCATCTTATTCTGAGAAAGTATATTTTGATACCTATTGTTGGTTCTAAAATAAAACAACCATATATTTTTATATACAAACCATTGGCCTAGAGTTCAGTTCTTGACTGTGTGAGACCATTTGCTGACTGAGCGTGTACAACAAATGCTTTACACTGTCCTCTGATACTGCCTTGCTGCTCGGCCAAGCTACCACTTTAGAGAGTAAGGTTATTTCTAACTTTAGCCTCTGTCAAACCTCTGGGGACTGTGGACTCTGTACACACTGTACCTATTTGGGAAGAGTATATACAGAGCCACTTTCCTACAGGTAGTCATTCACCCTGTCCCATATCACTGAGGTGCTCATGGTGTTAGTAGGGGCCAAGATCTTTCCACGCCTGATCTAGCCTCTGCTCATCATCAAATAAGGCTGCACTAAAATTCAGGACCTCACTTCCTTTTTCACACCAATAGTGCCGTACATATTAAGGCACATACTGTTTGGCCTTGCCACAACAGCCTCTGTATTTCGGAGGGGGAGGAGGGGGGGGGGGGGGGGGTTAATCATCTCGTATCGGCAGGCTCCCAGAAGTAGTGTTCCATCAGAAGGATGTACTAATATAAATTGCAACATAGGAGGAGCACAATGAAAGAGTCAAAGTAGTATTGGAGATTTTTAGGCAGCGTGGCCTGACTGTGCGGCAGACAAATGTTTTATTGTTGAGGAGTTACATATTAGTATGTTTACAGGCCTGAACAAGTAATTTGTGGATTCAATCAAGCTATTGGAGCAGCCATAAAATAAGGAGAGGAGTTCTCCTTCCTAGGGACGGTAGAGGAGGAAGGATTTGTCCCCTAAGCTTGGGCCCATAGGGGTTCATTGAAGAAAAAAAGCTAAGTACTGTGGGAATGATTAATGAACTCAAGAGTTCAAATCTAACAAGTGTATTTGGAATAGGCCCCATGTCTAAAAGCTTTCTAACCAGGAAAAAAAGAAAGAGTGTGCTGTGGTTACCGATGCAAGCTGCAAGGGTCTGGGTACTATGTTGTTCTAGATTATGGCAGGTAAAGAGAAGGCAATTGCATTTTCATCACATACTTTAAGGGGGCAAATGTAAATTACTCTGTCATTAAGGAGGTGGCACTGGTAGTCAAATGGACCATAGAGAAATGTAGACTATTGTGATTGGGTGCACGGTTTAAAGTCAAGACAGACTATAGGTCCTTGTGGGAGATATTTACAACCAAGAGTCTTGACAGTAATTCATCTAGGAGAAACAGGTGATTGGCTTGCATGAATATCCTTTCGATATAGAGTATTTGCAGCGGACTGTTTGACTAGGTTGGACACTGAGCCCAGGTGACAATCGAGCTCAAGAAGAGGACTATGCCTGGGTGCGCGTATGTACAGAGATCATTCAGAAAGAGGAATAGAAGTCTCAGCGACAAAATTACTGTTCTCTCAAGTGATCGTATAATTGAGTAGCTCTGAAAACAAGATTTTGAAGCCAAATTTAGGCCATAATGATTGGTGGAAATTGAACTTTTAGTGAGAGATGGGTTGTTGCTATGCAGTAACAGTATGGAAGAATTTAGAACGTAACTATTGTGGTGAACAGGAAAAAAACTGTGATGGCAAGGAAGGGGTGGATCGTAGATCTTCAACGGGTGGCGGTAGGGACATCAAAAGTGTTAGTAGTTCCACCAGGTTGCTCCCAAAAAAGAAAACCAAATTAGGATAGCTCAAAGACAAGTTCTGATAACTTTGACTGCGTACATGTGGTCCAGGCCTCTTTTTGTTTTGCATGAAGTTCATTTTCCTGTATGGCACTACCTTTCTGGTGTTGGTTGTTAAAAGGGAAAGTAGTGTGGTGTCTCTGGACACTTAATCCTGGGATTCAATTCGGGAGTGTTGAGGATAGTGGTATTCTGGTCAGTTAGTTAAGACTTGGCTGAGGTTCACAAGAATAAAAGTACCTAAAACATCTCCTTTGCTCCTGTTGCACAAACTCTTAAAAATTCTGTAATCATCAGACACCATTTGAAAATAATGAAGACTACCTTCTGCCATTAAGGCTTTCGTGAAAAAGAGTAATCATCTCTAGGGGAAAAATATTAATATCGAAAACATATCTTTTGCGGATCATACTGTAAGTAATTAAACAGTCTTTCTTTCTTTCTCTCCCCTCCCTGCCCATCCCAGCACCTACATTATTAAGAATCACACGTAATTATCTTTGGATCGGGCGAAAGGGGAATGCTGATCATAACTTGTTCTTCCTACAGCCACCAGTACATTTTGATTGGAGATAGGGATACAATAAGATTGCAGGTGAAATAGAGAATGGCAACTTTGTTCGTTAGTCACTGTAGCAAGGCATGTGGTCTAGTTTAATTCCAAAATTCGAGGGAAGAGTAATCTTGAAGTTGGATCACAGACAACACAGCAAGTTCTTACTAGTGACTGTTCAATAAGATCCTTCAAGAACGCAAAGTTGATGTACCTTCCGTACCAGAGGATGTTGATAGATGCTTGAAGGTCAGATTTTCTTAGGTCAGTCTAGCTACTCAGGTCATTCTTTGAGGTCTAAATTATTATTATTTTTTAAAATTTTATTTAACCTTTTCCATCGTATGTAACATACATTACAGCTTCTAATAACAATGGTACAGGTATACATGAGGTTTGCACAGTGAGCTTATCTGATTCCGAAATAGAATAAGAAAAGCGAAGCACAGCGAGTACAGCAGGTGAGTAAAATCTTGGTATTACATCAGTACAGTAAGAGAAGATCACTCAGGTGTAATACGACGAATCGACCTCCAAGGCATCAGGAGGGTGCTCCTGACAGACACCTCACAGCATATTTTCCACATAACATACTGCACGTCCTGAAATATGGAGTAAAACAAAAACAATTCAGTGCAGGTCCACGGAATACAACTATATGCCTTAGTGAGTATTGCAGGTATCATAGGTAATGAGGTGGAGGTAGCGGACTGTCGGGGAAATAAGTGGTATCGCCGCTATCAACCATCGCGCCCCATAATGGACGATCTCTCCGCTTCTTGTGTTAAGAGATAGCTCTGAAGAGGGCCCCAAATATCCTTAGGCCTAACAGTCCTTGGAAGTGTTCCAGCAGATGTTGTCAACTCTCCCTGGCAGTAGACTAAATCCTCAAGCCACACCTTTGAATTTTGGTGTTCGTCCCCTACCCCACCTACAAGCCACTCTACGTTTGGCCAATAGCAATGATGTGGCAATGAATTTGCGATATTGCTTAGGGAGCTGTTCAGTGTTGCTCAGTAGCACCAGTAATGGATCACCTTCCAAAGGAACATTTGTCATTTTCCCCAGAGCGTCAAAGACTAGTACCCAATATTCCTGTATTTTGGGGCAATCCCACGCTAGATGTAGGAACCCTGCTCCAGGCCGTTGACATCTCTCACAACAGTCATTGTCCGCCAGGTTGAATCTGAACTTTTTGACGGGCGTGTAGTAAAGACGTTGTAGGAATTTATAGTGTATTACACGTAATCTACAACTAGCAGAAACTCCCGAGGTTTGGAGACAGCAGTATTCCCATTGTTCATCAGTTATCTCCCTACCCTATTCCATACTCGAATGTGTGCGGGCTCGCTAGGGGAACCTGTGTGTTTTGCCCGTATACTTGGATACAGCCGGGATACCAAGTGTTTGCCATCAGTGGATCCCAGCATCTGATGCAGAGGGGCGAAGCTTGTGGGATCCTGCGGGAATCCCGGGAGAACAGAGCAAATTCCCTGCCGCAGACGGACATAAAGGAAGGTGTCGAGGGGCGAAGGTTGAATCTACTGGAACAGCTGGTCGGAAGTGCGGACTAGGCCATCACGAAAGAGATCACCCCATGTACGCACAATTGACGAAAGCCGTGCTCCTGCAGCAAGGGCATGCAGGGATGATAGGAGATGGCAAGTCGTGAGGAATACAGCAGAGGGGGGGGGGGGGGGGGGGGGGGGGGGAAGGCAAGAGGGTCTCTGATGCAATGCCATGCATCCACCGTACTTGTGACAGGGGTGGGTGGAGCATCGCGGGTGCACCAAGGAGCATGTATTATTCCATCCAATGGGGTAGGATCAGCCAGCCAGTGCTCCGCAGCCACCTGGGGCATGTAGCGGGGGTGGGGGGTGGTGTTGATCCAATAGGAAGCGTGATGTGCCTGTGCACAAAGGTAATAAACTTCAAAATCCAGAATATCAAAACCACCCTGTGCATAAGGCCTTGTGAGTGTGGACCATTTGAGCCGTGGCTGCTTACCGCCCCAGAGTAGCCCAAGTAGTTCAGCACCAAGAGTTTAAAAAAAGTATCGACCAGGATGATAGGGTACGTTCATGAAAAGGTATAAAAATTGCTGGAGCACTATCATCATTTTTTCAGGGAGGCACGGCCGGCAAACGAGAGAGGTAGGGAGATCCAGCGAGTGACGTTGCTAGTAAGGCAATCTATAGCTGTACCATAGTTTAGACGGAGCAATTCTTCCCTATCTGTAAAGAGTTGTATCCCAAGGTAGCGAAGGTCAGTATTACACCATTCTAGCGGGTAGTCCAGAGCAAATCTAGTGACTGCAGAAATCAGAGGAAACACCTGCGATTTCCCCCAGTTAATATGCACCCCAGATAACCTACCAAATACAATTAATTCTCTCAGCAGAGGATTAATGTTCTGCTGGGGGTACCTCACATACAGGGTAATGTCATCGGCATAGAGAGACAGCTGGATTGGACGTAGATAGCAACGGAATGCCTTGTCTTGATGGTGTTGCTGCAACCTGGATGACAGTGGCTCTACCGCGATGGCAAATAGGAGGGGGGGGGGGGGAAAGAGGGCAACCCTGCCGAGTACCCTGTGATATGGGGAATGAAGACGATAGATGACTATTAATTAGTACCTTAGCCGTGGGTTTATGATACAATAAACGTATCCAAGAAATAAACAAAGGGGGGAAGCCCATCCGTTGATGCACCCCGAAGAGGTAATCCCATTCCACAGAGTCGAATGCTTTAGTAGCATCCAGGAATACCACAGCTAATGGGAATTCGGAAGCAACAGTCTGGAGTAAGAAGAAGAGGGTGCAGAGGTTGTGAGTAGTGGCACGCCTGGGGACAAATCCCGACTGGTCTGGGAGGACAAGTTTGTCCAGCAGCAGTGTAAACCGATTAGCAAGAAGTTTGGCCAATATTTTAGCGTCGCAATTTATAAGTAATAAGGGTCTATATGAGTCACACAAATACTGGGGCTTACCAGGCTTCGACAGAGAGGTAATAAGCGCCTCTATCATTGTTGGGGTAAGTATGCCGACCTCAAAGGACTCCTCAGACTTCTTTAAGCACAGGAGCCATGATATCTATATAATTTTTTAAAAATTCGACAGGGATGCCATCCAGGCCAGGCGTTTTACCAGACTTCATCTGCATTATTGCCTCTCGAACTTCATCTAGCTCGAAAGGAGCACAGAGGAACTCTCGGTGCGTGTCACTTAACCAACCCAGTGCCACATCTCCCATGAAACTGTCTAGTTCTAATACCGCGCTGCGCTCTGTAGTATATAAGGCAGTGTAATTAGAGGTAAATGCATTTAGTATATCTTCAGTATACACTTCCCCGGGGCCCTGAATTTCTAATATGTGGTTTGAGAAACGTGGACGCCTGATCATCTCAGCCAAAACCCGTCCTGGTCTTTCGCCTTCACCATACCTACGAGACACCCAATTTTCCTCATACTCCGTCAATTTCATTCAGAAATCTTTCTGCACTTGTCCCGTTTCCCCCGCTTCCATCCGAGTCTCCAACGCCTTTAAGTCTTTTTCCAGAGACCAATGTTCTCTGGATGTCCCGAAGGACACCAAAGCTTTTAGAAATACAGAACCCTCTGATTGCATATCATTTCTACACTATCCACTGACCCTTTGTTTCTCTGAACGAAATCTTGAATCTCCTCTCCAAACTCATGATTGAAAACTGTATCTAGTAACGCCGTGGGTTGCAGTCTCCAGCTAGGCCTGGGTTTGTCATACCCTGGCGGGAGGAGCACAAGTATCACCGGACAGTGATCGGAAAGTGTTCTGGCAGGGTGTGTGACAGCTCGGATGGTCGGCCACAGCCCCCTCGTGATCAGGGAGTAATCTAGTCTGGCCCAGGTTGCAGCATAAGTCATGAAATGTGTACCCTCCCTGGCTTGAGTGTGGCGCCAGGTATCGAGCAGCCCTCCTTCAGTCAATATCCCCGGAAGGACTTCATGAGTTTGGTTATAATGGTGATGTGCAGTATTAGACCTGTCTAGGGCTGGGTTTAGGGCCACATTGAAGTCACCGCCCCAGATTATGTGGGTAGAACCTATGTTCAGCATTTTACCCCAGAGGGTGGTAAAGTATTCAGGAGTATCTATATTAGGGCCATAACAGCAGGCTAGTGTGACCGACTGAGCCCAGTCGGCCCCAGTTAATCACATACCTTCCCTGTGGGTCTGTTATCGAGCCTGTTAGGGCAAAAGGTGTCTGTTTTTTTATTAGTATCGCTGTGCCTTGGGCATAGGAGGAATACGAAGAAAAGAGCCTACATTCTGCCCATTTACTAGCAAACGTATTAGGGAGCCTGGGGTTGACGTGGGTCTCCTGGAGCAGGGCAATGCTTATCTGGTGACGGTCAAGGTATGCCAATACTTGTCGCCGTTTCCGCGGATCCCCCAGCCCTCTGACATTCCAAGCCATGAGTCTCAAATAAGATGTATCTATCGTATCACCCATGTTTCCCTTTGTTGCAAGTCCTGCCATAGTGTAGGTCTGTACTCAGTAGTGCTCGAACATGAAAAAGGGCCCCTGATATTGATGGATAGCTGCAAATTATGCAGACCTGAACATTCATTTAACCATATCCCTCCCACCCCCTTCCACTGAAGCATCCCAATCATGCCAGTAGCGGCATTCCCTCCCCCTCCCAAATACCCACAGAACAGAACATGACGTTCAACTTTCTGAGTCAATGACCAGACAAAACTGAACAGGGGGATCTCCCTTAGGAGGAGGGGTGGGGGGGGAGGGTGAGGGGGGGGGGGGGAAAACACTGCTGGGCGGCGCACGGGTACCTCTTGCCGTCCAGGGAGCAGCGAGTTGATAACTATTCCCTCTGTTAGGTACGATGGTGCCTGGCACCAGCTGGTCCTTGTTTCCCATCTCAGGACACAAATCGCCAATCCGTGTGTGCATTCTATTAGGACAGTGTTAGTTTATGCAAGTGTTCGTTACATCAGATCAAGACAATTCTCATTCAGTAGCGGAAAGTCGGCAGCCATTTCCCAAGTTGTCTATCAGTTTATAGGTGGAGAGCGTGATCTAGGCGAGCCCCCCGGTGTGACTGCTGCAGTCTTCTGGATTTTGAGCCGCTTTAGAAAGTCTTCAACTTGCTGGGGCTTTGTATAGAACATTTCTTTATCTCGATACGGGACTCGTAAACGGGCAGGGTATAGAAGAGCGTAAGCTATTTGGGCCTGTCGCAATTCTGTTTCACTGGTAGGAATTTGCGTCTTTGTTCTTGCACTGCAGCAGTAAAACCAGGATACATGCTGAAGGGTACCCCCTCGAAGTGCAGCTGCTTCTTCTCTCTTGCAATCCGAAGGGCGACATCTGTCCCTATAATTCAGGAGGCGAGCAATAATGGGTCTGGGCGTGCTTCCAGGGGGTGGTCTCGTTCCGAGTGAGCGATGCGCCCGCTCAACTATGAAGTGAGGGGAAAGAAGTTCCGCCCCCTAATACTTCTAGCAATAGCCGCTCAATATACTCCTCCATTTTCCCCGTGTTTGTGCTCTCCAGAATGCCCAGTACGCGGATGTTATTACTACGACTCCTCGCTTCAATGTCCTCGTTCTTGGCAGCGATGATTTTCAGTAATTTATCCATTTGCAATACTGAGCTCTGGATGCGGGTCGTTGCGTCTTCGGTATCTGATATGCGTTGCTCTGTCTCCTTTATACGTGCCTCATGACCCTCTATCTTACGGGCAACCACGTCTATGTGTGTGGTCAGGGTGTCTATCTTGCCAGCTATGCCTGCGAAGCCCTGCCGGACTTCTAGTAATAGCGCTTTCATATCTTCACTCTGTGGGGGTGGTGTATCAAGCTGTGGCACATCAGCCCCTTCCTCCACGTCCGTTGTCTGCTGGAGGGTGTTTTTCTTCGCATCAAATGTGATGTGCGTTTGACGCACGTCTGGTTTTCCCATTCTAGGCACTAGGAGCCGTTGGATGAGATAGGTACTGTGGTGGGGTCGTCGGTGCAGCAGAATCAACGGATTTGTTTCAACGTGAGGGCTTTCTCTGTGCTGCTGGACTTAAATTAGGCTCCAGATCGTGGCAGGGCAATTGGGCCAGCCCGCCAGCTGTTTGTCAACGCCCTGAGAAAAGGTATGCTGTTGTGCGGTAGCAAGCTGGCACGTCTGGCTCCCCTGCTCGGTTTGTGTACCCCCTTGTACCTGTAATGCCCGCGAAGTTGGGAGACAGACTCTCCTGCCTCTAGCAATGCTATGTCTCTACAATTATCTCCCACGCTCCTCCTCAGTAACTCGTGGGCAAAAGGTTTGAATGTCTGACAGGGTGACTCTGGTTCCACCCTCTCTTTAGCTGTTGTTGTTTATCTGACCATTAATGTAGCGCTAGTAGGGGAGTCTCACTTGTACCACACCGCCACAACAACCGAGGTGTCCAACGTTCAGCAAGATGGTGGCGTCACCGCTTATGGCTGATTCGCCACCTGCGCGGCTCTCAGTCAATAGCGCTGGCCCACTCAAGTGCTCAGCTAGTGTCCATGCAGGGTCAAGTCCGCTGTCATTCTATGCCGCAATTCGCCCGTGTATGCAGGATGCCCAAGGCCAAGGGGAACGCCGAGAGACTCACCACATGCTACTGCCGATTCACCGCCTCAGAGGCGCACACACCACGTTGGATCCTCGGTCCTCACGTGAGCAGCCAGTTCCAGCGGCAGCCCCAGAGTGCTCGGGATGACAGAGCGGGGTCCGCTGCTCACGGCTGCCGCTTCAGCATATCACAGCGGATCTGTGCCAAACTTGCGACGCCAGCTCTTCAGTGTTCAGGCTCTTTGGATCCTTCACGTTTTGGGCGACTTGCGCCGTTTGGGCAGGATAATTGACAGGATGACAGTGCCATGCTGCGGGAGCCTCACTCAGTGGCAGCCATTCCGCTCGTGTACCACCTAGCGCCCCTTTGAGGTCTAAATTAGTCTGATAAACATGCATTAAAGTTGAAACACTATGGTCTCATCTCTTGGCAATCTAATCAAGCATGAACTTTCAAACTCTTCTCACGAGTCGAACTACAATTCAGATTTCTTCTTTTCCTGCTTTCGTTTCTCAGACCCATGCTCAACCACAGTCTTCTTAGCTTCCCCGTTGCTGTTGCACTCTGGTCTTAATGTAACCTTGAACATTATTTTTGACTCTTCGGTCTTATTATTTATTCTTTTTTGTTTTGTTTTTTTAAACCTGTATCACCACTTTTCCAGCATCAACTTCAGTTAAATATATTCCTCTAGTTTTTGCTCACACTAAAATGTCATTATCCCCTGTTCTGTCCAGTCTAGATTATTGTGCTTTGCTCTTTGTAATCTTCTACATTTTCTTTCAATTCTCTTAATATTATCAAGAGCTCTGGCATTAAAGTTCTTTCCAAATTTTCTCCTACTGCTGCTCATATCTTGGGTTCCCTATAAATCTATCCTTGGGTTGATGTCCTTTTATTGCTCTAGTCTTAATAGTCACCTCCCAACTCTGAAAGTTAATTCAGCAGTTAATTTGTTTATTTCTGCCCTCCATTTGTGGGTTTTGTTGTTTCCACTCGCTCTTATACCCAAGCTTCTGAACTTTCGTTCTCTTTTGCACTACTCCCTTCTGTTTTTCTATTCAGTCTTGCTGGATTATACATTAGCCTCAGAATTATAAGAATTGTATCCACCCAACACCTTGTCAGTCACGAATGAATCAATTTTAAAGGAACCATCCAGCATAAAGCAAAAAATTATTCTTTATTTTATTTACAAAGTCTGACATCTTCGACGATCAACAACAATAAGAATTCCACAATGATCCTTTGTTTGATGAGGTCTGCTTGGGTTTTGAAGCATACTGTGACATCTTACAGTGGATAGCCTCTTTAAAGAACCAATAGGCCCTGGTGTGGGAGAAATCCCTAGAAATATATTTTTCCTGTCCTGTAGAATGCCAAAATGTTTAAGTACGAACATCTTGAAAATATGCTAGGTCATCCGTCTTGGCTCTCAATAAAAATTGGCTTTCCCAGATTCTCCCACTCTTTGCTTACTCAACGTACTGATCCTCCAACACATCTACATGCTGCTCTAATGGCAGCACTCTGACAGTCAACTGAGGAGTCATAGCCTTTAAGAATGTGTGTAGTAATGAAACAAGTAATCTATTCAGGGCTTGATTCTTTCACTCTTTCCTTCCAATAGCCATATGCTAACAATGACAATTAGTTGATGACTTGCGATAAGACATTTTGCGAGCTACAGACTTACACCCACGACTGTCAGGAAACCATCCTTTGCAGAAACTGAAGTAACACAGCAGATGAATTATAAAGCTGATATAACAGGCGTTAGTATTTCAATTAGATAGCTTTTCACAAAAGCTTCAATTTCGATACGTGGCTACCGTCCCATGGACTAATATAGTGTAAACCATGTCCTCTGCTAGATATGGTTTCTTAGAAATGAAAGAAATACTGCTTACATTAAAAAAAAGTTACATCAGTACTAATGAGTTACCCTTTTATAGGCAGCAGTCTCCAAAAAATAAAAAGGGACTTATTCAGAGTTTAGTAGACATGGTACACCACTAAAAGTGGCAGATGTCTTGTCTGCCGTAGTACAAGTGCATTATAGTCAATAACACTCTAAATAGGACTCCTGAGACACCCCCCATGTTTTAGTGGTGTACCCGGTCTGCCACACTCTAAATAAGCACAAAGAACAAAATGACTAATATTCTCTAGACTCAAGTAGCTTGTCCAAATATTATTAGAGGCCTCCTTCGTCATTGCTTGCACAAGTCGCTAACTTCATTATTACCATTTTTGTCTGTTCATTTAACCAGTTTATCTTCAGAAGGGTCATCAATTAAAGTATGTAGATATCAATGAGATCCTTGGCCCAAGGCACTAAAGCTAAACTGATATAAGTAGATTTCAAGGGTGGCGGAGTTTCAACAGATAGTGGTTGGTATCCAAGGACTTGGGACAAGGTTTGACCCATTACCTCTAAAGCGGAGGGTGACGTTAACAGATGGTACTATTGTTTCCTCTTCGGAGGCACACCTCATGTAGCCTCTCAAATTCAGAAAGCACCTATTATAACTGTCAGGTAGAAGAATAAAGCTACATGCAGTTACCATAAATGTTAAGATCTTTGCTGCTTGTATCCTATTCCTATATAAGCAGATTTTTTTCTTGCATGCACATAGGCCTATCCTTGAAAATGTAGACTTTGTGCAAACCACTACTGAACTTCCAGAACTGATGATGCACTTGATGATGCACTTTTTTAGCCTTCATTTTCATGCTCCACAAGCACAAAGGCAACAGGTTCTAGGAGCTGCTATTAGCAAAGTTCATAGGCTGTAACTCTTAAAATACAGATTTCATGTTCTTGAACATCAGGCATCTGAATAACAAAGATGTAAATATAAAATAAAATAGGACTCAACTTCCTCACGGTTTAAAATGCTCGCACCATATACTACTTTTTGTTTCAACTGTGCTCAGGTTCAATATGTATTATGTAAAGAATGAAGTAGCAGACAAGTTCTAAAAGGAAAAAGATGGTGGAATTTTTTTTGAAAACAAGGAGTTGTATTGATTAGGATAATAGAGTTGCAACAAACACCATCCAAATATGTTTATATACAATGTTCACACTTTTAAACGTAACTATATTGGGGTGCAAGATGGCAGGAGAATACACAGTATGTGAATTTTGAAGCAACAGATCTGTGCCGTTTCAGAAAGGTAAGTATCAAGGAAATACAATCTACAAACAAGCACTGGCAAAGCCAACAGGTCTCACCTTTTGGCAGCCAATGCAGAACTATTGGCTTTGCTAATGGCGTTTGACGATGTTTATCTAAAAAAAGGAGTTATAGAAAAACAGTACTGTAATGTAGGAGTCCAATGAATTTACTTTTCTAAGATCAATAAAATAATTTGTTAATGTAATTAGTGTTAGCTGCCTTTGCTAAGTTAAATGATGATGTGAACTAATTAAAGGACATTACCACCTACGAGTCAATGAAACTCATTAAGTTACAGTTTGTTTCCTGATGAAGCTGCATGGTTCAGCAACTCAGTGCCAGGCAGATAAGATCACCCAAAATTAAAATTTGACTGGAATAACTACTAAATGATTAAGGGTGATGATCTGTTTTGTGAGGTGGCATGATTAATGGTTGCAAAAAACATAGTACTGCATGAAAGCCCTTACAGGTATAATCATTACTATAAGTTGAGCAGTAAAACATTGTGTATACCATCATAATGATTTCTACTAGATACGTTTCATTATGAAATAAAATATTAGTGCGAATTGACTTCAGTATCTTTATACACAATTACTTGAAGTGGGGCTGCACCAGTGTATTTAATTCTCATTTATGTATAGTAAAGATGCTCAACTTCCCATGACCCCACCGCTAAGAAGTCACAAATATAATAGAAAAGACTTTCTCTCAAAGTAAATAGGTTCTGAAAAGAAGCATACAATTGAACGCAATACCTGCATTAATTATGCACAAGCATGTAATTAAACATCTTTCCCCCCAAATTATACAAAATGTTATGGGATCCACAAAATACATGCAAAAATGGAGTGCAAGGAGTCTAGAGATTTCTTATTTTCAATTATTCTTTATTTGTAGTCAAATGCATGAGCCCCGCCATAACATGTTGTATAATTTGGGGGAAAAAGATGTTTAATTACATGCTGGTGCATAATTAATGAAGTTATTACGTTCAATTGTATGCTCCTTTTCAGAACCTAATATCTTTATACGCAATTCTAAGTTTTGTTATAGAGTGTATGTCTTTATATGTAGTAAATTCAGACCACACCGGGTACTGATCTTCCGAAGTCAGCTTTTAAAAATGATCTTGAATGTGCAGAATACAAGTGCTGTGATAAAGCAAGAAATATATGTTGACTCATATGCCCTTTTAAATAAAGAATAAAAAAGCCAGTGACATTCTCAGACCTCCAATCGAAGTTTAGCCTAGCCGACAACGAATTCTACAACTTCCTGAAAATCAGAGCGGCCCTCACAAAAGCCAAACTATCCTCCACGCAACCATCTATAGCCCGGTTAGTGACCAACATAAACAAAGTGGGCCACCAGGTCTCACATATATACAAACTCCTCTGCCCCAAAACGACTAAACTTAATGAAGTCCATAGCTTTCTGGGCACAACTGGCCCCAGCCCCGCCAGAAGAACAGGAATGGTCCTTAATATGGCGATCAGTCTCACAAAATAAGATCTCCCCTGTCTCGCCCAAACTAAATACAAGCTATTGCAAAAGGCATTCTGGACCCCATCCCGGTTATTCGCTCTAGGGCTGCGTAATGACGCAACATGCTGGAATTTTAATAGTGATACAGGGGATTTAACTCACCGTATCTTCCAGTGCACCTTACTCAAGACGTTCTGGGACAGAATCTTTGCCTTTATAACAGACTTGTTTAAATGTACTATGGAAAGAGACTCCTTCAATCTACCCACGGCCTGCATTAACACTAACTTGAGATCTGAGGCTGACGTAGACCTACTGGACCTGCTACTTACTTCTGCAGTGAAAATGGTCCTTGCCAACTGTTAAGACACGAGTAAGACATCATATAAAAGCTGGTTAAACTGGATCATCCACCTCAGGGAGGCAGACAACATCGCATTGCAAAAGTCCCCTTGGAAACCATTCGCCAGGAAGATGTGGGACTCTTTGGATGAGTTTCTAGACTCTTACGAACCCCCATGAACAAAGGCGTTACCACGGTCCTCACCTTGTACTCTTTTCTTCCCACCGGCTATAACTGTAGGAATGTATGACTAATGTTCATTGTAATCTCACTAGGCTTTTATACTATGTAATAATACAAGCACAAGCGCAAATACACAGAAATGTAATGGCATTGTTACAAGTAGCCCAGCCGGGCTCTTCCTTCCCTGCTCTTACTTTCTCGCTCACTTTTCCTCCCTTTTGCCTGTCCTTCCTCCTTCATTTCTTTCGGTCATTGTTTAACGTGTTTATCCTCACGGTAGCCATAAAGGCGCAGTTCCCTGAAACGTGTAGTCACATGTAAATTTTACCTGAGATACATTATGGTTACCCTGCTATATGCCTTCTGTATACCTTGTGAAAATCAATAAAGCATTTTGAAATTCAAAAGAGCCAGAGACATAAATATTTAACAAGCTACAGTTTAAAATATTTTGAATTCCTAATCGATTAGTTTGTGAAAAATCAAGTGTGTTTAGAGGTTTGGTTCTGCCTTCTTTGCCCGGTGGTGCTGGTTGCTATCTATTCAGATGGCGCCTGCTGTGCATATTGCAAGGCAGAACCTTTATTTGTGACTAATACATAATCGTTGAAATAGGTGCTCGTTCTGGTCGCTTACATTTCCGCTAACAACCCCAAATAATAATAATAATAGTAATATTTAGAGCAGGATCTTCAAAGAGAGGACCAGGTGCAACGTGTACAGACAGCATGATGAAGGAGTACCCCGAAAGGGTGAGTGTAGAAGACTGTCTACTTGTGAAGCATTAAGCGCCACGTAGCCAACAGATACCCCTACATCTATGAATGGTGAGCAGTGACGACTTATGAACACGGCCGTGAAGCCAAATGCTTTCACATGAATCTAATGTACCTGGAGCTCATATTAAGCGCTCCAATACCTTTGGGTCAAGTTCGCGATACAGGGGAAAGAAATACCAGGCACAAGGGGGAGTGGGAGGTGGAAAGAAAGAAATTGTACCTTAATAATAGCACGAGCAGCAGACAGCCTCTAATTAAGTTTAACTAATCTGTGCTTCGTCCATGCTTCACTTGAAGGAAAGGAACTGATGCATGGCATGCGCTGCAGCAAAGAAGAGTTAAAATTAAGTGAACCAATCGTAAGTAATGGGCGGACTCCAAGCTCTTTACTGTATACAATACCCTTCGCAGCAACAGCACATGTATGCTGTTAGGAAAGACCTAACGATACGTTGCCATATCTGTCAGTCACGCTATACACCCAAGGAATTTGATTTGTCAGTCATATGATCAAATTCACACCTCCAATATTCACCAAAAGCATATACAGGAGACCAAAGTACCAGAATCTTACAGTAATCTCGTTCAGTTTATCTTCCAACTTCGACTTTTCCTCAACAAGCTCCTTGTCTGCTGCAGGAGGAATGTCAGCTTTTTGTTCATTTTGACTCTGGTCTTCAGAGCTTGGGCCATTGCTTTTTTGTTTAGTTGCTGTACAAAGTAACCGTGGACACGATCTAAAACCAAATGAAACAGAACATAGAAACAAGTTACAATGATGATCCAGAAGTTGTCTCAATGCCACTCGGACTCACTTTACATTGCTTTCATCTTCATAACGCTGAAGCAGATAAGCTCACTGGATCTCATAGGATTCAACATAGCAGTCAATGCAACATCTTTCATTACTCATAAGACAAAGCGGTATATTTATAGGGCTACTGTTTAGTACTCAATAGTATGGGACCAAGCATGCACACATTATATATTTTTGCACAATTGTTTAGTGCACAACACAAGCTAGTGTGACTCTTTATGCTTAATAAGTGGGGAGTAGATATTAATACATGCTCCGTTAACAGTTACAAGGCGAATTATCAAAAAGCACATTATCTGTGGAACATAGTTGGTAGCCAAACCCAACAATATAGCCACTACATTAGGCAGCTTTTGTACACAAGTAGTCACAGCATCAGGTACAAAAGCACAATGTGTATACAGGAAAACATCACATTCGTCATAAATCATTCACCCACCTTGCTTACACATATCAAATTTGTTATACAGACTACTTTGTGTATAACTTACAAGACAACTTATTATCCAAGTTAGGGTCAAAAGTATTCAGCAGCAATAGAAGCAATTGTGAATTCACCACTGTTTTTCAACATTAGAAGCTTCCACGGCTTGTTATTCTTCTAGTAACATGCTGCACTAACACAGCTCTAGCCTCAATCTTTAAATAGAGTAATAGAAGCTTTCAGGATGCAGTAATAATGTAACAGGTAATCAACAAAGACCATAACCGGCCCTTTGGAATTGAAATGTCCGAGGGGAACTGTAGAATTTTGGCATTTCTTTGTAATTCTTGATTCGGACGGTAACTACTGTTATCAATCAAATTGGTTATTATAGACCACCTGAAACGAGGGCCTTAGTTTCAGACTTTTCCACAAACATGTAATATTCTTTGTTGGTCAGGCATTTTGAAAATCTGCTTTTGTTTGGAAAAGTATTCATAGGCCTATTTCGACCCAGGAACTTTACCAACTAAGTCACTATGGATTGAGCCCACACTGATTGAACTGGACACACTGTTTTTGCAGCTTATGTTTTTAATAACGTTTACAGAAGGAACCCTCCTTCCACATGGGTGAGGTCTTTCAGGCGCTAAAGCAATGCACTACCAATCCATTGAAAACCCATCAGACGAGCCAGAAATAGTGCAACACTACAAAAAGTTTCAGACATTTATTCATATAGCAAAGATATTAGAACCCAGGGCTTTAGGTAGGAGAAATAACTAAGGGGGGTGGGGGGGGGGGGAAGGGTTGCTTGTTGTCTCCCAGGGGGACGAGGCCTATGTAATCAAGAGCGTGGCTTAAACACAGCCTAAAAATCTGTGCTTACCAGAATGTGCTGCCCGACTGGTATATTGCTGCCTCCAGGTACAATACAACAACCGACTTTACCCTTGAAACAAGCTAGGACTATTGGCTTTGTCAATGGTTTTCAGCTGCATAAGCTAAATGAGTAACAACGACTTTGTTGTAAATAATATTGAAAATGCTTCAATACGGAAATGAGATTGTGAAATAACTATAACACTCAATTAAGAAAGTTAGACCAAACTGTAAAATATGGACTTATTTATGGTGGGCTTGAAAGTGTCTAGAAGCTGCTCATACTGGGCAGCAGGAGCCCACACAGCGGCTTTAACAGTGCTCACATTTAGAGCCTGAGTTCTGCCCTTCACCCCTCCTGCCCCACTATGTATTCCACGGTGTGCGTTTTCAGATCGCCATCGTGTGATCGCACCTTCCGAATAGCTCTGGATTGTGGCAGCATGCTTAAGAAAAGAGTCTCTTCACAGTTACATCCAAGGCTCGTGGTGAGTGCTACTGCCGCTGAGGTAAGACTTTTTTCAAGGTGCAGGTAAAAATGGAAAGCCCGACAGGGAACTGTCTCAGCACCTACCTTTTAAAACTGCTGGACCCTGCTCAATTAAAGCCCTGCTTAAACCTGGTGTGGTAGCCTGAAGCAAAACAACCTCCTCAGTAACTACCAATCAATGTTTTGCCTCATGTGTGGCACGAAATCATCCACATGAATACCTCTGAACCGCTTATACCAGTGGCCACAGTTAATCTGAGCTGCTCATACTCTCAGAATAATCAGCTGCATTCAAGGTCATGGACTATTGGTTGATTCTTTCGACAATCAGACAAACACTTATGGTACATCATCGAACAGTTATGTACAAAACAGCAAAGTGATTTATATGGCCCTCTGATAACTGCTTACGTAACTTGGTGTTTATGCACTTATTACTGCCTACATTATCCTCACAATTTGTTGTTCCTATAGGAGACTTCAATAAGAAGACAAATGACATAGTGGCCCCAACCCAGAACACCACAGGAAGAACTGAGGGCGTTTCTTGACTTTGAGTTGGCCATTATCTTTAGTCGCACTGTTGTAGAAGCAATATCTTTATCTGTTGCAGATGACGTTGCAAGGCTGCAGGATCTACGCTTCGCAGACAGCATTCCAGCAGCAGAGAGGAGTGTGCCAAACCAATGATGTCGAATTGGTACTGACAAGGAAAGAGGCAGGAAACACGACAACTGTGCCCAGTGCCAATCTAAGCCAGGCCTGTGCCTTCAAGCTTGCTTCAATTTACACTACAAAAGTGAAGTTTGGGGAAGCTGACTAAAGTGGAGGGGTCAGTTTTAAGAGCTAGTATGTTGACTTTAAATGGCTGTGCACGAGTACATACCTTCAATGACCAATTTCCCGACTTGCTTAAGCAGCCTTTTAAACTGTTCTAAGTTGGAAAATCTTTCCACTAGTTCTTATACAGAGTTCTAAAGTCAGCAAAGCTATAGAGTAGAGCAATAGGCTATATAAACAAGCATTGGTAAATGCATTAGGTTTCGCCTATGTGATTAATAATAAGCTTCTTTTTGTTATAAGTTGTAGCTTGCCGAGTAGTTGTGCAATATTAGTTACAGAAAGTACGCTTAAGTGTTTTGACTGGTTTATGTACAAAAAGGCAATATATTGTGCAGTTACTTGTGGCATGGCGCGGATAAGTAATACCAAAATTTTGAAAAATTTAATGAAAGAGGGAAATATAATTGATGCAATAGCAATATTATGTATTTAGAGAAGTCATGACAACTTGTGGGCCAGCTGCACCATTCAAATCAAAACCCTGTTGCTTGTAAGATACATGCACTTGTGACTGCTTGTTTAGTAGTAAAATATTGCAATAGCTGAAGTTTAGAGGGGTTCCTAGAGCTTTGGGCCCCAGTGTCACTGCACCTTCTGTACCACCGATATCAATCATGCCCTTAGTGTCTGCAAGGTAACTACACTTGTGACTGCCCGTTTAGTCGTAGAGTTTAGCAATATTCTGCATTTAGTGGGGTCCCTAGAGATTTTGGTCCTGGTGTCACTGCACCATTCAAATCGACCCCCTTTTAACTGTGAGATAACTGCAATTGTGTCTGCCTGTATAGTGATAAATTTTAGCAATATTAGGTGTTTTGAGGAGATCATGACAAATTGTGGCCTGGTGTACCATTCAAATCATGACCCTATTTCCTGCTGGATAAATTCACTTGTGTCTTGTTTAGTATTAAAATGTTGCAATAATCTGGTTTTTGTGGCGTCCCTAGAGTTTTTGGCCCTACTGCACCTGATGCACCATTCAAATCAAATCAATTTTAACTGAAAGGTAACTGAAATTGAGGCTGCCTGTTTAGTAATCAAATATAGCTTAGCTCCTGTATGTTAGCTTTATTTTTAAAGTGCAATGTTTATTACAACATCTAGAATTTGATGATCATGCCTACAAAGTGCAAAGAAAGGTACTGAGATAGGAAATAGCACAAACGTTCTAAGGCTAAGGTCTCTGCTTTTCACAGCTAATTAATAAACAAGCCTTCCAGCATACCGTTAGAAGCTGTATGTTTTTTTTGGTGGGAAGAGATCTTATCTTGACAGTGAATGGGGCTTAAACAATGTTAGTAGATGCGTGCAGCAAGGGGAAGTTAACCAAAAAAACAAAAAGGTTCTACACAAAAGCAAATGAACAGTAATTCAGCAATGGGAACTAATAAGAGTCCCCTTTTAAGATCTATTAAATACAAGAGATTTCACAAGCACAGGGCAAGCACTGTGCAGACGAAACCTAAAAATCGGAGGTTACCTCGCATTTTTCCTCCTAGCAGTGAACCTTCAAAAGCCAGTTACATGCCAGCTCGGTGGCCCCGTCCGGCCGCCTCTCTCCTACCTGTCCTGGGGGCCCAGTGCCTTGGGGAGAGAAGCGGTACAGATTAACAGCCGAGAGAGGCGCTGCCCAACCTAATGCGCGTTACTGTCTGGCTTTGACTGCGCTGCCTCAAAGAGGGTCCTGTCGCCTCAATCAGCCCTGGCTCTCTACTACTTACAAATTGACTGGTAGTTATAAGTCCGTTATTGACCGGAATGACAATAGCGTCAAGTTAAGGTTGGCTTTATGAATGAATCAGGGCGGGTTAAGAAAGCTCACTGCCCCACAGTGCCATTTTATCTAAGCATTACGCATGTTTTTTATATAGCGCAAACCAGTGCTTTAAATGAGCCTACACACGCTTCAAATAATTACGGCAGTACCCTATTAGTACCATCTTATAAGAAAAGTTTGCACTTAAAGATAGCAGCTCTGATAGCGAATGTACACAACCGACGTGCATGGTTTTTTCTGACAGCCCTTCTCATTTCCGCGTTTAACTGCAAGTAGCTTGAACCTCTCGCCTCGTTCTGAAACCTGGGAGGGAAGGAAAAACAGCTGAGGGAAGAGAGGTGTTCAGTGCGCATGTGTAAGATAGCAGTCAGCGGCGCGCGAGACCAAAAAAAAAGAGTGCGATTACCCAGCCAATCCCACGTCAAACAAGCATTTCTAATGCCATAGGACTCGTATTTACGGGAGACATTGCCTTGGAAACGGGAGGGCGGGCTTCCAGGAAGGCATGAACTGGAGTGTGGAGGGGTGGTGTTAGGGGGGCAGGCGAAAAGTCATGGACTGCGGGAGGGGGTTTGGGGGACAAAGGGCAGAAAATAGTGTTGGAGTAAAGAGGACAATTGCCAGGAAAGGTTACAAATCACAACATGGCCGTCAGGAGGAGGGACTAATAAGCCAAAAACCAATCAGAAGGCAGAATTTAAGATGTAAGCCAATCCAAAAGATGGGCGGAGCTTAACCCCTTCAGTGCCCCGCCCTTTCCCCCTCCTGTGCCGGGCCTTTCATTAGCGGGCGGGGTCCATGACGAGATAGTCTCGTCATGGGCACAGCGCAACCGTGCTCCATGACGAGACTATCTCGTCATGGGCATAGAAGAGGTTAAACAAAGCTTCCCGCTATAGTGTATACTGCATGCCTCGCAAAGCAAGCAACGCATGCGCGCTGCAACGCTAGGCGAGACTTAAAAATCTTTATAAGGTGCAGCTTACTTGAATGCTATTGCAGGTTTTGGCCAACCAACAACCAATATATATTCCTGTGACCAGAGGAATAATACTTCTGTAATTTATTCCTGTGATGGCCGTTTTGCAGATGAAAACATCACCACCATTTCTATTATTTACCTACTTTTCATTAGTTTTTGAATTCAAGGATTATTTCTTTGGGAAAACCATGCGCTATCTACACAAATAATCCCTTGCTGTACTCAGAATTTTGTCTACTTTCCAGAAATGTACAGCTTTCCGGGTTCATGTCTGTTTCCACCACAAATTGCATGTAGGTATTGTCGGAAAATACCTCTTTTTGCATGATCACCACCATTTTCTTAACTGGCGTTACTGTTTGTTTTTACTCTGGGCACTGAGACTGTGCTAACCAAGTCCCAGTGCCTGTCCTCCGCTCCCAAATATAAGTAAACAAGCTCTTGCCATTGCGCAAAGGCAGCCGCTTGTTTATATTTGCATTGCGCTTTCACTTTAAGTGAAAGCGCAATGCAAAAATAAACATGCGGCCGCCCTTGCCAAAGGCGACTGAAACAAGCTGTCGCTATTTGGCGAATAAGAAAAAAAAAAGTGCTTACCCATTAGTTAAGGGAGACTGCATAACGCCGCAAGCAAAAGATCCAGTCCGGATGGGCCGTCCAAAAAGGAGACAGGGCAATAACAAAGAAGCCTTGTTAGACCTGTCAGCCCTTTGGGTGGTCCCTCCTCATCATTATTTATTTTGTCCCACTTTTGCCTCAAACCCTGTTAGTATTTTTTCCTTTTTGGGAACCACCAGACTTTTTAGTATTGATGCAGATTCAGGGAGCCATTTTATCTACCCCTGGAACTTCTGTCTGAGGGCCTGAAACACAAAATGGTGGCCACCCATTGTCACCTGTGACATCACTGGAACCTACCAGCACCTTCCAGAACATTCCAGAACCCTGTGACAGTGTGAGGCAGGTTTAGAATGTTGGGAAGGCATCTCCAGGTTGGCAGTTGGAGTTGGCAGTTGGCACCTGACTGGTGAAGAGAGAGAGCAGCAGAAACCTGAAGGAGGAAGGAGTGAGGCAGCAGGGGTGGAAACTTGTGCCTGGAGTGGGGTCTGGAAACCCACCCTTGATACTAGTCCCTACTGACTGAGCCCAGCCTAGAGCCCTGTGTGGGATAAAGTCAAGAAGAACCAACTCAAGGACCTGAACAGCCGGAACAGGCCTTGGAAGTAAAGAACAGCAAGTTCCTGACCTGTCTATTGGTATCTTCCTGGAGTCCGACGCCGAGAAGCCTAGAGACCTGGGGCCGGAGGTGAAGAAGCGGCGCTGACTGGAAAGCAGACGTCGTACCCGGAGCCGCCAGAGGTCGAGAGAGGGCGCCGACGGAGGTCGTGGAGACACCAGAGGTCGAGGAGGAAGTCACCTGAGGTCGAGTGTGCGGCGTCGACGGGGGAGTGAAGTCCGCCCTCCGGAGTCGCCGGAGACCGAGGTGAAGCGTGCCGGAGGTCGGGAGTGGAGATCGCACCCCGGAGTCGCCGGAACCTGAAGAGAATCGTGCCGGAGGTCGGGAGTGGAGGTCGCACTCCGGAGTCGCCGGAACCTGAGGAAAGGAGCACCGGAGGTCGGGAGTGGAGATCGCACTCCGGAGCTGCCGGAAGTCGACATCGAGCCAAGGCCGCCCGACGTCATCGAACCGGAGCCGCCCGAAGTCGACATCGAGCCAAGACCGCCCGACGTCATCGAACCGGAACCGCCTCCCGGCGTCGATAAGAACTGTCATTGAGCCGAGGCCGCCGACATCGAACCGGAACCGCCTCCCGGCGTCGACAAGAACTGTCATTGAGCCGAGGCCGCCGACATCGAACCGGAACCGCCTCACGGCGTCGACACGACTCCAGCGGCGTCGGAACTTCATAAAAAGGGCAGTAAGTGGAATAGAGGGCGCCTAAGGCCCTGTGAAGCCCTAAGAGACCATCCTAGAGGCTAGAGAGGTGCTGGAACCAGCTTGATAGTGCCAGGGGTGAGCTGAGACTAATACAGAGGGGTTGTGTAGTGTGGGAGAGCCAGATCTCTAGATTCCCCCTTGAGCTACCTCAGTTTAGGCCTCAGCCTTGTCCAGGCCAGGTAGTACACCCCTCAGGTCATCCAAAACTCTACAAGCTGGGATTGGGCCAAATCATCCCATAGTACCTCAGGAATGTGAACTGATTTTCAAGTGTCACTGTTGGCTTTTATTATTTATTGAGAGCACTGTATTTATTGTATTCATCCTATTTATTGTCTCGCAGTATTTATTCCCTCATAATATTTAATTGCCTTTTATGTAATGCACTTATATTTATGCCTTGATTATTTATGATCGACCTTATTTATTGAATCGTTGAAGTATTATTTATTTGACTTACCCTACCACAGGAAAAGCCTTGTGTACTGTGATTGTATTATTATTTATTTAATCAGCAACTAAGAGAAAAGAAGATAAAGAGATATATTTTCAGTATAATTTTTAAGGTGTAGTGTCGTTTTTGGAACGGATGCACGCTTGGTTATTGTGTGGGTATGACGTATGCTTAGCACGGTGCCTGATCCCTGACCACTCGAGCCAAGCTACCACAGTGTATGTCTGGGAGAACACCACCACCCTTCCGGTGTGGGAGTGTTTTTCTAACATAATTGGTGTTCAGTGGTGGGATTGAGCTGTGCCTACGTATACTCGACAATAACTGTGGGTAGTCCATAGGCCTACACCGGGAGTTTTCTCCAGGCGGACTTCCTAATTGTGAGTTTTTGTTTTTTCCAAATTTACTCTGGTGGTGGGAGGAGGTATTATAAAAGGTACCCCCCTGCATAGCTTCTGCAAATAACTGTCCTCTGACCTGAGTGGGCAAGATGGAGTTTGTATTGGAGAATTTAGAAACGTACACTGTGGCCCAACTCAGGGAGTTTGGTCAGCGGGAGGGGGTGTATTGTCCCCCAGGAGCAAAGAAGGGTGCACTCCAAACCAGCTTAAGGGCTTGGGGGGAGGCACGACGAGAAAGTAAGGCTGAGGAGGAGGACAGGGATAGAGAGCCTGACAGTGAGGGAGCTGGTTTGTACCAACCTGAGGTGGGGAACCTGTTAGCGGGGCCCAGGACACTTTCCAGGAAGGGCAGCAGTGCCTCTAGCGGTGGCTTGTCTGAAGTGGAGTTAACAGACCGGAGGGAGAAAAGACAGCTCACATGGGACTTAGCAAGGCTGGAGAAAGAGAAGGAGGTACAGAGGATGGCTCATGAGCTGAGGTTAAGGGAGATAGATCTCCAGATCCTACGAGCCGGGGCACACCCTATTCCTAATGGTGGCAGCGAAGAAAGAGAGTTCACCAGGGAACCCAACCCCTATTTGCCGAAAGACCTAGTGGCTAGCTATGGTGTGGGCGACGATATTGCCAAGTGGCTAGCGGCCTATGAGGTCTCATTAAGGGCCCATGGGGTTCCAGAGAAGTACTGGGGAGGGGGATTGTACAGGTACATGCCTCCAGCTGGTAGGGATGCATTATTGGCCCTCGAGCAGGATGAGCAGACCAACTACCCCATCATGAAAGTGGCGCTCATACGAAAGTTTGGACTAACACCCGAGAAATACAGACAGAAGTTCCGGGGTAGCCACAAACTGGGCACACAGAATTGGGTGGACTTCCTGGATTATGCAAAGAAGGCATTAGAGGGTTGGATTCAGGGCAGTGAAGTAAGGAACTACGAGGGGTTGTTTGATTTAGTATTGAAGGAACACCTGCTCGAAAAATGTTTCCCTGAACTGCGTCAACACCTGGTGGATAGCAAGCTGACCAATCCCCGGAAGCTTGCTGAGGAGGCGGACATTTGGGCTAGTACCCGGGTGTCCACAAGGGGGACTGGAGGGGATACTCAAAAGGCCGGACAGGGCGCCCCCCAGAAGAAAGAGGGAGGGGAAAAGAAAAAGGAGTTCTCCAAAGGCCCCCAAAATAATTTCCAAGGTAAGGGAACAGGATTCACCCCTAGGGCTAACCCACCCCGAAACCCTAATCCTGGCCAGAGTCAGCAGCCAAGGGTTGTCCATTGCTTCGAGTGCGGTGGCGTTGGACACTATAAGGGAGATGCGAAGTGCCCAAAACGACCACCCCCTCCCATTGGAGGAAAGGCCCCCGGAGTAGCTAGTGTAGTGCTCGGGGAGGAGATGCCTTTAATTAAGGGAAGGGAGTGGGCGGGTGTCACTTTAGTGTCCCTGGGAGAACGGGAGATGGTTCCTAAGATCCAGGTGCCCGCAAATACTATAAAGTATGGGCAGTGGGTCACCATCAACGGCCAAAGGGGGGAGGCTCTGAGAGACACAGGAGCCAGTATGACTATGGTGCGTAGCCAACTGGTGTCTCCAGAGCAGGTGATTCCCGATGTACTCCACCCTGCCGCGATGGCTGACGGCAGAATGGGCCACTATCCGGTGGCCGAGGTTCCCTTTGAATGGGAAGGGGTTGCAGGTTCACTTCGAGTTGCCGTAAGCCCTGCCGTGCCAGTCGATTGTCTGCTAGGGAATGACATGGAGCACAATGCTTGGAAAGAGGTGGAATACCGGACTCACACTGAGATGCTGGGTACACCTGTCTGGGCCTGTGTGAGCACAGGGTCCGCGACTACCCGGAGAGGGAGTTCGTTCAGGCTGGAGCCTGGAACAAAGGCCCAGCCAGCTGCCGATCAAGGGAAGAACCGAGGACAGGAGGAGCCTGCCTCGGCGTCCGCACCCCGTAGGACGGATAGGCCACTGGAGGTGGTGGACCAGGAGTCTGCGGTGGGGGATGTCACCAAACTGGAGGACCTCCCCATCCCGGCCGAATGGCACGTGGAGGGAGGCCCGACCAGGGAGGAATTCTGCCAGGGCCAGGAGGAGTGCCCTACCCTTGAGGGACTGAGGCGACAGGCCGAAGCCCAGGCAGCAGGGAACGTTGAAGGGAACTACAGTGTTTACTGGGAGGATGGCCTCCTCTACAGTGAACCCAAGGCACCCCTACATGGATCGTCACGAGCCTTGGTAGTCCCTCAACGTTATCGAGCCTTCCTTCTGGAGTTGGCTCACGAGATCCCATTGGCAGGACACCTAGGGCAAGACAAGACCTTCGCCCGTCTTGTCCCACACTTTTATTGGCCTCAGATGAAAGTGTCGTCCGACACCTACTGCCGGACATGTGTGTCTTGCCAAGCCAGTGGGAAAACAGGGGTGAAGCTGAAAGCTCCCCTGGAACCACTTCCTGTCGTTAGCACCCCCTTTGAAAGGGTGGGCATCGACATTGTGGGTCCATTAGATCCGCCTACTACAGCTGGTCACAGGTTTATCCTGGTTTTGGTGGATCATGCCACACGGTACCCAGAGGCTATACCTCTAAGGACCATTACAGCACCTGTTGTGGCTAGGGCCCTGATGGGAATCTTTACCCGAGTGGGTTTTCCCAAGGAAGTTGTGTCCGACAGGGGGACCAACTTCATGTCAGCATACATGCGGGCCATGTGGAAAGAGTGTGGAGTGACCTACCGGTTCACAACTCCTTACCACCCCCAGACCAATGGTCTGGTGGAGAGGTTTAACAAAACCTTGAAAGGCATGATTAGAAGTCTGCCTGAAAGCCTGCGGAGGAAATGGGACGTCCTCCTACCCTGCCTATTGTTTTCTTACAGGGAAGTGCCACAGAAGGGAGTGGGCTTCAGCCCCTTCGAGCTTTTGTATGGGCACCCTGTGCGTGGACCTCTCAGCCTGGTGAGGGACGGATGGGAAAGAACTCCCAGGAAGCTTCCCCAGGACGTGGTGAGCTACATGCTGGCCTTCCGAAGCCAAATGGCTAAGTTGTGGAAGCAAGCTTCTGACAACTTGGAGGCCAGCCAAGCAGTAATGAAGGCGTGGTATGACCACAACGCTCACCCGGTGGAATTGGAGCCTGGCCAGAAGGTGTGGGTGATCGAACCAGGAGAGCTTAGCGCCCTCCAGGATCGCTGGTCAGGACCCTTTGAGGTATTGGAGAAGAAGGGTAAGGCTACCTACTTGGTGGATCTTAAGACCCCTCGTCAGCCCCTACGGGTGCTGCATGCCAACCGCCTCAAACCCCACCACGAGAGGCCCGAAGTCATTTTGATGATGGTGACTGACGGAGCAGAGGACGCGGAAAGCGAGCCTCTCCCCGATTTATTTGCGTCTCAAGAGAAGGATGGGTCGGTGGAGGGAGTGATTCTCTCCCCATCTCTAACTCCTGAACAGCAGGAGGACTGCCGCCAGGTCCTGGGACAGTACTCTTCGTTGTTCTCCCTTGTTCCGGGTAGGACTCACCTGTGCGTCCATGACGTGGACACAGGAGACAGCCCACCTGTGAAGTCCAAGATCTACCGGATGTCAGACAAGGTGAAGGCCAGCATTAACAGTGAAGTCACTAAGATGCTGGAGCTAGGAGTGATCGAACCTTCCAGCAGCCCCTGGTCCAGTCCGGTGGTGCTAGTACCAAAAGCCGCACCACCGGGTGCCCAACCGGAACTGAGGTTCTGTGTGGACTACCGGGGACTGAATTCAGTAACCAAAACTGATGCTCATCCGATCCCAAGGGCGGATGAATTGATTGACCGGCTGGGAGCTGCCCAATATCTAAGTACCTTTGACCTTACCTCTGGGTACTGGCAGATCTCTTTGACTGATGGAGCTAGGGAAAGGTCAGCCTTCTCCACGCCCAATGGCCACTACCAGTTCTGTGTGATGCCCTTTGGGCTCAGGAACGCACCTGCCACGTTTCAGCGTCTGGTGAACCAGATCCTCACTGGAATGGAGAGTTTCTCTGCTGCTTATCTGGATGACATAGCCGTCTTCAGTAACAGCTGGGAGGATCACTTGCGTCACCTGCAAGCTGTTCTCCAGGCCCTGAGACAAGCTGGTTTAACGATCAAGGCCAGCAAGTGCCAGATCGGGCAGGGGTCGGTAGTGTACCTTGGACACTTGGTGGGTAGGGGAGCGGTGCAACCCCTCCAGGCGAAGATCGAGGCCATCATGGCCTGGGAACCCCCCAAGACTCAGACTGAGGTCCGAGCATTTTTGGGCCTCACCGGATACTACCGCCGCTTCGTGAAGGGATACGGTACCATCGTGGCCCCCCTCACGAAGCTTACGTCCAAGAAGCAACCTCGACGGGTAGTCTGGACGGAGGCTTGTCAGCAGGCCTTCGTAAAGCTGAAGCAAGCCATGTGCGAGGCCCCGGTCCTACGGGCCCCAGACTTTTCCAAGAAGTTCATTGTCCAGACAGATGCATTGGAACATGGCATTGGGGCAGTGTTATCGCAACTCAATGAAGAGGGTCTGGATCAACCCGTGGTCTTCCTATCCCGGAGACTACTTCCCAGGGAACAGAAGTGGAGTGCAATAGAGCGAGAAGCCTTTGCAGTGGTATGGGCTCTGAAGAAGTTGCGGCAATACCGGTTTGGCTCGCACTTCCTAGTTCAGACCGACCACAGACCCCTTCGTTGGCTGATGCAGATGAAGGGGGAGAATCCCAAGTTGTTGAGGTGGTCTATCTCCCTACAGGGAATGGACTTTCAGGTGGAACATCGGCCTGGAGTGGACCACGCCAATGCAGACGGTATTTCCGCCTTAGTGATGAGAACTCCCAAGGGGTTGGGTAGCTCTCCCCACTTTCAGCTGGGGGGGAGGGGGGGGACGCGTGTTAGACCTGTCAGCCCTTTGGGTGGTCCCTCCTCATCATTATTTATTTTGTCCCACTTTTGCCTCAAACCCTGTTAGTATTTTTTCCTTTTTGGGAACCACCAGACTTTTTAGTATTGATGCAGATTCAGGGAGCCATTTTATCTACCCCTGGAACTTCTGTCTGAGGGCCTGAAACACAAAATGGTGGCCACCCATTGTCACCTGTGACATCACTGGAACCTACCAGCACCTTCCAGAACATTCCAGAACCCTGTGACAGTGTGAGGCAGGTTTAGAATGTTGGGAAGGCATCTCCAGGTTGGCAGTTGGAGTTGGCACCTGACTGGTGAAGAGAGAGCAGCAGAAACCTGAAGGAGGAAGGAGTGAGGCAGCAGGGGTGGAAACTTGTGCCTGGAGTGGGGTCTGGAAACCCACCCTTGATACTAGTCCCTACTGACTGAGCCCAGCCTAGAGCCCTGTGTGGGATAAAGTCAAGAAGAACCAACTCAAGGACCTGAACAGCCGGAACAGGCCTTGGAAGTAAAGAACAGCAAGTTCCTGACCTGTCTATTGGTATCTTCCTGGAGTCCGACGCCGAGAAGCCTAGAGACCTGGGGCCGGAGGTGAAGAAGCGGCGCTGACTGGAAAGCAGACGTCGTACCCGGAGCCGCCAGAGGTCGAGAGAGGGCGCCGACGGAGGTCGTGGAGACACCAGAGGTCGAGGAGGAAGTCACCTGAGGTCGAGTGTGCGGCGTCGACGGGGGAGTGAAGTCCGCCCTCCGGAGTCGCCGGAGACCGAGGTGAAGCGTGCCGGAGGTCGGGAGTGGAGATGGCACTCCGGAGTCGCCGGAACCTGAAGAGAATCGTGCCGGAGGTCGGGAGTGGAGGTCGCACTCCGGAGTCGCCGGAACCTGAGGAAAGGAGCACCGGAGGTCAGGAGTGGAGATCGCACTCCGGAGCCGCCGGAAGTCGACATCGAGCCAAGGCCGCCCGACGTCATCGAACCGAGGCCGCCGACATCGAACCGGAACCGCCTCTGGGCGTCGACAAGAACTGTCATTGAGCCGAGGCCGCCGACATCGAACCGGAACCGCCTCACGGCGTCGACACGACTCCAGCGGCGTCGAACTTCATAAAAAGGGCAGTAAGTGGAATAGAGGGCGCCTAAGGCCCTGTGAAGCCCTAAGAGACCATCCTAGAGGCTAGAGAGGTGCTGGAACCAGCTTGATAGTGCCAGGGGTGAGCTGAGACTAATACAGAGGGGTTGTGTAGTGTGGGAGAGCCAGATCTCTAGATTCCCCCTTGATCTACCTCAGTTTAGGCCTCAGCCTTGTCCAGGCCAGGTAGTACACCCCTCAGGTCATCCAAAACTCTACAAGCTGGGATTGGGCCAAATCATCCCATAGTACCTCAGGAATGTGAACTGATTTTCAAGTGTCACTGTTGGCTTTTATTATTTATTGAGAGCACTGTATTTATTGTATTCATCCTATTTATTGTCTCGCAGTATTTATTGCCTCATAATATTTAATTGCCTTTTATGTAATGCACTTATATGCCTTGATTATTTATGATCGACCTTATTTATTGAATCGTTGAAGTATTATTTATTTGACTTACCCTACCACAGGAAAAGCCTTGTGTACTGTGATTGTATTATTATTTATTTAATCAGCAACTAAGAGAAAAGAAGATAAAGAGATATATTTTCAGTATAATTTTTAAGGTGTACTTCGTTTTTGGAACGGATGCACGCTTGGTTATTGTGTGGGTATGACGTATGCTTAGCACGGTGCCTGATCCCTGACCACTCGAGCCAAGCTACCACAGTGTATGTCTGGGAGAACACCACCACCCTTCCGGTGTGGGAGTGTTTTTCTAACAAGCCTCATTTTGAATCTGAAGCCAGCGTTTAGCATAAATGATGACGCCAGCCAATAAGAATGATGGGCGGGGCTTCAAGTCCACTTCTGAAATCTCCACGATTACAATAAGCCTCGTAGAGCGAGCTGCGAATGCACGCTGCAACGCAGGTCTGCGAGACCTAAAAATGGCTAACTCCTCATAATTAACTTAGCTATAAGTACCTAGTATATCACACAAAGTGTACTTAGAGAGTGCAAGCATGACTGCAGGCCTACCATTGTTGTCTGGCTGTGGAGTTTTGAAACCGCAAATTCAACATGTCAAAACACCTTTTGACAGGCTTACACCTTCCTTTTAAATATTAATAAGTCAGCCATGAGTGGGCCTTAACGTGGATAAAGCAGGTGCACAGTAATTAAAATAGGACATGTGAAAGTTTTAATAATGAACATGTCCTTACAGTGAAAAGACCTCAAAAGCTATTTTCACTGTAGCAGGGTTAGCTGTTCTGTGGGAAACAATGGGACTCGAAAATAAATCTAAGAATGTTGCCTCCACCCAGGAAACTGCTAAGATGTAATAAAAATAAAAATAATATGTATTACAAGCCCAATTCACTGGTAAAGTTGGATTTGAAATAAACATCTTGGGAACAGTACTTTTAGAAAGTTACCTATTCCCTACCCAAAGCCTCTAGAAGCCCATGTTGATGAGATTCCAGCTATCAAACAGAAGCTGAATAGCCGAATTGATGATATGTGCTACAATGTGTTCTGTTGGGTCATTCAATTGCTTAGCTTAAATGATAATTCAAAGTCAATCACAGAAATGATTCAAAAGGCACACCACACACAAGGTATATATATATATATATCACATTTATATACCGCTTGAATGTATCACATTATATATGGCTGCTACACAACTAATACAAGGACAAACCACATCAAAGGACTAACATAACATGAAATGTGAAAATATTCAGTATATATTTACAGATCTTACAATTACAAAATCAAAGTTGAAATACAAAAACATAAAGACAAAAATTTGGGAATTCTGTCCTATTCCAAATAAATGTAGTTTGACTTCCGCCCGATTTTCAATAGCACTGGCTTAGAAACTGAAGTGACTCGAGACGTGAAATAACTGTGCGCTGACATTTTGACCCAGGATGTATGTGTTATTATAGGAACATCACGGAGGGTCTTCCGCAGGATTGGTGTAAAACCATGTAGGCAGCCAAAGAGTAAAAATACACCTCCTGGTCTGGATGGAGTACACACGCACTTATTCAATTAGGTCTTTAGTCAGGTTCGGAGGGTCATACACGATTAAATATACTCTACGTACAAATCCATGTAGTAGATTTAATCATGCAAGGACAACGAAAAAAATGGTCTGGGCTCAGTTATTTAGCCTGAAGGTGACACATATTGTGGATGTTATCAGAGAAGGCAGGGTCCAGCTCAATTAATTAGCATGAAAGTAACCCTTTCTTGGTCTGGCAGTGAATGCAAGCGCCGCATTTCTGTGTTATGTCTAGGTGCCAGTGCCTGACCAGGACAAAATAACAAAGGACATTGTTGTTTGACCTGTTCAGACTAAATCCCAGGAAAGAACACAACAATAAACCAACTGCAGGTTCTTTGTGAAAATATAATGCGGCACTGAAGCAAACGTGATTATGTAGTAACGTGTGCAAAGCTAATGCAGCCTGTCGTGCACAGTGAGGCTAACATAGGGAAAACTACAATAGGCCCTGTATGAAACACATGAAAGTGTTGCATTTATTTAAGTTAATGATTCTGTGTATACTTTGGTGTTTTAAAGGGGAGGTGTGTGGTATTCTTATATTCTTGGTTGCTTATGTTCTAGAATACAGTGATGTGTTTCCAGTGTGTTCAGAATGTTTTAGATGGGATTGGAAATTGGGAGGTGAAGAGACTGTTGCTGAACTGTACGCTCATGATGGATGGGGTCTTTGTGTCTCAACTTCGCAAATAAACATTGGATTTTCTATACTCTCAAGTGACTTTCTCCTTTCACGCAGGTACTCCGTTCCTTTAACAGAACGACAATCTGGACCGGGACAAAATTAACTTCAATTATGCCTATCCAGTCATAGCGATGTAGCTAATACCTGATACTGCCCCTTTGTTTGTCCCTCTAGTCAGCAGGGCATTGGGAGAGGAGCTGTCCGAGCTGCCTTCAGAACTAGTTGAGTATCCACAGGGGAAGGGTTGCTCATTTCCCTAGCCATGCCTCTAGGGTGGGCTCTGTACTGTGGAAGAAAGGCTCTGCCATTTGGTTTGAGATAAAGGGGGGCACTGTGGAATTGTTTTGCAGCAGTTCTTGTGTGCCTCTCTGCAAAGTTGATAGGGTTACCCGTGGGGACTTTTTCCCTACTGGTTAGGGAGGGACCAGGAGTCCCCCTCATGCACAGGCTAGCGCCAGGCATATATGTGGCACCCTCTTCAGAACACTACTACACCCTTGGAGGACAGAAGAACAACTGCAAGGAGTCTCTTTGAAGGCCCTAAGCACAGGGTGTACTACTGACTGGATCACTTCTGCCTCAGAGCTGGCAACCCCAAAAAACATCACTATTACATTTCTGTGCTCCATCTCTCTTCTTCTGCTTGATGTCTCGTGCTCTAAATGGTCTTTAAAATATTTAGTCCAAAAATTGTAGAATGATGACCAATTCCTCCTTCACAAAAACCATGCGTCTTTTAGGGAGGCCCTTAAGACCAGCCTTTGCAAATACGCCTCTTACAGCATCCATCTTCACTTAAATTGCAAGACGGCAATTCATTTCTCTTAGCAACACGATACTTCCAGGAAAGAACATGTACGTTATAAATGATAGCACAAAGTAAGGAGTGAGGTGCGCTGGCAGAGCTGTGTGCTTTAAGGACAAATAGCGTTTAGATGCAGCAGGTCAGGACCATGATGTACTGCTCCCCTGCCCTCGTCCTACTCCCCTGCCATTTTTATCAGTTTTCTACCAATACACAAACATGTAGATAAACTTGTGTACAGAAACTGAAAACCAACCAGATTAAGTCTAGTGTTAGAGAAGATCTGGTTTTACTAAAATGATATTTTTAATGTCATTACTTCTAGCGGATTTCTGTCAGCCCTCTTCATCCACTGGTCTGTTAGTGTGCCATTTACATTCTTCTTCTGCCCACTACAGCATACATAGTGGGGCAAATGGTTAGACTGCTTCAGCCATTGGCTAATTCCAGTGTGAATGACCGCATTCTGCCCTTTCACAAGGAGCACACCCATGCACAAAGCAGTTGCCTTTTGTGCCAGGATTACTTTGGCTGGCAATGCATGATTTCAGACGCAAAAATTATATTTGCCTTCAGCCCTTTTTTTTTTTTTTAAAACATTTTTACCTTGACGAGGGTCTGACAGCCCGAGTTTTGCAAAAACCATGATAAAAACATTGACGAAGACTGGCAGCCAATGCCAGACCTATTGGTCGTGTCACTTTTTGTTTGTAAGTGTGACCATTTAATAAGCATAAACGAAGGTGATGTTAGCCCTTGCGAGACCAAAGAAACACAGACACATGCATGCATTTCCCTACGATGAACAGCACAGCACCAGTGTCTAACTTTAGTTGCACTTCAAAGGGCGAGGAAGCAAGGGCTAGATAGAATGGACATAACATGCAGATGGAATATTATACAAATATTTGGCCGGTCTTCCCAACAATGAAAACATGGTATGTTTCAAGTTAGGAATTTGGCATTTAAAACTTTCTATGCCTGACGCATGATGAACAACAAAGTCTATGTAATACTGATGGTGCTGAAGCACCTTAACATGGCTATACTCTTATGTATGCTCTTAGTCACTTCTGAAACACTCCCCTTCTTCGTCTCTACATCCGTTTCATTATCTTGCTTTCCAATAGCCACTGAACCGAGTGACAGCACTTATAACATAAACAAGACATCAATCACCCATGGAATCAGCAAGGCTTACATATCGGGGCTGGTGGGGGACGTCTGCCAATGGCTGCTCCAAAATCTGAGGTCAAATGAAAGACGCCCAATTTCTTATGGCCTAATCGTTTCCCAAACTCAGAGGTCATGTACACATTTCTGGGCATTGCAGATAGCTGTGTATATGTATTGTGTATTAAGTAGGGAGGGAGTGACGATTCTTTTGTTCAGGGTATTCCTAGTTATAACACTTGCTTATCTGCGAACAGAGTAATCGCAAGCCACTTATCAACCAATCAGGGAATTGTGAAGTGTGCTACTCACCGTGAGGGTCTCACGACACTGGGGGTGGGGGGGTGAAGCAGCGCCGAGTCAGACAAAACACCAGGTCTTGAGGCGTGGGGGGATGGCAGTGGGCCACTAGGTGTTGTCCTAAGCGGAGTGAGTGGGTCCAAGGACGAGGATTTTTGTCTTCTTCGAGTTGAGCTTCAGACAGCTGCTGCTCATCCAAGCTGCAACGTCTTTCATTCCTTCCTGGAAGCGGGTTCTGGTGGCTTCAGGGTCCTTCGTGCGGGACAGGATGAGCTGGGTGTCGTTGGCGTAGGATACTATGTGGAAGATATGCTGTCTGACAATGGCGGTGAGGGGGGCCATATAGATGTTGAAGGGCGTGGGACTGAGCGATGATCCTTGGGGTTCTCCACAGTTGATCGCTGTGGGTTCGGAGAGGAAAGGCGAGAGTCTGATCCTTTGGGTTCTGCCGGTGAGGAAGGAGCGGAGCCAGTTGAGGGCTGTTCCCTGTATGATGGCGTCGTGGGGTCTGGCTGCGAGAGTGCGGTGGGAGACGTGTCGAAGGCTGCAGAGAGGTCTAATAGGATGAGGGCCACGGTGTGGCCTTGGTCAAGGAGGGTGCGGATGTCTGTTGCGGCGAGGAGGGTGGTCTCAGTGCTGTGGTTACTGCGGAATCCAGATTGGGAAGAGTAGAGGATGGCGTTCTCTTCGATGAAGTTTGTCAGCTGGGCGTTGACGATCTTCTCTGTGACTCTGGCTGCGAAGGGAAGGAGAGAGAGGGGTCGGTAGTTTTTCAGGTCCATCAAGTCTTCAGAGGGGTTTCTTGAGGAGGGGCTTGACTTCTGCACGTTTCCAGTCGTTGTGGAAAGTGCCGGATTCGAAGGTTGAGTTGATGGTGCGTCGTAGTTCGGGCGCTACAGCAGCGGCAGCTATGTGGAAGATGTGCGGCGGGCAGGGGTCCGTGGGGGCTCCTGCTCTTCATGGTCGTGATGGTATCTTCGGTGGTGACCAGGGTCCAGGCAGTGATGGTGGCCTGGCTGTCGTTGCTGGAGGGAGGGGTAGTTTCTGGAGTCTGTTCGCTGAAGTGGTCGTAGATGGCCTTGATTTTCAGGTAGAAGGAGGAGCTGAGCTTGTTGCAGAAGTCCTGGGAGGGTGGGACGACCGTGGCTTGGCTGGGGGGTTTGGTGAAGAGATGGATGATGCTGAAGAGTTCCTTCAAGTTGCTGGAGTTGGTGAGGATTTTGTCCCGGATGAAGGTCCTTTGGTAGATCTTACGAGTTGGTGGTATTCTGTCATGGAGTTCTTGTCGGTGGTCTGGTCTTCAGTGGTTTTGCTGTTCCTCCATCGTTTTTAGGTCTCGCCTGACCCAGCGCATGCGCTGGTCTGGCGAGACATTTTGTGAGGGCTCCAAAAAGTGCTAACAGGCCAGCCTAGACCTACAGTGCATGTGCGCGGGCGCGCGCGTTGCGCTTTACCGCAATTATTTTCACTTTCGCGGACGCACGGCCGCTTTGATGTTCTCCATGAGGCTTAAATAGATTGCAGCAGTTAAAACAAGCATTGGCATAGCCAATAGGTCTCGCTTTTGAGACCTTGTAAGTGTTTAGTTATGCAACTGTTGCATGGTTAAACCCTTATAAGGTCCCAAAGGTGAGACCTATTGGCTATGCCAATGCTTGTTTGAGACGTCTGCAGGTGTGTCTGGATTCTTGGAGGTCGGTGGTGAACCAGGTGGACTTCAAGGGGCGTTGTCGGTCGGGGTTCCGGGGGGTTTGGGGGGGGGGGGGGGGGGGGGGGGTGCGAGCTTGTCTGCGCAGTTGGTGATCCACTGGTGTAGTTCCTTGGCTGCAGAGTTTTTTTTTTTTTTAACATTTTTTATTAATACAAACAGAAAACAAAAGTACACCTTTCGTTAGTACGTTTCATCCGTGTGGTACATTTTGTTGTCATATTAATCAATTTCTGACATTTGGTGAAACTGTTATATAATTACATCCAAGCCTATGTATCCACCACCCGTCGCCCCCCTTGGCTGCAGAGTTGGCGTCTTTTGAGGCGGGGTGTTGGGGTCGTGGATGAGGGTGGAGTTGAGGTGCTCCTCGTGACCTTGCTCCAGTTCCTTCGCAGAGGGCGTGGAGTGTGTTTGTGAGCAGTGGCAGTGTACGCAGTGGTGGTTCGTCCAGAGGGGCTGCGTGGTGTGGCTGAAACGGATGTTGTTCCCTCCTGTGAAGATGGGGTCGAGGGCGTGTCCTGCCTTGAGGGTAGGGGTGGGGACGAATGGTTTCAGTCCGATGTTGGAGAGGTTGTCCAGGAGGGCGGTGGAGTTGGGGGTCGCTGAGGATGATGAGGTGGAAGTTCAGGTCTCCGATGAGTATGTAGTCCAAGGAGGAGATGGCGTGGGGGGCCAGGAGGTCGGCAATGGTAGTTGTGAGCGAAGCGCAAGGCCGGAGTGGGGTCTGTAGGAAAGGGTGCCATGAAGCGTTGGTCTGGCTCTGGAAGTGAAGGTTTTCGGTGGTGGAAGGGGAGTCGCTCGTGCTGGAGAGTCAGAGGGAGCTCTTGTGTGTGATGGCAAGTCCTCCTCCTGGCCAGTTGGGGCCACCAGGGAAGAGGCGCAGGCAGGCGCTTGCGGGTGGAGGAGGGCCTCGAACACCTACCAGTACAGTACAGAGGTGAATGGGGTCAGCGGCAAAACAACAGTGCTGCTGGGGAAGAGGTCTTGCACGGACACCCGAGCAGCGGGCGCCATTAAAGAGGGAAGGGAAGCGCAGCTGGGAGGCGGGAGTGGGAACAGGCAAGGGGGAGGAGGTTCACAGGGGCAGCAGTGGCAGGAAGGAAATTGGCACGGAGGACAGGAACAGGAAACACAGACAAAACTGTAAAAAAATATAAAAAGGCACAAACACGAAAAAAGGCACAATAACAAGACACCAAAGGCATAATAACAAAACACTAACAAAGACAGACAAGCATTTGCAATGCAATAGGTCTCGCATTTATACGAGTTTGAGCTATTGGCATTGTAAATGACAGTGCCTTTTATTTATGTTTTAAAAAAAAACAAACTTAAATAAAAAGCATTGTCATTTACAATGCCAATAGCTCAAACTCGTATAAATGCGAAACCTATTGCATTGCAAATGCTTGTTTTTGTTGCGGTGGAGTGAATAGTTAAAGAAAAAAAGTACATACCATACCGTATTATAAACTTTTATAGCAATTATACAGTAAAGCTATGGCTATGTTAAAAGAGTAACTAAACAAAGTAAACGCAGTCATGGCAAACACTACTTGGAGCCCACTTATGGACACCAGAGGTCAATCACAGGCATGCACTAGGCAGTCATGGCAGATGATGGATATGGTTCACGCAGCTACAACAGAGGAGCATGACATAAGTATGCTCTGTTTAAAGATAGCTGGGACTACAAGGTCGTAAGAAAGTGGATTTAAGCATATAAGTATTTGAATGTTGTAAATATAAATGTGTTCACATTTATCTATACAGAGACACTGTTTTTGCATAGGCATGAGTGTACATTGCTGGTAATGCGGACTGGTTTTCTCCACTTATTAGCTCACCCTCTAAGATTAAAAAAAGCTGGGAAAAAAAATTGAACACAAAGCATTGCCCTTTGGTGTTAAACTGGAGAGAGAGTTAATATTTGTTCGCTGGTCAGGTCCACAATGTGTAACCAGGAGACCTGGGATCAGATCCTCGCTTCCCAACAATCTTCGACGATTTGCACTTTTAGGTGGCCCTCGGGCTATAGTTGGAAGTTTGCACATTGCATTAGAGGTTTGGGAGACACACTTAAGAATATGTATGGCGATGAAAGTGCTGAACGACTTCTTTACATGCTGCCTCGCACATATATACTAACTGAGGCATGACGACACATGTTGACCAAATGCCTGTCCACAGCAACAGTTTATGTATTTTTCCAGTTCTCAGCGCTTTTGAAGGTTTCATTTGAAGTCCTGCTCCGTGGCACACCCGTGGGGCCTGCAGCATTCTCTGGAGTATACCTTAAGGCCTGTCAACCAAACATGAAGCTCAGGGAGTCTTTATTGATACGGATTGCTTACATTCGATGTTGCCATCCTAGAACCACAGCTAGTGTGGAAACAAATGCTATTCCCTGCTCTTCGGCATTCTTCTGAAGCATCCCCGGTGCACAATAACACTAATTAAAACCCCCGCCTTAAAATAATGAGCACGATCAACAGGTCCCAACTTGCCGGGACATGAAACTCCTCATGTGTAAGATACAAATGGCGACAGAGGCACGTTTCTTGCCTGTGTTGATTGTTTACCCCCATCACAGGTTAGCAGTGCCACCTTTATTGTATGTGTAGACAGTGTAGTACCACATTATAGCATGTATAGCTATGTACAGCATGAGAGGAACATACAAAATCATGCGCAGGAGTGTAAATGTTCACCCAGGGAAAACACTGGTAAAAGGATGGTGTGTTTAATGTTACTAAGTAAGACACAGCTTTACTATCTGGATGTGCAACAGCATCCAGAAAACAAATCTGACTAGCAAAATCATTTTGCCAGTTCCGGGAGGTCCTGCAGAACTAGTGCATGAAGGAATATCTCCTCCCCAAAAAGGAATATCTCCCGCATTCCAGTCATGGACACTGTTTGAAGAACAACCGCCAATATACCTAGGTAATGATGGTTGGTACCTGGTGCAGTCACATGCAGCATCTGGCTGCTTTGAGTTAGGATTTTACTATAAGTAACCTAAATACACACATACATCTTCTCAATATAAAGGTACTTGTGTTGATGTTGTCTGTCTGTCCCCGTTCTTCCTCCTGAGTCTCTTTCGGCATAAGACATTTTCAGATAACACATGAAGGCACTTTTTGCTGACTGATGATTAGGGCGTTCAGGCTGTTATATCGGACAAATGGCACATTCTGTAGCACTCGGGTGATAGGAAGCGATATTGCGATAATCGCATAAGGTTTACATTCTAAGTACGTACTGTTGTGTAATTCGTCAACAACAGCATTTTTCACACAAAATACCAATTTATAACATAGGGAATTTAAACAAAAATGTGTTGTGAACGTATCGAGACAGTGCAAAATGGGAGACAGGGCGTTTCCCAGGCTAACCTGTTCCAACCCCAGTGCCCACGGGCCAAGGGCCTGGACACCAATGCGCCATGCAAAAAACGCAACTTATTGGTGGCGAAGTCGCACTCTATTGTGGCAGCAGCAGCAGGGTGCCAGAGAACAGAGGCAGTGGCGGGCCACCATGCCCCTTTCTTAACACCCTGCGTGGCCACATTCTTTAACAAATACGAATGTCTCATCAGCCACAGTTCAATTCATTTCCCAGAGAAATGCGAGGTCTGGGCAGTGCGCTCTTTAACCCAGCAGACCCTTTCAGATCACAGCCCCTCTCTCACGTTGGCTCTCGGGGGACTGCTAAGTAAGTCTGCCGTGATGGAAGCAAAGTGCACCCCTGTGTGTAAATACTTGACAGAAGCATCCAAATGTCACGCGCGCAGAGCCTGCCATGCCAGTTACATTCTGATGGAAACATGCAGCCGTCTCCATGCGTGAAAATACGTGCAAATCTGAAACGAAACAAATTCAGGGGAGGTGTCTGTGAATCATCCACATTCACTTTCAGAGGCCAACCGCGTGCCCTCTGCAGATTACTTCCTTATTGCATTGTTTGCCTCTCTTGGGAAGAGAACCGAAAATCGCAGCAGGGTACAACAAGACAAGCAGGAAGTGGGATAAGGGAGGTGGTGGCAAATGGCGTGTACATTTCGCGGGCGCTTTGATGTTCGCAGTGGCCGCGCGGCTCACTGAGAACATCAAAGCGCCCGCGAAATGTACACGCAGGTTGCCAAATGGTGCGCGCGCCCAGCGCACATGCACTGAGTGAAAGTGATCGCGATCACATCAAAGCAGCCGTGCAGCCCGCGAAAGTGAAAGCAAACGGTGTGCAGGCTGCCAAATGGTGCGCGCGCCCGGCGCACATGCACTGTATTTGGAGGCCTGAAAGCACTCGTTTGCACTTCCAGATCCCCCATTTACAAAAGCTCTCGCGAGAGCAGCGCTAAAGCGCTGTCTCAGGCGAGACCTAAAAAACGGGCACAAACACAGAGACAGACAGCAGCGGACCAGCAGAAGAGCAAGGCTCCCCCACTGGACCACCAGGGATGAGGCGCAGGCAGGAACCTGCAGGTGGAGGAGGGCCTTGAACATCTACCAGTACAGAGGATTAACGGGGTCAGCGGCACAACAGCGGAGATGCTGGGGGGGAGAGCATGTCTGACCAGGAGGTCAGAGGTCTTGCTCGTATCCCTGCTGGACTGGTATTAAGAGTACTCATGTGGCAGACTTATTTTAACATGAATTAGATTTCTGAGCAGGACTGCTTCTACTGCAGCATCTGGATCCTGAATAACTGCAGACTATTCCACTTTGGCTAATTTCCATGGGAAATGGGAATTACCCATCTTCTTCTTATAAAAATGAGGGCTGAAGGCATCAATTATAAGTTTGGAGAGTGTATAGTGCCAGCTAAACAAAATAGTGTTGTGGCTTATTGACCCTTCTCTAGATTTTGATGACACAATCTACTTTGAGGGAAATTCTAGAAACCTGTTAGCCTGTCATTTCTAAGGTCAGGATTATCTTTAAACTGCAATGGTACGTACAACCTACAGGAGATTCTGGATTGGTAATCCATAAGGGGAGGGAGGTTTTTCAAAGCAGACCTCAAACCACCAACCTACAATGAAAGATGCTATCTTAGGTTTCTCATTGCTTCGGCTGTGATATTACTAACATTTAAGAGGTAGGTGCCTATAGACAAGGGAGGCAAGTGATGTCAACAGTGCTACGTGTACGAGTTAGAATATTTGATTTGAAAGTTTATGCCACTGCTTAACTCTAATACAAAAGCAGGGCAACCCTATTCACCTCCAGGCTATTGGTTGTAAACGGGCCAGGTTTTGCAGAGTCCAAAGATCATTAACACGCAGTGACCTCGGTGCAGTAAGCTTTTAATGAAAGGGAATTTTAAAGAGGCTAAAAGCAAACACTATCAAACTAACTGTGACCATCAGGAATCTCAACATACCGCTGTAATTGTGCTTCCCAATTATGTTCTTCACTGTGACAGTGGTCAACCATGCCTCCAACTTCACATGCCAAACACAACCTGATTTTCAACATCCGTACCATCCTTGATAATCTGTGGCACTTGGCAACTGTCAAGCTTGGACAGTACAGCAGGGCCCCTCGAACTTCTTACAACTTTTACTATCATGTGGACAAGCTTTGCCCAGTGTCTTGGTAGTTCTGCAGCTCCTCGCCTACTAATCATAAAGTTAGCCCTCCAAAACTGAGTCACTACCATTTTCTTCCGAAACACAAGCCTACTAAATGTTCCCATCCTTCCACAAAGATGTGCTTGTAGGTAGCTACTAACCAATGCAACCCTGAAAGGCAACGTATTGCACAGTGCTTAAACAGGTCAAAATTGAGATCATCATGTACTACAACTTTGGCACTACATGCTCAACATCTGTAAAAGATAGTCCAAGACTATATTTTCCAACACTGTAATCAATGCATTAGTCCTCTGCAAGCAGGATTGTTAATACTGTCTTCTCATAGGCCTTCCCCATAAATTCTTCCACACCCTTATTTGAGTCACATGCTCCACTGAAACCAAGCCAACCCTCACTTTTTTCAAACATAAAGCATAAACAAAGTTGGCCGTCTCACATTATACAAAGTGACCCCATTCAATGCCCTAATTCCAGCATCCAAATGTCTACACTCCATTTGGCCTTCCTCCATCTTGCAGTTGTTCCATCTATACTGCTGGCTGCTTCCTACATGCCAAACCCAATATTGCAACGTCTTGTAAATAGCATATTACCTGCCCACTAGATTTAATTCTTCCTACCTCCTGGCAACCAACATCTGCAAAATCCGAGACCAAAAACCACTATACGCAATATCCATCAAACAATCCCCTGAACACGGACAGTCTTTCAATTTTCACTACTCTCCAAGTTAAACATCTCCTGCACAGTATATCATGAATACTCCCTTGTTTTGTATTATGTTTCGTATGCTTCGCCTAAGATAGATTGTTTCCGCCACGGACTGCGCTCACACAAAGAATTACAATTCCATCACTATTCCGCCACGGACTGCGCTCACACAAAGAATTACAATTCCATCACTAATATTCTCATAAGCCCTCACTGGTAACTCGATGCAAGAATTAATGAAACACACAATGGAAGGAAAAGCATTCAAAGCCATACATAAACAGACCTCTGCCTCTTTCTAGCAAAAAAAAACCTAAAATCTCCGGAGCAGAATACATTTTTTATAAGCTAGTCCATTTTAAAACTGGAAATTCTAGTATATATAGGCAAGGGCTTCCCCAGTTGTTTTAGGAAGCAGCTACTTGCTTCCAAACATAGACGACATCAAAAAGTAGGTAAAAACTGTTCTTAACCCTCTGCAATTGAATAGGACAACCTACTTCATCTCTTCCTTGGTCTGCTTCAGCCTCTCTCCTTTAGTGGTGCATTTCTGCAACCCTATAGTTGTTAATGATTCTCCTATGATTAATGTATTCTTCGTAAGGATCACTTGGCCTCTTTTGTTAGGCTTCTCTACGCAGTGCTGTGAAGACCACGGGCCTTGTCCAATTTTGCTATAAATAAAAATATACAAACCTACAAATAACTATGACAATTCACAAAACAACAATTAACTTTATTGAGTTGGAAGATCATAAGGTTCTCTCATTTGGGCAACTCCATTTAATATGAACAACACTGCATCTGCTCTCATGATGAGGTTACTTGTGATCACAAGGCAATCCAGAATGTTTGTCCTACATGATGTTTGGGACTCTTAAGACTCCACATACTATTCCTCAATACTTTGTTTCTATAGTTACATTTGGTGGTTATCTGGACACTATATATTAGTTTTGACTGGATCTATTAAGAGAAGCACATTTTGCCTTGTGGAAGTTTCACGTTGTGGGAATTAAATCCTTAACTGTTTTCTCTGCATTGTAAAACATGGGAATATTATGACTTAACAATAAAGAACTTTAACACGGACTCAACGTTCTGAACCTTTATTGAGATATAAACTCTTTTGTTCCTTACACTATAGATTATCTTGTCTACCCTACTATGATTCAACTAATGTTGCCTCTGTGCTCTGGACTAGTTTTTTTGATATATGGTTTGAGGACAGCGAGCTCATTGATGTGGGCAACTACATCTCGAATACTAATTTTTTGGACCCAAGTGCCCCTTCTCCCACACCCCAAAAAAGAATGTTTGCAAAGATTACTCTGATGTCTCATTAGGAGAGCATCAAAGAGTGGTCAAACTAACCTTTGTCTAGTGACAAACACTAACCAGTGAATCCAGTAATGGCCAGGAAAGGGCAAACTGCCATAGTGTTGAATCCTTTTAACAGTTCTTCACCAAACCCATTCAGTTTCAACCTCAGGGACACCATCCAGTCTCCAGAGAGGGGCTTCCATCACTATTCTAACCACCCTTACAACACTGCTTAATTTGTAAAATAATAGGTTCTGGTGCCCAAACATTTACCTCATAAGCTGCTGCCATCCCTGCAGAAGTTTGCAGTGTTGGACATCATGGCTGCATAGTTTCGATTTCCCCTGAAGAATCTTTAAACTAGGACTAAACACTTCAAACACCTCAAAGTCACTTGTGTTTATTCTTTTTCGTCTCGGTTTTCTCCCTTTGTTACTCGTCTTCCGTCTCCCCCAAATTCCTCCCCGGCCAATTGTGTTTTTCTCTATCGTGTTCTGGATCAAAGCCTGATTAGGAAAAATAAATGCAGGACGGCCCGACCTGAAACCACCATCTCAAATTAAGCAGTGCTTTACACCCATGTACCAACAGTCATCACTATACAGAGACATGATGCTTGTAACTTCTACTTATGGACCACCAACATAACCTGAATAAAGCTTCATCCAGTCAGCTCCTTACAGGAACTCTGCTCTTCCTTCCCCAAAGTAGGTTCAGGAAACATAGGAGTGTACAACATAACCCAAATAGTCATTATATTGACAGACGTCTAGCGAATCACACCATGGTTTATATATGTGTTACAGCAAACAAATGGACGGAATGCTGACAATGCAAACATTCTCCCCCAGTCAAAAGATCTGGGTTAAATCCATCGTTCTTTTACTCACTACGCCACCCCAGTTTGGACCCAGCCATATGCAAATCAGTCTTGACCCTGTTCCTATGGGAACAGTCCAGACCCAACGCCAGGATGAATGTTGCGCTTTACCAAATACAAATTAGTAGGGTTTATACAATGCCAGTGTCTAATGGTATGTATGTGGTATTACATTATGTGTTCAGGTTTGTGATGTAATACCAATATTGCATATACTTATTTTTTTAATGAAAATCAATGTTATATTTGCGAGTAGGTTTTTATCTAACATACAATAAAGCTGGGAAGAACTGAACTAAGTTAATAACTCTGCCTAGATGCAAGATATGGCACTGTGGAATAATGCGGCATTCGATTTTCCTGCACCAAAGTCGGCAGCGCAGCCGACGGACCACATCCCCTCCCATTCAATTGCATTCAATCTTGCCGATTACCAAGGAGTTTCATCAGCAGGAATTTACGCAATGCCAAGACAAGTGCTTCCCTTAAGTTTCAAAATTATCACCGTACCTTCTCTTTGAAAAAACAAAAAACCTTTCCATAAATTAACAGGAGCAGGTCGTTACACGCTCCAGATCACCTTCCCAAAAGACCTTTAGTATAGACTCCGCAGAGTGAAAAAGGCATCGATTCCTCCAATTCCCACAACTCTCCGACAGGAGTGACCCTGCTAGAGACACCGAAGTGACCTCAGACAGCGTTCACAGCCACAATCTTACCGCAACGATGTGCTCCTCAAAACCAAAGTCTGCCGCAAAGCCGTCCGCATACACTGAGCCGCCATGTCTGACCTGTCACACAGCGCACACACGCCGGTCAAACTGCACCTCCTCCGACGCAAAGCAATGACGCACTCCCAAGACCAACCAATCATGCCACTTACAACTGCTACGCCATAATCCAACGCCGAAGCCATTTACTCTATCCAAACAAATAATAAAGTGGCCATTGCAAAAGCCGCCACTCTGCTGAGCTAAAACCTAGGCGAGCTGCTGCTTTTGACAAACAGTAAAGTTATAAAGGCTCAACGCATATACCGCATATCTTAACAAATTGTGCGAGTGTGACCACAATTTTACACCTTGAATTAATCTCAAATTTTCCATTCTTCTGCAGTGATTCATAACAACATACATTTTCTTACGTGTAACTTTGTGACTAAAGTTGATATTATGACTCGATAACTTCGAATGTGTAGGCTACCGACAGTTTTCACCAATACGAAGGAGGGAGCGGAAAGAGGGAAAACGTGAGTTTAGAGTTAGCGGCCATGGCAGAAAGGTGTTTGTAACAGTGCGGCTAACTCGGTCATAGCCATTACCTTGCAATTACGGATTTTCTTTCATTGGGTTAACCTTTAAACTGCACGTTTTTAAAAAAATGTTTTACAACGCTTTTTTCAATAGAAAGCATACTTTTATAGCTTAAAATATATTGAATACGCCAGAGATAATCTATTGTAACCTTGTTATATATTTTTAATAGAAATATTGGTTTCCGGGGCATATACATAGGCATAATTTCATTTAAAAAAAAATCGTGAAAGAGATCCCTGGACACGCAGAGTGCCACAGAAATCACAAAGCTAGAGTACTAACATACTAGATGCATGGAAGAAGTAAAACAGCCATTGACACCATGCTGTCAAATTTGTAGCAAGAAGAAAGAAGAATTGATGAATAGAATGCAGAACAATGTCATACATTCACCCCAGAAGAGATCTGAGTCTAAATCCATCGTTTTTTTGCTCTCCATGCCATTCCAGTTTGGACCCAGCCATATGCAAATCAGTCTTGACCCTGTGCCCAATGGGAACAGTCCAGCCGAAACGGCCAGGCCAGGTCCTCCCGGGACTGGATACGAGCATCCTAGGACCGGTTTTGGGGTTTCACCCCTCCTCAGCCAGGATAGCTTGATTCCAGTGGCATGAAGAGCACAGGACTCACGTCTGAGCATACCCGTCCCACTCGGGGTGACAAATGCAAAAAGAAGAATTGATGGACAGAATGCAGAACAATGTCATACATTCACCCCGGTACAGAGATCTGGGCCTAAATCCATCGTTTTTATAGCGTCCTCCTCAGCCCGGGAGCATGCAAATCAACGGAACTCTGGATTGTGCTTCTTTAGTCCTCGGCATAGAATCTCACTCTGTGCCCTGATTACGTTATAACCGTCCATAGGAGTTACGCACTTCCTCTAGTGAGTCTGCCCAGAACTGCAAGAGCCCTACCACACATAAGGGCATATTATCAAGAGACCTAACACCGCTTTTCCAGCACATAGCGCCGGAAAAAGTGGCGATTTTTTAAACTCACTATTACCAAGGACTCGCTAACAAGCTGTAGCGTGAGCTTCCTTGAGTTAGCTGCATTATTTTCTACTTTGCATGTCAGCGATATTTATCGCTAATGACATGCAAAGTAGGCGTTCCTCAACGTATCCACATGGAATCCATCGCCAAAAGCAACATCGCCCTATTAACAACGCGGGTCAAGCGATAAAAAAAGCTGCGCTAACCGTGTTTATCGCTGTAATCTAACGTCAGGTAAAATCCTGACTTGGCTATCTTTTTAATGGGAGGTGGATTGACAGAATAAGTCCACACTCCCATATTCACAAGTTTTTTATTAGCGTTTAAAATCATCGCCGGATTTCACACGCTAATGATAATTATCACCGTGCATCGCTGGAATTGACATCGTCTGTGAGCTAAGCATTGTAAATATGGCGCTAACACGGCGATGTAAACCAACGATATACGGCGGTAATCAAACACGCGCTGAGCGCGTTTAGCGATAATTATCGCTTGTGCTTGTTAATATGCCCCATGGTCTCCCAACACTAAATCTCCCTCTTTGTTAAATAAAAAGTACAGATAACTGTTATATTTCTTCGATGAGCCGTTGAGGCTTTTGCATTAGTCGATCAGTTAGAGTGACAGGGAGTGTTTGAGATACACTCTGTTCAGGCACCGATGCTTGATCTGGAATGTCAGGTGGGACAGCTTCATCGCTAGCATCAGTGTCATCAGCGTTAGGTGTTTGAAATGTGATGTGTCCCATGTGATGGACTGTCTGGGACAATGTTCGGTTAAGATGTGTCTGATTTGCACAACAGCAAATGGAGTGTCTGTTTTCTGCTTTAGCTTCTGCCTAGCCAGGACTAAGTCACCTTCATTGAAGGCTGTCTCTTGGGCTTTTTGACGCCAATTGGCACATATCTTCCTCTTGCACTTTCGAGAAGTGTTGGTGACACAAACCTTGTCAGCACTCAAGGATAGCTCTGCTGTCCATTGTGGCAGTTTAGTTCTGATGGCTCCCCCAAACAACAAGGTGGCGGGGCTTTCACACATTGTGGAGTGAGAAGTTGAATGATAAGCATGGAGGGCTTGACACAGGGCGTGCTTCAGTTCAGTCCCATCAAGGGATGCTAGTTGAATAACCCTTTTGAGGGTACTCATAAACCGTTCCACAACACCATTTGTTTGGTGCAACAGAGGTGCACTCTTTTAAAGCTTGACGTTCATTCTGACTAAGAATTCTCTAAACACTTTGCTGTTGAACGGCGGACTGTTGTTAGATTTGAGAATGACGGGAATACTCCATGCTGCAAAGATGTCCAGCCTCTCAGTGACCTAGTCATGGGTTATTGATGACATATCCTTCACCAAAGGGGAACGTGAATATTCCTCAGTGGTTACCATGAGATGATGTCTGTTCCTTAGGGGCCCAAAGAAATCAACTGAAATCCTTTTCCAAGCCTTCATAAGAAGGTAAGACAAGGTCAGTGGATGTTGAGTCACTTTGAGGGAAAGGTATTTGCAAAGATGACATTACGTTGAGCAAGGATGGCCCTCAACCCCACTGGGCTTGCATCCACTGTAATCTCAGTGTGTAGTTGTGTGTCAAAGTAGGCCATCTCGGTTGCATTCTCAATTGCATCTTTTATTCCTTTGAAACTTTGATCACACTCAGCAGCCCATTGGAACTGGGCATTTCGTTTTGTCCGTGCTCTTAATGGAGCACTTACAGCAGCAAAATCACAAATGTACCTTGAGCAATAGCTGGCCATACCTAGAAAGTATCGTACCAGGGTGACATTTTGCAGGGGGCAAGTAGGTGGCAATGCTTTTACTTTGTCAGGGTCAGGAGTCGTATCCCAATCAGAAAATATGTGTCCAAAGAATTTGAGTTTGGTCTTGTGAAACTCACACTTTGCTGCGTTCAGAGCAAGGTATGCATCAGACAGTAATTAGCACACTTGTGTAAGAGTCTTGTCCTGCTTTTTTCATGTCGCTCAAAATACTAATATCTCATCACTGTAATTAAAAGTATTTTTGACTGGTTGAATTATTAGATGTATAACATCCTGAAATAGTTCTGTAACTGACAACACACCAAAACTCAACATTTTGAATCTGAGCAAACCAACATGAGTCAGAAAAGTAGTGCTGTACCTACAATTCTCTTTCAACTCAAGTTGATGATATCCATTGTTCGTATCAAGATGGGAGAAAACTTTGGCACCGTTCAGTTGCATGATCATGTCTTCTGTGTGTGTACCAGAATATCTTTCTCTCTCAATTGCTTTGTTGGCCTGGAGCATATCATCACAGATGCACACTGCACCCTCACTATCCTTTTTTGGCACCACCACTACGGGCGACACCCATGGCGTAGGACCATTGGATCGCTCAATGATGTCTTGCTTCAACAGCGTTCCTAGTTCTTTTTCAACAGCTTCTTGCAAGTGGCCACGCCTCCCGTCCATGGTGGGTTATTTCTACACTGGGAAAACGCATCCGCGCAGCCGACACACTGGTGGCGCACCAAAGGCACGCCAAGGCAAGCCCGTCCACGCTGAGTGCCAGTGCCCCTGGATCTCCCAAGCCAGCTTTGCGGCCTGAATACAGGAGCTCCCGCGATGCGCTTTTAGCACTCAGCTCCACAAGTAGGTGCTCAGCTCCATGTCCATCAGTCATGGCTGATGTTTCTTTAACTGGTCATTATACTTGCTTTTCTTGTAACCTAGCTTTGGGCCCTTTCGCTCCTGCTCTTGGCCCACTTGCCATTATTCCTGCCACCCAAATTAGTCCTGCATCCAAGTCTAACAAACGCCACGCCTATCTTGTGTGCTCTTCAATGCAAGATCATTGGCGAAGCACAACACAGAATTCCTCCTTTTCATGGAAACTTACAAAACCTTTCATGCCTTTATCACTGAAACGTGGGCGAATACCACATCCGCTCCGGATATTCTGGGAGCTATTCCTGCAGGTTATGCCATCCACCACCAGGATAGACTTGACAGTAAGTGTGGTGTCTTAGCACTGATTATTTGATCTAATCTATCTAGTACCCAATCTTTCAAGGGGACTTTGGTTTAATGCCCCTTGGGTCCTCACTCAGTCTTTACTCAAGAATTTAGCAGCCTACTAGAGAAGACATGCTCCTAAGTGATTATACGGTGTTGGGGGATTTCATCTTTCACTTGGAAGCCCATTCAGATACTGCTACTTCAGCTTATCTTCAGACTATGTCCTCCCTGGGTCTCTCACAGCTGATTGTTGACCCCTCGCTCACTCTGAAGGTCATACCTTAGATGGTATTTTCTCTAAAAAATCCTCCTTGTCCATCAGTGATATTTTTCCTTTAACTTGGACAGATCATACTGCCATCTTGTTTCATATTCCTGCCAAGGCGCCTCTTCTCCCTACTTGATCTACTCCCCACACTGTTTCCACCTGGACCTGTTACAACTTGATTCAGAACATTTTGCCAAACTACTACTGAACTCCCAACCTACCCTCTCTGAAGACCTGATTACTGCCGTTACCCTGTACACTCATTGGATTGACTCGGCCGTCTGTACGGTGCCCCCCTCAAGTTGGTTAAACTTAAGAGAAACAAGGCCTTTGCCCCTTGGTGCTCTGAAGAATTGAGAGCTCTTAAACAGAGCTGCAGAGGTAAGCTAAAAAGTGGCGACACAAAAGCAATAATACAGAAAGGATTACATTTAAGAAATGTCTGAGTACCTATAAAGCTAAGATCCTTATAGTCAAGGCTGCTTACTTTACCAATAAAATCGAAGCAGCAAATAACTCTTCTAGGGAACTTTTTCAAACAGTCATTAGGTTTACAACAGACTCAACAGGTAATCTACTACTAACTAGCTAGTCAATCTTTTTGCGTCTCTTTGGCTAGTTTCTTTCTTCAGAAAGTTGCTATATCTATAATACTTTTCTTAATCCAAGTACTTCTTCTCATCACAGTTGCATCTCTCCCAATCCTACCTTGGTTGAGCCCACTTTTAAGTCTTCCACCCCTCCCTCCACCGAGACAATCATAAGACTGATCAAACCCACCAGATCAGGCTCCCCAGGCAACGCTGTCTACCATGGGTAGCCACTCCCATTCCTGAAACAATCACTCCCACACTGACCAATATTTTTCAGTGGATGTTTCAATCTGGCTTTTCCCAGTTAGCTGGAAAAAAACATCTGTGCTCCCTCTTCTAAAGAAACTTTTGTTAGATCCTTCAGATCTGAACAGGTATTACCCCGTATCATGTCTCCTATTGCCTGCAAGCTAATTGAGAAGAAAATGAATACTAAACTCTTGAAGTTCATTTCAGGATTATTTGCTGGATGCCACCCAATTTTGCTTCCGCTCTGGCTACAGCACGGAAATGGCACTAATCAAGACTACAGAAGAAATTAGATAATCCCTCGACCTGGGTGGCAAAGCTGCCCTGTTCCTATTGGATCTGTCAGTGGCATTTGATAGCGTTAATCATGGCAGACTGTTAGCTTGTGTCGCAAATATTGGTATCACTGGAATCTTCTCAACTGATTCCTTCACGGTCGTGAACAAGGACTCCTTTTAGAAAAATTTGTTTCTCACTCTTTTTCCCTCCCATGTGGGGTCCCACAGGGGTCCGTACTAGGCCCGACGTTGTTTAATATTTATGTTACCCATCTGGCTGAGCTCATTAACTCGTTCGGCTTTACGCATCCTACACTGACGATACTAAAATTGTTGTCTACCTTGCCAATGACACAACTGGCACAGGAGCCAATTTCTGTAATTGTATGCAGGCCGTCATCCAAAGGATGGCAGAGAACTGCCTTCAGTTGAATTCGGGAAAGACAGAGGTCCTGCTCTTTGGAGCGCAGCCCTCGTTTTGGACTCCCCCTTGGTGGCCCCAAGACATGGGTGCCCATCCATCACCTGTAAACAAAACCCGCAACCTGGGTGTCCTGATCAATAGCAAACTGTCTCTTACTGACTAAGTCAATGTGGTCACTTCTAAGGTCTTTCAATCTCTTAGGCTAATAAAGAGGATACTCTCTTTTATTCCTCCTCAGTGTCAGAAGACAGTAGTTACTTCCCTTCGCCTGTCCAGACTTGATTATTGCAACAGTCTGTTTGTAACTGCACATCAACATGTTTTGAACAGGCTACAGACTTTGCAGAATCCAGCCGTTTGGCTCCTCCTTAAAATTCCCAAAGATCAATCGGTGTCTAAACCTATGAGGAAGCTGCACTGGTTGCCCATCATGCAGAGAATTACCTTCAAGGCTTTACTTATTGTTTACAAAGCTCTACACGACCAAGGGCCCTTGTTCCTCAAAAACAGCTTCAACTGGTACCTTTCCAACATGCCTTCAAGATCCTCTTTCACCAAAACCGCGATCCTACCCAGATTCAAACGTGCAATCTGGGGCAGCCGCAGCTTTGTACAGGAAGCCTCTCAAGCATGGAATAAGCTTCCTTTGCATATCAAAACTTCGCCAAATCTTCTGAGCCTCAGAAAGACCCTCAAGACATGGCTCTTTAATTCTATTCTTCTTAATGGGTCTCAGTTCTCTTCCAGGTCTACCTGCCACAAGGCTGCTAGCGCCAAGGGTATGGGTATTCGAGTGCTCAATAAAACAATTTAACATAACATAACAATATAAATACATTCTCAATGAATTTCCCAAGCTAAAACCCTGAAAGAAATTCTTGATATTTACAGCGTTATGCTACTAAGGATGTCTCATAATATTTTCATCAGAAGTGCTCCCCAGAAAGCAAATGAGTAAAAAAATGCTCCTCTGATTGGTTTAGCTCTCATCTTGCAGCAAGGGTTGCCATAGGCAGTTACAGACACTGTGGTGGAAAAGCAAAATAGTCGAAGATCATAAAAAGCTTAAAAATCAGTTGCAGATTTACAAGATAGTTATATTAGAAGGAAAACCCCATCTCAGCAATAAAGTTGAGGAAGCAGCTAATAAACAAAAATCATTTTTCTATGTCCTGATATGTCCTGACCTTTATCAATCTTAAATATCTCCTTCCCTATCCTACTTATTCTTTGAAAAAGAAAGAGTTCTATTATTGTTTTATCCAAAACATTGCAGACATCCAACATTCTATTAGGAAGCAATTAGATGGAGATACTCCTCTATTACATTTGATCAGACATCTAAGAGTGGCTCATGCAGCATCAATTCTTTTTGAGTAGCTAGAAACTACAAATATTAAAAGACTTCTAAAGCAAGTTATAATCAACTCTCATGATTACAATGTTTTACCTAGTCTGCTAGCTAATATGGCACCATCTACTCTAGCACTGTGCATGTGGAAGATCACAAATCACTCTGTACACAGTGGAGAGATGTCTGACAGCCTCACAAAGTAGTTATTGACCCCACTGATCACAAAAACATCTATGGACCTAGTCAAGTTACAAAACCAATACCAGAGTTGCCATGGCTGTTAAAAATAATAGAGGATAGTTGCATATTAGCTTCAGGACTTCCAGAGCATTCAGTAGGTAGACTCTTACCTGTCGGGATTTAGGCCTGATCATGGCGCCAAGACAGTGTTGGGAATCCCCGCTAGAGAATGTAGTAGGTACTGACAATGCGGGGCATAACTGTTTACTTATCAATGTAGGTCTTCCGGAGGCGATCATTGTGGCTGTTTTTGACCTGTTGTGACAAAGGCTTGTATCAAAGGATGCTCAGTCAAATGCAGTAATTAGGCAGATTATGTCCTTTCTCTTTAAATTTAAAAAGAGGATAAAAGTTGATACTTTTGAATCATCACAAGTAAGAGTTCAGCCTAAGGAACACTAGGGCTTAGTATTCTGTCCATTCCCTTTTAATGTCTTTATCAAGCTGCTGTTCTCCATCATCAGGGTCCAGAGTCTTCAGTGCCACTCTTTTGCAGAAGATATACAGATTAATGTATGCATCACAGCCCTGATTATGCTTTTGCACATTAAGAAGCATATTGGTATCAACCCTGGTCTCTCTTAAGACTTTGTCTCGATTCCCAGGGTGTGTTGTGCAGGCTGAGGAGTGAGTTCAGCTAGCGTTCAAGGTCTCACAGGACTATAAATCTGCACCTTACGATGGTGTACCTAACAGTAGACACAGCTTTCCAAATAAAGACAAACACTCTCAGAGGTTCAAAGTATCCAGATCAGGTTTAAAGTGAGCTTTACTGCTGTATAGCAAGCGTTAAAGCTCCTCCGTCTGTGCACAAACAACAGTTATAAATACATGTGAGGGACAACCCGTTAGTGCTCCCCAACCTCCTTATAAGTCTGTCTCTAGTTTCAGACTGGACCAGAGACTTCAACCTTATTAGGGCATGTAGGAAGGTGGATATCTGACTATGGTTACCCCCAACTTTTTGCCTAGTGTCTAGCTGGTTTTTCGACTTAGTTGGCCTGAGATCCTGCCATTCAGGGTCTCAGGCTGTCTGCTCTCTCTTTAAAATGGACTCCATGTACCCTAGGTACATAACCAATTGGTAAGGATCACCTTATTGGACCCTGTACAGAGTACCCTAGGTACCCAGGGCATAGGTGTACCCTAGGCCTACCAGGAGCTGCAGCATGTATTATGCCACCCCTGGCCTGGCCTTCCATTCTGACACAACTGGCTGATCACTCAGCTGGGGCAAGGTCGTGTAATCACCCCTTGCTTAGGTGTAGTATTCCTATACCTAACTTACATATAGACACATGTGTACCTATCAGTCACTCCTATGGCAGGCCTTAACAATCCTGGAGGCAGAGTGCTTGGTAACATGTGAGATGGTGCTCTAGCATGAGCTGAGCCTGTCTGCAGCTTTCGGAACCAAGTCCTTATAGCTGTTCTATGATATAGCCTACCATATACTCTTAAAGTGCATTATAATCTTAGACGGTTATGGTAACTATGGTTTGGCTTTATCGAAACATGTCGTGTAAGGTGTCTAACACTGTGGAATAATACCCCCATGCCATTTCTGGACATGAGGATATTATTCCCCCCTTCTAGAGGGAAAGACATGTTAAAATCATACTTCACTGTTAGCCTCTGACCAAAGCCTCAGCATCACAAAATGGATGCTGCTGCCACGACACAAGTCTGACCTCCTGCAGCTGGGAGTGATCCCAGCCAGGGAGGCCTGGACAATAGGTTTCCTGCTTGGGGAGGTGCTAGCACCTCCCCAGACAGCCTTTAGTGTATTGGGGCAGGGTGGGCTGAAAGGAATGAGACATGCCTGGGGCACACAAGGTGTTCCTTGCATAGTCCAGTTCAAACCGGCGTTGGGGCACTCCAGCCCCAGCTCTGGCACGAAACTGGACAAAGGGAAGTGGGTGTAACCACCCCCTCCCAGGTCCCACCCATAAGGCGAGACCTAGCAGGTATCCCAGCCCCCCAGATTAGTATAAGAGTGGGAGTTGGGCCTCAAGACTTTAGATTATCCTGAACCTGCAACTTGAACAGAAACTCTGGACCTTCGACATTCGACGAAAGAAGAAGACTGAAGAATCTCCCTTGTGGCCAAGGAGTGGCTACCCTGTGCAAACAGGCACCATCAAGAGACTACCCTTTGCTTTGCCCACGTTCTACGAGGAGCCGACTGCAGAGCCCGACCAGAGCCTTGACTACCAGACTTCTCCGACCCTGATCCACATCCACAGCAAAGCTGAGATCCGTGGAGGCGACGAGCGACGTGGGACCGGCTACCTGGGAAAAGTGGCTAGTAACTTAAAGCGCAGCTTCTGAGGCACCCTCGAAGTTGTGCACCGGGGATTGAGAAGCCCCAACCCCAAGCACCATCTGCACCGAAGATCAGCCCCCCACACTCCACGAGTCCTGCGTGGGGCCCTTCTGCATTTTCCTGCTTGCCGCGTCTGTCCGGTTGCTTGCCCGCTGGCTAGTGGCCTTTGTGACGACGCACCCTGAAATCTTCTGCGCTGGTTTGGCTCCTCCAGACTGGCTCCCGCTTCTCTGCAAAGAAGAAGCACCCCAGACCTTCCTGGTCTGCACCAGAAGCAAGTCCTCCGTTCTTCGTGGGTTCCGCTTGCCAAGGCTTGGTGAGTCCTAGTCCAACTTCGACGCCGCCGACAGCAAGAGCCTTCGTGGGACAGCTCGCCTCCTGGTCCTGGTCGTCCTCGACGCTTCCTGGTCCTCCTGGCTGCAGCGACAAGCTTCACCTTCACCTGCAATCTTCACGACATCGCCTGGTTCCTTCCTGGTTCCACGTGGTCACTGGCTAGTGACCTTGACTCTGTCCCTTCTGCTTGCAGGTCTCCTCTCTTCTTGATCCCAGCCTTGGGATCCACCGGACACTCTTCACTGACTGCCTGTCAGCATCTTTCTTCAGGCATCCATAGGAGTCGACGACGAAAACCGACGCATCTTCACCCCTATGCACCTGCAGCCTGTGGGCTAGGTAACTTGGGTACTCCGGTGCTCATCAGGATAGTGACTATCCTAGTGTCTAGTTTTCCAGTCTCAACTTCCTAGCTACTCCGGAAGTGTCCTAAATCTATAGTTTTTCTAAACTGTACTATTGCTAGTGACTTTTACGCATTACGCGTGAGTGTTTCCACTCTGCACACGAATCCCGTGGGCCTCCCACTTCCTAACTAACGCTAGTGTAGTGTAGCCCCAGCGACCCTAGGCCTAGGCCTATTCTATTTCCGTGAGAGTGGTCCTTATACCACTTACTTAGTATATGGTTTGCGTGGCCCCTAGGGCCTAACTGTATTACTTACCTGTGTGACTTAATGTATGCTTAAATAAGACTGTGTTGTACTTACCTCTAATCTCATAAAGAGTGCTGAGGGTTTGACTAGAATAAATACACTTTATTTTATATATATATCTGTTGTGGTGTCCTTTCATTTGGTATTCAAGGGATTATATATGGTATCACAGCTGGCTTCACATGCCATTCAGAGTTTAGCCTAAGACTGCTCTTGTCCATGCTACCACTAGGATAGCTGGTCTATAAGGTTGACTTTACAACCAATCACCATAAGGGTATTTGGACTGATATAAGGTGTACACTAGAACTAGTGACATCATACATCAGGCCAACTTCTCACATTGGTGAGCAGCGGTTGGGATCTGAGCTTGCTGTTGTAATACCATTGTAATCTTGAGATACTAAATTGAAAGATCACACAGATATTGTCTAGGTACATATAACATAGATTATAATACTTAAGTCCTACTGGACTTAGTAGTTGTAGGTTGAAGGGAGTAACACACCCTGACTACAACTACTAGAGAGGTTTAGTAGATACAACTAGTGTAGGTAGGTGCACACACCACACCCTCACTAGAATCATGTCCCTGAATGGAGATCACACTGATGCTCCCTCAGGAGAGGAGAATCCTAGACAGGTTCCTTCTAGATATGATGCATTCACTTTCCAGGAGATGAGACAACTGTGTACCTCCAGGAGATTAAAACAGGGTTCCAACCCTACCCTTAGACAGCTAGTGGAGCTTCTGGAGGCCTATGATGCTGAAAGAGCTGCCAAGTATGGTGCCATAGCTGTAGATAAGGGTCTACCCACCACAGAGGAGTCAGATGGGACTTCAGATGAAGAGGTAGACAGCCAGGGCCAAGTAGGAAGACTTAGCCAGGCTAACCTAAGCTTACATGGGAGTTTGCATGGGGTCCCCCCATACAGACCCCCAAGTGGGCTTAACCAGAGAAGCAGGAGGGACAGATCCCCTTCAAGGGAATCCATCCACTCCCATGTCTCTAGCATCTCTAGTGCTTCCTCTCACAGGGGAATGACTTCCCCTGAGAGAAAGGAGCATGAAGCCAGAATGAGGGAAGCTAATCTGAGGATTCAGAGGGAAGAACTTGCCCTTGCCAAAGAGAAGCTTGCTCTGGCTAGAGAGCAAAAATTGTGTGGGTCAGAACCCACTGGTGGCAGCAACATTCCTAGAGATAGGGATAGGTCTTATGACCATAGAAACCTAAGCAAGATAGTCCCCCCATATCAGAATGGGGATGACATCCACAAATGGATGACTGCTTTGGAGAGGGCCTGCAAAGTACAGCAGGTACCCCAGAGTCAGTGGGCAGCTATCTTGTGGCTCTCCTTTTCTGACAAAGGTAGAGACAAGCTCCTCACAGTCAGTGATGAGGATGCTAACAATTACAAAGTCCTGAAGAGTGCTCTGATAGATGGGTTTGGCTTAACCACTGAGCAATATAGGTTGTTGTTCAGAGACACCCAGAAGACACAGACACAGGACTGGTTTGATTTTGTGGATTGTGCCACTAAGGCTTTGGAAGGTTGGTTAACTGGCAGCAAGGTGCAGGACTATACAGGATTGTACAACTTGATTATGAGGGAGCAGATCCTTAGTAATTGTCAGAACCAGCTTCTCCATCAACACCTGGTAGACTCAGATTTGACCTCTCCCCAAGAATTTGGAAAGAGGGCAGATAAATGGGTCAGGACCAGGATTAGGCCTAAAAATCAGGGTGGTGACCAAAAGAAAGATACCACCAAGCCTCAAGAGAAGGGTGGGGATAAAGCAAAAGAGAAATCTTCCTCAGGGCCCCAAAACTCCACACAGGGTGGTGGGTCCCAAGCTCCCTCCTCTACCACAGTTAAAAAGCCTTACTGCCATGAGTGTAAAACTCCTGGGCATTGGAAAACTGACAGCAGTTGCCCAAGGGCTAAAAACAAAACTGTTCCTCCAACTACTCCTGTCACACCACCTATTACTGTCAGCAGTAATCCCCCAGGTGGTGGGAGTGCCCCCCAAAATTTGGTTGGGTTTTCTTGGGGAACACAGGGGGATCCTGGCTTAGCCAATTCCCCTACAGCAGCTACTCTTGTCTGTGATGGTGGCATGGGGTTTGCCAACTTCACTGCCTGTCCCAACACATTGGGTAGGTACAGACAGGAGCCCTACATCAATGGTAGAAAAGCTGAGGCCTACAGAGACACTGGAGCTAGCATCACTATGGTGGCCCATAGGCTAGTTCCCTCTGAGCAGCTTTTGCCTGGTTTCTCATACCAGGTAACTAACATTGATGGCAAACAGAACAGTCATCCCATGGCAGAGGTATGTCTCAGTTGGGGAGGGGTCACTGGCCCTAAAAGGGTGGCAGTGTCTCCAACCTTGCCTGTGGACTGCTTACTGGGGAATGACTTAGAACTCTCAGCTTGGGCTGAAGTTGAACAAGACACCCATTCTAAAATGGTAGGCCTTTCACAAAAGGGTAGTGGGGTTGTGCCAGCCACAACCCCTGTCCAAGTAGATTTCCTCCCTGAAAAGGTTGGAAGGGCAGTGGTAGCCACAGCCCAGGCAAAGACAGACTTCCCTGTAGAGACTGGCAGAGCTGTGACAGTCACAGCTCAAACCCAAACTGAGTGCCTCCCTGAAAAGGTTGGCAAGGCTGTAATGGTCTCAGCCCATACTCAGACTGACATAGGTGTAGTGAAGCCTGAAACTATGGATCACTCCACACAAACAGAGAGTAGTGGGGAGGAAGAAAAGTCTCCCTCTCCCCAGACATTAGGAAAAGGTCAGCCTCCTCAGGGATCTGACCTCACCCCTTGTGAAGGAACTGCCCCAGAGGTAGCCAGGCCTGGCCTGGCAGAGCCTCTGATGTCAGTGGCCCCTTCCAAGGTGGGACCCAGTCTGGTGCAGGTAGCCTGCCTCTCTCTACCCTGCCTCAGTCAGCCCAGGGCTGCAGAGGTCAGGGAGGCCAGTGGACCCCAAGAGGGCCCCTGTCCACAAGAACCCCCCCATCAAAAGAATGAGGATTGCCTGGCTAGTAGCCCTAGCCAGGTGATGGGTAAAAACATTCCTGAGGGATCCCCTTTACAGGTAGTTAGGGACCTCTCCCAGAGGGATTCTGTTGGGCACAGGCAAACCTGGGACCTTAGGGCCCCAAACCTGACCTGTCCCTCCAGTAAGCCCACAAAAGGGACCCAGCCTCCAGCTTTAGGTAGCCAGAGGCTGACCCTGAGAGCACAGTGCAACTCAGTGAAAGAAAGAAAGGCATCCATGGTGGAGGATGATTGGAGGAAGCTGAGGCCTCACTTTGAGGACACTCACTTCAGTACTCCATCTCAACACCAGCCTTTTACTTTGCAAAGACACCCCAAAGGTAGAGATTCCCTATGGTGGAGACCCTATGATACCTTTAGGATGAGGGATTGCTTAGTGGACCATGAGACAGGGGGTAACCATGCCAGTGCTGGTTCTTCCTTATATGGCCACTTAGGCAATAGAGGCTTACCTTGTCAAGGCCAGCCGTATCTCCTTTCGTTTGGGGGGGGGGGTTATGTAGGAAGGTGGATATCTGACTATGGTTACCCCCAACTTTTTGCCTAGTGTCTAGCTGGTTTTTCGACTTAGTTGGCCTGAGATCCTGCCATTCAGGGTCTCAGGCTGTCTGCTCTCTCTTTAAAATGGACTCCATGTACCCTAGGTACATAACCAATTGGTAAGGATCACCTTATTGGACCCTGTACAGAGTACCCTAGGTACCCAGGGCATAGGTGTACCCTAGGCCTACCAGGGGCTGCAGCATGTATTATGCCACCCCTGGCCTGGCCTTCCATTCTGACACAACTGGCTGATCACTCAGCTGGGGCAAGGTCGTGTAATCACCCCTTCCTTAGGTGTAGTATTCCTATACCTAACTTACATATAGACACATGTGTACCTATCAGTCACTCCTATGGCAGGCCTTAACAATCCTGGAGGCAGAGTGCTTGGTAACATGTGAGATGGTGCTCTAGCATGAGCTGAGCCTGTCTGCAGCTTTCGGAACCAAGTCCTTATAGCTGTTCTATGATATAGCCTACCATATACTCTTAAAGTGCCTTATAATCTTAGACGGTTATGGTAACTATGGTTTGGCTTTATCGAAACATGTCGTGTAAGGTGTCTAACACTGTGGAATAATACCCCCATGCCATTTCTGGACATGAGGATATTATTCCCCCCTTCTAGAGGGAAAGACATGTTAAAATCATACTTCACTGTTAGCCTCTGACCAAAGCCTCAGCATCACAAAATGGATGCTGCTGCCACGACACAAGTCTGACCTCCTGCAGCTGGGAGTGATCCCAGCCAGGGAGGCCTGGACAATAGGTTTCCTGCTTGGGGAGGTGCTAGCACCTCCCCAGACAGCCTTTAGTGTATTGGGGCAGGGTGGGCTGAAAGGAATGAGACATGCCTGGGGCACACAAGGTGTTCCTTGCATAGTCCAGTTCAAACCGGCGCTGGGGCACTCCAGCCCCAGCTCTGGCGCGAAACTGGACAAAGGAAAGTGGGTGTAACCACCCCCTCCCAGGTCCCACCCATAAGGCGTGACCTAGCAGGTATCCCAGCCCCCCAGATTAGTATAAGAGTGGGAGTTGGGCCTCAAGACTTTAGATTATCCTGAACCTGCAACTTGAACAGAAACTCTGGACCTTCGACATTCGACGAAAGAAGAAGACTGAAGAATCTCCCTTGTGGCCAAGGAGTGGCTACCCTGTGCAAACAGGCACCATCAAGAGACTATCCTTTGCTTTGCCCACGTTCTACGAGGAACCGACTGCAGAGCCCGACCAGAGCCTTGACTTCCAGACTTCTCCGACCCTGATCCACATCCACAGCAAAGCTGAGATCCGTGGAGGCGACGAGCGACGTGGGACCGGGTACCTGGGAAAAGTGGCTAGTAACTTAAAGCGCAGCTTCTGAGGCACCCTCGAAGTTGTGCACCGGGGATTGAGAAGCCCCAACCCCAAGCACCATCTGCACCGAAGATCAGCCCCCCACACTCCACGAGTCCTGCGTGGGGCCCTTCTGCATTTTCCTGCTTGCCGCATCTGTCCGGTTGCTTGCCCGCTGGCTAGTGGCCTTTGTGACGACGCACCCTGAAATCTTCTGCGCTGGTTTGGCTCCTCCAGACTGGCTCCCGCTTCTCTGCAAAGAAGAAGCACCCCAGACCTTCCTGGTCTGCACCAGAAGCAAGTCCTTCGTTCTTCGTGGGTTCCGCTTGCCAAGGCTTGGTGAGTCCTAGTCCAACTTCGACGCCGCCGACAGCAAGAGCCTTCGTGGGACAGCTCGCCTCCTGGTCCTGGTCGTCCTCGACGCTTCCTGGTCCTCCTGGCTGCAGCGACAAGCTTCACCTTCACCTGCAATCTTCACGACATCGCCTGGTTCCTTCCTGGTTCCACGTGGTCACTGGCTAGTGACCTTGACTCTGTCCCTTCTGCTTGCAGGTCTCCTCTCTTCTTGATCCCAGCCTTGGGATCCACCGGACACTCTTCACTGACTGCCTGTCAGCATCTTTCTTCAGGCATCCATAGGAGTCGACGACGAAAACCGACGCATCTTCACCCCTATGCACCCGCAGCCTGTGGGCTAGGTAACTTGGGTACTCCGGTGCTCATCAGGATAGTGACTATCCTAGTGTCTAGTTTTCCAGTCTCAACTTCCTAGCTACTCCGGAAGTGTCCTAAATCTATCGTTTTTCTAAACTGTACTATTGCTAGTGACTTTTACGCATTACGCGTGAGTGTTTCCACTCTGCACACGAATTCCGTGGGCCTCCCACTTCCTAACTAACGCTAGTGTAGTGTAGCCCCAGCGATTCCCTAGGCCTAGGCCTATTATATTTCCGTGACAGTGGTCCTTATACCACTTACTTAGTATATGGTTTGCGTGGCCCCTAGGGCCTAACTGTATTACTTACCTGTGTGACTTAATGTATGCTTAAATAAGACTGTGTTGTACTTACCTCTAATCTCATAAAGAGTGCTGAGGGTTTGACTAGAATAAATACACTTTATTTTATATATATATCTGTTGTGGTGTCCTTTCATTTGGTATTCAAGGGATTATATATGGTATCACAGCTGGCTTCACATGCCATTCAGAGTTTAGCCTAAGACTGCTCTTGTCCATGCTACCACTAGGATAGCTGGTCTATAAGGTTGACTTTACAACCAATCACCATAAGGGTATTTGGACTGATATAAGGTGTACACTAGAACTAGTGACATCATACATCAGGCCAACTTCTCACAGGGCATACAACAAATCTGCAAAAGTTTTAGGAGTTTATTCTAAGAGTTCCATGGTTTTATCTGTTTTGCCCTTCCGTGTCTGAGAGACGTTGCTGTCTATTTAGCCAGGAGCATGTGTTCTAGTAATAGAGCTATAAAAAATACGGTCCAGAAAACGGTGAACAATCTGTGGTGACCAGAACGAAAAGGCAGATTAGTACAGATGTGATTTAATTTTTGTCACAATAATCCTGTCAAAGTGGGATGCTGGTTCATGTGCATTTCCTCAGAGATTTCCATATTTTACTGCTCCCAGGTCTGTACTTCAGATTCTTTTTGCGGTCTAGTAATGGAGATAGATTAAGCAGCTTTGAAAAACAAAGTCCAAGTCAGTGACGATGTTAATAAGGGTTGTGTTCCCTGGCGATTGCTCTTTGGCATGCATTAAAGCTACCAAAAGTGCTGCCAATTCCGAATGATGTCGTCATCTATGAGTTGTTTTTTCTATCAAAGTGCCAGTGAAAGGAAGGTAAATATCATCCGTGGAGGGGTGTGCGATATATATATCCCTAGGCCGCCAATATATGTGTTCTCCTCTAAGTGTGAGAGTCCATCTGTTCCATATGTTGAGTGCATGGGCTGACTTTTTCCTAGTGACATGGTTTGAAAATTGGATGCGACTCGTTAGTGACTTCCACAGTGCATTCGTGAGGAGGCTCTTTAATGAGACACCTGTCAAGACAGGATTGGAAGGAGTGACTGACTGACTAGTGCTAATGTTTTTCTGCATATGCTAATGCATTTTGTAATACTATGGCATTAATAGCTGTATATGTCTTTGCTTCTTTATGCAGGGCTTCATTAATATCCTCTGAACCTATGTATTTTTAGTATTTTCCATCCCTGTTTTGTGCGGTATGAGGCATCGGTGGATGTGGCTGTTTTGTGGATATATATAAAGGGGTTTCTTAGGAGATATTGGAGAAGTTGGATATAAAGATTCAGCAGTCTGTGGGACATTCCTTTCACGGCTGTGTGGAACCCCTAAAATCTTACACCCCTAAAGACACTTCAATAGCACCCGCATGGGTGGGTGCATAGGGGATGGTAATAAACCTCAATTTCATGAGGCAATGTGCCCAACGAGAAGGTACACAACAGCATATCAAAAATACAGTCAAATAAGGAAGGACAGACTCAATAAGTGAGTTCTGGGGCCAAATTAAAACATTTAGAACCGTTTATTGCAATAATGTATAAGGTACAATACAGAAACTGTAAAAAGGAGATGCATAAAATTATTGTCATGGACACTGTCAGCAATGAGACAATACAGAACAACAGGGTAAATCAGAAATATGAAAAGTCCCGAAAGAGCAGCAAAATCAATAAGAAATCGGACAGCATCCCTAGTAGCAAGGGAAAGTCATCTTGCTCTCTTCCAAATTTGAGCGTTTTTATAGGAAATCTCCTCTTAGAAACACCTAGAAAGTGCAGATTCATTGTAGTGTGAACAAAAGAATTATAATTTCAGCAAATCAGAGCATCAAAATGAAGAAAGTCATACAACCTTATCAGCTAAGTACCATCCCACTACATGAGTATTGATTCAGCCCCCTCAATGCTGATGTCATCCAGAGATGTCTGAACAAACGAGTTACAAAAAAAAATGAAACCATCGTGAATGAATGCAATACTACGAGCAGGCTGAAGAAACCTTGAGGAAAGTTACATTACTAAGCCCATGCTAGAGGGTCTTCTTCAAGAACGTAATTCAGAAATAAATAATCGTAACTTGCTTGAATATGTGCAGCGGAAATAACAAACAGTGAATGCGCAGGGTGAGGCATCCATTTTGAGTAAGTAACATTGAGGCCTAGTTAGCATAAGCCAAGAAAATACACGTTAACAGGTTATATCAAAATTGTTTTAATAGGAATAGCATCATATACTTGTATAGATATGAAGTCAAGTGTAGATTACTATTTTGCATGTAGTTAATAGTGCACAATTTTGTAAGTGCTCAAAAACATCTACAAAGTCTCCCCTCTGATTATTCTGTAGTCACTAAAAACTGTCAATTATCTATATTGTATTCTGCATCACTTCCTGCTTCTTGCGATTAAATTCTTCCAACATCTTCAGTTGATTATATACTCAATCTCTAGCATCTTCCACTTCAATTTCATCCCTTTTTCCGTATTAACTATTTTTTTTCTCGTTACACCCATGTTCTAGAAATATTAATTCAGAAAATTTTAACAAAGGAAACAGAACAATGGTCCAAATCAACACAATAATTACAGGAGTTAGTATAGCTCTTAACATACCTGCACCCAAACTATCAATTCACTGACCTTCTTTACTAAAACCTTTTCCAGTCTCACTTACCCCAGAATTTAGGGGCATATTATCAAGCCAGGCGATAAAATTATCGCCGCTTTAGCGGCAGAAAACTGCCGCTAAAACTGCGATAATGGGCTTGATAATATGCTCTATGGAATTTCAATTGAAGCCCATGTTAGATGTGAAGGACATCTAACCTGGGCTTCAATTGGAATTCCATAGAGCATATTATCAAGCCTATTATCGCCGTTTTAGCAGCAGTTTTCTGCCGCTAAAGCGGCGATAATTTTATCGCCTGGCTTGATAATATGCCCCTTACTGCTTTCCACAAGTCATACTGTTCAACAGCTTTGACTTCCATCAAAAGAAATATTAGTAATGGAGACATAAGCAGTTTCAGGATTCACTTCCCTAATTTCTTCTCCAACTTTCCCCCTTTGGGACCCACGCTGACAATTTGAGCTTGACTCTGTGAATCAGTGGTTGTTGTCACCACCTCTTCATCCGCCATCTGCACTCTTCTTGTGTGAGCTGCATGGATTCCCTGCGGGATTCCGGCACACTTTTAAGTCACACACATGACTTGATGTGGCTCTCACCACCCTGGGTTTTTACAAACATGTTACTTAACCAAGACCCAGTCTCCTGGTTGCAGTGGAGGCCATCCAATTTTTATTTGTCGGCGCTGGTGCCAAATTTACCTGACGTGAGACAAACTTCACCACATGAGCCAGACCTTTGCAGTAATCCTATACAACATCAGTCAGTCAGTCAAAGAACTTTATTCGGTCAATGCGACCTTCAAAGTGCAGATAAGTACAAAACAGTAGATTCACCATTGCATACATGCCATAATTCATTCTGCAGACAAAAGTTAATTGACAGATTAAAATGTATCAACATCATAAAAAAACAGTAAAAATGTAACGTAGGGTAGCGAGTATGCCGAATAAGAGGCTCATACATAATGGAACCGTAAGAAGATTACTTAAAAGAGCAAGTGCATATATTGTGAGGATACATTATTGAAGGCATAGCATTAATGCATTATAAGTGCAACGTCCGAAATTCTGTTAGGTAGATCAATCAGTTTATGGCTAGACTGACAACTAAAAACTATGATTTGTAAAAACAATACAATAATAAAAGTCTTCCTGCAGGTAAAATAAAACCTGGACAAAAATACACTAAAGAGATTGCTCTCACAGGTTGGACCTGCCAAGTAGATGTGAGAAAGTGCAAGTGCGTTTAGTGCGAGGGTACCATATTGCATACATATTAGAAAAGCCAATGGGAGCACAACTTACATTGTTGATCACTTAGCCCCTTTAAGGATGAAGCAATAGCTCGGGTAAATAAAAAGCAACAATGTGTATAAAGTAGTTCGGTAATATTACCGTTGTACAAAAGGAATCCGAGGGATGTTGTGCAGATAACCCTTGCACATAATCACAGTGGCTTGATCTCAATTTCGAATGGTATTAATATGTGAGGCGTAGACTATAACTTCAAACTAACTAAAATAGGGAACAATTTGAAAGCTGTACAGTCGATTCAGCCGATTTTCAGTGCAAACCTCATAATGAGCCACATTTTCCCCAGGAAAAGCTATCAGAGGCCTGGAGTCTGTTTTTAAAATGTGTAGCGCCTCATGATGACATTGGGTACCCATGTGCCTGCAAACAGGGGCTCACCATTTATGCCTTGGGGTTTTATAGAGTGGGCATGCAAAGAGAACGTGTTTAATCGTTTCATGGACCCCTGGGCAACGGGGACAGCAGCACAATACCTCCCTGCTTCCCTCTGCCATGCCGCTGTGAATGATTTCAGAGGGAGGGTACCAAATCTAAATTTAATATACAACTTTCCGTCACACGGAATGGTGATAACCTTTATATACTGCTCGTACATGCCTAGTAGCTTATACTCTAAGAATTCAGATGTGAGACGGCCTCCTGTTGTGTGTGTGGCATTTCATCCGGGACTTCGGGAGGCCACAGTAGGTGCAAGGCGATGGCAGCTTCACAATCAATTCTGTTGTAAGAAGCGCCCCCCTCCCGCTTCCTGCACAGCGCCTTCACTCAGCCATAGTGTTTGCGCCAAGTGTCCGCTAATGTGTTGACACCGCGTTCCACACACCTTAGCGAGTGTGTAGGTAACCCAATTTTTATTTTTTTCACCACGTGGCACTACACCTTTTGCCACTCACTTCTCACTGGTCCTGATGAAAGCTCCTCATTACTTTTACTAGAGAGCTGAAACATGTAGACCCACCACATAGTCAACTAATAGATAATTACTTCTCCATTTAGTTGCACCACATATCCTTTTAACCAATACCCTGAGCCGCCAATAATAAATTTTTCTATGGTAAGGATTCTCAGCGGTATTTTTTAAATTATCACCACATCACACTTTTGCACTACACCAGCTCCGCTGTAGTCAGGCGTCGCAGCACAACCGGGAGGCATTCGGCCACCCGGTTGGGGCCCCGATGATGAAGCATGACACCAACCAGGTTGGTGTGTGAGGGGTCTTTTAACCCACCTGGTGGGTTCCCAAACATTTGCTTCATTTGACCGTACCATACCACACTGGGCGTGTCCTCTTTTGACAAAGCATTTCTCTGATCCACCCAGTTCCAATAGCGGGTCTTAACGCAGTCTCTACTGGGCAGCAAGCTAACATCAGACTCAACCCACAAATTCCCCAAGCCTATAGCGGAAAGCAATGATATGATGTTGTTAAACCACCCAATTTTTTTAAACTGATCTAACTTAAGGACTTCTTCATGGGCGGCCACATAGTGGATGAGCTAAGGTGTTTGTTTTAGACACAGCCAGAAAAGTAGGGGGCGTAGTCTTGCTTTATCCACTATGGTGGTTCTGCCCATGTCAAACCTTAGGGGAAGGAGCGGGGTACTCTGGGGGAGAGAACAGAGCAACGTCAAAAATGTATTTTCTGTGCGGAGAAGGTCCTCTAAATTGCTGAACCCCCAGATTTCAGCCCCATAAAGAGCTGAACCTACCACCTTCTGATCATAAATTTAGTGGCGGCTGCAATCGTTCTTATTTGCGAGGCCCTGTGTTCCATGATCAGTGCCCCTGTGGTTTTCCTTTGCTGAAGGGTTCGTTTTGAGATGTGTTGTTTCCAGGACAATTTCTCCGTAAGGGTTACACCCAGGTAAACAAAGCTGTCCACTCTCTCCAGAGGGGTCCCCCCCCAACAGCAGTTTACCCCAGAACGATTTGTGGGGGTTCATCAGCATAAGCTTTGTTTTTGAAGTGTTGATCTCCAATCCTCTCAATCCACAAAAGTCCATAAAACAGTCAAGTAACAACTGGAGGCCACTAGGGGTTTTGAAAACCAGCAGAGTATCATTTGCAAACAGTAAAGTCGTTATTTTTACTCTACTCATTGTGGGGGCATCTGCGTGAACCTCTGCTAGGTACTTCAGCACTCTGTTTATGAAGAGCGAAAATAGGGTGGGGACTAAGATACTGCCCTGCCGTATCCAACGGCAGGCTGCGTGGAGAACATGCACACCCCTCTAGACCCTAGCTGAGCGCCGTGTCACAGCGCTCCAGACCAATCACAATGCTGCATGCAGCATTGTGATTGGTTTAGGGGAGGGAGCCTGGCTGCCTGCTTCTTGTTCCTGTCGGAGGCAGGTGAGCAGGAGAGCAGGAGCAGTGAAGACGCAGATCCTGGCGCCCACTTAAGTAACCCTTTAAACATGTTTCAGGTCAATCATTGCAGGCTGTGAGTGCAGTTTTAAACTGCCATTTCGACCTGGCAAAATAAACATTTTGCCAGCCCAAACCTTTCTTTTTAATACACACATCACCCCTAGAGTAGTCCCTGGGCAGCCCAGAGTGCAGGGTGCAATGTATTTAAGGAGTAGGGCATTTACTTTTACGTTTTACAAGTCCTGGTAGTGCAAAACACTTAAACTCATTACTGCAAGTGTAAATTCCAAATGAGATAACCAGTTCAAGTTTGGTGTCTCTCGAATCACAATTCAAAATCCCTACTTATGGTGAAGTCGGATTTAAATTGCAATTCTGAAAATGCCACTTTTAAAAAGTTGTCGTTTTCCTGCCTTAGCCATCTGGACCCTAAAGCCTGTCTCTGAGTCACATGACTTGGCAAGTGTCCTTTGTGTATACCTCCTAGACAGCCACACACAATGGGGAGCTTAGGTGTGTCTGAATGGGCCATTTCTGGCAGGGTCAGTGGGAGGAGCTGGGCCCATCCTCACTTACACTTGAATGGGCTGTGTCCTGTCTCCACACAAAGGGCTGCATACCCCCTGAAGTTATTCTGAAGCCAGAGCCAAGAAAGGCAGGGCATATGAGCACCTCCGAGGCCTGCCTCTAGAAGTTTCTCCCCACTTCAGAGGCATAACTGAATGGAATGACCTCAGAAACCAGCTGTTCAGTACACTTCTGCATTGTGGATACTCTGCCAGGAAGAAGGACTGCCTTGCTGCCAAAAGAAATACCCCTCTGCTGGACTGCTGTTCTCAAGGAACTGCTGCCCTGATGTACTGACCTGCTGTCTGTTGCCCTCTTGCCTGGGGAAGAAGAACTGGACCTGCAACTTCATCTTGAACCCAGAACCCTAGAGTGACTCCAAAGGCTAGTCTGCTGGCCTCCTGATCTAAGCATCAGGGACATAAAAGGCTCCCCAACCATCTCCTGGATCCAGCGGCTGCGAGTTCCTGACACTCAAGTGGTGCCTCTCAGGACCTGTACTCTTGGTGTGGGTCACGGGCTCTCAAATCAAGCTTTTGGGATCTTCGTGACCACGAACGGCCTGACTTTTTTAAACGTACCCATCCTCTCCAGTACTCAAACACTCAACTGCTAGAATTGAATCAATTCCCCTGTTCTCGAATGAAAAGAATAAACTTAGCGGACCCTTCTTTCTCAATCAGCTGTGACTCCTGTGGCCGATTAAGGTCCATTAATCCCCCTCTTCAACCTCACACATCACGCACCTCACCCAACTGTCCTAATTTTCACACCTCTCCACGGGCCAACAACAACGACAACTGTCAACCTAACCGCCTGACAAGCGGGGAGAGTTCCCTGAAGTGTATTCTGCTGAATACTAGATCCATGTCTAAACACAAACATGAAATTTCTGCTCTCATATTAGATCATACTATAGATCTAATGTTCTTAACAGAAACATGGGCATCTGAGACCTCGGGGCCGGACTGGAATGATGCAGTTCCTGAAGGTTACCTGGTAGAATATGTAAACAGGTCAGGAGCAGTGGGCGGTGGCATTGGGATAATCTATAAATCCCATCTAAAAATACTCTCATTGTCAGAACCGGGTCTAGAAGCAGAAGCCATGAGCTTTAAAGTCAAAAGCAACAACTGCCTAATATTTACAGGCCTCCTTGTGTACCGCCCCCCTGGACCAAGAGCACCATTCACTGCGGCCTTACTTACCTTTCTAGAATCCACATCTGACTTTACCTCCTACACTATTCTGGGTGATTTTAATTTCCATTTAGAGGCAAACAATGATTCTGAATCAGCCACACTAATAGACAACTTTCTTAGCTTTGGCATGACTCAGCTAGTATCTGACTCTACCCATACTGCCGGACATACCCTTGATGGCATCTTTACCAATAATAATCACATTAATATCACCTCGATTCTAGCACTCCCCTGGTCTGGCCATTATGCCATCTTCTTTAATCTGCCTCATAACAACTCATCCAACCACCGAAGAGGCTTCTTACTCCCTGTCAAAACGCGCCCCTGGAACAAACTTGAACCCATTAGTCTAGCTAAAGCACTTACAGAAAACCCCCCTATTTTTGGATCCGGCAACACCAATAGGGGAGCGGTTACATTTCAAAACTGGATCAGCCAGGCAGTTAACCAACTAGCGCCTGCTGAAATAAAAAAAGCCAGAAGACGGTCTGCAACCGCGTTATGGTATTCAGCAGAGGTGAAACACATAAAAATGAAATGTCGGCGACTTGAGCGGGTGTGGCGCTCGGATTATAGTGCCCTAAATAAATTAATATACACAAAAGCCCTACAGGAGTATAAGACAGCAATAGTTCAGGCCAAGTCATTATATTTTACAAATAAAATTCAGGCAGCCTCTAACACCACTAGAGAACTATTTAAAACGGTCACTCAATTGACCAAGAGCCCCCGCGATACTGTCTTCACCCCTAACCAGGACCTCGTGACCAATATTGCAACCTTCTTCCATCAAAAGGTTCAGAATGTCTACGATGATTTGAGTTCATCTGCATTGACTATACCCAACGACAATGTCGATACTGCCCACTCGTTTGGGCCTGGCTATTCCTGTTTTCCGCTGTTGGAGGAGACTCAGGTGGCAGACCTAATTGCTCTGATGAAGTCGGGGTCCCCTCTAGATCCTTGTCCACCACGCATTCTACACTTGATCCCACAAACGGTAGCGGTTGGCCTGACCCCGCTGCTCAATAACATCATCTCCTCTGGTGACTTTCCCAGCTGCTGGAAAAAGGCTTGTATCCGACCGATCCTTAAAAAGGACTCTTTAGACCCAACGGTACTAAAGAACTACCGCCCAATATCCTGCCTTCCCCTGCCAGCTAAGATTCTCGAAAAAGCTATAAACCAGGAAATGATGAGATATGTGGACCAAAACAAACTCCTGGATCCCTCTCAGCATGGTTTCCGCCCATATCACTCGACAGAGTCCGCTCTTATCATGGCCACTGAAAACATCCGAAAGGAAATGGACGAGGGCGGCAGAACGGCTTTGATCTTGCTGGATCTTACGGCGGCATTCGATACCGTAAACCACTCCATCCTATTAAACAGACTAAAAACTTTAGGCTTCACGGGCACGGCACTTACCCTGTTAACTTCCTTCTTGGACTCTCGTATCCAACAAGTACATTGGGAAGGTCTTTACTCTGATGAATTCTCTCTTCCAGGTGGGGTCCCTCAGGGCTCGGCACTGTCGCCCACCCTTTTTAATCTGTATGTCACTCCCCTGGCTGCCCTAATTCGATCTCATGGCCTTCAATTAGTCTCTTATGCCGACGACACTCAAATCATTGTGTCAGTGTCCCAGTCCATCGAAGCTACGGCAGAACGCTTCAAAAACTGCCTTCTGGATGTTAAAAACTGGATGAGCTGTAATTTTTTAAAATTAAACGCGGACAAAACCGAGATAATCGAATTCGGTCAGAAACCACCTGTCTGGAGCAACCTATGGTGGCCTCAGGAGGCAGGCCCCTGCCCTAATCCGGTTGATAAAGTCAAAAATCTTGGTTTCTTGATGGATAAAGATCTCTCCTGTAAAACACAGATAAATCAAGTCACCTCCACTTGCTTCTACACCATTAAAGTCCTTAAAAAAATCCTACCCTACATCCCTCCAACTCTAAAAAAGACTGTAATGGCTGCCCTGATAATGTCCCGAGTGGATTATTGTAATGCACTCTACTTGGGCACAGGTGAAAAACAAATTAACAAACTCCAGGCAATTCAAAACGCAGCAGCTAGGGCTCTACTCAATCTACCCTATCGTCATCCAACGTCAAAAGCTATTAGGGAACTTCACTGGCTCCCAGTTAGAGCCAGAATACAATTCAAGGCCCTTTGCCTGGTCCAGAAATCTCTGTATGGCACCGGACCTGATGACTTGTCTAAACTTCTCCCTCGCTATGTGCCCTCGCGTGCTCTAAGGTCAGCCAACCTTGATCTATTATGCCACCCAAGAATAAGAAGAATGCGATGGGGCGGCAGGTCTTTCTCGTACCAGGCCTCCAGATTGTGGAACTCTCTGCCCTCCCACTTACGCTCACAAAAATCTAAATAATGTTTTAGGAAAGCACTAAAAACCTGGCTTTTCTCTCCTCATTAATGATCCACTCTCACCATTCTCTACGTTATCTCAGCGCCAAGACGCCTCGGCATTCGAGCGCTTTATAAATATTTCAGTATTCAGTATTCAGTATTGCACCAACACCACGCTGCTCGCACTGAAATCCAGTGCTAGCAGCCACCAGCCACCAGCCAATCTCTTCGCACAGCAGCACCGACCATGCAAGGCCAACGCAAAGCACCAATCCGCCCATCTCTGATGCCTCGCCTGCTCTTCGCGCCACGCCGACACTCATCAGTGACGCTTTCCTTGCTGTCGATGACCCTCTCCAAAGCAAACGGGACACTTGGCACAAAACTTGAGAATGTAAACCTTCAGCGGGACTAATCTGGGACTGTATCCGACCTGCGCTCCATAGTGGTCAGCCTGAACTTTTGACTTTGACCTGGTATAGCTTGACCAGTTAGCCGCGGTTGGTGCTTTATACTTTTAGGCACTATTTTACAGTTTATTCTTTAAATATTCATAACTCCGATTCTACTATTTGGATTTTTTAAAATGTTGGTCTTGTTTTATTTATTAAATTGCGCTCTATTTTTCTAACCTGGTCAATTTGAGTTTCGCTTGTGCCTTACACTGACAAAGATTTTGGTTGCTTCTTGACCAGGGTTCACACACCAGTCAATCAGTAACCCAATTTCTCACACACCGCCTTTATTGTTTACTTTAATTTCTTTGGGATACGTTTTCTTTGGCAGTCTACTTGGTCACACTGCAGCCACAATGAGGTGCTCAAGTGTCCTATGTAGGACAATTTCCTAAATAGATTGTACAGTCCGTAGCCTTTTTTTTTTACATTATTGGACTTGCAGCAAACAAAATACTCTATGCGATGGGGTGAACTACTCATGAATAACACTGAATGTAAATGTTGGAAACTGATATGTTGGCCAATTGAAACTGGGATGGTCTGCAGTAGGAGACCTGAAACATCAGAGGAACTACTGAATCCAATGTACAGACTTGAGAGTCATTCATGCAGGTTTGTAGGAGTGCGGTCACAACACAGATTTCTGGTTTCGCATGAAGCAGGCTTTACAGGGAAAGTCTGATAAACATATTTCAGATTCATAAATAATGTTTCCCAATACCATGAATGTTTTGCACCAAAAACGAGAAAGCTGCATTTTACATAACTGTATTTTCTTAACATTGGCCAGGCCAGGCCTGAAAAAGGCTGGACTCCATCTTGGATTTCTACACGCCCATTTTTTGTCTCACTTTGTCTCTGCACGAAGCAGAATGTGCCGAAATTAAATGATTTGTTAACATAATGTTCTCGGTGAGCCTGAGAGGAAACAATGTTATAAAATGTAACTGTCCAGGGCCCTTCCTGCCTGTGTTTCAGAGGGCCTAATCATAATGTGAGTTTGTCATTGTTTTGAGCACATGTAGATTTGTACTGTCACATTTAATGACATTAGGTCATAAGGGATTATATTAATATTAATTTAAGAGATGCTGTTAGGTGAAGCATTACATTCTGTATTCAGATTTTTTAAACCTGTGTAACAATTTTATTGCCTTATGCTGACATTGTGAATGTCACTCTATATTTATATTAAAAAGGCTCAACCTGAAAGTGAGCGGAGAGATATTTTCTTTATTCTGTGAGATTAGACCCACGTCAGTCTGTTCCATGCTTAAGACTAGAATGTTTTTGTCAGAGTTACTGCTGTATCTGACTGAGCCTTATGCTAATGCTGTATAATGACCGATTAAATATACTTTTGCTTCTGCAATGCTTTTTGATTCTTTAATAAACCTTGATGATTTCTAATTTAAATTTCCTTTCAAGAAGGCTTATTTAACTTATTAGGCTCCCTATTTTATTGGTGATTTTGATCCTGTTAAGGGCATGCTGCCTCATTTATTCTTGAGGTCAACACCTCCCTGATCCTGCAAAGAATCTATATCTACCAGAATATCAAAGATAGCATCAACAAGTCCTGGAAGCAGGACTTTAACTAAAAACGTTTGAAGCACGTTTTAAGCTTGAAAGGCTTAAAGCAGGTTATAAGGTAACAACAGCGCGCGAAGCAGCAAGAGCTGGGAGGCCATTCTACCACTCTGGCTAAAAACGTGCTCCCTCTGTGGATGGAGACACAAGCTAATATGATGTGTCACTGTGTATACAATCCTGCCTCGTCTCACCAGGAGTGAATGCAAAGTACAGTGTCACGGGAAGCAACACTTGTTGATGTAGATCCTATGATTATGCAGTGCATAGAAATTGCCTCTTTTCAATCCCAGTTCCACTGTTTGGCTTCTTAGCACAGGTTGTGAGACCAGGGTTCTTGTCTGATCTTAGTAGATGTCTTGCTGACCAAAGATATGTTCAATTACATCTTGGGAGGCTACTCCTCATAATCTTGACTTGGAGTGAATATGTTTATGAAACTGATCCAGCGCAAGATCGGAGAAAAAGAGGAATTTATATATACACAACTATCCTCCCTGCGTCGCAGACCCAACTTCACACTATCTCATTCACACATGCAGTCATTGGTGGGGCCCATAAAACCAACACTCACACGTCTCTGACTCACGAGTCTCCACACAGGAGGGATGATGATATCGCGCTGGACATGTGGGGGGGGGGGGGTACCTTATAACCTATAGGGAAGGAAAAGATATTTTACAGAATATACATTATCGTTCATCACCTACAGATTCCTAATCCCAAAACATCAAGGCACTCCACCCACTTGGTCGACGGACCAATTAGTTGGATTGGTTGATGGTGATTTAGAACCAGCTAAAACACATTTTAAGACTCGGAATCCTTTATTCTCTTTAACGAAAAACCACAAACTCATAATTTCCGTTAATCAATATTTGTTTATCTAAAATTTCACTGCAATTAATATTAGCATTTGTTTCATCAAAGTTTAGAATTTTCTAAATCAAATCATTAAATTGTTAGACATTATATTGACCTCTTCTTGCTATTTGGTTTTTCTCTAATTCATTGGCTCTGCTTAACCGTATTAGCCATTAAATTGTCCAAATAAAGCAGGTCAAAGCTCAAAGGCCGAAAGTTCTTTGCTCAGCACGTTACAGTCCCAAAGATCTCCATAGGACCAGAAATCGTGCAAGTCATCGCCAGCATAGACAGCATCGACCGCATCCACCGCAACTACCCCTCCCTATTCTACTACTCTTTTTATAATAAATTTCAGGATAATGTGAAACAATTTTAGGCGGAGAAAGTCTGTGATTGGCTGATCGAAAATGTCCGATTTTTATTCATCATAGTTTCTCATGGATTTTGATGTTTCACTCCTGGAGATGACATAGTCCTTATGTTACAAAGTCTTGGTTTTACTTGTATGATTCAATTGTTCATTTTAAACCGGTTTTTACTATCCATGCCTTTGGCAGCCCATCAAGATCCTATCCTTGACCGAGGCCATGGTGTACAGGGTTCGTTAGGAAGTTCACGGAGCCATCCGAGTCTGTGCAGTAGGTATCGCGCTCACAAGACGGTGGCCACTTCTGAACTCAAATTTCGACTCCATTTTGTGGTAGGCCCAAATGCTAATTTAAGCGAAACAAACACAAAGAAATAATTAATACAAAGAAATAATGATTCTAATGTTATAACCTCACTAATCCCTTTTTATATTAGTGTTTTCCTAGCATATCCTTTTGGATCCACTCAGGAATGCAAACATCACATAAGCAACATAAATCATGCGATATCTATTACCACATGTACTACTATTAATATGCGTACTTATTTTAATCATTCGAGTTATTTTACAATGCAAATAGCAATTTCCCACGTGTAATTTGTGTATGCAAAGGTTGGGTTAGGTTAACACACCACACTGTTAGTAAAACTATAATCAGTAAGTTATATGGTTAGTCTTTTCATGCAAAAATAGAGGAGGTATACAAAATTTCGTTCTACCTCCTCCATCAAAACACATGCTGCTTTATGTGCCCGTGCTGAGGATATAAGCCCAATTAGATCATAAAATTAGGTGAAGGTTGAAGTTGAAACAGGTCACTAGCCTGTCTTCCACTCAGATTAATTTAAGGACTGTGAATCTGTCTCAATGCATTGTTACAAAGCTGTAGCCATGGGCTGCATTGGTTATCTAGTTGAGAAGCTCCCTGTCCAAGTCCCACTGGAAGCTGGTGTTTTTGGAGAAACCCAGGACTTATCACCTGTTAAGGGTAACAAGATATAACAAGATATCTCCATGTCTCCGGGGATACCATGTTACTGTCCTGGGCCTTGCCAATACCTCCATTGATAAGTATTGTAATAGTTTCAAATGAAGAGAACCAAGACTGGAACTTCAAGGTGTTTCAACACGCATACAAAGGCCCCTCAGTCGGCATCAGGACAAAAGAACAGCAGCCCCTCTGTCAGGAGAGAAGACAGTGCTTATTCAGAGAAGGTGGTAGCCGGTGATGCAAACTTGCCCTCATTTTAGGATACCAGACTATGACCCAGAGCAAAAGAGATAAAGGCAGAAATGGAAAAGAGGAAGAGAAAGATTTGAAAACAATCATAATTGGATAAAGCAAGGATTGAAAAAGAAAGCGAGAGAGAGAAGTGTAGCATGGTGGACTCAAGACTATGCATCCTATGTATCCCTTGACTTTCAGCATTGATGGTGGTCTAACCATTCAAGCTCCCCCATCTATCCATGCCCCCATGGAATGCCTGTATTTCTATGCTTCCTTTGAAACTTGGAAATACCATACTGTAGTCAGCAAGAGTTCTTTTAACTCCAGTCCTCCACTATTTGGAGAAAATGTGAGAATCTCTGTACTTTGAGAGGACAGGGAAATTAACTATGCATGCCAGGCACATATGAGAAACGCACGTGCACTAACTGGCATGACAGAGAGCATAAACAGAGAGAATACTGGTGGTGGGCTATTAAGAAAAACATAGGGCCCCCGGTTCCTATCCTTTCATCAGAATAAGTACTGAGAGAGCGCATGACTGACTCATTCCTTCACTTCAGTACTTCAGTACCAGGCACCACGCAATTAAACGTAAACAAAACTTTCCAATACCATTGGCTCATCTCCTTTCCCCAAATTCCACCTTCTTACCTGAAGTCAGGAGGGGAGGAGATCCGTATCAATTCCTGTTTCTTGGTGAGAGATGAGAATTCATTCAATTGTTTAAAACTCATTATATGCTGCTCCTCATACATAACTCACACATGCATCCCACATACATTCATCATATAACCGACCTTTGAAGGTGTGTGCAAATTCAAATGCTTACAAAATTTAAGATAGATACAAGCCACTTTGTTGAAGAAAATGGTTTAATGGAAGACGTAATAGAAAGAATATATGAAATGATATGATAAACAGTGCAGCAACTTTAGTGCTATTATTGTTGAAGATACAATTGAAGATATTGAACATAATAAAGATTTTGTAAGCATGTGAATTTGCACAAACCTTCACAGACAGAATTGTTGTTGAAAGAAATAATTGAAGATATTTTAGCTTTTGAGAATGATCAGTAGATTGTATGATGAATGTATGTAGGATGCATGTGTGCATGATGTATGAGTAGCAGCATATAATGAGTTTTAAACAATTGAATGCATTTTCCTCTTTCATCAAGGATTTATAAATTAAAAGGTTCTTTATATAGGAACAATTGATATATTGTTATATTCAATTTTAAAATTAAACAAATGCAATGCAATACATTGAGCATTTATGCTTAAGGAATGGAATGATAAACTGTATGACCTAAACTAGAAAAAACAATAAAAAAGTAAATCTACTTGTTTGTGTTGGACCACATATATATAGGTTTGAATGGAATTTGATATTTGTGAGCTCTATAATGAATTGAAATGATTGCCATGAATTGATATGACTAGTTTTGCCCTGCCCTAGGAACCACTAAACTACAATGGTGTGTGTGTGTGTGTGTGGGGGGGGGGGCACTTATTGTAAGTTAATATTAGTTATTTCAAACAAGGATTGAAACCTTCTTCTTTTTGAGCCATTGGAGCCATTGGATTGTTGCTTCCTGGAATTTGCTCAGGGGCACTCTACTCTTGGAATGGTGGCCTCTTGCACTGAAGTAGGAGGAGCCATAATACAAGATATTTGACAAGTAACAGCCTGAGCACTTCCTTCAACATTTATATGACACTAATATTTCGATTTGATGGATCAGAAATCCCTGGATTTAGTATCTACTCTTCTGAAATCTGCTGTTTTCCAACAAATCTCCGGTCATGCTATAATATTTGATTAAGAGGTTGTATGTTATTGTCAAACATCAGTAGACATTTTTTGCTTTGAGTATATCCTCAAATAGTAAGAAATGTGTGTAGGAAGGGGGGAGGTGATAATGTACTGATTACCTACATATAATCTTTACCCTTCCAGTGCCTTATTGTAACCTTAATTCCTGTTGCATTAGGATGACAAGAATGGACATGGTCCTCATCCTCTTTTGACTCCAGTTAGGAAGCTGGAGTCCAGGGAAAGTAGGGCTTGTGAGTGGGCATGTAAAGTTTGTTTGTGTTTAATTATGTGCTGCCTGGAGTGTAGGTGTCACCACCTCAAATAGTAAGGAGTAGGACAATGAAAAATAAGTTTTTACCCTTTAATGTAGGTATCTCAGATGCACTGCAGATGTGCATGTAAAGTAACAGTTGGCTAGATGTGCTAAGAACTGGTTGCTATTTGTGACCAGTATTTTTGAGACTAGTAAAGAATTGTATGATCCCTCCTATGTACTAATAGGTCAGTTTGTAAAAATTCTGATTCTAAGTGGATTGCAATCAGACCTAACTCATGAATAATAATGAGGTGTGTCACAAATTGCTACTCACTTAGATTGACAACCATCACAAGGAAGGGCAACTTCTAGGGTCAGCAGACCACCATGTCTGTAATTGCCTTTAAATAAAGTAAAAAAAAGAAAATGTCCTTAAAGGGAACAGTGTGCAAATGGAAAAACACTTTTCTTTTTTTAAATGTATTTGAGAATTGGCTGTGCTCTCCATGGACCACTGTCGTTTCTCCAACTTAAAAAAAAAAAAAAATACAAAAGGAAAGGGGCCCTAAGGAACTCCTTACGAAAGCCCAACTCAGAAGTCCGATGCCGGATTTTAGTTGCAAAACATTGATAATACATAAATTACTGAATCAGTATTTGGAAGGGTCACCCAAAACATGTCCCTTCCAAGTGCCTATTCATTATCCTTTTCTAAACACAGTAAGCGATTTGGAAATACATCAAAAGTGTTTATTACATAAGAAAACGAGTTTACCCTCTGATTTTGATAAATTTCCAATGCAAAGCGATGCTGAAAATTGGCCACAAGATGGCGACTTTCCCTTTGTTATGTTACTCTTTCACAAATGTCTTTACCTAATGTTGGGAATTTTCGGATTTTAATGTAAATGTATTTTAGATAGTGTTATTACCATAGTGAAGTTGCTAGACTGTTACAGCGCCATTTGGGTTTAACGTTTTTTTTAATCCTTAATGTCTTATCACCATAGGGATGGGCATAAACTGTTTTAAATAGCAAAAGAGAGTCAATTGAAAACACATACTTGGCTGAAGCGAAATACATGTGTCTGAAATGGGATTCGGATGAAATAGTGAACCCTGTCCATGTAAAGAATAAAAGAGCATTTTCAATAAAATCACACATGCAAAATGTGCGCTAGAATTATCCCTACGAGCCTGTTCAAAAAGACGATAATGTGCAGGAAAGGGGACTTCATGCTCAAAGCAACCTGAAAGTGGACTGTTGCAAAATACAACAGTTAGGCATAACAAGTGAATCCTGTACTGGACTGGACCACCCAGTATATCAATTTGAAAAGTATTGAGAGTGTCAGGATTACAAGATCTGCATTAACTTGTGGTTTAGGAGTTTTTTAGTCAGGACAATTGTCTCCTGAAAGTAACAGAAATCTCTGAGTGAAATTCTAGCCAATACATGCAAGGACTATGTACAGAAATTCGGATTCTAACAGATTATTCACCATAATCCCATTTGGGATTATTTTCAGCCCTCCAGGGCGGTTTCAATGACCATGTTTGCAAACCATGATGTGCACATTAAAGAGGAATGCAATTTGTGATGCAAACTATCTGCTAATAAATCGCATTGCAAATTGCCCATTCACAAAGGGTTGTAAAATGACTTGCCTAATAAATATTAATTAGTCAGGTTGTTATTTGCAATCCCTGCCATTGGCTGTGAATTCATGGATGGTAGCCTGTAAGAGGGAGCAGACCCCTGTCCATCATTTACATTTTCAAATGGGCAACATTTTTTATTATAAAACAGCCTTGTGCAATAAGGGGGTTGCTTTAACAAGAAAATGGTTCCTGTTTGGGAAGACATGGGGAGGAGCACAACAGAGGAGAACACATCCAGTGGACAGCTGCCTGCTCCCCAAGGCTGTCCTACTCGATTCCCATAGGGGAAGCTGCAGTTCTCATGGGAGAAGGTGGAGGGCTGTTTGAAGCTGGCGTACATTAACGATGATGATGACCACGGCTGAGGTGCATTACGAAAGCCCTGTGGGTATCTCAGTAGGTTAGTCGCTATACTTGGAATAGGTTGGTCTGTGAATGTCTCAGTGCAGGGATATCAATGCAGACAGCAGTTGAGGCCGAAGAGATTTGTAGATGTGCTATCACCTAAAGACCAGTGCATTATAGATGTCAGGCCAGGCCCTGCGCCCGCCCCCTATGGGCACCCATCTGTCCGGTGAGCATGCACAACTGACTATGTGATGTATCAATATAAAGGGTGTCATTTTAAGTAAGGCAGTCCTACTGGTTTCTCAAAGGGCCATTATACCAAAATCTAAAAAGGGGGCATATTGACTTTATTAAGGGGTCAGCACATTTACAAGACCTATTGTTTTTGTCAGAAAATCACCAATAATGAATCATATGTATATTTTATAAATATACACAATGTTTAACAAAAGTGATTGTCATAATTTATTTCAATAAATATTTTTTACAAAACATCAATATGTATTTGAGTCTTTCTTTTAACATTTTTCAGGCCACATTGTTAGTGATGGAGAAAGCCAGCTTTTTTTTTTTAGCAGTGGGTGCCCCCAATGATATCCATTGGGGGCTGCAGTGAGAGTCCCGAGGCCCCGGTGCTCCCGCCGGCTCCCCAGCCACCATCCATAGTGGTGTCGGCAGGAGCCTGCAGTTTTGTTCAAGTGAGTGCCCCAATTCCCACCCGGGGCACACACAACATGTCAGTCATCGGGGGCTTTGTGGGGGGGAGCACTGTCATGCACAGTGTTGTAATCATGATGTCACTTTAGTTGTCATCAGTAATATTATCAATGATGTCACAGAAAACATCATGAGTGTTGTAATATATCAGTTCATAAGCAGTGCACGGTGAGGGTGTGAGTTAACTATAACATTATTACAACCTTTTCAGTGAATTTCTAAGGATTTTTTATTAAATGTAAAGTAAGATATAATAACACTCTGTAACTATGTCACTTTAAACGTTGTTTTTTTCTGTGAATTTCTCGGTTTTTTTTTAACGTAATGTAATATTTTATTACCATACGTAAACCAACTCAGTGGCCAGGCACCACATCCAACCCCTCGAATGCAAGCAACCCCGCGACACTCATGACTTTCTGGTATGCACAGGGTGCTGTTGGTCTTGCAGGTCCTGGCTGCACTCAGACAGAGTTACATTGTCAAAGAGTCACAACACCAAAGTATGAAGTGTGAGCCTTTTGGCTTTCTTAAGTTGTAAGCATATCAATATATATCAAGCAGATCTATCATCTTTCTCCAAAAATGAACAATATTTTGCAATCAAATGTGCATTTCAGTAATTCACAAATTGCAATGTTTAATAATAATGATATATTTATTTATATAACTCTTTTTAGGTCGAGCCTAAAACAGCGCATGCGCTGTTGCTCGACATTTTGTATACGTGTTTCCAAAGGGCTGCCAGACCTCGCTGGCCTAACGCTTGCGTTCATGCGAGCGTGCACCCGCGCAGCCGCCAATCACTGCTGCGCGCGTTCACCACTTGCGTGCTTAACACAGAGCGCGTCCCGTCCTCGCGATCGTGATCACTTTTGCTTTGATCGCGTATTACTTTCGCTTTCACAGCCGCGCGGCCGTTACTTCTACGGCCGCGCGGCCAATGCTTGTTTACATATGTTATAATTTAAACCTTGAATACAATAGTTTGTTACATACATTATTTAAAATGTTTAAAACAATTCAGGATTAACATTTAGCGAGGAGTATTTTCGCACAATCCTGTTTTACATTTAATATTTTCTAAGAAATGGTTTGTACTTTCACTACTGTGAAATGTGAGCTTTTCGTTAGTTTATCCAATAGTCCCTAAGGTGATTTTGCACATTAGTAAACTGTCTCCACATCTTAACAATATTCGATCAGTTTTGACCTCCAGATGTGAGATTTGTCTTCATTGAGGTCTTCGCTGGAACCACAACCCTGTTATCCCAGTGTTTGTTATCCGTACATTATTTTCCGGATCTTGTTTCTCATGTTTTCCCATTAATTTTACGTGCCAAACTAATATAGTTATGTTGGGAAGATGAGCTTACTATGAGCTTTTCGTACAGTTTTTTTTTCTTTAACTCCATCTCAATTTCTGATGTTTGCCTTTCGAGCATCCATCCACTCCAAGATTGCTGCTGCCTTTACGGTGGCAATGAGTGCGTTGCAGCCAGAGATTTGCTTTTATGAAGCCAATTCTGCTCATGTCGCTTCAAAAGAACTGGAGCGTAGGTTCACTCGACCTGATCTCATTGGTGTACCTGCAGCTCACGGACAATCTATGCTAACTTGAGAATCGACTGGCTGGATGGATGAAACTGAAGGGAAGTTGCTTTTTTAGGAAGCTTTACTAGAGAGCAACCCTTCTCAGAACATCAACATGCTGAGTGCAGATGTAGATAGGCAGATGGGAGTTTGTGTCCAAATTGGTGGGTTTCTGCTGTGCTGTACTCTGTCTCTGGGAAAATGTAACTCTCTGAATGCTGCCTCTGCCAGCGGTGCAGCAGCACATTTTCAGGTGACCTTTCAACTGTCATGAGACCACCTCTTACACAACACACTGAGACACATCTGCAATTGCAACCTGCTTGAGCTGCGTAGGACCTGTAAACTAGTCCAGTTTTCCTTTTCAAGCTTCATCTATAGCTCCCTTCTGCAGATTTGTGCTTCTCCCAGGGTGTCCTGGAGAAAAAGCGAGCTTCACTATTGCTGCCTTATAAGGAGGACGACTGAGAAGCAGCAAAGCATCACAGTGAATCATGCTACCAGTCACATTTAGAACCCTCCCTTATTTGATGGGTCCAAGATGTCAAGTTATGTCTGCATGCAGCTGGCTGGTGTTCACCTGAAACTCCACTGTAGACCTCGACATGGCTGTCTCCCGTTATAGTGACAGGATGCACAGAAGTAAGGTTGAAGGAAATGAGTAGGAGGTGATGGGAGGGATGTTGGATAGTCTGCATTTTTTTCTCTGCTGCTATATTGTTTCTGACATGTGGATTGTTTGCAAGCAGATGTTTTCCCTGTTAGGGCACAATGCTGTCTATTGTAGTAGGTGAACTGGTTATATGGGAAGCTATGTAACGTGGGCTTTGCATTCCTGCCCCCAAGTCAGGTTTTTAATGTGCCTAACTTAGTATAGTTCCTGAGTTAACGGCATGAAGTTCCTCTTTTCATTCAAAGGGGATAATTCGGTTTTATCCCACAGCTGTTTGTTAGAGAACACAACAATCCCCTGCACACGCCTGCAGTTTATAGACAAATTGATGACAGTATAGTGATGACAACAATCCACTGCTTGGTTTTATGTTTCAGTTTAATGTTCTTCTTGTATACGGTTTTTCATAGCCTTAGCCAACACGTGTTTTGTTGCGTGTCATTGCAGTAAACCGCGACTTCTTCATGGCTAAGAAACATAAAAGTATGCACTTAGATTGCATTGGGTGTAAGGCAAGTACAGTCATTTGCAAAATCCCACTGTGACATGGTATCAAAAAGAACTCGCTTTATGTTTCCTAGTTGAAACACTGGAAACCCATGCTTGGAGGTCCATGGTTTGGTGACCGGATAGTGATCTTATTTTATACTTGGAGTCATTCTATAGATAAACACATTGGTGATTGTGCAGTGAACCAATTGCATGACTTCTTTAAGGTAAAAACAACTGTGCTGCAACCAATTAAGTGACTTTCCTCGGTTTTAAACAATGACAGTATAGCCGGAGCAGATAAAAGATCTCACCTTAATGTTGCCCCATATTTATTGAGTAGTTAAGAACAAGCATTGGCATAGCCAATAGGTCTCGCCTTTGGGACCTTATAAGTCTTTAGCCATGCAACAGTCCATGTTCGTACGCAAACATGTGTGATCTTGCCCCAGTACTCTTGTATTCTCGGGCAGTCCCACCATAAGTGTAGGAATGTACCTGTCTGCCGACATTGTCTCGGACATTGAGGTGAGTCAATTCTACCCATTTTAACCAGTGTGATAGGTGTGTAAAATGTTCTGTGTAGAATTTTTAACTGGACTAACTTAAATCGGGGGCGTATGGCTACCTCTTGCGGGAATGCAAGCGCCTCCTGCCACTCTTCATCAGTAAAAGTTCCCACGTCCTCCTCCCACTTTGTCCGGATTTTCTGTAAGGTATCGGGCGAATTATAGCAATTTCCGGTATGTCAATGATATTGCCTTATCCTTAAGGTAGTCATCGAGGAATCTATCCTCCAATGGGGAGGATTCTGGGAGAGCTGTACCAAGCGGGATTGCTCTTGATAAGGCATGTCGTATCTGAAGGTAATGGAAAAATTCCGTCCGGGACGACTCATATTCCCTCAGGAGGTCTGCAAAGGACATGATTTTCCCTCCCTTCCATAGGTCACCCACCCTGGAAAGACTGACGCAATTCCATTTATCAAATCCTGGCTGGTCCATTAACAGTCCTAATCGTAGTGAATCCCACAACGGAGTGGCTAGAGTGACTTTGTCTTTTCATCCCAATGACGTTGACGCCATGTGCCAGATTTGAATCGTTGATGATGTTGGGATGTATATTGCGCGTTTTGTACCCCCCATAGAGGGCTGTAAGGAAACCTCCTGGTATCATGTTATGTCTATGTAGTCTATGCGCAGGCTCAGTCGGCACTATGTGGGCCTTTCTCTTAACCACTATTAATTGTGATGCCCAATACAATATTGGAGTGCTGGGAGGGCGATCCCGCCATCATACCAGCCTTTGATCAGCTTATTTTGTGCTAATCGAGGGACTCCCCTGTCCCAAAGAAGCGTCCGTACCTCCGCCTCAACAGCGCCAAAGTATTTTGGGAGTACCAAGTAGGGTGTATTTTGCAAAATATAAACAAAGCGGGAAGTGCCATCATTTTATATAGGGAGGCTCTGCCCAGTAACAATAGGGGTAAAGACCTCCAATGCTTTACGTCTTCCTGCAACCATCGTAGAGGTGGGTCCAAATTGCGGTCCTAAAAGACCATCTGGTCTGTGGTAATATATTCCCCTAGGTCTCGAAATCCCTCCGCAGGGATTTGCACCGTGCAGGATCTGGGAAGCTGGGGGTGCGGCGGTCCGCAGATGACGTACAGGATCGATTTGTCCCAGTTTATGGTATAACCTGAATACTTTTGGAATAGAGTGAAAATATGTAATACCCTATGCAGAGAGGAATAGGGGCTTGTCAGATAGAGAAGGATATCATTCGCGTATAGGGAGATTTGATCCTCCAAATCTTCCATCCATTTTAAACCCCTTCTCAGCGAATGTATGACGTTACTACGCATACACTTACAACGCAGTATTTTACATCGTGTTCGTTACAACGCAAGACGTTACAACGACTTGCGCTGGAGGGCACTGGACTTAGGAATAGTATGATTTACTATTCCAATTCCAGTCTATGTACAGTAGGGAAGGTGTTGGAATAGTAAATAGTACTATTGCTTAGGTTAGAGCGCCATCCAGCGCAAGTCGTTGTAACAACTTACGTTGTAATGACCGCGATGTAAAGGCATTGCGATGCAATGCTCGCGTTGTAATGGATGTTTCCCTTCTCAGCGGGTTGCCTCTTATCCAAACTGCCAATGACTCCAGAACTAGGTCAAAGATCAATGGGGAGAGGGGATAACCCTGCCTCGTCCCTCTATGCAAGGTGAAAGGTTTTGATCTGCCACCATTGACTAAAACCTGTGCTAGGGGCTCTGTGTATAAAAGTTAACCCACGCCAAAAATGTCTCCCCAAACCCAAACTTCTCTAAGACCGTGAATAAGAAGGGCCACTCTATCATATCAAACACCATTTTAGCATCTAGGGACATTGCGATTGCTTCTTCCCTGACAGTGTTGGCCCTCCCCAACACTCCATGGAGGCGCCAAAGGTTTAGCAATGTGTTTCTTCCTTACATAAATCCTGATTGGTCCGGATTGCCCAATTTATGGAGCAATGGTGCCACGCGTGTCACCAGAATTTTGGCTCATAGCTTGACTATAATAATGATTATTGTAAAAATGTTTAATAAAGTTTTAATAAAAAACAAGAACAAAATACAAAAGAAATACAGAAGGAAAGATTTAGAGACATATTTTTGTTCTAAAATATAACCAACATGTCTCTGAGTTTTTCTTTTAAAATTTTTCATCCCACAAAATACAATCATAAAAACAACCACAAGTAGACTGTGCACTCAAGCATGTAGAGCATAGAGCTCCAGGTAGTAGTGCTTCAAACAAATATGTCAAGTTCTCCTCAGGTCATGGAATTATTGATTCAACACAAAAAGTCCTGGCACACTGTAGCATAACTTTCTTGTTATTCTGGACTAGGTAGAGGAAGTGTGCTTTATCACAAACCTCCAACACTCATTTATATTGTATGGAGACAACCCATCCAGAATGCTACAAAATTAAAAAGTTAAGTGGATAATAAAAGTCAGAATGAGAGAGAATGTGCAGTCAGTCCACAAAAAGATACACTCTACAGAGACCCTCAATGCTAAAGAGGTGAAAAAATGTGTAGAGAGAGAGAGAGTACCTCACGTGCGCACCACCAGAGGAGCTACTGGTTGGTTCTCACCAGCTTGCCCACGTTTATTTCATCATCGGCAACTCTCTCTCAAGAAAAAAGTGTACAGTGTCCAGTGAAAAAACACATAACACAAGACGGTGTAGTGTAAAAAACAGAGAAACACATAAACTGTGCAGACAAAGACAGTAAAAAATGGTGAGGGTATATAGACTCTCAAATAATTGTTTTATTCTGGTTAGGAGTCTATCCCACTGTTTAAAAACACAGCATGTTGCATACCTTAGTAATGACGGCCAACATGTTTCATTGCCAATAAAATATGTGGCAAATTCATCAGGGCAAGAAGGGGTCAAGGATCACCTTCTCTGGACATACACCTTTAAAAAGGACTGACAAACACAAATAAACAAACATACAGCTTAATCAGTTCGGCGAGGGATGTATTCACTGACCATCCAAAAGATTGTAATGGTAATCAGCTTAGATTCATTACCTAGTTGGGGCTATGGGCCCACATACCAGCCACCAACCAATCGCAGGGGCGTTCTAAACTTTTTACTATCGCCTTCCTGCTCTGCAAAGCACGACCGTCGTTGGTGCCTGCACCTGTAGAAAAAATGTATAGACCATATATACCTAGTCTAATCCGGCACAATCTCTATATGTTTACTGTTCCTCGATCTCTCATAGATCATTCACCTAGCAGTTTGGTAGTTCTACTCAATCATGTGTCCTTTCAGCGACTAACCCGTTCATTTCTGATGTATCACGTCAGCACAACTCGTTACCAATAATGTTTACACAGCTGAACTGACTTCAAAGATGACACCCCTCTTATTCGTGCCACGCTTAAAAATAACCTTGGTCTTTACATACCGCAACATCCACGCAACATCCGAGGGTGCAGACAGCTGTTTCTCAGTAGCTCATACACCCCCAGCTTACCCTGTCACTGTACAACCAGGCGGTACCTCAACACTGGAACAACTAACAGCGCGACTGTGTCTGTTTTCAAAGGGCGGCTCTTGCGCCATCTCGCGAGACTACGCGATTACCCGGATTGTCTCGATATGCTGAGGAGAATGCAGCGGCCATCTTAAAATGGTCCAGGGTCCCGATTTCGAGTAATTCAGAACTCGCTGGTACAATCATTTCCAACCACAGAGCGGTTGTAGAGTATGCCATCTGATTTAAGTCATAAGCCCGAATCCAGCGGGCTAACATCCCATATGTAGAGGACATGGTCCTGCTCACAACCAGCCAACACCAAATGGGACAAGCAGATCTCTACTAAAAGAAGAACAACGCGGCAGCCATCTTGCCAGAGATCGATATATATAGTAGGGGGAAGTCAGTACGGGATTAATAACATTAGGGATTAATAAAATTAGGAAACCTCCAGATTGCAAAGTGGAGCACATAAGCGTGAATGTGTGCACCATAAACATCTTACACATGGCGCCCTCGACAATAAAACAAGGGAGGGACATAGACACACGGCCCGTAAGCCACCAAGTGACCACATTGGAGAGCAGGTATACCCCAAGTAGATCATTACGGAACATGCAGCTTAACCTTACATGGGCACGACTACACTATTTGTGCCGAAAATGGAACATCAAGGATAAGTGCAGGTAGTGTGGTCATAATTCCATGGTGTTGTACTCAGCTTGTTAATGACCCCCTATCTGCTCACTTTGTTCCACTCAATTTGGTCATTAAGACCAATGGTGTCCCCCTTCTCAGTATAGATCCAGCGGGCCTCCTTCACAGCCAATCTCTTGTCAATTTCGCCTATGTCGCCACAAACTTTCTCCAGAATGACCCACTTTAAAGATCTAAAATGATGTTGCTGGTCTTTATAGTGTTGAACCAATCGTGTAGTGAGCTTGCCGGCCCTGATCGTGCTAAGGTGTTCCTGTATGCGTACCTTGACCTTTCTAGATGTAAGACCAATGTAGTGTAGTCCGCATGGACATGTCAGTCTGTAAATTACATGGCATGTATTACAATTGGTAAACTGACGGAGAAACCAGGTTCTCCCACTACCTAGTGTAATTTCAGTTGTTTTCTCCGTCAGTTCGCACACTGAACAGCTACCACAGGGATGGTGTCCTGGGGGTAGACTTACATTCTTCTGACCAAGGGCAGGTCTAGTATGCAGCAGTCTATCCTTAAGGTTTTGAGTCCTTTTAAACGCGAATCTGGGCTGGGGCATCTGAAAGTCACTGGTGGATAACAATGACCAGTGTCGCTTGATTATTTGTCTGATCTTATTAGACAACGGGTCAAATGTCAGAACTACTGGCAAGCTCTCCCTTGCTTCCTTCTTATTCCTCTCCAGCAATGCCTCCCTAGGTGTATTGTGAGCCCTTTTACGGGCTCTGGTGATGATTTTCTTAGGGTAAGCACGTTGTTCCAATTTCATGCTCAAAACCTCTGATTGATGTAAATAGTCAGATGTAGAGGAACAGTTTCTGCGATATCTCAGAAACTGACCCACCGGGAGGTTGTCCCGTAGAGCTCTGGGGTGGTACGACTGGTAGTGTAATAAGGAGTTTTTATCAGTGGGCTTGTGATGAACGCTGGTGCTAAGTTTATCATTCACCACAGTGATGTCAAGGTCGAGGTACGTGGCCGCCTCCCTACTGAACTGCCAGGTAAATTTTAAACAGATGTCAAGCGAGTTCAGCCATTCCAAAAATTCACAAAGATGTTGTTGAGTGCCCCTCCAAATACATAGAACATCATCTATATATCTCTTCCAGAGGCAGATGTGCCCCTGGAAGGGATTAGAGGGGTGGTCCAGGTAGTGTTCCTCGAATTGGCCGACATAAATACACGCCAGGCTCGGCGCGAATGTAGCGCCCATTGATGTCCCCGAGATCTGTAAATACAGGGCATCCTTGTGACAGAAATAGTTCCGGGTGAGGGCCAACTCCACACATTGCATGACAAAGGACTGAGGAGTGTCGTAAAACCACTCCTGGGCCCCCAGGGCGCGAGCTGCTGCCACCAGCGTCGCGTCCTGGGGGATGCTAGTATACAAGGACTCGATGTCGATGGTCACAAGTAACTGCTGGGAGGGATCAAAGTCCATTTCATTGATGATGTTAAGGATATCGGTCGTATCCTGAACATATGACCGTTGGGTGATTACAGATTCCCTGAGGAAAAAATCAGAAAACTGGGAAAGGGGCTCAAGTACCGAGGCAATGCCCGATACAATGGGGCGGCCTGGAGGTGGACGCTGGGCCTTATGAATCTTCGGCAGAATATAGAAAGCCGGTGTCCTGGGGTTGACGTTGACGAGGAACTCTGCCTCTTTCGCAGTGATCCACTTCTTCTCCCGCGCCTGTGCCACAATGATGGTAATCTGTTGTAGCAGTTCAGACGTGGGATCACGTGCAAGCGGACAGTAGTTCCTCCTGTCGCTCAACAACCTCAGTACTTCCGCCTCATAGTCGCTGGTATTCATAAGAACCACAGCGCCCCCTTTATCAGCAGATTTGATGGTGAGTGCAGTGTTATCGTGCAAGGATTTTACTGCAGCCCAATCTAATTTACTCATGTTGTTAAAGGTGTTGGCCTGTTGTGATTCCTCCAGAAGTCTGATCTCGTTCAAGACCTTGTTCTCAAAAACTGCCACCTCAGGACCAGCTGAAGATAATGGTGGACAAAACTGGGAGGGACGGTGTAAATCCGTGGAGAAAACTGAGGCAGGAGTCTGTTCTTTGTTTGCAAAGAATTTTTTGATCTTGATTTTTCTTACCACTTCATGGAGTTCGGTCCGACATTTAAAAGAGTCATGTTTAGGAGTTGGAACATACCCAAGACCACGGTTCAATACTTTTAATTGACCTGCTGTTAGTTCATGTCCTGAAAGGTTCACATCAATGTTGTTCACATCTACATCGGGGCTCGACCTTGACTGCGAGTTTGGCGCGGGGAGAACATCTGCCAGTTCTGAGACTGGTTCTGTCTGGCTCTGCCCCGTCCCCTGTGACCTCCCCCTCTGTTGCCTTGTTGAGCCTGGCCCAAAAAAGAACGGATCAGGGAGCCAAGTTCTTGATTGGCCTGTGGTTCCAAATTGAATCTGACCTTCCCCAGGGCTATAGGTGGAGCTGCCTCTCATCTTTGCTGGAGGTATTATCGAAAGTCCAATTACCAGGTGTTCTCCTAGACTGTTGACGCCCCCCTCTCTGATATCTAGATGGAGGAATACTCTCACTGCTTGCCTGATAGTGTTTATCATCCACATAAGGGAAAGCCCACTCATGTGTGTACCTCTCCAGGTTTCTTTTGAGTCCCTTAATCTTTTGATTGACCATGTAGTTTTTATATTCGGTCAAATCCTCTTGTATTCTTTGTAGATGATCCTTTGTATCAGTGAGGGTTGTGTCATTTTTTATTACCTCCTCTAAATCAAGGATCTCCTTCAATAGGGCGTCACTCAGCCTCTTTGCCGTCTGAATAATTAAGATAAGCCAATCCCGGGTACATTTATTTGCGATGTAACTCCAATCGACCCGGAATTGCTTATCTTCTAGAAAAATCCTTGGTTCAATCCTGACCAATAAGCTAGCAGGAGCAGCCCCTGCCCGATAGTATTCGGTCATTAGGGCCCCATGCAATGCAACCCTCACCTGCCTTTTCTTTAAGCCACTTAACTTCTCCCATTCCTCTCTAGCAGAAAGTGTACTCGATAGGGATGAGTCAGGAAAAAGTGAAGGGCCAGACAAAATGGCCGCAATCTGGTCATCCGTGAATGCCAGACAATTACGATCCATACTTAACACAATCAACTCCCCTCAATCAAGAAGTCTGAAAAAAGAAGAAAGGGTAAGAGACCAAATTGAGTGGAACAAAGTGAGCAGATAGGGGGTCATAAACAAGCTGAGTACAACACCATGGAATTATGACCACACTACCTGCACTTATCCTTGATGTTCCATTTTCGGCACAAATAGTGTAGTCGTGCCCATGTAAGGTTAAGCTGCATGTTCCGTAATGATCTACTTGGGGTATACCTGCTCTCCAATGTGGTCACTTGGTGGCTTACGGGCCGTGTGTCTATGTCCCTCCCTTGTTTTATTGTCGAGGGCGCCGTGTGTAAGATGTTTATGGTGCACACATTCACGCTTATGTGCTCCACTTTGCAGTCTGGAGGTTTCCTAATTTTATTAATCCCTAATGTTATTAATCCCGTACTGACTTCCCCCTACTATATATATCGATCTCTGGCAAGATGGCTGCCGCGTTGTTCTTCTTTTAGTAGAGATATGCTTGTCCCATTTGGTGTTGGCTGGTTGTGAGCAGGACCATGTCCTCTACATATGGGATGTTAGCCCGCTGGATTCGGGCTTATGACTTAAATCAGATGGCATACTCTACAACCGCTCTGTGGTTGGAAATGATTGTACCAGCGAGTTCTGAATTACTCGAAATCGGGACCCTGGACCATTTTAAGATGGCCACTGAATTCTCCTCAGCATATCGAGACAATCCGGGTAATCGCGTAGTCTCGCGAGATGGCGCAAGAGCCGCCCTTTGAAAACAGACACAGTCGCGCTCTTAGTTGTTCCAGTGTTGAGGTACCGCCTGGTTGTACAGTGACAGGGTAAGCTGGGGGTGTATGAGCTACTGAGAAACAGCTGTCTGCACCCTCGGATGTTGCGTGGATGTTGCGGTATGTAAAGACCAAGTTATTTTTAAGCGTGGCACGAATAAGAGGGGTGTCATCTTTGAAGTCAGTTCAGCTGTGTAAACATTATTGGTAACGAGTTGTGCTGACGTGATACATCAGAAATGAACGGGTTAGTCGCTGAAAGGACACATGATTGAGTAGAACTACCAAACTGCTAGGTGAATGATCTATGAGAGATCGAGGAACAGTAAACAGATAGAGATTGTGCCGGATTAGACTAGGTATATATGGTCTATACATTTTTTCTACAGGTGCAGGCACCAACGACGGTCGTGCTTTGCAGAGCAGGAAGGCGATAGTAAAAAGTTTAGAACGCCCCTGCGATTGGTTGGTGGCTGGTATGTGGGCCCATAGCCCCAACGAGGTAATGAATCTAAGCTGATTACCATTACAATCTTTTGGATGGTCAGTGAATACATCCCTCGCCGAACTGATTAAGCTGTATGTTTGTTTATTTGTGTTTTTCAGTCCTTTTTAAAGGTGTGTGTCCAGAGAAGGTGATCCTTGACCCCTTCTTGCCCTGATGAATTTGCCACAAATTTTATTGGCAATGAAACATGTTGGCCGTCATTACTAAGGTATGCAACATGCTGTGTTTTTAAACAGTGGGATAGACTCCTAACCAGAATAAAACAATTATTTGAGAGTCTATATACCCTCACCATTTTTTACTGTCTTTGTCTGCACAGTTTATGTGTTTCTCTGTTTTTTACACTACACCGTCTTGTGTTATGTGTTTTTTCACTGGACACTGTACACTTTTTTCTTGAGAGAGAGTTGCCGATGATGAAATAAACGTGGGCAAGCTGGTGAGAACCAACCAGTAGCTCCTCTGGTGGTGCGCACGTGAGGTACTCTCTCTCTCTCTACACATTTTTTCACCTCTTTAGCATTGAGGGTCTCTGTAGAGTGTATCTTTTTGTGGACTGACTGCACATTCTCTCTCATTCTGACTTTTCTTATCCACTTAACTTTTTAATTTTGTAGCATTCTGGATGGGTTGTCTCCATACAATATAAATGAGTGTTGGAGGTTTGTGATAAAGCACACTTCCTCTACCTAGTCCAGAATAACAAGAAAGTTATGCTACAGTGTGCCAGGACTTTTTGTGTTGAAACTATTGTTGATTGGAGGGCGTTCTGGCACGTTTTTCCCTCTCTAGCTCCTTTGTGATTGAACATGGAATTATTGACCCAGGAGCCTTACTGTTTCTTTTTTATGTTGTTAGGGCGCTGCTGTGCTCCTTGCAGCTCCCCACAACATAAAACACTGCTTGTTAGACCCGGGATCCCTGGTTGGATGAGTTAGGTACCTTAGGCCAAGTAGGGACCCGTATTCCAACATCAGGGAAAGGAAGGTCACCTTCTTAGACAGCCCTGCCCACCCCCTCACTAGCTTGGCACAAGCAGCCAGGCTTATCTTCAAGGCAAATGTGTAAAGTATTTGCAACTACACTCACAACAACCCAATGATGACACCACACGAGTTTTATAAAAACAAGTATACATTTTATATAAAAAGATATACGATAAGACCACACAATAAAAATCCAACATATGAGTTTGTGTACTATTTCTCCTGGCCGGTTGTTAGGCCAGCCAGCCCTTGTAAGTTCTGGCGGTATTAATGAGCACTTCTAAACATTCTCCTGTAATCCTAATATCATGCTATACAGTTCGTAAGGCTAGAATCAGGTACTTTTGCAATGTACAAATACTGTAAGGCGTAACACAGCAATCTGACACTCTGCAATGTAAAAAGAATGCAATGCCTAATGCAACAATCAGGTACTTTGCAAGGTAAAATAATGCAATGTGTAATCAAGTCAAGTCAATCAAGCTTTATTGCGGTTAAATTTACCATAAAAGCACATAAAAATAAGACAACAGTACAATAGGTCAAACAATTCAATTCATACATCTAATCTCAATTATATAGATGATTGTTAGACATATCCTTAAATTTTTAAAAAAAATTTAAATACTATCCAGAGTTCTAAAATTGTTAAAACAATGATCATTATAAAAGGATAAAATGCAATCTTTTCTCTCGATATCCATTAAACTTAATGCTAGTGTATAGCAGCATTGTTTATCAAGTTCCTTCGAATTGTCCACATTGAGTGCAAGTATTTAGCTACTGCAGAAACAATCACTGCGTTGGTATCAGTTTTTAATATCCTAAAAAAGGCCAAATATTGCTTTATACCCAGGTTTTTACACAGCTGAATTATCCATTTCTTCCTAATGCAAGCATATACTGGACAGAAAAGTATAACATGTATGGGAGTTTCTTCCTCAATTCGACAACCTGGGCAAGGACGTGCCGGACCCCCTTTCCACCTATCAATATTATGATAAAAAGGCAAAGTGCCATATCTAAATTGCAAATAGAGCTTCTTTGCTAAAGTGGGTTGTATTGCATCAATCTCAGGCTCAAAGCTATAGAAGGACTTAACGTCCAAAAAAATATCAGTTAAGCTTGAAGTTTTTACTGAGCGAAAGAGATTCCTTAAATTAGATTATTTTACAACTCTTGTCATGGTTTTCTTGGAAATAGCTGGGCAGGAAACCTCGGGATTTAACCAGAGTTCCTCAAGCCCGGTCGATGTAAGTAACTGTCTTACAAATGTTAGCCAAGGGATCCTACCAGATCCTAATGAAGCCATGACTACTTTGAGCTCCTCCTTGTAATTCACCAACTCAGGAATGCTCCACAGGCGCTTCCAATAAAGTAAGGGCCGGACAGCAATAGCATCTGCAATTGGGCAGATATTCAAATCTAATCTGAGCGGAGCCAAGGGAGTACTTTTTGGCAAATCCAATAATTGCCTTATAAAGTTGTTTTCAGTTAATGATAGGTTACTTACTGGTGTGTGTCCCCAAAGTTCCGCCCCATAAAGGGATGATGCCCTTGCTTGAACTTTAAAGATTTCAAGGGGGGCACTTATTATTTTGTGGGTACAATTCTTCTGTACTTTTAGGATGCCCCCAGCTGCTTGGGTTAGTCTTAGGTTGGCCTTGGCCACTTGTGGACCCCACCCCATTTTATCATTCAAAGTCAAACCCAAGTATTCGAAAGTTGGGACCCTTTCGAGGGGTCTGCCTTCCATCATTGGATGGGGGCAGTTAACAGTATTGGCATTAAAAACCATATACTTAGTATGGTGAACTTACAGACCAATTCCTTGTCCTAAAAGGAGTTCGTCAAGGGTGTGTGTTGGCACCAACCTTGTTTAGCCTCTACATAAATGGCCTAGTAGATCACTTGAATGGTGTGGCAAATAACGATGCCCCTAGATTGGCCACAGGCAGAGTGCCCGCTCTGATGTTTGCAGATGACACTTTGTTGCTGTCTAAAACATCAACGGGCATTCAAAAAATCCTTGATGGTTTTGTGGAATTTTGTGACCTTCGGGGGTTGGAAATCAATATAGGCAAAACAAAGTTTATGATCTTCAACCCCCCCAAAAGGGTGCGTCCAAATCCAGTACTTCATGATGCACCCTTGGAAAGGGTCAAGACATTCACTTAACTGGGTCTTACTCTAACTGAGAATTTTGATTGGCACAAGCAGATTGCCAAATCTACGCTTAGTCTATCTCAGCTGGCGGGGGGACTGAGCAAAGTTTTTAAGGAATCTACTTATAGGCCGGTTTCCCCAGTACTTGAAATATATAGTCGCCAAGCAAGAATGGCAGCAATTTATGGGGCTGAATTGTGGGGGCATAAGCAGATTATGGATCTTAAAAAGGTGGAGCAATCTTTTGCTAGAAACTTAGTTGGACTACCGCCTAGCACGCCATTGATCCCTCTCAGATTAGATCTTGGCCTGTCTCCAATAGAAGAGATCATAAGTGCTAGACCAATTATGTATTGGAAGAGGTTGTGGTCTGTTCCTGAATTAGCTGATTACAGAGCAGAATTTTCTGAGATTTGGCCTATTCTTAAACACAAAACTATTCCATGTTTTCAGTATATTAGTAGAGTTAGTGCCCGGCTCAGTTTTCCTGGACTAGGGGACACTCCTGAGATCTGTTGCACTGGGATATCTAAGAATACACTCCTCCCTCAGTTGCGCTCGTTAAACCATCAAACATTAATGAGCTCTACATTATTGGGTAGGTTGACATCCGAGTTCCTCTCTGTAAAACCAGAACCTAAGGCTGAGGAATTCATGGATTTAATTGAACCCCCAGCTGCTCGAAAGCTGTATATTCAGCTAAGGCATGGTACCCTTCCTATAGGGTCCTTTACCTCTAAATGGTCCAAGTCTAGCATTGATACTTGCCCCGCATGCATCCATACAACCGAGAACATCTTCCATGTATTGTTCTTTTGCCCTGCCTATTCTGCAATCAGGAAACGTTGGCTGATTCCTATCTGCAAGAACTTGGGATTTTTGCATTTTACACAGGCTTGCAGAATACTGATCTATGATACCTATCCTCCCATCGTGTTTGCGGTTTCTCGCTATTTGCTTTATATGTGGCGTATGAGGCAGAACTTTTTAAGTTAATTTTTGTGTTCAATGTTTTTTCTAATGTTATGTGTTGTATTAACTTATAGGTGAACTTTCCCTTTTTTTCTTGTTGATACAGTTTATATGTACTTTTTATGGTCTGTTGACCGAAATAAAGTTATTACAACAACATATACTTAGTCTTATTTATATTGACCACCAGGTTCCTTTTAATGCAGAATTTGGAAAACTGGTTCAACACCCGCTGCATCCCCATTGGGGATTTTGAAAGTAGCAGCGTGTCGTCCGCAAACATTAAAGCGGGAAATCTTCGGGCACCCAATTTGGGGGAGTCGCTGTCGTTTATAGCTAAGAGATCTTCGATAAGCCCGTTGAGAAAGAGAGAGAACAAGGTCGGGGCAAGCACACAGCCCTGCCTAACGCCTTTCTCAATCGGGAAAGGTCCAGTTAGCTGACCTTGTCTACCAAAACGAACTCTCGCAAAAGTACCTCCATGTAGGATCTTAAGCTGATAGCATAAGTATGGCGGAACCCCCATTGTTAGTAAAATGGTCCATAACTGGTTCCGGTCCACCATATCAAATGCGGACTTTAGGTCGACGAATGTAAGATATAGGCTACCCCCTTCCAAGACCACATGCTTCCAGTAAAGTACTTGCAACCGGAATAAATGGTCAATTGTTAATGTTTTGGCCCTAAATCCCGCCTGGAGCGGCGTCAGAATGTTGTTATCACTGGACCAAATCTGTAATCGTTGTAACAATAGCCTGGCATAAATGTTTTGGGTCACATCAATAAGGCTAATCAGCCTATAGTTAGAAGGTTGGAGCGGAGAGCCCTTCTTGTAAATTGGAATTATCTCCGCCCCCAGCCAGGTACTTGGCAGTGGTAGCCCCTGCAATATCGCATTGAATAATACCCGTAGGTATGGGCCCCAAACTATCGGTTCTTCTCTATATAGGTCACCTGGGATCCTATTGAGTCCCGGTGCTTTGTTAGGCTGGATACTTGAGATGGCCAACTGTACTTCCACTAATGTAAATGGTTGCACTGACCACATAGGATTCGGAGCCAATAAGCTCGGAGGGGCTTCACTTGTACATGTAGGAGAAAGAGAGTAAAGATCTTTAAAATAAGAAGACCAAGCTTCTTCAGAAATATTTGGATCGATTGTAGACCTGCCTTCTGATTTCCCAGTGTGGACAAGGTTCCAAAAGGTCCTTGGGTCCTTTGCCACGAGTGCAGATGTAATAGCAGCCCAACGGTCTGCCTCCCATTCTAATTTTGCATTTTTTAGCATTTTCTTATATGCTTGTCTGGCTTCTGTGACACAAGATCTATTACCTTGGCTTAGGGCCAACAATAATGCAGCTTTCGCGTCCCTACAACACCTGTTAAACCAAGGATTCTCATCATTGCTTGGTTTAGGCTTAACAGAACCTTTCTTATAGAAAGTGTCCTTTAGTATTGCGACCATTTCACTGTGGATGTCCATAATTTTACCCATATCAATGTCCACAGAATTAGTGAGGGTGGGATTTGCCCTTTCGAGCAGGGGGGGGTTACGTCTCGGTATAATTTTGCCATGGATTCGGTGGATGATTTCACGGCCGCCCATTGGATTCTTCTCCCACCTTGCACTATTCTTAGATCACTACTTGGGGTGCTAACTGTAGCACTTTCCCCACTGATTAGTTGGAAATCCATCTCAATTATCAGGGGATAATGGTCACTTTCAATACGAGGAGGAACGCTAAGATCTAAAAGTTTTGGCCACAGAGCCAAACTCGCCAAGAAATAATCTATCACAGATGTGTGCCCCATGTCATTATAAGTATGCTGAGCTGGGGTATCACTCTGGAATCGACCGTTACAGGCTCTAATAGAGAACGTATATGTAAGGGAAGTCAACTGAAGGACTAAAGCTGTCCAATTTTTTACAGGATAAGCATTGGGGGGCAGAACTGCCCAAGTTTCATCTTCCTCCATTGTGATCGGCAGGACCCCTTGTAATGGTTCGAAATGACAATTGAAGTCTCCTCCGATCAACAAGGCAACATCACCCCCAAGCGAGTGCAATAGGGTGGTTAATGTATCCAAAGTTGTGGATGTTGCGCCCGATCGCACTGGCCGTGAGTATATGTTGATCAAAGCCAGTTTTGGTGTTTCTTTATGAGACATCAGGATGCACGTGAGATCAGGACTACTTGTTTCTAGCCTTTTCAACGTGAATCCAAGATGGATACCCACCCATATACACAACCCCCCTGACGGTCTGCCTCTCGAGCCTTTTACTGCAGATTCCGCGAAGGTTACATAACCCAGTCTATGGGTAGGACCTACCGCCCACGTTTCCTGGAATAAACAGATCCCATGAGAATCCACAAATGTACACCAATCCGGGATGTCTAAGTTAGATGTGAGGCCCGCTATATTCCAAGATAAGATTTTTAGGGTCCCTTTTGTCATTGCCTGCTTGTTTCCCAAGCTTCCCTCGTGACAAGACCCAACGAGGCCGTGCATCCCAAGACCGACTGAATGCCGATCTGTGTGCACGTGAGCAGTCTGAAGCAATGTGTAATACAATCACCAGGTATGTCGTTATGCAGAAATAAGGCAATGCGTAATACACTAATCAGGTAATTCGTTATGCAGGAATAATGCAATGCGCAATACGCTAATCTGGTAGTTTGCTATGCAGAAACAATGTAATGAATCATACGACAATCAGGTAGTTCATTATGCAGACAAGATGCCATGCGTCATACTCTAATCAGGTAGTGCGTCATGCAGGAACAATGCAATGCGTAATACTCTAATCAGGTACTCTGCTATGCAGAAATGATGCAATGTGTAATACGACAGTCAGGTACTCCGTTATGCAGAAATGGAATAAGGCATAATACACTTAGGCCCCGATCACTGGGTTTTAGGCGGTCTCTCCGCCTCTACTTCTGACTTGCAGTCAGCCTCTCAACAGTTGCCCCCAACACAGGTACGATGTAATCCGAAAGTGCAGCTCCGCACTCCGGCCCCTGTACTGCCACTCCCTTGGCAATACGGGCCGCGATACGAGCCGAAGCAGAGACTCACGCTGCCAACACGAGAAAGAGGTTGAGAGCATCTCCCTCCAAACTCACTCTCCTCTCCTTGTTCAGTGGCTGGGCCTCCAATGCAACTTTGTAAATTGGCAACAGCGTGCTCGGGCAGGCAACTCAGCTTCTCCGGAACTGCCGGTCCGGGCTGCTACAGTTACGAAGACCTCAGGCTGCTACAGAGCTCACGCGCACAGCGTCTTCCATTAGCTTCGGGTGCACGATCACTGGGCACTCCACACACAGGTCTCAGGCTACACGAAGATCACGCGCACAGCGTTGCTGAGACTCACTTTAACTCCGGTGCAACGATAACAAGGCAAATCCTCACGAAGGTCTCACGGTGCCCAACGCACACGCACACAGTGTCGATGAGACTCACTTGGATTCCGGTGCAAACGATAACAAGGCAAATCCTCACGAAGGTCTCACGGTGCCCAACGCACATGCACACAGCGTTGCTGAGACTCACTTCGATTCCGGTGCACAAGATCACTGGAGAATCCTCACCAAGGGGTTCAGGCTGCACAAAGCACACACACACTGCGTTGCTGATCCTTGCTTGGACTCCAGGTGCCCACAATCAGAGGGCACACCTTACGAGGATCTCAGGCTGCAACAAGCATGCACACACAGTGCCGCTGAGACTCTCATGGAAACTTTTGTGTTCCTGTGTTTCCGCAACAGGGAGCCAGCTCACCTCATGCCCTTGGGGATAAGTTACTTCACGACACAGCACACAGCAAAGTCCTTTCAAGCAGGGGTACGCCACACACCGCAAAGTCCCTTTAGCCTTTCCTTGGTTAAAACAGCAAACTGCAGGCCAGCCCCAGAACCCACAGCAAGGGTCAGTCCTATCCTTCAGTCTCTTCAGTTGTTTCTTCTTGGCAAAGGTCCTCTTGACCACGAAGTAGCTCCAGTCTTGTTCACACTTGATTAAGCCATTCTCCAAAGATCAGGGGCTTCAGCTCTCATAGTTATACCCCTCAATGGCTTTGAAGTCTTTGTGTTTCAGGGGCACTGACCCCTGTTCAAACCAGTTCTGGGTGCCTCCCTGCCAGTGACACCTTTCTTCCTTTGATTAGTGGTGGTCTGGATTCTCAATCCCTCAGCAGGAGATGGGCCAATTGTTTTATAGCAGCAACCCAGGCCTCTTCACCTCTAGGGGATACTCACCCCCTACACTCCAGATGCAGATCAGCCTGTTGCTGTCTCACCTCCTCCCCTGGGTCAAGACAGTCCCCAGATCCTATCACTTTCAAATCCAGACAGTCAATCCACAGCCAGGCAGAGACACACAGGAATGTTAGAGCACAAAAACTCAGCCACTTCTAAAAGAGTGGCTTCTAAACACACAATGCAAAAAACACCTTCATAAAAAGATGTGTTATTACACTGTAATAGACTGGAAAACATACTACACAGCCTCCCCATTCTGTCCTATGGGCAAGATGGCCTTTCAACAGTGAAAAACGAAATGGAGATTATTTCAGTGTCAGGACATGGCACACGCCTTAGTACATGTCCTACCTTTCACATGCACTGCACCCTGTCCAGGGGGTACCTTGGACCTACCATAGGAGTGTCTGATGTGCATAGAAAGGGAAGGGTAAGGTCTGGCAAGTGAGTGCACTTGTCAGAAAAAACAGAGCAGTTTAACAAACTGCGCGCATGTCCTGCAATGGCAGGCCTGAGTTCCCTTTTAAAACTACTTGTGTGGGTGGCACAAATAGTGCTGCAGGCCCACTAGTAGCATTTGCATTACCAGCCCTGGCACACATAGGGCACTTTACTAGGGACTTTACTAGTAAGGCAAACATACCAATCATAGACAACCAATTACCATTACACTTTATACATGCAGCACTTGCACTTTGACACTAATCAGCAGTGGCAAAGTGCCCAAAGCATCTAAGTTGGCAACACCGTGTCAGAAAAAAAGGTCTAGGGGGAAAGCAAAAAGTTTAGGGACTTTAGCCAAAAAGGGCCAAGTCCTACACAACCCCCCCCCCATCCAAAAGCCAGGGTAGACCAATCAACTACCTTGATGGTCTTCCCTGCTTAGGGCGATAGAACACGGACGCAGGCCCGCTACCACAGGACACCCTCGGGATCTATGCCTTCCTGACCCCAGGGGAGTCTCTTGGTCACTACTCCCTGGGCCAACTATGCCGCTCCATGGGTGCTTCTAAACAGTTGGGGCCTCCCTAGCAGTGCTGGTCCCTTGCCAACCGCCACCTAGAGTGGTATCCCTGGAAGACCCATCAGTCAGGACACTGTTCCCAGTTATCCTGTCCTCCAGGTTAGATGTGGGTGCACCCTGGTCACTCCTAGGGGACCCAGCCCTCCTGACTGGACACTGTCCCACGGGTTTTCCCACTGAGGGACACCTCTCTCCCTTAACCTTCCATTTAGATTTCTGTGCCTGCAATTTAGGAATGGCACCCACAAACTTCAGGACTGGGGGAGCTCTGATGACAGACACCCTACGCCCTCCTGACTCTAGGTGTTCTTCCTCGCACAGCTGGCAAGTAGGCGCTTGGCTTCCAACCTGGTGCTCCTCTAAGGAACACTCCAGTCTCTGGGGTGGGGTGGTGAACCCCTGGGGACATTGCTCACACTCCCTCCCTCTCCTTTGAGACAGGGAGCTAGCCTACCTGCCCCCACACTACTCTGGGACCTAACGGTTCTACTTCGCCTCTCTTCCCTCTCTAGGGCCCTTTCAGGCACTTGGACCCAAGACCAGGGGTCTGGGTCTTGTGCCAGCTCCCGGTAATCAAAGAGCTCGCACCCTTACATGGGTTGGCACAATCCTGGAAAACAATTACTGAGCCTAGGCTCCCTAGGGGTAAGGTTGAGCAACCCCTTCAAGTCATTTGCCATGCTCACCGACACCCAGTCATCCAATGCACGCTTGAACTCGTCCACACTTGGCACTGGCTGTAAGCTGCCACCATTCAAACTGGACTCTGCCTTTTTAACCTTAATATGCAGTTCCCTCATGCTTAACTCATGAGCTAAGAGAATCTTTTACTCTTCCAGGGCGAGAGCGTTCCTGCTCTCTTCTGCTCGCTTTGCTCTTTCAATGAGCAGCTTCTTCTCTTCTGCTTGAGCCTCCAACTCGTGCTCTCTGAACCTTTGGTTTTCCTCCAGCTCCTCTGGTGAAAAACTACTCCCTGAATGGCTACTACCAGCCCCTGAAGCTGGTCCCTCCACTGGCAAATCCTGTGGACCAAATCCATTCCCTGGGTCATCCTCATCCACCTCAACATCACCCGCCTCCTGAGTCCCTTTGGCTTCCCACCAGGCCCTCAAGGCCACTTGCAGCTCCTCCTTCTTGGTGCTACTTTTCATGGGACATCCCAAAGCCCTGCAGAATTGCCTCAATTGATCAACCTTGTAGGTAAGCAATGCCTCAATGTTGAACTCTAACTCTGCAGCCTCACCTGCTCATTGTCTCCTCTGAGACATGATGGGAGGCTTAAAGGTTGCTCAAAAAGAAAACCAAATAGAACCAACAAATCAAGAACACAATATGTGGTTGCATCGTGGTCTGCGCTACTTATGATGTACACCCATCACTGTGAGTGAATTTTCAAATACACATTCAAATCCCACACCGCTGTCCACCAAAATGTTAGATCCGGGATCCCTGGTTGGCTTACGTAGGTACCTTAGGCCAAGTAGGGACCCGCGTTCCAATATAATGGAAAGGAAGGTCACCTTCTTAGATAGCCCCGCTCACCCCCTCTGTAGCTTGGTACGAGCAGCCAGGCTTATCTTCAAGGAAAATGTGTAGAGTATTTGCAACCACGCTCACAACAACCCAGTCATGACACCACAAATAGACTCCACCCGAGTTTTATAAAAACAAGTATACATTTTATATAAAAAGATATACGATAAGACCACTTGATATAAATCCAACATATGAGTTTGTGTACTATTTCTCCTGGCCAGTTGTTAGGCCAGCCAGCCCTTGTAAGTTCTGGCGGTATTAATGAGCACTTCTAAACATTCTCCTGTAATCCTAATATCATGCTATACAGTTTGTAATGCTAGAATCAGGCACATTTGCAATGTAAAAATACTGTAATTCGTAACGCAGCAATCTGACACTCTGCAATGTAAAAAGAATGCAATGCGTAACGCAACAATCAGGCACTCTGCCTAATAATGCGTAATAAACCACCAGGTATGTTGTTATGCAGAAATAAGGCAATGCGTCATACGACAATCAGGTAGTTCGTTATGCAGACAAGATGCCATGCGTCATACACTAATCAGGTCGTTCGTTATACAGGAATAATACAATGCATAATACTTTAATCAGGTACTCCGTTATGCGAAAATGATGCAATGTGTAATACGACAGTCAGGTACTCCGTTATGCAGAAATGGAATAATGTGTAATACACTCAGGCCCGATCTCTGGGCCTTAGGCGGTCTCTCCGCCTCTCCTTCTGACTTGCAGTCAACCTCTCAACTGTTGCCCCCAACACGGGTACGATGTAGGCCAGCCCCAGAACACACAGCAAAGGTCAGTCCTATCCTTCAGTATCTTCAGTTGTTTCTTCCTTGGCAAAGGTCCTCTTGACCACGAAGTAGCTCCAGTCTTGTTCACACTTGATCTAGCCATTCTCCTAAGTTCAGGGGCTTCAGCTCTCATAGTTAAAACCTTCAATGGCTTTGGAGTCTTTGTTTTTCATGGGGCACTGACCCCTGTTCAAACCAGTTCTGTGTGCCTCCCTGCCAGTGACACCTTTCTTCCTTTGATTAGTGGGGGTCTGGATTCTCAATCACTCAGCAGGAGATGGGCCAATTGTTTTATAGCAGCAACCCAGGCCTCTTCACCTCTAGGGGCTACTCCTTCCTCTACACTCCAGACGCAGGTCAGCCTGTTGCTGTTTCACCTCCTCCCCTGGGTCAAGACATTCCCCAGATCCTATCGCTTTCAAATCCAGACAGTCAATCCACAGCCAGGCAGAGACACACAGGAATGTTAGAGCACAACAACTCAGCCACTTCTAAAAGAGTGGCTTCTGAACACACAATGCAAAAACCACCTTCATAAAAAGATGTGTTATTACATTGTGAGTTCAGCATACTAAACTTCACCATTCAATCTTAATCTTTTGGAAAGATAGACTGGAAAACATATTACACAGCCTTCCCATTCTCTCCTACGGGCAATATGGTTTTTCAACAGTGAAAAACGAAATGGAGATTATTTCACTGTCAGGACATGGGACACACCTTAGTACATGTCCTACCTTTCACATGCACTGCACCCTGTCCATGGGGTACCTTGGACCTACCATAGGGGTGTTTGATGTGCATAGAAAGGGAAGGGTAAGGCCTGGCAAGTGAGTGTATTTGACAGAACAACAGGGCAGTTTAACAAACTGTGCGCAGGCCCTGCAATGGCCGGCCTGAGTTCCCTTTTTAAAACTACTTATGTGGGCGGCACAAATAGAGCTGCAGGCCCACTAGTAGCATTTGCATTACCAGCCCTGGCACACATAGTGCACTTTACTAGGGACTTTACTAGTAAGGCAAACATACCAATCATGGACAACCAATTACCATTACACTTTATACAGGGAACACTTGCACTTCGACACTGATCAGCAGTGGCAAAGTGTCCAAAGCATCTAAGTTGGCAAAACCATGTCAGAGAAAAAAGATCTAGGGGGAAAGCAAAATGTTTAGGGACTTTAGCCAAAAAGGGTCAAGTCCTACACTGCTCCATAGTGATGAAGCTGGAAGAAGGGATGATGCACAAGTGGTAAAAACCAGCCAGGTAGGTTCAGAGTAAAACTGGTAAGGTCAGAAAGCTGATGTAGAAGTGAACACACCATGCAAGGTCAGAAAGCTGATGAAGAAGTGAATACACCATGCAAGCTAGGCACTACTGCGGGGAACAAGGAAGGGAAAGGAGTAAATAACAAAGGTGCAATCTAGGATCATACGGTAAGGGACCACTGCTTCTGATATTTCTTAAATTCCCCTGTAATCTCCTATCTTCCCTTTCGGCTTCTCTCTGATTGAGCTCTTACTGTCCTTTACCTGGAACGCTCGCCTGATACCTTTGTGCCACAGACGCCAATGATCAGCTCTCCAAATCCTTTAATCTAACTTCTCTCTATTCTTTCCCTTCCATGCCTGTCTCCTGCTCCTGTTGATCTTGTACCTCCTAATCCTGACCAACCATATAGGCAGCAACCTGTTAATTTACCACCAGAGATTCGGATATGTCAATGACAGGTGTTACATGCTGGTTACTCAACTTGTAGAATTATGATTTTGTAGTTGAATGTATGCCTGGTGAGGCCAAAAATCTATCTGATAAACTAGGCTATCTATGGTGGAATTGAAGAAAAGGATGGCGTAAAGTGTGGTTGTGAAAGTTGATGGGATGATGATTATTATCGCATCCTGTGGCAATATGCTTTGAGGAAGGAGAAGGGGATGCAAAATGGATTAGGAATTATAGGCAGTGGTGGCTGCCACAAACAAAAGTGTGGGTGCGGGGGACGTGCATGAGTTATAGTTACATAAGATAACTATAACATTACTACAACCTTTGTTTTTTCAGTGAATTTTGGAGGATTTTTTTATGTAAAGTAAGATATAATTACACTTCGTAACTACGTCACTTTTACAGTTGCTTTTTTCAGTGAATTTCCAGGTTTTGTTTTACGTAAAGTAAAATTTTATGACTATATGTAAAGTCAACTCAGGGGACGGGCAGGGGATGGGTGGGGTGGGGGTTGGACAGAGAATTTAGGGGAAAATAATGATTTCAAAATCGTACCTTGCGCTGCTGCTGCCACCGCCTTAAGACTTCAATCCTAGCAGTCTTTGGGAAGGCAGAGGCTCCCCAGCCAATCCAGACGCTGCTCTCATGCTATGAGAGCAGCAGCTCTCATGCTATGAGAGCAGCACCTAGATTGGTCTGATCGACCTGGTCTGTTATTCAGACATTGCCTGGGAGTCTGCAGCTTTTCTCTAACCCGGCTGTTAAAACAGCTGGGTTGGAGAAATAGAAATGCACATGTCTGTTTGGCCGGCCTAAGACGGCCTGCCAAACTTACATGCGCACTTCTAAGAGCCCACCACTCCTCCTTTTCATGGCCCGCCCCCCCTACACAGGCATGCCAGCCAGGCACAGAAAAATAAAATTTTACTTTTTTTTTCTGTGACTGACTCTGACAGCGAGGGCGATGCTCCTCTGCCATTTCGGAGGAGTCACCCCTGATTTATAGGATCTTCAGAGGTGTGTTGTGAAAGGTTGGGCAGGGTAGTACTGAGGTGAATGCAAATGTTTTTAGGCTGTTAAAGATGATTTTCCTGCAAGTAGTCTGATGGGTAAATTGTTGATACCTCCAAGTAAATTAAAAGCAAGAATAATTAGTTTAACATCCAATAGACATTTATGGCAAAAAAATTTAAAAAAAGAATCATCCAAATAATTTTGGTGGCCAGTATTTGACTTCCAGATGGAAATAGTAGCGAAAGTTGTGTGCTTCATATGCTACTGAGTGATTTAGTGTGTAAAACGAATTTTCCACCATTGGACCAGGTTCATTTCCTACAGAAGCCATGGAGAAAAGAGGAAATGGATATCATGGAGGCATTTCACGAGTGAATTGATCAACAAGAATATCATTTAGTACTAGTGGATTATTATTGACGATGGCCTGAGATAGTTTCTTTTGTGATGTCACACAATATGGTTACTGAGTTTTTTGGTGAAATGTGTGGAACTGATGGGTTTCCAGTGGAGCTTGTGATGGATTTTAGAGTGCAGTTAGGTTTTGCGGAGATGCACGAATATTTGCAAGAAGTGTCAAATGGCCACTTGCTGATGATGCTGTGTACGTCAAGGGAAACCTCTTCTGTGGAAAGAACACATAGGCAGATTAGGGCAGTTTGTAGTTAGCAAAAGTGATTTGACATGGTGAAATGTTGCGGAGGGGCTGTGATTGGTGTATAGTACACTGTAACATACCACAATGGGAATAAGTCAGTCTTGGTTGTTAATGCTGCTAGTGTGTGGGACCAAAGTGAATCTGGTATGGATAAAGTGTGTCTGAGATGTTGAAACCAGTGTTAATGTAGTGCAGAGGGTCAATAATGAGGAACAATGGTTGTGCAGAGGTTATTATGGTTGTCATATGGGTGCAAGGATGATGTATTGTAAGGTGTGTCTGTGGAATACATTCCCCTAAGTTTGTGGTCAAGGGAGGGGTGAGGTTTGGTTAACCCAAAATAATGAAGAAAGTGGCCAATGCTTTATGATTATAGAAGACGGGTCTAGAAGGAATAAAAAGTGTGAAAATTTGAGTTGGAGAATCCAAATGAGCTGAAAACTGGGTTACTCTTTGGAAAAGGGGATTAGACATGAGTCTGAAGGCATTTTGTGTTTTCCAACACATTTGGTAAAGTTGTGATTAAATGAAATTCCACTTAGATGCACTCTGAATTACTTTGATGGGACTGCATAGTCAGCTGGCAGATCTTTTCCTTGCTCTTGGTCACTTTTCATTACAACAAATGCAATATATTTTTTCTAAATTAAATGAAGGTGAACTAATAACCCTAGGATCAGGATCATAACAGTAAGTAATGCCGGTGGGCTGGGGATCTCCAATATGGCTACCCATATATAACAAAGGGCCTGATTAGGATGGCAGTTGGTCAGACCGCCGCCCGCTGTTGCGGAAAAGTACGCGGACCGAACTGCTGTTGGAGGTCAGCCCGCCAACTACGGCCTGTCGGTGGTCCTACCGATGCCATCCTAATCAGGCCCATAGTCTAGAAGAAGAAATATAACAAGTGGGTTTGTGAGTAGGAACATTATAACATAGTCTCCATTACTCAGATCGCCTATATATTAAAACAAAAGTAAATGAAGCTACAGAAAATGGGCATCAACATAATTCATTGAGCCAACTATACTTAAGACGGAACCATTGCACAATGCTACAAAATATGTAGCACACCAAAACGTTTATATGTCACCACATAGGGAGTCACAACATCGGAAGTCACTACAATGCAGTCACTACGTTTGGAAGTGGCATTACATTGGAAGAGTAATTACATAGTTTGTAAGTTTCAATTAGTTGTATTGATTTTACACACATACACGCTTTTTAATTATTTTATTTAATCTTTATGTCTATATTATATCTATCGATATATATACATATATATATATATCCCCATGTGACGGGACTATGCCATACAAAAATCGCGAGTGCACAACGTGAAAAGCTGTTCTCCACCTGAGCCTAAGCTAGTGACCAAGGGATTTTTTTCCTGAAACGCGTATGGCGATAAAGGGCAAAGAATGCGCTGGGACGTCGATTTTAATTGTGTTGCTGCCTGCCAAAGAAAAAAGAGGTGTATTTCCACGTCGTGTGTGGTGTCTTCATGCGTTGGGCATTCTCGATTGGACATATATTACCTACTGGCGGTCGCCAGTGGGTAGTTATAGTTAGGACCCTGTTTCCATAGGAAATCAGCAACATTCTATTTGGAATAACTTTGGCGCCGGTCGACGAATCCTCGCGAAATTTTCAAAATAGGTGGGGCGCTATGCTCCGCTCCTACCCTGAAAGTCTCGGGGGGATTCGTCAAGCGGGGGCTGAGAAAAAAGGGGGGTCCCAAAACGCGTTTTTCCCATGCATTTTTCCATAGGACCTTTAGACACAGCTACAGCCCGAACGGCTGAACAGAGTTACTTGAAATTTGGCAGAGAGGTATTCCTCAGGTCAAGGAAGTGCCTTTTGTAGGTCTGGTGTAAATCTGTTCAGTAGTTCCTGAGAAAATAGCATTTAAATCAATATATATATCTGAGCCAGCTTACGGTGCGCTTACCGTGCGCTTACGGTAAGCTTACCGTACGCGTACGGTGACGTGCGCGAGCGCGATTCTGATTGGCTGTTAGATCTTAGTAAACATTCGAATCGGTCGAAACCAGGAAGCGGCGGCCGCCATTTTGTGTGTTTCACTGAAAAAAAAAAGGGTGATAACTTGAAAAGGGGGCAAGGAAGAGAGTTACAGACCCCCTAACATTTGAAAGGGGGTCAAAGAAGGACAGAAAAGTACAAAAAATGTTTTTATTAATTTAAAAAAAAAATCGCGGGGTACGCGTACGGTAAGCTTACCGTAAGCTTACCGTAAGCTTACCGTACGTGTACGGTAGGAAAAAAAAATAAAAAAAAGAAATAAAATTCTGATTTAAGTGTTTAGATATTAGGGGGCTCTAAAAAGAGCCGTTGTGTTTATGAAGTGATTTGATTTTTTAGTGGTACCTACAAGTAAGTACCGATGCAGAGTCTAAGGTTCAAGAGGAAGACTCTGTTCCCTTCATCATTGAAGTGTACACCATCTCCTCTATAAATGTCTTGCATGTCGTAACGCAAGTTGTTGTGGTAAATGGAACCCATACCATAGTCTCGGAGGAAAGCAGAAACAGATTTGTTGACATGCTTTCTTGCTTTGTCAATCTGCGGACAAAAATGATTGGACCAGTTCCATTTTTGCCTTTGGCATATGTTAGAATACACAAAGGCAGTTTTAGGGAAAAGTGAAAACAGTTGTGCAAAGGTGTCCTTCATAAGCATTTCCAGACCTACCCCAGTCAAAGTGCCTAGGTCATTGCCACCACAGTGCACTATTATGAGGTCAGGGTGTTGGATTTGCATGAAGGATTTCACCAATGGCATCAATTGGTGCCACTTTAACCCTCTCTGACCAATCCATTTAATGTCTACATTTGGCAAAGCAAGGTCTCTCACCATACCTGTTTTCTCTGCATACTTTTCACTCCAGAAGACATAGCTGTGTCCTACAATCCACACTGTGAACATCTTCCAAGGAGATCGGGGTGCACTCAGGAGGTGTAATTCAGTAGAATGGTAAAAAGAAATGAAAGACAGTTTGGAAATGGAGGCATACATATTTTTTTTTTTTTAAAAAGAACTGATTGGCTGTTTCATACCATTCTACACTAAAAACTAGGCTGTATGTGTAAATTTATAGAAGCATGTTTTGTATTGGTACAGAAAAATGTGTTACCAAAGTACTATGGATTTGCTGTTAGGTTTGAAAAGTCAAGCACTCCTGCTCTTTGGAAATGAAACATTGTGTGGTGAACTTCTGACCTAACTCTACACAGCAGTGTTTCAAGAGCAGTTGCTATGGTAGCAGGCAGAAGTCAAGTTGGGGGAAGGGTACTAGGCTGAAGTCAAGTTGGGGGAAGGGTACTGTTGGAAAAGGGTTGGTTTTCAACCAATAGAAATGTGTGATTACATTTGAAAAAAAGGGGGAAGCACTGAGATTTGAAACTAACATGTATATGTGTGGAAAAAGAGAGGGAAACATTGCCATTATCTGGTTCTGCTGAGAGGAGAGAGGTGTACAGAACAGAGATCCTGGCTCTGATAATCTGCTGTTTGAGTGCCACATTTCTTTCACAACTAACTAATATTAAAGGGGAGTAAAGAGTTTGAGAGGGGATGTATATGGTAAATTAAGAAATGAATAATAGAATTGGAATTCCTTTTGTTGAAGTTGTGTTTATTATTTTGTGTTTTGGGAGAAATTTAAATGTGAGGAACATGTAAAATAATATGGACTATGTTTTCACCATAAATTAAGGTGTACTGGTATAAATGAGGAATACTTTTAGGGTTTGAGGTTACAGTCAGTAATGCAAATACATTCAGCATCACTAAGGCTGGTTGCCCTTGCTGGAGTGTAGTCAGTCACCCAGGTTACACATGTTGCTGGTCTCAGAAAGCTGTTTGGTATTGCTCTGGTGATTTTACATTTGCATTAGATGGAAAGGGGGAGCTATTTTTTTATCCAGAAGCAGACTCTTAGCACACAGCCAGCTGCTTATCCTGTGGTATCATGCACAGTATTCACAACCGAGTGGGGTTTGAGGTTGCAGTCAGTAATGCAAATACATTCAGTATCACTAAGGCTGGTTGCCCTTGCTGGAGTGTAGTCAGTCACCCAGGTTACACATGTTGCTGGTCTGAAAAAGCTGTTTGGACATGTGCTTTTTTAAGAATCTGAAAAGTGGATTCATAATGTGTCAGACTGTAAAAGTACTTATCACTTGCCAAAAAAAAAGAGTAGTAAGTGTGCTTTCAAATTGGCAAAGAAATTTCGTTTTCTGACTAATATGAAAACATAACTCTGTGTGCAAAGAGGAATTACAGGCAGAGATTTATTGCGTATTGCTCTGGTGATTTTACATTTGCATTAGATGGAAAGGGGGAGCTATTTTTTATGCAGAAGCAGACTCTTAGCATACAGCCAGCTGCTTATCCTGTGGAATCATGCACAGTATTCACAACCGAGTGGGGTTTGAGGTTGCAGTCAGTAATGCAAATACATTCAGCATCACTAAGGCTGGTTGCCCTTGCTGGAGTGTAGTCAGTCACCCAGGTTACACATGTTGCTGGTCTGAAAAAGCTGTTTGGACATGTGCTTTTTTAAGAATCTGAAAAGTGGATTCAAAATGTGTCAGACTGTAAAAGTACTTATCACTTGCCAAAAAAAACAGAGTAGTAAGTGTGCTTTCAAATTGGCAAAGAAATTTCGTTTTCTGACTAATATGAAAACATGACTCTGTGTGCAAAGAGGAATTACAGGCAGAGATTTAATGCGTATTGCTCTGGTAATTTCACAGTTGCATTAGTAGGAAAGGGGGAGCTATTTTTTTGTGCAGAAGCAGACTCTTAGCACACAGCCAGCTGCTTATCCTGTGGAATCATGCACAGTATTCACAACCGAGTGGGGTTTGAGGTTGCAGTCAGTAATGCAAATACATTCAGCATCACTAAGGCTGGTTGCCCTTGCAGGAGTGTAGTCAGTCACCCAGGTTACACATGTTGCTGGTCTGAAAAAGCTGTTTGGACATGTGCTTTTTTAAGAATCTGAAAAGTGGATTAAAAATGTGTCAGACTGTAAAAGTACTTATCACTTGCCAAAAAAAAAGAGTAGTAAGTGTGCTTTCAAATTGGCAAAGAAATTTCGTTTTCTGACTAATATGAAAACATGACTCTGTGTGCAAAGAGGAATTACAGGCAGAGATTTATTGCGTATTGCTCTGGTGATTTTACATTTGCATTAGATGGAAAGGGGGAGCTATTTTTTTGTGCAGAAGCAGACTCTTAGCACACAGCCAGCTGCTTATCCTGTGGAATCATGCACAGTATTCACAATCGAGTGGGGTTTGAGGTTGCAGTCAGTAATGCAAATACATTCAGCATCACTAAGGCTGGTTGCCCTTGCTGGAGTGTAGTCAGTCACCCAGGTTACACATGTTGCTGGTCTGAAAAAGCTGTTTGGACATGTGCTTTTTTAAGAATCTGAAAAGTGGATTCAAAATGTGTCAGACTGTAAAAGTACTTATCACTTGCCAAAAAAAAGAGTAGTAAGTGTGCTTTCAAATTGGCAAAGAAATTTCGTTTTCTGACTAATATGAAAACATGACTCTGTGTGCAAAGAGGAATTACAGGCAGAGATTTATTGCGTATTGCTCTGGTGATTTTACATTTGCATTAGATGGAAAGGGGGAGCTATTTTTTTGTGCAGAAGCAGACTCTTAGCACACACCCAGTTGCTTATCCTGTGGTATCATGCACAGTATTCACAACCGAGTGGGGTTTGAGGTTGCAGTCAGTAATGCAAATACATTCAGCATCACTAAGGCTGGTTGCCCTTGCTGGAGTGTAGTCAGTCACCCAGGTTACACATGTTGCTGGTCTGAAAAAGCTGTTTGGACATGTGCTTTTTTAAGAATCTGAAAAGTGGATTCAAAATGTGTCAGACTGTAAAAGTACTTATCACTTGCCAAAAAAAAAGAGTAGTAAGTGTGCTTTCAAATTGGCAAAGAAATTTCGTTTTCTGACTAATATGAAAACATGACTCTGTGTGCAAAGAGGAATTACAGGCAGAGATTTATTGCGTATTGCTCTGGTGATTTTACATTTGCATTAGATGGAAAGGGGGAGCTATTTTTTTGTGCAGAAGCAGACTCTTAGCACACAGCCAGCTGCTTATCCTGTAGAATCATGCACAGTATTCACAACCGAGTGGGGTTTGAGGTTGCAGTCAGTAATGCAAATACATTCAGCATCACTAAGGCTGGTTGCCCTTGCTGGAGTGTAGTCAGTCACCCAGGTTACACATGTTGCTGGTCTGAAAAAGCTGTTTGGACATGTGCTTTTTTAAGAATCTGAAAAGTGGATTCAAAATGTGTCAGACTGTAAAAGTACTTATCACTTGCCAAAAAAGCAGTAGGAAGTGTGCTTTCCAATTGGCAAAGAAATTTCGTTTTCTGCCTAATTTCAAACCTAGGGCCTCATGTAGGTAGCGTACCAGTTACCACTTCTTAAATACCGAGCCGTACCGACTCGGTATTTAAGAAGTGGTAACTCGTATGTAGGTAATGAGTCGGTAATTTTTACCGATTCGTTACTAGTCGGTAATTACCGAATCGGTATTTACCGATTCGGTAATGAGGCATACCTTCCCATTGATGGGAAGGTATGCCTCATTACCGAATCGGTAAATACCGATTCGGTAATGGGGGGAACACATACAAGGGTGGCAGGGTGTCACATTGACACCCTGTTGCACCCCTGATTCAGCCATGTGTGCACATGTGGCACACATACATGCCCTAAGGGCATGTATGTATGCCACATTGCACACTGCTACGCGCGTAAAAATGCATTTACACAGACATTCATTATTTACCACCAACTATAAGTTGGTGGTAAATACCGACTCATAAACACACACACACACTCCCCCTACATCTCGATTTTGCTTTCGGAATTTACCGAATCGGTAAAATTACCGAATCGGAAAAGTTACCGATTCGGTAACATTACCGATTCGGTATTATTACCGAATCGGTAATTTTACCGAATCGGTAAATTCCGAAAGCAAAATATGTCCCCCTACATACCAATGGCCAAAATACCGGTCGGTAACGGTATAATTACCGAAAATCGGCCGTTACTGACCGGTATTTGGCTACCTACATGAGGCCCCATGACTCTGTGTGCACACAGGAATTGTTTTTAGATATTTAATTTGTGAAGGTGTTATTGTGATTTTCACTTGTAGGAAAGGGGTACTTAGTGTTTTAAGATTTGAAAAGATCATAAAAAATGTAGTAATATATTTAAATAAAAAAAAGGAATTTTTTTTAGTTTTTTTCAGGTATTGCTAAAGAGCAGTGAACAAAATTTAAGATGCCTACAAAATCCAGACTAAGGAAAAACCACAAAAGAAAACTATATTTGAAGACAACTGGAGGACCTAAGTTAGTTGGAGATGCTCATGTTGGGAAAAAGAGAAAGTCTTCTGGTAAGCAGACAAAAGATTTTTTAAAGAACATCTTCAAAAAAAGGAAAAATGTACAAAATGTCTGTACTGGAAAGAATGTTTTAAATAGAAAAGAACAGGAAAAAATTGAGCATTTAGTTAATGCAAATATACCTTCAGAAACAATAAAGATTAACTTAAACAGAAAAACAGCGTTTAAAGAGATACGTAGAAAAATGTTTCAGAGAAGAGTTATGTCTAATTTGATAAAGGATGTGACGAAATATAAGCAAAAGGCTAAATTTTATAAGAGAAAAAAAGAAATTGAAGCCATTGCAGCAAAGGCATTAGAATTAAAAAGGAAACTAGTCATCTTAATTTTGAATAGGATGCGTACATTAGATAAAATGGTTAATGTACTGAAATCACAAAGTAAAAGGAAAAGAGTAGTGAATAGAACAAACTTTTGTAAAGTGTTTTTAGGAGAATGGATGCATAGTTCAAGTAGTGAACCTTTTTTTAATGAAGAGAGTTATTTTCAAAGTAATAGTTTGCTGCATGCAGTTGACACCAGAGGTCGTGCTTATGAAGTGAAAAATGGTTGTATAATGGAGAAGGAGATAATGGTTCCAAGAGATGAGGTACAAGTGATGGCGGATGAGGCTATGGGGAGACGTCCTAAAGCCCCAGTGTACACTTGGAATTGTAGTAGTATTTGCACTGTGCGTCAGGAATCTATTGATAAATTTCGTGAGTTTCTAAGAGAATATAGTAAAAAAAAGTGTAAAACAGAAGATTAAGGTGCTTCAAAGTCTAGATCCATGCAGAGTGAGAGAGAATACTGGTTTGCAGGGTCATTCTCTGGCTTGTCTATCTAGAAAAGTGTGTAAAAGTGTTTTTCATCATTTTAGGATGCTGGCTGTTCATCATACTGAAATGAGAAAGTTTGTGAGACGGTTGTATTTTGCTAAAAGTCCAGCAATAAAGTTAGATGAATTGAATAGGGCTCTGTTCCATGGATCGGTATCAGATGTAGAGAAGGTTATTGATGAAATTCAGTTTTGTTACTTTGGTCCTGAACAAGACAGTGCAGAAAAGGACACAGTAAATGAGGAAGAAGTGGAAGAGAATGTAGAACCCTCTGTAAGTAAGACATTTAATGATCACATAACAAAATTTGCAATAATCTCTAATGAAAGACCAAATATTACTTGTATTTGTTGCCGCAGAACTCATTATAGAAAACAAACTAGGAATGTTGATCTCTACAGAAAAAGTGAAAATGAAGATAATTATAAGTGGAAGGATTTTGCCACATATATATTTCTTGAAAATTGTTTTGAATTGGGTGAAGATCAGCGTATTTGTAAATACTGTTACTCCAAGTTAGAGGAAAATAGAATGCCGACCAGAGCTGTACATAATAATTTAGAATTGGATGTTATTCCTGCCGAACTTTCTGAATTAAATACATATGAGTCTATACTTATTCAATGTGTTCATCCGTTCCAGACCATAGTACGTATGGAGCCCAAAACTGGTAAATTACCTCCTTCAGATTTACTGAGAGGTTTAAAAGGAAGAGTGGTGTATTTGCCCTTGGATTTGAGAACAAATATGGAAACTATTGATGCAGATACTTTGGAAACTGAACCATTAGTTATTCTGGTTAATGGTGTACCTACAAAGAATAAGAAGATTTGGCAGGAGCTGGTAGATGTACGGAAAGTACAAAGAGCAAATTTGTATTTGAAAAGGAATAACAAATGGTATGAATCAATTTATATAGAAGAAGAAGAAGAAGAAGATTTACAAGAAGACACAGAAACACCAACTGGACAAATTGAAAAAGTGGACAAGTCAAAGGAAGAAGAAATTTATGAACATTTTAGCATACATCCTCTTCATTCAAAAGAAGTTATGGGAGACAATATTGATCTGTTTCAGATGAAGAAAGCAAAAGGAACTCCCGTGAGTGTATGGGAGGAGAGCTTGGAAGCTCGATGTTTTCCCCAGCTGTTTCCTACAGGAAAAGGAGGACGATACGATGAACGTCCAGAACAGATTCCAGCTTCTGAGTATCGAACTACAAGACTATATGCAGAAGATCCCAGATTTCGACAAAGTATTCCTTATTTGTTCCATCTTTTATTTGAAAGCGACTTGTCTGCATTATCATATGCAGTAAATCACATTTTAAAAAGTGGAGTACATTTACAAAATGTGTCTGCTAAGGATTTTATGGAGAAAGTGCAGCACCGAGAGAGATGATCATTTGGAAACACAACTGATCAATCTGATGGCTTGTCAGCGTGGGACAAATGAATATTGGTACCGACGCCATGGTGAATTAAAATGCATGTTACGAAATTTAGGAACACCAACATGGTTCCTTACCCTTAGCTGTGCTGAGTATGCTTGGGATGATTTACTGGATTTTCTACGAGAGGCAAATTCAAACATTAAAAACATTGAATACAAGACAGCAGGAGAACTGTGCTCCTTGGATCCGGTTAATGTTTGCAGATATTTCAATCATAGATTTGAGGCTATGATGTCCTTCATCTGCAATAAAAAAAATCCACCTCTTGGAGAAGTAGAGGATTTCTTTTGGAGAAAAGAGTACCAGGCAAGAGGTGCTCCTCATATTCATATGCTGTTGTGGATCAAGGATGCCCCAAAGTTTGGAACAGATACTGATGAAGCAGTGTTATCTTTCATTGAAGAATATGCAACATGTGCTATACCAAAAAGCACAGAAGAGAAAAAGTAAAAGGAGCAAGTTTTACGTTTCCAAAGTCATCGGTGTGGAAAATACTGTCGACGGAAATACAAGAGCAAAGATAAATACTACACTAAATGTCGATTTGGATTTCCTAGACCTGTTCTTTCAAATGGAAGAGTAAACAGTTTTATGTCATCTGTGAGACATACTATTACAAGAAAATCACCTAAGAATACCTACAACCTTAAAAGAAAAGAAGAATCAAAAAATATAAATGACTGCAACCCAGTCATTTTATCCATGTGGAATGCTAACATGGATATACAGTATGTAGCTGACAATTCCATTGCTGTTGCTCGATATGTAACGTCTTACATTACTAAATCTGAAAAAACTGAATTGAAAGAAATGTGGGAAGAGATTTCTCACGAGAAGACTGTCAGTAAGAAGCTGTACAGTTTCAGTTTAAAGATGTTATCGCATCGAGAAATTGGATCCTACGAATGTTCAGATAGGTTATCTTCTGCAAGTCTCTACTCGAAATCAAGAAGAATAATTTGGGCAAGTTTAGGCCTTGCAGCAATGAGAAATCGGGTACTGAAATCTGTTGGAGAAATTGAATATTTGGCCGAGAATGACCCAGAAAGTACAGATATTTTGAAATCAAACATGTTGGACACATATTATCCCAAGAGAAGTCATCATCTGGAGAACATGTGTCTCTATGAAGTGCTGCAGAACTACATTTATTCACGGAAAGCCGCAGAAGACATCAACAATGGAAAATATAAAGTCATTGGTGAGGAAGGATGTTTGGTGAAGCAAACAAAAGGAAGTTTGATAAATCACAGGAGGCTGAGTTGCGACACTACTGACAAAAAGGAATTTTACTACTTGGCTCTTTTACAGCTGTTTAAACCATGGCGTACAGAGGATGAACTACTGGGAGAATTTCAAAGCTATGAAGATTCATTTAATGCTTGCAAAGACAGCATACAATGCAGTACATTCACAACTTATGTGCAAATGTTAAATGAAGAAATTGAACAGGAAACTACAATTGCAGCTGAAGTAGCTAGAGACAGTTCTCAAGACAGCCAGAGTTCAGGAACACTCAGTCAAGATCCCCTAGGACAGCCAATCGTTGAAAATGAAGCTGCAATAGCCATGAATGAAGTGGAAACGGCTATGAATCAAGCTCAAGAAGAATTTATAGACTTACCAAATTTGGAAAGACAACTAAATGAAGAGCAGCAACAAATTTATGAAGAGATCAGAAACAAAATTGATCACGGATTACTACATGAAAAAAAAGAGTGCTCATGCACATCATTTCATCCAATCAGGATGTATGTAAGCGGACAAGCTGGAACTAGAAAAAGTTTCTTAATAAAAGTCATCAGAAGCTACCGACAGCAAAAAACGGATTCTACTTTGTCTTGTGTGGTTACTGCTCCAACTGGGTTAGCAGCATATAACATAAAAAGAATCACCTTACATCGTTTGCTAATGTTACCAGTGGAGCATGAGAACAAAATACAATACCACAAGCTAACTGGAGAAGCATGCTTGGAAGTTTCAAGAGTATTGAAGAAGATGCAAGTTCTCATTATTGATGAGGTGAGCATGGTATCAAACTTAATGCTTGCCTTTGTGCATTTAAGAATGCAGCAAACTCTAAGGACAGACTATGACGTGTTATTTGGTGGAAAACATGTCATAGTTTTTGGGGATCTTCTACAGCTTACTCCAGTTAAAGGACAACCAGTGTTTAATACTGTGACACATGAAGACACAAAGAAGTCATTGGGAAGCATTGGTAATGCAAATATTTGGTCCTTCTTTGAGTACAAGGAACTTACTACTAATATGAGGCAAGCAAACGATGAAGAATATGGAAGTATTCTGAAAGATATCAGAATTGGACTACTGACTGAAGCTGGCACAAATGCATTACAGAGTCGGTTGCTACATAATTTATTTCCAAAGGAAGAAATAGTTGCAGAGAAGATATACAAGAACATTGCAGAAAAGAAAAGTGTCATCTGTTTAATGCCAACTCTACGTGAATGCTCAATATTCAATGAGGAGCTTTTGAAATTGGAAAAGGAAGATATCAGGAAATTGGAAGCAGTGGACAAAATTCAAGATGGAAGAATTACTATCACATTAACAGGCACACTGAAAAATAAATTGGATTCACTAGAGAAGAACATTTCCAAAACTGCTGGATTAGAAAAAAATCTATATGTTTGCATGAACTGTAGAGTATTTTTAAGGAGAAATTTGGATGTTGAAAAAGGTTTAGTTAATGGAGCTATGGGAAGAGTTGTGGGTTTTATTAATTATCAGAAAAAAGATGGAATTGAATGTTAAAAAATAAAATTTGATCAGATAGAAGAAGTTATAGACATTTGTCGTTGTACAGTTCGTTTTATGCTTGTGAAAGACTTATATGTACAAAGGAAACAGTTTCCGTTTTCTCTAGCATATGCTGTAACTATTCACAAGTCTCAAGGATTGACTGTAGATTGTGCATTTGTAAACATTGGTTCAACTGTGTTCAAAGAAGGTATGGCTTATGTAGCTTTGTCACGAGTGAAAACATTATCTGGTTTATTCATGATAGACTTTGATGACTCAAAAGTTAGTGCTGGTACAAATTGTGTAAAGGAGTATAATAGATTAAGAAGAACCTATGCTCCTCATTTAGGTCAATACCTGTGTTAGAGAAACGTGTAGTTTCTCGTAAAAGGAGAAATGAGAATATCTGTAATGAGGATGTAGAGAGGAGGAAAAAAAAGAGGAGTGATGTAATTGCAAGCAAAAAGAAAAAGGAAAATGAAGAAGAGGTTGTAGGATGTCATTTTGAAAATAGCTCTGGTGTCAACTGCTACGCTAATGTAGTGCTGAATGTTGTATTTTATCTGGAAAGTTTGCAAGAGCAGATAATAGTAAATCAGAGAAAAAGATTCGGTTCTGAGTTGAGTCTCCTTTTTCAAAAGCTGAGTAATGATAAAACTCAAATAGAAAGTGCTACTGAAATTAGAAAACTTTTAGATGTATGTTCAGGACGAACACAGTTTTCTCAAAATGTACAGCAAGACGCACAGGAATTCTTGATGTTTTTTCTTCAGGTACTGGAAGAAGAAGGGGTTCCCATTGAAAATATGTTTGGTGTCTCTTATAAATGGGAACATAGTTGTGAAAACTGTTACAATACATGTGGCTCTAATGTTGATTCTGAAAGGTTTATTTATTTAACATTGCCAGAAAGTAAAACAGTCACTTTTGCTAAATTAGTTAAAGATGCTAATCATAGCATGGAATGCGGTGAGTGTAAATCTGAAATGTTTTCAACGTTAATTTTAAAGGAATACGGACAGTATGTAATTTTAATGATGCAACGATGTAAAGCTGATGGTTCAAAATTGGATACTTTAATAAAGAAGTTTACAGGACAGCAATTATAAATTTCAGGAAAAACTTTTGTAACAGTTGCAATAATTTTCCATGAAGGACCTACTGTTACTTCTGGACATTACACAGTTTATCTTAAATGTGAAAAAGGTTGGACACTGTGTAATGATTCAAAATTGATTTTCAAGCAACGTTTGCCTTTTGATTTAGCAAATTCCTATCTAATTTTCCTGAAACCAAAATTTTAGAGAGACTTGGCAAGATCTGTACAAAACAATTTTACCATTTTATTGGATTACCATTGGTATTTAAAAAAAAAAAGATTTTTCAAATTATCATTTGGCCTAATGGAAAGGTAACCAATTGTAATGTGGACTTTTTAAATTTTTAATGAAACTTTCGAAAACCAAAAATTTAGAGAAAATCGGTAACATCTGCACAATTTAAATTTTGGAATGTTATTGGATTGCCATTGGAAATTTATTCAAAAAAGATTTTTAAAATTACTATTTGGCCATAAGGAAAGGTAAACAATTGTATTGTGGACTTATTTAATTATTAATTAATCTTTCGGAAACCAAAATGTTAGAGAGAATCGGTAAGATCTGTACAATTTAAATTTTGGAATTTTATTGGATTACCATTGGAAATTTAATCAAAAAAGATTTTTAAAATTACTATTTGGCCTAAAGGAAATGGAACCAGATGTATTGTGGAGTTATTTGAGATATAATATTTTTGTGATTATACTTCTGAAACAAAATTGTCAGACGGTATTTTAAAGAAATAATTATTGTTATTAGATGATATTTTTTTAGAATATTATGCATTTCTATAATGTTATGTTTAAGTAAAAAGAGATTGTGGGCTTTTTTAAAACAATCTTTGAGATTGTTATTTTTTTTTTGCCCGCTGTTAAATAATGAATGCAATTGCTTTCACAATTTATAGTGAAATGCAATATATTCTGAAAACAGCAAAAAAAAGGCAAAACATTTTTTGGGAAAAATATGTAAATACGTGTACTTTGTTATATATTGATTTATTAAATATTAATACTTTTTTCTTTTTTTTCAGATTGTGAAAGAAAATTTAAAAAAAAAAACAACCATTTTTTCAAGTAATTTCAATTACATTTTAATTAAAAATTAAATTGTTGGGTGGGTCAGGGAAGTCAGAAATTAGATGGTCCCTTTCTTCCACTTTATCTCAAAAAGATTTTTAGTATTTAGTTATTAATTCCTCAAGGATCTTGAGATGTGGTAATTGATTTTTAGTGTTTTTAAAAAAAAAAAAAAAATACGCGTACGGTAAAAAAAAAAAAAAGTTTTAAAGAAAAAATAAAAAAAAGTTGAGAGGTAAGGTTGGCTCTTAAAAGAGCCGTTGTGTTCATGCAGGGACAGAGGAAAGGAAGAATGGGAACATTAGCTGGTAGGACATATGTGCTGGTCTATTTTGTTGTTAATGAGGGGAAGACTGGTCTCCCTATGAACAATTAGACCATGGCAAAATGAACACTGCATAGTAACCCTCGCAAACCGAGGGTTCGTTTCCACAGGATCAGAAAAAGGTGAATCTGCCCCCACAGATGAAGGGCTCTGCTGAGTTTCCGAAGAAGAACTCGGCTGAGCTGCTGTGGATGTGCTTGCTCGACTTACTGAAGGGTTGCCTCTAGTATGTCTAGCATGTGTCCTGGGATGTACATCCTCAAGGTGTCTCAACATAGTGTGATTCCAGAAGGAATACTTCTTGTTGGGATTACCTCACGAAAGTACACACTGGCACAGCTTGCAAGTCACCAAGGCAGCATTGACTTTTTTCTCACACTCAGGAAAACTGAAATACTCCCATATAAAAGAGCTCTTCTGTTTCCTCTTTCTCTGCCTGATGGTGGTGCTGCTAGCCTCACTCTCAGTAGAAGAGTGCTGGTCTGCCATCGTATCACAAAGACAAGTCAGCTCTTTCTCCTAAGGGATCACAAGCAGAACTGAGGGGAATGGGTGTGGTGTAGGAGAGTTCTAGAACTGAAAGTATTTTCAACCAATCAAAAGTTGTGTTTCATGATCACATGACCCACCGTGCGCGTACGTTATGCTTACGTTACGCTTACGGTGCGCTTACGGTGCGCTTACGGTAAAAGTACGCATGCACGTAAAAAAGACACGCGCTCGCGCGCATGCGCATAACAGTCACTCCACAACACTTCCGCGTAATGTGCGCGTGTAGCGTACACGCTTACGCGCCCCACACGCAGTACGCACGGCTACGCAAATTGCGTAACTATACGCAAACAGAGTAGATAAATTACGAACATTGCGTAAACCGTACGCTTACCGTACGCTTACCATACGCGCACTGAAAAAAAAAAATATATATATATTTTCTATGTTATACTAATATATCTTACCTGTTTGGTAAAAAAAAAAAAAGAGAAAAATTGATATATTGCTGATTTTTTTTATAAAAAAACATAGTGTTTTAAGAGAATAAAAAGTTAAAAAAAAAACTTGCTGTTTTTTTAAAAAAACACATATAATATAAGAATTTATAATAAAAAAATCATACAAAATCAATAAAAAAACTATGGGAATCACATATGTTATAGGTAAGAATTAGCATTTAAAAAACCATACAAATTCACTGAAAAAACCATGGGTTTCACACACGTTATAGTTAGAAATTAGCATTTAAAAAACCTTGCAAATTCACTGAAAAAACCATAGGTTTCACACATGTTATAGTTAGGAATTAGCATTTAAAAAACCTTGCAAATTCACTGAAAAAACCATAGGTTTCACACACGTTATAGTTAGGATTTAGCATTTAAAAAACCTTGCAAATTCAGTGAAAAAACCATAGGTTTCACACACGTTATAGTTAGCGGACATTTCACTCATAAAAAACCATTGAAATTCCCCCGTTATAGTTAGTTAAGCTAACTATAACTCGCGCACCCGCAATCCACTGCTGATGACGTAACATATTACATCACTCATGACATGGTCAGTGACATCACTCATGACATCACTGATGACATCTCAAATGACATCACTGATGACATCATCCTTATGACAGAGTGGTAGACCTCCTCTCACCCTAATATAACCTTTGATACAAACATTCAAAAATAGAGACTGAAATTTTCAAAAAAATGGACATACCAATACCAATTACAACAACCTCTTCAATAATTCTAAGATCCACATACACATCCACTCATTCACCAACAGTCCTGTACAGTCACTCATACGTGTACTCACACATCATATGTACTCATACACCTATACATCCTGTAACACAATGCCTCTCATCCATAGAGTTACTCACACACATAGTCACTCATGCTAATAAAGAATAAAACATACATTAATTTGTATATACAGTTATACACACACCACCACACTTACTTCTACGGAAACGTACACATACTTACTCTTTTAAATAATCACTTATAAAAACACATACTTATTCATACAGGAACTATTTCAATCTCTCACTCTCACACATATACACACTTATATACACCAATAAACAAATATACTTCTTTAAAACATATTTATAAACTCATAAAGACACAATTGAGACAGTCATTCACTCACTAACACACCCATACACACAGTCATCCACCCATACAGACATGCACACATGCTGTCTTCAAAATATACAACCAGAGAGTCAATCATTCATGCACCTATGCACTACGTAATACCCCCCACCAAACAATGCAGACACTCACACTGATACTCAAAAAACAACCTAATAACCTATATAAACACCCATGTAGCTACTCACCAACCCATGCAGACACTTATACACAAAGTGAGGGACTGATACAGATAATTACATATTTAAACATTACTCAGTAAGCCATGTATTCACTAAGATACACTTAATCAGTCAGTTACACAATCAATTTTTCAAAAACAAATCATCCTTTTAGACATTTATATACCCATTTATTCTTCCATCGACATTGAGATATACATATATAAAACATATTTAATTTTTATAAAAACACACATTCACTGGATGATGTCATCAGTGATGTCATTTGAGATGTCATCAGTGATGTCATGAGTGATGTCACTGACCATGTCATGAGTGATGTAATATGTTACGTCATCAGCAGTGGATTGCGGGTGCGCGAGTTATAGTTAGCTTAACTAACTATAACGGGGGAATTTCAATGGTTTTTTATGAGTGAAATGTCCGCTAACTATAACGTGTGTGAAACCTATGGTTTTTTCACTGAATTTGCAAGGTTTTTTAAATGCTAAATCCTAACTATAACGTGTGTGAAACCTATGGTTTTTTCAGTGATATATATATATATATATATATATACATACACACACACAGGGAGCAAAAAGTATTGTGGAGGTCAAAAAGATGCTTTATCCCATTTTAGTTCCCATAGGATTTTTTGCTTGCAGCTGCACCAAAAACCACTAAACGGAGGATATACACCAAACTGGGCATGAAAGCATAACATACTCATTAAGCGTGTTGTTTTGGTGGGCTATACGCATTGCCAATCTTCTTAACTTTCATAAGTTTTAAATATTTATCTTTTCTCAATTTGCTATGACCTTTGATCCTCTGTCTCGTAATAGATTCTTATCCGCACCAGGAATCCTTATAGGTAGCTATGCTGCTTTACAAAACTATAAATAAATACAAAATATATCTATATCCATAAATATACATTTATATTTACATGATTATCGTTAACTCAAAATGTTTATTGAAATAGGGTAAAAAACACAACTATATATTTAAATTTATTATTGCCTGCTATGTAAAGACTCTTGTGATGTAGTGATTCCCATTAAATTGTATTAAAAACTTGTCTGCGATGTAGTTAATCCTTAGGTTGTACCCTTGATGTCATGAGTGATCATCACAAAACCCTCCAATTCAATGTCCTTTTTTAAATCCACTTTTACTATACCCAGGTAGAGAAAAAACATCTAAATACCTCAGCTCAAAAAATGAAACACACTTTTCCTCCACTCATCCAAGCACATTATTCCTTTTATCCTCCAAGAAAATGCACACAACGCTTTACATGCACGTTCCAATTTCCAAACCAGGGAACCAGTCTAAGAGCTGCAGTCCACTTTGTATTTTTGGCCAAAGCAAATCCATTGTCTAATGAACACGTAAAAATACTTTTTAACCATTTTATAATTTGTGCACTGTGGTGATTTGTTGTGTACTACTGCAGAATCCACACTGCCAAATTTATTTAATCATTCATATGTTTTGGAGATTTAATATATGTACTTGGGTACTCGCCATTTCTGTGTTTTTTTTAGAGTTTAAAATGTTACGTTGTAACTGAACAGTTCACCTAATTATAATGTTACATTAACCTTTGTGTTTTGCCAGTGAATAAATATACATATATAAGACATATAGTTAGGATCGCTTTTCAAAGGAAAAAACATTTTGTGTCTTGCTAATACCTTTGACACTGTTTGATGAATCTCCACAAAACTTTACAAAAAGATGCAACTTTTTGAGAAGTTTGTGCATGGAAAGTTTTGTATTGATCTGTCAAGCAGCAGCCGAAAAAAAGTGTGGGGGTGCCAAAACGCAAAATCCCCATGCATTTTCCATTGACTTCTTTAAGATGGGCCACAGCAAAAACTGCTCAACAGACTTACAACAAATTTGACAGGAATTATTGGTCCGCGATTGTGCTTTTTGTGATTTGGTGTAAATCCACTTAGTAGTTTTGGAGAAATTAAGGGTGAAAAATATTTGTATATTTTGGTAGTTGGGATCGCGAGAGTCACGGAGACACTCATGGGAGCGCCAATTTACAAATAAAACATTCTGATTGGCCCAGGATGCTTTATTTCCCTTGGGCCAGCTTGCTTCTGTGGGAGTCAGATTCCCGTGAGCACTCTGATTGACTGCCAGCAACATAACAAAAATGTAGCTGGCAGCCATTACAGGACTCAGGGACTTAGTCGTCTGTTCTGAAGTTATAAAAAATAAGGATACATGGGACAGGGTAGGGATACCCATACCCCTTGGGCCCCACGGGGGAGACCTAAGGGGACCCCTCCCCCCAGGACCAAAAAGATAAAAAACTGCAAAAATTGGTGTGATCCCCGAGACTCTAGTAGAATCAAAAAAAGAAAATGGCTGCAAGTTTACATTTATAATCTAGGGGCACCCACCAAGTAACATTTATATTAATGGGAGGGGTACGCAGCCCTCTCCCCGAGCCTTATTAGGCCCCGGGGACCCCATCACTCTGGTGGTGTGTTATTTAAAAGGGGAGGGTGGCCACACGGCCCCCTTCCTTGAGCCTGCTTGATCCCCGGGGCCACAGAGATGGGTGCCATGGTGCCCACCTGGGGCACACACAAACCATTATTTGGGAGCTGTGAGGGGAGCCTTAGGGCCCTCAGTGGCCCAAGCCGGCTACCTGCATGATGTAGCAGCAGTCAATGCTCTTGCCTGGAGGGAGCAGCTATTTATGCTGACTCCCTTCGAGCGGCAGCAATATCTGTTCTATTCCCTTTTAAGGCTCATGGAAGGGTGGGCCACATGGCGCCTGCCTTTAAAGTTAAGGGTAGCCCCAGGGGATGAGGTCCTCGGGGCCTACAAAGGTTCGGGAAGGAGGCTGCGCAGCTCCCCTCTCCTTTTGAGTTAAATTCCACCGCTGGAGATGGGCTCCTCCAGGCCTATAAAGGCTTAACGAGTGGGTTGACCACCCCCTTCCCTTAATCAAGAAATGTGGCCCCAGGTAATGGGTTCCCCGGGGTCTGTAAAAGTTCGGGGAAGGTAGGTCCCTTCGCTTACTTAAAGTTCCCGCATCACGTTATGGCGTTCCTGAGGCCCTAAATGAGCTTAGAGAGGGGGGCCCTACTGACGCCCCCTCCCCAAATATATTTCTTTAACTGGCTGGCTGCCATTTTTGAAACGTATCACCTCGAAGCTTTCCAGGAAGGAACTGAGGTAAATTAGCTTTTTTTGGATCATTTCATGAAGATATAAATATTTATACATTAAAACTACCCACCCATACCTCCAATGAACCCCATAACACACAGCTAGAATGTATTACATAATTACAAAAATAATTAAACGTGTAAACAAATGAATAACAATTAAACAAATCTACATAGTAATTACTTTACATTAATTAATATATCATTTAAAAAACACTAATTTGAGAAATTGGGTTGTTGGTTCACTGGGGTGTGAGCCCTCGTCAAACAACAGCCACAATCCCTTGCAGGGTGAACCACAAAATGTCACTAAATTAACCCATGCTCAGCCCTGGGTCACTTGGCACAAAAAGCAGTTTGCCTTAACACAACATAAGAAAAATCCAAAACGCATTTAGAGAAATAAAGTAAATTTCAATAACTTATTTGACACCAAAATGACATAAATACAATCAGTAGAACCTGAATTATGACTTTTTAAAGTTTTTTGTGAAATCTAGTGCCTAAGAGAGCAAAGCGCCAACGTGGACATCTGGACACACGAGACCAGGTCAAAGTCGAAAGTTAAGACCAACTCCAATGCAGCAAGGTTCGGATACAAGAAGTGGATTGGGCCCGGTCAGCACTTACCTTCAGAAATTCTTGAAGAAAAATGTCTGAGAAGGTAGAAGTTCAGCAGGGCAAGGCTGCAGGAGTGTCCGAGCAGGGAGCATCGTCATCAGATGGCCGAGGAGTGAAGCAGATGTGAATACTTTTACCTTTTACCGGAGATGGAAGTCTAAAATCTCCAGCGGACGAGAACTGTAGCCGAAGACAGTTTGACTAGGTCAGATACCCCTTTGGCCAAGGACCATTGAAAAGGATTTGCTGCTGCAGAGAAGAACATAGTGGAAGAAGCCACAAAGTCAATTTGACCGGCGATACACCTCAGGAGGGTAGATGAGCAGGTTGGTCCCAGTCTCCTCCTGGTTCTCAGAGCACTTTTTGGCCAAATTTGGTATAAGTCCTCAGTTTTGGAAATTCGCCATCTGGGCACCTTTACCACCACAACCAAGGGTCCAGGACTGGTGAGACCCCTCTTGGGGGTTCAGATCTCACTCAGGCTGGGTCCAGATCCGGGTTCAAGATGGTGGAAGCCTTTTATGTCCCTTTGGACCTGAACAGGAGGCAGGCAAACTAGCCCTTAGATTGACCTCTGGTAGTCCTGGGTGCAGATGAAGATGTGGGGATCAACAGCAGACCTGACCTCTGAGGGTTCAAGGCAGGCTCCAGGCAGCAAAGCAGTCCTTCTAGGTACAGCAGCAGTCTGGCAGAGTGCACAGCCGGTTACAGCGGTAGATGGTCCTCTGAGAGTCCTTCCGCAGGTCCAGTAGTGAACAGAAGAGTGGTTCTGAAGCTCCTTTTTGTGTACCATGGTGCCCTTCTTCTGAAAGTTGGGTGACGTTTCTGGAATGATTCTTTGAAGTGCTTGGAATTTCCTGACTCTCCAGCTGTGGTTCCAAGCTGGCTGCAGTGACAATACAGTGTTGTTAGGTCTTTTGTGTGGAGACAGGATGCAACCTTTTACGACGTAAGTGGGGTTGTGCTCAGCTACACACCCCCATCCAGCCAGTTGATGGCCCATTGACGCACACCTAATCTATCTATTGCGTGACTGTCTGGGAAGATTTCACAAAGTCTGTCAGCTACACCCAGACATGTGACCCAAGACAGGCTGCTGACACATAGGTCAAAGGGCAGGAAAATACCAACTTTCTAAAAATGGCATTTACAAAATTTTAATGAAAAATTTGGCCTTGCCAATAATGAGGGTTTATCATTACAATTGCATAGGTACCAAACAGGATATATCTACCTCCTCTCAATTAGGAATTACAGTATATTAAAGGTGATAAGGTGTTTTTCACTACCAGGACATGTAAAACTCAAATGCACAGGTCCAACCTTTTATTTACACAGCACCCTGCCCTATGGGATGCTTGGGGTCTACTTTAGAGGTGACTTATTTATCATAAAAGGGGAGTTTAAGGCTTAAATGCCAAGCTCACAAGGCTGTTTAAAACTGCATTTAGGCTCCAATGGAAGACCTGGGTCATATTTTAAGGTGCAAAAGTGAATAGGGATCCCACACCTAAAGAGACAGGGCATCATACAAGACTTGTATCGTAAAGAAATCTCCCCTTGGGAACTCAGTCAAAAGTACATAGGATCATTCAATCAGTCACGCCTTTTGTCTCCGTATCACTCTCAATAACACCCCAAATTCAGCCAAGTTCAGTGCCACAATGATATAGAATTGGTAAGATCTTCAATATCGCATCTCCCAAATCACATCACAGTGTAAAATTCCTGTAACAACTTCATCAGGTTATTACCTATTCAAGCTAATGTTTTTTTTATGTAACATCAGTTTTAAAGACACAGTACACAGTGCATTTAAGAACAATCACAATTAAAAAACAATAAATAAAAAAAACTAAATCAAGAAGAGGGGGAACACATAAGAGAATGACATGAGTCTTATCAGATTTAGTACACTTTTATACGTCAATGCGTTTCAGTGGTTGACAAAGAGTTAGGCCACCTTCTTCAGGACACTTTGATACCTCCCACACATGACATAGAACAGGTTTCACCTGTATGGAGAATAGACTTAAAATTACCACAAGAAAATGAGAGTTATGCTGTATATCAATTAATTAATAGCCTTCTTTCCCATTAAAGATCTCTAAAGCCCCACAGAAAAATGGCACCACAGATTAAAAATAGGGGTCACTAGCCAAGTCAATTATTATTAACATTCATACTTCCATTTATACTAAAAACCCTTATAGTCCATCCATCCATAAAAGACCGGTGTTCACCATATCGGCCATTATCAATCAAACATTACTTGCAAATGGCATGATAACCTCACAACAATCAGATGGACTCACCAACAATATGAGTCTCTGTTTTGGGTTTGTTGCACCTTTTTAGACGAATCTCCCATGTTTTAAGGTGCTACTTAAGTGGGTGCTAGGGTATTTAGTATACCACCTTACACCGGACTTACAAGTAAATTAAATATGCCATTTGGGTATAAGCCAATCAAACCATGTTTAAGGGAGTGAGCACAAGCACATTAGCACTGGTTAGCAGTGATAAAGTGCATAGACTTCTAAGGTCAACAAAAACGAATTCAGTAAAAAGTGGAGGGTAAAAGGCAAAAAGTTTGAGGTTGACCCTGCCGAGAGAGCCCGGTCCAAAAGCTACCCATTTAATTCCCAAGCAAACTCAACAACCCAAACAAAAATATACATTACTATAATAGTATTTGCAAATAATTACAAATAACTTTCAAAATAGCATAAATAATGGATTATAGTATAATACAATAGAATGAAACAAGATACTAAATAAAACGGATTTTATAGTAAAGAATAGTTTGAACTTCAAAATTATTTTAAAAATGTAATATGATATTATGGTCACACAATACTTTTGAGTCAAAATTTAGGTCGAACACTCTCTTGTTTCACTGAGCTATAAGAGTATCGTAGGACTTCACTGATGAGATCCCACAAGGCCAAATCTACTCTGGCTTTGCTTATGTTCCCATTCAGATGGTTGTGGCTCAGCAGTTTGCTCTGGGTTTTACCCATGGCTGAGATTAGGTCAAGAATTCCTTCCCTCACTTATAATGTCTTTTTAAAATCAGGATGCTTTGCTTCAACACATTAGTGAGTGGGCAGCAACAGGTGTGTCGCATGTTCTTCACTTCATATTTTTACAATGTTATGATTGGAACATGAACTTCAGAGACAAGGTGGGAGGGAGCACACTGCCTCTCATCCGATCACAGTTCTCCACATTGCATTCTGGTAAATGCAGTACGCTTACTTCAAAGTTGCTGTCGTTTTTCACCAAAGTTGGTGCAGGTAGTGCTGTTATCTCTAGACCAGCGTTTTTCAACCACTGTTCCGCGGCACACTAGTGAGCCGCGAGATGTTGCCTGGTGTGCCGTGGGAAAACGTGGGAAAATGGAAGCAATCGAAAGATTTTTTTTTTAAAATGTCAAATTTTCCCCCACTAGGCCGGGCGGCGCCGGACTGTATCCTGGGTATGGGGGGGGGGTGGGGTTTTTGATTGGCGCTCCTCCACCTTTCTGATGTCCGGGCTGTGATTGGTCCAGACTCCAGCCTGGACCTATCACAGAGCAGTATCTCCCGCCCGAGCGCAGTGTGCGCAGCAGCGGAGAGAAGAAGACGTCGCGACTCGAGTCACCAGGACTCCCAGGAGGACCGGAGCAGGAGCAGGAGGAGACGGACGGAGACCAGGACTCAGCACTGCAGACTCAGAGAGACCGCATCCGGATCCAGACCAGGCCGCAGGTGCAGCGCGAGGTGAGTCTCACTCATTTGCACCCTCATTGAATGTACGCGCGCCTGGGAGGTGGCCGCACGCAGCGCTCCGATGATCTGGAAGTCTTATTTTTTGTTTCTAATTTCAACAGAATGAAAGATTTTTGCCAGTAGAGTAGACAACACGAGTATCAAGTGCTCCCCAAGTTCCCATTTATCACCCTTGGCTATCTGCATCTGTGTATTTAATTGCTGACGACTGATTCTTGGTGATAAATCACTTTATATCGAGGAGGGAGTTGCGAGCCCTTCTATGAAAATGAGGGCATGATACCGTCAGCTGATAGGCATTGATGTGAATCGCATAACTGTGCAACAAAAGCCTGCCCGGATGTGCTCGCTGCACAAACAGCCCGTTGTTTCCAACAGTGCCAGTTGTCTCTATTAATGTCAAGAGGAATGCAATTTTATTAGTATGTGAGAAAGGCGTACTCAGTCTCTGACGTAGGACTCTTGTAAACTTCTTTCATCCGCTCTCTTAGCAATCCTTCTTACCATCCCCGAGCCCCTGCTGTACATAGGTGCAATCAGTCGCTACGGATGTTAAACGTATATTTAATTTAAACACATATTAAACACTGCAACAGTCTAATAATATTACAGAGGGGCTGCGTAAGAGGTACAGAGTTAAATTTTCTAACATTTTCTAACATTTTCTAATGGTGGTGTGCCTCGTGATTTTTTTCATGAAACAAGTGTGCCTTGGCTGAAAAAGGTTGAAAAACACTGCTCTAGACATGTGTTTCTGAGCCCTTCATCAGTAGAGAGCAAAAAGTAGTTGAGAGCAGAAAAAAGTCATCAGGGATTGCTGAAATGCTGCCAAAGTTTTCACAGGTCACAGTACCACTCCACAGGTACACAGGTGCATCACAGGTGAGCTCCTCAGCTCAGTGTCTGCACTAACTTTGGTAAAAAAACTCCAGGTAATTTTGAAGGAAGCATTTCCAGCAACCCCGGATGATTTTCTTTGCTCTCTAATACTTTTGCTCTCTACTCATGAAGGGCTCAACCCAGAAACACGTGTCTAGAGATATACAGCAATGTCTGCACCAACTTTGATGAAAAACTCCAGCTAATTTTGAAGTAAGCATGAACTGTGTGTTGCATTTACCCGGATGCCAAGGGGCGAACTGTGCTGGGATGTGAGGCAGTGTGCTCCAACCCCCATTCTGATTAAAAGGCTCCCTTGAGCCAGCAAGCTGACGATCTTTGGAGAGGCACCTATGTGCTTGTAAGTGGTACTGTGACCTGAGAGGAACTTAGCAGTATTTCCAGCAACCCCATATGATTTTTCTTTGCTCTCTAACACTGCTGCTCTCTACTGATGAAGAGCTCAACCCAGAAATACATGTCTAGTGATATAGAACTGCACCAACTTTGGTGAAAAACTCCAGCCAATTTTGAAGTAAGCATGAACGGTGTACTCCATTTACCAGGATGCAAAGGGGTGAACTGTGCTGGGATGTGAGACGGTGTCCTCCTAACCCCCATTATGAACTTCAGAGAGGTTGTCCTTTTGTTCTTCTTTTCAAATGATGGTCATTGCTGGAAATTGTTTGGTTGGTGGCCTTCACTGGTTCTGCTTCTTGTAGATAGTTGCTGTTTATTCTACCACTTCTGATCTGTAAGATGCCACTTCACAGGCAATGCTGAAAAGTGACTGCTCTGATACTGTAGAGGGTAGTTGGCACCCCTATGTGACTTAACAGGTGGAGTCCTCTGTTTGAGATATTCCTTTTGGAAGTGATAGACTTTGTGAGAGTCCGGGGAATTCAGAGTTTGGGAAATGGGAACTATTGCACAAAATAAACAAGTTTCCAGTTGAGTATTAGAAATACGGTCTCCCTTTATGTTATTATCATGTGGACAGGTAATGCCTCACCTGGTAGCTACAGGTAACCTTGAGGGAAAGGAAATAGCATGTTTGAAAATTGCTAGAGAAAGAAGGCATTACCTGGCCTTAATGCTTAAGACCATTCAGACTAGTAAGAGTATGAGCATAAACTCTGTAATTAAACACTCCTGAAAGTAAAATATAAACAATAAATATTTGTTGTCTTATCTACAAATGAGTAAAAAAAGTTAGGCAACATATATACATATATGCATTTGACTTTGTTTGGTAGATAGTAAGGAACCTCAGACACTTAAATAATCAAGAAACCAATCCACAGAGTGCATGTATAAAAATGTTTTAAAAGATGGGACTTTCTGCATCCTTAGTGATCCCATATTTGTGTACTGCCATGCTGCTGATAAAGGCAGGAGATGCTGATTGTGCAGCAATGGTACAGTGAAGATAGTGTTTGATGTATCACAAAAGACTGTGCGGTGAGATGTGTCAGTCATGAGATGTAGAACCAGGCCAGCCAGACCTCTGCATGGACAGAAAAAGTATGTTGTTGTAAGTGAAGAGGTTTTGAGAAATGTACCTAAACCCATGAGTGATATAGTGACAGGGGCTAGGACTGACTTAACTATGTGACAGAATACTGTAGCAGAATAAAACAGTCAACATTAATGGATGTCCTAATTTCCTAAACCCTGGACCACAAAATCAGACCAGCTTCTCAATACAACACGGCTGAGCAAACCTTCTCTAGATGTGTACGAGTAGATGGCCAGTTCCCATGGTGATAAACCACAGTCTGCAGTGCCTCCTACCCGAGGTGGAAAACAGCTTTTGGAAAGTTGGGTGCTTCCGAGTATTTTTGTGTCAGGCCCTCCTTCCTTCTGGAATGAGTAAGTCTTGATTCCGTACTTGGTCCTCCCTGGTTGATGCGGCAATGCAATCTGCTTATGGTTGCATGAATGAAGACAGCAGCTGAGCCACTTCAAGGCACATTATGGCAGCAGCAGTGTTTGGGTCCAATAGGATGAACTTTCTGTCAGTGTCTCAGCAGCTATGCAGTTACTCATGCACACAGTCACAAGTGCCTCAAGGCAGTAGCTCACTTTCAGCAGCCTAGTCCACATCGACACATATTTTGACAAGTGCTACTGGGCTAGCCACAATAAACGGCCCTTCATGCTGCGGATCCTTGGTTATGGTTATGGTGACTACCTCTGATTGGGGTATGCCAGTCAAGCTTCCATGTGTTTCAGTCAGAGAAGCACACAGCACTGGGCCAACTGCTCTTGCCCATACCAGTTGCTCCTCCTGTAAGGTTGGCTCGCTCCCTCCCTCTTCTTCCAGGTGTTCCAAGATGAGGAACATCTCTTCCTTCAGTCAAACTCAAGGTGATGTCCCCCCCTCTGGGGAGCTGACTGTCAGGCAAACACCAGTACTGGTTGGTAAGTAGTCCTCTTGGTACTCTGCAGAGCACCCCCTCCCTGGTCTAAGAGAACTTGGAGCTGAAATAACAAGTGGGTTAACAGCTTAAACTTTTATACCTGTACATCAGGCGGGGGGGGGGGGGATTGAATTCTCTGTCTGCAGTTCCAGAACCAGTTTGCATTGATTCTTCATTTATGTGCCCTTCTCATACTGTTTTCCAGACTCAGTATTTGTCTAAAGGGATGCTGCTCACAGTAGGGTCATTTCCAAGCTAAAGCACTTGCAACAGAGGCACAAAGAGGTGTGTGCATTTTGCTCCTGGTAATCACCACCAGACCTGATATTAACCAGGAAGAGACACAAATGGCTGACCTCCTTCTAAAGGAACCTTCACTCCACTCTGACAACAGGTACTGCAGTGACAGAATTCAGGAAGACTAATGAACAGCTCTCTGCATCAATTCAAAAGGACCTTGCTGAATTTCGAAGAAAAACTTCACTGTCTGATGCAACTGCTCGGCAATTTTGTTTTGTTTTCTGAAGTTAAAATCCCAAAGCAGTAGTTGGTTTTCAGGAAACAAAAAAACATTGACCCTGAAATTCAGGTGTTTTTCTCTCTGCGCATTGGGGTTTACGGTCTTGACTCATATGGCATCCCTTGTAGGGAAGACAAGTGACCTGGGGCGGGAGGAGTTCTGTAGTGGGCGATTAGGTCAGAGTATCTGCTCACTGTGGCATTGGAAATCATCAATCAATCAATCAATCACTGCATTTGTAAAGCGCGCTACATACCCGAGAGGGTCTCAAGGCGCTGGGGAGGGGGGGGGTGCTACTGGTCGAAGAGCCAGGTCTTGAGGAGTCTTCTGAAGCAGGTCCTGGGTCCGTCGTAGGATGGTGGGGAGAGTGTTCCAGGTCTTGGCGGCGAGGTAGGAGAAGGATCTGCCGCCGCCGGTGGTTTTTCAGATGCGAGGGACTGTGGCGAGGGCGAGGTTGGCTGAGCGGAGGCTTCGGGTGGGGGTGTGGAAGCTGAGTCGGTTGTTGAGGTAGGTGGGTCCGGTGTTGTGCAGTGCTTTGTGTGCGTGGATCAGGAGCTTGAAGGTGATCCTTTTGTTGACGGGGAGCCAGTGCAGACCTCTCAGGTGGAGTGTGATGTGGCTGCGGCGGCGGACGTCGAGGTTGAGTCGGGCCGAGGCGTTCTGGATGCGTTGGAGTCATCTCAGGAGCTTGTTTGTAGTTCCTGAGTATAGGGCGTACCCGTAGTCGAGTCTGTTGGTGATGAGGGCCTGGGTAACGTTTTTTCTCGTGTCGAGGGGGATCCATTTGAAGATCCTGCGGAGCATACGGAGGGTGTTGAAGCAGGACGCGGAGATGGCGTTGACTTGCCTGGTCATGGAGAGAGTGGAGTCGAGGATGACCCCCAGGTTGCGTGCATGGTCCGTGGGTTCCGGGGCGGTGCCTAGTGACGTGAGTCACCAAGAGTCGTCCCAGGCTGATAGGGTGGGTCCGAGAATGAGGACCTCTGTCTTGTCTGAGTTCAGCTTCAGTCTGCTGTCCTTCATCCAGTCGGCTACGGCCTTCATTCCTCTATGGAGGTTAGCTTTGGCGGTGTGGGAATCTTCGGTGAGGGATATGATCAGCTGGGTGTTGTCGGCGTAGGAGATGATGTTGAGGTTGTGTTGTCGTGCGACGTGGGCGAGGGGGGCCATGTAGATATTGAACAGCGTCGGGCTGAGGGAGGATCCCTGTGGGACGCCGCAGATGATCTCGGTGGTTTTGGAGCGGAAGGGTGGGAGGCGGACGCTCTGGGTTCTGCCGGAAAGGAAGGATGTGGTTCAGGCCAGGGCCTTCTCTTGGATACCGGCGTCATGGAGGCGTGCTGATAGGGTGCGGCAGCAGACCGTGTCAAAGGCTGCTGATAGGTCCAGGAGGATGAGGGCGGCTGTTTCTCCTTTGTCCATCAGGGTCCGGATGTCGTCAGTGGCGGCGATGAGGGCGGTCTCGGTGCTGTGGTTGCTGCGAAAACCGGATTGGGAAGGGTCCAGGATGTTGTTAACTTCGAGGTAGCGGGTCAGCTGTTTGTTGACAATCTTCTCGGTCACTTTTGCCGGGAAAGGGAGCAGGGAGATGGGCTGGAAGTTCTTGAGGTCCTTGGGGTCCGCCTTGGGCTTCTTCAGAAGGGCGTTGATCTTGGCGTGCTTCCAGCTTTCTGGGAAGGTTGCTGTCTCGAATGAACAGTTGATTGTTTTCCGGAGGTGGGGCGCGATGGTTGCGCTGGCTTTGTTGAAGACGTGGTGAGGACAGGGGTCCGATGGGGATCCGGAGTGGATGGAGTTCATGGTTTTGATGGTGTCTTCGTCGCTGACGCTGGACCTGCCGGTCAGGCGACTGGTGCGAGTGGTAGTCGCAGGGGTGGTGGACTCGGTGGTGGGTCAGAGTTGAAGCTGTCGTGGATGTCGGTGATCTTGCGGTGGAAGAAGGTGGCCAGGGAGTCGCACAGGTCTTGAGATGGCGGGATGTCGTTGGTGTTGGAGCTGGGGTTGGAGAGTTCTTTCACGATGCTGAAGAGCTCTTTGGTGTTGTGTGCGTTGTTGTCTAGGCGGTCCTTGAAGGCGGTCTTCTTGGCGGTCCTGATGAGTTGGTGGTGTCTGCGGGTGGCACTCTTGAGGGCTGTGTGGTTGTCTGGTGTTCGGTCGTGGAGCCATTTCTTCTCCAGCTTCCGACAGGTGTGCTTGGAGATCCGGAGGTCCTCGGTGAACCAGGCGGCTTTCTTGTTGGTGTGGTTGGTTGTAGAGGTCTTGAGAGGGGCGAGGGTGTTGGCGCAGTCGTTGATCCACTGTGTGAGGTTGGTTGCTGCGGTGTCTGGGTCGGTGGGATTGGTGGGTGGTCTCAGTGCGAGGGCGGTAGCCAGTTGGTCGTAGGTGACCTTGCCCCAGCAGCGGCGTGGTAGCTGTTGGGTGCGGTGGTGTGTGGTGGGTTTTCTGAAGGTGAAGTGGACGCATCTGTTGTCGGTCCAGTGTGGTTCGGTGGTGTGGTTGAAGGAGACGTGGGGGCTTGCGGAGAAGATGGGGTCGAGCGTGTGTCCAGCGGCGTGAGTAGGTGTTGTTACAAGCTGTTTGAGTCCGAGGTTAGCGAGGTTGTCGATCAGGGCGGTGGAGTTGGCGTTGTTGTTGTTCTCGAGGTGGAAGTTCAGGTCCCCGAGGTGGATGTAGTCCGTGGAAGCGAGGGCGTGGGTGCTGATGAGGTCGGCGATGGTGTCACTGAACTGTGGGCGGAGTCCGGGAGGTCTGTAGATGAGAGTTCCTCTGAGGGTGGTGTTGGGGTCGTGTGGATCTGGAAGTGCATGTGCTCGGCGGTGGTGAGGGTGTCATCGGTGTTCGTTGAGATTTTGATGGAGTCTTTGTGGATGATCATGCATTCTCCTGCCCCTAAATAGAGCAGGGGAACAGCAAGTGTGATGGCACACTGCATCTAGATGCACCATTCCACCAAACTCTAATGAACCTCAAATTTCTTTATGAACCTAGCATGGCTTCAATCAAAACTTTAAGCAACACATTTCCTTTTGTATGAAATCGTCCAGCATGGCCTTGCATCCTGAACATTTCACCAGCATCACATGACAAACGATTCCTGTGATACAGAAAGCTAATTTCAATAATTAATTAATTTCAGAAATTGATCTATAATCACACTGCATAATACAAATACATACAAAATTTCTCACTCACGATCAAAAATGTAAAAGATGTTATGAGAAAGTCAATAATTAGTTGAGGTGGATGGAAGTCTACCACAAGTAATAATGTCACTATTCTTGTTAGGTCGAGTAAGGTTTTAGTAATTTAAATCTGAGCAAACCCCTGGTAGCTAGGGCTCAGATCAGACAAGCCTAACTTAAGCAAGTGTTCAAAGCACTTAGAAGTACCAAAACAGGTAAAAATTCGAAAACAAAACAAAATAAAAATCTAATTTTTAAAAATAGGCAATATTTTAATTAACAAAATGAAAAATACAATGAGAAGAACCAGAGATATGATTTTTAAAGTTTTAAGCAAAAATAGCAACCAAAAATGCTATGCGCCAACCACAGTCAACTGGTCACGCTAGACTGGGACAAGGTGAGTTTTAAGACCAACTGCGATGGACCGTGGGTCGAATACAAGAACCTAGTCGGTCACAGGCAAAGAGTCACCTTCCTTTCTGAGAAGGTAGAGTCCTCAACGGGACAAGGCAACAGGCTGGGTCCAGGGGTGGGTAGCCCAATGACGAGGTGGGTTAGGACAAGGTCTTGGTGAAGCTCCAACAGAAGCTACCAGCAGGATCCAGGGCAGGTCCAGTTGAAACTGGTTAGCTGGGCTTTCCAGGAAAGTGGGCTTTTTGCAGCTTTTGTGACCCTGTATCTTAATCCCTCCCCTGTGGTCCCTCAAAGCCAGTTCTGGGGCAGCTCCTCTCCAACTGTTATTGGTGCCTGGCTGGCTGATTAGGAAAATGGAGGTAGGGTCAGATGCAGTGACAATTTATTCAACCTTTGAATAAATGCAAGGAGCTGGGCATAGACCCAAGGCCATCCTGTCAGGGGAAGCACTCTTCTCCTCACACCCCAGGCTTTTGTCTCAGCTCTGGGAGCCAATTCACAGCTAATCAAGGAGCTATTCAGCTCCTGGGTGACAGTTAAAAGCTCAGGCAAATGGGCATTTGGAGGCTTTAGGCAGGTTAAAGGTAACGTTTTAAAAGTACATTTTGTAAAATATACGTTATAGACTTGACTTTACCAATGATTTGGATTTGTAATAAATATTTTTAAAAGTTCAAGAAGTAACTTTTTATCTGGTTCCTAGTCCGAGATAAAATTATTTAATTTTAACATTAACTTACAATGCTTTCCTATTGAACATCTAACCCAGATACAGTGAAAATAGCTAGTTAGACCCTTTCACCATAAAGACACGTTTTACATGCCTATTCTTAAATACCATGCACCCTGCCTAATGGGCAATAACGTCTAAATAAGCGGTGAACTATATATATATATTTTAAAGGAGGGTTTAGGCCTGTCAAAACATGTTATTTTAGGAGGTTGAATTTGTAATTTAAGTCTGCAGGCCTACAGACATATTTTGCATTGTCGCTTCAGTGGTGGCACAATATTGATATTTAACTTACAGGCCCTGGGTGCACTTGGCACCATATGCTAAGTACTTATAAATAAGTTAACTATGCGGGCTAGGAGTATAGCCAAATTCAACATGTTTTAAGGGTCAAAGCACATGCACTGGGCCTGGTAAGCAGAGTCTTAGTGCACAGAGTCGAAAAACAGAACATCAGTCCAAATACACACATAGCTTCTGTCCTTGTTTCATTGGATATACTTCTTTTATGTCTGAGCAGTGTCGTCTCTTCATAATTTCCTTTGTCTGGAACAGTTCATTTTAAAAGCTATATAATTTCCCTTGGTATTTTATGATTTCATTATTAATGATACAGTCTGATGCAGACACACCTGAAGTCTTTTTTTGAGCGTTTTCCTTGCTGGCACTGGATCTGGCTAGAAGATTCAGATATGCTACACAAGCTTCTTCGATAGCAGACAGTCCCGGGTTAACCGATCTTTGGAACATAAGAGGGTCTTTCTTTAAACCAAGCCATGCCGCTTAAGTAAAAGTGTTCCTCTGAGTGATGCAGAGCTCTGCTTTGCTTCCTCGTAGAGCTGCTCCAAATCTGACATTCAGGTTTAGACCAATGAATTGAGCATAAACCACTGTCATGGATGAATGCAAATATGGAGCACTGATTCCTATTGCCTCATAATGGCCTGCGACACGGTAGCTCACGCCATTGATTAAAACACACAATTTCCAGGTGTAAGAAGCCATTTTGCACCCCCAAACCCTGTGATTGGCAAAATCACAAGGTCTGCGAACAGAAGATTTGATTTTTTACAATGCACTAAACCTATTTTTCTTTTCCAACTCACAAAATGTGTTTTTATTGACCCATTCTGAATTGCATATATAAAGGGGTGTGAAAGGGCATTCCTTCCTAATTGTGATTTCGGTATGCTATTGATCAGTGCCTGCAATTACAATTACAAACCATTGATTAGTTACGGAAACCTCAATGGAACTCTTTACCCTTTGGGAGTACCGTCAGTTGCCTTGGGGTGAGTGGTTAGAGGTTCATGGTCTCACTGCTTACTCTCCTTTAAGGAACATGTGCAGCTTTAAAAAACACAAAAGTTGCCCTTTTGGGAAAGTAAATGCAGGGATGGTGGTCTGCAGTTCCTTTAAGGCCACCATCCCTCTGTTTGTAGCCAATCAGTGGGGTCCCAAATGGCAACCTGCTTAATTAATATCCATTAGGCAGGTCGGTTTGTGTCTCCCTGTGACAGGCCATTTTGTGATACAACCAGTTAGTACAAAGGCCACACTGCAAAATTAAAGACTGGTCTCTAAAAGTTGTGAGCAATTTGTGCCTACTTTTTGTGACCGGTCTTATCATGCATCTGGCCCCTGTATGAGCGAACCTGAGTGTCCAGTGCATCTGTACAAGTGTTTCAATAACTTCTGCAGAATGCAGCCAGCAGATTAGAATGCTCAGGAACTCCAAGGAAATTGTAGCGTTCACATTACTCTTGATTAGTGCCATCTTCCAGTAGCAGTCGCCATTCTGTGTTTCCGACCTGTGCTATCTGCAGCTCATGCACTAAACCCAGTTAGTGTATGTGTTATAAAAAGTGAGATGAAAAGTGAGACTTTAGTGATAAAAGGTGGGACTTGACAGAAGGATGTTAATTGGTAATGACAGGAATGACCCTCAGCCTCCAGGGATCAAGAGACAAATCTTCATCCAATAGCACCCGAGGCTATGTGCTGTTAGCATGCCAAGGCTGCACTAACCTGGAAATCCAAATCCAAGAGAGAGAGGCTAGTGTCCACAATTCCCTGCACCCATTTACAACCATGCAAAGAATATCTATGCTGGCCAGCGGTAGATTGAGGGGAAAAGGCACAGGGACAAAAAAAGAGTGAGAAACAGAGAAACTGGAAACACTAGTTATCTTGGCCTTGCCGACCCTTCATTTCGGACCCAATGGTGCAGAGGCATGGATTTCCACAATAGGAAAACATTCCTTTAGTTTTGGGTCAGTGATATTACAGTTCACTATTTCTACTACGTCATTGGATACACCTTGTAAAAATCTCTGCATAACTCACCCTCAGCAGTGGCTGACAATCCTTCAATTTCCTAGAGCTAAAAGACATAATAAGCCTTTGTAATAAATGCATATCTCACCCTATATAATAATGTACATTCATATATCTATAAATTCCTTCAGCAAGTTATAAATCTGTGATTTTTCAATCCCGATAATATGCATTCACTTTCCTACTGCTGGCAATTCCTTACTACCATACGTGATTCAAGATTTAAAGAAAGTCTGTTCAAATAAAGAATTCTGTTATAAATAGATGCAAAAGAGTTTGTAATCTTAGAAGGATGACTGCTGGTATATACTTCATAAACCCTGGCAAGGTGGATCCAGTATTGAGTGAATGTCAAGTCCAAATCTTTGGTTTCTAATGTTTATCCAAATACCTCTCTGAAACCAAAGTACTTTGTAGGAAATTGGGGTTTTGATTGAGAGGGGGGTGAAGACCCTTCTCAAGCACTATCCACAATCCCTGACACAAGAAGTCACTAAATTAACCCGTGCTTAACCATCTGGTAGCTTGGCACAAAAACAGTCAGGGCAATGTGTCAAGTATTTTTGAAACACTCACAAAGTAACAAAGTGAAAACACAACACAAGAAAAATCCCACACCGATGTATAAAAAAAGAGAACATTTAAATAAATAAAATTACACCAAAACAAATTAAATTCAATTAGTATAAGCAGAGTTATGATTTTTTTAAATGTGTACTGAAAACTAGTACCTAAAAGATCAAAGCACCAACATCGGACATCTAGTCGCACGAGACCAGGGAAAAGTCAAAATATATGGCTGACCACGATGCAACGTGGTTCGAATACATGAGCCTGGTCTTGGCTTACCTTTGGACTTAGAAGAATTGTCTCAGAAGGTAAAGTTCAGCGGGCCAAGGCAGCCAACGGTGTCTGAGGAGGAGACATCATCATCGGGGAGCAGCTGTAGGAAGTCGCGGTGAGGTTTTCTACGTTCAGACTGTTTTGGTAGTCGAAAATCTCCAGCGACACGAAGCTGCAGGCAGTAGCCGGCGAGGGCTGCACAAAGCCGAATACCCTTCAGAAGAAGTCCAGCTGAACATGATTTGCTGCTGCGAAAAAATAACATAGTGAGAACTACCTCAAAGCCAGGCAGACCGGTGATGCACGTTGGGTTGATCGGCGAGCAGGTGTCTTCTGTCGGTTCTCAGGCCACTTTTTTTGCCAATTTTTTAAGTTGCAGGTTTTGGCTTTTGGCAGTTTGGGCACTATTAGCACCACTTCCAAACATCCAGCACTGGGTGGGCACCACTTGGATGGTAGAACTCTCTTCAAGCAGGGTTCAAGTTGTAGCTTTTTGTGTTCCTGTATCTGTGAACAGGAGGCCAGCCAGCTAGCCCTTAGTGTCACTCTGGTAGCCCTGGGATCAAGCAGCAAGGCAGCCCTCTGAGGGTACAAAGCAGGCTTCAAGCAGCAGGGCAGTCTTCTGGTAGCACTAGGTCAGTGCTCTAGGTACAAATAAGGCCACAAGCCCAGGGAAGTTCTCTGAGATGCAAGGCAGTCCTTGGGAGGTCTGAGGGGGTCCTCCACAGTTCCAGGAGTGAACCGAAGAGTTGGTTTTAGGGTCCAATATTTTTACCTCATACAACCCTTTGAAGTAGGAGAGACTTCTAGACTCCCCCCACATCTGGTTCGGGAAGTTTCCTTCTTCCATTGCCCTAGCTCCAAGAGGTCAAAGATGACAAGAAACTGGTATCAAGTTCTCTGTGAGTGTGCTGAGACTGCCCCTCCAACCCTCCCAAACTAGTCCCCCTTTGTCTCTCTGTCTGGGAGAAATACACAAAGGACAACTGCCATACTATTCACAGTCATGTGACTCAGGACACAGGCTGCAGGCACCAAATGGTTAGGACAAGTAAATGCCAACTTTCTAAAACTTTAAAATCTCACACTGTTCACAGACTGGAATTATTCAGTCAACACTTTTTTCATAACATCAAGTAATTTAATTGCCTCAATCTTTTTATGATTTCTGAGGCTTCATATCATTTATGTACATTTCATAAACAACATAACATATTATTCAGACCACATTTCTGTATACGGCACATTATTTACAGCCCTCTATGAGTAAACATAACGTTTTCAAAACATCTCCTTCAACACATAATTTACAAAAAATTAATCAAATGCATTCCTCATCATAAAACATGTATCAAAGTTGAACAAAATTTCACATATCTCTAAATGACATTTAAACCAGTCAGATATTTTCATTTGTAGTGAGATTTCTATTATTGATCTTCTTCTTAACCTCTTTTTCAAGTTCGCCTACTGGGGTTATCTAACCTCCCCATAATTGGTCGTCGATGCGTTTCGAACCTCGCATTTCTTTTTGGGTTCTCATCAGGACCGGACGGGTTGATTCTGTAAAGTAATGGATGGAGTAAGTGTTGGATTCCTGTTTTCTATTTCTTTAATTTTGTTGTTGGGCTGTGGTATCTGGTCATGTCAATAAGAACAAATGTATTACCTTTATCTCCCCGTCGAGCTAATTATTGTCCGTTATGGTGAATTCTCTGGTAAATTCCACTCGATTCTCCTTTTCTGTGGACTGTGTGTTATTCAGATTATAATTCTTCACCTTTATTTCAGTGGAAATGTTAGAGGTTATTTACCGATTGGAAACTGCCATGTCCAAGTGTTATTGACATCTGTCTAGCTTTGTCTTTTTGTGCTTAACTCCTTAAAATAGTGGCATCTAAGATGCTCTGCTGTGATGCCAACTATTTGCACTGTGTCCATTAGCTGTAAACGCACGCTCGCTCATTATTTGCATCTGTCAAAAAGTTTTGACAATTCCTTTTTTTTTTTTGCTTAACTCTTTAAAAACCGGTCGCAATTATTTACATTGTATCTATTTGCTTTTATTGCACGCTTGCTTCTTGCTATGTTTTACTGCTAAATTACATTGTATCCATTTGTTTTTTCTACCTCACGCTTGCTTTGCTCTAACTGGAGACCCGCTACTTCTTGTGTGAGTCATACTCGTTTAAACACTTTCTGACAATTTCTTCTTCAACAATTTGACTCGGAAGCATTGTTTTTTTACTCTTGATCATACATGTTCTTACTTTATAATGCATCAACTTGACATAAATCATTCTTTTTCTGCGCTTTTATTCAAACTGAGTTTAATCGCTCGTTAAACTACTGGCTCGCCCGGCTGCTGCTGACTATTGGCTCTCTAGCTTTTTAACAAATCGTGTAATACTTCGGGGGTTTCAGCCTCCTGGATAATTCTTTAGTTGCATCTGGCGTTTCTGACGCTTACGAAATGCCGTTTGTGTTCGTTAAACATTAATAATTTAAAGCCTGTATTTGGCCTCAGTGCATTCTGGTCAGCGTAGTGTATTAGCGCGCTTTTGTTCCATCTAGTTTGTTTTATTTTGTTCCGAACCACTCATCGTTTTCAAGTTTGAATGTGTATTATCCTTCCTCAGTTTGTAAGTGCTCTATATTGATGCAGTTTGTATTTCTTGTTGTGTATTTTTTTTTTTGGCATGGTATGCCACTTCGTTTAATCTTGTTGCTTGCTTTCAGGTTTCCATGAATAAAATGTATTGGGAGTGTTCAGGTTAGTGGGGCAGGCTTCTTTCAGTGTCTTGTTGATGGGTGTGCGTAAGCTCATTTTTGGCACTTGGTATACTTTTATTGTGTTGGATTGCAGTCTTGTAGTTCTGTTATTCCGTTCATGCCTTTGGTAACTGTGTTAAAGTGCAGTATCAGATGTGCTTCTTTCTGCATCAGAGATGCTTCAAGATATCCGCCTCTTGGATTAGGTTGAATTACCCATATACCATCCATTGAAAGTCTTTTTCACTGTGTCCATTTGTGAGAAAATGGTTTTCCAATGGAGCTGTGACTGTTTTTGTTCTTATGCCAGACTTGTGCTGGACTTTTCTTTATCTTATTTCTTGATTAGTATTACCACTTTTTGGACATTGCCCTTTTTGCAGGTTCATTCCTAAACTTTTTGCCATTCTCCTAGCCTTTTTTCTGACATGGTGTTGGTGGTTGTAGTACTCTGGGCACTTTAGCACTGCTGTCCAGTGTAAAGTGTGTGTGCTCTCTGTGATAAATATGGTAAGATTGGTCTACACCTGTTTGGCCTATTTAATTTACCTGTCAGTCCCTTGTAAAGTGGTATCTCATATACCCACGGCTGGTAAATTAAATGCTACTGGTGGGCTTGCAGCGCTGATTGCGCCACCCACCAAAGTTGCCTTTCAAACCTATCCCAGGCCTCTGCCACTGCAGGGCCTGTGCGCGCAGTGTTACTACGGCTGTGACGTGGCACCTAAAGTGTGTGCCATGTCTGTGACCCCCCTATTACTGCATGTCAGTCACCCCTAAGGTAAGACCCTTGCTAGCCCAATGGGCAGGGTGCATTGTAGGTAAAAGATAGGACATGTACCTTAAGTGTGTGACATGTCCTGGTAGTGACAAACAGTCATTTTGGTTTCTCACTACTGTGGGGCTGCACTCCCATAGAAATGCATTGGGGATTCCCTGATAAGTGTTTCAGTGGTAATTGCTGATATGAGAGGAGCAGCGAGGTCAAGTTTGGTATATTTGGAATAGTGGTAATAAATGCTATGCAATGGTGTGCGCAGATTTATTATAACTATTTTAGAAATTACACTTTTAGTAGTTGGCATTTCTGTGTGTTATGTGTCTGCCTGCCTGATGTGAATTGCATGTCTGGCTTTTGAGTGACAGGGGCTGGGAGGTGTGAGTGGCTCCAGGAGGGGCAGGGTGAGTCAGCACTAGGCTGAATGGGACATCTGCATTTGGAGCAGTGGGAGGAGTAGTCCCTGGTCCCTCAATAGGTCTGTGCCTAGCCCGTACAATGCTGGTTCCACCCCGCTGTGGTGTGTCTGATGGCCGAGCCCCCATCTCCCAATGAAGGGTATGAGCACTGTAAACAGAGTGCTCCAGAACCAGTTCTAGCTGGTCCCCCCAAGCCCTGTGCTGCAGACAAAGGAGAAATGCCATATAAATATAGGGGCTGTGACCCCATGAGATGTTGTGCTGTGCCTGTACTTGCTGGTGGCTTGCTGCTGCTGGTGTCCAGGAAGAACCACCATGAGGGCTTGCCTCCCTGCTGGAGGGCCCTTTGTGCTGGCCTCCCTGGGCCCCGCTGTGCCCCTTGGACCTTTTCTTTTTAAGTCCAGGACCTAGTGCCTTGTGGAGCACTTCTATTTTTTCTTTGCAGCACTGGGCTGCGACCTGGAGATTCCCCCGAGTAGCTGAGAACCAGCGGAAGCCCACCCCACATATGGTGTGCAATGGCGGGAGCCTACCCCGCTTTATGTCTACTCAAGGAGCGTGAGCCCACCCAGCAGTGGAGGTTATTTTATTGGCGGGGGCCCACCCCGCATTGCCTGTGATCCAAAGGAATCACCACCGCGACCCGAGACTCGAAAACAAGGGGCCGCCGCATTGCCAAGCGGTGACCAGGAAGGCAGGCAAGAGCCGCCTGACTGAGGGCGGAGACAGGCTCCAGGAAGTCCTGCGGTGGGTTACAGAGCGCCGCGGCGGGAGTCAGGCATTGTTTGCATTGTGGAAGCCTGCTTGTAGGCAGGGCTCCCGAGTGCCGGTGGGAGCCCCGCCGGTCGTGTCCTGAGGAAGCCGAGGTCTGTGGAGACTTCGCTCCGGGCGGATTGAGGGCTGAAGCGTGGAGCCTTGCGGGCTCCATTTCCGCCTCATCGAGAGAGAGGCGGGTCCCTAGCAGCCTCAGGAGAGGGACCGGACAAAGGCAGAAGAAGTCCCGACGAAGCAGGCACTGTCGAGGCACGTTGTCGGTGCCTGAAGCTGTCAGTGAGCTTCAGTGAGTGGGGCTGTAACGGGGGTATTGGTTGGTGCTCCCCCCCAGGCACAGTTAGTGCCAATGGCCATTTGTGCAACAGCTGCCCCGCCGGACAGTGGGCAGCTGCGACTTCGGAGCATTTGCTATTGAGGAGCCCCAGTGGGGGCTCAGTAGGAGCAGTGGAACCAGCACCTTTTTTTCCTGCACAGCTGCACCGCCATAGCGGGCAGCTGCACCGTTTAGGCCAAATCATCTCTAGAAGTCCCGGAGTGGGACTTGGGGACATTTGTGTTTGCAACAGGAAAGGGGTGAGAAGCACCCCAGGCCCCAGCGCAGTGTGCACTTTGCTTTGGCTGCATAGACAGCAAAAGGGCCATTTGGAAGGCCCCATTAAGAGCCCTGACATTTCTGGACAGAGGGCATTTTGAGCCCCACTGAAAGGCCAGTTGGCCTGGGGGTCATTGTGGATACCTGTGTGTTGGTAGGGCGCAAGGCCCTAAGGTAATGCCCGCAGAGGTGGCATCATAAGATTAGGCGTCTATGGGTGTTTCATAATATGTTTAAGCCTACTATGATGATTGCATAATATGCTTTATGCCTAATGTGATTTATGCCTAATGTGATTGATGCGTAATGTTTTGCCTAATGTCATGCTATGGTATATCAGGATGGTGTCTAATGCTAATGTGATAATGCTTAGGTCATTATGGTACCAATAGTTACTGGTTGTGTTTTAGATTTACTTACCTGATCTAATGGTTCTGACAGTGGCCCGATTGGTCCTTGTCCTGTAAATTATCCCCTGTGAATATTGCCCAGTGCCAGTTGGCACAGTGTAAATGTGTGATTATGTTTCTAATGTGTTTATGATAATTCAAAGGCTATTTTTATATAACCTTGTGTGGAGTTCCTTTTGTGGTATGCCTAGTGTGCTGCTGCTGTGTGAGTGTGTTGCGCAAACGCTTTACACATTGCCACTGGGATAAGCCTGACTGCTCGTGCCAAGATACCAAGGGGGTGAGCAGGGGTTATCTTCAGCGTGTAACTCCCTTGTCCTGACTAGAGTGGTGGTTTCGACCTGGCTTAGGCGCAAGCCCTAGCCAACCAGAAATCCCATTTCTAACACCAATATACATATTTTTGGCAAGGGAGAATAATTGCATATACCACGTTTTTAGTCGGACAGTTAGAGAGATTGGTGTGTTTCCATTTTATGTTGTCAGTCTCAAATATTGTACCTTCCGTTGTTTGGCTACATGTCACACAATTTCCACATTTGTGGTGGCTTTCTAGAGGTTTCATGTTCCATTGGGTGCTTAAATTTGATAACTTTTTGAGTGCTACAGGCCCTTACTAAATATTTCCCAAATCTCACATTTTTCTTCATTTCAAATAGTGGACATTCAAAACCACATTCAGAATTTTTGATTAAGGGCCAATTACTTCGAATAATTTTCTTGAAGTTGTTTGTCTGTGAGCAGTATATGGAAACACAAATTAGATTTTTTAGCAGTGTTCTTTTTCTTTTTGCAAGTAGGTATTCTCTCGGTGTGTATCTTTAATGAATGTCTTAATAGTTTGTGTGGATATCCTTCTTCTTTTAGTCTTTCTTGTAGTATGGCGGCGTTTGTGAAGTAGTCATCTCTTGTGGTACAATTTCTCCTTATTCTCCAAAATTGTCCATAAGGTAAGTTGTCTTTTAGATTCCGAGGATGGAAACTTTTATAGTGCAAAGTAGTGTTCGTATAAGTTGGCAAACTATAAAGGGTGATGACTGACTTTTCTTCCATTACCTTAACTTCCACATCCAACAATGTCTAAGTATATTTGGTGCTTTGCCATGCTGAATTTGATAACTGAGCTTCCATTAATAAGCCACTTGAAAAAGGTGCACAATGATTCTCGTCTCCATTCCATATACACCAAGTGTCGTCAATGTACCTTAGCCATTTTATTATATTGCCTGAATGAAGGTTGTTGTTATAAATTAACTTGTCTTCAAATGGTGACATATAAAGAACTGCCATTTCTGGTGCGAAGGAACACGTTTTTAAGAGGCCCATCCCAGCTGATTTAAAGGGCCCAACCCCCTTATACGTAACATCCTAAAAGTGTCATTTTCAGAATTGTGACTTAAAATCCGCCATTACCATTAAAGAGGATTTTAAATTACAATCCTTTTGAGACCAAATATAACTTTTCTACCTGTTCCCAATCAAACAAGCATTTGTAATGCATTGGTCTCGCCTTTATTGCAATGGGATTTGTGGAGTGGTGCACTGCTCGTTATTGTGACAATAGTAGTCAATTAGGCAATGAGCCTTGATGTTAGTAAGTCTTTAGTAATTCTTTATTTTCAAAAAAGAGGTTGCCAGCCAACGCGTTTCGTTCATGAAATGAACTTCTTCAGGGCATGTGTTAGCATTCTTTGTTGATCAGAGCAGTATAATAGAAAGTATTCCGTGCTGTGGGGGCCGCCTTGGTAAGGGCCTGTAGGTGCATAATCTGGAAGGCGGGCCGAAAGTCTTTCTATTATACTGCTCTGATCAACAAAGAATGCTAACACATGCCCTGAAGAAGTTCATTTCATGAACGATACGCGTTGGCTGGCAACCTCTTTTTTGAAAATAAAGAATTACTAAAGACTTACTAACATCAAGGCTCATTGACTAATTGACTACTATTGTCACAATAACGAGCAGTGCACCACTCCACAAATCCCATTCTCTCACTTTTCTGCATAGCAGTTGGCACTCAACGACGGCGAGTGCTGGAGCAGTTCTGTGCACGCTCAACCTACATCTGACTACCTGTTTACAAAAAGGGAACAACACAGGGAAGTGCGGTCATTGTGTCCGCCGTTGTCTGGAACCACAATTTTGCGTCTCGCCTTTATTACCTTATATGTATTTAGCAATGCAGCATATTAGCCTGGGTGCTTAAACCTGTACTGTTTTTTAATATGGAGGGAAAGTGAGCATTAAACTGCGTGACACTGCAGGTATGGGAACACATGGAGAGAAATATTGCCTTTGAGCGGGAAATGGTATAGTCCAAAGCTTTTGTTTTTAATATAGAATCATTTGCAATGCATAGGTCTCGTATTTGTCAGAGTTAGAGCTATTGGCATTGTAAATGACAATGCCTTTTACCAATGTGTTTTGGTTTGGAGTGGAGTGGAGTGGATGCAAGTGGTTTGGAGTGGATTTTTGTGGGTTGAACTGGATTTGTTAGATGTGGAATTGTGTGGGTTGGAATTCTCTGGGGGTGTAGTGTATTTGTGAAGTGGAATTATGTGGTGTGGTGAACAGATAGGAGTGGGAGTTGCCCATAATAGACAAAAAGGAAGATAAAGAGGGATAGGTAGTTTGTGCAGGAAGTGGTGAATTAATTCTAGACAGAGGAGCTGAACAAATGTGTGTGAGAAAGAAGGGGAGAGCAGGCCACAGTTGCATAAAGGAGCCCCTGTGTACGCAGAAGACACCCGTAGAAGAGGAGGAGAGCGTGAGTTTGAGGGATGAACATTTTTGAAAAGGCACGGAAAAGAAACTGTGCTTGAAGGTCTGAAGTAAACCAATATGACAGAGGCTGGCAAAGAGCGTGAAAGAGTGACAGAGCAAGTGCAAGATTCCTTCCTTTAGAGGACCGGTACAGGTAGGGCAGAGATAGTGCAAGCTTTCTTTCTACAGAGGACTAGTACAGGGAGGGTAGAAACAGTACAAGCTTTCTTTCTATAGAGGACTGGTACAGGTAGGGCAGAAATTATGGAAGCTTCCTTTCTATAGAGGACCGGTGCAGGTAGGTCAAAAACTGTGTAAGCGTCCTTTCTTTAGAGGACAGGTACAGGTAGGGCAGAAAAAGTGCAAGCTTCTTTTTTTTAGAGAACTGATGCAGGTAGGGCACAAACAGTGCAAGCTTCCTTACTATAGAGGAATATTAAATGTAGGGCAGCGCAGCACAAATGTCTTCACCACAGAGCATGTGCATGGAGCTCTGACTGTCCTTGCACTGAAGGAGATTGCACGATTGAACCATCTGTACTGTTGCTTCCTCCTCTCAGTAAATGAATCCTCCCCTTAGCACTCATGTGTGCATTTGTTCACGGTGTACACGGCTGTGCACAAGATGTCCCTGCCCTTGCAGTATTGCTCCATTTGTACACATGTGGGTACCACCTGCTTTCTAGGGAAAATGTCGGTGCCACCGTTTGCCATCTTCGGATGGCAGTAGGGGGTGCCAGACATCAATGCATGGGTTAGAACAGGGCTTTGCAGCCCCCAGGGAGGATTAATGCATGTCTGTAAGTGATTTTAAGAATACATATGTTTAATAACAAGTACTGGCAAAGCCAGTAGAAGCAGAGGCCTGTTCCTTTAAGTGAAAAGAGGGCAGGCAGTTTCTCAGTGGTACCATGGTCACGCCTATGCCTGTCCCACCTTTACTCTTCCACTGCTCGCTAAAATTACTGCACAACTGATTGTTATAAAGAGTGTAGTGTGCCACTCTTGGGGTTTAGTCTGACAACCAATGCGTTCTGGGAGATGTAGTCCTAGTTCACTTCGGTAGAATGAACTTATGGCAAATGATAACACAGATATCTAAAGGAAAGCCAGGGCTTGAGCGCTGCTTCCTTGGTAACATGGGCTCACCCAATAACAGGAAATAGTGCATGTGCAGTGCAAACTATGGAGTCAGCAGTAATACAAAAGGGTAGTTTTCCAAAGCCCTCGCTAAATGAGGGCATGGCTCTTTCATCGCTGCGTTTTACGAGTGTATAAGAACCTTGCAATCAGGGGTGTAGCTTGGTCAGTAGGACGGGGGGTTTGAGCTTCAGATTTTCCTACACCCATGTTGGCATATCATGCTAATTATTGCATAATAAGGGCTTAAAGCCCAGTGGAAGGGGAAAGGACTGGAGTGCGGATTGTGAGGGGTACTTAAATCCCAGATTAAATCTGAATTGCACCTTATCAGACCCGACTGAAAGCTCCCGCACCCAACTATTTATTAAATACTACATTTATCAGGAAGGTGTAACATCCCCCACCCCCCGTTACCATTACTTTACTACAAGACAAATCATTATATTTTCAGACTAGATTAAAAGCAGATGGAGCAACTTGAACACAAGGACGCCTTCTTTATTTCAGCTCAGAGAATGCACCTATGCGTCCTTGAAAGCGTGCAACCATTAATACGGGGATCATTCTTGTGATATTGCAGAAATGTGTTTGCTTTTAATAAAGCGGCTTTGGAGACATATTCTGAGCTTAAGTTCTGAGGAGAGTACTCAGGAAGTAATAGCTGCTGCAAATAAATCTTGTGAGTAATTTATGCCATGTTTTGGAACAACGCTTCCTGTGCAGAAGAAGAATGCTGATGAGACTAAAATATACACACGGGTCACTAGTGCATTATTTTAAAACCACAAATTTTGCAGTTAGCTTAAAGTGGACAGAAATTACCTGGTTAATTTCCTGTGCTACATTTGCTTTTAGGGGTGCTTTTGACATTTGACACTGTATGAAGAGTGGCTCAGTTCTTCTCTGAACGCTGTCACTGAGTGGCAGAGCAAGGAACAGTGCTGTAATATCGGTACTTACACAAATCCCACAAATTAGGTGTTCTAATTTCAGAGATGAAGGCACATAATCGTACTAGCCGTACTGACACAAAATCCACGCACTAAACTTTTTTTTCAAGAAAGGCTTTGTGGAAAATAAGGTCCCTCCTTCCCAATCTATCAGAGCATACGCCATCGGCCATAACCACAACCAACAACCTACCGAGACACCCAACAGGAGGCCAAGATATTGGCAAATGCTGAACTCTACAAAACCCATGAACGATAACAAAATAATACAGTCCCACTAGGCTTACCTGGGCCGGAAGTAAGGTGACCACCTGTATACTACTTGCATGGACCGCCCGTAAATTCAGCTTAATATTCGCTGTACATTATTGTTATTTCAACAGGTGACATGTGTCTGTATTTCAGAACTTCCGGGTAGTATAAAAGCCAATCCTAAAGCTGAACACAGTCTGGAGCCGTATGAGAGTGTGCAATATGTAAGGTGACCTCGGACTGGAGAATTGTGGTTAACTCAGCCGGTCCTAGTGTGAGGAAAAGAACTCCGAAGTGTTTAATGGTTGTGGATCTGCACCTGCCTCTGCGGTGCATAAACAGTATCTCGGTAGTTCATTGGTTCGTCAGCAAATGAAGTGTTATGCAGCTTGGAGCAGGCATGACCATAGGTGTGGTATCTTCCTTCATAGGATATATTATGGCCGCCTGGTTCCCTCGGGCGCCATTGTCATAAACACTCACCTAAGAGCAGCCGCAACCCAACAGCTTTCTTGCCCGTTCGTGAAAGCACAGTACTCTTTCAAACCTTTTGAAGCAGTTGCAAGTGTCCCGGCAGCATTGAAAGTGAAAACGCGCAGAGCGCGCTGAATATAAACAAAGCACGTCAGCAAATGATGTGTTACGCAGCTCGGAGCAGGCACGACCATCGGACGCCGTCGTCATAAACACTGACCTTAAAATAAAAGTTAATATTCACCACAGAGTTGTTTCACAATTATAACCACGAAACCAGCTCTGCCGTCCCAAGATTCCGTCCGTCAAACGATAAAAGCAGCCACAACCCAACAGCTTTCTGCACGTTCGTGAAAGCGCAGTACTCTTTCAAACCTTTTCAATCGGTCGCAAGTGTCCAGACAGCATTGAAAGTGAAAGGGCGCACAGCGTGCTGAATATAAACAAAGCACGTTGCAGTTTTGGCACGCATGTGTACTATGTAAGGCACTATTTTAAAAACAATTATTTGCAATGCAATAGAACTCGCATTTACTCGAGTTCTATTGCATTTTAAAAAGGAGTACGGGCGGGCAAAAAGGCACGAACGGGAGTAGGGGTGGTGGTGGTGGGCTGAGAAGTCAAGGACTGCAGGAGGGGATGGGGGAGGCACAGGAACAAAATAGTGTTTTCAGTAAAGGGGCCAATAGCCATGGAAGCACACAAATGACAACATGGCCGTCAGGAGGAGGGACTAACAAGCCTAAAACCAATGGGAAGGCTGCATTTAGGACCTAAGCCAATACAAAAGATGGGCGGAGAGTGGGCGGAGCTTAAATGAAGCTTCCAAGCTATAGTATATACTGCATGTCTCAACGAGACAGCGCAAGCGCTGCCTAGGCGAGACCTAAAAATGATCACTTATTAATGCAATACGGTAACCCAACAGGAGAGGTAGGCCTCACAGTAGTGAAAAACAAATTTGAGAGTTTTTCACTACCAGGACACGTAAAACCGAAAAGTACATGTACAACTTTTTAAATACACTGCACTGTGCCCTATGGACTGTATATGGCCCACATTAAGGGTTACTTATATGTATAAAAAGAGAGGTTTAGTCCTGGGAAAAGGTTTATTTTATCAGGCCTCTTTGGTGGTTTAACATTGCACGCAGGCTGTAATGGTAGTCCTGAAACATGTTTAAAGGGCTACTCAGTGGAGTGGCACAATATGTGCTACAGTCCCACTAGTAGCATTTAATTTACAGGCAAGGGGTACATTACTAGGGACTTACGAGTAAATTAAATGCACCAATCAGGTGTAGGCAAAAAAGGAGGGAGCACTTTAACACTGGTTAGCTGTGGGAAAGTTCACACACTACTAAAGTCGACAAAAACACATTTTAGAAAACAGGACGTGTGAAGGCAAAAAAACATTTTCTGGTTGACCCAGCAGCAAGGGCCAGGTCTGACATACTTCTTAACTTTTGTGAGACCACAAGGAATACAAAACTCCTGTCAACAAAGTTCCAGCTACCACAATTTATTAAAATATTTTCTAGCAATGAACATGCTGAAACATGAGAAACCTATAACCAATGGACACAGGGTGGCCACCACCATTGAAGGTTTCAAGATAATCCTGTAGCTCTCAGAGAAATTTAGTGTTCTTGATTCCAATGGCATTCTTAGCATAGTGCAAACATGACAGTCGTGAAGCCTCACACCAAGCAGTGCCCAGACCGAGCACGCATGAATGTCGGCCTCTGCAGTTCATGATTTGAACACCTCAAGAGTTCAGGGGTGTGTCTCTGAGCTCACTTAGCATAAGTAGGTGAGTCAGGCCCACAGATCATGACATAGCAATGCTGAAGGTAGAGTGCGGAATCACTAAAAGATCTGTTCCATAGATCGATGTCACCATAAATGAGTAGCTTGTTTTTTTTTCCTGTTGAACTTATGAAGTTTTTATACATCCATCTGACCACTGCTGAGCTGCCACAGGATGGTCTAGATCAACATGTAACTGGATTTGGGTATAGACCATAAAGGTGAATATATTAATGGGGATTTAAGCCTGAAACCTAAGGCAGCGCCCACAAGATGTCTCAAGGGCAATTTCTAAATGCATCAAACATGATCTGTTTCGAGCAATCACTGAGAAAAATGAGATCCAATCCACTACACTTCTTCTGCGGCCCATTTCCTGCAGAAATTTGAAAAGGATACTTGTCAAGGATAATGCTATAAGGAGCATCTATCTACCTTTGGACATTGCAGCTATAATCAAATATCTTTAAAATGGCCTGATGAATCACAGAGTGAAATTGTCAGCAAATTCTGAAAGTGGACAATGTATCAGAAGTTCAGTATGTAAACTACTGAGGAATATAGAGAGTAGTTGATAATGTATGTGAATTAAATTGTTGCGTGGTATATGACAGATATCACAGATCACTGAAACCGACAAGGTTCATGGGGTTAGTTGCCCCCTGTGATACATCTGTTGAGTAGGTGTTCTGCACTCTTATTATTCTTGCGGGTCCCCTTACGATGAGTTTCAAACCGTTAGTTTCGCACACATTTTGAACGTATTTGTAATTTGGTGCAAAGTATTTAGTAAAGTATTCTTTTTTTAAGTAAAAACACTCAATGGATATTGTTTTATTGAGTGTTACTGTACATTACTGAGTTCTGAGTTTTTAGCCCTCTGCACTAGCCGAGTCATCCTTAGACATTTTTGCCTCACTCTCATGAAAGTCAAACGCTAAAAAGGGTACTGGTACCCATTTTGATTGACTGCAGAGGCCTCAGGACACAAGAGACAAATGCCCTGATTGATACAGTCGGGGACCAGTAACTTCTGATTGCGCTGGGATCCAGGTTCCTCACACTAACCACTTATTTCGATTCTAAATGTTTTCCTCGAAATTAGAACATCACTTTACTTGGTGCCCTAGGTGACTTCTTGCTTTACCTATATGGACCGGCGTCTCCGCACAAGCACTGTGCATCACTCTTCTGATGTTGGACCGTTTCATCTGTAATAAGTTATTACACTGTAATCCTTTTTAAATGAATACACTCACAGTGTAAACGATTGATTCATATGTATCCAGCTTCTTTTAATGAAATTGTGCTATAGAACAGTGGTTTTTAGCCTGTGGTCTCTGGACGCCTGAGGGTCTGCTGCACATAGGCAGGGGGTCCGCGGACCCATATGACCTCTAACCATTATTATTTGTTAATAATTTTGAGCTAAATAACTTCATAAACTTGGTACCTCATTTGAGGATAATTGTTTCATCAACTCTACCATATTGCCTCTTCAATATATTTGATGTGTCTAAAATCAGTAAAGGTATATTTTGGAAAAAAATACTGTAAGCATTTTAAAACGCTTTTAGTCAGAAACTCTTTACTAGTTCAGGGCAGAGCATATGTGAATGTACACAGCCACTGTTCACATTCAAACATGCCTGAACATGAACTAGCAAACTGCCTCTGACTAAACACTTTTAAATTACCAATACATTGGTAGACCGCACCAAAGGCCATTCCAGGCTGCATGTTCTCCCATCCACTGCTTTTTGGGGTCAGGCACTTGCAGACTCCAGGCACCTACATTTTTTATATTTGAAAGGGGGTATGGGGAATGCCTGCACCCCTCAGCATAGCTGAAATACTTTCACAGGCAGATTACAACTTCCCAGTAGGCAGCATGCGCTCTTCCATCATGAGCATCTGGTCGGCAGTCACCATCTTTGCCAAGTTTTGACACAAAGACCTTGCATGATTTCCAGCTTTGTCCTTACAAAGCTTGATTGCTGCCCTCTTCTGTGTCTGTCTGAGGCCAAGATCAGTTCAGTTACTACTTCTGTCCCTCCACCTCTGCTGAGAGCTCTGATTTCACATAATTACCTATTGATTTGTGAATAGGACCAGGATGTGTAGTCACTTTCATATTTAAACATGCAGTTGCAGGGGAAACATGCACCGAGTTCATGTGTGTACTTGTTTGTATATTTCTTGTGAATTATTGTTGTAATTTCAAATTGTAGAAATGGATTGGACTCCCTGGCCTCCAAACGTAATGCCCTGAAGTAATACATATTAGGAACCACTGCTATAGAAACTTCTGTCTCACCCATACTTTCCATAGCGATGCAGTGCTGCTTAGTCATAATGACAGATGTATCAATATAAAGCCCACTGCAGTGATGTATAAAGCTATCGCAACACATTGTTATATGACAATCGCAAAAGAGGAGGATCACAGAGGTACAGTCACTCTGCATTGTTTGTCTGTTCCCACATTCTTACACAGGTAGCAAGAGTGAGCGACTGACAACCACCTCGAATAATTATTCCTGGGGAAATGTATTCTAGAGAGGTCAACCTTGAAGCTGGGGAACCGGGTTCGAGTCTCTGCGAGGACACTCAACATCTTGTGATTTTGGGCAAATCACTTAATCTCCCGGTGCCCAACAAAAAATGAATGTGTCCGTCTGTAAAGCAACTGATGCTCATGTAAAGTGCTCTGATACATACAGTCGAGTTCAGGCTATCCAAAACTCAAATAAACAAATAAATAATAACAAGCAAGGTCGAGACAGAAAATAGGCCCCGGCACCAACGTAAAAGTGGACCCCATTAGTGAATCAAATAGCTAAAAAAGTAGCCCACATTTGCAAATCAGGGAGTTTTGAACGTGTGGAGACATGCTCTATAGATGCTCCGCAAGGTAGGGGAAACTGCACTCATTTGTGCTTGTTGCAGACAATGTTTGCGGTAATATCAACAGTACAAATGGCCCCATCAAACCGTAAACCAGCTGAAAAACAGCCTAAACACCCACCAATCAAACCAGCCTTTCTGACAGTCAGATTGCCCAAAAGACCTGCCAGACGCTAACAAGTTAAATGTACTGAGGCTATCATTGAACTGCATTTGTAATCAGTTTGTAAATAACGTTTTTGACATGTTTACAATTAGATGTTTAAAATCCTCTGTGTGTTTCCTGTTTCTGGGTTCTAAGGGGCAGATTTACAAGCCCCTTGCGCCACTTTTGCGTCACTTTTAACATGGGAAAAGTGACGCAAAAGTGGCGCAAGGAGCTTGTAAATCTGCCCCTGAGTATTTTATGCATCTGTCACAAAGGCTGGAAGAGAACGGGGGCAAAGGAAGCAGCACATTTCTAACAGTAAGCTGCAGGTTGCGGCTTGTGAAGTCATCCACTAAGAATGATGTTGCATGCTGGGATTTCCACCCATTAACTCCTCGTCCGTTTTTCCAGTCCCAGTCATCACATTATCCGCAGATCTCCTGTGAGACAAAAAAGCTGTTACTTAGCACGACCTCAAAAGTTCCCCCAATATTGCATGGCACTAGAAGAGGGGAACTAAACATGACATCTACCTGTTTCGCTTTTTCTGCAATGGACAGTCTTATTGCTGGCCCGACCTAAGATAAGTAGTTTTTCATAATTTATTTACTTTTTTTTAACCATTTTTATTAGTTTTCAGTTCGGTACTCGGTCCAACACTGCATAGCAATAAAATAGAAACAGAAACACAATCGACCATCAGATCACAACGTGGGGGGGCGGGGGGGGGAGGGTAGGGGGGAAGGGCGGGAGTGAATTCACATAGGACCGCATGGGATTGCAAATCAGTTATTATTGTATAAGTAGTGCCTCCTCACTACATTTCTATATAGAAAAAAGGAAAAAAAAGGCAAGTAGTGGTTAGGTCACTTCCTCCTTCCGCCCAGCATGATGAAGAACACATGCGTTTCCACAGGGATCAAAGCCGCCCCCTGCCAAACACCATAAATAAAGGGTCACCGGGGCTCGTAAATGAGTGAGAGGAGCTAACCAGTTAAGTCAACAAACCCATATTCAGAGGAGTCATTGCACAGGATTAGAAGGCTGCCTAGTGAGGTTATAAGGGAATCTTTGTACGTCTGGAATGAATATGTGACGTTACAATGCGATCATTTAGATCGCGGTACGTTACATCGCAGTTATTACAACGCAACTCGTTACAACGACTTGCGCTAGAGGCGCTAGATTTAGGAATAGTATGAATTACTATTCCAACTCCAGTGTGTGTAACAGTAGGGAATGTGTTGGAATAGTAAATCATACTATTCCTTAGTGTAGAGCGCCATCCAGCGCAAGTCATTGTAACGACTTGCGTTGTAATGACGCAACGTAAATTCGCCGTCTGGAACTCATGCAATAGCCCCTCCCACAGGGCGGCTATAGGGACCCTTCGCAATCCCTGGACCGCCTCCTGTCTCAGTGCCACTGCCTCAACCTTGCCCCATTTTATGGTGGCCGTGCACCAGTATTGTATGTTCCGGAGAGTGTGCGCCTGCCAGTGCATTGTTATGGACCGTCGGGCTATGAGGAGGGCCAGGTCTAGGAATTTATTTGTTACCATTTGAGTTTTATTCCATGCAAATGAGCCAAGCAGAGACCACTTTCCATAGTGAGGAGTCCCTCATGGCCCGCCACTTCAAACAGTGCCTCTGCAACTCCTTGCCATAGGGCCATAGCTGCAGGGCAGTTCCAAATCATGTTCGCCAAGTTGGCATTCGGTGCATGGCACCAGGGTTAATGTGGTGAAGACCCAAACTTTCTATGTAAGCTTTCGGGGGTAAGGTATGCTCGGTAGAGGATGTTGTGTTGTATGTATTAGAACTTAGTATTTTGGGACACTTCCCCGGGTAGTGCAGGAATTTTTCCCATTCTTTGGACATGAAATCATGGCCAACGTCTCTTTCCCAGCATCGACATGTTGCCTGCAGTGGGTCAGATGTGGTGTACGCTAGCGCCCATACAAACCACGTGATGAGTCTTAGTCCGTTGCCCATAATATATAGGGTTTGCATGACGGGTACTGGTCCAATTCTGAGTCCCTGATGTCCCAAAGCCTTCCCAGTTTGGCCATCAACCTGCCATACGCAAGGTAGTGTCCCGCTGGTAACTCATATTCCTCTCGCAACTCGTCAAAGGGGATGAGTGCACCCTCGCAAATTAAGTCGCCCAGTCTACCCACTCTAGCCGCTGCCCAGGCCACCATGCCCTCTCATCCAATTGATGCACTGCAGGGTGCTATATTGTGCAGGCTAAACCCTGGAGAGTACGGGGATCCAGTGGCATCACTAGGGGGGTGCGGGGGGTGCGGACCGCACCGGGTGACACCCTCACGGGGGGTGACACCAAAGGGCCGGTCCGGTCGGTGTGTCACTGTCTGTGGTGCACACTGCAACCGTCCGCCGTGCACAATGACGTTAAACCACTCAAACCAGCAGTCCAGACTCCAGAATGAAACCGAAACGCAACAACGACGCCGCGCGCGCAACCTCACCCTGTGGCTTGTTCTAATTAGGAGGTGCCTGTGCGCAGCGCGCACTGTCTCCTCCTCCGAGGCGTCTGCGCGCCTCGGCATGACGTCACGTCGTCACTAGAGGGGTGCAGTCGGCGATGTTATTACGGGTGGAATCCGAATCCCGCATGCGCATTGGCCCCCCCCCCAAGTGTGCGTGACTTGCATCACGAGGGACGAGGAGGTCTCAGCCTCAGGTCGCCGCCTGTCGCCACAGCGCTACTATAATTTAATTTTATTCCAAGGCAGCAAGGCCGACCGACCGTCACCGAGGGTAGTCCCCCCCCCCGTCTGCTGACTGCAACTCAGCAGGTGAGTGGCCTACTATTGCCTATCATCATCATGTACAGCGCTCCAATACCTTCGGGTCGAGTTCGCGCTGTATAAAAGATGCAAAAAAATCTAAAACCTGTCTTAGTTTCACTCTTATGTTTGAACTGAAGCTGTACTGTTACTCCATCTGACCCCTGGAGTCAGTAGCACACCTGCTGCAGATCGGAGCATATAAATTCTCCCTACTTCCACGGACAGAGTAAATCCACAGTCGCACGCTCATACACTCATCATACGCTAGGGCCCATCACACTGAAATTCACACTATTACTCTATCCACACTGAATATAGGAGAGAAACCTAAACCAATCTGCATCTAAACGAGGTCAATGCGACCATAAAGTTATTGTCCTGAGTCATGATTTAAAACATAAGAAAACCATTTGAAACTCAATAAATGACAAAGAAATAACCACCCGACACTGATATTCAAACAAAGATCATTTTTATCTAAATTAGTTCAATGAAAGTCAATCAATAGCAAGATCATTATTCTCATAATTACCTATTCTAGCTAAATGGGTCAGGACAGGTCTCTCAGTAAAGTCTCCCGAGTCGCCGTCCTCTCAATCAGCATCGATCCTCACGAACATGGGTTCAGGAAGAAGTGGCCTTAGACCCTCCCTAGTCTAACATTATTTATAATAAAACTAGCGAAATAAAAGTAACAAACAAATTCTGAATGTCCGTTGAGCCGCTGAGCAGAGCGAGCAGGAAAGGATGTAGTTTGGCAACATTTAAAAAACCTCCGCTCAGGAAAAATCACAAAAATAAAAACACGGAAGAAGGAAACTCGAGTTTGCAAGCGATACATTTATGAATGCTCTTCCTTGGTACCATAGCGAAGCCACCACAGGTTTATCGTAGTTCATTGTGGCTTTATTCTTTTCCAAGGGCAATTGGAAGCATGCCCGGAGCTGCTGTCCTCACGGAAACTTTTAAATCAGACAGAGGCTGTGGTCAGGTGACTTTCAACCATGTTCAGCAAGGCCTCTCGTCAAAATTCAATCACTCGAGTGCAGGCTGTAAATAGCAGCCATCTTGGTTTAGGCCAAAACGGACCATCTTAATTAAAAGAAACACAAAACAACGTTACCACATCATAATGATTATACAGTGTTAATCCCCACTAATACCCTTATGTGTATGTAATTACTTAGCCGTCTGCAACACAAAGAAGCATTAGCACACGTTATTTAAAAGCGCAAACTCGAAACAAATAGCACTTTTGCGACACTCATTTAATTAAATTGCACATACTATTAAGCAACATATATGCATTCCCACGTGTAGTTTCTCTCATTAGTAATGTTGGTTAATCAAGACTTTTAACAAAACTAATAATTAGTGATTATAAATTAGTAATTTTAATCATAACATATAAACAAAACTGGAGCTTAAAACTCAATACATTTTCAACAGAAAACTCTGCTCCAGCAATCCCCCCTTTGGTGATATATTATCACCACAAAAACCAACCCAAAAAAAAAATTTAGTCCCAATTTTTAGGAGAAATTGAAAATGTCTTTTATGTCACAACATTAAACACCAGACTCTCTCTCATCATCCCTCTTCGACTCCAAGTAAACACTCTCCCTCAAATCTTCTAATTCTATTTCTTGTGGGTCTCTCCTTGACCTCTTTTGTTTCTTTTCAGCATTTCCTCTAATTATTCTCTTTTTCCCTCCCCTGTTTTTACAACACAAACACCCCAATCTTAGTATCAATAAAGCAACAATTACACATGTCAATGGAAATAATATCCTACCAATAATGGTACTACCTATCTTAGCAATAAAACTCTTAACAGCAACTATCTTATTAGCTATTTTAGTCCAGATACTTTCAGCTTCCAGTGGTACTAATTCCTCATGCAAATCAGTAATATTTTTGATATAGACCTTCAGATCTTTACTTTCGTCAGGAATGTAAGTGCAACAATGTTGAACTTTCAGCATTCCACAGACTCCACCCTCCTTGGCCAATAGAATATCAAGGGCAAGTCGATTTTGCATAGACATGGCACGTACGGCAATCATCTTCGTATTTACCAAAAGAAACCCTCCAGCGGTACTTGTCGATAAGCGATCCACCACTGTTGACAGTTTCCGAATTCCATATGCATTTAAAGAAATTCCCACTGCTGGAATTAAAGCTCTAAAAATATCACCCACAATTTCTGACCAAGTTTCTCTCTTAAAACGTGTTAGTAGATTAATGTGTTCTACATCTTCTATCCTATCTATATGAAAAATCTTTGGAAAGACCAGGCCCACATAACACGTGCCATACCAATGGTCAGGCAACTTGTAATAAGCCTTGCTCCCACAAACGTAGTAGACTCCCGGGAAAACTGGATCTTCTCCACCTTTAAAACCCCATCCTGTCGCAATGAAGTATGTATCATGACACTCACTAGTCCCAACAAAGTAATTATAATATTGGGATTTCTTTCTGGTAATGCACAGTTTACCCTTCTGTGGTGCATCTAAAGCCAAAGTTGGACTAGCCCCATTCCTTAATTCCTTTCCCATCTCAATATCCCAAATTGTCTCACTCATTTTAAATTTCCCTGCCTTTTCATGCATGCTCATTCTCCTTTCCTCTACCATGTCTAGGAAAGCCTTTTCTTCTTCTTTCAAACTGCAAGTTAAATTGTTTCTAAAAATGTAATCTAATGTTAATTCTTCTTGTTCAATAAAAATCTCACCAAAAATGTTAGCTTCTTTAGCTGGATTCAGCTTTTTGTTCATAGGCAATTGCCCAAAAATGTTATCCTTGTTAGACATTTCATAATCTATTTTCCCTAGCAAATAAAAGACACTACTTAACACACTACATGAAATTCCATACGTAGCTGGTAAATGATGATAAGTAACACCTTCTGAAACGGATGCAGGTAATTGCATACAGACGTAGCTATCCCTAACTTCCATTGTCTTTACGTATTCGTACAACAACTTTGAAAAAACATTGCTAGAAAAATCATTAATTGACCTATCTTTATGTATGTAAATGTTACTACTTCTAGTTGGAACTACTTTCTGTGAACTCTTCTCTACATTAGTCACATTTTCAGTATGTATTCCAAAAGTACCTATTGTAACTTTAAAAGTAACTAGTAAAGCTAGTACACCCCACAAAAGCATTAATAATCCAGTACAGCAGCAGCACATTCTACACCATCTTCTCAAGAAGGCACATCTACTTTGATTATTTTCTGTGTTAGCCATTTTACTACTTTGGCAGTGTCTGTTGACTTAGCCTCTTCTACTCCACTACCGATACACTAGAACACTGGATTATTTCAAACAGCTAATTTCAGACTTTCTTCTTTCCACTTTTCTCCAAGTGACTCCTTTAGTTCACTCAATTTGGATTTTCATCACTTTTCACTTCTTCTTCAGCAACATCGAATTGTATCAGATCTTCAACAACATCCTGAGCATCCGACTCTTCTCCAATGTCAGTCAAGATAACTTTCAGGATTCCAACAGTTTTCTCCTCAACCACTTCTCGTACGGTCCCCTCTGGATTTCCTTGACTTTCTGCCTCTTCACCTTCAGACAGTGCCACGTACGTCCATTCCGGTGACCTATACTTCTGGTTAGGTTTTCTGATTCTCTTGATCTCTTCCGGTTCTTTTGAGACCTTTTGCTTATCACTCTTTGCTTGATTCTGACTAGACACCTCGTTCACCTGTTCAGCTTTCGATGAATTTACACTTGCGCTTGCTCGCGTCAGTCTGTACCTCAGCCTCTTTATCCTGTTAGGCCAAAGATCTCCTCTTACAACCCTTTTTGGTCTCACTTCTTTATTATTTCTTTCTCCGATCCAAGTTCTCTTTCTCAGAACTCGACCCTCTGATTTCTCATTTTCACTCTCATCTGATTCTGTCTCATTTGCCTCTTGTTCTTCAACAATTTTCTTTCGCTCCACAGTCTTTCCCACCACCGATTGAGATTTCCCTATTTCTGTCCCTCCTCGGGTCTCCGACACGCAATCTTCTTGCTGTCTACTTGTCCCTTCACCTAGTTTATCAGGAATGTTCCCTACACCTCCTCGGGGGTCTTCCGCAATCTGTCCCTCTCTATCTTCTTCTGACCCTGCTTCTTCAGGTGTAATCTCAAGTGGATTTTCAACCTCTTTATCTGATTCAGGTGTAGTCTCTGTGGAATTGCTCTTTTCTCTTCTTTCTTCTCCACTGCTTGTTGGAACTTCAGGCACTCTTACAGAATCCGATCTCTCCTCTGAGACTCTCAATGTTTCTCTTGAAGCCTCTCTCGGAAAGAAAAAAGAATCACCTGACTTTCTTTCTCCTTCACCCCTTTCAGGATTCTTTTTTCTTCTCACTGGTTCATTTTCTGCATCATCACTGGAATCTGACTCTTCAAAATACTCTTTACCAGTCCCATCTTTTGGATTTGGAACTCTCAGAGTATGACTTGCATGCACCCAGTTTTTCACACCAGCACACTTTACTGCAGTCGTTGTAGTCAAAATAACTTGTCTTGGCCTTCCCCACCTTGGAACCAAGCAATTTCTTCTTCTGTGCACCTTAATCCTCACCCAGTCCCCTGGACTCAGATCATGGGCTTGCTTCTTCTCAAGCGTGGTAGCGTCTTCTCCAACCTGGTGAAACACAGAATGAACTGCGCCAGCCAGGCCTTTACAGTAATCCAAAATCATGACATCAGTTATTGTCATCAACTTGTTGACAGGCACAAATGCATGTCTCATCGCACGTCCCATTAATATTTCGTGCGGACTCAACCCTGTGGTTCTATCTGGAGTAGACCTAATAGTCATCAGCACTAGAGGCAAGACATCAGGCCATTTCATTCCAGTGGCTAAACACATCTTACCAATTCGGTTTTTTATTGTGCCGTTCATCTGTTCAACGACGCCAGAAGCCTCTGGTCTGTATGCACAATGTAGCTTCTGCTGTATGCTCAATGCTTCACAAATTAAACCCATGAGCTCATTGTAGAAGTGTCCACCTCTGTCAGACTCAATTGTCACTGGGAACCCGTACCTAGGAATCAACTCTCTTAACAGTAACTTTGCCACTGTTATTCCATCATTCCTCCTAGTCGGATAGGCCTCCACCCATCTTGAGAACAAACAGACTACCACTAGAACATACCTCAATCTGTTCACTTGGGGCATTTCAATGAAATCTATTTGCATTCTGGTAAAAGGACCTCCTTCTCTGCCTATTGTTCCTAGACTCACCACTGTCTTTTTCCCAGTATTGAACTGCTGACAAATCAAACATCTCTGACAGATGCTCTCTGCAATCAGCCTGAACTTTGCATTGTACCAGGTTTGTTTGAAGGACCTAATCATCGCATCCCTCCCCAGATGTCCCTGGCCATGATACATTCTTGCCATTGTCGACAACATGGAATTGGGCATGACTGGTCTACCATCTCTATAGATCCAAACATGATCTGTCTCTCTTGGGGCACAACCTGCCTTCATCCAATCTCTCATTTCCTCATCTCCTGCCTCATCCTGCAACTGTTTCACTTCATCCCACGTTTCTAGGACATTAGTAAACATCACAGAACAAAAAGACATCTCCCTTTCTCGTGCCCTATTAATCGAATGATTGTTCTTTGCACAATACTGTGCTATGTCATTGGCAAAACGATTACCAAGAGTAACAAAATCATCTCCTTGTCCATGAGCAGCACACTTCACAACTGCTAACTCTTTAGGCAGCTGTATCGCCTCAAGCAACTTTCCAATCACTTCAGCATTCTTTATTGGAGTCCCACTCGACGTCAAGAAACCTCTCTGTAGCCAAAGCTGGCCAAAATCATGAACGACTCCAAATCCGTACTGACTATCAGTCATCACAGTCACTCTCAGATTCTTCCCAATTTTGCAAGCTTTCGTCAATGCCACCAATTCAGCCACTTGAGCAGATCTTACTCCTTTCAAAGGCGAAGCTTCCATAACTTCTGAAACCTTGCACACTGCATATGCTGCACTCAGCACACCTTCATCAGTCCTTAGACATGATCCATCCACAAACAACACATGATCACTCTCAGGTAACGGCAAATCTCTTATGTCTGGTCTAGGTTTTGTGCAGTAATCAAGCACATCCAAACAATCATGATCAACATCATCTCCCACATTCACATTTTCAGCATCTGGTAACAACGTTGCTGGATTCACATTTACACATCTCTCAAGGGTCACATTTGATGCTCCCAGAATGATTTTCTCATATTTAGTCAGCCGACTATGTGACATGTACTGAGTTCTGCTTCTTGTCAAAAGAATAGCCACATCATGAGGTACGAATACCCTTACAGGATATCCCATTATTATACCCTTACTCTGTTCCAAACTTCTGCATGTAGCAGCTACTGCTTTCAGACAACCTGGCAAACCCACAGCTACGGGGTCAAGTGTCGATGAGAAGTACGCAATTGGCCTTCTCAGTTGTCCATGCTTCTGAATTAACACTGAAAGTGCACATCCATTTCTCTCACTGCAATACAACTCAAACTCTTTCTCATAGTCTGGCATTCCCAAAGCAGGGGCTTCACACATTCTACTCTTCAACTCCTCAAATGCTGCCATTTGTTCTCCATCCAGTTCCAATGGGTCTCTCACCTCACTTTTAGTCAACTTAATCAGTGGCTTTGCTATCAGGGAGAAATTACTTATCCACTGACGACAATAACCCATCATTCCCAGAAACATCCTCACCTCTCTCTGGGTCATCGGGGCTCTCATTCCCCTGATAATTTTGATCCTGTCATCGGTCACCTTTCTCAGACCCTTTTCAATATCGTGTCCAAGATAATGCACCTCTTTCTTGCAAAATTGCAATTTGGCTGGAGATACCTTTAACCCTCCATCTGCCAGATGATTCAGTAAAGCTATGGTATCTACTTCACAAGCTTCACGTGTCTTCAATGCCACAAGTAAGTCATCGATGTACTGCACTAGTACTGAGCTTTCAGGCTTGATCAAACTCTCCAATGATTTCTTCAATAACTGATTGAATATCGAAGGACTCTCTGTATACCCCTGTGGGATACGACACCATGCTAAAATACGCTGTCCAAACCGAAATGCAAAAATCGGCTGGCTGTCATGATGCAATGGAATTGAAAAGAAAGCATGACACAAATCAATCACTGTGTACCACTCAGCATCATGAGGAATCTGATACAAAATCACTGACGGATTTGGCACAATGGGACAACATGCCACCACAATTTTGTTAACCTTTCTCAAATCTTGTACAATCCTGAACTTTCCATTAGGTTTCTTTAGCCCCATTATCGGTGAATTACACGGGCTACTCAGTAACTCTCTCAAAACACCCTGTTGAATCATCTTGTCAATTATAGGAGTTATTCCCTCAATTATCTCCGGTGTCAATCTGTACTGAGGAATATTAGGATAAACAATCCCCTCTTTCACTGAAATCTTCACTGGATCTACATTATTCATCAATCCCACATCTTCTCCGGTAAAATCCCAAACTGCTGTTTTCACTGTGTGTCTCAACTCCTGAGGCAAATCATCTGGGTTAAACACTGCATATGTACCAACAATCTCACTCTCTCTATTATCTAGAGTCATCCGGTACAAAATATCCTCATCTGGTGTTTCAAAAGCTATTCCATCCAGAGTACCAAAAATTGTACAATTCATCTTGCACAATAGGTCCCTACCTAACAAGTTCACTGGACTAGTGTCACAGACTACAAACCTGTGCATGTCTGAGAATTTCCCTATTCTTACCCTTACTGGTTCGGTAAGACGAGTCTTAATCTGTGTATTGGTTACACCAACTACTTGGATTGCTTCGTCTGAGAGAGGAAGATTTCTAATATCTGCTGACCTGACAGTTGATCTCGTCGCTCCTGTGTCTACCAAAAAAGTAACACTTTCCCCATTTATTTTCCCATCTACAAATGGTCCTGCCTGGTCTATTTCTAGAGTTGCACCAAGTATGCACTCTTCCTCCTCTCTTCGGCACCGTCAATAGTCCCCTTCAGACTCACTCCCCTCATTCTTTAACCAGTACTGCTGTACCGGGTTTGAACGTCTCGGTTTGTTTACCTGCTCATCATTGTAGAATCCTGAGTCCTGGTTATACTTTTGGGACCCTCTATTCTGCGGCAAGGGTGGTTTTGGCTCTTGACTCTGCTGTCTGACAACCATCTGCTGTTGCTGCTGATGATTACACCCCTCATTCTGCACCTGTTGATTCAAGGGTTTATTCTCATTACTCACTAATGGTGGATTGGTACACTCGGATCTCCAATGCCCCAATTGTCCACAGTTGTGACAAGGGAACTTCTTCTTTGCTTCTTCTAGATTCCCCTTCCCTTTTCCTGCATATCTGGGCCTATTTCCTTGACTATTTGCCTGTTCCACCAACTGTGCTTCTTGTCTCTCAGCAACTTTCACCTGTGCCCACATTGCTTTCTCTTTCAGCTTTCTCTGTTTTGCCTCAATCTCATCACTGAAGTACTTTGCATGTCTCAAGATTTCATCAATCTTTTTACTCTGCCAATCAACTGTGTGCTCACGTATTCTTTCACTGATTTCAGGTCTCAAGCCATATACAAATCTGTATACAAAATGACTCAAATCCTTGTCACCCAGGTGTTCATCTCCACTGAACTGTTTAAAAGCCAGTATCAGCCTTTCGTAAAAAGCATGAACTGATTCTTTTGCCTCTTGATGTGTTCGCTCTATTTTAACCCAGTCTGTCTCTTTCGGGGGTACTTTATTTTTCAGGAACACAATAACCTGATCATATTTCTTCATAACCTCTGGATCTGGTGCTCCTGTTTTCGGATCTCTTGGATACTCCTTAGCAGGCCAATCTACAACTATTTTACACTCTGCCCACAAGTCTGCTGGAACAATTATATCAAACAGACTATTCAGGTCAATCCACAGCACTTTCGACAATTTCACAAACCTGTCTACCTGCCTATACCACTCGACGGGCTTTTCTCTCAGTCGAGGAAAATCATTCGTAAATGACAAAATATCCTGTCTAGTCCATGGGACATGTACATATCCTCCTCCAGGAATCTCTCTCATAGGATAAGCATCCACTGTTTTTTCCTTTTCTCTCATGGGAAAAGCTGAGTAAGTCCTGTCCACTGAATCTTCCCTTTTCTTGTACCATCTATCCTTCCACCTTTCCACATCACCCCATTTTCGCAATAAGGCAATCATTTCCTTAATCTGTCCTGTTCTGCCAGCACTATTAAGATTCTCAATATCCTTGTCGGAGAAATCCACCCTGTAAGGCTTCTGCAAAGCTTTCACCTTATCCATGTCAACTCCTTGTTCACTCGCTATTGCTCTTAACCTATCATGTGTACTTTTTGCCCTCCAGGTGATACTCTTGCACATGAATAACAACTCTCCATCATGATGATTTTTCAGTATATCTGTAGGAATTGTTCCTGCAATAAGCTCCTCCAGTTCTATGCGCAACCTGGCTACATCAATTGCCTGTGAATCTTTATCCTTCTTTTGAAGAACTTTCAACCAATCATTCAAATCTTCAGCTGTTATTTCAGTAGACTTTTTCACTGCACCCACTTGTTCTGCCATCCTCTGTGGTTCCAAAATCGTTCCTCCCAAACAACCAGTATTCAATCCTGAATTAGGCTGCACATCTGATCCTCCACTACATGTGTCATGTCTCGACTGCGTCAAATTATTTCCTCCTGTCCTCATTCCTGATTCCTCCAAAGTACATGTACCAACCAAACCATTTCCAACATAGGGAACTGTCAAACCATTTTCACCCATTCTCTGTTTATCAAAAATAGGCACAACCGGACCTATGGTTACAGGCACTGTAACAGCTTCCAGATTTTTCGTTAGCTCTCTAATTTTCTCAGTCAGCTCAGATGTCGTTCTGGCTAATTCTCTCGTTTTCTCGTCACTGACTCGATTCTCTCTCTCCCGCTCTCTCTCTCTTTCCCTTTCCGTGAAAGAGCTACCACTTTTCAGATCAGGTGTCACAACCTCAGTTTTAACAATTCCCAAAGTATCTCTTATTGGAGTAGCAACTGGCGTACTTTCTTCTGGTTCTGGCCTATACGGAGGTGGTCTATTATAAATCATGTCATCCAAGACCTCATCCTCATAATCATTAGCCCCATACCTTCTCACTTCTGCATCAGGCACCCTTTCTGTAGCCTTCCTCTCTTCCTTCTCGTCAACTGTCCTCATAGGATATAATCCCTCTGACATACTAGCATCTCGCCATCTCCTCATTCGATCATGATGAGTTTCACGATCATATTTCCTCCCGAACATGTACCTATAATTGCCTCCACTCCTCTGCTTTTCTCGCTCATGCACCTCATCTTCCCATTCCACCAACGCCTCGAACTGTGTCGGCCTTGGTCTAGGCTCTAGACACATCATCTTTTCCCGTAAATTTCTCAACACGGCCAGATTAAATGAACCATGCTAAAACACCATCCTCCTTAGTGTACTTAGCCCAGTTGTCTAACCATATACAGGTATGATACCCATATTTCGCAACCATGAAGGATGCAGGAGTTCTCGTTGGAGGTAGCAATTCACCTTCTCTAGTTATTATGTTTTTATCCTTGTCGAACCACCTTTTAATTTTACCGAACAAGGATTTCTTCTTCTTTTCCTCAGGTTGATAATACATTTTAACGTTTACCAATATTCTCTAGTCCCTTCCGCAACTGTACGATTGATCTTTTGTCTAATAACAGCGCGACTCACACTAACGCACCAATCCTGGAGTGTCTACGTCACCCTGTACTCCTTCCAATCCCTGCGCGGCTCACACTAACGCACCAATCCCAGTGCGAGCACTGTTCTGACCCACTACCCAATCACAGCGCGGGCTGTATGACGTCAGTGGTCGCTGCAGTCGCTTCTACTCTGTCTCCTGTCACTCGTCTACCCCTCCTTTACAAAGCCTTTTCAGTAGACTTCGTTTCAGATTCTACAAAATCTATTAGTTACAACATATAAATATCTCCATTGTCTGCTTCGCTAACCACAGAATAGTAAAGAAAATTCTTTCTCACAAGAAACCCGCTTCTCTCTAGAACAGCGCTTACCTCTGCTCCACTACGGAATAATTACTTTCGTTGACACAGTAGCACATCCCTCTACTCTGCCCTTCTAACATGCATCCATTAACTGTTTCCTCTAGGACTGCTCCAAAGAGTCTTACAATCAACTAAATGCTCATACATTCACGCACTTTCACACCAGAAAAATATAGCACACCCACACAGAATCCTGCCTTTCCCGAGAACAGCAAACAGTCTGTCCCACTACAGAATTATAACACACATTAACCAAGCAGCGCTTACCTCTGCCCAGTCCTTCAGACAAGCTCAGAGAATACCTATTACTTCTCCAGCGATAAGCTTTAACGGCAAACCTTACGGATCCCTGGGACTTAAGACCAGAGTTTCACAGATAACCTTCACTACCATACGCACTCCTTTTATACCGAAAATATGTTTCTAATAGTAACACACGACGATGTCACTGATTCCGAACCCAGACAATGTGACGCGCAACTTCAATTGTCACACGTTTTTCCCCGCATACGTACAGGGCCAACAATCCCGTCTTTTCCGAGAGCAGCACTTACTTCCCTCTGCCCTACTACGGAACCGTCACCAGCTCCCCACGTTCCAGAAGCCGTACACACTACATAAAACTCAACACGACGACTTCAACACATAGTATTAGTACATATACCAACATCAACCAATAAATCAATGAATCAAAAGCCTATGTACAAGCAATCTATCAGATCAAGACAATAATCTAAAACCATCCTCTGCTACCAGGAAACTGCTGCAGATCGGAGCATATAAATTCTCCCTACTTCCACGGACAGAGTAAATCCACAGTCGCACGCACATACACTCATCATACGCTAGGGCCCATCACACTGAAATTCACACTATTACTCTATCCACACTGAATATAGGAGAGAAACCTAAACCAATCTGCATCTAAACGAGGTCAATGCGACCATAAAGTTATTGTCCTGAGTCATGATTTAAAACATAGGAAAAACATTTGAAACTCAATAAATGACAAAGAAATAACCACCCGACACTGATATTCAAACAAAGATCATTTTTATCTAAATTAGTTCAATGAAAGTCAATCAATAGCAAGATCATTATTCTCATAATTACCTATTCTAGCTAAATGGGTCAGGACAGGTCTCTCAGTAAAGTCTCCCGAGTCGCCGTCCTCTCAATCAGCATCGATCCTCACGAAAATGGGTTCAGGAAAAAGTGGCCTTAGACCCTCCCTAGTCTAACATTATTTATAATAAAACTAGCGAAATAAAAGTAACAAACAAATTCTGAATGTCCGTTGAGCCGCTGAGCAGAGCGAGCAGGAAAGGATGTTGTTTGGCAACATTTAAAAAACCTCCGCTCAGGAAAAATCACAAAAATAAAAACACGGAAGAAGGAAACTCGAGTTTGCAAGCGATACATTTATGAATGCTCTTCCTTGGTACCATAGCGAAGCCACCACAGGTTTATCGTAGTTCATTGTGGCTTTATTCTTTTCCAAGGGCAATTGGAAGCATGCCCGGAGCTGCTGTCCTCACGGAAACTTTTAAATCAGACAGAGGCTGTGGTCAGGTGACTTTCAACCATGTTCAGCAAGGCCTCTCGTCAAAATTCAATCACTCGAGTGCAGGCTGTAAATAGCAGCCATCTTGGTTTAGGCCAAAACGGACCATCTTAATTAAAAGAAACACAAAACAACGTTACCACATCATAATGATTATACAGTGTTAATCCCCACTAATACCCTTATGTGTATGTAATTACCTAGCCGTCTGCAACACAAAGAAGCATTAGCACACGTTATTTAAAAGCGCAAACTCAAAACAAATAGCACTTTTGCGACACTCATTTAATTAAATTGCACATATTATTAAGCAACATATATGCATTCCCATGTGTAGTTTCTCTCATTAGTAATGTTGGTTAATCAAGACTTTTAAGAAAACTAATAATTAGTGATTATAAATTAGTAATTTTAATCATAACATATAAACAAAACTGGAGCTTAAAACTCAATAAATTTTCAACAGAAAACTCTGCTCCAGCACACACACACCTCTACATTGGTAACCCCAATTACCCTTTCACATTTGAAAGAGATATACATGATGTAGAAGAGAGAGATGGAACAGAGATGGAAAAGAGAGATGGGAACTTGAGAAAGTGGTTTGGAATGACAGGACGGTGCTTGCCTCGGCATTATCCCCAATGGCAGTAAAAACTTCGGGTGCCTCCCTTGTTTGGGTATTGTATGGTTCTAATAGTTCAAAGCAGCCTTGCACATGGTGACAGCGCAAAGAGCACTAAAAGGACCAGAATGCCTCTCGAGGAATCTGAGGCAGACAGACGTTACCAGACACCAGGTGATAATAGCAATGCACAAAAGCTCCAGTAACGCGTTGAGAAATGTAACAGGCGGCACAGGCCTTCTTCCATTTCATGAGCTCTACACTTGTCGGGTGTTTTCCTTTCGAAAGCTCGAATATTCTCAGTCCTCCATTAGCCGGCGATCCAACACCGAGCTCTCCTCTAGTGCCTTTCCTGAAACCCGAGCCCTCACTCCATGCTCTGTCCCCCTCCCCCCTGCACCCCGGTGCGCCTGGCCTCCGAGAGGAAGCTTCTGGTGTGAGTGTGTGTGTTATCTTTGATCACTGGGTAGCTTCAATATTTAGCACACATTTAGAATGAACTTCTCAATAATATCACCAAATCAAATAAAAGCGGATTTTGCAGTAACAGAAATGCCTCACCAACTTGTAATTCGGCCAGTACTTTAGATGACACTAGTTTATATCATTCAGTTGCTAATACAGAGATAGGCCTTTACAGAAACCCACGATCAAAATTGGCTCAACCAGCCTCTCCCACGCCCAACTCGACCATATTGGCATTTTCAGCAAGCCCAAGATTTAATAAACTTGGAGTCTGGACTATTGTCTCTTACTATTAAACAGGTTTGTGAGCATAGGCAGATAGTAAAAGGACATCAGCACAGCTGTGGGTGACTTTCTTTTCTAGTGCTTCTCACCTGGCAACTCACACTACACTTAAATGCATGCAAGCACCAAAGGGCTCTACAGTTTGCAACAGGTACTGTACAAAAAAACTCCCTCACGTAAAAGTGGGTGAAGAAAAAGGACCAGGATGCTGTAAAATGTTATCTGGCATAATGCTTTGAGCTAGGAATGCACAGGACCGTGCACTTGGTTGACTAACTAGTAATTAGTGAAATATTCACTTGGAATCGCATAGCTATGTAATAAACAAATTCCAAAAACAAAAAAGACGGATTTTCTAAAAAGCACGTGTTCGTTGAAAGGAATATGCTGAACATGGCAGCCTGAGACCTATGCACAGAAACGTGTGTGCGCTCGCGCTCACATTTGCAATGTTGCGATTGATACAAGGGACCCTGCTGTACTTGCCACCGCCTGCCTCCTCTCTAATGCATTACAAGCCAGCCACTCTGTTTAAAGAGTTCAAGAGGATTGTGGCCCTGGACTGTGACTATTCCAGTACGATACCCACCGCCCTTTCAATCATTGGCTTCCATTGCATACAATAACATTGGGGAGACGCGTCCCACTGGCTGCTCTCTGTACTCGGTTTCTGTTAAAACAAAGCTTTATGCCAATGAGTCACACAACTGTGTACATATTTACCGAACAACAATCTGCTGAACGACTTCCAGTCGTGTTCATCTCTGTCGTGGGAGGCAAAGCGTGAGGCTTAACATCCAGGAAGGGTTACTTGCCAAGGGGGATAAACTGCAAACCTGCTCCAAGACACCAAGGACCTCTAGGCAGCATTTGACCATATGTTCCTAAAGATGTAGATCAGTTATCTCGCAACTTATGCTGGAGAGGTAGGTACTGCGCATCACATCCTTCCTGCCAACCGCAGTCACCAAGTCACACTGGCCAGCTACCATCACATGCCAGGTCTGCTAAAGTTCTGCACCCAACCATCACCTGGGCGCACTGGTACACATGCAGCTTGCTGGCAAAAAAGATCTGCAGATATCAAGGGCATGCACAGGACAGACAGATATTCTCAGTCCAGTACGCTGGGGGCTTGCGCGATTCAAGTGCAGGCAGCCCATCCTTGTTCTCAGTATTGCTGCCAATTGTGAACAGTAAAACACCACACACTACTGCAAGCCAACTGAAACGCGCAGAACCTCCTTTATAGGCAGTGGTTTGCAGGGGACAAAGTCAAAACTTTATGGCTTGCTCTTGAAGGGTGGTGTGGGGTAGGAACGCCTAGCTCAGGCAGCACACAGACTGCTCGCAATAATTAGAATGCCCAGTGTTAGTCTTTTAAGCAAAGGAAACGAGAGAGAATTAATAATCTTTAAGAAAAAATGCTTGGAAACTTTAAGAAGTTCATACAGCATTATTTAATTATCTAAAACAGTCTTGGTTACACTGAAACTTTGGTGTTCTATGCCTGAAACAGAACTGGTTTACTTTTGACATCACAAAGCCTCAGAAGTAACTTGGTCACACCTCTGGCTCCGCCCACTGATCCAATCCTTGGGTTATTCCCACCCTCTGATTCTCCGCCCACAGTTCCCCTACTTCCCCCCACCCCCCACTTCGACCACTGATATATCGTGTTGCTGGATAGTGGGAACACCACACCAGTACAAAGTGCCATACCTATGATATTATACGTTCCAATAAACTGTTGACTAGCAGGTAGCCCACTGTACAACCTGATTAATGAGTCATTATCACACTGTTGTTAACAGGCACATTTTGTAAATATAGGACCTACATTTACAAACGTTACTAAGGATTCTGTATGGTCCTGTTATTTGCCAACTGTGTCCACTGGCGGACTTGGAGTGGAGGAGGTCCATGCAGTAAGTCGTGAGGGGGTGACACCATGAGTTACCCGCACCGGGTGACACCAACCCTAGTGACGCCACTACGGGGATCGATGGAATGAGTCTGTGCCATCTGCAGTAGCAGCATGCTACCTACTACTGCCTGCAGCGGAGCTTCCGATGGCAGGCCCAGCTCCTCCGTCAGTCGCTCCGCCAGCCATCTCGCAGGCCACTGCAGTTGTGCTGCCAAATGATAATACTCGAAAGGAAGTCAGTGGAATGTGCACTGGGAGGTTATGGAAGAAGTACAGAAGGCGGGGAAGCATTGCAATTTTAGATAGTGAAATCCGCCCTTGGACTGTGAGGGGTTAGGTGCTCCAGAATGCCATCTGAGGACATAGGGAGGATATGGCTCTAGTGAGGTTCCCGCCAATATGATCCTGCGAAAGGTATGAGGCTCCCGTGCTAGCAGGAGGGTGTCCACCACTGACTTTTGTGAGGGGCAATCCACGTGGTGTGGGAAGGCACATGACTTGGTCCAATTCACACTTCATCCTCGAAGCTTTGTGAAATTTCCCAAGAGTCTCCACAATCTCATGGATCCCCTCCCAGATGTCTCAAATATAGATGAGTAAATCATTGGTATATAGTGAGACTATATGTTCCTCCTCATTCAAGTGGACTCCCTACTCTCCGCCTCGTTGACATAGCCATTGGGCCAGCAGCTCCATTGCCAGACTGAACAAAAGTGGTGAGAGGGGGCATCCCTGACAGTACTCACACTAAATGGGAGGGAGTTGAGCTGGCCAAGTTTCCGATGAGCTGTAGGTGTTTTATAAGGGAGCTGGGTAAGTCATTGGAGTCTGCCAGTATTACCCAGCATGCCCAGAACCGAGAAAAGGTAGCCCCAGACCACCGTATCGAGCGCCTTTTCTAAGTCTAATAGCAGGAATTCTGCCTATGACCAGAGGGCTGGGGCCAGCTCCATCACTCTGTGCAAATATCTAACGTTTCGAGTAGTAGAGCGACCAGGAATAAAACTGTTCAGGTCTGGGTGTACCATACACGGCATATGCTCCAACAATCGGTTTGTTATGATCTTACTGAGAATTTTATAGTCCGCTCCCAACATAGATAGTGGACGATAAGAAGTAACCTCCAATGGGTCTCGTCAGGCTTTGGTAGGGACACCAATAGAGATTCCTGCAGAAACTGTGGAAGGCTACCTTCCAGAAGTGCAGCATAGTTTAGTTTCAGCAGTTTGGGGGCCAGAAGCGACACATATGTCTTGTAAATTCCACAGGAAGTCCGTCAAGGCCTGGGGTCTTCTTCTTTACACAAGAAACAAGACTGTTCAATAAATCCTTTTATTGAAACGCCCGTCTATTTATTTCTGTGTAACTCTGGAGAAACTAAGCAAGCACAATTGACTGAGTGAAACTGTTATCTATTGTTTCCACGATTCTGAGACACGTTCCAATTCTAAGGGAAACAAAGTTGTCATGTTTATGCGGTTTTCAGAAACGACTCCTTTCTTGTTTATTCGAGAAGTTTCTAGTGACCTTTGAGTTAGCTGGCACACAAAGTAATTAAGTTTAATGTACTCGATAGAGGCATACTGACCTCAGTCCTATGCAAAAACTATAGTGTATATTATTCCAATGCGCAGAGCCCATAAGGGAAATAGGAACTACACTACATGGCGCCCAACGGTTTGGTAAGGCACTAATTTAACGCAAGATACTGAAGTAACTTAGTCGTGCTTTTCTCAGAGACCCCTACTCATAATTCTCCATAAGACGTCTGGAGTAGGTAGGGTTAATATACGCCATAGCTGAGTAGGACGAGAATCCTATATATTAGCTGTTTGGTTTGTTCAACGTTGAAGGATACAGTGTTCCAAAATACTGTGCACCTTATCTTTGTTCCCTTGAAACTTGTTCTACATTTTTCATTAAACAAATGTCCCTTAACGAGGATACAGAGGCTACAGCTGATCCAGGCCTAACACCAATAGGTGGTAGAGCAGTTTTCGTGATAGAGGCACATGAATCTTTTCAGACAGAGGTATTCTATTCGAGTATTACATTCCCAGAATCAAATCCAGTAACACATGTGCTTCACTTCTTCAGTGTAACATTGATGAACTATGCTGATGACACCCAGATTATTCTGTCCCTTGATGGAACTCAAGCAAATGCCTTGGAGGATTTCCATGCCTGTATGCATGACACTGTGCAATGGCTTCGTGATAATTCCCTTCAATTTAATTCGGATAAAACTGAAATCTTATACTGTACAGTGGGGAAGGCTTCTCGGCCTCTCCTCCATAATTTCTGGCCATTACTACCTCTTCTCCTCTAGTCCAGACTAAAATAGAGCGCAATTTAGGAGTTATGTTCTGTGCTAATTTGTCACTGGAGACACAGGTGAATTAAACGGTGGGGTGGTGCTTTGGTCTGATCAGAGCACTGAGAAAGATCTTTCCGTTGCCTCCAAACTCGGCCAGAGCCCCAATAGTGCAAGGTGTTATTTTAAGCAGGCTTGACTATTGCAACGCCTTACTGTTGGAGTCACCTAAGTATCTGAGTCAGCGATTGCAGCGTGTCCAGAATATGGCGGCCAAACTAGTCCTGCCCAGACCACAAGACTCTTCTACATCATTATGTTTAGTGTCGTACTTTAACATTTGGGACCGCGTAGGAGGCAGGGCCCTACCCCTGTCTATCCGGGTATTAGCGAACCGCGAATGGTCAATGCGGTATGTACAAGTGCTTTGTGTAACGTTTTAGCTATGAATGCACTGTGTATACGTTATTATACATTGACTCCGTGGGTTCCATCTTAGAGCGGTGGCCATCTTATGGTTGCCCTCACATAGGCTACATATCATGAAGCAAATACGGGCCTTTTAGAGCACATGTGCCTTCCTTTGACTTCTCTGTGACCTGGGCAGCTGGCTCCGCTGCCCCAGGTCAGTCCGGTCCCACGAGCTCCCCGTCCTACGGCCACCTGTGATTAGCATCAGGACTTGACACACCATAAAGCCTTTTCATCCTACACGAGCCTCCAGCTAATCTCTTTCACACCTGACTGTTCCTGCTTTATTGCTTGTTTTCCAAACAGGAGATGTTGGTGTTTATTGGGGCCTATCGATATCTGATGTGGGATCTGAGCCTTGCTGGGTTAATAATCGTGGGCTAGTTTAACTGGAATGTGGGATGGTCATCATGACTCTGCCTTTTCGTTTGAAATGTATACATGTATATGGCCATATCATAAAACAAGGAATGTATGCCTGAAGCAGGATATTCTGTATTTAAGGAGAAGCCCGTTTCTGTAACTTTTAGCAGTCTCCTGAGAACATACACGCTGTTGTACTTCTAGGATACCTGTGATTGGTCTGCAGCCAATAAACTGATCTTTGACTTCACCCAGAAGACTCTGTGTTTCTGTAGGTCTGAAACAGGAAGAACCCGAAGTCATAGGGTGTGTTCCCCTGCACCGCTGGGCTTAAAATTCCCAGTACTTCATTAGCTGAGCTACATTGGCTTCCAGTGCGGCAAAGAATACATTTAAAGTCTTTACGTACAACATTTAGGCCCTTGCATGGACTTGGCCCTAAACCTCTACAGAAGAAAATGGTCTGGTATACTCCCATCCGAAGCCTCCGTTCCTCTTCTGCTTGTTTAGCGAAGGTTCCCAAGTTTAGTAAGGTCAGAATGGGAGGGCGAAGTTTCAGTGTTGCTGCTGCTAAACTGTGGAATGAACTACCACTTGACATCAGACGATGTAACACTCTGTCTCTGTTCAGGAAAAGGATCAAAACATGGCTATTTCCCAGAAATTGATCCTTGAACCTGTGTAATGCTGTAACTGATCTCCTGCTTTTTTTGTTGTCTATGAGAATTCTACCCGTTTAGTCTAATGTTTTTTTTTATTTTGAAACATAATTTTATTAATTTACCAAGTTGCACGTTTCATACATTAGCGTGACATTGCTTAATAACTCTTATATATACCTTGCAGTGTCAAATAGCATCTTGTCCGCTTTCCGCATCTGTTCTCAACTCCTGTAATTGCTTCCCATAGTGCTCGATTCAGAAAATAATATATATCCACAACAATAACATTCCCTCCCCCCTCCCCTTCTCCCTGGGTCCATACACATCTCCCATCGTCATGTTCGGCTTGTAGCTAACTGCTTCACACATCATACACATTGCAAATTTCTAACTGCTTTGCATTTATCTGTCCGTATCCCAGCCTCGTCCACTACCCTGCGTGCTGTCATTAGTGGCAGGAAAGTCTACATCTAAGGCTCGCCCCGTCTCCAGCATAACATCCCATTCCATCGCAATAGGAGTCCTCCTTAACCCTCTCGCTTCCTCCCGTCTCAGTGTTGCACTCTCTGTCCCCCCCATCTCACCATCTCAGTATGCCATGCATAGATTGTAGGCGGCATTTTTGATTTCCATCTCTTGGTGATCGCTCGCACTGCCAATAAAAGTGCTAGGTTTACAAACCTTGTCTGTACTTTATATTTGGAAGTCCCCACCCTTAATCCCAGGATACAGCTCTCGATTGTAGCAGGTACGTCCCTGTGTGTAATCTCCGCCGTATGGCGTCTGATCTAGTCCCAGTACCCTCCAAGTCTGTGGCAGGACCATATCATATGTATAAGGTCCGCTCCCTCTAATCGACATCTAGGGCAATGATGTTCTGTAGTGGGGTACATCTTATCTAATCTATGCGGCGTAAGATATGCCCTATGTAAGATCATGGTTTGGATGTATTTGAACCTTGCATTCCTTGATACCTTCTTCGGGTATTCCACTACCCTCTCCCATTCCCTGTCCTCTAAGGCTCTGCCTTTGTCTCTCTCCCATGCTGTGCGCACCGGCAGCAGGTCTATTTGTGTATGGGAGCGCAGCCCTACATACAGCCATTTAATGAGGTGGCGACCCCTCCCCATATAGTACAGCGTTTTAACCAGATCATTCGTGGCTGGCTCTTGTCTTTGTGGGGCCCACTGTGTTCTGATGTATTGCAATAGTGCTGCGTGTAAGAGGTACAGATGGTCCGGAGCTCCGGTTTCTCGCACGAAATTATTGTGGTCCATTAACACCCCGTCTCTAAAAAGATCCGCCACCGTGCTGACCGCTACGTCCAACCAAGGCACCAGCCTGCGTGTCGTCAAGCATCCATCTTGCAAAGGTATACCGAGCATGGGTATGTTCCCTGCATATGCAGGGGTTGCTCCAGTGTACTGCAGGGCTGCCCTCCAACAGCGCAGCGCCGTGTGCAAAAGGGGGGGGAGATCCCGCGGGATCCTACTGTGTGGTAGCAAGAGGGTGTGCAGAGCCCCTCTTTCAACATCCTGCTCAGTCATCCCTATTTCCTGTAGGTTGCACCCTGCTGTCCAGTAGGCCAGCCACTGCAATTGACAGGCATAGAAATAAGCTCTGAGATCAGGCACTCCCAAGCCTCCTCCCGAGGTGCTGCATTGTAGCTTCTTAAGGCTAATTCTCCGCCTGCCTGTCCCCCATATAAGGTCTATTAATAGTGTATTCATCAATTTGAAAGTGGTGCCCGGGAGCATAAGTGGTATGTTTGTATAATAGTAGAGCAGCCTCGGGAGGACCATCATTTTTGCTATTGCCGCCCTGCCTGCCACCGACAACGGCAGAGCAGTCCAAAAGGTAATGCTAGATCGCAAAGCTCTAAGTGCTCTATTCAGGTTGCCCTCTACCATGTCGGCCTGAGACCGGTAAACGTGGACACCTAGATACTTGAACGTGTGAGGTGCCACCTTGAACTGTAGCGTACCAAACCAGAAGTCCCGTACTGGCACCTGTTCCTTAAAGTAAAATACCGTCGATTTCGTTGGGTTAATAGCTAGCCCCGACAACTGCTCAAAGCGTAGAAACATCGCTGCCATAGCGTCCACCGGGGTACGGAGGTCGCGTAAGTATAATACAATGTCATCTGCATACGCCGATATCAAATGCGTGGTACGTCCCACTCTGATCCCCATATCCCCTAATTCGGCCCTAATTTTCAATGCCATGGGCTCTAGTGCTAGTATAAAAAGAAGCGGCGACAGCGGGCATTCCTGTCTCGTTCCCCTACGTATCTGGTATTCTGCCGATATGTGCCCTCCCGTTCGCGCTCTAGCCGTAAGGGCGCTGTAAAGGAAGCGGATCCACCGAACATACTCTTCTGGCAATCCGAATCTTCCCAGGGCATTGAATATGTAGTCCCACTTAACGGAGTCGAACGCTTGCCGCATATCAAGTGAAATACAACCCGCATAATCATAATGATTCGGGGCTTCCGCAATCAGATGGTGCAATTTCCTTGTGTTCAATGATGTACTTCGCGCAGGCAAAAAAACGGTCTGATCCATATGGATCAGTTTATGCAGATTCGGCAGAAGTCTATTAGCCAGCACTTTACTAAGAATTTTATACTCCGTCGTTAACAATGATAGTGGGCGGTAACTAGCCATGTCAGTGGGGTCTCTGCCTGGTTTCGGGATTGACACCACCAGCGCCTGTGCCGTAGTGAGGGGCAAACTTCCCCTTTCCAGTGCTTCTTTATATAAAATTTCCAACTGGGGTACCAGTATTTCCGCATAGGTGTCATAAAATTCGGCTGGCAGGCCGTCCATCCCCGGGGTTTTATTTCTGGGGAGGTCCTTAATGGCAGATTTGATTTCTGATTTCGTGATGGGACCTAGCAGCCCTTTCTGTGCCTCCGCCGATAGTCGGGGGCAAGGCGTCGTGTTCAAAAACTCCTCTACATCTACCTCCAATGTTTCCCCAGGTTCACTGTATAGTCTCTCATAATATTGCCTGAAAGCCTCATTTATCTCCCCTTGGGTGGACACCACCTCTCCTGTGATGGCAGTGACCTCACTGATAACCACGCTAGGAGGGTCGACCCTTATCAATTTTGCCAACAGGGTCCCTGTCTTGTCCGCCTCTGTATGGCACAATTGCATGTACCTTCAATAGTCTATAACCCTGAGTGATTCCAGGAGTTCAGCCTGTTTAATTCTAGCCTCCTGTAGGGAGGCCCGCTTATCAGCGCTCTGCACAGCTTCCTGCTCTAACTTATTGAGTCTTTCTTCTACCTCTGTAAGGGATTTATTAACCTCTTGCTGCGCACCCACCGTCACCCCTATTGCCTTCCCGCGAATCACCGTTTTAAAGGCATCCCACTCGATTAATCTAGTACACGCCGTGTTACTATCCGTTTAGTCTAATGTTGGTTCGTGTTACGTTCAATAGCGCCAGGGTACCCGCAGGGTGATTGTTGTGCTTTCTAAATGCCATATACAATACAATACAATACAACCACCTGACGAATACATTCCCTTCGAGGATGTTGAAATTCCACTCACATACCAGGAGCATCAGCTCTGGTTAAAGGCGCCCTAAAACATTACAATCACATTACCAGGCTCGGTCCACTAGGTAGACCAGGAGCAACATGGACGGTTTTAGCCGGCTACACACCTCATCCTGACATCAAAGCAATGACAGATGAGGAATTACTAACTCAACTAAAAGAGTTAATAAAAAATTACAGACAGTTAGTCCAATATGTCATGCGGACTCTTACAGTCCCACCACAAAAAAACATTCCAAATCAAACCCCTCACCAGGGGAATACACTAAAAATGACTCCACAGAAGTTACACGCAGTCATGGGTAAAATGCCCACAAAACGTGAACAAATTCCATTTTGGATAGCTCAAAAAATTACTCAAATTGAAGCAGTATTTCCTCATACTAGCCCTTACGAGAAACACAGAATCCTAACAATCTGTCTACCAATGGGGATCACACCACATCTGGAAGACTGCACCACTTGGGGCACAGTCTTTGCTGCCATCTATACTAAAACACATGGTGTTCCATCTATTGCGGTAATACCTGATGTCCTGAAATAAATTCAAAATGAATACGGGGCAGAGCCTGCTCTGAATTTAGGTATGAAATTACTAAAGAACTTCGACCATGTCTCAACAATAATATTATCTAATATTAAAGGGGAGGCAGCAGCAGTGGTGATCCTCCAACGATTAAGGGAATTTGATGTAACAAAACATCAACAAGAACTACACAGAATAATAGAAAAATCCTATAAAGAATTAGAGACAGTTTAGGTGGAAAACCAGTTAAATCACAACTGTCAGAAGGTCCTGAGAAGGACTCTATTAAACACAATCCTACATCTTCTAAAAAAAAGTGGGAAAATAACAAACAACATTCAAAAGATAAACGTTCTCAATCCCGAAGGAAGGTCTCCTCAAAAGGAGCCCTCTAAAAGGAGGTATAACCTCAGGAATAGGGATAATTTGAAAAAACCTGACAGGTATCAAGATACTGATACATGTTCCTCTCGTACCTTTCAGACATCTTCATAGACATCCGAAAGAAGAGGACGGTCAGATCACAAAGAAGAACGCGTGAAGTCCAAAGACGAACAACACGTTCAGAAAAACAAACCGAAACCTCAATTCTCTAAGAAAAAAGTAGCAGGTCTGAAGATCAGACATGCCGAAAACTCTGAGAACACAACTCAAGAACAGAGAATGGGCTCAGATAATGCTGGACAGTGCAGCAGAAGTACCAGTAGCTCACCAGAACCTGAAGGAACTTCTGGAGATAGTGGACTTGAATGAGTACATCACAGTTGAGACTGTGGACACCAGGGTTAGTTCTCCACAATGGTTATATGAAATAACACTCCGGAAGGAGGGAGACATACCAAGAAAAGTGAAAGCACTCCTTTGGGAGAAACTTTCAAGGGGTTACAATATACTTCTGGCAGAACAGGACTGGCCACCAGAATTTGTCAGGGAGTGCCCACATGGCGAATACATCATTATGCCAGCCTTCTCCAACCATGTTCCAATACACATATACATATGCCAGGAAATGGGCAGTTTCCCAGGCCCCAGCATTATTCAAAAATCATGTAGGATGGGATGACGACTCACCTCACCACAAGATACTATTAAAACGTCAACCTACTGCACAAAGGCAGTACCCAATTAAGCAAGAAGCTAAAAAACAGGTTAGGGACATCTTAGATCAACTTGAATACCAAGGGGTGATTAAAACATGCACCTCATCAATGAACAATCTTTTGTTTCCTGTTTCCAAACCAGACAATACATATCGTCTAGTTTTGGATTACAGACACCTGAACACTTGTTCTAAGACATTTGCAGTGCAAAATGCACACAGTACATAGCACCTGAAAGTAGGTACTTGACAGCTTTCTCAATAATGGGGACCCAGCGTCACTTTTGTTGACTCCCACAAGGGTTCAAGAACAGCCCGGGGTTATTCTCAGCAAGGGCAACAGAGTTACTACAAATTTATGATGACGAGACATTGTCATATGCCGATGACATCTATCTGACAGACGATGACCTGGATAGGCACTTGAACAGGGTGAATACCATTATACTGGGCTTTGCCTCTGACGGCTACAAATTCAATTTAAAAAAATCAAGAATTATTGGTGTATGTTTCGGGAAAACGTGGTGTATGTCGCGAGAGGTAAGCCTGGGAAATGGGTGAAAGTGTGGGGCCCCTGGAACTCCTACCGTGGCAGAATTTGTACCCCGCCGCTGACGCCTGAACTGGCACTGGCCCCGTCTCCCTAGTCTCCTTGTCTCCTTGGTTCTGGGTACGGAGTCCACTTTGTCTCCGCTCTGGCCTGTCCCCCCCCGCTTTTCCTGTGTATCGGTAGGGTCCTCCCCGGGGGAGCGCATACTGCTGCTTCGATTTCTTGCTGCCTTGTGGATTTGTTTGTTATTTCTTACATAAAAATGGAACCGCCATCTGGGGGGTCCGGACGGTGTGGCCGCCAATGTTTTTTCTTTCCAACTCCTGTGATCTCTCTCACGCTGCAGCGTGTGTTTCCCACTTGTATTCTATGCTATTATCGTTTGCTAGCGGCCGGCCCGAAGGTTGTAGGCCCATTTTTGTAACTCTTTTGACTTCTGTAATAAAGGTTTCAAAAAAAAAAAAAAAAAAAAATCAAGAATTACCCATCTCAATGTCCTTTTCCTAGGATATGAACTTTCGAGTGAAGGTAAAAGCCTGGCAGCTAACTTTTTAGAAAAGTGTGCGCTGCTCCAACCTCCGAAAGCGCTGAAAAACTTACAGTAGATTCTAGGTTTTCAAAATCTTGGAAGAACTTAAATTCTAAATTACACAAAAAGGGTTAAACCTCTCTACAAATTAATCAAACCTGATTTCAAAATCAAAACTTGGACACAGGAACACACAAATATCCTGCGTTCACTTCAAGCTAACATGTTAGCAACAAATCATTTACAAACACGCATAAATACACGCAATTTAGTGATCCGAATAATTTCAGGTCAATGCGGATTCACCTACTTAACTTTTAATGAAGGTGAAAAAGTATCAATTGCATACAAATCACATTTGTATACACAAGCGGAAATGTGATTCACTTCGACAGAAAAAATTCTGACAGCAGTTCAAACCGCTGTAGCAAAAGAAAGAGCTCTAGCTCAGGGGAAACGCATTATTGTCGTGACTCCGGTACCAGCCTTAGAGGCAGTTACAAAAGCGAGCATTCCAAATGCAAAAGCTTCACGTCCAAGATGGATACATTGGGTGAATTCTCTTGCTGTAACAGATGTTGAATACGTTTTTGATCCTAATTTAAAAACACAAGCATTCCTGCAATACGAACACAAATGTCCTCTGCCTATGGAGATTCTCCCTCTTGATCAGAATGAATTTATAAGTTATATTGACGGATCAGCACAACCCGCTACTGAAAGTAAGCAAGCTTACAGTGCAGCATGCGTGATTGTTAAAGGTCGTATGCGCAATGGTAAATTCCGACCAATGGTCACTAAAACACAATCTCTAGGAGATTGTACGGCTCAGTGAGCTGAACTAAAAGCATTCAAATTCGCACTTGAAAATTCGGATCGTGAATTCCCCACACTTATAGTGTGCGATTCCTTTTATTGTGTTCAATCGTATAATGATTATTTACAGAATTGGCTTCAAAATGGTTTCAAATATGCAAAAGGTGGCACAATCAAGCATAAAATGGTTTGGGAACAAATAGTTCAGTTGCGAAACGGACTACAAAACACTCATGGATACACACACTGAGTCATCAACGTGATGGCGTTACGTTGCAGGGAATTAATTGGCTGACGAAGCTGCAAAGGGGGCTGTGCAAACGGTTTCCGTAGCTGCAATCACTCATTCAAAAACGGGACTAGACGGTGAGATAATGTTGGCTGTCAATGCTTCAAGCAAAGGCAGTGGCGCAGCATTACCTAAACAATTTCCACTCAAATACTCGTATATAATTGATGCGAACAATGTTTCGTTTGCTCGAATCCCTGGAGTGGGGGATAGGGTAATTCCAAACATGGAACATAGAGCAGCTTTGATTTATGAAGCACATCTGGGAGAGGGTCTGTCACATCAGGGGATCTCTAAAACCGTATTAACATTGAAAGAGATGTACTGGTGGCCTGGAATGAATATACTGATTCACATCTTCATTAATAACTGCATAGACTGCAATAGGGATTGCAGGGCAGAACGCCACCAGACACCAGAGTAGGAAGTAGCCTGCCCAGTACAGACACCATTGTTAGACAGCATTAGACTATCTACGTGCAGGCATGCTTTTGGACAAATGCAATCCCACAGACACCAAGTCAAGTTTCTTATGGATGTGGCCTCAGCGCTCAGCTGACGCTCGAACCGTTATAAAAGATTTGCGAGTCTTTATTGGCACATACACAATAGGCACGCTACACTCTGACCAGGGCCCTGCGTTTAGCTCTCAGGCTTACAAAGAAGCCATGGCTAGTTTGAGAATTGCATTGTGGTACTCCTCTCCATTCCATCCTGGGGGAAATTCTGTTGTGGAAAGGAAAAACCGGGACATAAAGCGGTCTGTAACAGCTAGAGTATTAGGTTCCAGTGATGGGTGGGTCAAACATCTTTATGGGGTCCTATGCTCATTAAACAATTTGCCAAGAAGTTCTCTATGGGGCGGGGTCACTCCATATGAGGTCCTATTTGGGACAAGAATGTGGGTTCTTGAGCTCGAATGTAAAGGCACAGTGGTGGAAAATAAACCATTTGATATCGAAGATTGTTTGGCTGTTTTACAGGACTTAAATGAACTAAGATCGAAACAAAGCAACGTGTTCCTGAAGCCAACCACCACTGGGGAAAATCCAGCCGTCCGAGCAAGGCCTGTCTGGATCCCAAAGCTTGGGGATCTAGTCAGAGAGAAGATCGCGGACAAGAAGGAATTTGGGCCTTCTTACAGACAACCGGTACCTGTCCTAGCCATCCACGGAACAAGAACAGTACTTCTGCCGCCCCTTGCTGGAAAAAGGAGAAAAGATTGGTGTCGATCGACCTCATCAAACCACACTATGTGGCCAACACTAAGCAGTAGGCCTTGTGGACTCCGACCAAGTAGCAGACACACTCCTCTAGCTACTATCCAAGAGGTTCAGACTGAAAGACTCATCACCATCGAGAAATCAGCAGTAAGAAATGAAGGTGTAGTGAAGACAGGGTTTTGCCTGCACAAATTGCTATGTTAGCATAAGCGTTTTAGATGTTAACGCCATCTTGCTACTTTGCTGCTTTTGCACACGACACTACAGGTAGCAGTTATTATAAGTAAAACGGCTTGATTGTTTTTTGTTCACGTGAGAACGGTCTGTTTTTCACATCCCTAGACTTGCACCGCGACCTTAGTCTGAACACAGTGTGCAGAAACCGTCAAGGTCAAATAACAATGTATGCTGTTGAATTCAGGTTGATCAGCCCACGCTCTAGACACAACAAGCACACAGCTGCAAATATCTGAAACTCGGGTGCATTTAATATTTCATTGCATGCATGATGCTGGCACTCTTGGAGCAACCTTTCCAGACACAGAGAGCAGTGCTGATCCTGTGATGTGATTCACCTAAGCTGATCTTGGAGGTATGGGGTTCCCCATTCAAACCTAGAGACCTTCTATTATTATAATAAAACTAGCTTATTAGCCAGGGGTGGGTGGTACACAAGGTATTATAGGACCTGACAGGACGCTGTTGGGATAGCCAAGATTGTGGAAGAGGCAGATTCATGTATGAAAAAGATGCAACAAATGGAAATAAAACAGACAACTCAAGGAGAAGAAGTCGATGTAGTGACCAAAAAAGAAGGTCATGTGAAGTCAACCAAAAATGTGAATGTCAAGGAAAGAGCTGACATAGACAAAGTGAAGGAGAAATCAAACACAAAGGCAGGATTTAAAGGGTGTTATAGGTGTGGTAGCATGTTGCATGTCGCTGATTACAAAGGTTGCTATGCTTGCGACAAGGAATTACGGAAGTGTGGGAAGAGGGGTCATTTGGCAAGACTATGCATGGAGATGTCAAATGGCCGGGTGGCGTGCATAGATGAGTACATTTCGGAAAGGGTGTTATGTATTGAAAGTAGGGAAGGGGCAGGAATTTACATGCCTAAAGCTGTGTTTACGGTGAATGGAAAGAAAATCTAACAAATCGTGGCGCCAGGGTCAAAGTATACCATTATCCCACGAAGAGTGTTTGCTAGAGAATGGCGTACGATGCCTTTGCAACCTAGCGACATAAAAATCAAAGGGTATGGTGGTGGTGACATTTGTATAGTGTGTTTTGTGCATGCAAAATATTTGAGTTCAAAGGAAAAAAATCGGGAGGGAAGATGTATGTATCCAGAGAGCGACCACCGATTTTCAGATGTGTGCAGAAATAGGATTTGCATGTGATACTGCATCCCAGATCTAACGAACAAGTGTTGCTGGTACAGGAGGAGAAGGGAATTGACATGATATTAAGGAAATTTGAGGAAGTATTCAGGGATAGTATTGGGACTCTAAAGGAATATGTGCATGAGATTCAGTTAAAGGAAGGTATCGTTCCGGTCAGGCATGGGGTGTGGAAGGTGCCGATTGTAGTGAGGAGTTAAGCCTAGGATGTTGACTGAAATGCAGAATGGGGAAACAGCGAATCGATGGAGGCAGTGGAGTGGGTGTCCCCGGTGGTGATTACGAAAAACACAAATGGGTGACTGAGATTCTGTGTGGACCTGAGGTCATTGAACCAATGTATAGTGGTGGACAGTTTTCCATTACCAAACATATATGAGATGGTTTTGATTTTGTATGGTGCCAAGTACTTCACAAGGTTAGATTTGAAATCTGAATACCACCAGATTAAACTGCATTCAAAGTCTAAAATCTTAAACAGCTTTTATCACAATGGAGGGGGTATTTCAATTCATAAGATTACCATTTGGGCTATCATCATCCTCCAGTGTGTTCCAACAGATGATGAGTAACGTATTTAAAGGTGTACCTAGAGTACATTTCTTCCAAGATGACATACTAGTTTACGGTGCTATGAATGAAACAGAATAGTGACTTAGTCACGGTGTTGGAGATCTTGAGACGTGAGTTTTACCTTATGCAAGGAGAAGTGTCAGTTTTTTGTTGGAAAGATAAAACACTCAGGATGCACCATTTCAGGACAAGAAGTTAGTCCTAAAGAGGATTTGGTTAAGTCCATAAGGGAGCCTCCAACACCAAAAGGGAAAGATCAGCTTAGGTCCTTCATGGGGCTGATAGAGTATTACTCAAAATTTGTAGGTAGCTTTGCAGAGAAGACATAGGCATTAAGGGAGCTGTTAAGGAAGGAGTAGGAATTTGAATGGGGTGAAAGGCAAGAACGAACGTTTGATGGAGTTAAAGAAGAATTTGCAAATGCAAAAATATTAACCCCATTTGAACCAATGTTCAAGATGACAGTGCTCACAATATAGGGGCTGTGTTATCACAGTACAAATATGGGGTGGAAAAGACAGTGGCCTTTGCTTCAAGATCCCTAATTTGAACAGAGCCCAATTTGCTGAGATTGAGAGGGAGGTGTTGGCAGCAGCATGGGGCATAGAGCATTTCCGTGCGTATGTGCAAGGAGTCTATTTCACTTTACATACAGAACACAAACCATTATTAGAAGTGTTGCAAACCATGGAAAAAAATAAAGGGTCTGCTAGGTTGGCCCAGTTGGCATCCAGGCTTCACGAATACGGATATAATGTGGAACATGTGGCTGGACAGAGAAACGTACAGGCAGACTGCTTGTTGAGGTCACTGGTGAGTGTGGAAAATGAAAACCAAACTGATGCCGAGATGGTATGTGTGGTAGTGGGAGTAGAGGTTGCTTTGGAAGGTGACTACAAACCTATTACACATGAGGAAATGGGAAGCAGCTGTACGTGACAATGGTGTTTTGTTTTGTGAAGCTTGGAAGCTTGAAGCACACCTTAATCCAGCCTTATGTGTTTATGTGAAGTTGCAGGATGAATTGACCAAAGGGGCCACTGACGCTGCAATAATGCTAGGGGAGAGATATGAACCTCCTGAAGGTGTGAAAAATAAGTTCATGATGTTGGCACATGAAGGTCACTTGGGGCAGACACACGCCAAAAAGCACTTAAAAGAGATATTTTGGTGGCCAGGGGTGGATAGGGAAGTGAATGAGTTGGTGAAAAGTTGTGAGTTGTGTAGGGAAAGTGAGAATCAGTTGAAGATAACAAATGAGGTGAAAGGTCCTTGAATGATGGTATGTTTGGACATAAATGGTCTTATGGATTATTTGAGTGAGGGGGTACGTTTTGCTGTGGTGATTGTGGATATGGTTTCAAGATGAGTGATGGTGGAATTTGTAAGGAATATAACAATGGACAGTGTGGTTAGGATTTTGGAAAGGGTGTTTAAGAGAGATGGGAGTCCAGAAAGTTTGGTGACAGACAACGTGCCATTGGATATAATGCACTTGTAATACGGTGGATAGGATATCCGCCACATTTGTGACAGAATAACCTGTCCGCTTAACTCTAAATCAGGCCATTAGTCTCTTTTTTGGAAGTCGAAAATCTACAGTGGGAAAAAGCTGGAGGCTGTAGTCAACGAAAGTTCCATGAGGCCAGATATCTCTTTGACAAGGACCACTGAACATGATTTGCTGCTACTGAGAAGAACGTAGCAGGAGCTGCCGCAAAGTCAGGCTGACCGACAATGCACCTTGGGCAGATAGATGAGCAGTTTGGTCCTGGTCTCCTCTCAGTTCTCAGAGCAGTTTTTTGCCAAATATATTGGATAATGGCTATCTGGGCACCTTTCACACCACCACCAAGGGTCCAGCAGTGGAGGGGCACCAATTGTGGGATTAGGATTTATTCAGGCCAGGCCCAGATGTGGTTTCAAGATGGTTCTAGTCTTTAATGTCCCTGAGACTCGGATCAGGAGGCCAGCCAAGTAGCCCTTGAAGTCACTCCAGTAGTCCTGGGTTCAAGCAGTGGAACAGGGCTCAAGTAGCAGGGCTGGCCTCTGATGGATGAAGGCAGGCTCCAGGCAGCAAAGCAGTCATTCAAGGTGCAGCAACGCAGTCGTCTGAAGAACACAGCAGGTCACAACATCATGCAGTTCTCTGAACGTTTTTCCACAGGTTTAGAAAGTGAACTAAAGAGTTGGTCCGAAGGTCCTAGTTTTATACCTGATGCCTTCTTTGAATTAGGAGAAGTTTTTAAAGAATTTCCTTTACTGTGCTTATAGTTTCATGCCTCATCTGCCCTGGCTCCAAGCTGGCTGCATGAACAATGCAGGGATAACAAGGCATTTGTGTGAAAGCAGGGCACAGCCTATTCAATTGAAAGTTGGGCTGTGCCCAGCTTCCCACCCCCATCCTGCCAGTGATGGCCCATCAAAGCAAATCTAATCCCTCTATTGTGTGGCTGTCTGGTAGGAATATACAAAGCCTAATTGCCAACTACACACAGCCATGTGATTCAGGAGCATCTGCAGGTACCAAATAGTTAGGGCAGAAAAATGCCAACTTCCTAAAAGTGGCAATTTCCAAAATTGTTAATTAAAATCCAACTTTACCAGTAAAGAGGGTTTTAAATTACAATTTCTCAGACACCAAACGCAAAATGTTTCCCTGTTCCCAATCAAACATTAGCTCATATTAAATGCAATCAGACAACTCAATGTTATCCTCTGGGAGAGGTAGACCTTACAGTAGTGTAAAAGCGAATTTAGGAGTTGTTCACTACCAGGACAAGTGAAACGTAAAAGTATCTGTACAACCTTTTAATTACAATGCACCCTGCCTTATGGGCTACCTAGGGCTTACCTTAGAGGTGACTTATATAATAAAAGAGGAGTTTAGGGCTTGCCAAGTCAAATTTTAGAGGAAAGAGCATGACCCACTAGCAGAATATAGATTAAACAGTCCACCTCTGTCTACTTTCCCTCACTTTCACATTAAAAGTGATATCCATTGTAATCAACGTATTCAAAGATCATTAGAATAATATTTTCTTATGGCTTCCTCTAGCAGTTGGTTATTATTATTTTAGGTTCAGTGACCATAATGAGATCACGTGAAAACATGTACGGTAGTGATGTTGAGAAGCATACTCAATATGAGACAGCCACAATGTGCCATGCAATATCGGTACAGATAAAATACTGTTAAGTAGTCACAAAAGTTGTAAAAGGTTTGGATCAATTTGACCTCACATTTGTTTCATGGTTTATTGACATGCAAAATCAACCTGTATGCAACATCTGTATGAGTGAAGAATCATTTAGTAGCATACGTCACATGTGCAAAATCACATTTGGGTGCAATAATCACTTCTCGATGTAAAATCACACTTGGTACAAAGCAATCAGGGTGTTGGTATCACATTTAGTATAAATATCACATGTAGATTCAAATCACACTTGTTGCAACATCATCAGGACTATAAAAATGTTTTTAGAGCACAAGTCACATTTGGAAGGAAAACATTTAGATGCAAATTCAGTTTTATTGTAAAATCACTTTAAGAGGCACAGTCACCTTCGGTGCAACACAAACAAGCAGACAAGGCTGTGTAAACACCTTTAGCTGCAAAGACATTTATGAGCAGATATCATATTTTGGTGTATGAACACTCTTAGGTGTAAAATAACACGTGGTGCAAAGTTAGCAGTAGTATGGTATCACATTTAGATTCAAAATCACTTTGTACAGAGATAAAATGTGTTAGTAACATATCACATTAGATGTTAAAGGTGGCAACAGTAAGATATCAAATTTGATTGGAAGCACTTCGGGTATATCTTTCTTATTATACAATTTAAAAATGCAAACCATATTTATGTATATCACGTATATGGGTGCAGAACCACCATATATGCAAGGAAAAAACTTTGTGGTATCACATTTAGGAGCAAAATAGCACTTAAGAACAAAATGACACTGAGGTGTAAAACAAACATTGGTGCAACATCAGTATGGAAACACTTTTAAGTTCACAAATCAGATTTGCGAGTAAAATAAATTTAGGTATAAATTCATATTTAGGTGCAATGTAATCCTTAGTGCAACATAAACTGAAGAGTAAAAATACTATAGGAGTAAACACCCTTTAAGTGTAAGATCCATTTTAGCTGGAAAACCACTGGAGATGAAACATTAATAGGAATGGGGTGACACTTTTATGTGCAAAATCAGCTAGAGTATGGATATCCTTTAGAAGCACAATACACATTTAGGGGCCCGATTACAATGCCGTAGAAAACGGCTCCTACCCTGGGTCAGAGCCCTTGCTACGGCATCGTAATCTCCTGTTTGGATTCATTCCCGACCGACCCATTTTGATTGATTCGGTCAGAAATTAATCCAAACAGGATATCCGAATAGCTTATGACGGGCTTGGAGAGCCTGTCTGCCATTCAGAAAGCCTCCTGTAATCTGAAGAACCAGAACTCTTTGGGTCTGGCGGTGCAGGGTACGCCCAAGTCTCCGGAGTTCTCCTGCTCAGCTACACAGAGACACGGGACACTCTGTCGGCGTTAGAAGATCAGATTTATTTAGCTGCAGCTAGTACAGTTGTCCTAGAAGTACACAAAGTAGGTTCTCAGGAGACTGCCACTTCACTCTGTGGCGTACAGGGTTTTATACTATACATATTAACAAAAAGCACTCCCAGAACACACAAGAAAGAGCCAATAAGGAAAGTTGGAAAACAAAAGTGTCAGATGACTCAAAGAAACCTCTCCTCCAACTATGTTTGTCACCCCTCCCTCAAGCTAATTCATTAACAGATTCATAACTAACTTGCAGGTGGCGAGATACGTTTGTGTGTGTTGGAGGACAGTTGTGAAACGAGAGAATGCTAGCAGAAGACAGTGAAGGCCAGAGGATAAGATAAAGTCAGGAAAGAATGGTGTGAATCAATAGATGGTTGAGACGGGGATTAAGAAAGCCAGACAGGGATTAGTGTACTCGGCCAGTCCTAACACCAGCTTTGTAAATAGAGGCAGAAAGCGTATTGCGACACCAGGTTGCAGAAAGAGCAGAATAGACTTTGCTCGCCGTGCTGCCTGAGTGATGGCAACACAAAATGGCGGCGGAGCACAAAATGGCGGGTCAATTCGATCGCGATCAGAAATCGAAGTTCCTCAGACCCTCCTTTTGCCAGAACTCAGGCAAGATAGACTCATGCTAATCTGAGTCAATGTCGATAGTCATGAGGTCATCGAGTTGTTGCTGTAACATCATTCTTATGTTTTCTGTTACTTGTGGTTTGGGTTTTGGGATGCACATAGTAGCACAAAGGTCACAGATAGCGGGACCACAGTGCATACAAAGGCAGCAGGAGAAAATAATGGTTAGAATTATACCAAGGAATGTCAATGCTTTCCAACCCCATTTGGACAGTAGTCCCCAAAACCACTCCGTAAAAGACCAATCTCCTTCGTCCTGGTGAATAGACTCAGAGATTATGTGCAACTTGGAGATAGCTTGGTATACTGTCGGAGCGTCATTAGGTATGAAAATACAGCAACTTGACCCGATCAATTTGCACACTCCACCACAATCTGCGAGAACAAAATCTAAGGCAACTCGATTTTGTAATGTCATAAGACGATCCGCCTGTAGTTCTGCCGTGATGTTACTTAAGGCACCTACAGTGATGTCTATTGTGGTCTCTACGACATGAACCAGTTGCCTTATATTTCTGCTGTTGGCCATTGGACCCCAAAAAGGAAGAAATCCTTTGAGGAAATCTCCTCCCTCTTGTCCTGCTGTGTCCTTCGAATCAATAATCCCTCTGCCGTATCTGGTTCGATGATGGTTTGCAGAAGCGGTGTAAGTAGGGGGAAGAAGAAAAGCTATATAACAGGTGCCAGAAAAACCCGTGGGTAACCATGTGTAAGCTCTATTATAGCAAATGAAATAGGTGCCTTGAGATGGCACTAGAGGAGGCGAGTTCTGAGAGAATAAACGTACGTGTAGAAGCAGTTATTCCCTTGTATAGTGTGAGAAGAGCGATCGTTTATCTGTAAGCAGAAGTTGCCCTGATGTGGTATAGTCCAAATCGGTGAAGATTTTCCTTTTTTAACTCTATCACTGAGACTAGACATATATTGGGTGACATTCCAGTTAGTGTACGCCTTTCTTTCGTCAATGGAGATTTTACTATTTTCCATGATTTTAGCCATAGCTACCATTCCCTTAATCAAAGAACTATGACTAAAATCCGGATCGCTAGCATGTGAACTAACAGATCGTCTGAATTTGCTTTGATAAGCATTGGAGAAGATGACGAAGTAAGCCCAAGCAGAACCCTCATAAGAAAACGAGAGGACTAAATATGGCATTCCTTTCTCTGTGGTGTGTGGCATAAGTCCACACACCCAACAATCAGTCGTATTGATCACTAACTGATGCTGATGTAATAGCTGGACAAAGGAATTGTTATAATATTCAGTTCTTCTAATGAGTTCATGTTGAGGAAGAGTATAAAAGAGATGCGGAGAAGCAGTTGAAGAAGATGAAAAAGAAGAAGGAGAGACAACTTTAGGCTGCAGAGCATAAATAATCCAACCTATAAATGCCAAAACAATACACAATAATATAATAACACAAAGTTATACTGAAACGACTGTACATTATTTTACAGGATTCTTTCTTTATTTCTTCTTTTCTCTCTCTTTTGCCTAGTGTAGTTTCCATCTTACTAATGGATGCTCACGGCAATCTTCCTCAATCGCTAAATCACGATTGTCTACCGTCCTATGACACTGTTAAGTCCTGCAGGCCTATTGCCACTACTCAGGTCGTGATTCAGACTCCTACCGTGACCCTGCAACCGGGACAGAATACTACACCGAGGAAATTGCTTCATTTTAAAACTGCCGATTTTACCTTCATCATTCACGGAGCTGCTGGCTGTAACGATTCTGGGGCTCAGTGCGTTCCCGGGACTGCGAGGACCAGCGTGCGCTACATGACTTTGTGCCTAACGCACCTGGTTCCTCTTTCCGGCCCCTCCCTTCACTCCTTCATTCCTACATGAAGCCTCGCGGCCCCCGCTTCGCGGGAGCCGCTCGCAGGCGAGGAAATTGCTTCATTTTAAAACTGCCGATTTTACCTTCATCATTCACGGAGCTGCTGGCTGTAACGATTCTAAAGCGCTGAAGTGCTTCTGGGGCTCAGTGCATTCCCGGGACTGCGAGGACCAGCGTGCCCTGCCTGACTTTGTGCCTAACGCACCTGGTTCCTCTTCCCGGCCCCTCCTCTTCACTACATTTAAGTTTGAAATCAGTCACGCGTTAGCGGGACGCGGGCGGGGCACAGGCTGGGGCTAAGCCTGGGCAAAGGGTGGGCCGTCTGAGGCCGTCCGAGGACGATCGTGGACGGGACGGGCCACCCCCCTAACCCTTATCCTGCGGTGAGATTATCTTTCGTGCCCTGCCTACAGTATTTACATGTTGTGGACATTGCCCTAGTGCAAAGTTGGACTCCAGTGATAATTTATTTTTGTAACCCCTTTGTAGTCTATAAACATGTCATCAGATACTGGTAAATCGCGTACTCTAACAGTTAACACTTCCAAAGGCCCAGTGTCTGGAACAATCGATCAATTCTTCAAACGCGTAACTACAGTTTTGGAGAAGGAAATAGCGGATACAGAAAAGCGTCTATCTCTGGATCTGCTAACTGGTAAACGTTCATCATTGGGCACAATTGGTAAAGCTCTTTCCCCGGAGGTGATGAATGAGGGTGCAGGATTCTCTAAACCCCACTCTACCCCTGGAAAGAGAAAAAAACTGATTCAGGTTAAATCTCCAGGCATGGTCCCCCCTTCTGACAACATAACTAGCCTAACTCTATCAGGGCTATCAGACTCGCCGAATCTAGTTATTTCACCTTTACTTATTGCAGAACCTGCGGCGAACAGACAATCAGTAAGAAAGAGACGAGGTGTTTTTACCAAGCAATCCCTGGCTAAAAAGAAGAAGGCCAAACTTTTAGCTCATAATTCGAATCAACCGGGTCTTTTAGCAATAAATAACCCTCCCTTAAGTATTAACGCCCTAGGATTACCATCTAGTCAGGACATTATGGCCGACCTACTTACCAAAAGAGAGACCATGATTAAATCCCTCTTACTCCCCCTTCTTGAAAGGTCTAGATTAATTAGCCTACATCTTGATGACTTGAGTAAACAAATGAAAGGGAATAACTTAGCCATATCTGAACTCTTAAATATACAGACTGAAAGCAGTATTACTGAACAAGCACCCCCCTCTACTTCCGCGCAAGTGCAATTTTCACCTAGTGGTAATTCGATGAAACCGCGCACTGCTTCGGGGGAAAATCTTGCGGAAAAACCATCTAATAATACCGCAGATATGGGTAGAACCTACCCCATAACAACTGGCAAAAAATCAGATAGTGAGATAAAGGCAGGTAATTGCTCTAAATCTGGAATCTTAGAAGTAACCGAAGAACCAAAAAGCAAAAATAAAAATAATTCTTCGGTAACACATAACATGAGGAAAAAAGATATAAAAGAATATGAGAATGGTGAATGGCTACCCCAGTCTCAATATACTCCATCAAGTAGAAGAGTGGACCTACCCCCTGAATCAGCCCCATACACGATCATTATGACAGGGGTTCCTGAATTATCAGAGGGTGTAAGGGAGGACTTCTATGCGCTAAAAAACAAAACTATCTATTGGTTGAATCATAATAGACCCCTTCCAGCACATATAAACGGGGAAATTCTCATGGTAAGACGCACATGCTGGGTAGGAACAAGACCAAAAGAAAAGAAGGGGGATGTGATAATTATAAACTTTAGGGACCACAGAGCAGTTAGATGCATCGGCGACTGGTACGAAGCTAGAGGGGAGGACTCTATCTCTACACATTTTCTCAACTACTTCTATCCACGGGAATTGCTTTCCCATTCCAAACCCCATGCCACAAAAGATCTCTCTCTGGATTGGCGGGAAGCAGATCATCATTTTTCCTATCAGGCTACCCGTAACCACTCTTTCTATCCTCAGTTAAATGGAAGGTCTTTGAATAACAATCATCAGACCTTAAATGCAGCATATTGGAATAAGTACCCCCAGACATATCAGAGGTTTAACATACCTACCTCCAACTCTTACGCAACTTTGTATGGTTTGGAAGACGTAGATTGACATAATGTGAGTCCTGTCCAATCACGAACATTTACTGTGGCACATTATTTCCCTTTTAATAACACTGATTCTGTAAGTGAAAATGTGGAAACACAAACAATAGAAAATGTCAGCCCCCCCGTAGTATTAAATTTAATACAGTTGGGTGGTGCCGACACCACCTCCATGGGGATTATCTGTAGTAAATCACCTAAACAGTTCGGGGATCTAGGACTAAGACCTTTAGAGTACTCCCCCGTAGTAGAGGTAGCTCGTATAAATAAAATTTTAGATTTAAGAAATGCTGCCATTACTGTACAACTTATGTCATGGAACATGGCAGGTCTACGTGCCAAAATAACGGATGGGACCTTAATGGACTTTGCTCAAGACTACCATGTAATCTGCCTACAAGAGACATGGTCCATCAATGAACAGCATCTGATGGGCTACAAGACATATTTCTCAGCGGCAGTCGCAGGTCTTCACGGTAGGGCGAAGGGTGGTCTAATGGTATTTATAAAAAATACCATACCTGGGTTAAAAGTAACCCCCTTTAGTCTTTGTACTAACTACCAGATACTGAAACTCTCATTTATGAGGAAGGGGACAATTTTCTTAGTAAATACCTACGACAACCTCCCAGAAAGTGAGAGACCAAATCTACTTGGGGCCCTCCGCAATAAACTCTCCACCCTGACAAAAAAAATACAAGGGTCAGACGTCCCAAGCATCGTCTGGAGTGGTGACTTTAATCATCACCCCTGCGGTGCGAAAGATAGTAATATCTGTGGGATGGGGGAAGCAATAGATAATCATTCAACTCATTTTAGTCATACAAAGATGGGTGATCTTCTAAATGAAATGATGTCAGAATTAGGTCTAGTGATTTTAAATAAAACTAATACCTTACTTGGGCAGCTACAGGCTACCTACCTGGGCAGGGGGTGGGAGTCAACGATCGACTACATTTTGGTTTCAACTACATTGGAAAGTAATGCTCAGAGTTTTAGACTGATAGTTAACACTCTAAGCGATCATGCAGCTCTGGTTTTTAATCTGATTATTGATGAGGGGAAATTCAAACCTTACCCGATGATGACTGCTCTTGCCCAGAATAATATCCACCTCACAAAATTAAATGGCTATGCCATAGGTTGGAGAGAGATAGATCCAGCAGCAATTACAAATAAGGCGGTTCAAGCGGTATATCCCGCCATTGTGAAATGTTTAGACAGTGATATTAATCAAGAAGAACTGTTGTATAATTTTAGTATAATTCTGGAGAAAGTAAAGGATCTTCTAACATGTACCAAAAAAGGGAAGAAGGGCGAGAAAAAAGGGTGGTTTAGTCATGAATGCACCTCTGCCCATAAACTCTTTAAAAATGCTCTGACAAAAACCGTAAAAGATCAAGAGGAGATTCGCAGGCTAAGAAGGTGTTATGTTGCCCTGGGGTCCTCTCCTCGGGATGACGATGATGCTAGTTATGGGTCCACCTCCCATCCGTCCCCAGTCCGGTGCATGTATAACACCCTCGGACTTGGGAGACAGGTGGGCGAGGGAAGGAAGGGTAGGGACCGCGGGGATGGAGACCTGAAAAGAGAGAAGATGACAGATTACTCCAAGGCGGTTCTTCAGGGCTCAGCTCCCACCCTGTGCCTGTGATTACTGCTCACCTGGGCTTCTGTCCTCCCTGCGAGGTATGTCCGCGCAACACCAGAACTGCTTAAGTCCCGTGTGTGGGCTAGGACAGGTGGCTACCGCGTTACTTCACGGGTAGCTGGGACGTAGAGCCCAGTGTCTCGAAGGGGTGGATTGTTATCTGGGGTAGGCGCTACCACTCAACGCCTCTCGGAGTTTGCAATGGCGGAGGAGCGCTTGTAGGGCACTAAACTTTACGGAGAAGTCCAGGGTCAAGCGATGACTGTTCCTGGCGCTACTATGTCACGCCCTCAATCCTTGGGCGGAGGAGCGCTAGGAGCCGGATCGGGTTTCTCCCGTGCCGGATACGACGGAACCTGAAGGGAAGGCGGTGCGGAAACCCGGCGCTTCAACGTCACGCCCGGAATCCTGGGGCGGAGGAGCGCGGAGGGGTTTCGCACCAGCAAGAAGAAGGCGATCTCTGGAAGTCTTGCTCGCTGCCCGGTAACTGAGCAGAGAGCCTAGCGGAGGTTGTTGTCGGCGTTGCTGGCGGCGCCAGCGGAGGAGGAGTGCCACGAGGCGTAGCACACCCCGGTAGAACTAGGAAAGTTACCTGGATCTCCTAGCAAGCAGGAAACGGAGGCACCCTGGAAACGAAGACAAGCGGGAAGCCAAGATAGCGTCCGAGTCCGAACGCTCAGCCTCGATGAAAGGAATCATTGGCCCCGCCTCCTGGGAGGAGCCGCGTTAAGTGTGCTTCCGGCGTTCACGTGCTGCCGGCCGGCGCCTGGGATTCTGGTTGTTGGTGTTCCAGCGCCGCTATCGTGCGGGGCGGCGTTTCGAATCATGACAGAAGGTTATACCGATTAGCCTGCAAAAGAAGGAAACAAGAATTAAAAAAATCTTTATGGGATCAATTATACGAGAGCTCCCAGATTAGAAATGGTGAGCTGTTTTGGAAGGTAGTGAAGACTCCCTTCCTGACAGAAAGCAATGACCAGCCAACAGTTGAAGTAGCGATCGATGGTCCAACATGGGTAAACCACTTCTCTAAAGTCTTCGGTAAAATACAAGGAGTAGACTTGATAGAGAAGAATAATGATCCTATACAAGAAACTCTATTCCCAATTTTGTTAAACTTTGAATTAAATGAAGTCATAAACGCTCTTAAAGCGAGCAAATGTGGAAAAGCACCCGGACCAGACGGAGTACCAGTCGATTTTTTAAAATTTAAACTTGATCTGTGGCCACCAATCTTGAAGAAAGTGTTTGATGCCACAATGAATTATGGTTTAATTGAAACCTGGACTCAATTGATTATGGTCCCGGTGTTTAAGAAGGGAAATAGAGAAGAGGTGACCTGTTACAGGCCAATTTCATTATTGGACTCGCTTGGTAAAGTTTTGGGTAGAGTGGTTCTTCAGCGACTTCAGGAGTGGGTGGAAGATCATAACATGCTATCGGATATCCAGTTTGGTTTCCGGGAGGGCTTTGGAACAATAGAACAGGCATTGAATTTAGCCTTACTAATGGGAAAATATGTAACAGCTAAAGATGGAAGATTGTACATGGTCTATGTCGATCTTTCTGCGGCATTTGACTGCGTTTCCCACTCAAAGCTCTGGTCAGTTCTTACCGATATGGGCATAGACCCAGCCCTTGTAAACCTTCTCCGCGCATTATATTCCAATGCCTCGTCCAGGGTCCGTTTTGGAACACAGGGTGAACTGTCCGAGTCCTTCAGGGTAGAACGTGGTGTGAGGCAGGGTTGTGTCCTGGCCCCCTTTCTCTTCTCCATCTACACTAATGGTCTTGAGGTGGAGATGTTGAAAGGGGCCCAGGACCTCCCTCGAGTAAAAAATCGCCTCATACCAGCGCTCCTCTATGCGGATGACGCAGTAATTTTGGCGCGTACTCCGCGAGAGCTGCAGAAATCCCTTGATAGGTACTCAAAGTTCATGGGCACCCTGGACCTCAAAATAAATATTAAAAAAACCTTTGTGATGGTGGCAGGAAAAGGTAGGAAAAGGGGAAAGTCCATTTCCCTGGACAAAGAGAGACTGGATCTGACTCTTCAATACCCGTACCTTGGAGTTATGATTGATGAAAAACTTAATTGGAAAGCGGCCATCGAAGCTCGAAAACATCAACTCTTGCGAGCAATTATGGCCCTCATAAAATTTTCCCAGAAATTAGGAAAGAGGCCGCCCGTAGAACTTCTTCGCATCTACGTAGCAAAGTGCCACTCCACCGTACTCTACGGGGCAGGCTTGTGGGGCCATAAAAACACAAACGTGTTGCAAGTTGCTGAAAATACTTTTACCAGATTTCTCCTGATGACTCCCACACGTGCATCTACTTTTTCCTGCCACGCTGAACTTGGTATGGCCCACATTGAAGACTTGGCTAAAATCCAACCTCTTCTATTGTGGCGCCGCATCTGGATGTCATCAAAAACTTACTTACAAAGGAGATTGTGGCAGACAGCATGTCCTTGGAGCATGCTGGGAAAATCGAGTGGCTGTCGTATGTAAAAAATTTCCTCACTGATTTGGGTCTGAACAACTACTATGTTAATCCCGAATCAATGTCTGGGATTTCAAAGAAAGACCTAAAACAAGAGCTCTTTCTCACTTGGAAGAACTGTGGCTGAGCAAGGAGATAAGCAAAACATCTGTTCAACACTCCTTGACAGTCGCGACTGCCTTGGAAATTGAACCATACTTGACCTATGTTGACTCACAATTTGAGCGTTTTTTGTTGACACGTTTTAGACTGAATGTCTTCCATAAGCTCGTAGCTTTCCCTAAATGCAATATCTGGAAAAAGGACCTAGTGGCATGCCCCTGTGATGTTATCTCAGTTCAAACAACAATGCACACTGTTCTGTAAGTTTTATTCCGATCATCGTAAATTGTGGTTAATTCCACTGTTGAGAACTCTCGGCTTTAGAAGGTGTCGTCCTGCTATGTTGTACCTGCAATTTTTGGACACTACACTGATTACAAAAAGTGTCGTTACATTTTTAAAGTGTATCTATAATCATAGAAAAAATCTTGATTGAAGTAATCTCTGTTACTCCAAATAATTTTATGTATCGAGTACATTTTCTGTGATATGTTCTTTTTATGTGCTTTTATGGTTATAAATGTTTTTTATATAACCGAATAAAGATTTATATTATTATTATTACACAAGAGAGAAAAGTTTTAAATGTTCTTTGGTCTAGGTCTTAAATTATATCGTTCCTTCCCAGGAACCTTTTGGTCTTGAAACAATGTTCGTGAATTAGTCGTATCTAAGCGACGATGTGGTGGTATTGCCTCCTGCAAAACGTCGTCGTCCTCTTTCTCAGACAGTGTCTCATTCAGGTGTGCATCACTAAAAGGCACGAATCGTGGAGTCTTTTCACTTTCACAGTCATCGACACCTCTACGAACCCACTGATCAAAGGGCAAAGGCAAAGGCACTTTCTTGCAATTCACACCGTGAATCCAATTTTTCTTTCCCTCGACTTTAACTGCTGTTCTCGTGGTCAGCAAGACCATCCGGGGCTCCCGCCATCTGGGTTCCAAATTCTTTGTCTTCTGGAAGTTTTTGATGCAGACCCAGTCACCTGGTCGGATGGAATGACCTGAGTCTGTGGAAGCCTCCGGCAGAGCACTCTGAACCTGTTGATGAAGAACACGCAATTTAGTTGTAAGATCATGCAGATAGTCAATCAACCAATAGATGGTTGAGACGGGGATTAAGAAAGCCAGACAGGGATTAGTGTCCTCGGCCAGTCCTAACACCAGCTTTGTAAATAGAGGCAGAAAGCGTATTTCGACACCAGGTTGCAGAAAGAGCAGGATAGACTTTGCTCGCCGTGCTGCCTGAGTGATGGCAACACAAAATGGCGGCGGAGCACAAAATGGCGGGTCAATTCGATCGCGATCAGAAATCGAAGTTCCTCAAATCTCAAGGGTGGCTCTTTCCGCCTGAGGGATTACAATGTCAGATTCTGGCAGCCTTTCTGTGCCGGCCTTTTCGACACAGAAAGGCTGTGGGAAGTGGATAGCAGGGCCCCCATGGGTGCAAGGCCTCCGGATGGTGGCCGTGGAAGCACCTATGGTGCCCCCTGTTGATCCTTGAACCCGGTGGTAGGCACCACAAGGTGCCTGCCACCGGGTGCAGAGATGAACTGCACCTCAGCTATATTTACAATGAGAGCATGCATTCTGTTTGGAATGCATGCTCCCATTGTAAAGAATAGGAGTGCGACAGACCTACTTGCTGGTTTGGAACAGCCGACAGGAGGTCAGTCGGTCCCAGTTCCAGATCGATGTTGAACGGACTCAGGTCTGTCTGACATCGAAATCGGCCCCTTAGATGTAAAATCACCCATGGTACAAGCAAGCCACATTATGGTATCAATGTCAGGAGTACATTCACATTTAAGTAAAAATAATATTAAGTTGCAAATTCGTATGACTGAGGAAGATGTGAGCTGATGTCCTTGATATTGTTTATTGTCAAGCTCCTAGATATAAGGCAACTGGTAATGTACTAAGTGATCATGTACCGTTTAAGTAATTGCACTTTGTTCTCGGACCTCTTCTGACCGCACGCGTGTAACTGTATACACACTGTGTCTTTAATGATCTAAAAAAAAGAAAAAGTTGCTAATTCACCTTTTGAACTCAGTAGGAGTTTGTGTGGTAAACCTTTTAAGAGCACAAATCACATTTAAGTGCAAAAGCACAACTATGAGTAAAATCACTATTAGGTGCTAGATCACTGTAGGTACATCATCAGTAGAAATGTGAAAACACGTGTACGCACACAGGTGTGTCTTCATTTGCCTTTATTGCAGTTCTGGCACTGCAGTGGGTAGCAGGCAGGCAGGCTAACACACTTACTAGGCAATGGCTGACTGTGAGCAAGGATTGAAACTGAAATCCTTCTCTGGCCTTAACCAAATGTGAAGAACACTTTTCCCAAGCATTAACTGGAGGGGACCTACCAATACGATCTATGACTGTTAGGGGCTGATCCACAGCCTTTCCCTGTATGTTTTTGGTGTTGATGACATGAGCTCTCCTAGACAACTAAATATGTTTAAGGCCAGATCTAAAAATAACATCATGCAATATTCTGTGAGGGAGACAAGGGATACATGCTGGCAGCTATAAAACATATTTAATGAACTGCAGATTGAGTACAGCCTAATTATCATTTGACAAATGTATCATTTTATCTAACTCTCAAGGATTTTTTTTTGCCTTCTTATAGATGTTTTTATCTGTCTGGTTATCAATTATATGACTATACAGTAGAAAACATGCTCGAAATCAACCAGGCAAAAACCAAGACAATCTCATCCAGCCTAAAACCAAGCCTGGCTAATAGGTGGCATCTTGAAGGCATCTGGCTCCAGCACAGCAATGACTATAAGTACCTGGGAATCCTTCTAGATGTCAAATGGTCATTTACCTCCCATGTATGCTCCATAAACATCAAGGGCTCTGGCCTAATGTTCGCTCTCTCATTCATCGCCCTGAAGCTACAAGGCCCCAGTCTTAACCCGCTCCTGCAGGTGATGAAAGCAAAAATCGGCCCAAAACTAACCTATGGGAGTGAAATCACCTATGGAAGGGAAGCTGGGACAGTTGACAAACTGGTCACCAGAATATACAAAGCCACTCAGCGTCTACCAAAGAGAGTGTCACCAGTGCAAGTGATTTCGAGTGCCACATCATAAAACACCACTGGGCCATAGGCAGCTGTTTTCTCAACTTCTGCTATAGGCTCCGACTGGCATCACCTGATTCCTCGCACAGCCTAATCTGGTGCGAACTTGAGCACACTGACCAGAGATCATCATATAGACAACATCTTGATGACAAAGTTAGGGAATTCGCATTACCCGAGGCCTGGAGCAAACACCCTCTCCCATCAGGTCTTCAAGAAATGCACATCTCTCACGGCCAAAATGTTTTCGAAACTGGAGGACAGGGCTGGCCATAGTGGGCACTAGGCATTCCCCTGGTGGGCCGCCAGGGTGGGGGCCGGTTTTGGGCCCTAGGGGGGCCGTTTTTGTTACTGGCCGCGTTGGCAGCATAGCTGCAATAGCAGCCCTTGTAACAAAATCAGCCGAAACCGGCCCTGGCAAACACATTGGCTGCACCCCCAACCCCCTGTGGGGGCGGCCGAGCACTTTGCAAGGGGCCGTTTTAGTTCCCAGTCCGGCCCTGCTGGAGGACTTGGCAGCTTTATACAAATGCTCCCACGCGTTGTCAGTTATGATCTCATACTCCTCAGTCAATCAGCAGAATTACATCACCTGCACTTACCCAAAATGGATTAAAGCACAGCTTGTGACTCTAAGAATGGGCGAGTTGAATTTTCTTGTTCACTTTCCGTCCTTGTGCCGCTCTGCCTCTCACAACACAAGCTGCCGCTTATGTGGGCATGGAAAAGAATCCCAATTCATGTTGTATGTATCTGCCCCCGATTACTGCAGCAAAGGAGAGTCCTTTTCCGCGCCAACTTCATCAGGCTAGGAGTGGCACCTGCCGACAAGCAGTAATTGCCAGTCTGAATCCACCAAATCCACAACTAAACATTAAAACTTTCACATTTCTTTAAGTGGCAGTGATCAAATTGGATTCAGTCACTGGCACCTGTGCTGCGGCCCTAATCCTTACATGCTGTTCTCATTAGCCCTTGTGCTCACCATCCTCTTTTGATCTGCTCCAATCGCACTGTCCAGATTGCACTAGGCTGACCTTTGAAGGAGAGAACTCCTGCATGACCATCCCAGTCCATTGTTTTACATCCAGTACCTTCCTCTGCGAAACTTGCACACAGCTCATAACCCCTTTGCGCAAAGTTGGCTTCCTTTCATGCTCTGCATGCTGGTACTCCTTGCACAGAGCCGCTACACAATGCACGGTCAGGTCTGCACCAGGCCAGCCTTCGAGCACGAGAACTTTCGATTCCCACCCCAATTGTTTTACACCGAGGCCAATGCTATGCCAAATGTGTACATTGTTTGAAACACTTTCGTGAATAGCTGGTCTTGTTTTATGCATCGTCTGCAGTTCTCCTCTCTGTCCACTTCCTTAGCTTGGGTCTGGCTCCTGTGTTCCTGTGAATCCTATCTATACAGGTTTATCCTGCTGCATGCTCCATGTGTTTCCCACCCACTAGTACAGCAAGACCTGTCTGATTTTCCTCTGTCTTCTCCCAATGTTTTTATCATATGGTTTTATTCAAACTTTTGTAAATTGCACTGCTTTTTACTGTTTGTGAAGGTTTTTATTAACCATACAATAAAATCGACTTATGACTTATGGTTATCAAGTGAGAGTCAGTTTTGCCGAGTACCATCAGAAGATGTACTTACAGGACGTGTCACACACGCAGCACATATTACATTGTAGCATTTATAAAGAGGTTTCTGGACAGTCAAGTAGGTAGTTAATCAGTGCATGTTTGGAAGAGTAGTGGTCTGAGGTGTGGCCTGAGAGTGCCATGTTTAAACCCGGCTTTTCGACGGAGACCTCGCACCCCAGCGCCCAGATACCCCCGGGGTGACAGCGCAGCGCTCTACAAATGCTGATTGATTGATGTTTGACGTCTTGCGTCATGTTCGGCGTTGCTCCAAACTTGCTGCTGCAGGAAATGTGAATATGAAACAGAGTAAGAGACAGCGTGGCAGGTTGTATAAACTGCACCTGCTGAACAATGAGTTCATCGGTTTGTCGTCTCGGTTGCACAAACATGCCAGGGCATCTTGTAGCCTGAATTCGACGCATCATATTTTCGGGAATAGCTGGTTAATGAAGATGACGTAGAAACATACGGGACATGTCAGCCATTTCACTGGACAGGTTACAATCCATTTTACTCCAGTATTACGGAGATATGTGCCTATCATGTGAGTCATGGTGTATTTTTAGAAGGAAGGTGGCAGATCTGGGGACTTCAGTGACGTCACTGTGTGAGTCATCCCTTTATTATCAAGGAGCCTCAAACGGATCCCAGGGCTGTTCTGGGACAGCCACAGCAAAGTAATGCGTCGAGTTCCTCACTTGGCTGTATTTTTTGTTATCAGAAAGTAGAAAACCATAGAATATTGTAACTATCTTTCCTGATGGAAAGTGACTCATCTCCGATTCTACTGAGAAAAATTCGGTCACCAAAAACGATTTTTGTAGACATATTTCAGCGACGGGTAGTATTGCATGCCAATATTTAATTATTTTGAAAAGTCTATAATAAACATAATGGATCCATTAATCTTTAATAGACAAAGAACAAAACAGTTGCCTTTTTTCACACTTAAAGAAGGACCAGCGGGTATGTTAGTACTTTTATAAAATGCACTTGGGAGTTATATGATTGAAAACAGGGGTTTTAGTGCACTATCAGCTGTTTTCGTATCACCCTGTCTTTCAATAAGTTTAATTATATGATTGAAAACAGGGGTTTTCTCTGAGAAAAATATTCAGGAGAAAAGTTGTTTCATCTATGCACACCCACACTGAAGTCCAGCAGGAGATTGTTTTTTCAAATTTATGAAAGGTGTTTTTGGCCAACAATGCAAAAACTTCCTTTCACACAATGAACTATAAATAGACAAATGAAAACAATTGAAATAAGTTATTTACTGATAAAAATATGTAAATAAGTAGCTCACATCCCTTATTTAGGGAGCTAGTTTAGCCAGTTTCTGCTTTTGTCTCGGAATTGTCTTTCAAGAGGGGCATATTTACAAGGGCTTATCGCCACATGAACCTCACTTTTTGTGACGTTGCTGTGGTGATAAACCCTTCGCCTTATTTACAAGGTGCTGTTAAACCACTTAACGTGGCTTAATGCCACCTTGTAAATAAGGCCCCCTTTCACGCTGCTCTTAGCGTGAAAGGGGTGGGCAATGGGTGTTGCCGTGGGCATTCTGCCGCAACATCATCAATTGATTTTGATGCTGCCCCATATTTACAAGGGTGGTGTTAATATGGGTCAGCGCCAAGATTAAGACCAAAAATAACCTGGTCTTAACATGGCGAAATGAGGAGAAATGATTAATTTCTCCTCATTTTTGCTGTTTCTATGTGTGCTGCATTGTGCAGCACACTTAGAAACAGCAAATCGCCATGAATGAAGGGACACCTTCCGGCACATAAACAATCGTTAAAAAATGACGATTTGCAACTCCTATGTGGGCTGCACAATGCAATGAAAAATAATTGAAGGACGCACTCCTGTTCTCCGATTATTTATATCAGTGCTTTATATTTTTAAATTTGTTTGATTATCTTATTTAACCAATTTTATAGCGTTCAACCTTGGTCTAGGGAGCTTCTGTTATATGTCTGTTGAAACTACATGTGGGCAAGAGTTCAGGAACTATGAGACCTGAAACAATGCAGCACACATAGGAGTTACAAATCACCATTTGTGATTGTTAATGTTCAGGAATGGACACCTTCCTTCACATAAACAATAATTTCCTCAATCAGGCACCCTTGCACTATGGTGCAGGGGTGCTTGCGTTGGCGCTAGGCAGCTCAATTTAGCACCAGCGCTAGGGAAAGCGCCGGGGTGAGCCGTATCATTGTAAATATGCCGCATCCCTGTGTTTTCAGAATGGCTGAGTGCGGCATTAGCAATTTTAGCTCCACACCGCCATTCTATTGTAAATATGCCCAAAAGTTCTTATGTGGACGACCAAGACTTTAGTGTTTACATTTTAGCAAAAATTTCCAGCTTCTCCTCAAGTACAGTCCAGTTAGTTTTGCCGTTTAGCCCAATAGGTCGCTCAAGAGGAATACAGTGGGGAATATTTACAATGAAATGGCGCAGCGCAGTACTTCACGCAATTTTGCTGCACTGAGTTGGGTCATTTAAAAAAACTCAGGGGTGCACCGTATTTACAGGAATACAGCGCACCCATGTGCTCTTCCCTGCGCCGGCACTAAAACACCAGACGTGCACCAACGCAGGCACCCTAGCACCATGGTTTTGGGGTGCCTGCGTTCCAGGGATGATTGTGTTTGTGCAGGAAGGGACACCTTCCTGCATAAACACAATTGTTAATGGCATTTTGCTCCTGCAGCACACAAAAAAAGTGTAAAAAACAAGGAGAAATAAAAGAATTTCTCCTCGTTGCGCCACTTTAACTCCTCCCCTTGAAAGGCGCCAGTTTTTAGCTCTGCCTCAGATTGACCAATCCTTGTAAATCTGGGACAGTCTCAAAAACCCATGGGTGTTGCGTGGTAACACCCACTGTAACACCCATGACATGCCCCTTTAATGCAGATTACTGCTTGAAAGAGGGCCACATTTACAAGGTTGTGTAAATCCACGCAAGATGGCTTTGCATGGCCTTGTAAATATGGGCCAGCAAAAAGCGCCACTGGAGCATAAAACGAAAATGATGCTCTGGTGGCGTTAGGTGCTTGTAAATATGCCCCAGTGTTTTCATCTGGAGACTGAAGATGTTGTCTGCACAGGATGCTGTTGTTTGTATTTGACTTGATTCACTTGTACTGGTTACAGGTCAACATGAAATGTTCTGTGCCCTCGCTTGCTGCACAGGCATTTGACCGCAGGGTCTCTTTTGTTCAGAGTATGATTTAACTCCTTTCTCTGTGGTTTGATAGGAGAATAAGATATTGTTGTTTGTTCTGTGAATGGTCCTGCATGCCAGCTTGACTCTGGGGTGAGTTTTTCAAGAGCTTTGAGTTTCTTTTCAATCAATAACCTTTAGAATTGTTTGTTAATGACTGAATTTATTTTCTTTTTTTGACAACAGCTCCAGATCTGATGGTGCAGGTGGAGGTGCCGGAGCAGGCCTCTTAGTTTCTTTCCCCAATGCTTTACAAATAATGGTGGGACATTCAAGTGTTATTTCTAGGTTGTTGCCTGGTGTTCTCTTTCTTTTTTGTCCGTATTTTACAGGGGCTCCGATTGGAAGATAGCCGAGATCTGAATCCAAGGCAACCGTGAGGAAATCGATGGCAACTCAAGCAGTGTTTTTCAGAATTTCATTTAAAAAAGCCTATGTGGCTTGAGGCTTTGTCCAGTCCCCAAAGCTCATCGCCATATGAGATTTGGCCTCCGTCTTTTGCTTCGAAAACTCTTTTGATGAGATAGATAATTGCTCTCTCTTTTTACTTACCATTCTCAGGATGGCATTGGCTGCAGCCTCTGAGTTTTCTATTGTGGTTGGGATGTGGGTATTCCCTTTAAGATTACTATTGATTGTTATCCCATAATACCTAAAGGAGTCAACTTCTTCCAATTTTGTGTCATTATTGAAGAATGGTTTCTTTTTTGGACGTTTTGGTTTGAAAGTCATGATTTGTTTTTCTATTGTTCATCTTTAGATGTTTTTCTTCTCTAGAATATCTTTCCGTGGTCCTGTGATGTACCTGCAAGCCCTGAAGAGTTTTAGGGCTAAACGTTGAATCATCAGCATATAGAGGCACCATCTTGAAGGTGTTTATAATTGGAATGTATTTGGTGACTTTTTGGACATCACAGTACAGATAGTTAATGTAGAGAGAGAAGAAAGAGGACACAGAAGGCAATCTTTCTTTACCCTGTTTCTCACATGTATGTTTTTACTGATATATCCCTTTTGATTACGTCTCCCCTGGGGTGTTGTGCCAGTATGTGACAGGTGGATTAGGGACAGCAGAGCATGGTCGATGCCTAGGATTGACTATTTTACCCAAAGGTGTTGTCTCAGAAGCCAGGTCAAAGTCTGATGAAAAATCTAAACATGTCATGAAAAGGGTCATTTATATAGCTGTGCTGAATTTGTGAATTATGTGCAGGAATGTGAAGATCTGGTCAATCATCGAATGTCCTTCTGTGGCGGATAGAGGAGAGAATATTTCCATTAGTGACCATACGTCTTGGGCCGTGAGAAGTAATTTTGAGAAGATCTTGCAGTCAACGTCTGTTAAGCTAATTGGCCTGTACGTCTTTGGATCATGTTTATTATGCCCTTTCTAGTATAGAATAGAGTCACAATGATGCCATTTTTACAGGAGGGTAGACAGCGGTTTGCAGTGATGATCTCTCAATATTCCAGATCATTGGTCAGATCGGTGAGAAACTATTTTGGTGGTATCATATTAGGACTGGGTGCTTTCCCCTCGAGGAGAAGAGGATACAGATAGGTCCCTCAGAACTAATTGCAGTCAGAGTGGTGCTTCATTCATGAAAATATAAGTGCAGCTGCCTTTGGTTTTTCATAGGAGTTGACTGATAATGGCAACAAATAACAGATTAATGAATACCAAAGCTGCCTAGTCTTGATAATACATTTGACCTCTTACTTCAGCCACTCTAAACTTCCTGTCTCCTTTCCATACACATTGGGGTTCCTTTTCACCTTTGGTCCCATCTGGAGATGTTGGGATTGCCTGAGTTGATGCTCATGACCACGCTGTCCATGGCAGCACGTCAGTAGAGACGGAAGGACCTGGAGACTAAAACAGTGGCCCAGGTTCCTGCCAGAAAGTTGAGGGGGAAGCAGCAGGGGGTGTGGGAAACCCACCCAGAAGTTCCCACGGTCTAGGAGGAGGCCGATCCTGTGGGAGAGGCCCTGGAGCATTGGTACCAGTCCCCTGGTTGCGAGGCAAAGAAAACCCTGGAAACAAGGTTTGACTCGATTCCCATTAGGGTGTTGTTATTTTATTCAGTTCAATAGGTTCACTTTAGCCACTGTATTTTCTTTAGGAATCGCAAGGTGGGCTGTTCTTTAGGCTCTCTAGTCCTTTGTGTGTCTCCTACTCACTGTTCTTATTGTTAATTTTCAGGTGCCAAGAGCTCCCATCCAGATTCCTTCTGAGAGAAAAGAAGTCACGGGTAATTGTTCTATGTGAGGTGACAACTTTAACTATCTCTACTATCATTCTACCTTTCTTAGTATGTGGTTCTCTTCTCTCTTTTCTTCCTAGTTACTGGTAATTACGTTTCTTATGGTCTTTCAGTTTTCCACCAACAGTATTCTTTTTCAGATTCTCAGTATCTTTTCTGAGTGTGGCTGGTATTTCTGACTTTTCTGAGTATTATTTCTAAAAGACTTTACTGTCACTTTTTGAAGGGTTTGGGTCACTGTACGATTAAGGAAGGGTGAAATAGTGGGGAAAATTAAGATTTGTGGTGCGGGCCATATCATTTAAATTAAAGGGCAATGGCCCTTTTTTTGTCCTGGTTCTCGTTCCTCCAAAAAATAGCTTAGCTTTGACAGCTCCTGCTTACAGGTACCTTCTTTCTGACAAAGGGGTTTCCGCTTTAGATATTCTCTCTATGTATCTCGATTCATGGGGAAGGACTATTGCTTTCTCCGGTTTTACCAGCCCACCACCTCTTCATACCTGGGAAGTCACCTGGGTTAGCCACGCACCTGGTGGCAGGACGGGGATCTCTGCTTGGTAATCTGTTCTCAGATGATCTCTCAGCGGTCATGCTAGTCTACTACTCGTCTGTGTCAATTCTGGGTCCCGGGACATGCTCCTTCCTGCCGCTGTCCTCTGGCATCCGGAACTCATCTCCCGGTGTCTGCTCTCCTATTTCCTCACCTCGTGTCTCTGGCCACGCCTCTCATTTGATAGTCCTTCTTCCGTTTAGTCACTGACTTCTTTCTCCTGAGTGAAACAGAGTAATTTCTGTTTCAATATACTTTGTTTTGTCCTTCCTTTCTGTTAACTGTTTCTACTTTCTTTGCAGGTGCTGATATTACTGCGGTCCAATGAGGAATGTCTGGTAAGTTACCCCTTTTCTGTATCTACCCAGCCTGACACCTTTCACCCCTCACAAGCATATTGGGGGAGACATTGCTGACATGGGAGAAGTGCCTGAGCTATCCAGGTGAAAAGTTGCAGGAGGGCCATCCCAAGCAGAGATCTGTGAGGTGCAGAAGAAGTGGCCCACTCTTGAGGGCCTAGAGCAACAGAAATAAGCCAGACCAATGGCAATACCTCTGGTGATTGCCACATTTAATGGGAGAATAGTCTCCTGTATATCGAGCCTAAGGTCAATGAGTCTCAGTCAACCAGATCATTGGTGGCCCCCAGTGGTTAGGGCCTTCCTATTGGAGCTGTCTCACGAGATACCTTTAGCAGGACATCTGAGGCAGCTCAATACCCTAGATAAGGACTAATTTAGATACATTCTGTAGCTTCTGTGTTACTTGCCAGGACAGTGGTAAGTCAAGGGTAAAGCACAAGGCTCCCCTGCAACCTTTCTCTATGGTGAGAACCCCCTTTGAGAGGGTGGGTGTTGATATTGCTAGTCCTCTGGCTCTCAAGAAAGACTTAGGCAACAGGTTCATCTTAGTCTTGGCAGACCAAGGACAGTGATTGTGCCAGTGGTGGCCAGGGAACTATTGGAGATCTTTACCCATGTGGGTGTCCCTAAGGAAGTTGTGTCTAACAGGGACATCAACTTCTTGTCTGCCTGAAGGCAATGTGGAATGATTGTGGGTTAACTTGCAAGTCCTCCACACCATACCACCCCAAACAAATGGGCTTTTTGAGAGGTTCAACAAAACCATAAATTGCATGATTGTGGGTTAGTCAGATCCCCTGAAATGTAGATGGATATCCTCCTGCCATGTCTTTTGTTTCCCTAAGAGAAGGGCCCCCATAATGACTTTACCCCCTTGAGCGTCTGTTTGGCCACTCTGTTAGGGGTCCTCTCAGTATTATAAAGCAGGGGTGAGAGAAAGCTCCCAAAAAGCCCCCAAAATGTAGTGAGCTACATGTTATCCCTCAGAGTTCAGATTAAATGCATTCCGTAAGAAAGCCACTGCGAATTTGGAGCCAGGTGGTGATGAAGCAATGGTATGACCAGGAGGCCACTCTGGCACATTACCAACTTGGCAAAAAAGTGTGGATCATTGAGTCAAGAAACAAGATGGCCAAAAGGATTGTCCTTGCATGTGAAAACAGGGTCCCAGGCTCGGGATGTGGGAAGAGATGTGATGGAAGGGAGTCAGCCTCCAAACCTCCAGCCTCCTTGCAGGCACTGCAGCTACACTCTCAGCACTTAGCATTCCTTTGAATTGAATATATTTAGTGCTACAGGAGTGGTAAGGAGAACAGTATTAGAAGCAAAGACAGCTGACATTGCTTCCATCCGAAAGGGCTGGATCAAATCTGAATTACATATGGCTAGTTTCTGTTTTGAAGTAGCATAGTGGGAAATCATTTGAGACAGAATCTGGCTGAGAAATGTATTAATTTTCCTAACATGCATATCCAAAATAATTCACATTGCCTGATGCATTATTTCAGATATGGGATTGGGTGGAGGTGGGATCCTTAGTCGGTTGTTCATGGTATAGGAACTGGTTCTATCAGGAAGCCTGCATTACCTTCAACATTGAATTTGCAGGGTGTGTGGTGGCTTATTTTGGACTCTGCACATGTTGTATTCCAAGTTTACATGGGAAAACTAATGTAACTATATCTCTTCCCTTGGTCCTTCATGCAATGACAGTTCAGATCAACTCCTGGTTTGTGGGACTGATATAATATCCCTACTTACCCATGGGGCCTCTCATATGCATATCATATCTCCTGGATGCTAGCAGTGCAAGGAGGCTTGACTTCCAAAGGTCTCCTTATAGAGATGATGGTTGACCTGTATGTCCAGAATGTGAACATCAAAACATTTATACAAAAGTGCAGTATAAATGACTTGAGTACCTCAGAGCAGAGGAGGTGACTGGATAATGCACAATAGACACATAATAGGTATTAGATAAGGTATCCTTTCTATGCTGACTAGCAGATTGTAGAAGTGCAATTAGGAAAACCTGATAATGCACAGTACAAAGTCAACAGTTTGTAAAATAATATTTTTAAAAGCATCAGCACAAAGGTGTGCAAGTACCCTAACAGTAGAATATTTAAGCAAGGGAACATATCTGTGCGAGGATGCAACAATAAATATCCTTGGTTCTGAAAAAGAAATATGCCATTTGTCTAGTTACACGGCAAGAAAAAGGAGGCAGGTTAATAGGAATGCAGGCATTTCTCCTGGGAACATTTACCTTTTAAATTACTAGAATTTAGCAAATGCTGCTTTGGCCCTGTAGATACAAAAGCTAAGTGCAATTTATATGCCAGCCTGCTTCCCTTTAAGAGTAAACTATGTTATATTATATTATATTATGTGAATCCTCCAAAGTGTGTGACTACCATTAAAGCACCTTCTGTGTACTGGCAGTCACTGAAAAATAGACAGTAGCAAAATTAACCTGTTCATATTGTGCATCTGTTTAATAACACTGTAAATAAAAGCAGTGCTTAATTTGTAAAATATTAAGTGCCAGGGCTCTGACCAGTAGGCCACTGCAGCTTGCACCACCCATCGCCCTTGTGATCGCTGCCAAAACAACTACTAACTATCTTTCTCGCCTGCAAGTGCGACAGTTCCAGGTCCCCAAAGCTAAAGGAATGCCTGGGGAGGCAGGTATTAGCAATTTTAATGTATATTGTATTCCTAAACTACCATTGTTCTGCTCATCTCTAAATTCGATGAGCAGCGTCACCATGTGGTGGACTGTTCTAAGTATGGTTTTGACAATTAGGTGCCGTTGCCGAGCACCGGAAACCAATTAAATGCCGATTCTTAGCACCGGAAAGCCCCGGCTCAAATTAAGTACTGAATAAAAAATGTAGCTGTTACCCAATTTGGATCCTAATTATGACTTGTACTGGTAAGATGGTAGCTCCATACCCGTGAATACCAGTGCTGTACTTTAAAACTCCACCAGTACCAAGCAATTAAACATTAAATCTCTAATGTGTAATAACTGTGCGATGCCGGTTAGACGGGGTGGAATTCTACACAATATTCATTTTTCCTTGGGGGTTAACACTCAAATGTACCACCTGCTCCAAGCAGGGTGGCAGAGAGAAAGAGAGAAAAGTGCTTGCCAGGTGTGAACATCACATCCCCCTGTGCATTGGAAGATGGTCAGGTGGGGGCCAGGGAACAGGGTCTGAATCCCATTACAGCCCATTCCCAATGTGATTTTACTTGTCGGATTCTGGCTACCCATAGAAAGAGAGATCCAAATCGCTGTTACTTGATCTGTAAAGCCCATGTGGTTGTGATGTACTTGGTGGCAGCTGAGACTACTTTGGCCCTGATTCACCCAAAAAACACACATAAAAGTACGAGTGAATATATGTGGATCTCCAGCTGAACATCTGTGTACATTCACCAACATCTGCAGTCATAGGCCTGAAATTCTGTGCTGTTTCCAGGGGATAACTGGGAATGCTCTGTGACAATTCCTGGAGACTTCTATCCCCTCTGTGTGGAAATTTACATAGCATACATTTTTGCACAAGGAGGAATCGAGCCCTCTATACAAAAGCACTTTCTTTGCCTGGAATTTTTTTTTTCCTGTGGAGAAAGGTGGGTGGTTGTCTGTTCCCCTTTCTATACTGTAGTAAATCTGTGACAATCTTGTAGGTAAAGAGGGGATCGAGAGGAGTTTCTTAATGCTCACAAATGTCCATATTTTTTGGCATTGCCAAATTTCCAAGGCAAACTATACCTTGGCATGTCCCTTCTCAGGAATTCAGCAGTAGCGGCTGGCATGTCTCAAGGGTGTTGGGGCAGGGGAGGTGGACATTAAAGAAAAAGGAAACCATCCTTCTCTCCTCGAGGCAGGGAGCAGGCAGGCTCCCGACTCCTAAGCCAATGCTGGTGCATGCTCTCATGATTGGTGGGAGCGGTCTCTATCAACGCTCACAAGAGCACTGGAGGCCTTTGCTTTCTGTAACTCAGCTGTCTTAAGACAGCTGGGTTAGAGAGGTTTAAAATGTGCATGACTGTCTGGCCGTCGCAAGACAGCGGGCCAAAGAGACATGCTCATTTTAAAGCACACAGCTCCCTGCAGCCATTCGGCAGCGCTGGTCCGGCTCCGTCCTGTCACTCAGTACAGGACGGGTCAGTTGCTGAATGCTGAAAAATAAAATGGCAATAAACAAACTTTATTACCATTTTATTTTCCAGCACTGGCCTGGGGCTTTTGTTTATGGGCGACACTCTTCCGCTCAAACGGAGGAGCCGCCCATGCCGTTTAGTGGGAATTACCACTGTCAATTTCTGGGCATTCGTGGCAGAGAAATGCTTAGTAATAAATGCATTTACTCCCATCTGGAATCCCTTGTTTTTTGCTCCTTCCATGTGTGCTGCAGAATGCAGCACATATGGAAAGAGCAAATTGCCATGAATGATTGTTGTTTATGTGCTGGATGGTATCCCTTCCTGCAAATCTACAATCACCCCTGCAGCATAGGCACCCTTGCAACATGACGGCTAGGCAGCTTTTTTTGTGCCAGCGCTAGGGGAAACAGGGGTGAGCTATTTTCGTGTGAATACAGCGCATCCCTCCATTTTAAAAATGTCAGAGTGCTGCGCTGCTGAATTTGGTGCAGCTCCGAATTGTTTTTGTTGTAAATATGCCCCTATGTGTGACACTTTGTGTGACAATTTATTGGGAGAAAAGACAAAGCAGTTATAATCATTTAATGAGAGAAATGTCAAAAGTGCACAATTTTATACATAGTAATGTGTAGAAAGGAAACTCAAATGTGCTTTGGCTGAAAGGTGTCAGGTATATAAGACATGACACTTTGGCAGATATGTCATGGATTTTCTTCTTCCCATAACGATTGATTGAAGGTGGTATTTACAGTAGCGGTTGCTTCCGTGATGCAGCAGTGGGGCGGGGAGGGGGATGAAGGAGGAAGGGGGGTTTAAAAGACAAAAAAAAGAACACTTACCTGCCGGCCACCTCCTCTCCTCCAGCCTCTCTGTCCTCTTCCTGGCTTCTGTGCGAGCAGGAAGCAGGAAGCACCCAGGCTCCCCTAAGCCAATAACAACCCTGCAATTCAGCATTGTGATTGGTCTGAGCACCATTGTTCGGCTCTCAGACAGAGAATGGGAGTCTGGGCATGTTCGCCACCCAGGCTGTAATGCAGAGAACATGCAAAGTGCTCATGACTATTTGGACGACCCAAGACGGCCAGCCAAACAGTCATAGGCACTTAGAGAGTGCCACCACTCCTCCCCCCTACACTGCCCAGCCCAGCCCCGCCTGCAAAACTGCCTCAGCACAGAAACATAAAATTATAATAACCTTGCTTTATTATCATTTTCTTTTTCCTTTTTTATAGTGCTGAAAGGAGCCACCCCTGGGTTTTTACAATGGAGTATGAACATGGATGGAGTAACGTTTCCCATCCTCAGAAAGAAACATATCAAATATTGCAAATAGATTTAACTGACCTTTGTAAGAGTTTGAAGATATTAGTACTACTGGCTGGACTGATGTAGAATTACAGAGCTGTTTGTGAGGCCAGTGCATAAAAATCCTAACACATCAGTCCATGAGGTCTGGTGACAGCTACCTTTAATGCTACTGTGTAACAAAGAGGACGATTTACAGCTACTTTCAATGTTACTGTGTAACAAAGAGGACGATTTACAGCTACCGTTAATGCTACTGTGTAACAAAGAGGACGATTTACAGCTACTTTTAATGTTACTGTGTAACAAAGAGGACGATTTACAGCTACTTTTAATGTCACTGTGTAACAATTTGATGTAAGTAAACAATTTAGCCAGGCCCAGGATGAAATCTCCATAGCAGCCCACCTCTCCTGGGCCAGCTCACCCTCTGGCTGCAGAGGTACGACTCTACTCTATTGCAGCACTTCCTCTCACATAGGAGCCAGCTTCAAGATAATTCGTGACAACAGCATTTTAGTGCAGGGATGCGGACACCAGCACTAAAATACGTCAAAGTAACCCATGATGCATGGTACTTGGCAGGACTGCTTTGTGCTCAATATTGTTTTGTTCAGAAGCAAACCATGTACTTGATATTATTATTATGGTGGCTGAATATGCACACCAGCAGATGATGTGAGCGGATGTCATACCCTAGCATCAAGAGCACTAAAACAAGTGAAGGCAGTAATTTTATGCCAGTGTCTTTGGAGAGCTCCATGCAGCTCAGCCAAAATAAAAAGAAATCAAGAGAGAGAGTCATCACTGAGACAGTATTTTATTGTAAATTTTGTTAAAAATGGAACAGGCTAGCAAAAAAAAGAAAATTAATTAAATTCAGCAATGATAGTCTACAAATAGAAAATGGAGACATATCTCACCAATTTACCTGTAGAAACACAAAGCATGGATGTTAATCCACTTGTTCTTCTGCAGCCCTAGTTCCTTCAAACATGGCAAACTTATTAAGCTTGATATACATTTAGTGCAATACAAAGCAGACAGCTTGAACAGTCTGAACCCCAACATTGCGAAAAATGAGGGTTAGCCTACATTAACAGTATTAGTGTAAAGGGACAACAGAAACAAAAAATGGAGTATTGTTACTTAGCTTACATCATTGAAATGACATGATAGCTCATATTTCTTACCTGACCAGTGAGCTAGTTGTGCAAAAAGTAGGATCATCATCAGTCTGGAAGAAACAATTTATAAAAGCACAGTTCAGTTGGTCGTTATGTCTTAACTTAGGGTATCACACTGAAGTATGCAAAAAAGTGATGGATGGAATGCTTTGATCCATCTCAGCCACTGTTAACTACTCGGGGTCGCATTCCAGTCTTTGTTTATTTTTCCCTTCATGCCACCTCAGTTTGGATCTAGCCAATAAGGAAATCAGCATTGACTCTGCTCCAATAGGAACAGTCCATTCTGCCAGGCCAGATTTTCCTTGAACCAGAAAACAAGCAAACCAAGATGGTTTCGTCCTCATTAGGGCTTATCTGTCAGGTATAGCTTGGTTCCAGTGTCCCTATGTGCATGGGACCCACGTCTGGGCATACCCGTCCCACTTAAGGTGTTGCACTGAAAAATGCAAAAAGTGGTTGATGGAATGCTTGAATCAATCTCAGCCACTAGTAACTACTCAGGGCACAACACAGGCCATCTTTATTTTGTACTCCATACCACCTCTGTCTGGACCCAGCCACAAGACAATTGCTCCAATAGAAACAGTCCAGCTTGAACAGCCAGGCCAGGTCCTCCCTGAAATGGAACACAAGACTGGTTTCAACCTCATTGGGGCTCATCGGCCAAGCAATGCTTGGTTCCAGTGCTGCATTTGCAATGGATGCAAGAGACCCATGTGTGTGACATCTGTGCGAGGGCTCTGAGGCCCTTTCTCTATACATGTACCAAAAATACCGTAAAAAGTAAGCAATGCTAGGCACACTTGCTCTTGAAGTGGGGCCTGCTATACTCTCTGAACTTGTGTCATGGCGGTGCTTTACCTAAATTTACTCCCCAGGGCGGTCCCAAATTCTAGAGAGTGTTTGCTGGGCTGACAATCTCACAGCCCTGAGGCCTGTGAGGTCATCAGCTTGGAAAAGACCTGGCATCACGGTCCAGTCTCCACCCCGTGATGACATGGGGGTAAAGTTAGCCCTGGGCATTTCAAACTCAAGCCCTCTAGTGCTAAGCCTCCACCTCATTCAGGGAGTGGACAGCATTGTTACCCCACCATTTCCCAGCTCATAACAGGGTGTTAGGACCCACCCTGTGACGATTTGGGAAAGGGTGTGGTAAAGGCTGCAGACGGGAAGCCAGGAAATCAAGTCTGCACAGTTTATCATCAGGACTTAAGACATACTGTGCAGACTCAACTTGCTTCCCGCACGGGAGTTAATGCTGGAGTTAAATGTCATTTTAGCTATGGTGCGGTGTTACAGCTATACTCATGATGAGTGGGGAGCGAAGGACAAGGTATTGGTTCTGTACACTGTAGTTTGTGTTGTGAAGGAGTCAAAGTTGGCCTCGCCTAGCCTGGCAAGTTGAAAGCAGCTTCTAGTGCAGGTGATGTAAAGAAAAGTGCCATCTTCAAGGCTCAGGCCATTTGGTCTGTTGTAATTGTGTCCGTTAAAATTCTTCCACTATGATGGCTTATAGTAAATGAGACTCAGAGGGGCAGGGATATTGGCAGACTTTAAAACATCACCTATCTCCCGGTCTTGAGCCCTCACTCAAGTCCCTTCTCCTCACTCACACATGCTTTGACTACTCCTCACCCACTTCCTGTGGCTATTCTGCTCTGTGAGGGAGTTTGCAAGCATTGTACCAAAGGGCACCGAGTTTCTGAGGCTAATGATATTTGCATCGGCACTGACACCCTTTCCTGCCTGAAGCATAAATGTGCAGTGCACTTTCAGATGGTTTAGAGTTCTTCCTGTATGTTGTACATGTCTGGATACACATACCCGCAGTGTGATGGCGTCCCAGCTGTGTGCCCCCCCAACAAATGCACCATGCACGTTTCAAATCCATCATCACCAAACTGGGCGGGTCTGTGGAGACCGCCCTCAGGTGGGGACCATAAAGTGCAGGTAGAACCAGGATAGCTGCTCAGGGGTTTCACTGGAATAAAGTTCAACAGGTACCCCTCCTGCACACACTACAACCCCCAGGCTTCAGAAAAAGGGGTCATGTCTTTGGAGGTGAAGCCCTTGGGGTTACCCACAAACACACTTTTTACAACCAGACCATTGTCAGTCCATGCCTGTAGTACACAGACCTTCTGCTGTCTTCAGCTTTCTACTGGATTAGTTAGCACCAGTACCCCACACTTCTGCCCCAGTCCTTTTCAACCTAATTTGTTGTTAAGCCCTCATTCCTTATCGTGGAGGCTGTTCATGCTCTCACTGCCTCCAGTGGTGGAACGAGCACTCACCTGCCCCCACCCTCCCCTACAATATGTGTGCTGTGTTACACCGCATTGGTCAGTAGTCTGTGAATGGCCTCCATCTTTTTGTGTGTCCACCAGAATAAGACACAACTGATAGGTTCTTTTTGCAGAGAAGCCAATTCATGCACATAGTGAAGTCAGCAAAGCCCCATTACCATCCACACTTTTGCAGTTTTATGTAGCGCGAACTTGACCCAAAGGTATTGCAGCACTTCACATGAGCACCAGTTGCATTACAGATGGACATTTAGGCACGGAGAGATTAAGTGATTTGCCCAGAATCACAGGATGATGAGCCTCACGCCAAAACTTGACCCCGGTTCCCCGTCTTCAAAATCGGCTGGTCTAGCCATTGGCCACACCTCTTCCTTCCGCCCCGGAAAATTTAGAAGCCAAGGCTGGGTGCACACTGGGTGAAGTGGCAAAGGAGAGACAAAGGCTGGCAGAGCCATGAGCGGATGACTCACTCTTCTGCTGCTGGGCACTGAGCTACTACACCCGACCAGATGTGTGATTGAAATGTGTCTTAGACAATTTTTAAAAATATTCAAGCTTATGTGTGAAAACATTTCTAGTGCCTTATAAAAAGAGGTCACTCCCGGCAGAGTGAGTGTTTCGGTGACTCTTGTGACAAGGCCAGATAAATGAGTGTTACAGTTCAGAGAGTTGATGACACCTTTGCATGCTCGCTTTAGCTGCTATAGATTGCAGTGTGATACACATGGCATGGCTTTGAGATGCTTGGAGAACGGCAGGACTGCTTTAGTTGTACATTTCAAGGACAGTAACTATCTGTCTCTGTGCACAGGTTGATTATGTTTTTACCTGGTGGATGGAGGGGCATGTCAGAAGTTTGCCTCATATAATGACCTATGACTAAAAGTACTTTATTTTAGAGGGACTGAAATGTAATGAAGTCTTCAGGGAGGCTGGTGTTACTTCCCCATTTGCCATCTCTAACACACTACCCCTCCTCCCCTACCAAGTCCAGCCTCACCACTCACAAACTTCACCAGCCACCACTGGTGTGTGATAAGTGCATCACAGTGTTTTAGTCTGACGTCACATATGCATTTGGTCTGCCTGCCTTACATTTTTTCCTGCAGCACTGCACCGCCCTGTGCCATGCCAAAGAAGCCCTAAATCCAGTGTTTTGCAGGCCAGTGCTAAATGAAAGACTATACCTTGTTTGAGTGCAACAAATTACGAACATAACTCAGTGCTACCGAGACATATGAGAACAGGACGTTAATGGGTCATGTGATTATATTTGTTTTGGCAGGGGCTGTTTTCCTAAACTGACCAATGATTTTACACTTTTTCCTTCTAATATGGGCACATATGCAGCAGCTGCCCTTGCACCCAAAGTAGTAGAAAAGAGATTTCAAAGCTGTGTAGGAAAGCAGGTCCTGCCACAAGTCGCCCCACCACCCCACCTTCTTACAGGGGAGGGATGTGAAGGAAGAATGCCACCGACATTTTTCCATTGTCAATAGCTTCAAATAAACATTTTTGCAATAATGATGATGATTATGAGAGTTTATAAAATGAGCAAATACCCCAAGGGGTGTCCTGGAGCTTTACTTTTAAGAACAAAAGAAAAGGCATGATAGAGCAGGAGAAGGAAGAAAGGAACAAAGAAGCAGAAAGAGCGGTCAGCACTTAAAATGGAAATCGGAAGGTTTTAAGAGCTTTGCGGAAGAACAAGTTCTGGTGAGCGTGCAAGGAGTGAAGAAGAAGATTCCAGAGATTGGACTCTGAATAGTAAAAGAAGTGTCCACCAAGGGCTCTATTATATATAGTGCACACTTTCAGTGTTGGCACCCAGCGCACCTTAAAACAGGTGTGCCGGGAGCCAACAGGGAAAGTGCACCCTATTATATAGAATATGTTGCCCCCAGGCCAGCTACAAACTCACTTCACAAATGGAATGGCTTTAAAGCAGCCGCACCATGTTTTACTGTGCAGGCGCAAACCCGCCTGCCCTTTTAGAGGGGATTAGAGATCCCCTTGCAGGCGGATGCAGTCAGCAACTGCAACCGCCTGCAAGGGGATGTCTGAGAGGTCCATAGGACCCCCTTTTCCCCCCCTCCAGAGGCCTGCAATCAGGGGGTGAACTGGCAGTGTTCCACCTTCTAGGTGGCACACTGTCAGTGCGCCTCCTGACAGCTTCTTTGCCTCTGCGTCCACGTCTATACTATGGCGCAAATGGAGTAATGCCCTCTTGAGAAAGGGATGGCGCTGTATGTGCGCCAGTGCTTTCAGTATTACAGAAGGGGCCGCACAAGGGTCTGCGGCCCTTTCGGTAATACTTTGTAAAATTCAGCCCTAGATCGAGAACGGTGGTTAATAGGGACAGCCAAAAGGTTGTGAGATGCTGAAGGAAGAAGCTGAGCAGGAGTGTAAAAATAGAGTCTTTCCTGTAGGCAGCGGGGGCCAGTGGAGTGTACAGCCTGATGGCAGACACAAAGAACCTTAAGGTTGAAGCCTGTGTAATTTAGTAAGATAGTGGATGGTGGGAGCGTGATGAAGAAGATTAAAATGAGGCGAATGGCAGCATTCTGGATCATTTTGTGTTGGGAGGCTCTTGATTAGACCATGATACAAGGAATTTCTATAGTCCAGAGCAGAAAGAAATAATTAGTGTACTAAAATGTTCTTATGCGTATTAGGGAGTAGAAAACAGGTATTATACAGAAGACAAATATAGAAAAAGCAATAGAATAGTTTAGGCATGTGAGGGGTGAAAAGTAAGTCAAAAGTAATTCTCAGATTTCAGATGAATTTGACTGAATATAGGAGGGACAAGTGTTAGGGGGTCACCAGGTAGAGGTGCAGATGGAGGCTGGACCACCCACAATCAGCACATCTGTCTTATCTGAAATGAGTCTGAATCAATTTGTTTTCATCCATGAAGCCACCTTCAAGAGAGATTCTATATCACAAGAGAGCAATGCAATAAACTCCTTGCAGAACTGGCAGAACACCAGGGGCCATATTACAGAATACGGCTCGCTCTCTTTGTGTGCGCCAGGGGCATCTTTCAAAACGTGCGCCCTGCGAAAACAAGAAAAGTGAGCCTTATTTTATTGAATGCTCTGCCCCCAGGGCAGCGCATTCAATTGAAATACAGAGTGGCTTTGAAGCAGCCGCTCTTTGTTTCACTGTGCAGGCGGCAACCCACCTGCATTTTTAAGTGGAGTTAGAGATCTCCTGCAGGTGGGTGCAGTGAGTTACTGTGTGTCTGGGGGGTCCTTAGGGCCTACTTTCCCCCCTCCAGACGGTTGCCATCAGCGGGCGCACTGACAGTGCACCATCTTTTATGTGGCATACTGTCAGTGCACCTCCTGACAGCTTCTTTGCCTCTGTGCCCGTGTCTATAATACAGCGTGGGCACAGAGGCAAAGGGATTCCTTCATTTGCATGGATGCCAAGGAGGGAACACCCTCTGGTCATAACGCTGGCCATATAGATGTGACACCACCGTCTGTATTACAGAAAGAGTCTGCGGCCCTTTCTGCAATACCAAATTGCCCCGGGTGTACAGAGTGGGCGCCAATGCTCATTGCGCCCCCTACGCACTTTCCAAAATACGGCCCCAGCTGCTCTCCTCCCTTTGTGCTTTTGATTACGATTTTTGCTCACTCAAGACATCAATTGTTTCCTTGGTTGCTGGTTGTGGCTAATTTTGGCTATGGTGCATTTGTGCTTCTATTTCATTGCTATTGCCATGATGCAGTGATTTGCTCACAGTTTCTTTTCGGTCAGCTACTGCATATTACGCAGTTTTTGTCCTGAGAATTGTGGTAGGTATTTGTTATAGCCTTTGTCATTTCTGCTTCCCTGTAGATAATTTAAAGTACCACTTTCTATTATTGAAGGAATTATATGGTCATTTTTTCCATTATAAATATATCTATTCCGCCAGTAGATAATATATATATATATATATATATATGTATATATATTACCTACTGGCGGTCGCCAGTAGGTAGTTATAGTTAGGACCCTGTTTCCATAGGAAATCCGCAACATTCTATTTTGAATAACTTTGGCGCCGGTCGACGAATCCTCGCGAATTTCTCAAAATAGGTGGGGCGCTACGCTCCGCTCCTACCCTGAAAGTCTCGGGGGGATTCGTCAAGCGGGGGCTGAGATAAAAGGGGGGTCCCAAAACGCGTTTTTCCCATGCATTTTTCCATAGGACCTTTAGACAGGGCTACAGCCCGAACGGCTGAACAGAATTACTAGAAATTTGGCAGAGAGGTAGTCCTCAGGTCAAGGAAGTGCCTTTTGTAGGTTTGGTGTAAATCTGTTCAGTAGATTCTGAGAAAATAGCCTTTAAATCAATATATATATCTGAGCCAGCTTACGGTACGCTTACCGTAAGCTTACCGTACGCGTACGGTGGCGTGCGCGAGCGCGATTCTGATTGGCTGTTACATCTAAGTAAACATTTGAATCGGTCGAAACCAGGAAGCGGCGGCCGCCATTTTCTCTCTCGCACTCTGAGGGGGGGCTGTAAACAAAGGCAAAAAACATATAAAGGGGCTGTTTAGACAGCGCCCATGCACATAGCCATGTTAGTTGAGTCCTCAAAGGCCAAAAACGGTAAATTTTTATTTTTTGAAAATTTCGCCAATTACGCTTACCGTACGCGTACGGTGCGCTTACGCTGAAAATTTAAATAAAAAAAAAAAAACACTCTCTGTGCATGGCATATTATTGTCATCACTTACAAATTAAATTTAACAGATTACCTATCACAAGGAAGCGCATAATATGTCCTCCATGTGCGCACGGTGCGTAACGTGGGCACGCGGTGCGCGTAGCGCACTGCGTGCCCACCTTGCGTGTACGGCACTAACTGCGTAAAGTGGGCGCGCGGTGCGCGAAGAGCACCGTGCGCGCACGGAACGAACTGCGTTAAGTGGGCGTGCACGCCACGAATGGCGTAAAGTAACTTAGCATTTAAAAAAACGTACAAATTCACTGAAAAAAACCATAGGTTTCACACACGTTATAGTTAGGAATTAGCATTTAAAAAACCTTGCAAATTCACTGAAAAAACCATAGGTTTCAGACATGTTATAGTTAGCGGAAATTTTACTGATAAAAAACCAATGAAATTCCCCCGTTATAGTTAGTGCAGGCAACTATAACTCACGCGACCGCAATCTTCTGCTGATGACATATGTGTCTTTATGAAAAAAAAATATTTCTAATATATGTATAGCTAAAAATTTATGGAAGAAGACATGGGCAAATAAGTGTCTAAATACAGTATTAGCATCAGCAGAGGATTGCGGTCGCGTGAGTTATAGTTGCCTGCACTAACTATAACGGGGGAATTTCATTGGTTTTTTATCAGTAAAATTTCCGCTAACTATAACATGTCTGAAACCTATGGTTTTTTCAGTGAATTTGCAAGGTTTTTTAAATGCTAATTCCTAACTATAACGTGTGTGAAACCTATGGTTTTTTTCAGTGAATTTGTATATATATATACATATATATATATGTCAATCAAATGTGCCCTCAAGCTGCAGGAGGTCACTCGACAGCACTCTGCCACCTGGCTTGGAAATGCAGCCTGCTTTCGTAAGTCACTAAAGCATTATTTCGCCAACGCGTTTCAAGGTGCTTAACCCCTTCTTCCTGGGCTGCTGCAAACAATTATTTGAAACTCACACTGATCGTATTTCCGGTTTAATTTATTCTGTCAAGCCCGAAGTGGGCGCATGCTCAGTGCAATTGATTTAAATGCCTTATGGGACACAGAGTCCCCAATGTGAGCGCAAAAGTCTTCTTGTGGTAAGTTCAAATGTTCGTTTGAAAATTGAAGCATAATTATTTCCTTTAGTAGGTGTGACTCACCCCAGCAGGCTCAATCAGCATATAGAGCGCTGTGCCGAAAAGTCTTGAGCAGTTCAAGAACTACAGCCTCAGCCAGCTGGATATTCATTCTCCCAGCTTGGCGATGGTGCTCCATAACATATTTAATTTTCAGAAAAACACACATTCACTGGATGATGTCATCAGTGATGTCATCAGTGATGTCATTTGAGATGTCATCAGTGATGTCATGAGTGATGTCACTGACCATGTCATGAGTGATGTAATATGTGACGTCATCAGCAGTGCATTGCGGGCGCGCGAGTTATAGTTAGCTGAACTAACTATAACGGGGGAATTTCAATGGTTTTGTACAAGTGAAAAGTCCAGCTAACTATAACACCCCTGAAACCTATGTTTTTTTCAGTGAATTTCTGAGGTTTTTTAAATGCTAATTCCTAACTATAACGTGCCTGAAACCTATGGTTTTTTCTGTGAATTTCAAAGGTTTTTTAAATGCTAATTTCTAACTATGCCTACAGAGATAGGACATGTGAAGAAAGAAGAAAAAATGCACAGAAAGAAACAAAAGAAGTGCAGAAAGAAGCAACAGAAGTCCTCAAATACGAAGATAAGTGCAGGAAGAAGGATAACGTGCAGAAAGAACAAAAAGAAGAGCAGAAAGAAGCCTTGTTGCAAAATCATCCTGTACCCTCAACTTTTTCAGACGGATACTGGTGGTAACTGAGTCTGACTAACCAGTCCTAGAGCCAGTGCTATGTTAAAAGACACTTAGAATACAGTGAAAACACCTACATACACTAGGGAACATTATGCGTTGGGGTCCCCCTGTGATTAGCATGACCTCCTCTGTAAGCCCCTAGTGTATAATAGGGCATGGGGATTAAAACTACCTCTTAAAACAGGCCACAGGGCGTTTTTGCACACGTTAACTCAGGCCCCGTCCCCTCCCTTCACCACTGTGTAAACACGCCCTGTGTCCATTTTTAGTTGGGAGATTAAGTTCATTTGAATCCTGAGGGTCCCTAGGGTCCAACTAGCCCACTAGGTACCTCCAGTAAGTGCCACAGAGCTGCGTTGCAGAGAGGTGTAAAAAGTGGCACGGCCTGGACCACCTCTCTGCAATGCAGCTCAGTGGCGCTTACTGGAAGCACTTGGTGGGCTAGTTAGCCCCCAGGGGCCCTCAGTATTGAAGGGAAATTATATCCCCAATTTAAAACGTGCCATAGTGCGTGTTTGCACACGTCACCTCAGGCCCCGTCCCCTCCCTTCACCACTGTGTAAACGCGCCCTGTGGCTGTTCTAAGTTGAGAGATTAAGTCCCCCTGAATCCTAAGGGTCCCTAGGGTCAAACTAGACCACTAGGTACCTCCAGTAAGCGCCACAGAGCTGCGTTGCAGAGAGGTGTAAAAAGGGGCTTGGCCTCAGAACACCTGGCTGCAGCGCAGCTCCCTGGCGCATACTGGAGATGCCTGTTGGGGGCGCGTTTGCAGAGTGCTGCACGGAGGGGGCATGGCCTCCGGCACGATGCCAGTCTTTTATTTATTTTAGTTTTTTAAGAAGGGGGGCTGTTTGGTTCCCCTTCTTATTCTAATTTATTGGCCCTGATGACCCCATCCCCCAGGGCCAGTCTCCTAATTATATTTTTTTGACCCCAATCCCCAGGGCCGGCCACTGTTTTTTATTATTTTTAAAAAATATATATTTATAGACACACCTAGGACATGCTGGACAAACCGTACGTACCTATCACCATGACGATTTGCATGATATTCATTAAAAGGCGACTATGCATGCAATGAATCCACGTGGAATGTATTTACACCACTAGTGAAGCTCTGACATGTCTGATGCCCTACCGTGCCTAATCCTGGTAGACACCCTTGTCGTTTATTTATACAAACATGGGTAGCTATTGACGGGCACATTTAATACACATGCACACCAAGCCATTCAAAGGGGATTCGACAAAAATTCGACCAAAACTATGCAAGAAACCCCCCTCACGGTTAATAAAACACACATCCACTGCCGGAAGTGTAATACTTTTTATTTTACTCTCTGGAAAGGGGACGAACATCACTTGAGAGTCACAGCGTGCTCATGACAGAGCCCACTGCTGTGTTACACCCACCATTGCCTGCCGAGTGCCACACACCTCTGTGTTGTATTCCACTAGCTAGTGCATATGCTATGACACTCTCTAGCCCATGTGCACTGTAACACCACCCCGTGAATATGTCATGCCACACTTGTCTTCGCACGGGTTATATTGCCCCATCTAACGTGCCTTTCTCGATGCCTATGTTATAACGCACAGTGCTATGCCATACATATTACAATCTGGGATCCATATCTTTGTCACAGTGCATATGCAACGTTACACTCCCCAGCACATATTTTATATTACAACTTTAGAGACTAGTTAGGTTACACAACACTGCCCTGTGCATATTACACTCCAAGGCGCATATCGCATAGCACGCGCTAGTGCCTGTGCTATCTCGCGCTCTCCAATGAATCTGTCATTGCGCACAATGTATTGCATATTATATTTCACGCCCGGTTCATCTTATATCACACTTTTTGGTGCATAGTTTATACCATACACTATATCTAGTTTTCATTTTCAATCGTGCTCTCAGGACTATGTTCTATATAACACTGTGTTCACCTACCCTTTTCACGGGCATTACATTTTGCGATAGGGGGTGGAGGGTCAGGGGGTGTTTCTGCCAAGTGAGCCCGGAGTCACAGTCACAAACGTCCTCTTCTTCCTGAATAAAAGTGAGATTATGCTGCATACTTGTTCATATTTTAAGTAGTTCGCACAGACACAATGTTTTAAAAACAATAAAGTTCCTAATACCCGCCTTCTCTGAACAGTTAGCTTGCTGCCCCATCCCCTTCCTCCCTATCCTCTGTTGTGTGAATCCATGGACTAGCCTCCTCCCTCCTGCCATGCATGGTCTGATGTGCTGCCACTGCCCTCAATTTAGTATGATGTACCAGTCCACTCCTCCTGCCCTCCATTGCCCAATTCTATGCCCCATCATTGACCTCCTGCTTAAACTCTGTGCTTAGCTTGCTGCCCCTATTCTCCTTCCCCCTGCCCTCCGATGTCTTTGTGCATGCCCCTGCTCCATCCTTTATGCCCACCATGTCCCATGGACCTGCCACTCCTATCTACTCTGAGTGTTCTGTTGAGCTGCCACTCCCCTCCCACCTGCCTAGCATTGTCAGATGACTGTAACCTGTCCCTGCCACCTCCACCCTGCCTGTCCACATGCCATGCCCCTATCCTCTTCCTCCTGTCCTACATGGTCCATTGTACTGCCACACCCTTCTGCCCTCCCTGGTCTGTTGTGCTGCAACTGCTCCTCCTGCCTGCCCCGTGTGGTCTGTTGTGAGGTCCCTTCCCCTGAACTTTCTTGTCTGTGCACAGGTCCTGACCCTCCCTTCTATCCTCCACCGTCCTTTCTGCATGCCCCTCCACCCTCCTTCTTGCCCATCATAGCCATTGTTCTGCCACTAACCCTCCCACTTGCCATGCATGGTCTTCTGTGCTGCCATGGCCCCTCCCACCTTCCCTGTGTGGTCAGTTAGCTGCCCCTGACCCCCTCCCACCTTCCCTCCATGGTCTGTGTGTATGCCATCACAGTCTCACTGTTGCTCTTCATGGTGTGTCTTGCTTCTTGTGCCCATCCTGCCTGACCTCCATGGCTATCTTGCTGCTCCTGCCCTGCCCCCTTGCGCCCAGCCCTACTCCCTCCCTCCTGGCTTGCCTGTTCCATTGTAATGCCCCTGATCCGTCCCTCCTGCCCTTTATGGTCTGTTATGCTGCAGCTTTCTCTCCTGTCTGTCTATTATGGTCAGCTAGCTACCATTGCCTCTTGCCCCTCTGTTCTCTGTTGTCCATGTGCATGGTCCTGTCCCCTCCCTCTTGCTTTCTATGGATTGTTGTGCTGCACTCCTGTCCTGCATGCCCTGTGTGGTGTATTGTGCTGCTGCAAACCCTGATGCCTGCCCTGCAGGGTCAGTTTGGTGCACCTCTCCATGTCCCTCCTGTCCTCTGTTATCCAAGTCCATGTCCCTATCCCATTTCCTTCCATGATCCAATGTACCATACTTGCGAACATTTTGAACTTGGTAAGAGGGAGATTTTGAAAAAAAACTGGGGTATTGATTTTCCCCTTTGAGTTACATTGAAAAAGAGGATATTGTAGACAGGAGACAGATCAAATAAAGCCCATTTGAGCTTAAAAACATTGGACGTTTCCTGGCTGAATCGGGTCTGTTGGCATGTATGGTTGTACTACCATTGCCTCTTCCTTCTGCCCACAATGGTCTATTACATTGCCACAGCCTTGAAGGAGGGTAGATTTTGTATCACAGGGGGCCCCTGACCCGTTCTGTCCACACCTGAAGTATGAGACCCTTGTCCTTGCCCTGCCAGCTGCATTTGTAGGCCGTATTAAATTGACCAGCGGGTCCTGTGTTGCTATATAATTATCCTGAGACATCCTTACCACTCAGCCATCATAAAACCCCTGTGTAGGCCCTTCTGTTCAATATGTAGGCCTCTTTGTTAAATTGACCATAGCTCTGCAATTTTAGTGTATAGCAGTCTGAAGGCAGGTCTGCGAGGCCTTCTGATCCAAACTAGTAGCCCCCACCCTACCCGAGTGCTCCGTGCTCGGTATCAAAGTTCAACATCCCCCTGAAGCTGTCGACATACAGTAGGCTGCATCCTGGACTGGTACTTGCTTCCTGGGCAGGTTTCCCGCTTTTAAGGAAGTGGCAACCGCAGAGCGTCAAGTTAGGAGAACTGAGGAGATTTTATACATGAATATATTGAATTCCCGTACAATACCCATTATTTTCTGCTTGCTCTATGGAACTTACGATAAGCGATTGCCCTGAGAGACTGACCTTTTCACCCAGTCCATTGTCAGCATTAAGTGGGTAAATGACGAAATGTCTGGTAAAATCTGCAGACGAAGCTTTTGGGTAGCATACGTAGGTAGATGTAGCGTGCAAAGGAGCCCACAAAATGATATAAAAAGGGAGCACCCACAGATATCGACGGACTACCTCGCCGTCTGTATGTAGGTTAACAGGCAGTGCAGGTTTTCCACAAGAGCTGGGAGCTCTTGTCTTCCTTTGCTTAAAATGTCTTGCTCTGCTTTGCTTGAAGTATCTTATTCTATTTTACCTATATGAAATGTCATGTTATGTTTAACCATTGTTCTCTTTACTTTTGCATTTAAAAGATTTTGTATTGTAATTGCAGGAATGCCTGCTCTAAGAGTAAACGTGAGTGTTCCTAGGTAACATTTTCCTTGGTGTAACTTGTTTCTCATGATGCATTTATAGATGTGTTTTCTCTCTCTCTCTGTCAGTACATTAATTGAGATACAGAGAATATTATGACAGCTGTATGATTATCTGGATTCTGTATTTTGTACTTTATGTCTCTATTCTGCGGTTTCTTTGAAGTTGCATCTTCTCATTAAACTGCCATTCCATGTCTCATATGTCTGTTTTCTTCATTTTTGGAGCAAGCGTTCCTAGGCACCCCGGCTCAAATTAAGGTGCCCCTTTTGTCCCTGACTCACTCTCCTGCTCAGTTCTGTGGTGGCTCCCGGGGATCTGGGGACCGCCCCTAGCTTCCTTGACCCGTAATAGATCTTCCCTCCAACAGCCTCTCTTGCAAGTCCTGTATTGTTGGTTTGTTGCCCCTGCCCCCCTTTCCACTGCCCTCCATAGTCTGTTGTGCTTCCACGGCCCTTCCTGCCTGCTCAGTGTGGTTAAATTGTTGCCTTTGCACCCTCCTACCTGCCTTCAATTTTCAGAGTCCGTGCCCCTGGCCTCTGCCTCTCAACAGTATCCTAATGAACAACTAGATTGCTAACATTCTATATTTATTACAAAAGTGTGGAACGCCTGACATCATCTTGATGTAATCAAAACTGTAATACCTAGAGCATTTCCTTTAGAAATTACATATATGAGAGGGTCTTATTGGCATCAAAATTATGGTTAGTGCTCAAAAAGACTAAAATAAGGACATATTTTCTGAGTTTTCAAATAGCGACAAAGCACTTTTAAATTATTTGTTATCTTTATGTTTTTTTATCCAGTTGACCACTTGATTAAATGTTGCACTTAGGGGAGAGGATGTGGTGTTACTTCCAGAACTGCAGACTTTGCAACTGGGGAACCAGGTTGAAGTTTCTGCTTCAGCTCGACATTCTGTGATTCTGGTCGAATCACTTAGTCTCCCCATGTCTACAACCAAAATGAATTTGTTCTTGTGTGATGTAACCAATGCTCATGTAAAGCACTCCAATACCTGACAAGTCTGCACTATATAACACTGCAAAAACACAAAATAATAAGTGTTTTGCACACTTCTGTCATTGGGCTATATTTGGGCTACATCTGGGTGATTTTGGGCTACATTTGGGCTCTTTTGTCTCCGGTGGCCATCTTGGGAGATTTATTTGTTATGAAGTTTCCTAATTTCCTCATGTACTGCAGTCTCCTCAGTAGGAAATGCTTTCAGTTTTTTACTTTGATTCCATCATGAAGGTATTCAGATATGTCACACATTTGCCATAAATTCTGAATGTTAGCACTCTAGTTGCTCATTAGATCACTGTAGTAAAACTACTGCACCATGGAAGTCTGCTCCTGGTATTAAAAGTGCATGTTTCAGTCTGCATGTCAGAATTTTTTAATGAAATAGAAGAGGATTTGAGAAGTCACTCAAAATGTGCCCTCATTTTCTTTCTTCAGCATTAATCATAATTTCTATGGCAAAATGAACCTCCTCATTGTGTTCCTTTTTAAATTAAATGTTTTAAGTGTTACCAGTTTATTCCAATCAAGATGGCTTCAGGTGTGCCATACTTTTGTCATAATGAAGACAGTAAGCGCTCTAGTTGTTTTTAAGAACATTCTGGGACATTCTGTCATTGGGCTATACTTGGGCTACATCTGGGTGATATTTGGGCTACATTTGGGCTCTTTTGTCTCTGGTGGCCATCTTGGGAGACTTATTTGTTATGAAGTTTCCTCATTTACTGCAGTCTCCTCAGTAGGAAATACTTTCAGTTTTTTACTTTGATTCCATCAAGAAGGCATTCAGATGTGTCACACATTTGCCATAAATTCAGAATGTTAGCACTCTTTTTGCTCATTAGATCACTGTAGTAAAGCTACTGCTCACCAGGGAAAACTGCTGCTGGTATTGAAAGTGCATGTTTCAGTCTGCATGTCAGAATTTTTTAATGAAATAGAAGAGGATTTGAGAAGTCACTCAAAATGTGCCCTAATTTTTCTTTCTGCAGCACTAATCATACTTTTTATGGAAAAATGAACCCCCTCATTTTGTTCCTTTTTAAATTAAATGTTTTAAGAGTTACCACTTTAATCCAAGCAAGATGGCTTCAGGTGTGCCATACGTTTATCATAAGTAGGACTGTTAGCGCTCTAGTAGTTCTTTGGAACACTCTGGGAAGCTGCAGTAGAACACAAAGGAATCAACTGACAGTCTCTGCACTTGTTGGATGTACATGTTTTACTGAGAATGTCAGACTTCATTCTCACATGACTGAGAAAGATAATGTGAATTTACAGAAAATAAGCTCTCAGTTTAGCCTATAGATCACCTTCCAAACCTCTGTGGTAAAAGCATGAGAAAATATTTTTCTCTCAATCATGATATCCCAGCAGAAGGCTTTTTCACATGGTGAAATCACCTTAGAACATACCACAATTCCTAAAATGAGTATGGTACCATCAACAAATGATTTATAATGTAACTAAAGTCTTAAAACCTTCTATTAACTGCAATGCTTTTTAATGAGGTGCTATCATGTATATTGGTCCCAAGATGGCTGCCAACACTTCTTGGATGAAGTGCTGATAGCCAATCAGATCTCAGGATGAGATGTGTGGTTAGGCTCCGCCCACATATATATATGCTTTTAAATGCTATTTTCTCAGGAAATACTGAACAGATTTACACCAGACCTGCAGAAGGCACTTCCTTGACCTTATGGCTACCTCTCTGCCAAATTTCAAGTAATTCTGTTCAGCCGTTCGGGCTGTAGCTGTGTCTAAAGGTCCTATGGAAAAATGCATGGGAAAAACGCGTTTTGGGACCCCCCTTTTTTCTCGGCCCCTGCTTGACGAATCCCCCCGAGACTTTCAGGGTAGGAGCGGAGCATAGCGCCCCACCTATTTTGAAACTTTCGCGAGGATTCGTCGACCGGCGCCAAAGTTATTCCAAATAGAATGTTGCGGATTTCCTATGGAAACAGGGTCCTAACTATAACTACCTACTGGCGACCGCCAGTAGGTAATATATATATATATATACATATATATATATATATATTATATATATTATATATATATATTATATATTATCTACTGGCGGTCGCCAGTAGATAGTTATAGTTAGGACCGAGTTCCCATAGGAAATCTGAAAATTCTATTTTGAATAACTTTGGCGCCGGTTGACTTATCTTCATGAAATTCTCGAAACTAATGGGGTGCTCCGCTCAGCTCCTACCCTGAAAGTCTCGGAGTGATTCGTCAAGCGGGGGCTGAGAAAAAAGGGGGGTCCCAAAACGCGTTTTCCCCATGCATTTTCCCATAGGACATTTAGTCGAAGGTACAGCCCGAAGTGCTGAACGGAATTACACCAAATTTGGCAAAGAGGTAGTCCTCAGTTCAGACTCGTGCCTTTTGCTTAAATGGTGTAAATCCGTTCAGTAGTTCCTGAGAAAATCAAAAGTAAAATCACATATCTATATCTGGGCGGAGCCTAACCACACATCTCATCGTGAGATCTGATTGGCTGTCAGCACTTCATCCAAGAAGTGTTGGCAGCCATCTTGGGACCAATATACATTATAGCACCTCATTAAGAAGCATTGCAGTTAATAGAAGGTTTTAAGACGTTAGTTACATTATAAATCATTTGTTGATGGTACCATACTCATTTTAGGAATTGTGGTGTGTTCTAAGGTGATTTTACCATGTGAAAAAGCCTTCTTCTGTGATATCATGAATCATGTTTGAGAGAAAACTATTTTCTCATGCTTTTCCCACAGAAGTTTGGAAGGTGATCTATAAGCTAAACTGAGAGCATATTTTCTGTAAATTCACATTATCTTTCTCAGTCATGTGAGAATGAAGTCTGACATTCTCAGTAAAACATGTACATCCAACAAGGGCAGAGACTGTCAGTTGATTCCTTTGTGTTCTACTGCAGCTTCCCAGAGTGTTCTAAAGAACAACTAGAGCGCTAACAGTCCTACTTATGACAAACGTATGGCACACATGAAGCCATCTTGGTTGGAATAAAGTGATAACTCTTAAAACATTTCATTTAAAAAGAAACAAAATGAGGGGGTTCATTTTGCCATAGAAAGTATGATCAGTGCTGCAGAAAGAAAAATTAGGGCACATTTTGAGTGACTTCTCAAGTCCTCTTCTATTTCATTAAAATATTCTGACATGCAGACTGAAACATGCACTTTCAATACCAGCAGCAGACTTCCCTGGTGAGCAGCAGCTTTACTACAGTGATCTAATAAGCAACTAGAGTGCTAACATTCAGAATTTATGACAAATGTGTGACACATCTGAAAGCCTTCTTGATGGAACCAAAATAAAAAACTGAAAGTATTCCCACTGAGGAAACTGCAGTAAATGAGGAAATTAGGAAGCTTCATAACAAATAAATCTCCCAAGATGGCCACCAGAGACAAAAGAGCCCAAATGTAGCCCAAATATCACCCAGATGTAGCCCAAGTATAGCCCAATGACAGAAGTGTGCAAAACACGTATTGTTTGTGTATTTGCAGTTTTATATAGTGCAGACAAGATCAAATTCATTTTGGTTGTAGCCATGGGGAGATTAAGTGATTTGACCAGATTCACAGAATGTTGAGCTGAAGCAGAAACTCCAACCTGGTTCCCCAGTTGCAAAGTCTGCAGCTCTGGAAGTAACACCACATCCTCTCCCCTAGGTGCAACATTTAATCAAGTGGTCAACTGGATAAAAAAACATAAAGATTACAAATAATTTAAAAGTTCTTTGACGCTATTTGAAAACTCAGAAAATATGTCCTCATTTTAGTTTTTTAGAGCACTAACCATAATTTTGATGCAAATAAGACCCTCTCATATATGTAATTTCTAAAGGAAATACTCTAGGTATTACAGTTTTGATTACATCAAGATGACGTCAGGCGTTCCACACTTTTGTAATAAATATAGAATGTTAGCAATCTAGTTGTTCATTGGGATACTGTTGAGAGGCAGAGGCCAGGGGCACGGACTCTGAAAATTGAAGGCAGGTAGGAGAGTGCAGATGCAACAATTTGACCATACTGGGCAGGCAGGAAGGGCAGTGGCAGCACAACAGACTATGGAGGGCAGTGGAAATGGGGGCAGGGGCAACAAACCAACAATACAGGACTGGCAAGAGAGGCTGTGGAAATATAATAGTCCATTGTGTGCAGAAGGAAGAGGCAGTGGTAGTACAACCATGCATGCCAACATACCCGTTTCAGCCAGGAAACGTCCAATGTTTTTAAGCTCAAATGGGCTTTATTTGATCTGTCTCCTGTCTACAATCTCCTCTTTTTCAATGTAACTCAAAGGGGAAAATCAATACCCCAGTTTTTTTTCAAAATCTCCCTCTTACCATGTTCAAAGTGTTCGCAAGTATGGTACATTGGATCATGGTAGGCAGGAGGAATTGGGGTAGGGACATGGACTGGGATAACAGAGGACAGGAGGGACATGGAGAGGTGCACCAAACTGACCCTGCAGGGCAGGCATCAGGGTTTGCAGCAGCACAATACATCACACAGCGCATGCGGGACGGGAGTGCAGCACAACAATCCATAGAAAGCAATACGGAGGGGACAGGACCATGCACATGGACAACAGAGAACAGAGGGGAAAGAGGCAATGGTAGCTAGCTGACCATAATGGACAGACAGGAGAGAAAGCTGCAGCATAACAGACCATAAAGGGCAGGAGGGACGGATCAGGGGCATTACAATGGAACAGACAAGCCAGGAGGGAGGGAATAGGGGTCTGCACATGGAAAGAGAGGGCTGGGGGCAAGGGGGCAGGGCAGGAGCAGCAAGATGACCATGGAGGTCAGGCAGGTTGGGCACTAGAAACAAGACACACCATGGAGAGCAACAGTGAGACTATGATGGCATACACACAGATCATGGAGGAAAGGTGGGAGGGGATCAGGGGCAGCTAGCTGACCACACAGGGAAGGTGGGAGGGGCCATGGTAGCACAGAAGACCATGCATGGCAAGCGGGAGGGTTAGTGGCAGCACAAGGGCTATGATGGGCAAGAAGGAGGGTGCAGGGGCATGCACAAAGGACCATGGAGGATAGAAGGGAGGGTCATGACCTGGGCACAGACAAGAGAGTTCAGGGGAAGGGGCCTCACAACAGACCGCGCAGGGCAGGCAGGAGGAGCAGTTGCAGCACAACAGACCAGGGAGGGCAGAAGGGTGTGGCAGTAAAATGGACCATGGAGGACAGAAGGAAGGGGATAGGGGCTTGGCATGTGGACAGGCAGGGTGGAGGTGGCAGGGACAGGTTACAGTCATCTGACAATATTAGGCAGGTGGGAGGGGAGTGGCAGCTCAACAGAACACTCAGAGTAGATAGGAGTGGCAGGTCCATGGAACATGGTGGGCAAAAAGGATGGTGCAAGGGCATGCACAAAGACATCGGAGGGCAGGGGGAAGGAGAATAGGGGCAGCAATCTAAGCACAGAGGCTAAGCAGGAGGTCAATGACCCAAGACATACTACGATTTACAGTGAACTGGATGTCGTCCAATTTGCTGAAAATCAATCCAGACAAAACGGAAGTCCTCGTAATCTCAACCTCTACTTCCCCCTGGAATGATTTGTTTTGGCCACAAGAACTAGGACCTACTCCAAAACCGTGCCCTAGTGTCAAGAGTCTTGGGATGAAAATCGATCAGGAACTCTCGATGGCTAACCAAGTATCCGCTGTAGTTGGTTCCTGCACCAATCTGATCAGGCAACTACGTAAACTCGCCCCCCTGCTCTCGAGGAATATGCTGCGAACCATTGTCTCAGCCACAATAGTGTCTAGAATAGACTATGGCAATGCGTTGTACCTCGGCCTTCCAAAGAACTCCATCAACCGTCTTCAGATTATCCTAAATGACGCAGCACGTCTGATTCTTGGAATGCCGAGGAGGACTCATGCCTCCCCTCTGCTCTATAGGCTACATTGGCTGCCTATGGTGCAGAGAGTCGAATTTAAGAGTATGTGTATCTGCCACAAAGCAATCCACGGACAGGCGCCAGCCTACATAAAAAAAAGGCTCGAAATATACGAACCTAAGCGCGCCCTGCGATCGTCCGGATCTTTTCTGCTATCCTGTCCACGTTTCAAGTTAACAACAAAAGGAGGCAGATCTTTTTCAGTTCAGGCTCCTACCATCTGGAATAAGCTACCGGAGGCACTTCGCAGAGAACCCAATCTTCTCCATTTTAGGAAGTCCTTGAAAACCTTACTCTTTAAAGACGCATTCCCATCTCAATAGTCGGTTACTAGATCAGACACCTCTATATTCTTATTTCATCTTTGTTGCTGTACTTGGTCAGTAGCGCTTTGAGACCTGTCGGTGAGTTGGCGCGATACAAAACCCAGTAATAAATAAATAAATAAATGATGGGCCATAGAATTGGGCAATGGAGGGCAGGAGGCGTGGACTGGTACATCATGCTAAATGGAGGGCAGTGGCAGCACATCAAACCATGCATGGCAGGAGGGAGGAGGCTAGTCCATGGATTCAGACAACAGAGGATAGGGAGGAGGTGGATGGGGCAGCAAGCTAACTGTTCAGAGAAGGTGGGTATTAGGAACTTTATTGTTTTTAAAATGTGTGTCTGTGCGAACTACTTAAAATATGAACAAGTATGCAGCATAATCTCACTTTTATTCAGGAAGAAGAGGACGTTTGTGACTGTGACTCCGGGCTCACTTGGCAGAAACACCCCCTGACCCTCCACCCCCCATCGCAAAATGTAATGCCCGTGAAAAGGGTAGGTGGATGCAGTGTTATATAGAACATAGTCCTGAGAGCACGATTGAAAATGAAAATTAGATATGGCATATGGTATAAACTATGCACTAAAAAGTGTGATATAAGATGAACCGGGGCGTGAAATATAATATGCAATACATTGTGCGCAATGACAGATTCATTGGAGAGCGCGAGATAGCACAGGCACTAGCGCGTGCTATGTGATATGCGCCTTGGAGTGTAATATGCACAGGGCAGTGTTGTGTAACCTAACTAGTCTCTAAAGTTGTAATATAAAATATGTGCTGGGGAGTGTAACGTTGCAAATGCACTGTGACAAAGGTATGGATCCCAGATTGTAATATGTATGGCATAGCGCTGTGCATTATAACATAGGCATCGAGGAAGGCACGTGAGATGGGGCAATATAACCCGTGCGAAGGCAAGTGTGGCATGACATTTTCACGGGGTGGTGTTACAGTGCACATGGGCTAGAGAGTGTCATAGCATACGCACTAGCTGGTGGAATACAACACAGAGGTGTGAGGCACTCGGCGGGCACTGGTGGGTGTAACACAGCATTGGGCTCAGCCAGGAGCACGCTGTGACTCTCAAGTGATGTTTGTCTCCTTTCCAGAGAGTAAAATAAAAAGTATTACTCATCCAGCGGTGGATGTGTGTTTTATTAACCGTGAGTGGGGTTTCTTGCATAGTTTGGTCGAATTTTTGTCGAGTCCCCTTTGAATGGCTTGGTGTGCGTGTATATTAAATGTGCCCGTCAATAGCTACCCATGTTTGTATATATAAACGACAAGGGTGTCTACTTGGAGAGTACCCACCGGCAGGGGCGCCGGGATTAGGCACGGTAGGGCGTCAGACACGTCAGAGCTTCACTAGCGGTGTAAATACATTCCATGTGGATTCATTCTATGCATAGTCGCCTTGTAATGAATATCACGCAAATCGTCATGGTGATAGGTACATATGGTTTGTCCAGCATGTCCTAGGTGTTTCTCTTAATATATATTTTTTTTAAATAATAAAAAACAAAGGCCGGTCCCGGGGGATAGGGTCCCCGGGGCCATAAGTGGCCTGAGGAGGGGGGCAACGCAGCCCCCTCCTAAAGAATTAAAAAACAAAAAAAGGCCATGAACGAGGGTTGGGATCCCCGGGGCCGATTAAGGTCTTGGGAGGGCTAAATTTATTTTTTTCGACAAAAAAAATGAGGGTGCAGGCCCTGGGGGATGGGGTCCCCAGGGCCAGTAAATTAGAAAAAGAAGGGGGGCCACACAGCCCTCCTTCTTAAAAAAAATAAATGAATAAAAGACCGGCATCGCGCCGGAGGCCATGCCCCCTCCTTGCAGCACTCTGCAAACGCGCCCCCTGGCCAGTTGTAAGTTGGGGAATTAATTCCCCTTCAATACTGAGGGTCCCTGAGGGCCAACTAGCCCAACAGGTATCTCCAGTATGCGCCAGGGAGCTGCGTTGCAGACAGGTGTTCTGAGGCCACACCCCTTTTTACACCTCTATGCAACGCAGCTCTGTGGCGCTTACTGGAGGTACCTAGTGGGCTAGTTTGACCCGAGGAACCCTTAGGATTCAAGGGGACTTAATCTCTCAACTTAGAATGGCCACAGGGCGCGTTTACACAGTGGTGAAGGGAGGGGACTGGGCCTGAGGTGACGTGTGCAAACACGCCCTGTGGCGCGTTTTAAGTTGGGGAAATAATTCCCTTTCAATCCTGAGGGACCCTGGGGTCCGACTAGCCCACCAGGTGCTTCCAGTAAGCGCCACTGCTCTGCGTTGCAGAGAGGTGGTGCAGGCCGTTCCCCTTTTTACACCTCTCTGCAATGACGCTTACTGGACGTACCTAGTGGGCTATTTTGCCCCTAGGGATCCTCAGGATTCAAGGGGACTTAATCTCCCAACTTAAAAAACGGCCGAAGGGCGTGTTTACACAGTGGGGAAGGGAGGGGACGGGGGCTGAGGTGACATGTGCAAACACGCCGTTTGGCGCGTTTTAAGTTGGGGGAATAATTCCCCTTCAAACCTGAGGGCCCCTGGGGGCTAACTAGCCCACCAGGTGCTTCCAGTAAGCGCCACTGAGCTGTGTTGCAGAGAGGTGGTCCAGGCCGTGCCACTTTTTGCACCTCTCTGCAACGCAGTTCTGTGGCGCTTACTGGAGTTACCTAGTGGGCTAGTTGGACCCTAGGGACCCTCAGGATTCAAATGAACTTAATCTCCCAACTAAAAATGGCCACAGGGCGTGTTTACACAGTGGTGAAGGGAGGGTACTGGGCCTGAGTTAACGTGTGCAAACAAGCCCTGTGGCGCGTTTTAAGTTGGGGAAATAATTCCCCTTCAATCCTGAGGGACCCTGGGGGCCAACTAGCCCACCAGGTGCTTCCAGTAAGCGCCACTGCGCTGTGTTGCAGAGAGGTGGTCTAGGCCGTGCCCCTTTTTACATCTCTCTGCAACGCAGCTCTGTGGCGCTTACTGGAGGTACCTAGTGGTCTAGTTGGACCCTAGGGACCCTCAGGATTCAAGGGGACTTAATCTCCCAACTTAAAATGGCCACAGGGCGTGTTTACACAGTGAGGAAGTGAGGCGGGGCCTGAGGTGACGTGTGCAAACACGTCCTGTGGCGCATTTTGAGAGGTAGTTTTAATCCCCTGCCCTATTATATACTAGGGGCTTACAGAGGAGGTCATGCTGATCACAGGGGGACCCCAACGCATAGTGTTCCATAGTGTATGTAAGCGTTTTCACTGTATTCTGAGTGTCTTTTAACATAGCACTGGCTCTAGGACTGGTTAGTCAGACTCAGTTACCACCAGTATCCGTCTGAAAAAGTTGAGGGTACAGGATGATTTTGCAACAAGGCTTCTTTCTGCTCTTCTGTTTGTTCTTTCTGCACGTTATCCTTCTTCCTGCACTTTTCTTCGTCTTTGAGGACTTCTGTTGCTTCTTTCTGCATTTCTTTTTTTTCTTTCTGTGCGTTTTTTCTTCTTTGTCACATGTCCTATCTCTGTAGGCATAGTTAGAAATTAGCATTTAAAAAACCTTTGAAATTCACTGAAAAAACCATAGGTTTCAGGTACGTTATAGTTAGGAATTAGCATTTAAAAAACCTTAGAAATTCACTGAAAAAAACATAGGTTTCAGGGGCGTTATAGTTAGCTGGACTTTTTACTCGTACAAAACCTTTGAAATTCCCCCGTTATAGTTAGTTCAGCTAACTATAAATCGCGCGCCCGCAATGCACTGCTGATGACGTCACATATTACATCACTCATGACATGGTCAGTGACATCACTCATGACATCACTCATGACATCTCAAATGACATCATTGATGACATCATCCTTGTGATATCGTGGCAGACCTCCTCTCCCCCTAATATAACCTTTGATACACACATTCAAAAATAGAAACTAAAAGTTTCAAAACAATGGACATACCAATATCAGTTACAACAACCTATTCAGTAATTTTAAGATCCACATACACATCCACTCATTCACCAACAGTCCTATACAGTCACTCATACATGTACTCACTCATCATATGTACTCATACACCTATACATCCTGTTACACAACACCACTCATCCATAGAGTTACTCACACACATAGTCACTCATGCTAATAAAGAATCAAACATCCATTTACTTGCATATACAGTTATACACACACCACCACACTGACTTCTACAGAAACTTACACATACTTAGTCTTTTAAACAATCACTTATAGAAACACATACTTATTCATACAGGAACTCTTTCAATCTCTCACATATACTCACTTATACACACCAATAGTCACATATACTAGTTTAAAACATATGTAGTTACTCATTGAGACAGTCATTCACTCATTAACACACCCATGCACACACTCATCCACCCATACAGTCTTCAACACATACAAACAGTGAGTCAGTCATTCATGCACCTATGCACTACGTAATACCCCCCACCGAACCATACAGACACTCAGACACTCATACTGATACTCCAAAAACCACCTAATAACCTATATAGACACTGATGTAGCTACTCACCAACCCATGAAGCCACTTATACACAAAGTGAGAGACTGATACAGATATTTACATATTTAAACATTACTCACTAAGCCATGTATTCCCTAAGATACACTTAATCAGTCAGTTATACAATCAATTTTTCAAAAACAAATCATCCATTTAGACACTTATATACCCATTTATTCTTCCATCGACCTTGAGATATACATATATAAAACATATGTAATTTTCAGAAAAACACACATTCACTGGATGATGTCATCAGTGATGTCATTTGAGATGTCATCAGTGATGTCATGAGTGATGTCACTGACCATGTCATGAGTGATGTAATATGTGATGTCATCAGCAGTGCATTGCGGGCGCGCGACTTATAGTTAGCTGAACTAACTATAACGGGGGAATTTCAATGGTTTTGTACGAGTGAAAAGTCCAGCTAACTATAACGCCCCTGAAACCTATGGTTTTTTCAGTGAATTTCTAAGGTTTTTTAAATGCTAATTCCTAACTATAACATACCTGAAACCTATGGTTTTTTCAGTGAATATATATATATATATATATATATATATATATATATATATATATATATATATATATATATATATATTATATATATATATTTATATCAGCGACCTCACCGACCACTACAACTCCACGATGACCAAGATCTTTGACCAAGCTGCTCCACCTAAGCTCAAACGAATTCCAAACAAAGATAAAAACCCATGGTTTAACGGAGACCCTGAATGAAGAAAGACGTAAACTTAGATAATCAGAACGGAAATGGAGACAACATCCCTCCCCCCTCCATCTCAAACAACTTTGGAAAGCTAGAAACTCCTATAACAAAAGTATTCTACAATCCAAAAAGACTTCTTTAGATCAGAACTAGACAATGCCAAGAACAGACCAAAGAAACTCTTTGACATTCTAAAACAACAATCTAACAAATTGGCTAAATCCTCTCTCTTGACCACAAAATCACAGCTTAGCAGTGAATCATTTTCCTCTTTCTTCACAGCAAAAACAAACTACCTCTAACTCGAGCTTAACACGGCAGCAGCGAACTCCGCCACCCCAAAGAACTCTCAAGATGAAATCCCTGAACAACCGGATTTGCTTTTGCCAAATAACTCTCAATGGTCCACTTTCAAACTTTACGATCTTAATTACATCACCAAAACATTAGCAACCACCAAACTCAACAACCACTTCAATGACCCAGTCCCCTCAAATTGCCTTCCCCACATCTACCAAGTCATTTCCCCTCTCTTGACCAAAATCATTAACGCCTGGCTAGCGCAAGGGCACATACCAAACTGCTTAAAAACAGGCCAGGTCACCCCTATACTAAAGAAACCGACAGCAAACTCCTCTGATCCATAACCAACATTCCCATGCTAGCAAAGGTCCTGGAAAAATGTGTTCAACAACAACTTAACCAACACATCATGGACTTCAACCTTCTGAACACCCACCAATCGGGTTCCAGACCCAGCCATAGCACAGAAAAAGCCATTCTACATATAGTGGACGACGCCCTCCTTGCTCTTGACCGCAACAAAACCTATCTACTAGCCCTGCTTATCGCTCCTCAGCCTTCAACACGGTCAATCACGACAAAATTCTAAAAAGACTGGAAAATAGGATGGGTTTATCTGGCTCAGTCCTACAATGGTTCAAATCCTTTCTGGAAAACAGAACGCAATCTTTCATGGTGAACAAAAATCTTTCTCCTTCCTCACCGAACCCTCTGGGAGTACCACAAGGCTCTACCCTTTCCCCCACCCTATTCAACCTATATGTCGAGCCACTAACTGAACTATTACAGCAGGCAAACATAGCCTACCACATGTACGCGGATGACACTCAACTCTACATCAAGATCTCCTCCATTGAAGACATAATGACGATGAACCTGGCACTCGAAAAAACCGACCACTGGCTAACAACCAACTTCCTCAAACTAAACTTGCAAAAAATAGAATTTCTTCTAATGTCCACCCCTAATAATTCCCAGGAGACAAAGCAATGGTCCAAGTTGATCACTGCACTTAACTGCACGCCAACTCTGGTGGACTCCACCAAATCACTTGGAATTACACTAGATAAGAACCTTAATATGCAAACACACATAAACGTGTTAGCAAAAAACGCATACTTTCACCTCAGCTATCTCAGTAGAATGAAACCTTTCATCGAAAACACGGACCTCAAAACTGCAGTTCAGTCCTTAGTCATCTCGAAGGCTGGAGTACAGATGCACCACCCTCGTGGGGCTTCCCAAAATCTCAACCGCCCTATTAAAAGTCTGTCTCAGTGCTGCAGCAAGACCCCTAACAGGATCTAGAACATTTTACCACATATCGCCACACCTGAAAGTGCTCAACTGGCTTCTTTTTGAAGCTCGAATCCACCTAAAAATGGCATGCATCACTCACAAAGCGCTTCACCACGATACTCCTCAGTACCTATCCCAAAAACTTACCTTATCTATCAGACATTCAAGGAGTGCTGATAATCTTCTCCTGAAACCCTCACGCTTCAACAAGAAAAAAACCTCTGACAGAGCATTCTCCGGAGCAGCACCAAGAATATGGAACTCGCATCCTCCCTACATCAGAAAAATCTCCTCTACTCTTCTGTACAAAAATGAAGCAAAATCATTCCTTATGTGCAAATTCCTCCCGTAAACTATCACATGGACCATTCCAGGTCTACACCCTTAACTTGCCCCTTCTATCCCTCAAAAGACACCTTCGCTGCTCTTGACCCGTTGCTCAGAAACACTCTCACGCCAGCGACCCTCCGAACTTTGTAAAAAATGTTGATCTTATGTATGCTATACTTTTGGCTATTTGTTTTATTTTTACTGTGCCCTCATTGTAAAGCTCTCTGATACCCTTCCCTGGGTCTGGTCCTCGCTATAGAAAACTCTAAAAATAAATAAAATATATATGTATATATATATATATATTCACTGAAAAAACCATAGGTTTCACACATGTTATAGTTAGCTGGACATTTTACTCATAAAAAACCAATGAAATTCCCCCGTTATAGTTAGTGCAGGCAACTATAACTCACGCGACCGCAATCCTCTGCTGATGACATATGTGTCTTTATGAAAAAAAAATATTTGTAATATATGTATAGCTAAAATTTAATGGAAGAAGACATGGGCAAATAAGTGTCTAAATATAGTATTAGCATCAGCAGAGGATTGCGGTCGCGTGAGTTATAGTTGCCTGCACTAACTATAACGGGGGAATTTCATTGGTCACATGGGCAGCCGAAACGAGTTGTGTGAATAAACAGTTTCCTACAACTTCTTTATATATATATATATATATATATATATATATTCACTGAAAAAACCATAGGTTTCAGGGGTGTTATAGTTAGCTGGACTTTTCACTTGTACAAAACCATTGAAATTCCCCCGTTATAGTTAGTTCAGCTAACTATAACTCGCGCGCCCGCAATGCACTGCTGATGACGTCACATATTACATCACTCATGACATGGTCAGTGACATCACTCATGACATCACTGATGACATCTCAAATGACATCACTGATGACATCACTGATGACATCATCCAGTGAATGTGTGTTATTCTGAAAATTAAATATGTTTTATATATGTATATCTCAAGGTCGATGGAAGAATAAATGGGTATATAAGTGTCTAAATGGATGATTTGTTTTTGAAAAATTGATTGTGTAACTGACTGATTAAGTGTATCATAGTGAATACATGGCTTAGTGAGTAATGTTTAAATATGTAAATATCTGTATCAGTCTCTCACTTTGTGTATAAGTGGCTGCATGGGTTGGTGAGTAGCTACATGGGTGTCTATATAGGTTATTAGTTGGTTTTTTGAGTATCAGTGTGAGTGTCTGCATGGTTCGGTGGGGGTATTACGTAGTGCATAGGTGCATGAATGAGTGACTCACTGTTTGTATGTGTTGAACACAGTATGTGTGCAGGACTGTATGGGTGGATGAGTGTGTGTATGGGTGTGTTAGTGAGTGAATGACTGTCTCAATAGTGTCTTTATGAGTAACTACATATGTTTTAAACTAGTATATGTGACTATTGGTGTATATATGTGAGTATATGTGAGAGTGAGAGATTGAAAGAGTTCCTGTATGAATAAGTATGTGTTTCTATAAGTGATTGTTTAAAAGACTAAGTATGTGTAAGTTTCCGTAGAAGTAAGTGTGGTGGTGTGTGTATAACTGTATATGCAAGTAAATGTATGTTTGATTCTTTATTAGCATGAGTGACTATGTGTGTGAGTAACTATGGATGAGTGGCATTGTGTAACAGGATGTATAGGTGTATGAGTACATATGATGAGTGAGTACATGTATGAGTGACTGTATTGGACTGTTGGTGAATGAGTGGATGTGTATGTGGATCTTAGAATTACTGAAGAGGTTGTTGTAACTGGTATTGGTATGTCCATTGTTTTGAAAATTTTAGTCTCTATTTTTGAATGTGTGTATCAAAGGTTATATTAGGGTGAGAGGAGGTCTGCCACTCTATCACAAGGATGATGTCATCAGTGATGTCATTTGAGATGTCATCAGTGATGTCATGAGTGATGTCACTGACCATGTCATGAGTGATGTAATATGTGACGTCATCAGCAGTGCATTGCGGGCGCGCGAGTTATAGTTAGCTGAACTAACTATAACGGGGGAATTTCAATGGTTTTGTACAAGTGAAAAGTCCAGCTAACTATAACACCCCTGAAACCTATGGTTTTTTCAGTGAATTTCTGAGGTTTTTTAAATGCTAATTCCTAACTATAACGTGCCTGAAACCTATGGTTTTTTCTGTTAATTTCAAAGGTTTTTTAAATGCTAATTTCTAACTATGCCTACAGAGATAGGACATGTGAAGAAAGAAGAAAAAATGCACAGAAAGAAACAAAAGAAGTGCAGAAAGAAGCAACAGAAGTCCTCAAATACGAAGATAAGTGCAGGAAGAAGGATAACGTGCAGAAAGAACAAAAAGAAGAGCAGAAAGAAGCCTTGTTGCAAAATCATCCTGTACCCTCAACTTTTTCAGACGGATACTGGTGGTAACTGAGTCTGACTAACCAGTCCTAGAGCCAGTGCTATGTTAAAAGACACTTAGAATACAGTGAAAACACCTACATACACTAGGGAACATTATGCGTTGGGGTCCCCCTGTGATTAGCCTTACCTCCTCTATAAGCCCCTAGTATATAATAGGGCATGGGGATTAAAACTACCTCTTAAAACAGGCCACAGGGCGTTTTTGCACACGTTAACTCAGGCCCCGTCCCCTCCTTTCACCATTGTGTAAACACGCCCTGTGTCCGTTTGTAGTTGGGAGATTAAGTTCATTTGAGTCCTGAGGGTCCCTAGGGTCCAACTAGCCCACTAGGTACCTCCAGTAAGTGCCACAGAGCTGCGTTGCAGAGAGGTGTAAAAAGTGGCACGGCCTGGACCACCTCTCTGCAATGCAGCTCAGTGGCGCTTACTGGAAGCACTTGGTGGGCTAGTTAGCCCCCAGGGGCCCTCAGTATTGAAGGGAAATTATATCCCCAATTTAAAACGTGCCATGGTGCGTGTTTGCACACGTCACCTCAGGCCCCGTCCCCTCCCTTCACCACTGTGTAAACGCGCCCTGTGGCTGTTCTAAGTTGAGAGATTAAGTCCCCTTGAATCCTAAGGGTCCCTAGGGTCACACTAGACCACTAGGTACCTCCAGTAAGCGCCACAGAGCTGCGTTGCAGAGAGGTGTAAAAAGGGGCTTGGCCTCAGAACACCTGTCTGCAGCGCAGCTCCCAGGCGCATACTGGAGATGCCTGTTGGGGGCGCGTTTGCAGAGTGCTGCATGGAGGGGGCATGGCCTCCGGCACGATGCCAGTCTTTTATTTATTTTATTTTTTTAAGAAGGGGGGCTGTGTGGTTCCCCTTCTTATTCTAATTTATTGGCCCTGATGACCCCATCCCCCAGGGCCTGTCTCCTAATTATATTTTTTTTACCCCAATCCCCAGGGCCGGCCACTGTTTTTTATTATTTTTAAAAAATATATATTTATAGACACACCTAGGACATGCTGGACAAACCGTACGTACCTATCACCATGACGATTTGCGTGATATTCATTAAAAGGCGACTATGCATGCAATTAATCCACATGGAATGTATTTACACCACTAGTGAAGCTCTGACATGTCTGATGCTCTACCGTGCCTAATCCCGGTAGACACCCTTGTCGTTTATTTATACAAACATGGGTAGCTATTGACGGGCACATTTAATACACATGCACACCAAGCCATTCAAAGGGGATTCGACAAAAATTCGACCAAAACTATGCAAGAAACCCCCCTCACAGTTAATAAAACACACATCCACTGCCGGATGTGTAATACTTTTTATTTTACTCTCTGGAAAGGGGACGAACATCACTTGCGAGTCACAGCGCGCTCCTGACAGAGCCCAATGCTGTGTTACACCCACCATTGCCTGCCGAGTGCCACACACCTCTGTATTGTATTCCACTAGCTAGTGCATATGCTATGACACTCTCTAGCCCATGTGCACTGTAACACCACCCCGTGAAAATGTCATGCCACACTTGTCTTCGCACGGGTTATATTGCCCCATCTAACGTGCCTTCCTCGATGCCTATGTTATAACGCACAGTGCTATGCCATACATATTACAATTTGGGATCCATATCTTTGTCACAGTGCATAGGCAACGTTACACTCCCCAGCACATATTTTATATTACAACTTTAGAGACTAGTTAGGTTACACAACACTGCCCTGTGCATATTACACTCCAAGGCGCATATCGCATAGCACACGCTAGTGCCTGTGCTATCTCGCGCTCTCCAATGAATCTGTCATTGCGCACAATGTATTGCATATTATATTTCACGCCTGGTTCATCTTATATCACACTTTTTGGTGCATAGTTTATACCATACACTATATCTAGTTTTCATTTTCAATCGTGCTCTCAGGACTATGTTCTATATAACACTGTGTTCACCTACCCTTTTCACGGGCATTACATTTTGCGATAGGGGGTGGAGGGTCAGGGGGTGTTTTTGCCAAGTGAGCCCGGAGTCACAGTCACTAACGTCTTCTTCTTCCTGAATAAAAGTGAGATTATGCTGCATACTTGTTCATATTTTAAGTAGTTTGCACAGACAAAATGTTTTAAAAACAATAAAGTTTCTAATACCCGCCTTCTCTGAACAGTTAGCTTGCTGCCCCATCCCCTCCTCCCTATCCTCTGTTGTGTGAATCCATGGACTAGCCTCCTCCCTCCTGCCATGCATGGTCTGATGTGCTGCCACTGCCCTCAATTTAGTATGATGTACCAGTCCACTCCTCCTGCCCTCCATTGCCCAATTCTATGCCCCATCATTGACCTCCTGCTTAAACTCTGTGCTTAGCTTGCTGCCCCTATTCTCCTTCCCCCTGCCCTCCGATGTCTTTGTGCATGCCCCTGCTCCATCCTTTTTGCCCACCATGTCCCATGGACCTGCCACTCCTATCTACTCTGAGTGTTCTGTTGAGCTGCCACTCCCCTCCCACCTGCCTAGCATTGTCAGATGACTGTAACCTGTCCCTGCCACCTCCACCCTGCCTGTCCACATGCCATGCCTCTATCCTCTTCCTCCTGTCCTACATGGTCCATTGTACTGCCACACCCTTCTGCCCTCCCTGGTCTGTTGTGCTGCAACTGCTCCTCCTGCCTGCCCCGTGTGGTCTGTTGTGAGGCCTCTTCCCCTGAACTTTCTTGTCTGTGCACAGGTCCTGACCCTCCCTTCTATCCTCCATCGTCCTTTGTGCATGCCCCTGCACCCTCCTTCTTGCCCATCATAGCCATTGTGCTGCCACTAACCCTCCCACTTGCCATGCATGGTCTTCTGTGCTGCCATGGCCCCTCCCACCTTCCCTGTGTGGTCATTTAGCTGCCCCTGACCCCCTCCCACCTTCCCTCCATGGTCTGTGTGTATGCCATCACAGTCTCACTGTTGCTCTTCATGTTGTGTCTTGCTTCTAGTGCCCATCCTGCCTGACCTCCATGGCCATCTTGCTGCTCCTGCCCTGCCCCCTTGCCCCCAGCCCTCTGTTTACATGTGCAGACCCCTACTCCCTCCCTCCTGGCTTGTCTGTTCCATTGTAATGCCCCTGATCTGTCCCTCCTGCCCTTTATGGTCTGTTATGCTGCAGCCTTCTCTCCTGTCTGTCCATTATGGTCAGCTAGCTACCATTGCCTCTTGCCCCTCTGTTCTCTGTTGTCCATGTGCATGGTCCTGTCCCCTCCCTCTTGCTTTCTATGGATTGTTGTGCTGCACTCCCGTCCTGCATGCCCTGTGTGGTGTATTGTGCTGCTGCAAACCCTGATGCCTGCCCTGCAGGGTCAGTTTGGTGCACCTCTCCATGTCTCTCCTGTCCTCTGTTATCCAAGTCCATGTCCCTATCCCATTTCCTTCCATGATCCAATGTACCATACTTGCGAACATTTTGAACTTGGTAAGAGGGAGATTTTGAAAAAAAACTGGGGTATTGATTTTCCCCTTTGAGTTACATTGAAAAAGAGGATATTGTAGACAGGAGACAGATCAAATAAAGCCCATTTGAGCTTAAAAACATTGGACGTTTCCTGGCTGAATCGGGTCTGTTGGCATGTATGGTTGTACTACCATTGCCTCTTCCTTCTGCCCACAATGGTCTATTACATTGCCACAGCCTTGAAGGAGGGTAGATTTTGTATCACAGGGGGCCCCTGGCCCGTTCTGTCCACACCTGAAGTATGAGACCCTTGTCCTTGCCCTGCCAGCCGCATTTGTAGGCCGTATTAAATTGACCAGCGGGTCCTGTGTTGCTATATAATTATCCTGAGACATCCTTACCACTCAGCCAGCATAAAACCCCTGTGTAGGCCCTTCTGTTCAATATGTAGGCCTCTTTGTTAAATTGACCACAGCTCTGCAATTTTAGTGTATAGCAGTCTGAAGGCAGGTCTGCGAGGCCTTCTGCTCCAAACTAGTAGCCCCCACCCTACCCGAGTGCTCCGTGCTCGGTATCAAAGTTCAACATCCCCCTGAAGCTGTCGACATACAGTAGGCTGCATCCTGGACTGGTACTTGCTTCCTGGGCAGGTTTCCCGCTTTTAAGGAAGTGGCAACCGCAGAGCGTCAAGTTAGGAGAACTGAGGAGATTTTATACATGAATATATTGAATTCCTGTACAATACCCATTATTTTCTGCTTGCTCTATGGAACTTACGATAAGCGATTGGCCTGAGAGACTGACCTTTTCACCCAGTCCATTGTCAGCATTAAGTGGGTAAATGACGAAATGTCTGGTAAAATCTGCAGACGAAGCTTTTGGGTAGCATACGTAGGTAGATGCAGCGTGCAAAGGAGCCCACAAAATGATATAAAAAGGGAGCACCCACAGATATCGACGGACAACCTCGCCGTCTGTATGTAGGTTAACAGGCTGTGCAGGTTTTCCCCAAGAACTGGGAGCTCTTGTCTTCCTTTGCTTAAAATGTCTTGCTCGGCTTTGCTTGAAGTATCTTATTCTATTTTACCTATATGAAATGACATGTTATGTTTAACCATTGTTCTCTTTACTTTTGCATTTAAAAGATGTTGTATTGTAATTGCAGGAATGCTTGCTCTAAGAGTAAATGTGAGTGTCCCTAGGTAACATTTTCCTTGGTGTAACTTGTTTCTCATGATGCATTTATAGATGTGTTTTCTCTCTCTCTCTGTCAGTCCATTAATTGAGATACAGAGAATATCATGACAGCTGTATGATTATCTGGATTCTGTATTTTGTACTTTAGGTCTCTATTCTGCGGTTTCTTTGAAGTTGCATCTTCTCATTAAACTGCCATTGTATTCTGCCTCCAATTCCATGTCTCATATGTCTGTTTTCTTCATTTTTGGAGCAAGCGTTCCTAGGCACCCCGGCTCAAATTAAGGTGCCCCTTTTGTCCCTGACTCACTCTCCTGCTCAGTTCTGTGGTGGCTCCCGGGGCTCTGGGGACCGCCCCTAGCTTCCTTGACCCGTAATAGATCTTCCCTCCAACAGCCTCTCTTGCAAGTCCTGTATTGTTGGTTTGTTGCCCCTGCCCCCCTTTCCACTGCCCTCCATAGTCTGTTGTGCTTCCACGGCCCTTCCTGCCTGCTCAGTGTGGTTAAATTGTTGCCTTTCCTACCTGCCTTCAATTTTCAGAGTCCGTGCCCCTGGCCTCTGCCTCTCAACAGTATCCTAATGAACAACTAGATTGCTAACATTCTATATTTATTACAAAAGTGTGGAGCGCCTGACATCATCTTGATGTAATCAAAACTGTAATACCTAGAGCATTCCTTTAGAAATTACATATATGAGAGGGTCTTATTGGCATCAAAATTATGGTTAGTGCTCTAAAAGACTAAAATAAGGACATATTTTCTGAGTTTTCAAATAGCGACAAAGCACTTTTAAATTATTTGTTATCTTTATGTTTTTTTATCTAGTTGACAACTTGATTAAATGTTGCACTTAGGGGAGAGGATGTGGTGTTACTTCCAGAACTGCAGACTTTGCAACTGGGGAACCAGGTTGAAGTTTCTGCTTCAGCTCGACATTCTGTGATTCTGGTCAAATCACTTAGTCTCCCCATGTCTACAACCAAAATGAATTTGTTCTTGTGTGATGTAACCAATGCTCATGTAAAGCACTCCAATACCTGACAAGTCTGCACTATATAACACTGCAAAAACACAAAATAATAAGTGTTTTGCACACTTCTGTCATTGGGCTATATTTGGGCTATATCTGGGTGATTTTGGGCTACATTTGGGCTCTTTTGTCTCCGGTGGCCATCTTGGGAGATTTATTTGTTATGAAGTTTCCTAATTTCCTCATTTACTGCAGTCTCCTCAGTAGGAAATACTTTCAGTTTTTTACTTTGATTCCATCAAGAAGGCATTCAAATGTGTCACACATTTGCCATAAAATCAGAATGTTAGCACTCTTTTTGCTCATTAGATCACTGTAGTAAAGCTACTGCTCACCAGGGAAAACTGCTGCTGGTATTGAAAGTGCATGTTTCAGTCTGCATGCCAGGATTTGAGAAGTCACTCAAAATGTGCCCTAATTTTTCTTTATGCAGCACTAATCATACTTTTTATGGAAAAATGAACCACCTCATTTTGTTCCTTTTTAAATTAAATGTTACCACTTTAATCCAAGCAAGATGGCTTCAGGTGTGCCATACATTTATCATAAGTAGGACGGTTAGCGCTCTAGTAGTTCTTTGGAACACTCTGGAAAGCTGCAGTAGAACACAAAGGAATCAACTGACAGTCTCTGCCCTTGTTGGATGTACATGTTTTACTGAGAATGTCAGACTTCATTCTCACATGACTGAGAAAGATAATGTGAATTTACAGAAAATAAGCTCTCAGTTTAGCTTATAGATCACCTTCCAAACCTCTGTGGTAAAAGCATGAGAAAATATTTTTCTCTCAATCATGATATCCCAGCAGAAGGCTTTTTCACATGGTGAAATCACCTTAGAACATACCACAATTCCTAAAATGAGTATGGTACCATCAACAAATGATTTATAATGTAACTAAAGTCTTAAAATCTTCTATTAACTGCAATGCTTTTTAATGAGGTGCTATCATGTATATTGGTCCCAAGATGGCTGCCAACACTTCTTGGATGAAGTGCTGACAGCCAATCAGATCTCAGGATGAGATGTGTGGTTAGGCTCCGCCCACATATATATATTGATTTAAATGCTATTTTCTCAGGAACTACTGAACAGATTTACACCAGACCTACAAAAGGCACTTCCTTGACCTGAGGACTACCTCTCTGCCAAATTTCAAGTAACTCTGTTCAGCCGTTCGGTCTATAGCTGTGTCTAAAGGTCCTATGGAAAAATGCATGGGAAAAATGCGTTTTGGGACCTCCCTTTTTTCTCAGCCCCCGCTTGACGAATCCCCCCGAGACTTTCAGGGTAGGAGCGGAGCGTAGCGCCCCACCTATTTTGAAAATTTCGCGAGGATTCATCGACCGGCGCCAAAGTTATTCCAAATAGAATGTTGCGGATTTCCTATGGAAACAGGGTCCTAACTATAACTATCTACTGGCGACCGCCAGTAGATAATATTATCTACTGGCAGTCGCCAGTAGATAGTTATAGTTAGGACCGAGTTCCCATAGGAAATCTGAAACTTTGGCGTCGGTTGACTTATCGTCGTGAAATTTTCAAAACTAATGGGGCGCTCAGCTCAGCTCCTACCAAGCGGGGGCTGAGAAAAAAGGGGGGTCCCAAAACGCGTTTTCCCCATGCATTTTCCCATAGGACATTTAGTCGAAGGTACAGCCTGAACGGCTGAACAGAATTACTTGAAATTTGACAGAGAGGTAGTCCTCAGGTCAAGCATGTGCCTTTTGCATATATGGTGTCAATCTGTTCAGTAGTTCCTGAGACAATTGCAGTTAAAAGTACAAAAATATCTATATGCGCGCACCGGTGCCATGCGCGAGCGTAATTCTGATTGGTGGTTAGATGTCAGTCAACATTCGAATCGGTCGAAATCAGGAAGTGTCGGACGCCATTTTGTGTGTGACAGTGAAAAGATAGGTGGAGAACGTGCAAAGGGGGCCGGGTAGAGAGTTCCTGACCCCCTAAAAATCACAGCGTGCGCGCACGGTGCGCGCACCCCCCAGCCGCCATTTTGAGTTTTTTGCCGCCGTGCGTGCACGGTGCACGCACGGTGCGCGCACGGCGGCAAAAAATGCAAAAAAAAAATTGCAACACAGTATATTAGGAATATTGCTCTTCTTGGAGAAGTAAAGTGAGTTCTGAAAAGAACTGTTTTTTTTGTCTTTTTTGTTTTGTATTTTTTTTTAGTTTTTTAACAATTTTGTATTTTTTTTGATTTTTTTAGAGCACCAAAAAACTATTCAACAGGAACAAAAAAAAAAAAATGAAAAAAATTATGGGGTGGAGCATGTGTGCTGCTCTATTCTGTTTTCAATCAAGTTGATACTGCTCTCACCGTAGCAAAGAACAGTATCTGGTATTGGTATCTCTATAGTTTTCAAAACTTTAGTTTGTATTTTTCAATGTGTGTATCAAAGTTTATATTTTGATAAGAGGAGGTCTGCAACTCTTACACAAGGATGATGTCATCAGTGATGTCATCAGTGATGTCATTTGAGATGTCATCAGTGATGTCATCAGTGATGTCACTGACCATGTCATAATTGATTTAATATGTGACGTCATCAGCAGTGCATTGCGGTGGCATGAGTTATAACTAGCTGAACTAACTATAACGCCGGAATTTCTATGGTTTCGTACGAGTGAATTGTCCAACTAAGTGAATATATATATATATATAAAACCATAGAAATTAATTGAAAAAAACATAGGTTTCAGGAACATTATAGTTAGTTGGACATTTCACTCGTACAAGATCATAGAAATTCTATGGTTTCGTACGAGTGAAATGTCCAACTAACTATAACGTTCCTGAAACCTATGGTTTTTTCAGTTAATTTCTATGTTTTTTTAAAATCCTAATGTCTAACTATAACGTGCCTGAAACCTATGTTTTTTTCAGTGACTTTCTATGGTTTTTTAAATGCTAATTTCTAACTATAACGTGCCTGAAACCTATGGTTTTTTCAGTGAAACTCAAAGGTTTTTTAAATGAAAATTTGTAAGTGTAATGTACCTCAATCGTATGTTTTTTTATTTTATATATATATATATATATATATATATATTGGGAGAAGAGGCAGTCACCGCCCACCTGGGTAGTACCTACGCCGTTTGACTGCCTTGACAAAAACTCGGAGTGCTGAGTTTTGAGATACTCCCTAGTTCCTGCCAGATGACTACAGCCAATCGCAGTGAGACAAGCTGGTTTAAAAGGTGGACACTTACGAGCATTCATGACTTAAAGGCATTTGAAAAAGTTTGATTACGAAACGCGTCATGCCTTGAATTGCCCATTAAAGCTGCTGGACCTGCTGTGCGCGTGTGTGGCTCGTTCTTCTTCTTAGAAGGGAACTTGGTTTTGGATACTATGTGCGCGGCCACAGCGCACTTGAGCCCCCACCCTACAAGTTGCTCAGTGTTAATAGTGGCAAACTTTTGGGATTACCTCGCGGACCGGGGAAACACTGAACCTCCGCAATTTGCAGCAGTTACCTACCCGCTGGATGGACCGTGACTGCACGAGGGGGCATCTTGCACTGTTGGGATGTTCCGAGGTCTCGGCTGCGCTTTGCGGAAGGGTGAGCGTCCAGGCCGGCTGCTTTTTCCACAAGTTAGATCCAGGTACATTGGGAGAAGAGGCAGTCACCGCCCACCTGGGTAGTACCTACGCCGTTTGACTGCCTTGACAAAAACTCGGAGTGCTGAGTTTTGAGATACTCCCTAGTTCCTGCCAGATGACTACAGCCAATCGCAGTGAGACAAGCTGGTTTAAAAGGTGGACACTTACGAGCATTCATGACTTAAAGGCATTTGAAAAAGTTTGATTACGAAACGCGTCATGCCTTGAATTGCCCATTAAAGCTGCTGGACCTGCTGTGCGCGTGTGTGGCTCGTTCTTCTTCTTAGAAGGGAACTTGGTTTTGGATATTATGTGCGCGGCCACAGCGCACTTGAGCCCCCACCCTACAAGTTGCTCAGTGTTAATAGTGGCAAACTTTTGGGATTACCTCGCGGACCGGGGAAACACTGAACCTCCGCAATTTGCAGCAGTTACCTACCCGCTGGATGGACCGTGACTGCACGAGGGGGCATCTTGCACTGTTGGGATGTTCCGAGGTCTCGGCTGCGCTTTGCGGAAGGGTGAGCGTCCAGGCCGGCTGCTTTTTCCACAAGTTAGATCCAGGTACATTGGGAGAAGAGGCAGTCACCGCCCACCTGGGTAGTACCTACGCCGTTTGACTGCCTTGACAAAAACTCGGAGTGCTGAGTTTTGAGATACTCCCTAGTTCCTGCCAGATGACTACAGCCAATCGCAGTGAGACAAGCTGGTTTAAAAGGTGGACACTTACGAGCATTCATGACTTAAAGGCATTTGAAAAAGTTTGATTACGAAACGCGTCATGCCTTGAATTGCCCATTAAAGCTGCTGGACCTGCTGTGCGCGTGTGTGGCTCGTTCTTCTTCTTAGAAGGGAACTTGGTTTTGGATATTATGTGCTCGGCCACAGCGCACTTGAGCCCCCACCCTACAAGTTGCTCAGTGTTAATAGTGGCAAACTTTTGGGATTACCTCGCGGACCGGGGAAACACTGAACCTCCGCAATTTGCAGCAGTTACCTACCCGCTGGATGGACCGTGACTGCACGAGGGGGCATCTTGCACTGTTGGGATGTTCCGAGGTCTCGGCTGCGCTTTGCGGAAGGGTGAGCGTCCAGGCCGGCTGCTTTTTCCACAAGTTAGATCCAGGTATATTGGGAGAAGAGGCAGTCACCGCCCACCTGGGTAGTACCTACGCCGTTTGACTGCCTTGACAAAAACTCGGAGTGCTGAGTTTTGAGATACTCCCTAGTTCCTGCCAGATGACTACAGCCAATCGCAGTGAGACAAGCTGGTTTAAAAGGTGGACACTTACGAGCATTCATGACTTAAAGGCATTTGAAAAAGTTTGATTACGAAACGCGTCATGCCTTGAATTGCCCATTAAAGCTGCTGGACCTGCTGTGCGCGTGTGTGGCTCGTTCTTCTTCTTAGAAGGGAACTTGGTTTTGGATATTATGTGCGCGGCCACAGCGCACTTGAGCCCCCACCCTACAAGTTGCTCAGTGTTAATAGTGGCAAACTTTTGGGATTACCTCGCGGACCGGGGAAACACTGAACCTCCGCAATTTGCAGCAGTTACCTACCCGCTGGATGGACCGTGACTGCACGAGGGGGCATCTTGCACTGTTGGGATGTTCCGAGGTCTCGGCTGCGCTTTGCGGAAGGGTGAGCGTCCAGGCCGGCTGCTTTTTCCACAAGTTAGATCCAGGTACATTGGGAGAAGAGGCAGTCACCGCCCACCTGGGTAGTACCTACGCCGTTTGACTGCCTTGACAAAAACTCGGAGTGCTGAGTTTTGAGATACTCCCTAGTTCCTGCCAGATGACTACAGCCAATCGCAGTGAGACAAGCTGGTTTAAAAGGTGGACACTTACGAGCATTCATGACTTAAAGGCATTTGAAAAAGTTTGATTACGAAACGCGTCATGCCTTGAATTGCCCATTAAAGCTGCTGGACCTGCTGTGCGCGTGTGTGGCTCGTTCTTCTTCTTAGAAGGGAACTTGGTTTTGGATATTATGTGTGCGGCCACAGCGCACTTGAGCCCCCACCCTACAAGTTGCTCAGTGTTAATAGTGGCAAACTTTTGGGATTACCTCGCGGACCGGGGAAACACTGAACCTCCGCAATTTGCAGCAGTTACCTACCCGCTGGATGGACCGTGACTGCACGAGGGGGCATCTTGCACTGTTGGGATGTTCCGAGGTCTCGGCTGCGCTTTGCGGAAGGGTGAGCGTCCAGGCCGGCTGCTTTTTCCACAAGTTAGATCCAGGTACATTGGGAGAAGAGGCAGTCACCGCCCACCTGGGTAGTACCTACGCCGTTTGACTGCCTTGACAAAAACTCGGAGTGCTGAGTTTTGAGATACTCCCTAGTTCCTGCCAGATGACTACAGCCAATCGCAGTGAGACAAGCTGGTTTAAAAGGTGGACACTTACGAGCATTCATGACTTAAAGGCATTTGAAAAAGTTTGATTACGAAACGCGTCATGCCTTGAATTGCCCATTAAAGCTGCTGGACCTGCTGTGCGCGTGTGTGGCTCGTTCTTCTTCTTAGAAGGGAACTTGGTTTTGGATATTATGTGCGCGGCCACAGCGCACTTGAGCCCCCACCCTACAAGTTGCTCAGTGTTAATAGTGGCAAACTTTTGGGATTACCTCGCGGACCGGGGAAACACTGAACCTCCGCAATTTGCAGCAGTTACCTACCCGCTGGATGGACCGTGACTGCACGAGGGGGCATCTTGCACTGTTGGGATGTTCCGAGGTCTCGGCTGCGCTTTGCGGAAGGGTGAGCGTCCAGGCCGGCTGCTTTTTCCACAAGTTAGATCCAGGTATATTGGGAGAAGAGGCAGTCACCGCCCACCTGGGTAGTACCTACGCCGTTTGACTGCCTTGACAAAAACTCGGAGTGCTGAGTTTTGAGATACTCCCTAGTTCCTGCCAGATGACTACAGCCAATCGCAGTGAGACAAGCTGGCTTAAAAGGTGGACACTTACGAGCATTCATGACTTAAAGGCATTTGAAAAAGTTTGATTACGAAACGCGTCATGCCTTGAATTGCCCATTAAAGCTGCTGGACCTGCTGTGCGCGTGTGTGGCTCGTTCTTCTTCTTAGAAGGGAACTTGGTTTTGGATATTATGTGCGCGGCCACAGCGCACTTGAGCCCCCACCCTACAAGTTGCTCAGTGTTAATAGTGGCAAACTTTTGGGATTACCTCGCGGACCGGGGAAACACTGAACCTCCGCAATTTGCAGCAGTTACCTACCCGCTGGATGGACCGTGACTGCACGAGGGGGCATCTTGCACTGTTGGGATGTTCCGAGGTCTCGGCTGCGCTTTACGGAAGGGTGAGCGTCCAGGCCGGCTGCTTTTTCCACAAGTTAGATCCAGGTACATTGGGAGAAGAGGCAGTCACCGCCCACCTGGGTAGTACCTACGCCGTTTGACTGCCTTGACAAAAACTCGGAGTGCTGAGTTTTGAGATACTCCCTAGTTCCTGCCAGATGACTACAGCCAATCGCAGTGAGACAAGCTGGTTTAAAAGGTGGACACTTACGAGCATTCATGACTTAAAGGCATTTGAAAAAGTTTGATTACGAAACGCGTCATGCCTTGAATTGCCCATTAAAGCTGTTGGACCTGCTGTGCGCGTGTGTGGCTCGTTCTTCTTCTTAGAAGGGAACTTGGTTTTGGATATATATATATATATATATATATATATATATATATATATATATATATATATATATATATATATATATATATATATATATATTCATGCTCAGGCTTGCACCCTCCTCGTAGGAAGCACTCGAACACCATCACGAACTTCCAAGCCAAAAGTTCTTTATTAGGTACGGAAGCTTTATCTCATCGATCTCTTTCACAGCCGTGTACCAGTGTCGCCTGACGCGTTTCGAATTTCTTCTTTTTCAAAGGCTGCTGGTTGGACGAAGCACAGTCCGGCACTACCCTTTATATGCACGTCATTGCGCGCCCTGGATGGGCTGCTCCTGATTAGACTGCGCAGTGTGTCCTGGGTATTGTAGTGCCAGGGAAAATGCGTTTCCCCAAAGTGCAAAATTAGTTCTGCTGACATGTTCAAAGCCCGCAATTGCGCCTCGATGAGTAAAAGCTTCCTCAATTCTGTGAGAGTGCCCCACAGTGGGAGGCCGGTAAATATCAACCCCCGTGGCCCCCTGTAGATCTGGGGTGGTGCGTTCCTGGCGGCTGGGCCACCGCCTTTAAATTTATGCTCAGGCTTGCACCCTCCTCGTAGGAAGCACTCGAACACCATCACGAACTTCCAAGCCAAAAGTTCTTTATTAGGTACGGAAGCTTTATCTCATCGATCTCTTTCACAGCCGTGTACCAGTGTCGCCTGACGCGTTTCGAATTTCTTCTTTTTCAAAGGCTGCTGGATGGACGAAGCACAGTCCGGCACTACCCTTTATATGCACGTCATTGCGCGCCCTGGATGGGCTGCTCCTGATTGGACTGCGCAGTGTGTCCTGGGTATTGTAGTGCCAGGGAAAATGCGTTTCCCCAAAGTGCAAAATTAGTTCTGCTGACATGTTCAAAGCCCGCAATTGGGCCTCGATGAGTAAAAGCTTTCTCAATCCTGTGAGAGTGCCCCACAGTGGGAGGCCGGTAAATATCAACCCCCGTGGCCCCCTGTAGATCTGGGGTGGTGCGTTCCTGGCGGCTGGGCCACCGCCTTTAAATTCATGCTCAGGCTTGCACCCTCCTCGTAGGAAGCACTCGAACACCATCACGAACTTCCAAGCCAAAAGTTCTTTATTAGGTACGGAAGTTTTATCTCATCGATCTCTTTCACAGCCGTGTACCAGTGTCGCCTGACGCGTTTCGAATTTCTTCTTTTTCAAAGGCTGCTGGTTGGACGAAGCACAGTCCGGCACTACCCTTTATATGCACGTCATTGCGCGTCCTGGATGGGCTGCTCCTGATTAGACTGCGCAGTGTGTCCTGGATATTGTAGTGCCAGGGAAAATGCGTTTCCCCAAAGTGCAAAATTAGTTCTGCTGACATGTTCAAAGCCCGCAATTGGGCCTCGATGAGTAAAAGCTTCCTCAATCCTGTGAGAGTGCCCCACAGTGGGAGGCCGGTAAATATCAACCCCCGTGGCCCCCTGTAGATCTGGGGTGGTGCGTTCCTGGCGGCTGGGCCACCGCCTTTAAATTCATGCTCAGGCTTGCACCCTCCTCGTAGGAAGCACTCGAACACCATCACGAACTTCCAAGCCAAAAGTTCTTTATTAGGTACGGAAGCTTTATCTCATCGATCTCTTTCACAGCCGTGTACCAGTGTCGCCTGACGCGTTTCGAATTTCTTCTTTTTCAAAGGCTGCTGGTTGGACGAAGCACAGTCCGGCACTACCCTTTATATGCACATCATTGCGCGCCCTGGATGGGCTGCTCCTGATTAGACTGCTCAGTGTGTCCTGGGTATTGTAGTGCCAGGGAAAATGCGTTTCCCCAAAGTGCAAAATTAGTTCTGCTGACATGTTCAAAGCCCGCAATTGGGCCTCGATGAGTAAAAGCTTCCTCAATCCTGTGAGAGTGCCCCACAGTGGGAGGCCGGTAAATATCAACCCCGGTGGCCCCCTGTAGATCTGGGGTGGTGCGTTCCTGGCGGCTGGGCCACCGCCTTTAAATTCATGCTCAGGCTTGCACCCTCCTCGTAGGAAGCACTCGAACACCATCACGAACTTCCAAGCCAAAAGTTCTTTATTAGGTACGGAAGCTTTATCTCATCGATCTCTTTCACAGCCGTGTACCAGTGTCGCCTGACGCGTTTCGAATTTCTTCTTTTTCAAAGGCTGCTGGTTGGACGAAGCACAGTCCGGCACTACCCTTTATATGCACGTCATTGCGTGCCCTGGATGGGCTGCTCCTGATTAGACTGCGCAGTGTGTCCTGGGTATTGTAGTGCCAGGGAAAATGCGTTTCCCCAAAGTGCAAAATTAGTTCTGCTGACATGTTCAAAGCCCGCAATTGGGCCTCGATGAGTAAAAGCTTCCTCAATCCTGTGAGAGTGCCCCACAGTGGGAGGCCGGTAAATATCAACCCCCGTGGCCCCCTGTAGATCTGGGGTGGTGCGTTCCTGGCGGCTGGGCCACCGCCTTTAAATTCATGCTCAGGCTTGCACCCTCCTCGTAGGAAGCACTCGAACACCATCACGAACTTCCAAGCCAAAAGTTCTTTATTAGGTACGGAAGCTTTATCTCATTGATCTCTTTCACAGCCGTGTACCAGTGTCGCCTCACGCGTTTCGAATTTCTTCTTTTTCAAAGGCTGCTGGTTGGACGAAGCATAGTCCGGCACTACCCTTTATATGCACGTCATTGCACGCCCTGGATGGGCTGCTCCTGATTAGACTGCGCAGTGTGTCCTGGGTATTGTAGTGCCAGGGAAAATGCGTTTCCCCAAAGTGCAAAATTAGTTCTGCTGACATGTTCAAAGCCCGCAATTGGGCCTCGATGAGTAAAAGCTTCCTCAATCCTGTGAGAGTGCCCCACAGTGGGAGGCCGGTAAATATCAACCCCCGTGGCCCCCTGTAGATCTGGGGTGGTGCGTTCCTGGCGGCTGGGCCACCGCCTTTAAATTCATGCTCAGGCTTGCACCCTCCTCGTAGGAAGCACTCGAACACCATCACGAACTTCCAAGCCAAAAGTTCTTTATTAGGTACGGAAGCTTTATCTCATCGATCTCTTTCACAGCCGTGTACCAGTGTCGCCTGACGCGTTTCGAATTTCTTCTTTTTCAAAGGCTGCTGGTTGGACGAAGCACAGTCCGGCACTACCCTTTATATGCACGTCATTGCGCGCCCTGGATGGGCTGCTCCTGATTAGACTGCGCAGTGTGTCCTGGGTATTGTAGTGCCAGGGAAAATGCGTTTCCCCAAAGTGCAAAATTAGTTCTGCTGACATGTTCAAAGCCCGCAATTGGGCCTCGATGAGTAAAAGCTTCCTCAATCCTGTGAGAGTGCCCCACAGTGGGAGGCCGGTAAATATCAACCCCCGTGGCCCCCTGTAGATCTGGGGTGGTGCGTTCCTGGCGGCTGGGCCACCGCCTTTAAATTCATGCTCAGGCTTGCACCCTCCTCGTAGGAAGCACTCGAACACCATCACGAACTTCCAAGCCAAAAGTTCTTTATTAGGTACGGAAGCTTTATCTCATCGATCTCTTTCACAGCCGTGTACCAGTGTCGCCTGACGCGTTTCGAATTTCTTCTTTTTCAAAGGCTGCTGGTTGGACGAAGCACAGTCCGGCACTACCCTTTATATGCACGTCATTGCGCGTCCTGGATGGGCTGCTCCTGATTAGACTGCGCAGTGTGTCCTGGATATTGTAGTGCCAGGGAAAATGCGTTTCCCCAAAGTGCAAAATTAGTTCTGCTGACATGTTCAAAGCCCGCAATTGGGCCTCGATGAGTAAAAGCTTCCTCAATCCTGTGAGAGTGCCCCACAGTGGGAGGCCGGTAAATATCAACCCCCGTGGCCCCCTGTAGATCTGGGGTGGTGCGTTCCTGGCGGCTGGGCCACCGCCTTTAAATTCATGCTCAGGCTTGCACCCTCCTCGTAGGAAGCACTCGAACACCATCACGAACTTCCAAGCCAAAAGTTCTTTATTAGGTACGGAAGCTTTATCTCATTGATCTCTTTCACAGCCGTGTACCAGTGTCGCCTGACGCGTTTCGAATTTCTTCTTTTTCAAAGGCTGCTGGTTGGACGAAGCACAGTCCGGCACTACCCTTTATATGCACGTCATTGCGCGCCCTGGATGGGCTGCTCCTGATTAGACTGCGCAGTTTTTCCTGGGTATTGTAGTGCCAGGGAAAATGCGTTTCCCCAAAGTGCAAAATTAGTTCTGCTGACATGTTCAAAGCCCGCAATTGGGCCTCGATGAGTAAAAGCTTCCTCAATCCTGTGAGAGTGCCCCACAGTGGGAGGCCGGTAAATATCAACCCCCGTGGCCCCCTGTAGATCTGGGGTGGTGCGTTCCTGGCGGCTGGGCCACCGCCTTTAAATTCATGCTCAGGCTTGCACCCTCCTCGTAGGAAGCACTCGAACACCATCACGAACTTCCAAGCCAAAAGTTCTTTATTAGGTACGGAAGCTTTATCTCATCGATCTCTTTCACAGCCGTGTACCAGTGTCGCCTGACGCGTTTCGAATTTCTTCTTTTTCAAAGGCTGCTGGTTGGACGAAGCACAGTCCGGCACTACCCTTTATATGCACGTCATTGCGCGCCCTGGATGGGCTGCTCCTGATTAGACTGCGCAGTGTGTCCTGGGTATTGTAGTGCCAGGGAAAATGCGTTTCCCCAAAGTGCAAAATTAGTACTGCTGACATGTTCAAAGCCCGCAATTGGGCCTCGATGAGTAAAAGCTTCCTCAATCCTGTGAGAGTGCCCCACAGTGGGAGGCCGGTAAATATCAACCCCCGTGGCCCCCTGTAGATCTGGGGTGGTGCGTTCCTGGCGGCTGGGCCACCGCCTTTAAATTCATGCTCAGGCTTGCACCCTCCTCGTAGGAAGCACTCGAACACCATCACGAACTTCCAAGCCAAAAGTTCTTTATTAGGTACGGAAGCTTTATCTCATCGATCTCTTTCACAGCCGTGTACCAGTGTCGCCTGACGCGTTTCGAATTTCTTCTTTTTCAAAGGCTGCTGGTTGGACGAAGCACAGTCCGGCACTACCCTTTATATGCACGTCATTGCGCGCCATGGATGGGCTGCTCCTGATTAGACTGCGCAGTGTGTCCTGGGTATTGTAGTGCCAGGGAAAATGCGTTTCCCCAAAGTGCAAAATTAGTTCTGCTGACATATTCAAAGCCCGCAATTGGGCCTCGATGAGTAAAAGCTTCCTCAATCCTGTGAGAGTGCCCCACAGTGGGAGGCCGGTAAATATCAACCCCCGTGGCCCCCTGTAGATCTGGGGTGGTGCGTTCCTGGCGGCTGGGCCACCGCCTTTAAATTCATGCTCAGGCTTGCACCCTCCTCGTAGGAAGCACTCGAACACCATCACGAACTTCCAAGCCAAAAGTTCTTTATTAGGTACGGAAGCTTTATCTCATCGATCTCTTTCACAGCCGTGTACCAGTGTCGCCTGACGCGTTTCGAATTTCTTCTTTTTCAAAGGCTGCTGGTTGGACGAAGCACAGTCCGGCACTACCCTTTATATGCACGTCATTGCGCGCCCTGGATGGGCTGCTCCTGATTAGACTGCACAGTGTGTCCTGGGTATTGTAGTGCCAGGGAAAATGCGTTTCCCCAAAGTGCAAAATTAGTTCTGCTGACATGTTCAAAGCCCGCAATTGGGCCTCGATGAGTAAAAGCTTCCTCAATCCTGTGAGAGTGCCCCACAGTGGGAGGCCGGTAAATATCAACCCCCGTGGCCCCCTGTAGATCTGGGGTGGTGCGTTCCTGGCGGCTGGGCCACCGCCTTTAAATTCATGCTCAGGCTTGCACCCTCCTCGTAGGAAGCACTCGAACACCATCACGAACTTCCAAGCCAAAAGTTCTTTATTAGGTACGGAAGCTTTATCTCATCGATCTCTTTCACAGCCGTGTACCAGTGTCGCCTGACGCGTTTCGAATTTCTTCTTTTTCAAAGGCTGCTGGTTGGACGAAGCACAGTCCGGCACTACCCTTTATATGCACGTCATTGCGCGCCCTGGATGGGCTGCTCCTGATTAGACTGCGCAGTGTGTCCTGGGTATTGTAGTGCCAGGGAAAATGCGTTTCCCCAAAGTGCAAAATTAGTTCTGCTGACATGTTCAAAGCCCGCAATTGGGCCTCGATGAGTAAAAGCTTCCTCAATCCTGTGAGAGTGCCCCACAGTGGGAGGCCGGTAAATATCAACCCCCGTGGCCCCCTGTAGATCTGGGGTGGTGCATTCCTGGCGGCTGGGCCACCGCCTTTAAATTCATGCTCAGGCTTGCACCCTCCTCGTAGGAAGCACTCGAACACCATCACGAACTTCCAAGCCAAAAGTTCTTTATTAGGTACGGAAGCTTTATCTCATCGATCTCTTTCACAGCCGTGTACCAGTGTCGCCTGACGCGTTTCGAATTTCTTCTTTTTCAAAGGCTGCTGGTTGGACGAAGCACAGTCCGGCACTACGCTTTATATGCACGTCATTGCGCGCCCTGGATAGGCTGCTCCTGATTAGACTGCGCAGTGTGTCCTGGGTATTGTAGTGCCAGGGAAAATGCGTTTCCCCAAAGTGCAAAATTAGTTCTGCTGACATGTTCAAAGCCCGCAATTGGGCCTCGATGAGTAAAAGCTTCCTCAATCCTGTGAGAGTGCCCCACAGTGGGAGGCCGGTAAATATCAACCCCCGTGGCCCCCTGTAGATCTGGGGTGGTGCGTTCCTGGCGGCTGGGCCACCGCCTTTAAATTCATGCTCAGGCTTGCACCCTCCTCGTAGGAAGCACTCGAACACCATCACGAACTTCCAAGCCAAAAGTTCTTTATTAGGTACTGAAGCTTTATCTCATCGATCTCTTTCACAGCCGTGTACCAGTGTCGCCTGACGCGTTTCTAATTTCTTCTTTTTCAAAGGCTGCTGGTTAGACGAAGCACAGTCCGGCACTACCCTTTATATGCACGTCATTGCGCGCCTTGGATGGGCTGCTCCTGATTAGACTGCGCAGTGTGTCCTGGGTATTGTAGTGCCAGGGAAAATGCGTTTCCCCAAAGTGCAAAATTAGTTCTGCTGACATATTCAAAGCCCGCAATTGGGCCTCGATGAGTAAAAGCTTCCTCAATCCTGTGAGAGTGCCCCACAGTGGGAGGCCGGTAAATATCAACCCCCGTGGCCCCCTGTAGATCTGGGGTGGTGCGTTCCTGGCGGCTGGGCCACCGCCTTTAAATTCATGCTCAGGCTTGCACCCTCCTCGTAGGAAGCACTCGAACACCATCACGAACTTCCAAGCCAAAAGTTCTTTATTAGGTACGGAAGCTTTATCTCATCGATCTCTTTCACAGCCGTGTACCAGTGTCGCCTGACGCGTTTCGAATTTCTTCTTTTTCAAAGGCTGCTGGTTGGACGAAGCACAGTCCGGCACTACCCTTTATATGCACATCATTGCGCGCCCTGGATGGGCTGCTCCTGATTAGACTGCGCAGTGTGTCCTGGGTATTGTAGTGCCAGGGAAAATGCGTTTCCCCAAAGTGCAAAATTAGTTCTGCTGACATGTTCAAAGCCCGCAATTGGGCCTCGATGAGAAAAAGCTTCCTCAATCCTGTGAGAGTGCCCCACAGTGGGAGGCCGGTAAATATCAACCCCCGTGGCCCACTGTAGATCTGGGGTGGTGCGTTCCTGGCGGCTGGGCCACCGCCTTTAAATTCATGCTCAGGCTTGCACCCTCCTCGTAGGAAGCACTCGAACACCATCACGAACTTCCAAGCCAAAAGTTCTTTATTAGGTACGGAAGCTTTATCTCATCGATCTCTTTCACAGCCGTGTACCAGTGTCGCCTGACGCGTTTCTAATTTCTTCTTTTTCAAAGGCTGCTGGTTGGACGAAGCACAGTCCGGCACTACCCTTTATATGCACGTCATTGCGCGCCCTGGATGGGCTGCTCCTGATTAGACTGCGCAGTGTGTCCTGGGTATTGTAGTGCCAGGGAAAATGCATTTCCCCAAAGTGCAAAATTAGTTCTGCTGACATGTTCAAAGCCCGCAATTGGGCCTCGATGAGTAAAAGCTTCCTCAATCCTGTGAGAGTGCCCCACAGTGGGAGGCCGGTAAATATCAACCCCCGTGGCCCCCTGTAGATCTGGGGTGGTGCATTCCTGGCGGCTGGGCCACCGCCTTTAAATTCATGCTCAGGCTTGCACCCTCCTCGTAGGAAGCACTCGAACACCATCACGAACTTCCAAGCCAAAAGTTCTTTATTAGGTACGGAAGCTTTATCTCATCGATCTCTTTCACAGCCGTGTACCAGTGTCGCCTGACGCGTTTCGAATTTCTTCTTTTTCAAAGGCTGCTGGTTGGACGAAGCACAGTCCGGCACTACGCTTTATATGCACGTCATTGCGCGCCCTGGATAGGCTGCTCCTGATTAGACTGCGCAGTGTGTCCTGGGTATTGTAGTGCCAGGGAAAATGCGTTTCCCCAAAGTGCAAAATTAGTTCTGCTGACATGTTCAAAGCCCGCAATTGGGCCTCGATGAGTAAAAGCTTCCTCAATCCTGTGAGAGTGCCCCACAGTGGGAGGCCGGTAAATATCAACCCCCGTGGCCCCCTGTAGATCTGGGGTGGTGCGTTCCTGGCGGCTGGGCCACCGCCTTTAAATTCATGCTCAGGCTTGCACCCTCCTCGTAGGAAGCACTCGAACACCATCACGAACTTCCAAGCCAAAAGTTCTTTATTAGGTACGGAAGCTTTATCTCATCGATCTCTTTCACAGCCGTGTACCAGTGTCGCCTGACGCGTTTCGAATTTCTTCTTTTTCAAAGGCTGCTGGTTGGACGAAGCACAGTCCAGCACTACCCTTTATATGCACGTCATTGCGCGCCCTGGATGGGCTGCTCCTGATTAGACTGCGCAGTGTGTCCTGGGTATTGTAGTGCCAGGGAAAATGCGTTTCCCCAAAGTGCAAAATTAGTTCTGCTGACATGTTTAAAGCCCGCAATTGGGCCTCGATGAGTAAAAGCTTCCTCAATCCTGTGAGAGTGCCCCACAGTGGGAGGCCGGTAAATATCAACCCCTGTGGCCCCCTGTAGATCTGGGGTGGTGCGTTCCTGGCGGCTGGGCCACCGCCTTTAAATTCATGCTCAGGCTTGCACCCTCCTCGTAGGAAGCACTCGAACACCATCACGAACTTCCAAGCCAAAAGTTCTTTATTAGGTACGGAAGCTTTATCTCATCGATCTCTTTCACAGCCGTGTACCAGTGTCGCCTGACGCGTTTCGAATTTCTTCTTTTTCAAAGGCTGCTGCTTGGACGAAGCACAGTCCGGCACTACCCTTTATATGCACGTCATTGCGCGCCCTGGATGGGCTGCTCCTGATTAGACTGCGCAGTGTGTCCTGGGTATTGTAGTGCCAGGGAAAATGCGTTTCCCCAAAGTGCAAAATTAGTTCTGCTGACATGTTCAAAGCCCGCAATTGGGCCTCGATGAGTAAAAGCTTCCTCAATCCTGTGAGAGTGCCCCACAGTGGGAGGCCGGTAAATATCAACCCCCGTGGCCCCCTGTAGATCTGGGGTGGTGCGTTCCTGGCGGCTGGGCCACCGCCTTCAAATTCATGCTCAGGCTTGCACCCTCCTCGTAGGAAGCACTCGAACACCATCACGAACTTCCAAGCCAAAAGTTCTTTATTAGGTACGGAAGCTTTATCTCATCGATCTCTTTCACAGCCGTGTACCAGTGTCGCTGTAACGCCCTGAACGTCTCAGGATCGTTTAACAGACACGATAATGAGGACGCAACCACTTGTGAAGGGTTAGTTATTTTAATGAAGGCAAAACTAATTCAAAGAATAAACAAAAGTTATAGTCACTGGAATCCTCCAGGCTAAGTACGTTACCAGCCCACAGCACGGATGGTCCTAACCGTCCTCTGCATATACGCCGATCCCGGCGTATGCCAACAGAGGGCAGAAATGAAATGGCCGACAATGCCAATCGGTACGCTGTGAGGGGCTCGAAGAGTGTTGGGGAGAATCGAGGAGTCAGGGAAACACCCAGCCGGTGTCTCTACCTGAAGGGAGCAGCCGCTCAACCTCTTCCTCAGACTGCACCGGGACGCGGAGTCACCTCCTGGTGATGCGTCACCGATACCCCACTCAAAAGCAAGAAGACTGAACCGAGAGCAGCCGCTCGATCGATCCTGTGGACTTCCGAGTCTGTAACGCGGCAAACACCTCCTGGTGTGCGTTACAGCTGGCAGTCCCTGTATCTCTGGTCGGGCTGGGAGTTACGACTCCAACCAGCAAAAGCGCCACTGCGCCTTGACTCTGCCGAGTCAAAAAGCGAAGCTCAAAGGTTGACCGGTAGAGCTTCCGGGTCCTTCACAGGTGACGATGGGGCAAGAGACGGCCCAGGGAGTAACGACTCGACCTACCTCCGTTCTTGCCTTACTGGAGCACCACTCCGGAACACTGCTCTTCACGAAGCAGGTACGTCGGTGTAAACACAATATCCGACAGCGTTGTACCTCCCGGTTCCTCCCTTTATAGGGCGTGTTTTCCTTGAGTTATGTAACAGCTCTCCTGTTTACATAAGGGCGTGTTTTCCTTGAGTTATGTAACAGCTCTCCTGTTTACATAAGGGCGTGTTTTCCTTGAGTTATGTAACAGTTCTCCTGTTTACATAACCTCTCAACCGCTAAGCATCCTGGGAGATGTAGTCCGTTTTCGCTGGTTACCGTTTTCCTCCCCTCGCATGACAGGAATTCTTGACAGTACATCCTCCCTCTCAGCGGCTCCCCACGGGTCCAGCGCTGGCAGGAAAACGCCGATGGAACAAGGAGACCAAGCGCGGAGCATGAACCCCTTCAGCCGGTTCCCATGATTGCTCCTCCGGGCCATAGCCCTTCCACGCAACCAGGTACCACAGCCTCCCCCTGCGCCATTTGGACGCCCGTATGCCCGACACTTCATACTCCACCTCCGACTCCACGCATACCGGCCTAGATGTCCCAGACGGCTTAGAGGGTGCTGGTTTGAGCAATGATACATGAAAGACAGGGTGTATCCGCAATGACTGGGGCAAGCACACCTTTACGTTCACGGGACCCATACACTTGGTAATTCGATAGGGGCCCATGTACTTGGGATGGAACACACCGTTCTTTCGAAACCTCATGTTTCTTGTGGATATCCAGACGTAGTCTCCAGTGCGGTACAGTGGCCCGGGCCTTCTCTTCCTGTCTGCCGCAGCCTTGTATCTTCTCCTGGCCTCTATTAGGACAGCCCTTGAGCGCATCAACGTGTCTTTTATGTGTGCCACCCTGTCCGCTGTGGCGGGAATCCTGTCCTCTCTGCACGGATGCAGAAATGGCAAGAACCTGGGATGGTGGCCATAGTTGCTATAGAACGGAGATGACTGTGTGGAGCTGTGAGTGGCGTTGTTATAGGCTATCTCTGCAACCCATAGCAAGTCGACCCATTCTTCCCTGCCCTGGTCCACAAAACAACGCAGATACTGTTTGAGCGTTTGGTTCAGGCGCTCGGTTTGGCCGTCCGTTTGAGGGTGGTAGCTGGTGGACAGGGCGGTCTTAACATGCAGCGCAGTGCACCAAGTCTTCCAGAATTGCGCAGTAAACTGCGACCCCCGGTCCGACACGATCACCCCAGGTAATCCATGCAGTCGTACCACATTCTTTAGGAGTAGTGACGCCAATTCCCCGGCCGTAGGGACTCTCTTGCAGGGGATGAAGTGCCCCATTTTCGTCAAGTAATCCACCACCACCAGTATTGCCGTCATCCCCTGGTCTACCGGTAGGCCCACCACGAAGTCCAGTGATATGCTATCCCATGGTCTATCCGGGGTCGGAAGTGGATGTAAGAGCCCTTGGGTTTGGCCATGGTCGGCCTTCATGGTAGCACACGTAGGACACTCCTGTCCCCACCTCCTGACATCCACTCTCATGGTCGGCCACCAGAAATGCCGTCCCATGCTAGCCACCGTTTTTTCAAAGCCCAAATGACCTGCGCATGGAGAGTCATGGCACCAGATGAATGCTTGTTTCCTTAGCCTAGGCGTGGGTATCAATAGGCACCTGCCCTTCAGGGGTATCCCGTCCTTCAGCTGCCATTCTCTGTGACTGAGGAGCCACCTCCGCCATGCGAATGACCTGATCCCTCTCTTTATTCCCCTCAGGAAAGTATCCGGTTGGATAACCCCCAATACCATCCTCGGGGAAATGATGGAACGCTCGGTCGCAGGCAATGGTTCACTAACTGCAGATTGACGGGACAGGGCGTCCGCCTTCCGGTTTTCCGTCCCCGGCCGATATGTGATGCGGAAGTTGAACCCCGCAAAGAAGATCATCCACCGCAGCTGCCTGGGAGAAAGGTGTCTTGTGGCCGTCATGAACTGTAGGTTCCGATGGTCCGTGTACACCGAAACCACATGTCTTGCCCCCATCAACCAATGCCTCCATTCGGTGAAGGCGTCCTTGATTGCGAGAAGCTCCTTCTCCGCAATATGGTAGTTGCGTTCGGCGTCGTTGAGTTTGCGGGACATGTACGCAACGGGATGAAGCACCCCTGTGTCGTTGTTGCGTTGGGACAAGATAGCCCCCAGCGCCACATCCGATGCGTCCGCTTCCACCACGTAGGGGAGATCCGGATCGGGGTGAGCCAACACCGGCGCCTTACCAAAGGCGCTTTTCAGGGCCTCAAAGGCTTTGTTCGCTTCAGGGGACCAGACAAACTCCTTGGACTTCCTCAGTAGCTGTGTGATTGGGGCCACCAATCCTGAAAATCCATCTATAAACCGCCTGTAAAAGTTGGCGAAGCCAATGAAACTTTGGATGTCCTTCACGCTTTGGGGCACCGGCCATTCTTTCACCGCCCTGATCTTTCGTTCTGCCATCTCCTGTCCCTCCGGACTCAGCATCACTCCGAGGAATTCCACGGATGTGACGTGGAAGTCACACTTGCTGAGTTTACAAAACAGCAGGTTTTCCCTCAGCTTTTGGAGCACAGCTTTGACGTGGTGTACGTGCTCCTCCACACTGGACGAATAGATGAGGATGTCGTCGATATATACGACCACGTAGATATCCAACTCCTCTCTGAATACCTCATTCAAAAAGTACTGAAAGGCTGCCGGGGTGTTGCACAGACCGAACGGCATGACGAGGTACTCAAAAAGGCCGAACCTGGTCTTAAAGGCGGTCTTCCACTCGTCTCCGTCCCTCATGCGCACCAGATGATATGCCCCTTTCAAATCCAACTTGGTGTAGATACGAGCTTTCTTGACCTGTTCCAGAAGTACACTGATGAGAGGCAAGGGGTACCGATTTTTTATGGTTATCGCATTCAATGCCCTAAAGTCCACACAGGCTCTCAGCTCCCCATTAGCCTTCGGGATGAAGAAGAGCGGCGAGGCGGCCGGAGACTTGGACGGTCGGATATTTTGTAACGCCCTGAACGTCTCAGGATCGTTTAACAGACACGATAATGAGGACGCAACCACTTGTGAAGGGTTAGTTATTTTAATGAAGGCAAAACTAATACAAAGAATGAACAAAAGTTATAGTCACTGGAATCCTCCAGGCTAAGTACGTTACCAGCCCACAGCACGGATGGTCCTAACCGTCCTCTGCATATACGCCGATCCCGGCGTATGCCAACAGAGGGCAGAAATGAAATGGCCGACAATGCCAATCGGTAGGCTTTGAGGGGCTCGAAGAGTGTTGGGGAGAATCGAGGAGTCAGTGAAACACCCAGCCGGGGTCTCTACCTGAAGGGAGCAGCCGCTCAACCTCTTCCTCAGACTGCACCGGGACGCGGAGTCACCTCCTGGTGATGCGTCACCGATACCCCACTCAAAAGCAAGAAGACTGAACCGAGAGCAGCCGCTCGATCGATCCTGTGGACTTCCGAGTCTGTAACGCGGCAAACACCTCCTGGTGTGCGTTACAGCTGGCAGTCCCTGTATCTCTGGTCGGGCTGGGAGTTACGACTCCAACCAGCAAAGGCGCCACTGCGCCTTGACTCTGCCGAGTCAAAAAGCGAAGCTCAAAGGTTGACCGGTAGAGCTTCCGGGTCCTTCACAGGTGACGATGGGGCAAGACACGGCCCAGGGAGTAACGACTCGACCTACCTCCGTTCTTGCCTTACTGGAGCACCACTCCGGAACACTGCTCTTCACGAAGCAGGTACGTCGGTGTAAACACAATATCCGACAGCGTTGTACCTCCCGGTTCTTCCGTTTATAGGGCGTGTTTTCCTTGAGTTATGTAACAGCTCTCCTGTTTACATAAGGGCGTGTTTTCCTTGAGTTATGTAACAGCTCTCCTGTTTACATAAGGGCGTGTTTTCCTTGAGTTATGTAACAGTTCTCCTGTTTACATAACCTCTCAACCGCTAAGCATCCTGGGAGATGTAGTCCGTTTTCGCTGGTTACCGTTTTCCTCCCCTCGCATGACAGGAATTCTTGACAGTCGCCTGACGCGTTTCGAATTTCTTCTTTTTCAAAGGCTGCTGGTTGGACGAAGCACAGTCCGGCACTACCCTTTATATGCACGTCATTGCGCGCCCTGGATGGGCTGCTCCTGATTAGACTGCGCAGTGTGTCCTGGGTATTGGTGTGCCAGGGAAAATGCGTTTCCCCAAAGTGCAAAATTAGTTCTGCTGACATGTTCAAAGCCCGCAATTGGGCCTCGATGAGTAAAAGCTTCCTCAATCCTGTGAGAGTGCCCCACAGTGGGAGGCCGGTAAATATCAACCCCCGTGGCCCCCTGTAGATCTGGGGTGGTGCGTTCCTGGCGGCTGGGCCACCGCCTTTAAATTCATGCTCAGGCTTGCACCCTCCTCGTAGGAAGCACTCGAACACCATCACGAACTTCCAAGCCAAAAGTTCTTTATTAGGTACGGAAGCTTTATCTCATCGATCTCTTTCACAGCCGTGTACCAGTGTCGCCTGACGCGTTTCGAATTTCTTCTTTTTCAAAGGCTGCTGGTTGGACGAAGCACAGTCCGGCACTACCCTTTATATGCACGTCATTGCGCGCCCTGGATGGGCTGCTCCTGATTAGACTGCGCAGTGTGTCCTGGGTATTGTAGTGCCAGGGAAAATGCGTTTCCCCAAAGTGCAAAATTAGTTCTGCTGACATGTTCAAAGCCCGCAATTGGGCCTCGATGAGTAAAAGCTTCCTCAATCCTGTGAGAGTGCCCCACATTGGGAGGCCGGTAAATATCAACCCCCGTGGCCCCCTGTAGATCTGGGGTGGTGCGTTCCTGGCGGCTGGGCCACCGCCTTTAAATTCATGCTCAGGCTTGCACCCTCCTCGTAGGAAGCACTCGAACACCATCACGAACTTCCAAGCCAAAAGTTCTTTATTAGGTACGGAAGCTTTATCTCATCGATCTCTTTCACAGCCGTGTACCAGTGTCGCCTGACGCGTTTCGAATTTCTTCTTTTTCAAAGGCTGCTGGTTGGACGAAGCACAGTCCGGCACTACCCTTTATATGCACGTCAGGAACATTATAGTTAGTTGGACATTTCACTCGTACAAGATCATAGAAATTCTATGGTTTCGTACGAGTGAAATGTCCATGTCCAACTAACTATAACGTTCCTGAAACCTATGGTTTTTTCAGTTAATTTCTATGTTTTTTTTAAATCCTAATGTCTAACTATAACGTGCCTGAAACCTATGCTTTTTTCAGTGACTTTCTATGGTTTTTTAAATGCTAATCTCTAACTATAACGTGCCTGAAACCTATGGTTTTTTCAGTGAATCTCAAAGGTTTTTTAAATGAAAATTTGTAAGTCTAATGTACCTCAATCGTATGTTTTTTTATTTATATATATATATATATATATATATATATATATATATATATATATATATATATATATATATATATATATATATATTCAGTCGCTTCACAAGAGGATTCGTTTCCGGGATCCATATCCCATTGTCAGGTGGCGTGTTGCACTCGGCCAATCCCACCGCCGAGTTAGAGTCAATAAAGTTTCCTGCTACGATAAGCAAAAACACGCTCTCAGAAAGGTACAGCTAGTGGGAGTTTATTCACAAGATAACGCTACGCGTTTCAGCACAGAAGTGCCTTGATCAAGGCACTTCTGTGCTGAAACGCGTAGCGTTATCTTGTGAATAAACTCCCACTAGCTGTACCTTTCTGAGAGCGTGGTTTTGCTTATCGTAGCAGGAAACTTTATATATATATATATATATATATGTATATATATATATATATATATTCACTGAAAAAACCATAGGTTTCAGGGACGTTATAGTTAGTTGGACATTTGACTCATATAAAACCAGAGAAATTTGACCGTTATAGTTAGTTGAGCTAACTATAACTCGTGTGCCCGTATAACTGGTGATGACATCACATATTACATCACTCATGACATGGTCTGTGACATCACTCATGAAATCACTCATGACATCTCAAATGACATCACTGGTGACATCATCCAGTGAATGTATGTTTCTGTAAAGTTTAAATATTTTTCATATATATCTATGCCAAGGTGTATTGAAGAATGAGTGGATTTACAAGTGCCTGAATGGATTATTTAGTAGGTGCGTGACTGACTGTATAAGTGAACATGTGTTACTGAATGCATGGGTTAGAGACTAAACTGTGTGAAAGTCTGTATTAGTGTCTCAGTTGGTGTATAAGCGGCTGCATGGGTTGGTGAGTAGCTACATGAGTGTCTATATGGGTTATTGATTTGTTGTCTGAGTATCAGTATGGGTGCCTGAGTGTCTGTGTGGGTGGGTGGGGGTGTGTGTGACTCTGTGCATAGATGTCTGAGTGGGTGATTTACTGGTTGTATGGATTCAAAAGTGCATCTAGGAAGGGCTGTATGGGTGAGTTAGAGTATGTATGGGTGTGTTGGTGAGTGAATGAATGTCTCAGTGGTATATGTGTGAGTAACTACATATGTTTTAAGGCAGTATATGTGAGTGTTGGAGTATATAAATGACTATACGTGAGAGTAAGTTATTTGAAGAGTGGGTGTATAAATGAGTGTCTGCTTGTATCAGTGATTGTATAAGACAGTAAGTATGTGTTAGTATCTGCATAAATAAGTGATGTGGTGTGTGCATAAATAACGGAGTTGGTGTGTATAACTGTATACATGAGTAAATGAGTATGTGATTGATTCTTTGCATGACTGACTGGGTGTGTGAGTAACTCTATGGATGAGTTGCGGAGTGTGACTGCATGTATAGGTGTATGAGTGCATATTATAGTACTGTATTGAAGAGTGACTGGATCTGGATATGTGTGTAGACCTAGGAAATAGTGGGTGGTATGTAGTATCTGGCATTGTTGTGTGTATGTTTTAAAAAATAGTAGTCTGTATTTTAGAGTGCGTATATCAAAGTTTATATTAGGGCATCAGTATGTGCATCAGATTATCACGTGGATGATGTCATCAGTGATGTCATCAGTGATGTCATTTGAGATGTCATCAGTGATGTCATCAGTGATGTCACTGACCATGTCATGAGTGATGTAATATGAGACGTCATCACCAGTGCATTGCTGGCGCGCGAGTTATAGTTAGCTCAACTAACTATAACGGGCAAATTTCTCTGGTTTTATATGAGTCAAATGTCCAACTAACATGCGGTAGCTTCTGGGTCTATGGATCGTCATCCCCCTAGGGACCTCCCCCGGGCACAGGCGTGGCTGCCCGGCCTTTTAGACACACTGGGCCTGGTGGATTGCTGGCGACTAAAGCATCCCGCACAGCTGCAATACACCTTCCACTCGGGTGCCCATGGTAGCCTCTCGCGGCTTGATTACATCCTTGTCCCGGCGGCCTATGCTGGGAGGGTGGGGGAGGTGTGCCATCTGGCGCGGGGTATTTCAGATCACTCCCCATTGCTGTTACATTTTGATGTCTTCCCGAGGGGGGAGGGCAGGGTGGCTCCAATCAATGCATGGTATTTGCGCGACCCCACCATTCGGGCCGACTTGATCAAATCCTTACAGCGATATTTTGACGAGAATATGGGGTCTGTCCCTTCGGCCATCTCCCTGTGGGAGGCTTTTAAGGTAGTTCTCAGAGGGGAGGCCCTCTCCTTTATTTCCCATGCCCGGAGGCGCGAGCGGGAGGAAGTGACCCGGGTGGAGGCCGAGATTGCGGAACTGGAGGGTGACCTGGGGAGCGGGGTAACGGATGCCAAGCTGCATGTTCTACACCTCAAGCAGGCGGCCTATAGGGCCCTCGTCACGGAGGCGGCCAGGGGCCTCAGTAGAGAGCAGCAGGGGCGATTGTATGATGTGGGTGATAAGGCTGGCAAATTGATTGCGTGGTTGGATAAGAGGGAGAGAGCGAGTCGTGTGGTTCCTTTGATTGAGAGGATGGATGGTGCGTGTGTCACCGAGCCGGAAGCCATTGTCTCCTGCTTCACGGATTACTTCCGCGAGGTGTACTCCCCGGTTTCCCCCTGCTCGGAGGAATATTCCCATGCCCTGCTTCGGGACATCGCGCTGCCCTCCCTTACGGTGGAGGACAGGGATTTGCTGGACGCTCCTCCCACCTCGGACGAAATAGCCCTGGCTATTCGCTCGGTTGCATCCGGCAAGGCCATGGGCCCCAATGGTATCCCCATCGAGCTTTACAAGCTGCGCCCGGATGTACTAGCGCCCCACCTGCGCGCGATGTTCCTGGCGGCCCACTCGCAGGGTTCCCTCCCGCCGGACCAGCGTCTGGCTACAATCGTGGTGATCCACAAGGAGGGGAGACCCCGTGAGCGGGTCACATCCTATAGGCCGATCTCGCTCTTGAACGCGGAGCCCAAAATCCTTGCCAAGGTGTTGGCCAACCGGTTGGTCGGCGTGGTGGGCGATCTGGTCCACCAAGACCAATCTGGCTTTATACCCCACCGCAACACGGCTCTTAATCTGCGACGCTTGCACGGGGTGCTTGCGCGTGTCCCGTTTGTGCGGGAGCCGGCCATCTTGGCGTCCTTAGACGCCACCATGGCGTTTGACACGCTGGAGTGGCCATACATCTGGGCGATGCTGGCGAAATTCGGATTTGGACCGGGATTCATTAGCTGGGTCAAATTGTTGTATTCGGGCCCATTGGCGCAGGTGGTGGTGAATGGGCGAGTCTCGGCCCCGTTCGCGCTGGGGCGGGGCACGCGTCAGGGTTGCCCCTTGTCGCCGCTCCTGTTTGCACTGGCCTTGGAGCCCTTGGCGGAGTGGCTACGGTGGCACCCTTCTATCCGTGGTCTCCGCTGGACCCCCGAGCATGAGGACCGCGTGTCCCTCTACGCCGATGATATCCTTTTGTATCTCGCCTCCCCGCGTAAATCGCTGATTGTCCTGGTTGATGTTTTGCGCTCCTTCGGTCGTAACTCAGGCCTCGTCATCAACTGGGCGAAATCCTGCGTATATGTGCTTTCCGGGGAGGCTCCGGCCCTACCACGGGACTGCCCGATCCAGATTGCCTCCCAGGGGTTCCGGTACCTGGGTATATATATTACTCTAGACCCGGAGGCCCGCTATGAGCGGAACTTGCTACCCCCCCTCCAGCGCTTGAAGGAGGACGTTGCGCGTTGGCGGCGTCTTCCGCTTTCGCCGCTTGGCCGAGCGGCCTTGTTTAAGATGATGTCCTTGCCGCGCTTTCTGTACGCCCTCCAGAACACTATGGACTTGGTTCCGGCGCGCTACTTCCGTGAGGTGGAGAGCCTCCAGCGGCGCCTGTTCTGGGACGGGAGGCCGCGCATTGCTCTGGCTAAATTGACGCTCCCGTGGTACGATGGGGGGGTCGCCCTCCCGGACGTTAAACGGTATTACTGGGCCTCCCAACTAGCTGCACTTAATCATGGCCTTTACGGGCCCGCCTTGAACCCGGCATTTGAAATGGACAGGATGCTCCTGCCCGGTGGCGATTACAATCGAGCGCTCTACTCTGGCGCGCCCGACTCCCGTCTGACGGGACCGACGCGTGTCATGGTGCGTGTCTGGCACGCGGCTAATGCAGCTATGGGGTGGAAGGACCGTTTGACCCGGGCGTCACCGCTATATGCGTCTGAGAGGTTGGGCTCCCTGTGGACATCGAAGGGCTTCGAGAAGTGGGACACGATCGGAATCAGCACGGTGGGAGATCTCTGGACGAGGGGGGGATTCAAAACTTTTGAGACGCTGCAGACGGAGTTTCAGCTGCAAGGCAGTGAGTACTTTCGGTACCTACAAGTCCGCCACGCGCTGGGCTCCGTCTTTCCGGATGTCGCGTCCATTCCGGAGTCTTCCCCCCTGGAGGACAGAGTGCTGGATGGCCATGTCCCAGACAGCACAATCTCCCTGATATATAAAAAACTGATCAACGACAGATCGTGCCTGCTGACTAGCCTCCGCGAGGCCTGGGTGGCCGACGGGCTGGAACTGGACGACGAGGATTGGATTTCCGCGGTGGCCTCTCCGAAGGAGGTGGCCATCCCGGCTCGCCTTCGCTTCGTCCAGCTTAAGATCCTTCACCGGGTTTACGTGACGGGGCCAAGGCTTCTACGTATGGGCTTTGCTGGTGACGGATTGTGTAAGCGTGGCTGTGGTGCTTTGGCAACCTTCATGCACATACTGTGGGAGTGCCCAAAGGTGGAGCGATTCTGGCGTGGTGTGCATGAGGTTCTGCGTGTGGTTACGCGTGTCGCGCTGTTGCCTGAAGCGAGGAGATGCTTGCTGAATGTGTGGGAACCAAATGATTATTCGGTCCCGCAGACGCGGTGGGTGACTCTGGGATACATGATAGCTAAGCGGGATATTGCTCAATTGTGGGGATCCCAGAGGCCCCCGGCGGTGTTGGCCTGGAAAGAACATATGGATTGGTGCATGTTTCGTGAAAAGGTGGTGTATGTGGCGAGGGGTAAGCCTGGGGCGTGGGTGAAAATCTGGGGCCCCTGGAACGCCTACCGTGGGGATATTTGTGAGCCGCCACTGCTACCGGCTGCCTCGCCAGCTCCGTCCCCCTAGCCGCCCCCCTCTCTCAGCCGTGGGCACGTGGTTCCCCAGTCCCTGATCTACTCCCATTCCCCTCTTCAGAGTTTTGCTGCTGGTTGGGATCCCCCACTTACGGAGCACGTGCCGTCACTTTGGATTGCGGGTTGCCTTGCGGGTGTGGTTTTTTGTGTTGTTCTGTTTTGATAAAAGGAAACCGTATTGTGGGCTTGGGGTTATGCGGCCTGCGCTATTGATGTCTCCTGCTTTACCAATCTGCACCGCCAAGAGACTCTTACTGTATGTATGTCATATGCTTTTGTCACTCTAGCGGCCGGCCGGGTGGTTGTAGGCCCATAACTGTAACCTTTTCAAAATGCAATAAACGGTTTCAAAAAAAAAAAAAAAAAAAAATGTCCAACTAACTATAACGTCCCTGAAACCTATGGTTTTTTCAGTGAATTTGTAAGGTTTTTTAAATACTAATTCCTAACTATAACGTCTGTAAAATCTGTGTTTTTTCCAGTGAATTTCGAAGGTTTTTTAAATGTTAATTTCATATTTTAATATTTTTAAAACATATATTAGTTGGCTTCCCACTCCCTGTATGCCATAAACACCTACTAACGCTACTTCCACAGGTATGCTCAAAGACCAGAGCACATCACTTTACAGCAATGAGCTCACGGTTTAGGCACTCGGTTTCATACCCGAGTGTAGCAGCATCTCATCTCAGCACCAAGGCCCTCTTAACAACACCGCACTTTCAGACCGGTAGGAGTAACTACTTCGCTTCGCACTCACCCACAGAGGTTACAGTGCTCCTATCCTCCTGTTTCCTACTCTTTTTGCCCTTTTTTCCCCTTACTCATTTCAACGGAATCACAAAATCGCTGCCAACACTTCCTAGTTGCAACAGCTCGCAGCCAATAAGCAGCAAGCTCGTGCTCGTAACGCCTCAGCCAAGCAGATGGCAGAATTCCCAAATATCGATATTTACAGATTTCTATATTTCTCCACAACTACTGAATGGATTTACACCAAATAAACAAAAGCGTGCTTTCTAGACCAAGACCCTTCTCCCAGCCAAATTTGGGGTAATACCGTTCACCCGTTCGACCTGTAGCCTTGTCTAAAGATTCCTATGGAAATTGCATGGAGAAAACACGTTTTGGGACCCCCCTTTTTTCTCGGCCCCCCCTTGACGAATCACCCTCAACATAGGAGCTGATATGAACAAAGAATTAGTTTGGAAAATTACATGAACATTCATCAAACGACGCCAAAGTAATAAGCAAAACAAAAAATTCTCTTCCTATGGAAACTTGATCCTAACTATAACTACCTACTGCCGACTGCCAGTAGGTAATATATATATATATATCTATATATATGTATGTATGTATGATAGGTAGATTAGTATTGTTTGATCCTGATGTCCTGATGCACCTAACCATATGCACGTAATTCCTTTTTCTGATTCACAACTTTTCTTTCAGTATTGAACAACAGAATAAATATGAACAGCATAAATAATTTGCTACATATACAGCGTATGCCACATTTGATTAAAAAACTATATTTAATGTATTAAGAATGATACATTATTAAGGGAGTTTTGACTCTTCATATCACTCAATGGTATTAAGTGCATTTGACGTGTGAAGTATAAGTGTCCTTTGGAAATATTCTGCTCTACTACAACTTAGAGAGACATAGAGGTCTCTGAGGGTTACCACAAGCCTAATCAAACTTTGGGTGTCGTTGGTATATAAAATGCCAAAGAATTGAATGATATGGCGAGAGGATCCACATAAATGGTAAACTTGTGTGGAACTCAGAAAGGAGCAGTTAATGCCTGGCCCCTGATGCCACAGTCAGAGAGTTGTAATGATAGAATCAAGTGGGACACAGCATCAAAGGCTACAGCAGTAAGAGTCAATTTGCTGCTGTTTAGATGATGAAGGCTGAATGTGGGGGGGCAATAAGAGAGTTAGCTTTATGAAATTTGGAAAGCTGAGAGTTAATGTGCTTTTACAGAATTTTAGAATGGAATGTTGGGCGTTACTGGGTACAGTATGATCTGCAGAAGGTTTTCAGTAACCAAAGTGATTTTCGAAGAGAAGTGGACTGAGACAGATCTTATGACTGAGTCGCAAAGCTCCGCAAGATTGGAAGGTAGGGACTGAGCTGGAGAATGGATGATGGAGAGGAGGACAAGGTCTAAGGGAGTTTCAGATTTGATGTTAGGTTGTAGGCTGCCAATGGAGTCCAGTGTAAAGAGTGAATAGGAGATAATATGGAGGAGTTGGGAAGGGATGGGGACAGAGTGTGCTGTGAATGAAAGAATGAATGACCAGCTTAATAAAGCACTAAGCTACTTAGTGAGTGTCCCGGCTCTAGGAAACTGGAGGAACTGCTACAAAGGAATTTAAGTGAGGTGAACAGAAAGGTTTTCAGGGCTTTCCGGAAACATTTGTCATTTTGAGTATCCCAAATCCTTAAAGAAATGCTGTTCAAAGCCTGAGCTGTTAAAACAGAAAAAGATGGGCCACCTCTCTTGGTGTGGCTAAATTACAGCCAGGAGAGCATCAGAGGTATAAATGGCTCTCTGTGGTCGATAAGGCCTAATTGTCTCAGAGAGATTCTTCGGGCTGGATCCATAAAAAACATGATGCACTAACACCAGGTATTAGAACAGGATTCTCTTCCTGAGTGTGATTGGGAGACAATGAAGCTCAGCCAGGAGATTAGACATACAAGAGGTAAGTTTCAGTAGGAGCCATGCTGCTGTATTTTGGACCACTTGCAAACTCTTAATAAGAAACTCTGGGAGCCCTGGATAGAGAGCGTTAGCATAACCCAGCCTAGATGTAATTACAGCATGGATCACTGTTCGGTGGGCCTCAAATGGCAACAAATAAAGGAATTGTAATGAAATTCAGAATGGAAAAACATGACCCTACCACCGCCGAAATTTAAGGCTGAAAACAGAGTTGGTGAACACATTTTATTCTCAGGTTTCGAGCCACCAAAATGGAGGTGGTGAGAGTGGAGGTAGCGCAGATGGCCAGCAGTTGTTCCACCAATCCTTAGAGTCCAGAACAATAGATTTATTTTCAGTTTTCTCCAAGTTGTTCTGTAAGTTGTGGGCCCACATCCAAATTAATGCTGCTTCCACACAAGCCTTGAGAGACTCTTGAGTCATACTACTGAGATGTTCACACTTCTAAGGAAATTTGAGGATGTGACGAGGAGCTGCCTGCGGAGTCCTCCTCCGCTGCATTGACTGATCAATTACCCCCTTACTTGTCACCTTTTCCTCTTCTTTATTTCCAGCCTTCCACCCGGACGAGCGGGATGCCCTGGCCCTTTAATTTTTCTTCGTCCTCGGTTTCTGGAGAAGATCACGTGACCCCATGAGCTGATTTCCTCCCCTTCAAGGAGCAGGATATGGACGGCTTGGTGTGTTGGCCGCGGACCTATTCTCCCGGAATATCGGCGTTGCGGAAGGCCGAGAGAGGAGTGGAAACCTTCTTTATTCCTCCGGGACTCGGAGAACCCAGAGTCTTTGCCGCGACCAAGCCGGGAGCCCAGCGGATCGAAGAGGTGCCAACCCCAACGGAGGAAAAGAGGGAGCCGGACCCAAACGCAAGAGCCAACCATGGCCCAGGAGGGTTTTGGCTTACAAAGGTACGGGGCCACTTGGGGGCCGTGTGGGATAAGGGGAAGGCGGGAGAGAAGGGTGGACAGACTAACTGAATACAAACCCAGTCGCGCGTAAAACACTGCAGAGAAGCAGCGCGTCTCACGGTGACGGTCGGGTGCCCAGTCCCTCACTCCCTTTTCCCTTGTGTGTCATCATTGTGAAAACGTCCCCATCCCTTACCAGGCCTTTTCTTTTTTTTGTTTCCTTACATTATCAATGTGGAGCGGGGGACCACGGTTAGCTGTGCCCAGAATGTGGAATCTCGGCGGCTGGCTCCCTACTCTCAGAAGAAAGAGAGTGAAGAGCTCCCTAATGGACGTTTTTGATTGTTATTCCTTTGAAACCATTTAGCTAATAAATCCCTTTATTGAATAACAGTCCTACGGTCTCCCTGTCTCCTTCTCCACCGTGTTACAGAGTATCATCAGCCGAAGAGATTATTTTAATGCCATAAGAATCAATTTAGACCACTAATGCGGACTTATAGATGTTAAATAATGTTGTACTCAGGGATGAAACCTGTGGCCCTACTAGGCTTAAACTTTTAGTGGTAGAAGAGTAAGTGACCATCCAGAGAGCATGTCCTCTATTGTAGAGAAAAGAGTAAATCCAGCTCCATATTTTGCCGCTCACGCCAATATCATTAAGATGTTTTAAGAGAATGGCATGCAAGAGCTATCAAACGCTACTGAAAGGTCTAATAAAATCAACACAGCAATATGACCTTTGTCCAATGCCAGGTTTATAGAGTAGGCAATATCTAGGAGTGCTATTTCCATACTAGGCCGAGGATGAAAGCCTGACTGAGAGGGATGCAGAAGCCCATATTTCTCTAAATATGCAGAGAGTTTTCATCATTTTAGACACACGAGGCAGAAGAGAGATTGGTCTAAAATTGGACAGCTGAGATCTATCCGCCAAAGGTTTCCTTTAAGTGTGGGATCCCTTTCACATGCTGTCACACACAGGGAACTTGTGCTATATGTATAGAAATTTTAAAAAGCTGGTTGCAGACAGGATTGATAATCCCTGATGCCAGAATAGTAGGAGGGCAAGGGCCTAGTGGAGAGCCCAACGTGCAGCTCAAAATTTAATTATTAGACTCCTCCAAAGTAACTGGCCTGAACTGACCCATAGAGCTGCATGGGAGCAAAGGTCAGCCTTCAAACGCTACCTCAGTAGTAGTCAAACGTGTAACTGCCTGTAAATTATGATAAATTATATTTGTTTTTAGAAAATCTGATAATTTAGTGCACAGATCCGGACATGTCTTAATGGCAGATTGACTGCTCATGCTTGTACAAAAATATTTACAATTTTCTAAATCTCTCGAGGCTTGTCAGAAGCCTCAAAGATTTCATCCCTTGGGAAAGTGCTTTGACCTGTCTTAATTGCTGCATGATATTTCTATAAAGTCTCCTTGTAGTTGGCCATATCAGCGGTAAGGTACTGTTTCCGCCAAATCCATTCTTACATTGTTTTATCTCAACAGCAAATTGAGCTGTGAACCACAGAGCAGAAGGAGCCCACTTCTCATGATAGACTACTTTCAATGAGGCAAACTTATCTACAGTTGACTGCATGCATCAGTACTCACATACCCTACTAAACTAGGTGTGGGCATAGAAAGAAGGTTAGTTTGCTCAAGATCGTTAATTGTATACCAAGCCTGCAAAAGAAACACCGCCTCACAGTTCTCTAGCCTGGATTCAAACTTAGTAGACCAAGAAAGGGAAAAGAATTGAAATGGTAGCCAATTTTTGGGTGAAAGACTTTGAAAAGTAACTCATAGACCTACCTCAGATGAGGGGGTCATCATCAGGTTCTTATAAGAAGGAAGGAGTTCAGAGAGGACTTTGAAGACTATGTGAGGTGCTTTTCTGGCTCCTTTGTTTTTGGCACACTAGAAGAAGAAATTTGTAGCATTATATTCTTGTATTATTTAAGAGACTCTTTCTAGTGTTGTTTGGCCTTAACGTAGTACCTGCAGCACTAGGACCTCTCAAAGCTTTGTATTGATGTTTGACAAATCTAAGGTTGGGGTAAACTAGAGTGCAGATGCTTAATTGTTATTCACATGGAATAATATTGCTTAATTTTGCAAAGAACAATGTCTACTAATACATTTTATATGTCTGGCCATTGGTTATATCCTGAAATACTTTAAATTATATTATGTCTTTCATCCCTCTATTATGTCATGGAGGTTTCAAGCTTTGACAATAAATCAAGTATGCCTGAGATATACTTTCTTGCTATATTTTTAGTAATAAGCTTTATACAAGTGAGAATATCTCTCCCCATGATGTGTAAAAAGGACAATTATTTTTGTTAAAAATAAACATGCAATTGAAAAACAGCATTAACAGGGAGTTCTAAAGAGTTGTACATTAAATATTCCAATACTTTAGGATCTGACACCGTAGTCAGTAGCAATATTTGTCCGGAGCAACAAAGCTTGTATGTGCCTATATAAAAACTATGTGATGCTGCTTTGGGCCTATCATTGAATTGGGCTGGGGGGCCATGAGCATACCTATCTTCAAAAACAGCTAACTTCACCCAGTCCATCTAGGACTTTTGCTGTGTCCCAAATGTGTCAGCTACTTAGCAAACATATTCATATGCTGGGCAGTAGACATCCGTAAGAAAACAGAAGCAGTTTGCTACGGCATTCCTGTCTTATCCACCATTTTACATTTAGCTTCACAACATAGAATGTAAAAAATCATGTGTTCTGGCAGTGTCTTGAAAAAAGCCATTTTGAAGGTTGCAATGGGTAGACTTCACCATGCTATGCTGTGAGACTACATAAAATGAAAAATCACTAAACTACTTAAATACCGAAATGCGTGCCTTGTTTCCTAAAAAAATGCATATATATATATCTATATATCTAAATAAACACCAGAGCAGCAGCGCAAGTAAAGTGCCGAACTCCAGACCACAGTTGAATGTGAGATTTATTCAGCTAACGTGTTTCGACCTAGTCGTTCTTTCTCGAAGCCATGCAGATATATATATATATATCTTAACACACTCCAATGCGGACTGCTGGTCTGCTAACGAGCACAGGTTGCACAAGGTAGGACGCCACTGCTCTGCGCCTTTCTATCACCACTTCTCCTTCAAATACAAAAGAGTCCTTGCACTCTAATGAGAGTGAGCCACTTTACTTTTATTTACAGCTGCTTCCTACTCACAGAAACGCATTTCGTCACTTCGCTGCCTTTATTAATCTGTGCTCTTGTGTCGATTGCTTTATTAGTGCAAATTAACTTTCCATAGTCATGAAAGAAATACTTCTGTTGGACTCTTTTGTATTTGAAGGAGAAGTGGTGATAAAAAGGCGCAGAGCTGTGGCATCCTACCTTGCAGCAGCTGTGCTCAGGTGCAGTCTGCCTTGGAGTGTGCAAAGATATATGGTCGGCCAGCCCCTGAACCTGGAATTGACCTGCGCTGGAGGGGGGCTAGGCAGGAGCTGCCAGACGTCGCTGCAAGAAAACTGTACTTGCAGCTGAGAGGAAAGTGTTCCTGAAAGAGGCCCTCTCCTGCTAAGCAAAATGAAAGGAATTTGGAGCAGGGAACTGCGAGAGGATAAGTGCAACAGTGGAGCGAAAGGAGAGCCTCATATTTTCTATGGAGTTCCATCTGGAAGTGAACTGAGAAACTGACATGCCACATTTGGAAAGAACACAACCGTTTTGATTGTTGTGTTTGAACATTACTAATATTTTAATACTCACTGCGCAAACTGGAACATTTTGTATATATTACCTTTATCACGATGGGCCAGTATGCTGAAAAACCAACGAAAAGTATTTCTTTCCATGACTATGGAAAGTTAATTTGCACTAATGAAGCAATCGACACGAGAGCTGGGTGGGCAAATCCAGCATATTTTTGTTTTTTAAACGATCCGCGTTCTCCTGCGCTTAGTTTCTTTTAAGCCCCTGGGTGGCCAGGTCCCAGGAGCAATGCCAGATTATGATGCGGGGGATCGCCACCTCCCTGGGGCTATGTTAATGAAATATGGGGTGGCACCACCACCACCTCCCGGGGCATTATGTTTTAAAAAATGCATTGGGGGCTCCTGTCCCCCAAGCTGCGCCGGGGACTGCCACCTCCCCGGGGCTATGCTCTTTATATGTGGGGGGCCACGTAGGCCCCCAGCAGTCCTGGGGACCGCTACCTCCCTGGAGCTATATGCATTAAATGCAGGGGGCCTCGCAGCCACCCCACACAGCCCAGGGGTCCTCCACCTCCCTGGGACACAAATTAATCAAATATGGGGGTCCATTGCGAACCCCGGATCCGGGGACCACCTTCACGGGACTATACAGAAGATGGAAGGCGGGCCATGTGGCTCCCCTCCAGGAGCCCTCCATGGCCCTGGGGACCGCCACCCCGCAGGGCCGCTCCAGCAAAGTCCTGGGGTGCCCACCCCTAGGACATTGCAGTTTGCAATGGCATGGCAGTAGTACTGATCCCGCCATGTCTCAGCAAACACTGAATTGAAAAATGCTCTTGCTTCCTTGAAGCAAAGCAGAATTGCTTTTGGGCAGGACCAAAAATAGCCTGGGAAGGGAGGCGGGGTCAAGTGGCCTCCCTCCCTTTTTTAATTTTATTTTAAAAAATGGCCTGGCCCCAGGGGATGGGGTCCCTGGGGCTGAAATCGGTCTGGGTAGTGGGGCCGCCCTACTTTAAAATATAAGAAAAGAAATAGCTAAGCCCCGGTGGATGGGGTTCCTGGGGCTGAAATCGGCCGGGGCCCCCCTCTCCTTTAAAAAAAACTAAAACAACAAAGGCCAGCCCCAGGGGATGGGGTCTTCAGGCATATATTGGCCTCGGGAGGGGCCTCCTTCCTTTCTAATTAATTAAAAATTAAAAAATATGTCAGACCCCCGTGGATGGGGTCCCCGGAGCCCAAAAGCGCCAAGGGAAGGGAGCTACACAGCCCCCTTTCCTAACTTAAAAAAAAATAGACAAACCAGTAACTTGCCGGAAGCCCCTCCCCCTTTTACCACAACTCTGCAAATGCGCCTCCTGGTGCGCTCCTGCTTGGGGGATGAAGTTGCTACCGAGGGTCCTTAGGGGACAACTAGCCCACCAGGTACCTCCAGTAAGCCCAGGAAGGTGGTCCAAGGCCACACCCCTTTTTACAACACTCTGCAAACGTGCCTCTTGGGACACTGCTGGTGGGGCGATGAGGTCCCTTTGTGTCCTGAGGACTTCAGGACTAAAGTGGACTTCATCCCCCAAGCAGCAGTGTGCCAGGCGGCGTGCTTGCAGAATGGTGTAAAAAGGGGCCGTAGCCTTTGACCACCTCTCAGCAATCCAGCTGTGTGGGGCTTACTGGAGGTAACCGGATGGCTAGTTGGCTCCCAGGGAGCCTCAAGAGGCAATGGGACTTGATCCCCAACCAAAAGTGCGCCAGGAGGTGCGTTTGTAGAGTGGGAGAGAAAGGGGGCCTTGAATGCGACCACCTCTCAGCAATCCCACTGTGTGGCGCTTACTGATGGTAACAGGTTGGCTAGTTGGCCCCTAAGGACCCCCAGGAGCAAAGGGGACTTTATCCCCCAACCGAGAGCGCGCAAGAGGCGCATTCGCAGAGTGGTGGACAAAGGGGTTGTGGCCTGGCACCAGAACTCAGCAATCCTGCTGTGTGGGACTTACTGGAGGCAATAGGAGGGGTAGTTGGCCCCAAGGACGTCCTTGGGTGCCAACTACCCCTCCTGTTACCTCCACTAAGTCTCACACAGTGGAATTGCTAAGAGGTTTTTGGAGGCCCGCCCCTTTCTCCACCACTCTGCAAACGCGTCTCCTGGGGCACTACTGGTTGGAGGATGACGTTCACTGTGTACTCCTGAGGGCCCTTGTGGCCAAGAAGCTCTCCCGGTACCTCCTGTAAGTCCTAATCAGCGGAATTCCTGAGCGATGGTTTGAGGCCTGGCCCCTTCTCTCCACCACTCTGCAAACATGACTGCTAGTTAAAAAACCCTTGAAATTCACTGAAAAAAACATAGGTTTAAGGGACGTTATAGCTAGAATTTAGCATTAAAAAAACCTTGGAAATTAACTGAAACAAAGGTTACAGGGACATTATAGTTAGGCTGACATTTCACTGGTACAAAACCAGAGAAATTCAGCCGTTATAGTTAGCTGAGCTAACTATAACTCGTGCCCTGCTTAGGACCTCGGATATTACGTCACTCATGACATTGTCAGTGACATCACTGATGACATTTCCAATGACATCACTGATTACATCAATGATGACATCAACAGCATCTCTGTTTTTTTGGAAGTTTTAGATTGCACGAACTTGACCCAAAGGTATCAGAATGCTTTATATGAACACCAGTTGCGTACAGACGGACACATTCATTTTGTGAGCCACGAGAAGATCAAGTGATTTGCCAAGAATTACAGGATATTGAGCATCCCTAACAAGACTTGAATCCGGTTTCCCAGCTTCGAGGTCAACTGCTCTAGCTGTTAGGCCACATTACCCCCTCTGTACACTGTCTTTTCATGTCACTAGCCACACTAGATTTGTGGGTATGTGAATAGCTGTAAAGGTCTGTGAGTGGCTCTATGAGTGAGTGAGTGTTTGTGTCAATAGTTGTATGGGTTTTTAAATGGGTTTGTGAGTGGGTGTGTGAGTGGTTGTTTGAGAGATTTTATGGGGGTGTGAATGGGTGTGTGAGTGGGTGGGTGGATGATGTCTTCAGTGATGTCAATAGAGATGTCATCAATTATGTCATCAGTGATGTCACTGACCATGTCATGAGTGTTGTAATCTGTGAGGTCATAAGCAGTACATTGCAAGGACGTAAGTTATAATTAGATCAGGCAACTGTAACTGCTGAATTTTAATGGTTCCATTTAACCTTAGAATTTTTTGGTTTATTTCTAAGGTTTTTTAAATTCTATTTCCTAACTATAATGCCCCTGTAACCTTTATTTTTTTCAGTGAATTTCTAAGTTTTTTCAATGTTAATTTCCTAACTGTAACATTCCTGTAACCTTTGAGTTTTTTCAGTGGATTTCAGCGTTTTTAAAATTTTATTTCCTAACTGTAACCTTTAAAAATGGGTGTGTGTGTGGGTGGCTGTATTGTATAGGTAGGTGAGTGAGTTAGTGAGTGAGTGTGTGAGTGTCTGAGTGGGTCTTTGAGTGGTTGTGTGAGTATCAGATTGGGTCTGTGAGTGGGTTCTTAAGTGTCTGAGTGGGTCTGTGACTTGTGTGAGTCTCTGAGTGGATCTGTGAGTTGGTGCATGAGTCTCTGAGTGGGTCTGTGAATGAGAACATGGCTGTCTTGATTTTCAAGAGTCTGCCCCGGGGAGGTGGTGGTCCTCTGGGGCTGAGAACAGCCCGAGAGGAGGGTTGCGCAGCCCTTCTTCTATTTTCTTTAAAGTGGAGGTGATGGTAGCCTGGGTCCGGGGCAGGGTCTGCGGGGCCTCCCTATTAGGTGTTTTTAACCCAGGGGAGATGGTGGCACCCGGGTTTGTGGGGGTCCACCCGGCCCCCAATTAATGTTTCAATAACCCCAGGAGGTTGTGGTCCCCGGGGCTCCATGAGCCTCAGGAGGGAGGCCCATGCACTCCCTCCTTATTTTGAACAATGCCCCTTGGACCTGGCCCATCCAGGGGCTCTCTAATTTCAGAAATTTGTAGCAAAAGAATATACTTTTTGTCCAGCCGGGGTCCCTCTGGGACCACAAGACCAAGGCTTTGGGGTCAGTGTGTAGAAGCCATCTTTCTTGTATGATACCAAATGCTGTAAGCTTTGAGGCCCTGCTAAGTTGACATAAAAAGCAGTGCACAAAATGCTTTAACTTTTCCATTTGCTTCAGAAACACAACTTTTGTAAAAGATGCACTACCACTAGCCCTGCTGGCAATGAGAAGCACACCAGATAGGGTAACAAAGCTCAGCCCCCACAAAATAGTATTTGGCCGCCCCATGAACACTGCAGGCCATATGTCCACAGCTCCACTATCATAACAGACAACCTGCTTTTATGTTATTGCAAGAAATTAACAGAGACCTTACGTTATCTTCACTGCCAGGTTCTGCAGGCTCTTCCAGAAGCAGCAACTCCACCGCCACATGACCTGCAGCCTGGTGATTGGATCTGGGTAAAGGCCCATACCCGACGGCACTGCGTCCAGCCAAGGTGGAAGGGACCACATCAGATCATCCTAACTACAGCAACAGCAGTGAAGTGCCAAGGGCTGACATCCTGGATTCACCACTCCCACACCAAGAAAGCAGAAGGGCCAGACAGCAGAGAATAAGCTCCACCAGCACCACCAGTGGCATATGAGGCACCTCTCAGGTACTACCTTTGATCCACCACACAAGACAAGACCAACGGGAAATAAGAGGCAGATACCTGTTCGGGGCAGGCTAGGCCTCCAACAGAAGACAGAAGACACTGGAGGCAGTCACCTACTGCGCACGATAAGTCCAGGCCTCTAAGTATCACTCCTCCTCCAAAGACGTGTGTCTGCCTTCCAAGGGAGTGCCAACTGTCATGTGCTAGTAACCTCTGACAGTACACCATCAAGGCACCAACGTTTTCTTCTAAATGGTTGACTGGCGTCTGCACCAATAGACCCCTAGGAGGTGCAGAGAACGCTAGTTAGAGTTGCTGGTGAGGCTCCAATTAGGCACATAGCGGTGCATCACCCGCTAGTTAGATATCAAGGACAAGGCTTTGGAACATCAAAGAACTGAATTGAACACTTGGTTAAGGGTATGCAACCACCTAAGTAGACCACAATTACGACAAATGCCAGCAACAAGATCTGGAAGGCTTAGATCTATACAAGTGAATGTAGAAGAGTCACAATTAATAATTCATATAAGGTTGTTGTGTCCTGGAATAAAATAAAATAGTGTGCTGGAACTAAATGTGCCAATTCCTCCGCTATTGAGTGGGTTAAGAGACCTGATCTTGCAAGACATCTCGTTCCCTACTTTTGGACATCAAACAACAGCACAAGATATCGCAGACATGTAACTTAACATTTTGTATTGCATGATTTATGCAATAGAAGAGATCGGATCTGGTCTTATCAGAGACATTAACTGAACATGTGAAAGAAAGGAACAATGCCAAGTACGAGAAGAACGGACTGAAAATAGCCATTAGTGTTAGGAGCAATATTGACGCCAGTCCCAGGGATAATAGTGACTGTGCTGATAATAATATTTGCAAAAGACATTAAAATACCATTCATCAATGGCCGGCCGGGAGGTGAGGGGTTAGAAGATAGTGATTTAGTATCAGATGGGGCAATGTAGAAGCCATCATTCTTGTATGATACCAAATGCTGTAAGCTTTTAGGCCCTGCTAAGTTGACACAAAAAGCAGTGCACAAAATTCTTGTACTTTTCCATTTGCTTAAGAGACACAGCTTTTGTAACACAAGGTTTGCTCAAGAATAATACGTGACAGGAAAGATGCCTCCGTAGACACAGACATTTCAGCATAGCACATTTTGCAAAATGTCTGGTCCTTTCTATTATGTTGCAATAATGAACTGGGAAGGTAACAACGTTGATAGATTACATTACAGTGGGAAGTCCCCATAGCTGCCCACTTGGGGCACGTGGCAGCAACAGTATATTTCGGACCTTAAAAGATATAGCACAATCTAGGCCTTTGCTAATTGGTCAAATGGATAGGGCTTAATTTTTGCTACGTATGTGATGATGCCGCATCCTTTGTGGTTTTGGCCTATAAAAGCTGTCACCAACGTCACATCTTTGGGCATTTAGTATCTATATTGTCTGCCTCCGTGCTGCACGTACTTTTGCATTATTTGTTGTTCCCCAATAAATCTTGCTAACAGTTGTGCTGACAGAGACTTGTGTTATTTGTATTATTCCTCATTATTTCTATTTCAGCTTCTACAAGTGTATTCCTACCCTCCCCTCTTTTATTTTTTTTCACGTTTTCTTGTGGGATGCAGCCGAAGCCAAGTACCAAGGTGGCTGCCAACACTTCCTGGTTGAAGTGTTGGCAGCCAATCAGAGCTCTCCATTTCCCTGCACTAGCTTGTTATTATTTGTGAATTAGCCGCAAGCGCAAATAAACAAATTTGGATTTTCTTAAATTTCTCAACAACTACTGAATGGATTTGTAATTCTGTCCAGTGGTTCAGGCTGCAGTCGTGCCTAGAGCTCTGATGGAAATTAACATGGGAAACACATTTTTTGACCCTCCTCTTTTTACTCAGGCCCCACTTGACAGATCACCCCAAAACCTTCCATGCACAACAAGAGTCACTAGCACACTTCTTTGGGAAACGTTTGTGAAGATTCGTCAAACGGTGCTAAAAAATATGGGTATGTCAAAAACAAAACCCAATGGAAACATGGTCCTAACTATAACTACCTACTGCCGACCGCCAGTAGGTAACAATGCAAATGAGTCTTCCTGGCATGATTGCCTGTCTGAATATGTGATATCTTTGGCCATCACATATTTAATTGGCAACAAACAGCCAAAGATAATAATAATAACACTGGGAGAAACTTAATACCAATGCAGAGAAACACGATTTGAAGAACGGAAAACAGTTAAGACTTAATAAGCAAGATATTTGCATGAAATTGCACATAAAGTTCTTGTGCATCAAGCAATCACACTGTTAAATTGTTTCTGGTGTCTCCGCTAACCTTCTGTTAGCAGCAGAGAAAAGCAAAAAGTGTCCCATGAGATCAAAAAATAACGTGAATGCTACATTTAAGGTTTCCTTTTATGTAATGATGAAGTGATATATAATGTGTTTGAAGAAAATCACACAGAAAGAATTGCCTCAATAAACGTGCACTTAAAGTCATGTCCTTCTCACTATAATATGCAGGAAATTATATTCTGCAGATAGAAATCTGCAACACATTTACATATTATTCTAAGTTTTAATATGTATCATATTGATGGACATTAATACGCTTTGGGCGGTTAAACTGTGTACCCAGTTATTAAATATGAATTCTGGGATTGCATCCAGGTTAAATCAAAGCCGTCTTTCATATGTCATGCTATACCATTTTGTTAAGTAACTGAGCCAAACACTACAGTGATATACACAATTTGGATTAACTACCTCTGTTTTATTTACTAATGATGGGTTATAGGATTGAATCCATTTTAAATATGTTCTATATAATTAAGGACACATTAATTGAACTCAGTCCTGGTTACAATTTTATATACATCTCAATAGTTTTTCCTATTACCAGATACAATTTTCATTTCTGGTATCATATTCAGAATACATTTGGAAAAAATGTAAAAGCTTTTGTTTAAAACAAGTACTGAACCAATTACTTATTGGTAATCTTCATTGCCATTAGGATAGTCCTCTTTGTTACAGTGCTAACATCTGAGGCCACCTGCCTTTGACAGGGATCACCACACAAGCTTATTTCCCACCATTTCCACTTCCTGTTAATGATTGTAATTGTAATTGTGAAGCAGGAACTGAGAGGGAGGGTGGGAACTTACTATGACAAGGAGGTCTATCCTAAGGGTGATGATGGTTTCTTGGCTAAAGGAACAACAATGGACAAATCTCCTGTTCGAGCTCTCCGGTATCTAATTTGAGCCCACTGGGATGTTATAGTTGGCGGGGGGGGGGGGGACTAAACCTTTAGCAAACCCTTGTTGCATAAATTCCAGGATTTTAAAAAGAATCTCTGATATCAGATTATAGCCAATTTTTTACACCAGGTCAAAAGCTCTCCACATGCTTTGCATGCGGCTTGAGAGTAGAATCCTATTTAGATGCTTGAATGTCACAGGTCACCTGCCTTGAGCAATGTAGCTATTGCAACCCAATCTTTTCAACATCCAGGCCATAGATCTCAGCTGACAAATTTTTTGGGATGTTAGAACTAGAAACTGAAGGGGTTTGAGAAGGAAGAGATGAGAAAGATGAGGACAGAGACAAGAAAGGGAACCATGGTCTCCTTGGCCACTAAGGACTACCAACGCTCTTTCTATCGCAACCCTCTGAAGCACCCTCTGCAGAAGGGGAATAAGAGGGAAGACCAAGAAACTGACATGGCATCTCTCCCCAAGCTTTCTTGCTAACCAACTGTGAGCTGAAGCAAAGAAGAAGAGCATTTGTTGGGGATGCAAAGAGATTTATGGATGGCTAACCCAATTACCCATTAAATATATATAAAAGCCTATTCGCTGAGATGGAAGTCTAGTGAGGAGGGCAAACGTTAGCTGAGGCTGTCTGTTTGCTTACATTTTTGAGGTTTTTATATAAAAATGGAGTTTGGGGAACAAAATCGAATCTAGTATTCCTAGTTCCAAAGCACATGTTGCAGAAGTTAGACAACACTAGCTTCTTTGTTTGCAATGTTATGTAAAGACTAGTTAAAAAAATTAGACATGCATATTTGGATGATATAAATATTTGGTAAAAATAGCTCACAATATTTAACTTTTGCTAAACTTTCAGGAAGTAATCACCATTTTTATTTCAAATTGTCTAAACCCATTATTCTAATAACATTGAGTAACTCAATTCTAGCCTATGAGTGGTGTCCTGTGGGATCTTCCTCTCCATCTTCATGACAATGATGCTCTGTGGTTACAGAACTGGTGGACAAAGTTAATGTCAGTTAGAGTGGGGCAGAAATACAGCTAACTTTACTCACCCATTTCCTTGTGCCTATTGCAGATGAGCTTGGTGAAATGGTGAAGAGGAGAGCACTTCAACACAATGCAAGGTTGATGGAGACAGATTTTCGAAGAAGGAACTTCAACTTATTCCAAACTGTTGAGATGATGGAGTGTGATATCTCAGGGAAGCCAGGGGGGGGTTTTGTGGGGAAGCAACCTCGTGGTGAGCGATGAGTTTAGACAATGAAAGGTTGAAACAGAGGGGGACTTGTTTTGAAAGAAGTCACTGCTTCCTTTATTATCGCATCGCCCTCTCCCCCTTGATTCAGAAGAGACAATACACAAAGGTGTATGAGTAAACGCAAGGGATCTTTCAGTCTGTTTTGCGCAGGTTGTCGTCTATCCTTGAGGGAGCCGGAAAATCATCTGGGAGCCCCAGTAGCGGTGTTTCCTCTTCCGGCTGTTCGTAGCAGGACTCCGGCCCCGGAAAGATAAACAGACAACAGAGAAGCCAGGATTAATTGCCTTGCCCTTGCGTTTTTATGTAGTGCTACCGCCACCAGGTGTATACGTCAATCGTTGTTTGAAAAAAGGAAATTAAAAAAAGAAATCTAACTTAACAGCGGACTGGACAACAAGGGGGGGGGGGTCACGTGTGGGGCAGCAGCTAATAGAGGTGATACGGAGAAAGAGAAAAAAAAAACCACAAGCGTCCTGGTTATAGCCCCATGCAACCCCGCCCAGCCCACCACCCAAACGATCCCCTTTGAGTAACTTGCCTTGGGCCACGACCCAGGGGCTGGGCCGCGGCGTTCGGACCCGGGGCGTACTCTGCTGTTGTTGTGCCTCCGGGCTTTCCCGCTTTCCACTCTGCAGTACTCCTCTGGTCCTCGGTACAGCTGGGCTCTGCAGCGATACTTCGGTCCTCAGTACAGCTGGGCTCCTCTCGGTTCTCCTCCCGTTCTGCTGGCACTCTGCTCCACCTCGATTCTCCTTCCGCTCTGCTCCCGTCGTTCACCTCGTCCTCTCCAGCTGCTTCCTGTCGGGCGCGCCTCTCCGCTCCCATCTCCGCCTCTTTACCCTCTGGGACAGCCCCTGACTCCGCCTCCTTTCCTTCGTTCCACCAGTCCCGCATCGGAGTCTCGTAGGACGTTGGCTGCTTCATGAGGTGGGTCCACGCCACTAGACCGCTCCGTCCTTCCTCCGTAGAGTCGCGGTCCGCCTCGGCAGAGTTCCGGTCCTCCGGCTTCTCGGGTATCTCACACATCCCCTCCCTTAGGAATGGACGTAGGGGCCATTTCAAGGACGGGTGGCGGGAGAGCTAGTCCGGACCGACTTGTTTGACCCCTGGGACATGTATCGTCTGGAAAGAAAAAGGTTGCAATGCATGAAACCAACGAAGGATACGTGGATTAGTGTCCTTGTTGTGAGACAACCAGGTGAGAGGGGCATGCTCTGTCAGGATGGTGAATTGTCGCCCCAAGAGGTAATACTGTAACGCTTCTACAGCCCATTTTATTGCGAGACATTCTTTTTCGATTGTCGAATACCGGGTTTCCCGGGGAAATAGCTTACGGCTTATATATAGCACAGGTCTTAGGTCATCATTGGTGTCTGGTTGGCTCAAAACGGCCCCTAAGCCGAGTCCCGAGGCGTCCGTTTGTAGGACAAAGGGTTGGCTGAAATCGGGACAGCTGAGGACTGGGGCCGTACAGATGGCATGTTTCAGAGCGCGAAAGCTGTTTTCCTGCTCTTGATTCCACTCTTGTATACGTGCTGCATGTGTTTTGGTTAACAGCGTGATAAGGGGACTTGCCAGGGAGGAAAATAAGGGTATGAACCTCCGATAGTACCCTATAAAGCCTAAGAAGGAACGGATGTCTTTTTTTGTGGTTGGTCTCGGGATGCTTTTAACTGCCTCTATTTTGTTTATTTGGGGTTTTATATGTCCTTCCGTGATGGTATAGCCCAAATACTGAATTTCGTTTGTGCCCAGCAGGGATTTTTTTGGATTAATCGTGAGACCGGCTGTCTGTATAGCATAAAATACTTTCTCTAAATGATGTATGTGGTCCCCCCAGGTTTGACTGTAAATGACGATGTCATCCAAGTAGGCCGCGGCATAGGCCCCGTGAGTTAATATGGTGTCTATCAGTCTTTGGAATGTGGCTGGTGCCCCATGCAAACCAAAAGGAAGGACCTTAAACTGATAGAGACCGGAAGGGGTGGCGAAGGCAGTTTTTTCTTTAGACTGAGGGGACAAGGGTATTTGCCAGTACCCTTTCGTAAGGTCTAGGGTGGACATAAACCTGGCTTTCCCTAAGCGCTCGATTAGCTCGTCGATTCTGGGCATAGGGTAGGTATCGAACTTGGTTATGGCGTTCACCTGTCGGAAGTCTATACAAAAACAGAGACTACCGTCAGGTTTTGGTACGATGACAATCGGGGAACACCAATTGCCCTGAGATGGCTCGATTATGTCGGCCTTCAGCATGTCTGATACCTCCTTCTCCACGGCTTCCCTACGGCCTGCTGGAATGCGATAAGGTTTTTGCTTCACCACTGTCTTGTCTACAGATACTATATCGTGGTGGACTATAGAGGTTAGGCTGGGTGTAGTTGAAAAAAGGCCAGGAAATCCGGTCACTAGTGCGTCGACCTGGGCTTTTTGCGGGGGTGATAATATGTCCTCTTTGGGTACCGGATCGGGGACTGTAACCTGATTGGCTGGGAGCGATATGTCCATTTGTCTGTCTGAACAGACGAGATAGGCAGGGTTGGTTGGTTGAGTCTCTACCCATTCTGTCAATAAATGTACATGATATATCTGTTTGCCACTAGCGCGATGTGGGAGTTTAACGCTATAGGTGACTGGACTTATTTGTTTCTCGATTTCATAAGGGCCCTGCCACTTCATCAAGAGTTTATCCTTGGTAGAGGGAAGTAATAGGAGTACCTTGTCCCCTGGTTTAAATCCCCTCAGTATGCTTCTTTGGTCATAGTGTTTCTTTTGTGCTTCCTGGGCCTGTTTCATGTGGTCATGTACTAATCCCCATATGTGAAACAAGGAGGTTTTTAGGTCAGTGGCGTATGGGGCTTTCCTTCCTCATCCTCCTCCTCCCATTGTTCGGCTGCCATATCAAGGAGAGTTCTGGGTTTCTCCCAAATAACACTTCAAAGGGGGAATACCCGGTGGATTTTTGTTCGTGTGTGCGTAGGGCGAAGAGAACGAGAGGCAGCTGGTGATCCCAATCACTTCCAGTATCAGAGATGGCCTTGCGGAGGAGGTGTTTAATCGTTTTGTTATAGCGCTCCACAAGGCCATCCGTTTGCGGGTGATACACGGATGTTCGTAATTTATGGATCCCCAGTATGTTACAGACCTGTGACATCAAACGGGACATAAACAGGGTCCCCTGATCGGTGAGGATTTCGGAGGGGAATCCCACTCGAGAAAACAGTGTGATCATGGCTTGGGCTACCGCAGGGGTGGTCATGGAGGATAGGGGAAAGGCTTCAGGGTAACGGCTTGCATAGTCAACAATGACTAGGATATAGCGATGTCCTCGAGCGGAGGGAACCAGAGGTCCCACCAGGTCCATGCCCACTCGTTTAAAAGGGACATCAATAATGGGTAGGGGTTGTAACGGGGCCTTCGCTGGAGTCTCGGGCAGGTATATTGGCATCGGATACAGGCAGCACAGTAACTTGCCACATCCCTGTACACACCGGGCCAAAAGAATCGCTCCAAGAGATATTTTAACGTTTTCTCTTTGCCACAGTGACCTCCCCCCACCTTGTTATGGGCTAGTAGTAACACGTGTTCTCGGAACATCGTTGGCACAAGTAATTGTGTTTTTAGCAGGGAACCCTCCTTCAGTACCCAATACAATAGTCCCCGTTTTATAGAGAAATGAGGTCCTACCTGCCCGGGGTTGGATTCCTGGGCCTGTTCCCAAGCGTGCTTGAGTGCGTTATCCTCTTGTTGGGCTGTCCTGAAACTGCACGGCTTTGAGGTGTTGGAGTCTGTGAGAGAGAGAGGAAAGGCATAGCGTGACAGAGAAGTTTGTGTATGCTTTCTTTTTTCTGCTCTTTTTTCTCGTTTACTTTTCTTTTCCCTGACTTGTGGTGCCTCTAATTCTATGTCTCTGTAAGGGGCGTCCTGTAACCAGGTCTGGGCTTGAGTTCTCAACCCCTCCATATATTTTTGGAACTTTGGGTGATCCGTCCCTATGATAACTGCTTCTGGCAGGGAGGGTATGATACCTACATTCCGCAAGTGTGGATCGTTGTCTACCTCCAAAAGGACTTTCGCCACTGGATACGTTTTAGTGTCCCCATGGACACATGTCACTCTTACTTGTTCTGTCTCTTGTATCTGGGGATTATATATCAATGAACTATCCACCACTGTAACGTGGCACCCTGTGTCCAGTAATGCTTGTTTCTTTTTCCCATTAACCAACACCTCCTTTTTATATAGGTGTGGGCCTGGATTTGCTAGAAAAACCCTCCCGCGACTATAGCCTACCTCCATTGGTTCGGGTGTAGGGGTACGGTGGGGACACTGCCTAGCAATATGGCCCCACTCTGCACAATTATAACACTGTGGGCCTTGTCCGCTGGGCCCGGCTGTTGTGAGGGGTTGCCTAGGGACAGAGGGGGGGAAAGAAGATTTGTTTTCCGAGCGACCTGTAGTCCTCGGGATGGTGTGTGTCTGAGGACGAGCTGAGATGGGATTTCCCTGGTAACGCACTATTCCTGTCTTAAAATCTGGGGCCCTATGGAAGGCACACGCGAGATCGACAGCTGAAGTGGGCGTAAGTTTTGGGTGTTGTTTGATTCAGGACCGGGTACTAGGTGGTAGTGCATCTAGGAACTGTTCGAGGTAGATTTTTTCCACCCCTTCCTCCATGGTAGACACATGAGGGGCTAACCATCGATGTCCCATGTCCCGTATCCGGTAGTACAAGGCTCGGGGGTTTTCTCCTGCAGACCACTTCTCTTTCCGGAATTTAGTTCTATAATGTTCCTGGTCACAACCCATCCATTCGAGTATAGCTTTTTTAACGTCCTCGTATGGGTTGGTACCGGTGGGATTGGCGGATTGATAAGCGGCCTGTAATTCGCCTGATAGAAGGGGAGCTATGTACTGGCCCCACCTTTCTTGGGGCCAGGCCGCTGTGGTGGCTACTCTCTCAAAGTTTTAAAAGAAGTAATCGGGGTCTTCCCCTTCTTGATATTTCTGGAGCACCGTCCCAGGGACGTTAGGACGGACCTGCGTATTCACTATGGCATCGGTGAGTCGGAGGATGGTCGTATCTTGTACCTGTTGATTAGTTGCGATCAGGGTGGCCTGCTCTTTGACAGCTCCCTGTAGACTGTCCCGCTCTACCTGTGCGGTTTGTATTTGTTGTTCCATCACCAGCTGCAGGTGTCGCTGGCCTTCGGCCAACTGAGAGATTACGTACTCCATGGGTACGGGTTGTGTCATGAGGCGACACGACTAGGGAATTGTATCCCACTTCTGACACCACTTGTGATATCTCAGGGAAGCCAGGGGGGGGGTTTTGTGGGGAAGCAACCTCGTGGTGAGCGATGAGTTTAGACAATGAAAGGTCGAAACAGAGGGGGACTTGATTTGAAAGAAGTCACTGCTTCCTTTATTATCGCACGCCCTCTCCCCCTTGATTCAGAAGAGACAATACACAAAGGTGTATGAGTAAACGCAAGGGATCTTTCAGTCTGTTTTGCGCAGGTTGTCGTCTATATTTGAGGGAGCCGGAAAATCATCTGGGAGCCCCAGTAGCGGTGTTTCCTCTTCCGGCTGTTCGTAGCAGGACTCCGGATTAATTCCCTTGCCCTTGTGTTTTTATGTAGTGCTACCGCCACCAGGTGTATACATCAATCGTGGTTTGAAAAAAAGGAAATAAAAAAAAGAAATCTAACTTAACAGCGGACTGGACAACAAGGGGGGGGTCACGTGTGGGGCAGCGGCTAATAGAGGTGATACGGAGAAAGAGAAAAAAAAAACACATATCACATACCGCCAAACATCCTGGTTATAGCCCCATGCAACCCCGCCCAGCCCACCACCAAAACGATCCCCTTTGAGTAACTTGCCTTGGGCCACGACCCAGGGGCTGGGCCGCGGCGTTCGGACCCGGGGCGTCCTCTGCTGTTGTTGTGCCTCCGGGCTTTCCCGCTTTCCACTCTGCAGTACTCCTCTGGTCCTCGGTACAGCTGGGCTCTGCATCGATACTCCGGTCCTCAGTACAGCTGGGCTCCTCTCGGTTCTCCTCCCATTCTGCTTGCACTCCGCTCCACCTCGATTCTCCTTCCGCTCTGCTCCCGTTGTTCACCTCGTCCTCTCCAGCTGCTTCCTGTCAGGCGCGCCTCTCCGCTCCCAACTCCGCCTCTTTACCCTCTGGAACAGCCCCTGACTCCGCCTCCTTTCCTTCGTTCCACCAGTCCCGCATCGGAGTCTCGTAGGACGTTGGCTGCTTTATGAGGTGGGTCCACGCCACTAGACCGCTCCGTCCTTCCTCCGTAGAGTCGCGGTCCGCCTCGGCAGAGTTCCGGTCCTCCGGCTTCTCGGGTATCTCACATGGAGGTATAGAGGATTGACTGCTGACAGATGGTGGGTCTACTCCACGCTTCTTGTGCATAAATTTTTTTTATGCTGTTTGCAATGTCTATGCTCCTCTGAAGTTGAATATATATACATTGAAGACTAGAGGTAGGGGGAGAGTTGGCTATAATGGCAACAAGGTCTAACTCGTAGCAAGACTCACTGAAAAACAGGCCTTAAGCTTCGCACCTGTGTGTGAGGTGGCTGCAGATAAAAATTTCATTGGAACATAGGCATTGTGCATGTGAGGTGATCGTCAAAAGGCAAAGCTTACTGAAAAACAGTTGTTGTATGCACCTGTATGTGTGGTAGTCTTATAAAACAATTAAGGAACAGTTTCATTAACTGTGGCCTCCTTTCTATGGGCAGTTCTGTTCAAAGGAAAATTAGAGTGGTGTTCATGTAACCTCAAGACTCTGTTGCAAGTAAAGTAAACTCTGGGATTTGAATTTGAAACACTTGCGAACATCGCTTTATTTTCTGAGCTTTTGGTGTTTGGAGCTATGAACATTGCACAGGCTGACACGATGACAAGCACACCTAAAGAAGATAACTTAGGGCTTCCTCTCCTTGTCATCAATTATCACACCTCATGTGACAATCAAACATGTTTCTGGAAGCTATGCCAAGTTTTGAGATGTTATTTTGGCTATGGCCCAACTTCTAGTAACATCATTGTAAGGGGCCTGCCAAAGAAGTTTTTACCGCAGGCACTGTCTGTTTTGTGGACCTATGTACTATTACAACTGGGTGTTTTGTGTCCACTGTTTCTTTGAAGGGCTATATAAGAAACTGGTTTATTGGTTGAGAGGATGGAAGCCCCAGTAAAGCAATAAACACAATCCTTGTCAGGTTGAACCACAAAAGTCTCTAAATTAACCTGTGCCTAACCTTCTTGAAGCTTGGCACAAAGTTAGTCAGGTTTAACCTAGAGGTGATGTGTAAGTATTTATACAGAACCCAAACAGTAATAAAGTAAAAACATGACCCAACAAAAATCCCAAACCTACTTAGAAAAATAGAGTGAATTTTAATAAATAAAATTATACCAGAATGACAAAAATCCAATCCGAAATATTGAATTTGAAAGCTTTAAGTGAAAATAGTGCCATGAAGCAGAAGTACTACTCATGGTTATCTGGTAATGCTATACTGGGGAGAGCCACAAGTTCAGGTTAACTGTGATGGAGGCCGGGTCGGGTAAAGAGGTCAGGTTAGTACAGTTGAAGAGTTACCTCCTCAACTCCGGATAAGAAGAGTTCGGATCGTAATGGAGGTAGCCACAAGGAGGATTTTAGCGCAAAGAGCAGGTTAAGTAGAGCAGATGGTTGTAGATGTAGCATGAAGATCCAAAGGCCACTGGAGCCTTGGGTTGGCGGTTGTTGTGGGCTGTTGTTGCGGAAGTGCAAAGTGCAGGTCTCGCGTTGCCAGTCATCGTGGATGGTCGTTGTTGGCTCAAAGAGCAAGTATAACCAGAGCTTACGTTGGCGGTCATCACAGGCAGCAGAGTTTTGGAGCGAATGGGCCCGTTTGCAGTCACTAGGAGCCCAAACTTCAGGATTTATTGCCTTTTCTTTTCTCACTGATGCCATCCAAGGGTCCTGGATCTGAGGGGCACTGTTGGGGATCAGGACTCGCTCCAAAAACCAACAACAGTACTCAACCAGTTCCAGTCAGGTACAGACGCACTAAACAGTGCAGGGGTGCCTCTAGGAGCTAGATGTGTATCTGTAGCTAACACAGCAGGTAAGCCAACTGACCCTTGGAGTCACTTTAGGTAGCCTAGGAATAAGGCAAGGAGGTCCAAACTTCATTCTCAAGACAGCAATGTCCTACGTTTATCTGCCAGCCTTTGTTTGGTGTAATTACCTGACCTACCCCCCACACCTGGTTCTGGTTAGTTCTTCCCCTTCCCCTGGTACAGTCTCTAAACTGTCTAAGGTAACAAAAGGCATGGCATGACTCCTATGTTTGTGCTATAGGAATAGGCTTTGAGGTGTACGTAAGGCTGGGTACAGCCCCACCCCAGCCATCCTACCAGGATGGCCCATCCGGTCCACAGCTAAGGTCTTTGTCTCCCTGCCTGGAAGCGATACACAAACCCCAACAGCAGAGCCATTCAAAGTCATGTGACCCTGGGCCCTGGCAAAAAGGCACAGTTAGTTGGGACAAGGAGATGTAAGCTTTCGAAAAGTGCAATTTTCAGAATTATAACTTAAAATCCGACTTCACCATTAAAGAGGATTTTAAATTACAATTCATTTAAGTGCTAATAGCATACTTCCATTTGCCCCCAATCTTATTAAATGTAATAAGGTACTCCAATGTTAGTCGATGGGAGAGATAGGCCTCACAACAGTGAAAAACAATGGAGTTTTTCACTGCTAGGACATATACAACTTACGTACACATGTCCTACGTATTTAATACAATGCATCCTGGCCTATTATATGTTAGGGCTTACCTTAGGGGTGACTCGTAAGTATTAGAAATGAAGATTTAAGTCTGGCAAAAGGATTATTTTTCCAGGTCAAAATAGTAGTATACAACTGCACACAGACTGCAGTGGCAGGCTGGAGATATGTTTTCCAGTGCTACTTTAGTTGGTGGCACAATGAGTGCTGCTGCCTACTAGTAACATTTAATTTGCAGGTCCTGGGTACAGGTAGTGCCATTTACTAGGGACTTGCAAGTAATTAAAATGTATCAATTTTACCATGTTTAAGGAGAGAACACAAGCACTTTAGCACTGGTTAGCAGGTGTAAAGTACAGAGTCCTACTGCCAACAAAAACGAGTTTAGCAAAGATCAGGGAGAGAAGGCAAAATATTTGGGCAATACCACACCAAAGATGTCAGGTCTAAAAGGCTACAGGTGTGGTCTATAAAATGTAGTAAATGTAGAAAGTCACCCATCTGTGTCTTTCTTACCTCATCCAGGAACACAACTTTTACAATGAGGATAATGGACAATTTCCAGTACTTTCCACAGGTATGAGGTACAAATCTAGGCGTGGAGAAGAAACTTTCCCTACTCTAATGTTGTTTGAGGGTGGAGGAACAGGACATTTTTGGAATATGTGCCCAACCTAGGACAGGAAGAAGGGCAAGGTTTTAAAAAAAGATGATGTTGTGACTATAAAACTATATTTGCACTCGTGCATAAGTACTAAAAACTAAAGAGATACCAATTTAGATGCAGGGTTACTTGCAATTTCAGAGCCCTTACAAATTAGCACATTAGGGATCAGTTTTTGTTGGTTTGCTAGAGAGACAAAATAAGAGAACAGTTATGGTCAAAGGATAAGCCTTCTTGGCCTAACATAATTTCTTTAGCATCTGGCATCTGTATCTGGCATCTGGATGGTGGTAATGCCATACTCCAAGGTCTCCCAAGCTCCTCTCTGGTACCCATTAGGGACATCTTGCATGATGCAGCATGATTCATCCAGGTCCTGAAGAAATGTTATCACTTCACTCCTATCCTGATGGAATTGAATTGGTTTCCCTTGCTGCCCTGCATCCTTTACAATGCTATCATGGCTAGCAGCCCCACTCATCTTGCAGACAGTCTCACCATTTCCTGTGGTAGAAACCAAAATGGTGAAGAAAGATGTGATGATTATCAAGAGTCAATGCTTCCTATGTGATCTCATCAGCCAAGTGGCCAATCATAAAGATTTCCCTGCTCTCAAAGCTGTATGTAATAGATGTGGGCAAATAGGACATTTGAATTTGAATTATATTTATAAGACGCAGCCAATACCCGCCATTGGGTGTCCTATTGAAACCTAAAGAAAAGCTTGAATATAGATTTAATTACACAGCCATGTTTAATTTTCTTCCCAAAAGGCAAATAGATAGATTCAGCTCTTATGTGAAGGGGGAGTTTGTTCCAGAGTTTTGGAAAACCTTTATATAATCTGGGCGTTCTTAATTCTGGAAATAGTAAGTAGCAAACCTGAAAAAGAAGGAAGAGTCCATGAATTATGGCAAGGTGAGATGTGAGCTCTTATAGCCTTTGCGCCCTTACCAGAATGGGACTTGTGTCAACTACATAGTCTTTTGAAGATAACTCTTCTGTGCACTGGAAACCGATGTAAACTCGTAAATGTGATTAGATGGAGCTATGTAATAAAATATAGGAACACAGGGAAAGGAGGAAGGACAGGAGAGCACAAGGAAATGTGTGATGTTTATTACTTCAAATGGGTGGAAAAACTGAGGGAATGTAGTAAATGGTATTATTGGAGACTACTTCAGTGGAGCTGATGTTTGACTTTTGTTCATGGGTGAGCACATTTGCAATGGAGGTGTTTAACCAGCATTTTGAGCACCTGGTTAATTTTCATATAATGGACATCAGACCTGGGGGTTGATGTTGAAAGCGCACAATGCAATGTTCTTTGTTGGTACCCCCCCACCATAGCTGCCATGTTTCTCAGGGCCAAGCTTGATGTGCTACTACAGACCAGATTTTTCTCTCAATTCTGGGACTTGTATTCCTGTTTTATAATGGTACAAGCAAGGCTATAGGTCCCATAATTCATACAAAACACTGGAATGGAGCAGCATATCATGGATGGACCTGGTAAACTTGGCAGGGCTACTCCATTAACTTCCATCTATATGGATTCTCTCACTTCCACCCTCCAATTGTGACCTCGATCTTTCCATTGCCCTCCTTTATTTAGTTTCATTCATATCGCTACTCATGCCAATGTAGGATGTCAGAGTACTTTATACCACACACATTATACAGAGATAATGAATCATGCAATTGTGTAAATAAATGTATAGGAAATATCACACAAGTCAATAAGTTTTACAAGATGTAACATGGTATCCATACTGGTAGGTATAGTGCTTGGTCTAGAGAAACGCAACGTGGAGTTGCCCTTACTAATAAGACATTATTACTATCCAAGGAACTCTTTTAGCAAGCTTAGAATAGAAAAAGATTGAGAAAAAACACTAAGTGGCTGATTTATAATTGAGTTGCAATGCCCTTGCGCCACGAAAGGGAAGTAATGTTAATGCAACTACTAAATCAGATTTATCAAAAACGCAAGGCCACCTTGCGTGGTCCTGCATGACTTGATTAATCTAGAGTAACGCAACTTAGTGCAAATAGCTCCTTTATGTTAGTCTGCCCCAGGGAGACGTTCCATGGGTGGAATGTTGGTATTCCCACGCATGGATATTGGTGCATCCCATATATATCATTACTGGTAGCCCTGGGAATGCATCAACATTCTATGCCTCCGCAAGTGAGGTGTAACAAGGGGAAATATCCCTATTTCACCTTGTTTTTTTCCTCTTTCTATGTGTGGTGTATTCTGCAGCACACATGGAAAGAGAAAAATGCCTCAGAGGATTGTATTTTGCAGGAAGGTGGACAATGCACTCCTTGATAGTGAAAATGTAATTGTGTCCACCAGAGTATCGCCTTCTGATCCTAGGCATATTTGTAACGTGCACTCAGTAGCGCCCTCCCTGGCTAGGAGAAGCGCCCTCTTCGTGCACAATGATAGACCCTGATCTGGGACAATTATTCCATTTGTTTCTTCAAAAATGTTATGTTCTTTAATGCAGATGCTGTTGTATCAAATATAATTCATTTGAAAACATTAAACATTCCAAACTTTATTCGCAGATATATGATGATCAAACATTGCATATAGTCACAGTATTATGTGCAAATGAATTAATTCTTTCAGTGGTTCAATTATCCCAATGCATTTCGGGCTGTGCCCTTCAAGAGGGATCTTTTGTCCTAAACGTAAACAGAAATGTAGTACGTAAACCTAAGACAAATCGGTATATGGATATATGCTTAAAGTACATAAACATCCTGATTCCTCGGTCCAAGATCCATGCAGGTGAGTGATGCCGCAGTCCGTGAATGAGTTATTTCATGTGTTGTACAGTCAAGTTGAAGTCTCGATGTGAACCCGTCTGTGTACACGTTACTGTGTGGCTGTAAAAATTTTTAAAAACGTCAGTACGTCTGCTTGGTTGATCAAAGAAGGCAAACAAATAACCCCATTGACCATGCCGACTTGTGTGATCAACTCAGAACCTTAATCAACATAAAGCGTCCCGTATAAGTTACAAGGTGTGCGCCTGTTCTTACGCATGCAATAAACGAGTATGGCTAAAACCACACCTTGATACTCATAAAGCTCATAGTGATGTTACAAATGCAGAATACCCCTTCATGTATTTACCATGATATAAGTTTATGTCTGCCGGGATACATCCTCGGCGGCGTCTAGAATGGCCGCCATCTTGGTAGTCATTAAGTATATGTGTTTGTGAGGTAAACATGGTAGAAGGACTGTAATCCGATTAGACTACAATACATGAAATGGTCGACATCATTATTAAAAGGCACATGCTATAAAGAGAGTTCATCATATGTATGAAGGTAGTCAAGCTTGTGTATCTTCCGAGTTGGTAAAACAAAAGGTTGTGCCAAAATGCTATAAAACTATAGTCAGAAAAAAATATTCTTTGGGTGGATAAATATGGTCATGTGCAACTGTGTGGTGAGTGGGGTCATTCCCTATATTGAAAAACTCAAAACTTACATGTGTATGTCTGACCTTAAGACAAACTTGTCAGGCGACCCACTGTCTGCGATCGATAATTGAATCTCCTGAAATTATGTGAGCATCCCGGGCAGGGTTTGGCATTGTGTGAAAGTATTCTAATCTCTGAGTTATGAAACCTTGTGGTGTAAAAGAGTGACCTGTGTGTATATCCCATCAAGTGATATGTACACCTCCAATCACGTAGAAAAAAAAGGAAACCATTAAGTGTGTTGCATCGATTACGTATAATTCAAAGTATGAAAGGAAAAATAGCAATTAAAAAAGATCAATAAAATGACATGAAATGAAGATGAAACATCTCTGAGTGATTCATTATCCACATAAGGTGGAAAGAATATGTGTGCTTGTGTGTCTGGAATCGTGAATCTGGTGGACCTTGAGTACATGACAGTTTGCATGTAAATAACAACTAAACTCCATTCTGACATTGAGTCCCTAAGGGATTAAGGTATCAAGTCTATTAATCCAGTACATCTCCCTTTGAAGCAAGTTTTTCTTGTGTTAACACCCTCCTTAATTTGAACGGACTCCAAGGCGGTAAACCTCTAATGGCTGCTATTATGTTCATGTGTGTGAAAATGTACATTCCACTGTAGACTTCTTGTTTTTAGAGCGAATATTACTGTTATGCTCAATCAGTCGAGTTTTGATTTATCATTTGGTTTTGTCTATGTAGGGCAAGCCCAGGGACACTTGTGTAGGTAGATGACATTAATTAAATCACAGGTAGCCGTGGTCTGTAACTTAATTCTGGTTCCTTTTGATGGGTGTGTGATGGTGGCGCCTCTTATAATGGTGTTGCAGTTACCACAGTTCAGAGCTATATGGGGACATGCTGCACGGTAGAGGTCATGCAGGGGAAGTATGGAGGCATGCAGGGCATTATGGGTGACTTCGGAAGCAGGAGGACACCATTTTCATTTGACTCTTGTGGTGCTGTAGGTAATAAACTGTGCTGCATGTTCGGAGAGCAATATGTATAAATTGTGGAAAAGTGATCAATGCTTTTCTATGCCTTTGCTCTGGCAAATGTGGTACGTGTGGAGCAGATTAGGCATAAAGAAGCACTGATGACTTTCTGTTCATATAACTCAGTTTATTACCTGATTCTGCAATGCCCATGCGGAATGCGTGTATAGAGGGCAATGCCACAGCCTGCACGATTTTCCAACTCACTGTAGTGGCAGCACAGGAGTGTGCTTGTTTTTCTCACTTTAACATCTGTGCATAGTCTCTGATATAAGACCCTCTTCCTCCATCATCAACCATGCCCATGATCTCATTCATACCTCACCCCAGACAGTTCTTACCTCTTGTGTGTTGTGGTCAGTGTTGTGCTATACTGATCTCTCCCCTCCCCCTTCCACCTCCTATGATGCTGAATCCTTGATCCTTAACAGACGTGCCAGGACCCTAAATTGCCATATCACATGCCGCTGGTTCCGAACTATTAAAGAAGCTAAGTGCGAGTTAACAGGGTGTGGTGGCCAGGTCCTGGACAAGCAGGTCACCACAGACACATGGTTCACACTAAGCCTCGCAGCATACCTTACTGATACAGCTGAGCTGGTGTCCTGCGCTCACCACATGTATGTGTGCGTGTACATATATATATATATATTCACTTAAAAAACCATAGGTTTCACACATGTTATAGTTAGCTGGACATTTCACTCGTGAAAAACCATTGAAATTCCCCCGTTATAGTTAGTGCAGGCAACTATAACTCAATCGACCGCAATCCTCTGCTGATGATGTCAGATATTACATCACTGTATTTAGACACTTATTTACCCATGTCTTCTTCCATTAATTTTTAGCTATACATATATTACAAATATTTTTTTTTCAGAAAGACACATATGTCATCAGTGATGTAATATCTGACATCATCAGCAGAGGATTGCGGTCGCGTGAGTTATAGTTGCCTGCACTAACTATAACGGGGGAATTTCAATGGTTTTTCACGAGTGAAATGTCCAGCTAACTATAACATGTGTGAAACCTATGGTTTTTTAAGTGAATATATTATATATATATATAATATATATATATATATATATACATACACACACATGTGTGTGTGTATGCAGACGTGTTTGCTTAAAATGATTAAATCTGGCTTTGTGTGTATGCATATATCTTTATCTGTATATAGACATATATATACAGATACATAGAACGTCACATTAAAATATTTTAAGCAAATAATGCTTAGCAATAAATGGTAATTTTTACAAAATTATCTGTGTGGCAGATTGCAGAGTCTGTTCCTTTGTGCAGTCTCTTGGCACATTCACCTGCTGTAGTGATGCGGTGGAAGAGGTGAGTCAGCGCAGGACAATTAGAGTCGATGCACAAGTCCCATCTGGACCACTCTAGAGACCTCAGTGGCTGCAAGACTCAGCGACTACTCTCTGTTCATGCTGCCACAGATTAGAGCATGCTATCATTTGCCTTAGACTCCAAGTTCCATAAAACTTTGCATCTTCTGTGCAAAGTAACAGAGACTTTCTTTCTATCATGTTTTTTATTACTGTTGTTTCTAGTGCACTACACCCTTCAAGGTAACAGTCACAAATAAATAACATAACATGTTGTATAAATCTCTATTAAATCAGAGCTCTAGTATTATTTACAGTGTCTGCAACATTCAGAAATATCTTTGGAATGTTTCATGGTAAGCAGCCATCCTCAGCGTTGAATATTCTTTCGGGGCAGGCGAGGGTGTTTCTAAACATAATGTCTGGTCCATGGGTAGCTGCAAAGTCAGAAATGTTCTTTCATGATGTTTCCTAGTCAATAATGTGTCCCCGTTTTTCATAGTTCCAGTAATAGTTTAATTTTCAGCCATTGCTGTACTGATGTGAAGTGGCCAGATGTGTTTTGACCGTGATAGTCACTTACCATAGTATGCACAAAATAACTTCTGTTTACAGGCACCCCTCTCCCTTCCCCTTCATTAATCGGAAGCATCTATTGTTGCACTGTTATCCTGATCCTGCCTACTAAGAGGAACAGGGTAAAGAGGGCAATCGGACCTTATCATGCACCCCTAGAACATCCCTCTCATGCCATCAGAACCTGAGTCCAAAAGGGTCTGGAAGCAGAAATGATTCACCTGTTTTGGTACTGGAGCTGAGCCTCTACTCCATGATAGTCTACTGGCTGGGGTAAAATGTGTCTTCTCTAGATCCCAATGGAGCTCAGAGAGTATCTACTGGCCACCATCATCTAAAGATGCAAGCCTTTGCAACTGCAAAGAGCTTAGCTGCTTAATTATATGGAGGTTTAGTATGTCTGTTGCTGGCTGTGGCACCCACAGGGGGCCACTAGAGAGGCCAGCACTCTAGTTTCGCCTGGGCACCCCACACCCCCACCCCCACCCCCTTCAGGGGCAGGGACTCTGGGTGGAGTCTCCCCCTCTCTAGCCCGGTTGCGGCGCACGAGGGGTGTCACTTCATGGGTGCACAGGACTTGGGGGAGGGTATATATCCCTCCCCCACCATTTTGGCGACCTCTTTTTCGCCGCACACGCCATCTTGGGACGTGTGCCTCCTGGACTCCGGCCGAGCCTTTGTGCAGGGTGAATCAACCCCCAACCCCACTATTGGGCAGTCCCCCAGGCCGGGTTGTTTAGCCTGGCCATTGTTGAAGCTCTCGCGCGCCTGAGGGCGGGATGGGGGTTGTGGCTGCTCCCGGCATGCCCAGGCCAACATCTATGGCACAGGCCACTCGAACGGGTCATGTGCCCCCCGGAGGCATGGGGCGAGTCAAGGCTAGAGGTCGGGCCAGGCTCCTGGGTCACCGGGGGCTCAAGAGCAGCGCAGGAGGCAAGAGCGGCATAGGAGGCAGAAACGCTTAGGGGGTTTGGAGTGCTGTGGGCGTCATTCAACCCTCCCTTCTCCGGCAGCTTCGCGTGGTTCTGTGGATTGCTTCCACGGGGCCCCCCAGGAGCTGTCGACGGGTGCGGGAGTGTTGACCCAACCCCTCCCTACCCCTGCGGTGCATCACCTACCTGTGGACCGCGTCCTGCCCGCATGGGCCTCCCTGTCTCGGTGGGCCCATACAAGTGCACGTCCTGCGGGCGGCCCCACACAGTTTTCAGCCAGTAAAGTGGCTCAACATGCTCCCCCCCACACTGCTGGGAAGGAGCGCCCACTGGCTGCGGAGTGGGGGGTGAGCAGCAGTACAACCGACGGGCTCCGTCCTCCGTTGCAAACCGTAGGGGGAGGTTAGTGGGGCAGCGCAGTGGTGCTACGTCGCGGCCGCGGGTCTGACTCCCGGACCGGCCATTTTTAGGTCTCGCCTGAGACAGTGCTTTAGCGCTGCTCTCGCGAGAGCTTTTGTAAAAGGGGGATGTGGAAGTGCAAACAGTGCTTTTCAGGCCTCCAAATACAGTGCATGTGCGCCGGGCGCGCGCACCATTTGGCAGCCTGAAAAGCACTGCCTGATCACTTCGCGGCCCCTTTGATGTCCTCAGTGAGCCGCGCGGCCACTGAGGACATCAAAGTGCACACCATTTGCCACCCCCCTCCCACTCACTCCTCGTCAACTTCAGTGCGCGCTACTTCAGTGCGCGCTTGTCTTCATAACTACCGCAATGGGCGTCTCGGTCTTCTGTTTTGAAAGTCTGGGGTCTGAGCTTAGGAACAGCTGATGTAGAAGCTGGAGAGCGTACAGAAAACTTGTGTTCATTTCCTCAGCGTCCCGTGCCAGGGTCGGAACAGGCATTTATTTAAGCGCCAATATGCAGGCATGTGAACCCGATTGTTCCTGTAATGTGTGCATGATTGATTCACTGTTTGGAACCACAGGCTGTGGTTAAGATTACATCAATCAGGAAGCAGAGACCTCTCGGGGGACCTCCTTTAAATGATGCACGTTTTATTGGCGAGAGCGAATGCGTTTCTTGGTGACTGCCCCCTTTGGATGTGTCGTTTTGAACGTGCAGTCAGTCGTTCCAGAAAAAAATGTGTCATTTAAGGGGAAATATTTTAATGTGTTTAATTAATCATATAACCTTCCTCAAGCACGCATTTATTTCCGTTCTGCAGGTGGTGGCAGCGCTATCTTCGAGAATTGAGTGTAGAACAGGAAAGGTATAGACATTAGTTACAAGTGTTGAGGTTGCAAGAAATGAATGTTTGGTGTAACTAATGGGCTTACGAGTGTCTCAATCTCTCCCGTTATGTTCACTCTCTTAGACATGTATGCCCTTTTCGGTCCACATCTCGTCCATCTGCATATCTTCCGCCTCATCATTTCTCTACAGCACCCTCTTTTAACTCCTTCCTGAATGCAGTTACTCACGTCTCCTTCCCCTCACCATTCTTCTATTTCTCATTTTATGCATCCTATGTAAGCTAGGTTATGCTAGTTCTCATTTTATGCATCCTATGTAAAGCTACGTTATAATATTTTTCATTTTATGTAAAGCGCTCTGATACCTTCGGGTCTAGCTAGCACTATATAAAACGTTTAAATAAACACAATGCACCCCATTCACCTGTAAACACTGTTTTTTCTTTTTACTTTCCCCTTGACATCTATTTACCTCCTTCGCACATATTTACACAGAATCACAATTTGAACTGGAATATGTGACCATTGCTCTGTCTGCAGAGAGGCCAAGGATTGGATGATCATGTATTCTGAACACCTTTCTGACCCACTGACAGGCATAGTTAGAAACTCAACACTGCCTTCAGCCTCCACTCCTGGGCTATAAATCGTGGCCCGTTATGGATACCTGAAGGCTGAAAGTATGCCCTACACAAGAGTAATATGTTACACGGAAAAAAATACAGAAACACAACACCATGGACACAGATATTAGACTGTTAGGGAATGCAAGATTAACTAAATCATCTGAAATATAACAGTGTTTTTATCATTACAGCTAACTACGTGAAAATGGGGGGGGGGGGGGAGGGGGGCGTATCAATGTCGATTTTTAATTGCTGCTGGGTCTAAGACCCAGGTGAACCTAGCCCGCTTTAAGCCCTGCCCCTAGCTGCCACGTGAATGTATGCCACGTGTGATACATTCAGTCAGTTCTGTTTATTTAGTCATCAGTACTGTGAATGCTGGTATTTGTAGTTTTCTTTTTACCATTATAAGAATGAGTTTACATCACCTTATACCAATGTCTCTGAACACTCGAAGTGTAAAGAAAATATGCGTCTTTCTCCGAAGAAGCAGCTTCAAATGGAACCTCGCTTTAAGTCAGCCCATGGGCTTTCATGGGGTACATTAATATGTTTAATAAATGCAGTGTATTTTTTCTCTATGGAAACCAGCAACGATAGAGATTTAGTATGGCAGCCAGCCATTGGGTTAGAGGCAGAAGCTAGAAAATCGGAAAAGATATTGTCAGCTGTAGATTGTTCTGTATTACATTGAGTGTTCTGTCCTTATATATAAATGCACGTTGTTTTATTCAAAAGCTTAGATGTATTTTTAAATGTACTTTCTACAGTGCATTTCAGGGTAATTGAGAAGTTTCACTTTCGTATATTCTGTAAAACCTTTCGAATCGGATACAGTGAACTTGAAGGAGCAGTATATATATATATATATATATATATATATATATATATTCACTGAAAAAACCATAGGTTTCAGGGGTGTTATAGTTAGCTGGACTTTTCACTTGTACAAAACCATTGAAATTCCCCCGTTATAGTTAGTTCAGCTAACTATAACTCGCGCGCCCGCAATGCACTGCTGATGACGTCACATATTACATCACTCATGACATGGTCAGTGACATCACTCATGACATCACTGATGACATCTCAAATGACATCACTGATGACATCACTGATGACATCATCCAGTGAATGTGTGTTATTCTGAAAATTAAATATGTTTTATATATGTATATCTCAAGGTCGATGGAAGAATAAATGGGTATATAAGTGTCTAAATGGATGATTTGTTTTTGAAAAATTGATTGTGTAACTGACTGATTAAGTGTATCATAGTGAATACATGGCTTAGTGAGTAATGTTTAAATATGTAAATATCTGTATCAGTCTCTCACTTTGTGTATAAGTGGCTGCATGGGTTGGTGAGTAGCTACATGGGTGTCTATATAGGTTATTAGTTGGTTTTTTGAGTATCAGTCTGAGTGTCTGCATGGTTCGGTGGGGGTATTACGTAGTGCATAGGTGCATGAATGAGTGACTCACTGTTTGTATGTGTTGAACACAGTATGTGTGCAGGACTGTATGGGTGGATGAGTGTGTGTATGGGTGTGTTAGTGAGTGAATGACTGTCTCAATAGTGTCTTTATGAGTAACTACATATGTTTTAAACTAGTATATGTGACTATTGGTGTATATATGTGAGTATATGTGAGAGTGAGAGATTGAAAGAGTTCCTGTATGAATAAGTATGTGTTTCTATAAGTGATTGTTTAAAAGACTAAGTATGTGTAAGTTTCCGTAGAAGTAAGTGTGGTGGTGTGTGTATAACTGTATATGCAAGTAAATGTATGTTTGATTCTTTATTAGCATGAGTGACTATGTGTGTGAGTAACTATGGATGAGTGGCATTGTGTAACAGGATGTATAGGTGTATGAGTACATATGATGAGTGAGTACATGTATGAGTGACTGTATTGGACTGTTGGTGAATGAGTGGATGTGTATGTGGATCTTAGAATTACTGAAGAGGTTGTTGTAACTGGTATTGGTATGTCCATTGTTTTGAAAATTTTAGTCTCTATTTTTGAATGTGTGTATCAAAGGTTATATTAGGGTGAGAGGAGGTCTGCCACTCTATCACAAGGATGATGTCATCAGTGATGTCATCAGTGATGTCATTTGAGATGTCATCAGTGATGTCATGAGTGATGTCACTGACCATGTCATGAGTGATGTAATATGTGACGTCATCAGCAGTGCATTGCGGGCGCGCGAGTTATAGTTAGCTGAACTAACTATAACGGGGGAATTTCAATGGTTTTGTACAAGTGAAAAGTCCAGCTAACTATAACACCCCTGAAACCTATGGTTTTTTCAGTGAATTTCTGAGGTTTTTTAAATGCTAAGTCCTAACTATAACGTGCCTGAAACCTATGGTTTTTTCTGTTAATTTCAAAGGTTTTTTAAATGCTAATTTCTAACTATGCCTACAGAGATAGGACATGTGAAGAAAGAAGAAAAAATGCACAGAAAGAAACAAAAGAAGTGCAGAAAGAAGCAACAGAAGTCCTCAAATACGAAGATAAGTGCAGGAAGAAGGATAACGTGCAGAAAGAACAAAAAGAAGAGCAGAAAGAAGCCTTGTTGCAAAATCATCCTGTACCCTCAACTTTTTTAGACGGATACTGGTGGTAACTGAGTCTGACTAACCAGTCCTAGAGCCAGTGCTATGTTAAAAGACACTTAGAATACAGTGAAAACACCTACATACACTAGGGAACATTATGCGTTGGGGTCCCCCTGTGATTAGCCTTACCTCCTCTATAAGCCCCTAGTATATAATAGGGCATGGGGATTAAAACTACCTCTTAAAACAGGCCACAGGGCGTTTTTGCACACGTTAACTCAGGCCCCGTCCCCTCCTTTCACCATTGTGTAAACACGCCCTGTGTCCGTTTTTAGTTGGGAGATTAAGTTCATTTGAGTCCTGAGGGTCCCTAGGGTCCAACTAGCCCACTAGGTACCTCCAGTAAGTGCCACAGAGCTGCGTTGCAGAGAGGTGTAAAAAGTGGCACGGCCTGGACCACCTCTCTGCAATGCAGCTCAGTGGCGCTTACTGGAAGCACTTGGTGGGCTAGTTAGCCCCCAGGGGCCCTCAGTATTGAAGGGAAATTATATCCCCAATTTAAAACGTGCCATGGTGCGTGTTTGCACACGTCACCTCAGGCCCCGTCCCCTCCCTTCACCACTGTGTAAACGCGCCCTGTGGCTGTTCTAAGTTGAGAGATTAAGTCCCCTTGAATCCTAAGGGTCCCTAGGGTCACACTAGACCACTAGGTACCTCCAGTAAGCGCCACAGAGCTGCGTTGCAGAGAGGTGTAAAAAGGGGCTTGGCCTCAGAACACCTGTCTGCAGCGCAGCTCCCTGGCGCATACTGGAGATGCCTGTTGGGGGCGCGTTTGCAGAGTGCTGCATGGAGGGGGCATGGCCTCCGGCACGATGCCAGTCTTTTATTTATTTTATTTTTTTAAGAAGGGGGGCTGTGTGGTTCCCCTTCTTATTCTAATTTATTGGCCCTGATGACCCCATCCCCCAGGGCCTGTCTCCTAATTATATTTTTTTGACCCCAATCCCCAGGGCCGGCCACTGTTTTTTATTATTTTTAAAAAATATATATTTATAGACACACCTAGGACATGCTGGACAAACCATACGTACCTATCACCATGACGATTTGCGTGATATTCATTAAAAGGCGACTATGCATGCAATTAATCCACGTGGAATGTATTTACACCACTAGTGAAGCTCTGACATGTCTGATGCTCTACCGTGCCTAATCCCGGTAGACACCCTTGTCGTTTATTTATACAAACATGGGTAGCTATTGACGGGCACATTTAATACACATGCACACCAAGCCATTCAAAGGGGATTCGACAAAAATTCGACCAAAACTATGCAAGAAACCCCCCTCACAGTTAATAAAACACACATCCACTGCCGGATGTGTAATACTTTTTATTTTACTCTCTGGAAAGGGGACGAACATCACTTGCGAGTCACAGCGCGCTCCTGACAGAGCCCAATGCTGTGTTACACCCACCATTGCCTGCCGAGTGCCACACACCTCTGTATTGTATTCCACTAGCTAGTGCATATGCTATGACACTCTCTAGCCCATGTGCACTGTAACACCACCCCGTGAAAATGTCATGCCACACTTGTCTTCGCACGGGTTATATTGCCCCATCTAACGTGCCTTCCTCGATGCCTATGTTATAACGCACAGTGCTATGCCATACATATTACAATTTGGGATCCATATCTTTGTCACAGTGCATATGCAACGTTACACTCCCCAGCACATATTTTATATTACAACTTTAGAGACTAGTTAGGTTACACAACACTGCCCTGTGCATATTACACTCCAAGGCGCATATCGCATAGCACACGCTAGTGCCTGTGCTATCTCGCGCTCTCCAATGAATCTGTCATTGCGCACAATGTATTGCATATTATATTTCACGCCTGGTTCATCTTATATCACACTTTTTGGTGCATAGTTTATACCATACACTATATCTAGTTTTCATTTTCAATCTTGCTCTCAGGACTATGTTCTATATAACACTGTGTTCACCTACCCTTTTCACGGGCATTACATTTTGCGATAGGGGGTGGAGGGTCAGGGGGTGTTTTTGCCAAGTGAGCCCGGAGTCACAGTCACTAACGTCTTCTTCTTCCTGAATAAAAGTGAGATTATGCTGCATACTTGTTCATATTTTAAGTAGTTTGCACAGACAAAATGTTTTAAAAACAATAAAGTTTCTAATACCCGCCTTCTGTGAACAGTTAGCTTGCTGCCCCATCCCCCTCCTCCCTATCCTCTGTTGTGTGAATCCATGGACTAGCCTCCTCCCTCCTGCCATGCATGGTCTGATGTGCTGCCACTGCCCTCAATTTAGTATGATGTACCAGTCCACTCCTCCTGCCCTCCATTGCCCAATTCTATGCCCCATCATTGACCTCCTGCTTAAACTCTGTGCTTAGCTTGCTGCCCCTATTCTCCTTCCCCCTGCCCTCCGATGTCTTTGTGCATGCCCCTGCTCCATCCTTTTGCCCACCATGTCCCATGGACCTGCCACTCCTATCTACTCTGAGTGTTCTGTTGAGCTGCCACTCCCCTCCCACCTGCCTAGCATTGTCAGATGACTGTAACCTGTCCCTGCCACCTCCACCCTGCCTGTCCACATGCCATGCCTCTATCCTCTTCCTCCTGTCCTACATGGTCCATTGTACTGCCACACTCTTCTGCCCTCCCTGGTCTGTTGTGCTGCAACTGCTCCTCCTGCCTGCCCCGTGTGGTCTGTTGTGAGGCCCCTTCCCCTGAACTTTCTTGTCTGTGCACAGGTCCTGACCCTCCCTTCTATCCTCCATCGTCCTTTGTGCATGCCCCTGCACCCTCCTTCTTGCCCATCATAGCCATTGTGCTGCCACTAACCCTCCCACTTGCCATGCATGGTCTTCTGTGCTGCCATGGCCCCTCCCACCTGCCCTGTGTGGTCAGTTAGCTGCCCCTGACCCCCTCCCACCTTCCCTCCATGGTCTGTGTGTATGCCATCACAGTCTCACTGTTGCTCTTCATGTTGTGTCTTGCTTCTAGTGCCCATCCTGCCTGACCTCCATGGCCATCTTGCTGCTCCTGCCCTGCCCCCTTGCCCCCAGCCCTCTGTTTACATGTGCAGACCCCTACTCCCTCCCTCCTGGCTTGTCTGTTCCATTGTAATGCCCCTGATCCGTCCCTCCTGCCCTTTATGGTCTGTTATGCTGCAGCCTTCTCTCCTGTCTGTCCATTATGGTCAGCTAGCTACCATTGCCTCTTGCCCCTCTGTTCTCTGTTGTCCATGTGCATGGTCCTGTCCCCTCCCTCTTGCTTTCTATGGATTGTTGTGCTGCACTCCCGTCCTGCATGCCCTGTGTGGTGTATTGTGCTGCTGCAAACCCTGATGCCTGCCCTGCAGGGTCAGTTTGGTGCACCTCTCCATGTCTCTCCTGTCCTCTGTTATCCAAGTCCATGTCCCTATCCCATTTCCTTCCATGATCCAATGTACCATACTTGCGAACATTTTGAACTTGGTAAGAGGGAGATTTTGAAAAAAAACTGGGGTATTGATTTTCCCCTTTGAGTTACATTGAAAAAGAGGATATTGTAGACAGGAGACAGATCAAATAAAGCCCATTTGAGCTTAAAAACATTGGACGTTTCCTGGCTGAATCGGGTCTGTTGGCATGTATGGTTGTACTACCATTGCCTCTTCCTTCTGCCCACAATGGTCTATTACATTGCCACAGCCTTGAAGGAGGGTAGATTTTGTATCACAGGGGGCCCCTGGCCCGTTCTGTCCACACCTGAAGTATGAGACCCTTGTCCTTGCCCTGCCAGCCGCATTTGTAGGCCGTATTAAATTGACCAGCGGGTCCTGTGTTGCTATATAATTATCCTGAGACATCCTTACCACTCAGCCAGCATAAAACCCCTGTGTAGGCCCTTCTGTTCAATATGTAGGCCTCTTTGTTAAATTGACCATAGCTCTGCAATTTTAGTGTATAGCAGTCTGAAGGCAGGTCTGCGAGGCCTTCTGCTCCAAACTAGTAGCCCCCACCCTACCCGAGTGCTCCGTGCTCGGTATCAAAGTTCAACATCCCCCTGAAGCTGTCGACATACAGTAGGCTGCATCCTGGACTGGTACTTGCTTCCTGGGCAGGTTTCCCGCTTTTAAGGAAGTGGCAACCGCAGAGCGTCAAGTTAGGAGAACTGAGGAGATTTTATACATGAATATATTGAATTCCTGTACAATACCCATTATTTTCTGCTTGCTCTATGGAACTTACGATAAGCGATTGGCCTGAGAGACTGACCTTTTCACCCAGTCCATTGTCAGCATTAAAAGGGTAAATGACGAAATGTCTGGTAAAATCTGCAGACGGAGCTTTTGGGTAGCATACGTAGGTAGATGTAGCGTGCAAAGGAGCCCACAAAATGATATAAAAAGGGAGCACCCACAGATATCGACGGACAACCTCGCCGTCTGTATGTAGGTTAACAGGCTGTGCAGGTTTTCCCCAAGAACTGGGAGCTCTTGTCTTCCTTTGCTTAAAATGTCTTGCTCGGCTTTGCTTGAAGTATCTTATTCTATTTTACCTATATGAAATGTCATGTTATGTTTAACCATTGTTCTCTTTACTTTTGCATTTAAAAGATGTTGTATTGTAATTGCAGGAATGCTTGCTCTAAGAGTAAATGTGAGTGTCCCTAGGTAACATTTTCCTTGGTGTAACTTGTTTCTCATGATGCATTTATAGATGTGTTTTCTCTCTCTCTCTGTCAGTCCATTAATTGAGATACAGAGAATATCATGACAGCTGTATGATTATCTGGATTCTGTATTTTGTACTTTAGGTCTCTATTCTGCGGTTTCTTTGAAGTTGCATCTTCTCATTAAACTGCCATTGTATTCTGCCTCCAATTCCATGTCTCATATGTCTGTTTTCTTCATTTTTGGAGCAAGCGTTCCTAGGCACCCCGGCTCAAATTAAGGTGCCCCTTTTGTCCCTGACTCACTCTCCTGCTCAGTTCTGTGGTGGCTCCCGGGGCTCTGGGGACCGCCCCTAGCTTCCTTGACCCGTAATAGATCTTCCCTCCAACAGCCTCTCTTGCAAGTCCTGTATTGTTGGTTTGTTGCCCCTGCCCCCCTTTCCACTGCCCTCCATAGTCTGTTGTGCTTCCACGGCCCTTCCTGCCTGCTCAGTGTGGTTAAATTGTTGCCTTTGCACCCTCCTACCTGCCTTCAATTTTCAGAGTCCGTGCCCCTGGCCTCTGCCTCTCAACAGTATCCTAATGAACAACTAGATTGCTAACATTCTATATTTATTACAAAAGTGTGGAGCGCCTGACATCATCTTGATGTAATCAAAACTGTAACACCTAGAGCATTCCTTTAGAAATTACATATATGAGAGGGTCTTATTGGCATCAAAATTATGGTTAGTGCTCTAAAAGACTAAAATAAGGACATATTTTCTGAGTTTTCAAATAGCGACAAAGCACTTTTAAATTATTTGTTATCTTTATGTTTTTTTATCTAGTTGACAACTTGATTAAATGTTGCACTTAGGGGAGAGGATGTGGTGTTACTTCCAGAACTGCAGACTTTGCAACTGGGGAACCAGGTTGAAGTTTCTGCTTCAGCTCGACATTCTGTGATTCTGGTCAAATCACTTAGTCTCCCCATGTCTACAACCAAAATGAATTTGTTCTTGTGTGATGTAACCAATGCTCATGTAAAGCACTCCAATACCTGACAAGTCTGCACTATATAACACTGCAAAAACACAAAATAATAAGTGTTTTGCACACTTCTGTCATTGGGCTATATTTGGGCTATATCTGGGTGATTTTGGGCTACATTTGGGCTCTTTTGTCTCCGGTGGCCATCTTGGGAGATTTATTTGTTATGAAGTTTCCTAATTTCCTCATGTACTGCAGTCTCCTCAGTCGGAAATGCTTTCAGTTTTTTACTTTGATTCCATCATGAAGGTATTCAGATATGTCACACATTTGCCATGAATTCTGAATGTTAGCACTCTAGTTGCTCATTAGATCACTGTAGTAAAACTACTGCTCACCATGGAAGTCTGCTCCTGGTATTAAAAGTGCATGTTTCAGTCTGCATGTCAGAATTTTTTAATGAAATAGAAGAGGATTTGAGAAGGTACTCAAAATGTGCCCTCATTTTCTTTCTTCAGCATTAATCATAATTTCTATGGCAAAATGAACCCCCTCATTGTGTTCCTTTTTAAATTAAATGTTTTAAGTGTTACCAGTTTATTCCAATCAAGATGGCTTCAGGTGTGCCATACTTTTGTCATAATGAAGACAGTAAGTGCTCTAGTTGTTTTTAAGAACATTCTTGGACATTCTGTCATTGGGCTATACTTGGGCTACATCTGGGTGATATTTGGGCTACATTTGGGCTCTTTTGTCTCTGGTGGCCATCTTGGGAGACTTATTTGTTATGAAGTTTCCTAATTTCCTCATTTACTGCAGTCTCCTCAGTAGGAAATACTTTCAGTTTTTTACTTTGATTCCATCAAGAAGGCATTCAAATGTGTCACACATTTGCCATAAAATCAGAATGTTAGCACTCTTTTTGCTCATTAGATCACTGTAGTAAAGCTACTGCTCACCAGGGAAAACTGCTGCTGGTATTGAAAGTGCATGTTTCAGTCTGCATGCCAGGATTTGAGAAGTCACTCAAAATGTGCCCTAATTTTTCTTTATGCAGCACTAATCATACTTTTTATGGAAAAATGAACCACCTCATTTTGTTCCTTTTTAAATTAAATGTTTTAAGAGTTACCACTTTAATCCAAGCAAGATGGCTTCAGGTGTGCCATACATTTATCATAAGTAGGACGGTTAGCGCTCTAGTAGTTCTTTGGAACACTCTGGAAAGCTGCTGTAGAACACAAAGGAATCAACTGACAGTCTCTGCCCTTGTTGGATGTACATGTTTTACTGAGAATGTCAGACTTCATTCTCACATGACTGAGAAAGATAATGTGAATTTACAGAAAATAAGCTCTCAGTTTAGCTTATAGATCACCTTCCAAACCTCTGTGGTAAAAGCATGAGAAAATATTTTTCTCTCAATCATGATATCCCAGCAGAAGGCTTTTTCACATGGTGAAATCACCTTAGAACATACCACAATTCCTAAAATGAGTATGGTACCATCAACAAATGATTAATAATGTAACTAAAGTCTTAAAATCTTCTATTAACTGCAATGCTTTTTAATGAGGTGCTATCATGTATATTGGTCCCAAGATGGCTGCCAACACTTCTTGGATGAAGTGCTGACAGCCAATCAGATCTCAGGATGAGATGTGTGGTTAGGCTCCGCCCACATATATATATTGATTTAAATGCTATTTTCTCAGGAACTACTGAACAGATTTACACCAGACCTACAAAAGGCACTTCCTTGACCTGAGGACTACCTCTCTGCCAAATTTCAAGTAACTCTGTTCAGCCGTTCGGGCTGTAGCTGTGTCTAAAGGTCCTATGGAAAAATGCATGGGAAAAACGCGTTTTGGGACCCCCCTTTTTTCTCAGCCCCCGCTTGACGAATCCCCCCGAGACTTTCAGGGTAGGAGCGGAGCGTAGCGCCCCACCTATTTTGAAAATTTCGCGAGGATTCATCGACCGGCGCCAAAGTTATTCCAAATAGAATGTTGCGGATTTCCTATGGAAACAGGGTCCTAACTATAACTATCTACTGGCGACCGCCAGTAGATAATATATATATATATATATATATATATATATATATATATATATATCAAAGCTCCAAGGTTCCCACCTGTGGAGACACACTCTGACATCCACTGCAGCAACGCCTGATGCGTTTCGTGCTCATTGCACTCTTCAGAGGCGCGACAGTCATTTTGGCATAGAGGCCACACCTCCCACTTAAAAATATGAGCCCTCCAATGGGCGACTCGAATGAGTCCGCGTTGGTTTGTGGGTCTTGTAGTGTGTGCCTCAGTTGTGGGCCGCTTTCTTTGATGTTTCAAGCCCACCAATGGGCCTCCACTCGCACATCTGGCTTGTCAATCCTCCATGGATGCCTCCACATTGAGACTCCTGGATTCGGAGCTCCGTGGCCCCAAATGTCCGGGTGGTGCATCTCCCGCGGCTGGGAGGCCGCATAAAAATCAAAGCTTCAAGGTTCCCACCTGTGGAGATGCACTCTGACATCCACTGAAGCAACCTTCAAGAGGTAAAAGCCGGATCGGCTGGCAGCTCCAGTTTACAGCATGCCTGTCGATTCACGCCTGATGCGTTTCATGCTCATTGCACTCTTCAGAGGCGCGACAGTCATTTTGGCATAGAGGCCACACCTCCCACTTAAAAATATGAGCCCTCCAATGGGCTACTCGAATGAGTCCTCGTTGGTTTGTGGGTCTTGTAGTGTGTGCCTCAGATGTGTGCCGCTGTCTGAGATGTTTCAAGCCCACCAATGGGCCTCCACACACTCATCCGGCTTGTCAATCCTCCATGGAGGCCTCCACATTGAGACTCCGTGATTCGGAGCTCCATGGCCCCAAATTTCCAGGTGGTGCATCTCTCGCGGCTGGGAGGCCGCGTAAAAATCAAAGCTCCAAGGTTCCCAGCATGCCTGTCGGTGCAACAGTCATTTTGGCATAGAGGACACACCTCCCACTTAAAAATATGAGCCCTCCAATGGGCGACTCGAATGAGTCCGCATTGGTTTGTGGGTCTTGTAGTGTGTGCCTCAGTTGTGTGCCCATGTCTGAGACATTTCAAGCCCACCACTCCACTCGCACATCCGGCTTGTCAATCCTCCATGGATCACGGAGTCTCAATGTGGAGGCATCCATGGAGGATTGACAAGCCGGATGTGCGAGTGAAGGCCCATTGGTGGGCTTGAAATGTCTCAGACAGCAGCACACAACTGAGGCACACACACTACGAGACCCACAAACCAATGCGGACTCATTCGAGTCGCCCATTGAAGGGCTCATATTTTTAAGTAGGAGGTGTGGCCTATATGCCAAAATGACTGTTGCGCCTCTGAAGAGTGCAATGAGCACGAAACGTGTCAGGTGTGAATCGACAGGCATGCTGTGAACTGGATCCGCCCGTGATCTGGCTTTTACCTCATGAAGGTTGCTGCAGTGGATGTCAGAGTGCGTCTCCACAAGTGGGAATCTTGGAGCTTTGATTGATATATATACACACCAGTAGGTAGTTATAGTTAGGACCATGTTTCCATGAGAAAAGATTTCTTGACTTGGCTATATCTTTTGTGCCGCTTGACGATTCATCAGGATTTTGTTTTTTAAGTGTCATAGTAAGTCCTGTTTTGCATTGAACGTTTCGGGGTGATCGATCAAGCAGGGGGCCAAGAAAAAGAGGGGGGTAAATAAAAAGTGTTTTTCTAATGTTAATTTCCATAGGAAATCACACGACTACAGTCAGAACTGCTGGACGGACTTACACCAAACTTGGCAGAAATTTAGCTCTTGGTCTAGAAAGAGTGCTTTTTGTTATTAGGTGTAAATCTGTTCAGCAGTTTTGGAGAAATAAAAAAATATATATATGTTTATCTAGGGATGCGGATCCTCCAAGGATCCAACAGTCCCCTGCTCAAATATGACAGGCTGCCAACTCTTCAACCAGGAGTCCCCCCCCAAAAAAACATTAAAAAAAAATGGGGCAGGGTAGGAATACTCTGACCCCCTAAACCTCCCTCCAAAAAATGAAGAAAAAAAAACTAAGAGTGAGCTCCTGTGCATCTTTACTAATAGGCCACTGAGTGGGCCACGTCCCAGCGGCATGCAGGAATTACAGGAGAGGGTTCACATGGGCCCCTTGCCTGGGGCTTATAAAGCTCCAGGGACCACCACCTCTCCAGGGCTAATGTGTTATTAAAGGGGGCCACTCAGACTCCACCTGGCCCTGGGGACCGCCACCTTTCCGGGGCTTATTGAAAAGAAGTTGGGGGCCTCGTGGTCCTCTATGCCCCGGGGACCACCACCTCCCTGGGGTTATTGTATGTGTAATGGGTGTGTCACGGAACACGAGCCCTGGAGGGCACCACCTCACTGGGGCCAATATAGTATTCTTAAAATGGAAGGGGCGAATGTGGCTCCCCTCCCAGGCCGTTCTCGGCCCCAGGGACTGCTACCTCCCATAGATGGCCCTGGGGACTGCCAACCCCCAGGGCCAGTTCTGCTATGTACCGGGGTGCCCAACCCTGAGACATAGCTGCTTGCTGTGGCTTGATGGGAGCTTTAACCGCTCCGGCCAAGCCACAGCAAACATTCGCTTTCAGCAAGCAAGAGCAGTGAAAATGCTCTCGCTTGCTGGAAGTGGAGCATTCGTCTGTTTCCCTGCCTGCTATCAAGCGACCAGGAAAACAGATTAATTGCTTTCACATACAGGGGGCTGCATGTTTAGCAGCTCCCTGTGTGTGGAAGCAATGCTCGCTGCATCAGGAGGCGGGGAGCTGACAGGGACAGCAGGGGCCTTGATGTTCCCCCTGTGGTCCCATAGCACACTGGGTGCCCTGAGGTTTCAGGGACGTTACAGTTAGAAATTACCATTTAAAAAGCCTTTGAAATTCACTGAAAAACCATAGGTTTCAGGGACGTTATAGTTAGAAATTAGCATTTAAAAAACCTTTGAAATTCACTGAAAAAACCATAGGTTTGAGGGATGTTATAGTAAGAAATTAGCATTTAAAAAAACATAGAAATTCACTGAAAAAACATAGGTTTCAGGGACGTTATAGTTAGTTGAACATTTCACTCATACAAAACCAGAGAAATGTGGCCGTTTTAGTTAGTTGTGGTAACTATAACTCACGCCCCCGCAATGCACTGCTGATGACATCACATATTACATCACTCATGACATGGTCAGTGACATCACTGATGACATCTCGAATGACAGCACTGATGACATCATCCACATGATAATCTGATGCACCTCCTCACACCCTAATATAAGCTTTGATACACTCACTGTAAAATGCAGACTACCATTTTTTCGAAACCAAAGACACACCAATACCAGTTACTACATACCCACTCACTGATTCCTAGGTCTATACACACATGTACTCATTTACCCATACAGTCACTCATCAATACAGAACTATCATATGCACTCATACACCAATACAGACACTCACACACCGCCACTCATCCATAGAATTACTCACACACATAGTCAGTAATGCAAAGAATCAATCGCACTCACATTTACTCACCTACACAATTATACACACACTGCCTCACTTATTCATCCAGATGCTAACACATACTTACTCTGTTATACAATCACTGACACAAGCACACACTCATCCATACAGTGAGTCTCACAATCATTCACTCTCACATGTAGTCATTTATATAGTGCAACACTCACAAATATTGCCTTTCACGTATGTCGTTACTCACACATGTACCACTGCGACATCTAAACACTCACCAACACACCCATGCACATACTCAACCACCCATACAGCCCTTCACAGATGTACTCTTGAACCCATACACCTAGTGAATCACCCACTCACACATCTATGCACAAAGTCACATATCCCCCACCCACCCACACAGACACTCAGGCACTCATACAGATACTCAGACAACCAATCAATAACTCATATAGACACTCATATAGCTACTCAACAACCCAGGCAGCCACTCACACACCAACTGACAGACTGATACAGACATTCACACAGTTTAGTCACTAACTCGGGCACTCAGTAAGACACGTTTAATCACTCACTTATACAGTCAGTCACACACCTACTAAATCATCTATACAGACACTCATACACCCACTCATTCTTCAATACACCTTCGCATATATATATATATATATATATATATATATATATATATATATATATATATATACAAGATTCGTCTCCAACTTCCACGTCTCCTCGGAAAGACGAACACAGACCCAAAATCAGTGCAGAAGTTTTTATTTCGTATCACCCAGCACTGCCGCCATTACGCGTTTCGGCCTGCAAAGAGGCCTTGATCACATGACATGCGAGGACGACATTCACAGTTTTAAAGTGCTAGTGTATAGTCACGTGGTACACAGTGATTGAGTCATCATAGACATAGAAACAATGAAAGAAACGGTAATGAATCGTTATTCACTTATGACATAATGCCAAAATTTAAGACCAAGCATTGAATCAAATCAAGTATTATTAGTCATCATAATAATTGGTGACGTGAAATACTCATTATGGCTTTGTGTGTAGATATGGGGGGTGAATAAAATTCACCTACGTTGAGAATGACCATAGTTCAATTTACACATATCACATGTACAATATTTATAAATAAATAAATAAATATGGATCAATAAATACAAGTATAAATACGCATATTTACACATCTAATCATTTAAATAAGTACATAAATATATATATAAATAACATAGAAACATGTGCAATCCTATTTGTATATTAAATAAGATAAAAGAATAAAACCCTGATGGGTAGATTCTAAAACATTAGTCATCTCTGTTTATACTTTGGTTAAAATCCAGGTATAATAGTCGTTCAATAATATACACAAATCCTTCACAAAATTTTCACGAATGATATAAAGTGCTAGTGCTTTGGCCTAAACAGGTGTAAACATAGTTGAATCAAACTGTTTCAATAAAACTAAACTAAAGTGCATATGTTGCATAAAAGAGTGCTACCCAGTGTCTAAAATGTACGTAAAACTAAATATGTTGCTGTGATTGTTAAAAGAAAGGAGGAAGAGATTTTTGTTAAAAGATATGCTTATTGCAATATCTCATTTGTCATTTTGTCATAGGAAATTTATAGCAGGCTAAGTTACAATAACATTGCCTGATAAGGGTATCATAGGCACGTATATAAATCCTCATTAGCATTTAACCCGTTAGGTGACTTGGTATCTATTTCTAGAATGAATCGGGTTTCAAGTTTGCGTAGTAGTGCTTCACGGTTGCCTCCTCGTCTGAGTGGCAATACATGATCTATTGCGAAATACTTCAAAAGCTCAATGTTATTGTTGTGGCATTCTTTGAAGTGTCGTGCAACTGGATAAGTGGGGTCACTGTTGGTGATAGCTCTAATGTGCTGGAGTATCCTCTTGTGGACCTGCAACTTGGTACTACCAACATATTGCAGGCCACAGGGACACCCCAGCACATAGACAGCGAACTCTGTTTTGCATGTTAAGAATTTACTTATCCTTCTTTCTTCCATGTGAAAAGGGGATTTGTATGTGGTTGTGCTGACACCGTGTTTGCACGCTTTGCAATTTGTACAGCGAAAGAATCCCTTTCTAGAATTGAGCCAATTTCTGTTAGAGATAATTTCAGGGCTACTTTTAACCAAGTCACTTGACATAGAACGGGCTTTTCTGAAAGTGATGTTAGGAGTGGGTGCTGTCTGTTTCCCTATCACTGGGTCATTACAAATGAGATTCCAATTTTTGCGGATTATCTTACGGATGGTACAATGTTGTCTATTGTAAGTCAATATCAGCCTAGTTGGTTCTGTAGATACATTGTCGATAGGAATGGGGGTAGTTTGTTTGTTTTTCAAGGCGTCAGTTCTAGACATAAGGTTGGCTCTCCTGATGGCCTGATCAATTACCTTTGCACAATAGCCCCTGGCTAGAAATCTCTGTCTGCTTTCTTGCTGCGCCTTGAGACATTCCTCATGCTTGCTACAAATTCGTCTGATGCGCAGCATTTCCCCATAGGGAATGCTGCGTATCAGGTGACCCGGGTGGTGGCTGGAGGCGTGGAGTACAGAGTTGCCTGCTGTGGGTTTTCTATACAGTTTGGTTTGGATCTGATTTTCCCAAATATATATCTCCACATCTAGAAAAGTGATAGTTTCCTTACTGATATTGACTGTGAAATTAAGATTTAAAGAATTGACATTTATCTGATCTGTAAAGTTCCTGGCCTGTATTTCAGAGCCCCTCCAAATTATGAATAAGTCATCGATAAATCGATACCAACAGACTACATGCGTGTTCAATAGTTCAGAGTATGTTGCTCTGAGGACTTGCTCCTCCCACAGTCCCATATGTAAACAGGCGTAGCTGGGAGAGAAGCAAGCCCCCATTGCAACACCCCTGACCTGTTGATATACCTGATTTTGGAACATAAAGAAGACACAAGCACACACTCATCCATACTGTGAGTCTCACAATCATTCACTCTCACATGTAGTCATTTATATAGTGCAACACTCACAAATATTGCCTTTCACGTATGTCGTTACTCACACATGTACCACTGCGACATCTAAACGCTCACCAACACACCCATGCACATACTCAACCACCCATACAGCCCTTCACAGATGTACTCTTGAACCCATACACCTAGTGAATCACCCACTCACACATCTATGCACAAAGTCACATATCCCCCACCCACCCACACAGACACTCAGGCACTCATACAGATACTCAGACAACCAATCAATAACTCATATAGACACTCATATAGCTACTCAACAACCCAGGCAGCCACTCACACACCAACTGACAGACTGATACAGGCATTCACACAGTTTAGTCACTAACTCAGGCACTCAGTAAGACACGTTTAATCACTCACTTATACAGTCAGTCACACACCTACTAAATCATCTATACAGACACTCATACACCCACTCATTCTTCAATACACCTTCGCATATATATATATATATATATATATATATATATATATATATATATATATATATATATATATATATATATATATATATATATATATATATATACCTTTCCACTACCTCAGAACAAGCCGGGACACTTCATGCGTCGGTGCAAATATGGGTCCGAGGTAGCCCAATCAATTCATTACGATTCACCAAGTACTAAAAGTACAGCTGCACTCTTCTCAGGAACAAATAACCGCTTCAGAGTCCATCCATTATTGGTAATCCATATTTATTTTGTAAGGCTAGAGCCAGAAAAATTACCCATTTTTCTGGCTGTAGCTTTACAAAATAAATATGGATTACCAATAATGGATGGACTCTGAAGCAGTTATTTGTTCCTGAGAAGAGTGCAGCTGTACTTTTAGTACTTGGTGAATCGTAATATATATATATATATATATATATATATATATATATATATATATATATAAAAAACATATTTAAACTTTACAGAAACACACAGTCACTGGATGGTGTCATCAGTGAAATCATCCGTGATGTCATTTGAGATGTCATCAGTGATGTCATCAGTGATGTCACTGACCATGTCATAAGTGATGTAATATGTGACGCCATCAGCAGTGCATTGCGGGGGCGCGAGTTATAGTTACCTCAACTAACTATAAATCCCAAATTTCTTTGGTTTTGTACAAGTGAAGAATCCAACTAATTATAAGGTCCCTGAAACCTATGGTTTTTTCAGTGAATTTCTATGGTTTTTGAAATGCTAATTTCGAAATATAACTCCATGAAACCTATGGTTTTTTAGTGAATTTCAAAGGTTTTTAAAATGCTAATTTCTAACTATAACGTCCCTGAAACCTATGGTTTTTCAGTGAATTTCAAAGGTTTTTAAATGCTAATTTCAAACTGTAACTTCCCTAAAACCTATGGATTTTTCAGTGAATTTCAAAGGTTTTTTAAATGCTAATTTCTAACTATAATGTCCCAAAAATACTTTTTCTTAGATTTTTAATTGTTATAAAAATAATGTAATAATTTCTTTTTTCTAAAATATAAATCTACATTTTTGTTTATTTTAAAAAAGTTGGTTCGCGTACCGATCGTGTACCTGTCTCGGTGGGTGCGCGAATCCAATCCGCCACATTGGTTAAGTCGTGTAGGATGCGTGTTTGGTATGCGACGGGTGGACGAAACACGGCCCCACGTAACGTCACGTACATAGTTCTGGGGTCGCGCCGGGTGCCCAAATCCATCGCAAATCTTTACGTTTTCAAAATATATGTATATTATAGCAAGAGATTATTTAATCTAATTATAAAAATCATATATTTGTAACTCGAATAAAGATAAACATTGTTAAATATATTTTTCGGGAATCGCACCGGGTGCGCGCTAGTTGGGTGCCAGATGCGTGAATCCCATGTGACTTTCAAAGAAACAATTTCATTGGTTAAGAACCTTTTGATTGTCGAACTTGAAGGACCCCGTCCATTTTTTTCATTCCTTCAAGAGCATCTCAGAAGACACACCTATTGTTTTCTGATCCTCTTCTTTGCCTTTTTTTGGTGTTTGTTTCATTAATTTAAAAATGGCAGCTGGAAATGACCCTCAGCAGATTCCACCTGAAGAGGAAGAAGACATGGAGGAACCTTTGAAGAAAAGATTTGAAAGTATCGTGTGGGCTTTTTTCTCGATACCACCAGGAGAAAAGAAAGTCAATGCCCCAAGAGTTAGCTGCACTATTTGTGGGAATGTTCTCTCATGAGGTTCAGAGAAAAAGTATTGCTGCGGGACATCATCAATGTTAAAACATTTACAGACTATCCATCCTCGGTGTCTCGCAAGAGAACAGCATCGATGGGAAGAAGATAAGCTGAGAACTGAAGACAACACTGCTGGACCAAGCACATCATCTGGTTCTACCATGACTAGCACTCCAAACATCATCCCTGATTTTGCTAGAGTGGAGCAGCGTTGTGTGAAATGTCGCAAAAGTCTATGTTTTGGTGGGCAATCCGTGGATGCCATCCTGGTTGCTATAAGGAACCACTCTTGTCATTTATATTTTCTTTTTTCTAATGCAATGGCTTCCTTATTGCATAATTGTTTGATAATTTTCGCTGTTGGTTCTGTTTAGTTTTTCATTCTTTTTAAACACCAAAAAATTTGAAAAAGAGTTAAATAAACTAAAAATATATATAAAAAAAGAAAAAAATTGTTCTTTTACGAACCGCCTATTTGGGTTTAAAAAAGAAAAAATTACAAGTGTTGAATGAATTGCGGCAATTGGAATATATGGAAAAGTGTAGAGGCAGTGTATACATGATTGAAGGAGTGCATGGGTAATGCCTGGGTGATTGCAAGAGTGCAGGACTAATGTCTGTGTGATTGCAGGTGCCTGAGTGATTGCATGAGCATGGAGGTAATGTGTGGGTGATTGGAGGAGTGCATGAGTAATGTCTCAGTGATTGCATGAGTGCAATGATTGGAGGAGTGCAAGGGTAGTGCGTGGTGATTTTGTAAATGCATGTGTTATGCCTGGGTGATTGCATGACTACAGATGTAATGTGTGGGTGATTGGAGGAGCACATGAATAATGACTGAGTGATTACATGAGTGCAATGTTAGTGCCTGGGTGATTGGAGGAGTGCAAGGGTAGGGCGTGGTGATTTTTTAAATGCATGGGTTATGCCTGTGTGATTGCATGACTACAGCCATAATGTGTGGGTGATTGGAGGAGTGCATGAGTAATGCCTGAGTGATTACATGAGTGCAATGTTAGTGCCTGGGTGATTGGAGTCGTGCAAGGGTAGTGCATGCTGATTTTGTAAGTGCATGGGTTACACCTGGGTAATTGCATGAGTACAGAGGTAATGTGTGGACGATTGGAGGAGTGCATGGGTAATGCCTAAGTGATTGCATGAGTACAAGGGTAGTGCCTGGGTGATTGGAGTAGTGCAAGGGTAGTGAGTGGTGATTTGGTAAGTGCATGGGTAATGCCAGGGAGACTGTATGAGTGCAGAGGTAATGTGTGGGTGATTGGAGGAGTGTGTGGGTAATGCAGGAGTGATTGCATGAGTGAATGGGTAATGCCTTGGTGATTGCATGAATGCATGGGTAGTGCCTGGGTGATTGGAAGAGTGCACGGGTACTGCCTGAGTGATTGAATAAACACATGGGTTATGCCTCAGTGATTGCATGAGTGCATGGGTAGTGCCTGAGTGATTGCATGAGGGCAAGGGTAATGTCTGAAAGACTGGAGGAGTGCATGGGTACTACCTAAAAGTGCACAAGTAATGTCTGGGAGATTGCATGAGTGCATAGGTAGTGCCTGGGTGATTGGAGAACTGTATGGGTAATACCTGGGTGATTCCATAGGTGTAGGAGTAAGGTCTAGATGATTGAAGGAGTGCATGAGTAAAACCTGCATGATTGCAAGAATGTAGGAGTAACGGCAGGGTGTTTTCAGGTGTGCACGGGTACTGCCCGAGTGATTAAAGGTGTGCATTGGTAATGCCTGCGTGATTTAATAACAGCATGAGCAATGCCTGGGTGATTTTGTAAGTGCATGGGTAATGCCTGGGTAATTGCATGAGTGTAGATGTAATGTCTGGGTGATTGAAGGAGTGCATGGGCAATACCCGACGATTGAAGAAATCCATGGGTAATGCTTGAGTGATTGAAGGAGTGCATGGGTAATGCCTGGAGGATTGGAGCAGTGCATGGGCAGTGCCTGAATGATTGGAAGAGTGTGTGGGTACTGCCTGAGTGATTGAAGTAGTGCATGCCTAATACCTTGGTGATTCCATAAGTATAGGAGGAATATCTGGATGATTAAAGGACTGCAAGTGTAGAGCCTGGGTTATTGTATGAGTGTATGGGTAGTGCCTGGGTGATTGGAGGAGTGTATGGGTAGTGCCTGGGTGATTGGAGAAGTGCATTGCTAATGCCTGGGTGATCCCATAAGTGCAGGAGTAATGTCTGGATGAATAAAGCAGTGCATGGGTAATACCTGGGTGATTGCAAGAGTGCAGGACTAAGATCTGGGTGATTGCAGGTGTACATGGCTAATGCCTGAGTGATTGCATGAGTGGAGAGGTAATGTGTGGGTGATTAGAGGAGTGCATGAGTAATGTCTCAGTGATTGCATGAGTGCACGGGTAGTGCCATGGTGATTGGAGGAGTGAAAGGGTAGTGTGTGGTGATTCTGAAAATGCATGGGTTATGTCTGGGTGATTGCATGACTGCAGACGTAATGTGTGGGTGATTGGAGGAATGCATGAGTAATGCCCGAGTGATTACATGAGTGCAACGTTAGTGCCTTGGTGATTGGAGTAGTGCAAGGGTAGTGCATGGTGATTTTGTAAGTGCATTGGTTATGCCTGGGTGATTGCATGAGTGCCAAGGTAATGTGTGGGTGATTGGAGGAGTGCATGGGTAATGCCTGAGTGAGATTCTATAAGTACAAGGGTACTGCCTGGGTGCTTGGAGTAGTGCAAGGGTAGTGCGCGGTGATTTGGTAAGTGCATGGGTTAGATCAGGCTGACTGTATGAGTGCAGAGGTATTGTGTGGGTGATTGGAGGCGTGTATGGGTAATGCATGAGCAATTGCATGAGTGTTTGGGTAATGCCTGGGTGATTGCATGAATGCATGGGTAGTGCCTGGGTGATTGGAAGAGTGCACGGGTACTGCCTGAGTGATTGAATAAACACATGGGTTATGCCTCAGTGATTGCATGAGTGCATGGGTAGTGCCTGAGTGATTGCATGAGGGCAAGGGTAATGTCTGAAAGACTGGAAGAGTGCATGGGTACTACCTAAAAGTGCACAAGTAATGTCTGGGAGATTGCATGAGTGCATAGGCAGTGCCTGGGTGATTGGAGAACTGTATGGGTAATACCTGGGTGATTCCATAGGTGTAGGAGTAATGTCTAGATGATTGAAGGAGTGCATGAGTAAAACCTGCATGATTGCAAGAATGTAGGAGTAATGGCAGGGTGTTTTCAGGTGTGCACGGGTACTGCCCGAGTGATTAAAGGTGTGCATTGGTAATGCCTGGGTGATTTGGTAACAGCATGAGCAATGCCTGGGTGATTTTGTAAGTGCATGGGTAATGCCTGGGTGATTGCATGAGTGTAGATGTAATGTCTGGGTGATTGAAGGAGTGCATGGGCAATACCTGACGATTGAAGAAATCCATGGGTAATGCTTGAGTGATTGAAGGAGTGCATGGGTAATGCCTGGATGATTGGAGTAGTGCATGGGCAGTGCCTGAATGATTGGAAGAGTGTGTGGGTACTGCCAGAGTGATTGAAGTAGTGCATGCCTAATACCTGGGTGATTCCATAAGTATAGGAGGAATATCTGGATGATTAAAGGACTGCAAGTGTAGAGCCTGGGTTATTGTATGAGTGTATGGGTAGTGCCTGGGTGATTGGAGGAGTGTATGGGTAGTGCCTGGGTGATTGGAGAAGTGCATTGCTAATGCCTGGGTGATCCCATAAGTGTAGGAGTAATGTCTGGATGAATAAAGCAGTGCATGGGTAATACCTGGGTGATTGCAAGAGTGCAGGACTAAGATCTGGGTGATTGCAGGTGTACATGGCTAATGCCTGAGTGATTGCATGAGTGGAGAAGTAATGTGTGGGTGATTAGAGGAGTGCATGAGTAATGTCTCAGTGATTGCATGAGTGCACGGGTAGTGCCATGGTGATTGGAGGAGTGCAAGGGTAGTGTGTGGTGATTCTGAAAATGCATGGGTTATGTCTGGGTGATTGCATGACTGCAGACGTAATGTGTGGGTGATTGGAGGAATGCATGAGTAATGCCCGAGTGATTACATGAGTGCAACGTTAGTGCATTGGTGATTGGAGTAGTGCAAGGGTAGTGCATGGTGATTTTGTAAGTGCATGGGTTATGCCTGGGTGATTGCATGAGTGCCAAGGTAATGTGTGGGTGATTGGAGGAGTGCATGGGTAATGCCTGAGTGAGATTCTATAAGTACAAGGGTACTGCCTGGGTGATTGGAGTAGTGCAAGGGTAGTGCGTGGTGATTTGGTAAGTGCATGGGTTAGATCAGGCTGACTGTATGAGTGCAGAGGTATTGTGTGGGTGATTGGAGGCGTGTATGGGCAATGCATGAGCAATTGCATGAGTGTTTGGGTAATGCCTGGGTGATTGCATGAATGCATGGGTAGTGCCTGGGTAATTGGAAGAATGCATGGGTACTGCCTGAGTGATTGAAGAAACACATGAGTTATGCCTGAGTGATTGCATGAGTGCATGGGTTGTGTCTGGGTGATTGCATGAGGGCAATGGTAATATCTGGGTGACTGGAGGAGTGCATGGGTACTGCCTAAGTGATTGAAGGAGCGCATAAGTAATGTCTGGGTAATTGCATGACTGCATAGGTAGTGCCTGGGTGATTGGATAACTGTATGGGTAATACCTGGGTGATTCCATAAGTGAAGGAGTAATGTCTGGATGATTGAAGGAGTGCATGGGTAATACCTGGGTGATCGCAAGAATGTAGGAGTAATGTCTGGGTGTTTGCAGGAGTGCATGGTTACTGTCAGAGTGATTAAAGGTGTGCATTGGTAATGCCTGGGTTATTTTGTAACGGCATGAGTAATGCAGGAGTGCATGGATAGTACCTGGGTGATTGCATGAGGGCAAGGGTAATGTCTGGGTGACTGGAGGAGTGCATGGGTACTGCCTAAGTGATTGAAGGAGTGCATAAGTAATGTCTGGGTGATTGCATGAGTGCATAGGTAGTGCCTGGGTGATTGGAGAACTGTATGGGTAATACCTGGGTAATTCCATAAGTGTAGGAGTAATGTCTGGATGATTGAAGGAGTGCATGGGTAATTCCTGGGTGATTGCAAGAATGTAGGAGCAATGTCTGGGTGTTTGCAGGAGTGCATGGGTACTGCCCGAGTGATTAAAGGTGTGCATTGGTAATGCCTGGGTGATTTTGTAAGTGCATGGGTAATGCCTGGGTGATTGCATGAGTGTAGAGGTAATTTCTGGGTGATTGGAGGAGTGCATGGGTAATGCCTGTGTGATTGGAGCAGTGCATGGGTAGTGCCTGGATGGTTGGAGAAGTGCATTGGTACTGCCTGAGTGATTGAAGTAGTGCATGCCTAATGCCTGGGTGATTCCATAAGTGTACCAGTAATATCTGGATCATTAAAGGACTGCAAGGGTAGAGTCTGGGTTATTGTTTGAGTGTATGGGTAGTGCCTGGGTGATTGAAGAAACGCATGGATAATTCTTGAGTGATTGCATGAGTGAATGGGTAGTGCCAGGATGATCAGAGAGGTGCATTGCTAATGCCTGGATGATTCCATAAGTGTAGCAGTAATGTCTGGATGATTGTAGTGCCTGAGTGATTGTATGAGTGGAGAGGTAATGTGTGGGTGATTGGAGGAGTGCATGAATGATGTCTCAGTGATTGCATGAGTGCAAGGGTAGTGCTTAGGTGATAGGAGGAGTGCAAGGGTAGTGCATGGTGATTTTGTAAATGCATTGCTTATGCCTGGGTGATTGCATGACTGCAGATGTAATGTGTGGGTGATTGGAGGAGTGCTTGTGTAATGCCTTAGTGATTACATGAGTGCAACGGTAGTACCTGGGTGATTGGAGTAGCGCTAGGGTAATGTATGGTGATTTTGTAAGTGCATGGGTTACGCCTGGGTGATTGCATGAGTGCAGAGGTAATGTGTGGGTGATTGGAGGAGTGCATGGGTAATGCCTGAGTGAATGCATGAGTACAAGGGTAGTGCCTGGGTTGATTGGAGTAGTGCAAGGGTAGTGCGTGGTGATTTGGTAAGTGCATGGGTAACACCAGGCTGACTGTATGAAGGCAGAGGTAATGTTTGGGTGATTGGAGGAGTGTATGGGTAATGCATGAGTAATTGCATGAGTGTATGGGTAATGCCTGGGTGGTTGCATGAAAGCATGGGTAGTGCCTAGGTGATTGGAAGAATGCATGTGTACTGCCTGAGTGATTGAAGAAACGCATGAGTTATGCCTGAGTGATTGCATGAGTGCATGGGTAGTGTCTGGGTGATTGCATGAGGGCAAGGGTAATATCTGGGTGACTGGAGGAGTGCATGGGTACTGCCTAAGTGATTGAAGGAGTGCATAAGTAATGTCTGGGTGATTGCATGACTGCATAGGTAGTGCCTGGGTGATTGGATAACTGTATGGGTATTACCTGGGTGATTCCATAAGTGAAGGAGTAATGTCTGGATGATTGAAGGAGTGCATAGGTAATACCTGGGTGATCGCAAGAATGTAGGAGTAATGTCTGGGTGTTTGCAGGAGTTCATGGTTACTGTCAGAGTGATTAAAGGTGTGCATTGGTAATGCCTGGGTTATTTTGTAACGGCATGAGTAATGCCTGGGTGATTGCATGAGTGTAGAGATAATGTATTGTTGATTGGAGGAGTGCATGGGTAATGCCTGAGTGATTGAAGAAATGTTTGGGTAATGCTTGAGTGATTGCATGAGTGTATGAGTAGTGCCTGGGTGATTGGAGAAGTGCATAGGTAATGCCTGGGTGATTCCATAAGTGTAGGAGTAATGTCTGGATGATAGAAGGAGTGCATGGGTAATACTTGGGTGATTGCACGAGTATAGGAGCAATGTCTGGATGATTAAAGGAGTGCATGTGCAATGCCTGGGTGATTGGAGCAGTGAATGGGTAGTGCCTGGATGATTGGAAGCGTGCATGGGTACTCCCTGAGTGATTGAAGTAGTGCATGGCTGATGCATGGGTGATTCCATTAGTGTAGGAGTAATATCTGGATGATTGAAGGACTGCAAGGGTAGAGCCTGGTTTATTGCATGAGTGTATGGGTAGTGCCCGGGTGAATGGAGGAGTGCATGGGTACTGCCTGAGTGATTGAAGAAATACATGGGTAATGCTTGAGTGATTGCATGAGTGCATGGGTAGTGCTTGGGTGATTGTATAAGTGCATTGCTAATGCCTGGGAGATCCCATAAGTGTAGGAGTAATGTCTTAATGGTTAAAGGAGTACATGGGTAATACCTGGGTGATTGCAAGAGTGTAGGAGTAATGTCTGGGTGTTTGCAGGAGTGCATGGGTACTGCCTTACTGATTAAAGGTGTGCATTGGTAATGCCTGGGTGAATTTGTAAGAGCATGGGTCATGCATAGGTGATTGCATAAGTGCAGAGGTGATGTCTCGGTGATTGGAGGAGTGCATTAGTAATGCCTGAGTTATTGCATGAGTGCAGGAGTAATGTCTGGGTGATTGGAGGAGTGTATAGGTACTGCCTAAGTGATTGGAGGAGTGCATGAGAAGTGGCTGGGTTATTTCAAGAGTGCATGGTTAGTACCTGGGTTAGTGCCAGGGGGATTGAAGGTGGACATTGGTAATGCCTGGGTGATTGTATGAGTGCAGAGGTAATGTCTGTATGATTGGAGGAGTACATGGCTAATGTCTGGGTAATTGGACGAGTGCATGGGTACTGCCTGAGTGATTGAAGGAGTGCATGGGTAATGCTTGAGTGATTGCATGAGTGCAAGGGAAATGTTTAGGTGATTCGAGGAGTGTATGGGTAATGCTTGGGCGCATGAAAGACTGCATGGGTAGTGCCTAGGTACATAGAGGACTGCATGGGTAGTTTCTGGGTGATTGGAGCAGTGCATAAGAAGTACCTCCATGATTGCATGAGTGTACGGGTAGTGTCTGGATGATTGGAAGACTGTATGGGTAGTGCTTAAGTGATTGCATAAGTACAGCAGAAGTGCATGAGGTGAGTGCATGTATGAGTGCATGGCTAGTTCCTGAGTGATTGCATGAGTACATGGGTAGTGCCTGTGTGATAAGAGGAGTGCATGGGTAGTGCTTAAAAAAAATGGATGACTGCAATAAAAGTGACTGTAAACATTACTTCATATTATTATGCTTATTACAATATTTCATCTTACCTTCTTTATTGAAGTAGATTCCAAACTCAGTAAAACTATTTTTTTTACAGTTGTTTTATTGTAAACTGAATTTAAAATCTTTTCAAGCTTTAGTATTACTGTGAAAAAAGAAGAAACACTGTTATGGCTTATAATGTTGTAGTTTTAAGAACACAACATAATTTTAGAATTACATAACATATTCAGTTTCCCTTTTTTGCAGTTCTCAGATTCTATTGAATTTCACCATTCACAGTGATTTCAATGTAGATCATCATATAACAGCGGGGGAAAAAATACAATCAATGAGATTGTAAAAAAAAATTAAAATCTGCATTGGAAATATTTACAACAAGTTCAACTATCTGTTCACCTATCTACAGTTTCTAAATTATATTTTTCCACTACAATAAATCATTTATTTCTCTGAAATACATTTCTGAAATATACATTCTCATTTACATCACATATAATATAAAGATCAAATATATAAACTATTTCTTTCAAACACAATTTTGCAAATGTAATAACAATTAGCTCAAACAATAATTCAGACAGTAATTTTTCACATCTTCCCAATAGGCTGAATAATGTTTCCAAATCAATTTCCATTGTAAATATTCAAAATAAACTCACTTATTTGTGTTTACATCTTCCCAATAGGCCGAATGATGTTTTCAAATCTTTGGCATCAAAAATATCAGATATGAATCTGGTAATTAGAAAGGCAACCTACATTTAAATTGCAAATTGGCATCATTGCAATGTGCCCATCCTGTATTGCACTTTAAACACACAGTATAGTGTCCAGATGTTGTAGTAGGTCCACCATGGAAAATAATAGCCACAGCCTTAAAAGTTCTTTCTGAAATTGATAGTTGACTTGCCACAAGATTTTTAATTTTTCTTTCCAATTTACTTCCATTTGCTCTACAACGTTGTAGCATTAAAATCACATATTTTCTAAATCTTTCTATGTATAACGTTGACAACATTTCTGATTTACAATGAGAGCATTTCATATTTTGATTAGCTGTTTTTACTAATTTGTTAAAAGATACTGATTTGCATTCTGGGATCATCAAGTATATGAATCGTTCAGTGTCTATTCCAGTGGTGGAGGAAAATGAACACTCTTCACATTTATGATCCCATCTGTAACTTAGTCCAAATACATTTTCAATTTCTATTCCTTCATCTTCCAATACACCAAGCATAAACATAAGAAATTCTTGTGCATCTTGTTGGTAGGTCGCTCCCCCACCACACAGCGCCGCCTGAGTGTCTGCCGCTGCTGCTGCTGAGTTAGGTTGGCTCACGGTATTGCCTGTACTGCTTGTTCTTGTTGTGCCTGTAACTGCTCTTTCTCTGCCCTCCCCCGTCGCCTGTACTTGCTCTGTGCCTGCTTATTGCCTCTGTTCCCCTCGCTGCCCCGCGTCTCTGTGCCCGTTTATTGCCTCTGTTCCCCTCGCTGCCCGGCGTCTCTGTGCCCGGTTTTGCCTCTGTTCCCCTCACTGCCCCGTATTTCCTTAACTTCCTTGCCTTCTGTATCTTTCATTGCCCCCTTACTTGTGCCTTTTTGCCTTCTGTACCCTTCGTCGTCGCTCCGCTCCCGCCGCTGCCTTCCTTCGGCCCCGCCCCCTTGACTGCCCATTCGCTGCCCCCACCTCCCAGCTGCTCCTCCCTACCACCTCCCCATATATGCCGGCCGCTGCGCGGTGAGGAGAGCGATCCTTGGCCCTACCTGGTAGGTCGCTCCCCGCTGCACAACGCCGCCTGTGTGTCTGCCGCTGCTGCTGCTGAGTTAGGTTGGTTCACGGTATTGCCTGTACTGCTTGTTCTTGTTGTGCCCGTAACTGCTCTTTCTCTGCCCTCCCCGCCACCTGTACTTGCTCTGTGCCCGCTTATTGCCTCTGTTCCCCTCACTGCCCCGCGTCTCTGTGCGCGTTTTTGCCTCTGTACCCCTCACTGCCCCACGTCTCTGTGCCCGGTTTTGCCTCTGTTCCCCTCGCTGCCCCGTATTTCCTTCACTTCCTTGCCTTTTGTATCTTTCGTTGCCCCCTTACGTGTGCCTTTTTGCCTTCTGTACCCTTTGTCGTCGCTCTGCTCCCGCTGCTTCCTCCCCTGCGGGCCCTGCCCCCCTGACTGCCCATTTGCTGCCCCCACCTCCCAGCTGCTCCTCCCTCCCACCTCCCCATATATGCAAGCCCGGCTGCACCCGTCCGTGCCTAGACCGTGCCCAGTGCCAGAACCCCTGGTCGCTGCACCCGCCACAAGGAACGCTGCCACTACGATGCCAGCACCCTGCACGCTCTCAACTCCGGACGGACGCACACCTACTTCAAGGCCGCCCCGAAACGCACACACGGCCCCTTCACCTGCCGGATCTGCAGCTACACCAGCCTCAGAACCAACGAACCACCGGCCAAACAAGACCCCAACCACCTCCAATGCATACTTCTGAAAACCCGCTCCGCACGCAAATACGCCGTCGAACTGTGGGACCTGCTCGACACAACATCCCCGGACGTCGCCTTCCTAACAGAGACCTGGATGAAGGACTCCTCTGCACCCGACATCGCCATAGCCATCCCAGACAGCTACAAGATCACCCGCAGAGACCGCACCAACGGAGTTGGAGGAGGAATCGCCATCGTCCACAAGAACAGCATCAGGGTCTCGACTAGCACCGACGACACTCTCAGCACCGCCGAACACATGCATTTCCAGATCCACACAGACCCCAACTCCATGCTCAGAGGAACCCTTGTCTACCGACCCCCCGGACCCCGCCCCCAGTTCAGCGACTCCATCGCCGACTTCATCAGCACGCACGCCCTGACCTCCACCGACTACATCCTCCTCGGAGACCTGAACTTTCACCTTGAGAACAACAACGACAGCAACACCACAACCTTGATCGATAACCTGGCAAACCTCGGACTGAGGCAACTCGTCACCACGGCCACCCACTCTGCCGGCCACACGCTCGACCCCATCTTCTCCTCAAGCCCGCACGTCTCCTTCAACCACACCACCGAACTCCCCTAGACCGACCGCCGCTGCATCCACTTCACCTTCCAGAAACCCACCACACACCACTGCACCCAACAGATTCCCCGCCGCTGCTGGAGCAAAATCACCGAAGATCAACTTCACACAAACCTCGCTCTCAGCCCACCCACCAAACCCTTCAACGCCGACGATGCTGCCCTCAGCCTCAGCTGGATCGAGGACTGCGCCAACACCCTCGCCCGCTGAAGAAACCCCCCCACAGAGACACCAGCAAGAGGGCCAGCTGGTTCACCCCAGAACTCCTAGCCTCCAAGCAAGCCTGCCGGAAGCTAGAGAAGAAACAGCACAGCGAGCAGACCCCAGACAGCCTCGCAGCACACAAGGACGCCATCCGCAACCACCACCGCCTCATCAAGGCTGCCAAGAGGACCTCCTTCAAAGACCGCCTCGACAACAACGCACACGACAGTAAGGAGCTCTTCAACATCGTGAAGGAACTCTCCAACCCCAGCTCCAACACCAACGACATCCCGCCGTCGCAGCCCTGTGCGACTTCCTCGCCTCTTTCTTCCACCGCAAGATAGCAGACATCTACGACAGCTTCAACACCCAGACAGCCCCAACATACAGCAACACAACAGACTCTCCTCACATCATCGACTACGACCCTCTGCTTGCCTGGGCCAGCGTGAGCATCGATGACACCATCAAGACCATGAGCACAATCCACTCTGGCTCTCCGTCAGACCCATTCCCGCACCACGTCTTCAACAAAGCAAGCAGCTCGATCGAAACCCCATCTGCGCAATGTCATCAACCTCTCCCTCGAGACCGCGACCTTCCCAGAGAGCTGGAAACATGCTGAGATCAACGCTCTTCTCAAAAAACCCAAAGGCGGACCCAGGAGACCTCAAGAACTTCAGGCCCATCTCTCTGCTCCCGTTCCCAGCCAAGGTCATCAAGAAGATCATCAACAGACAGCTAACCCAATACCTTGAAGAAAACAGAATCCTGGACCCTTCTCAGTCAGGGTTCCGCAGCAACCACAGCACCGAGACCGCCCACATCGCCGCCACCGACGACATCAGGACCCTACTGGACAACGGTGAGACCGCAGCTCTCATCCTCCTAGACCTCTCTGCCCCCTCCGACACCGTCTGCCACCGCACACTACGCGCACGACTCCACGCCGCAGGGATCTGAGACAAGGCACTGGAATGGACCACATCCTTCCTCTCAGGCAGAACCCAGAGCGTCCGCCTTCCCCCATTCCGATCCAAAGCCTCCGAGATCATCTGCGGCGGTCCCCAGGGCTCCTCCCTCAGCCCGACATTGTTCAACATCTACATGACCCTGCTTGCACACGTCGCCCGACAGCAAAACCTCAACATAATCTCCTACGCCGACGACACTCAGCTGATCCTCTCCCTCACCAAGGACCCCATTACCGCCAAAACTAACCTCCACGAAGGAATGAAGGCCGTCGCCGACTGGAAGAGGGCCAGCCGCCTGAAGCTGAACTCAGACAAGATGGAGGTCCTCATCCTTGGCTCCAACCCCTCGTCAGTAGCAGACTCGACTACGGAAACGCCCTATACGCGGGAGCCCCGACCAAGCTCATCAAACGACTACAACGCATCGAAAACGCCTCGGCACGACTGATCCTCAACATACCACGCCACAGCCACAGCCACATCACCCCCCACCTGAGAAACCTGCAATGGCTCCCCGTCAACAAGAGGATATCCTTCAAGCTCCTCATCCACTCACACAAGGCACTCCATAAGACTGGCCCTGCCTACCTCAACAGTCGACTCTCCTTCTACATCCCCAACCTTGCACTTGCCACCGTTCTGCGCATCCGAAGAACTACCACCGACGGGAGATCCTTCTCCCACCTCGCCGCCAAAACATGGAACACCCTAACACTGAGCCTACGACAGACCCAAGACCTGCTGACCTTCATGAGAACACTCAAGACCTGGCTTCTCGATCAGTAGCAGCCCCCCCCCCAGTGCCTTGAGACCCTCGCGGGTATGTAGTGCGCTTTACAAATGTTTTTATTGATTGATTGATTGATTGAAGAACCAGTACATATATACAAAAGATGCCGAATGCCAGAAGCAGCATGGATTTTACTTCTATCAGTTACCAATTTTTGAAAAACACTATATAGTAAAGAGCATAATCTTTTTTCTCGATTTTCCATAATTTCAAGATGAAAATCTTTCAGATAAACCACAACATTCACAATTACATTAGCATAGCAGTTGATCCCTGAACTATTTTCTAACTGGTATCCTACAATATCATCAACAGTGTCCATTTTCATTTTCTTTGTAGCTTCTTCATTCGCTTGAATTTTTTTCTTTTTTTAAACCTCACTAGAATGTTTGTCATATTTTCATTTTGGACACACTACACCCTTTTCATATACGGGATATTCTTCTAAGTTAGGAGCATACAGTCTTCTTAACCGATTATACTCTCTTACACAATTTCCATCAGCACTAACCTTTTTCTCATCAAAATTAATCAAATACAAACCACATAATGTTCTTTCTCAAGACAATGCAACATATGCCATACCCTCTTTAGACACTGTGCTTCCAATATTTACCAAAGCACTGTCTACACTTAAACCTTGAGATTTATGAATGGTTACTGCATATGGTAAAGAAAGAGGAAACTGTTTTCTATGAACATACAAGTCTTTTAAAAGCAAATAACGAACAGCACAACGTCCAATCTGTTTTACCTCTTCAATCTGATCAAATTTAATCTTCAAAAATTCAACTCCATCTCTGTTCTGATAATTAACAAAATCAACAACTTTTCCCATTGCTCCATTTACTAAACCTTTTTCTACATCCAAATTACATCGTAAAATTACCCGACAGTTTTTATATACATATAAAATCCTTTCTAAACCAGCAGTCTTAGACACTGACTTTTTCAAAGAATCCAATTTTGTATTTAATTTCTCCGAGAGAAGAATAGAAACTCCTTTGTGTTCCATTTTATTAATGGCTTCCATTTTCACTATTGTTTTTATTTCTAGTTTCAAAAGTTCATGATTGAATGTAGAAAACTCTTGCAGTGTTGGCATTAGGCAAACTATAGACTTTTTTTCTCCAATTTTTTTGTACATTATTTCAGGTGCAATGTTTTCATTTGGAAACAAATTCGTTAGTAGCTGACTTTGTAAAATGTCTTTACCATGTTGTGTCAAAACTCCAATTCTTATATCTTGAAGAATGTTTCCATAGTGATCATCACTTGCTTGTCACATATTCTTAATAAGTTCTTTATATATATTCAAAATGAGACCAAATGTTTACAATTTCCAATACTTCCCAAAGATTCCCTAGTATCTTCATGGACAAGAGTTTTAAAAACTGGTTGTCTTTTCACACAAGAGTCAGTTGTAGTAGGGGATATGGTCAATTTGCAGTCGAGGCAAGATGGCGGTCGCTTGAAACCGTAGGTGCACACCGAGTGCTAAGAGCTAAGGTCATCATGAAACACGGTCTCCGCTAGATCGGGAAAATGAATGCTGCACTGGCCAGGCAAGACCCACATAGTCCTCCCAAAGTGGGCAGTGAGTATTTGCGGATTCTGGGAACTATCATTGGACTCTCCGTTATACGACATCTTTTAAAGCTTACCACACGTAGTATTAAAGAAAGCTCATACCAGATGGAGTCCGTGGGCGATTCCGGATTCATAGAGAGGATTGAGAAGGCCGAGACTGCAGTGATGGGTCCCAAGGCAGCGGCGGGTGCTGCCAAAGTGAAGGCCACCGGATTGCTAGGAGCTTCAGTGGCACCGGGAAGCGCTGCTGCGGAGCCACCGACGCTACCGATGGAGACTCCGGCTCAAACTCAACGCCGAGGCCGTCGAGGGATTGCCGACCCGGATCCGGAAAAGAAGGGAAGAGGCGGAGCGATTCTGCGAGGACGCCCGGCCGGCCCCACAGTCGTAGACCAGCTGAGAGGCCCGGCTGCTGGATTAGTTCCGGGTCGTGATGGGAAGTGCAAGACCAAACTTCGCCTGGACACCGCAGTAAGCGCTGCTGGAAGCACTCGTCAGGATGGAGAGCAGCCCCCCTCGCAGGTGTCTACAGCTGCAATCGAGCTGGGGCAGCAGGACTGTAGCGGGGGCTCAGAGGTGGAGACTGGGCATAGTAATGGAGGTAGGACCCCTTTACTACAAAGTTTGATAGAGGGTCCGCAAGACTCACTGTCTATTACTGTAGCAGGGCCAGTGGTTGAGGGGTCCCCGCTGTCCTTGAAAAATATTTTAATGATATCAAAGGACAGAGGGGGGGCCGACAATCAAGCAGTTTAACAGCATACTTTGGCCCCGCAATTACTAAAGGGCGATTTCAACCCTGTCTGCGCGACTCACCTACAAGATAATCATTCCAGCAGGGCTCTGGATAGTGGCGGCCAAATTGAGCCAGAGAAGGAGCCCAGTGACTTTTTTTTTGCAGTATCAGACGGGGATGACGGAGATTGGTCAGAGGGGTCATCAACAGACAGCACTGACCTGAGCTATAGTGGCTGTGAGGAGACAGGGGGTGCTAAGAGTAAAACGGTACAGAGAAAGAAGAAGAAGAAGCAGGGGGGAAAGGACCTGGCCTGGGATTATACCCCGATAAACCAATTTACTAACTCTTTGTCCATGTCTCAATCAGGCACTGACCCCCCAGAACCCGCTGCATCATCTTCCCCAACCCTGGGGGCTATCTTCCAAGCTATTTCGATGCACGGTGAGGAAACTCGGCAGGATAGTCGCAAGGCGCAGCTCGCCATGCGTAAGATGCAGGGGGTAGTGCGGAAGCTAACTAAAACATGTAGCTCATTTGGGGAGCGCTTAACTGAACTTGAATCCAGAACAGTCACTACAGAGTCTGATCTTGCAGCAAATCAAGTAGTGGTCGAGTCACATGAGGCACAACTGGTTGATGTAAGATGGAAGCTGGAGGAGTTTGAGAACCGCCAACTGAGGAATAACCTGCGAGTTCTTGGGGTCCCAGAGGGGGCCGAGAAGGCCGATACACGTTCATTTATTGTCGAACTTTTGCAAGATTCACTGCCTGAAATTGTTGGATGGAACTGGTCACTGGAGATTCAGCGGGCTCATCGGGTCCCATTTGTTCAAAAGCAACCAGCAAAAGTGTGGGCTTTGCCCAGAGCTATTTTGGTATATTTTGGTAATTTTTTGTTACGTCAGGCAGTTTTTGAAAAAGCAAGGCCTGACGCAAAAAGGTCTATTAATGGGATATGCTATTTTGTTCGCCCTGACTTTTGCCATTCCACTGTTGAAAGGCGGTGGCGGTTGCGGCAACTCATTAAATCATTTCAGGATAAAAAGGCGCAAGCCTTTCTTAATAATCCTGCAACACTAAAAGTGATTTTTGAGGGGCAAACAAAGTTCTTTACCTCAGAAATAAAAGCCAAAGAATACCTGGATGGGCTACCCCGTTAGGAGTAGGCCCGATTCTAACATTCCCTAGCAGTATCTAGCTTGGGTCCATGTGGAGGCCACTAAGGGGAAACTACTGTTTTTTTTCTTTTATTGTACTTCCTCCTTCTTTTCTTTATAGAGCAAATAGTAATAGAGGTGTCAATTTAGGTGGGGAGCACGGCTGTAGGATGCAGCAGGGTTTGGTATACAGTAGCTCTCAGCCTCGTCACGTGATGCACGTCCATTGTGATCAGACTCATGATTAAGTCTGCAAGCCTCATGTGGGGAGGTGGGGGTTTTTGAGGGGTGGGTGGGCAGTTCAGTGGGTGGGATGGGAGCGGGAGGGGGTGGGGAAGGGGGTTGATGAATTGCTGGGGGAAAAACAACATATCTAGAAACGTTAAGAAAGTATTGGAACTGCTAAGGAGGGTAAATAGAGAGCAGCAAGAGAAACAAGAATTCAATGTGGGAAAGAGTCCGAATAGGTTTCAGGGAGGAATTTGGGAATATGAGTTCAAGCTAAGATGAGGAGGCTAACTATATGTTCATGGAATATTGCTGGGTTGAACGATAGGGTAATGAGAGCTAGATATGCTGAATTGGTAAGGCTTAGCCGTGCTGATGTAATATGCTTACAGGAGACACATATCCTCTGGGGCAGGAGAGATTTATTACGAATAGCAGGCTATAGCCTACTCGCCTGTACAACCCAGACATCTAATATTCGGGGTGTGGCCATTCTAGCAAAGACCTCTTTGGGTGTCACTAAGCGTAAGTTAGTGGATGCCCTGGGTAGATGGGTGATTGTAGAACTTCCTATGGGTGGTACTGTCTGCGCAATTTATGAATCTAATCAAGATGATCCCCAGATAATAGAGGCTCTGGAGGTTGAGCTGGCCTCTTGGCCAACCCCTTTGATTCTTTGTGGAGATCTCAACATTTCCCTGGATCGTGTTATTGGTAACTGGGGTCCAGGAGGGTATGTTGGTAGAAAGCCACGAGTCTATAGGGCATTTAACTCTTTAAAAGCTAGCCATGGTCTGGTGGATATCTGGGCCACGAAGAACCCGGCTAATCCTGGCTTCACATTCTTTTCCTGTCCCCATAAAAAATATGTCAGGATCGACTACTTTTTTTGTGCAAGGGATTTAGTAGGGCTTGCTCGGATTAAGAAACTCCCTAAAATAATTTCTGATCACAACCCCCTGATTTTAGAACTGGACCTTGCTAATTTTGAAAGAATACGAAGCAAATGGACATTCGATAGGAAACTTCTCGTCAACCTTGAATACATCGAATATATGAAAAATTGGGCACAGGTTTAGTGCCAGCAGGGGGGTGGTTTGGGACTCTTTTAAAGCCGCTCTTCGAGGGGAGACTATCTCGTTCGTTAACAGAGCCCGGAAGCTTCAGGAACAGGAGAATCACCAATTAATGGAGGATTTGGCCAGGGCAGAAGAGCAGCATATTTTACAGATAGCACAGGGGCAGGTGGGAGATCAAACACAGTTGCGAATAATTGCACTCCGGGCGGAGCTAACAAACTGGCTAACAAAGAAATCTGCTGAGGAGTATCAATCTCACCGGAATAGCGTCTATGAAACTGGAGAACAAGTTGGTAGAAGGCTAGTCCTCCGTACTAGGCAGAAGATCTCGCTTAATGCTATATCTACGATTAAAATAAACGGGCATGTCTATACTGTTCCACAGGAGATAACTAGGGGGTTTCAAAACTACTACCAGGAGCTGTATCGTGATGATATTCATAAAAGCCGGGAAGAGGTTTCTCAGGGCCTGGCAGGGCTGGTCACCGATATCAATGTTGGGGAAGGGTTGGATGGGCCAACTAGACAGGAGTTAGAGGCAGAAATCTAGCTCGAGGAGGTAGAGCTTGCATTGTCAGGAATGGCTTTAGGGAAAGCAGCTGGTCCTGACCGGATCCCCCTTGAATTATATAAAATCTTAGGCATAGCTACCACACCTCTGCTCCTAGACTTATTTAAGGGTGTACAATATAATGGAATCCCTCCCTAAGATCTTGGCCAATCGGCTGGGGAGGGTCATAGAACGTCTGGTTTTCCCCGTGGCAACATGGGATTATCCCTGGCAAAGGAACAACGGATCATATCCGAAGAGTTGTTTCTCTTTTTGATAGAGTGGCCAGGGAGGGGGACCGGATGGCTATGATCCTCCTCGATGCCGAAAAAGCCTTTGACCGGATGTCCTGGGAGTACCTGTGGCAGATACTGGAATTTTATGGCTTTGGCCCTAAGCTTATAAAGGCTATGAAGGAAATGTACTGCCAGCCATATGCAAGACTGCAATTAATGGGGGGAGAGTCTGAAAATATTAGTATTTCAAGGGGGACTAGGCAGGGTTGTCCCTGCTCCCCTATTTTATTTGCATTGTATATTAACCCCCTTGTGGCTATGCTGCTGCAGAGCTCGAAAATTGAACCGATAATTACTAGTGGGTTTGAGACTAAAGTATTGGCCTATGCGGACGATATTGCGGTCTTAACAGTGAACCCTGCCGAGGTGATTGAAGAAATTAATCAGATTGCAGCAGGATTTGGTCTCTTCTCCGGCTATGCATTGAATGCGGGGAAAACCATAGTTTTATGCACTGATAATATTGTCTTTAATGATTCTAAACGAGCAACCTCAGCAGTCTACTTGGGGGTTCGAATTAGCGCAGAAGTGGAACAAATTACCAGAATCAATTTTGAACCTTTGATTAATAATATAGGAAAGGAATTAAGGAGGGTCAATGGGATACATCTATCTATTATTGGGCGAGGGAATTATCTAAAAATGACTATCCTACCAAAAATATTATACTTGTTTCGGGCAATTCCCTTGCTCGTAGAGGATAATCTATTAAGGGCACTGGAATCTACTTGTTCCAGTTTCTTATGGCAATACGGGAAGATCAGAAGAGCTTTGAAATATGTAGCACTACCTCACGACAGGGGTGGACTTGCAGTTCCCAATATTACTTTATAATTTTGGGCAGCCTTTCTACAGCAAATGACCCCCCTATTATCTGAAAACAACATCCGGGAGCTACCCCAGGGACTGAGAATACCGACAATTTATGAGCTTTCTATGGGGAAGGATGCGCGTGGGCTTTTATTACGGCAATTGGAACTCAGCTACTATAAAAAGATCCGGTTTAAAGTTATTTTTAGCTCATGGAAAGTTTGGAAGCAGGTTGCTAAATTCATGGCGATTCCGAGATTCTCTAGATACACTCCCCTCTGGCGCTCGCAATTATTGCCCCGTTTGGTTAATGATGATATGGGGAAAAAATGGGAAAATCATGGGGTAAGAACAATAGGTGATTTTTGTGGGGGAGGACAAGATTTCCAATTCCCTAGTCTACAACTGATGTTTGAAATCTTAGACAATCAATACTTCAAATTTATACAGATTAAGAACATCCTTACTTTATGGCGCCCCAAAATTAGTCTAGTTAAGTTACCACTTTTGGAAATAGCAGCAAGGGACACCTGTAGAATTAGAGATTTTTATACATTACTTCTTGACAAAAGCCCCGACGATTTGGAAAAGACAGAGGCATCTTGGGCAAATAAGCTGGGAAATCCAGATGTGGATATTTATATGTGCCTTTCCTTATCCTCAAATATGTTGGTATCCTCGAGCTTAAAAGCACAATTGTATAAAACACTATTTAATCTTTACTTTACCCCTGCTAAATTGTTTCTATGAGGAAAAAGGGCTGATGATAAGTGTCCAAGATGTGGTCTAGGACATGCTACCCTGCTTCATATGTTTTTCGAATGTGAGAAGCTGGCCCCTTTGAAAGAAGGGTTGCTGCGCTTTTGGGAAGCTCGGTTTGGTTGTAGGCTGGAAATAACACCAACTCTGCTGGTTCTCGGCTATGATAGCTCATTGGCTCTTAGTACCGAACAAGAATACGGTCTGTAAGGGGGAGGAGCCAAGATGGCGACCGGAGCAGACGCTTGAGCGCCCGGCTCCGTCGGTCCGTGGCCTCGGACTACTATCCTGATGCCCATCCTCGCCGATTCTCGAGGTGCACCGTGTGCGAAGACGCGCTGACCGCGCTGCTGCTTTCCCGGAGTCTTAACCCGCCCGGATGCCCGAGTTCTGGGTGCTTTTGTCCTCGGCACTGAAACCCTGCGCCCTTACGGCCTTTGCCTGCCTCCTGGAAGCTCCGCAGTTACCGGACCAGCTAGCGCTAACCTGAGCCCCGCGGTCCCGATCTCGCCTCGCACCATGGATCGTTGCCTGATGAGCCCGGGGAGAGACGGCCGGACACCTTCTGCACCCTGTGCCTGACGGGCTGGAGCTGTGGGGTGGGCCCCGGTGCGGTGAGTCTCCTGCCCCGCTCTGAGGACCGAGCTGTGGGGGGCTGCTGCCCCCTTTGCCTATTGCCTAGCCAGCGGCGAGGGGGACTGGCGAGAGGATAAGCGACTGTCGGCCTTTCCTGTTGCGGCGTAGACCTGAGGGGAATTGACCCCTTGCCACGACCCCCCCCCTGGCCATTGCACCGTATAGCGGCAAAACATGGCGTTGAGTGCCTGCTCGCGGCTGGGGGGTGACACTCCGGTCTCGCCCGCTGCTCACTTCGCCCTCCCTCTTCCGGACACCAGCTCCACAGTGCCGTCCCGGATTGCTGCCGATGTTGGGGCCCGGCTTCCGCTGACATGCGGCTCCGTTCTGGCTGTCCTGCGGGACTTTCAACTACAGATGTGCGCTGGCCTGCAGGCGCTGAGTGAGAGGTTTGACCCCATACTGTCGGCTGCGGGCCGTGGGCGCACTGTTTGTCATCCACAGGGCGTGGGTCCTCCGGTGCTCTTGTCCTCTTGCGGGGAAGCAGCGGCGGTGTATGACTGTGCTACACTGGTGCCTTCATCTAGCGCTCCCGGCGCCCAGGGTCCACCGCTCTCCACCTCAACCGCGGATATTTTGTCCCCCTGGTCATGGCTGCCTGCTTTATTGTTCCCTGCCTCACCGCGTCCGCGAGGCTATCCTGCTGAGCGATACCTAACGGCTTCGAGGGACCGTCCGCGGTGGCCCACTGCTGCCTTTTTGTGGAACTCCTGTACCTTACTTGCCAGGTTTGGATTTTATGTGGTGCAACGAGGGACCTCAATCGATGGTCGGCGGCCATTTCGTGATCCTACTTCACCATCCTCTCACAAGCGGCCATCTTGTCTTTGTCTGCTCGGGACACGGGGCCTTCACGCAGGAGCTGGTTTAATCCCAAGCCCGCGATCGGGCCAGGGCTAGACTGACTTCTATCGCTATGGTTTATGGACGGGCTGGCCTGGGACTGGGACTGTATGTATGTTTTGCGCGCACTCGTAGCGACTTGTATCCCTTGCTTAAACTGTGGTGCCATGGTATCTTTGCATGCCGTTTTTTGGCGTAGAGGGCTCTCAGTGTGTGGGGGCCATAACTGGCTGATGGTTCGGGGCGCTCTGGTGTCCAGTGGGCTCCTCCCCACCTTCTTTTTTGTTTTCTTCCCTTCTTTACTCTGTTCCTACTTTCTCTCTTCTCTATATTTCGGGTTCCTTGGGCGACAGGCACTATGCTGGGGGGGGGGTAGGCCGTAGCCTCCGCATTGGTGTAGGGTGGGGGGGTAATACTCTGTTCTCAATTAGTTCTATGGGCCTTTTTTCTTTTATGTCTCTGTGCTCTACTTTCTTCGATTCGGGGTCCGGGTGTGGGGTGGATCGAGTGGGGGCGGCTCTGGAGGGGTGCGTACTTGCTCATGTGACTATCCTGATATATCTCTGCACCGCCTCACTGATTGAGATTTTACTCCCATTGTTGTTCTTACTGATGTTGCTGCTCGCCCGTGTGGTGAAGCTATCTTGCGGACTCGAATCTACTTTGCTCTTATCCTTCATTGACTTTTTTTTTCTCTGATAAAATTATCAAAAAACTTAAAATTAACCTTCACCTCTCCTTCCCCGGGTTTCAAAGATATCTCCAGTATGTGACTCATAACCGGTTGTTAATCCTGACCGTTGATGCACGGGGGCTGTAATGTGGGTATCAGTGCTTTACTGTATCGTGGCCGGCCTGACGGTTGTAGGCCCGTATTTGTTCTTTTAAGATGCACGAATAAAGGTTTTTTTAAAAAAAAAAAAAAAAAAAAAAGAATACGGTCTGTTTCTCGAGGCTGCGGTATTTAGGATACTACTAGCTGCAAGATGGAAAGATGCCGAGCCACCAAGCTTCCATATATGGCTTGCCAGAATTCTAGGAATATATAAACAAGAGCTATCTCTATATGCATGCCGAGGCAGACAGGCCAGAGCCCGGGGGAGGAAGATCTGGGCGTACATGGCAGAATGGAGTAGAGAAGTAAGGATGGAGTAGAGGAGGGGATAGGGGCAGGGAACAAAGTTAGGGAAAATTACTTTGAAGCTGTTGCAATGAAATCTTCGCTGCTCCTGGATCCTCCTAATTTAATTTGAAGAGGGGAGGGGAGGGAGGGAGAGGGGGGAGGGAAGAAAGGAAGAAAAGAAGGGAATGAGAATGGCCTTTTTTTTTTTTTTTTCTTTTTCCCTCTCTCTTTTCTCTTTTTTCTCTTTCTTTAATTTCTAAGTTGGTTGTTTTGCTGCTCTGTGTTTCTTTTGTTATTTTTTCTGAAATTGTACGAATTTGTTATTGTATATTTCTAGATATGTTTCAATAAAAATAATATATAAAAAAAAAGAGTCAGTTGTAGTATATCGCCAAATACAATTACATGTTTTCCTCCAAATATAACATCATAATCTGTTTTTAAAATCTCTTGCATTCTTAAATGTACAAAGGCAAGCATTAAGTTTGAGACCACGCTCACCTCATCAATGATTAGAAGTTTCATTTTCTTTACTACTCTTGAGACTTCATAACAAGCTTCTCCAGATAGTTTATGATATTTCAAGTTATCTTCATGTTCTACTGGTAGCATAAGTAAACAATATAATGTAATCCCTTTAATGTGTGTGCTGCTAACCCAGTTGGAGCTGTTACAACACAAGATAAGTGTGATTCAGTGGTTTTCTGTAGATAACTGGTCAAAACTTTAAATAAGAAACTTTTCCCTGTTCCAGCTTGACCAATGATATACATTTGAATAGGTTTAAATGATGTGCAGTTGCACTCTTTTTTCATGAAGTAAACCATGCTGTATCTGTTGTGTCACTTGTTGATATAATTCCTTTTGTTCAAATTTATGTTGGTCTTCCAAGTTTCCCGACTCAATGATATCCTGTTGTACTTGTTGCATTGCCGTTTCTACGTCATTCGTGGATATTGCTACTTCATTTTCAAGAATTGGTTGTCCTAATAGATCTTGACTTAGAGGAGCAGAACTCTGACTATCTTGAGAACTGTCTCTAGCTATTTCAGCTACAATAGTAGTTTCTTGTTCAATCTCTTCATTTAACATTTGTAGATAATTTGAAAAAATTGTCCATCTTTACATGCATTAAAAGAATCTTCATAGCAGTCAAAATCTTCAAGTAATTCCATTTCAGTACGCCAAGGCTTGAAGAGTTGCAGAAGTGCTAAATAGAAAAATGTCATTTTATCTGGAGTTTCGCAACTGAGTTTTCTGTGATTAATAAGATTTCCTTTGGCATGTTTTACCAAACATCCATCACATCCAATTGCTGCATATTTTTCTTCATTTATATTTTCTGTAACATTTCTCTTAAAACTATAATGTTGTAGTACTTCATAGAGACATGTTTTCCAGATGTACACTTCTTTTGGGAAAGTACATATCCAACATATTTGTTTTAACAATATCTGTACTTTCTGGTTCATTCAATGCTAAGTATTCAATTTCTTGTACAGATTTCAAAACTTGATTTCGTGTTGCAGCAAGACCTAGACTTACCCAGATAATTCCTCTTGACTTTGAATATAAACTTGCATAGGTCAACCGATCCGAACATTCGTAGGATTCAATCTCTCGATGGGAAAGCATCTTCAAACTAAAGCTGTACAATTTGTTACTAAGAGTCTTCTCTTGTGAAATTTCTTCCCAAATTTCTTTCAACTCCATCTTTTCAGATTTGGTTATATATGATGTAACGTAATGAGCAACAGCAATCGAATTATCTGCAACATATTGGATATCCATGTTTGCATTTCACATTGACAAAATCACTGGATTGTAGTCATTAATATACTTTGAAACTTCACTTCTTTTTATGAAAATGATGGAGGGAGCACCAAAAATGAAGTAGGACTTTGTTAAGTAAAGTCTTTTCAATATCGTTTATTCTTCTTTGGTAAGACAGATGACAGAACAACAGCCAACGTGCTTACGCCAGTAGACTGCCTGGCACATTTGCCCACCGCTACGAGGAAGACCTTCCAGATTACTTGGACTGGAGTCTACTATTACGTCACCCTATTGTGGGACTTTCTATTGTACATGTATATGGACCTGATGAAGTTTCTTTGAAAGGAACGAAACTCATTGGCTGTTGTCCTGTCATCTGTCTTACCAAAGAAGAATAAAAGATATTGAAAAGACTTTACTTAACAGAATACGACTTCATTTCTGGTGCTCCCTAATTTTCAATCTATTTGCCTGGCATTCCAGTGAGACCTAATTGCGGTGGGTCTCGGAGGTGGATTGCACAGGACTCTCACTTACTGTAATTTTTGGGATTGAGGTGCTGAACCCTTGGTCAGCCGCAGTTGCGAGAACGTTTTTTTTCACTTCTTTTTATGTTGTAAGTATTCTTTGAGATTTTTGCGTTATAGTATGTCTTACTGCTGACATGAAACTGTTGACTCTTCCTTTTGAAATTACTGGACCTGGGAATCCAAAACAACATTTTGTATACAAATTTCCCTTTGACGTGTATTTTCGTCTACACTATTTTCCACATCGATGACTTTGAAAATGTGAAAATTGTTGTCTTAAGCTATTTTCTCCTCCTTTTTTTGCAATGGCACAGGTAACATAGTCTTCAATAAAAGACAAAACAGTTTCATCAGAATTGGTTCCAAATTTAGGTGCATTATTGATCCATAATAGCATGTGTATATGAGGAGCACCTCTGACTTGGTACTCCATTCTCCAAAAGAAATCAATAACTTCTCCAAGTGGTGGATTATTTTTATTGCAGATAAAAGACATCATTGCTTGAAACCTATGATTAAAATATCTGCACATATTTACAGGATCCAAAGAACGGAGATCTCCAGCTGTCTTCAATGTTTATGTTTGAATTTGCTTCTTGTAGCAAATTCTTGTAGAAATTCTTGCAGAAATTCAAGGAAATTGTCCCATGCGTATTCAGCACAGCTAAGCGTAAAAAACCACGTAGGGGTTCCTAAGTTACTTAACATACATTTAAGTTCTCCAGGATGACGATACCAATACTCATTAGTACCACATTGACACGCCATCAAATTAATTAACTGAGATTCTAAATGATCGTCTCTTTATTGAACTTTGTCCAAAAATGTCTTTGTAGAAAGATGTGTAAGGTTAACTCCTGTTTTTATAATGTGGTTCACTGCATATGAAAGTCCGGACAAGTCACATTCAAACAGAAGATGAAATAAATATGGAATACACTGTCAAAATCTTGGATCTTCTGAGTACAATCTTGTTGTATGATATTCTGAAGCTGGAATCTGTACTGATCGTTAATCATATCGTCCACCTTTTCCAGTGTGGAAGAGCTGTGGAAAACAACGAGCTTCTAAACTTTTTTCCCATACATTCATGGGAGTTTCCTTCGCATTCTTCATTTGGAATAATTCAATAGGGTTTCCTATCACTTCTTTTGAATGTGGAGGATGTATACTATAATGTTAATAAATTTCTTCTCTCCTCGAGTTGTCCACTTTTTCTATTTGGCCCGTTGCAATTTCTCTTTCATCTTCTATAGATAATTCTTGTTCTTCCACATATACATTTTTATAATAAATATTATTTTGTACAAGATCTAAAGTAGCCTTTTGAAGTTTGGTGACATCTACTAACTCTTGCGATATTTTCAGACTCTTTGTTGGTACACCATTAAATAGAATAACTATAGGTTCAGTTTTCTCTCTCTCTATACAAATAGTTTCAATATTTTTCTTAAAATATAAAGGTAAATACACAACTCTCCATTTAAACCTCTTTGTAAATCTGTTGGAGGCAGCTTACCTGTTTTCGGCTTCATACGAACTATAGCCTGAAACGGATGCACAGACTGAACAAGAATGGACTCATAAGTATTTAAGTCTACCAGTTCTGGAGGAATTGCTACCAACTCTAGGTTGTTATGTACAGCTCTTCTAATTTGTTGTAACAATATTTACACAAATATGTTGATCACTACCCAACTCAAAATGACCTTCTACCAAAAAATAAGCACAAAATTGCTCCCACTTATCATTGTTTTCCTTTTCACTTAGTAAAAACACAGCAACATTCCTAGTATGACTTCTATAGTGAGTACGTCGACAACAAATAAAAACAAATTTTGTTTTTTCACAATAAACTACCTTAAACTTTGTGATTTCTTCTGCAAACTTCTCAGTAGTACTATCTTCCTATTCTTTTTCAACACCTACACTTATCAAACTCTCACTTTCTCTACACTCCTCTTGAGGAGCAAAGTAACAAAACTCTATATCATCAGAAACTTTTTTTTACATCCAATACTGAACCATGCAAAAAAGCTGTGTTTATTACTTAAAGATAATGGAAGACTTTTTACATACTACAATCTTCTCACTAACTTCTGCATTTCTGAGTGATGTACTGCTAACATTCTTAAATGATGAAAAGTACTTCTAATCACTTTTCTAGAAAGACATACCAGAGAATGACTCTGCAAGTTACTATATTTTCTCACTTTACAAGGATCTAGTCCTTGCAACATCTTAATCTTTTGTTTAACACTTTTTTTTACAATAATCTCATAAGAAATGTGATAATATATCAATAGAGTCCTGTCATATACTACAAATACTACTACAATCCCACTTATACACTGGAGCTTGTGTACATCTCCCTTGAACTTCTTCAGCTATTTCTTGTTCCACATTTCTAGGAACCATCTTTTCTTTTTCAATTGGACAACCGTTTTTAACCTCATAACAACGACCCCTGGTATCAACTGCATGAACTAATGTAATATGTTGAAAATAGCTTTCTTCGTTAAAAAAAGGTTCAGTACTAGAAGTGTACTTCCATTCACCCGAAACAAAAGTGCAAAAGTTAGTTCTATTAACCAGTCTTTTTCTTTTACTTTGCTCCTTCATAAACTGCATTGTTTTATTCAATGTCTTCATTCTCTTCAATACTAATATAAACAATCTTCTTTTCAATTCAAAAGCCTTTTCGACTACACTGTCAATCTGTTATTTTATCTTGTAAAATGCTGATCTTCTTTTATATTTTTTGCAATCTTTCAATACATTTTGTAGTACTCTACTTTTATACATTCTCTTCCTAATGTCTTTATATTCTTTCATCCTTCTTTCAATATAGATTGTTTTCCCATAACCTGATTTTCCATTAATTTGTCCTTTTTACATTTCCTTTGCTTTCGTTTCCATTGGTTGTACAACTTTTCTTTCTCATTTCCCCATATTGAAAATTCATTACATTCTTAAAAGCTCTTTTAACAAATTCTTTAGCTCTCTTACCAGAACTTTTTTTTTCAATGTCACATGTTGTACTTCATCTAATTTCTGTTTTTCTCTCTCCTTTAAATAGTACTTTTTTGTTGTCTTTTCTTTTGCACTTTTCTTGTCATACTGATTTTTTTCTAATAATCATGGAGAATATCTGAAAAAAAGAAAAGTTTAAATAGTTATGTTAAATAATTCACTATTATTAAAATAATTATATACAAATATTCTTATGTATAAATAAAGAAATATTTTTAATTGTACTCCAAACCTATATCAGGCACCGCATAATTCCTACAATTAGAACAAATCACAAGCTATACAACAGGATCACAGAGCACAACTAAAGGATTACTCTACTGCTACTCAGTGCAGTCTGTCAACTTTTAAGGCCTGCATAATGTTGTGGTTTGGGTATGTCTCTACTAGCACATGTATTCTCATATGTGTTATACATTTGAAGATGCTTTACATATAAAACAGAAGTATACATATATTTGTATGCTTTTTATATATAGTACACTAGCAAAAAGTGCAGACTCATACATGCATGGTTTCAAAAAGATAAGGAAATTTACAGCACAAACATGTAAAGGGTTGCTGCTTTGTTTTGACCTACACTCAATACCAAACTATTACTCCTTTCTATATCCTTCTTCTTTCTTTCTACACCTCTCTTCTTTCTTTCTTCACCTCTGTTCTCTCTTTCTGCACTTTTCTTCACTGTTTCGACACCCCTCTTGAATGTTTCTGCACTACTTAAATCTGTTTCTATAACTCTCTTCCTCTGTGCACCTCTTGTGCCTCTTCGTGCACCTCTATTGCTTCTTTCTGCACCTCTCTTGCCTCTTCCTGCATCCCTGTTGCCTCTTTCTGTACTCCTGTTACCTCTTTCTGCACCCTTCTTCCATCTTTCTGCATCTCTGTTGCCTCTTTCTGCACCAGTGTTTCCTCTTTGTCTATCTCTGTTACTTCCTTCTCAAATTTTCTTGCGTCTTTCTGCAACTCTGTTGCTTTTTTCTGTAGCCCTGTTACCTCTTTCTGCACCCTTCTTCCCTCTTTGAGCACCTCTGCTGCTTCTTGCTGCACCTCTCTCCCCTCTTTCTGTACCTCTCTTATCTCTTTCCACACCTATCTTGCTTCTTTTTGCACTTCTCTTGCTCTTTCTCTATCCCACTTTCCTTTTTCTATACCTCTCTTACTTTTTTCTCCACTTCTCTTGCTTCTTTCTGCACTTCTATTACCCTTTCTGCACCCCTCTTACCTCTTCCTACATCCTTCTTCCCTCTTTCTGCACTTATCTTTCCTGTTTCTGCACCCATGTTCCCTTTTTCTGCACCTCTCTTGCCTATTTCTGCAACTGTCTTGCCTCTTTCTGCAGTTGTCTTGTCTTCTTCTGCACCTCTGTTGCTTCTTTCTACACCTCTCTTGCAAATTTTTATACCTCTCTTGGTTCCTTCTGCACTGCTCTTCGATCTTTCTCCATTTCTTTTGCATGTTTGTGCACTTCTCTTGCCCCCTTCTGCACATCTGTTGCTTCTGTCTGCACGTCTCTTGCTTCTTACTTATTTATTTTGACTATGTTCAATACTGAACTACTAGTAAAATGGTAAAGCAGCAGCAGCAAAGTAATGTTTAACATATGTTAGGTGGCAAATTAATGATTATAATACTTTGTAAGACTCTCCAGAAAACTTCACTTGAAGTGCACTAAATAAATCTAAGTGTCTCTTTGAAATATGAAGTGCACTCTCTACTTTTAACATCTTCATGGTCTTCTGTTTAAGATATGTCTGATCTTGTACATATATTATGATATGTCTTATACATCTGAACATAGTACACATATAAAACACAACTACACATCTATTTGAATGTTTCTTTGATATATGACACTACTAACAGAAAGTACAGACATATGCATGCATGTTTTTAAGAACATTGTGAGACTTACACCAGAGACATGTGAAAGGTTGCTGCTATTTCTTTTACCAGGCCCAACACCCTATGTAGTCATAGTGCCTGAGTGATTACATGACTGTAGGTGTAGTGTCTATGAAATTAGAGGACTACATAAGTACTACCTGAGTGATTAAAGAACTGCATAGGTAATGCCTACGTGATTCCATAACTGCATGGGTAGTGCGTGGGTGATTGGAGGAGTGCATGGGCACTGTCTGAGTGATTGAAGAACTGCATAGGTAATACCAGGGTGGTTATTTGAGTGCAAAGACAATGCCAGCATGATTAGACTAATACACAGATGCTGCCTTGGTACATCGAAGAATACATGAACAGTGCCTGACTGATTGGAACAATGCATAGATAGTACCTCAGTGATTGCATAGTGAAAGAGTTCTGCCTGGGTCATTACATAAGTGCATGTGTAGTGCCTGGGTGATTGCATAAGTGCATAGGTAGTGCCTGAGTAATTTTATAAGTATATGGGTACTGGCTGAGTGATTGAAGGACTGCATAGATACTGACAAGGTGATTGGAGGAGTGCAAGGGTAGTTAGTGCCTGAGTGATAGAACCAGTGTATAGCTAATACATTGGTGTTTGCATGAGTTCAGGGGTAATATCTGAGTACATAGAAAGTGCCTAGGTAATTTCATGTCTAGGTAATTAGGGTACTATTGTGGTACTACCTCAGCGATTGGAGGACTGTAAAGGTACTGCCTGGGTGATTTTATGAATGCATGGGCACTAGTTAAATGTTTGGACGAGTGCATAGTTCCTGAGAGGCTGATTGGAGGAGTGTAAGGATAGTGCCTGGGTGATTGAACCACTGTATAACTAATGCACTGGTGATTCCATGAGTTCAGAGGTGATGTCTAAAGGATTGCATGAATACATAGGTAATCTCTGGGTGATTCATGAGTTAAGGGATAATATCTGGGACATTATAAGAGTAGATAGGAAGTACCTGGGTGATTATATAAGTCCATCGATACTTCCTAGGTGATTAGAGTACTATTGTGGTAGTGCCTCAGTGATTGGAGGACTGTGAAAATAGTGCTCGGGTGATTTTATAAGTGCATGGGCATTGGCTAAGTGATAGGCAGAGTGCATTGGTGATTGCATGAGTTCAGAGGTAATATCTGGGTACTACAGGAGTACATGGAAAGTGCCTGGGTGATTTTATAAGTGCATTGGTACTGCCTGGGTGATAGGAGTAATACATTGGTAGTGCCTCAGGGATTGGAAGAGTGTAGCGGTAGTGCCTGGGTGATTTTATAAGTGCATTGGCACTGGCTAAGTGCATAGATCGTGAAAAGGTAATTGGAGGACTGCAAGGGTATTGCCTGGGTGATTAAACCAGTGTATAGCTAATGCATTGGTGATTGCATGATTGCAGAAGTTATGTCTGGGGGATTAAAGGAGTACATAGGAAATACCTGGTGATTCCGTGATTGCAGGTGTAATATCTGGGAGATTACAGGAGTACATGGGAAATGCCTAGGTAATTTTATAAGTGTATGTGTAGTGCCTGGATCATTGAAGTAGTACTGCAGTAGTGCCTGAGTGATTGGAGGAGTGCAAGGGTAGTGCCTGGGTGATTGCTTCATTGTATAGCTAATGCATTGATGATTACATGAGTGGAAAGATAATGTCTTCGGGATTAAGCAGTTCATACATAATGCCTGGGTGTTTGCATAAATTGAGAGATACTATCTGGGGTATTACAAGAGTACACAAAAACTGCCTGGGTGATTTTATAAGTGCATGGGTACTGCCTGAGACATTGAAGTAGTACTGTGGTAGTGCCTGAATGAGTAAAAAAGTGCAACATCCTGAAAGAATACATGCATATGTCTCTATCACAACACTATGCACACCTCACAAATTCATGGAACAAACTTCAAATTTAAAGCAAACACCACAAATGATGTGGCATATTTCAACTGTACCTCATAGTCACTAATACATGATCTCAACATCTTTTAAACCACACTATTATGCTGCCTCTTCACCATTCTACTGCTACTCACAGTGTTGAGCCTACCACATAAAAAGCAACAACACCTCTTTGTTGTACATCATGCACCTTGAAATGTATAAGATATATGAAAATACATATGCAAGTAGAAACATACTTGTGACAGAAGTCCTCGTACACCTTTAAACTTAACAGAATCCACTTCAAATTTTAAACAAACACCTAAAATGATGCGGTATACTACAAATGTACATATCAACACACTAAAACAAACTACCATAATCACTAATCCCTCTTCCAATATACACTTATTACTATACAAAATCTATTTCTTACAACGTTTAACTACAATATAACAAACTACAATACTCATCTCTATATTTAATATATTTCAAACATCACAGTTCTTGAATCATTTTTAAAGTTTAAAAATAAAGCTAATACATAATACACCTTCGAAATATATAAATCACCTTCCAAATTGATTTGTAGAATACGAAATATCAGAAAGTCATAAAAGATTTTCTTATGCACACAATCAATGTAATGCACCTCTCTCAATGAGGTAAAAACAGTAATGGCTTCCTATATAATTTCAAATTGAAAAACCCATTTCTATTGGTTAGACATATTAACCCTTACCAATTGACTTCTAAAAGTGCCCAAACTGATTCCACAGTGCACCAAAGCGATGGAGCCACGAATCCATACGGGAATTCAAAAATATATTACAAATAAAAATACCACTACTTTTTAATAACTCACCACTTCTAAAGATAGTACTGACTTCAGAAATCTTACTTTAATAACATTAAACCTATATATAAATTACATTTATCCACATTTTAAAACCTCAGATAACATTCAACCCTTCCCCCTTCTGCCTAATGCCAGTTTCCATAGCAACAGTTCATGGAACATTGAAGTGAACTGTCAGGTCACAAGTTCACCATATCTTCAAGTTCAGCACACAAGCTTGCAAATGCAAACAGCAGGTGTGGTTGACATTTGCAAAATATAACCATATCCTATCTACTGTACCTTTCCAATATGTATTACTAACCAATACTTGCACCCTATTATTCAGTGTACAATCTTCTTAAACAGCCAATCAATTCTCTACTTTTTTTAAAACAGCATGTTCTCCACCATTTTAGATGCCTCTCATTCTACCAACTGACTACCTCAGCTACAGACATCTTTTCATTCCTTTCAGACTTCCCTTCAAGATGCTTACAGTGTGGATTGTTGGACACAGCTATGTTTTCTGGTGCAAAAGGTATGCTGAATGCAGAGGTATTGACAAAGACCTAGCTTTGCAAAATGTGGATATTAAATGGATTGTACAGAGAGGATTAAAGTGGCACCAATTGATGCCTTCAGTTAAAACATTTTTGCATGTCCAACCCCCTGACCTCATGATTGTGCACTGTGGTGGCAATGACCTAGGAACATTGACTGTGGTGGTCTGCAAATGCTCATGAAGGACACCTTTGCACAATTGATGTTGCTTTTACCTTAAACTGTCTTTGTTTACCTCATATATGCCAAAGACAGAAATAGAAGTGGTCAAATCAATTCTGTCCACAGATTGAAAAAGCTAGTAAAAATGGCAATAAAGCTGTTTCTGTATGCCTAAGAGATCATAGAATGGGGTCCATCTACAATAACAATCTACGTTTTGAGATGGATGACATCTACAGGATTGAGTACACTTCACAGATCAAGGAAACAGAGTCTTTCTCAACAACCTAAAGCTCTGCATCCACACTTACATGTAGCTACAACAAACACATAATGAACACATGGGCTCTTTTTAGAGCCACCCTATAACATAGTAGTGTATATAAAAAAAAAAATTCACATACATTTTAAAAAAAAGAAATTGTGGATTTGATTTGCGCACCCAACGCGAATCTGCAAAACATGAATTCAATTTAATGTACTACAACACAACACACTTTTCAAGTTTAACTATTATTTTTTAATTTTATATATTTTTATCAAATCTATCAGTTGTAATCTTGTTAATAACTTCAATCACAGTACCTCTCTAAAACAACTTCACAAATACAACATTACCTTCTAAATTATATACTACTAAATTATTTATTTAAGGTGAATTAGCGGATCCAACGTGACATTTTACGGGGGGTCGTGCTGAGAGCCGCGTTGGGGTCCGGAATCCAAACTCGAAAGAAAAAAAAAACGCTGCACTACCATTATTCAGTATTCGCCCCAGGGGCCCCATCCCCCGGGACCTGCCAGCATTTATTTTTACTGCTTGGTCCCCCTCCTAAGGCCAATAATGACCCCGGGGACCCCATCCCCTGTGGCCCGGCCTTATTTATATATATTGTTTCCCAAAAAATTACAAAATTACAGAATTTGCGTATCTTTTCCTATTTCCCAATTGGAAGTTTGTACTTTTTCACATTGCAGCTGTTGGTACAGGCCTTGCAGCGTCTTACAATGTCTTAACTTGTATTTATGGGTTGTGATACATGGGAAGCACTATTTTCCCTGTAAATAAAGGATTTTGGAACATCTACGCGCGATCGGGGTGACTTTGACAAAGACCATTGGTGCGATGAATGGATGCCAGCAAGGAATGTGGATGTGCTCTTGCCCACACTGCACCAAATTTGGTATTTTCTTTTTCTACTCATGGTTGAGAAGTGGTTTGAAGTCCCTCACTCTTTATTATCTACACTAACCTCATTGCCAACAAACCCCACACGTGTTTTCATTATGCATGTTTTTCTTACATCTATTTTTCTATATTTCTTCTAAGCTTTTTCCAAATTCCATTAGGGACTTAATATCTCTTCAGGTGACCATAAAACAACCTCTACTCTGTATTGTTTTTTTGTCATTAGATAGGGTTATGCTTCACATTAATACATAGTTAGCCGTTGATAAAATATATATCTTCTGTTTTGTTCCTGAAAATCGAATTCTTGAAAGAGTGGCAGATCTCTTGAAAACCCAATGTGTTTGTTATACATTATGGTGTAATCTGGTTCCAGAGCTTCTTGCAATTACTTCTTCTCACATGTCCAGTAGGTGTCAGAATAATCTCATATGGTTATTCAAACTAGATATAAGCAATACACAAAGGGTAACCCCAATAATTGCCGGGGAAAAGGGTAATTAGAACAATATATCACAAAGTCTCCTTCTTAACCTGTATTCCTTCAATTCCAGAAGCAATCAAGCGGTAGTAAAGGAAATGAAAAGCTGAGTATTATCAAAAACATTGTGATTTCTTCATTTTCTTTTACAAATTTATAGTGCTTCTATTTGTTATGACAGTATCAAAATTATTTTTAAATGAATGATGGACAATAAATCATACAACACATGTTCTCATTATATAATTCATGAATATATTCCATTAATTACAAACCCCAAAGACATCTAAAAACCTCCCAACCATACCATTCAGACAGATTCATGCATAAGCATAGCACTCATTTCTATGTCCTGAACACTTCCTTAGAAACTTTAACAGTGAGGTTATCATCTATCTCTTCCACACGTTTTGGTTTGGGGGATGAAAAAAAGGTTGATGAACATTTTGGTGATAATATTATTTTCGTACCACCTTCTTCAGAACCCACAATGCTAAAAACATTTCTTCTTTCCTTTATGAGTGTGGAGTTTCCGCTGAATATAATATAAAATGCGTTAGTATTGAGGGTCATAACACAACAATTTACTATGATTAATTTATTTGTACCTTATACCTCCACATATATAGTGATTATGTCCATCCATTGCTTAAACCACAGAGTGCTCACAAAATTCTAGGGTGTTCACATGGATCATGCAGATTTAGTAAAATGTCTGCATGATTCTATCCTTCATGTCGATGGATAGTGATCATGTTCACCTTACAGTGACTCTAGTCAGGGTTTGTTGATTTATAAAGGAAATCTAGCCAGTCACTCATTCTCATATGCTGTTCATAGTTTTCCCTTGCTGGTCATGCAAGCCACGAAGCCCAGATCTCAGAAATCTCAGGGGTCGAAAGGCTATGGTTCATTGGAGCAAGCATCAAGAAAGGCAGGAAGTTGATTGTATAAGTAATTCCAGTTGCATAGTCGCAACACTCAATTCAGTGCTGAGCGAACAGTGCTTGCACAAGTACCATTCTTCTGAAGGATCATTTAACCTGCAGCCCAAAGAGAGGAGCGTGACCATGCAGGGGATACATCATCTGTCATCATCCTTCTGAGTTCTTTGGTATTGTGAAACTTTAAGAAGCTTCTCTGTTGGACCTGGCCCTCTCTGCAGAGTCACACCCACATGTTTTGCCTTCACCCCTCCTGTTTTCTGAATTTGTTTTTGTTGGCTTTAGGACTCTGTGCACTTTAACACTGCTAACTAGTGCTAGAGTGATTGTGATCTCTCTCTAAAACATGGTAAAATTGGCCTACTCCTAACTGGCACATTTAATTTACATGTAAATGCCTAGTAAATGGTACTACATACACCCAGGTCCTATAAATTAATTACTACTAGTTGGCCTGCATCACTCATTGTGTCACTCACTAAAGTAGCACTTCACAACATGTCTCAAGCCTGTCACTGCAGCATGTGGTGCAGTTATAACTGCCATTTTGACCTGGCAAAATAGACCGTTTGCCATACCTAAACCTTCCTTTTTGATACTTATATGTGACCCCTAAGGTAGGCCCTAAAGCCTCCTAGAGCAGGGTGCATGATATTTAAAAGTTAGGACATGTGGGTTTAAGTCTTGCTTGTCCTGGCAGTAAAAAACTCCTAAAGTTGTTTTTCACTATAGTAAGGCCTACCTTTCCCGTAGACTATCCCTAGGTTACCTAATTACATTTAAGAAAATGTAACTTTAGATTGAGAGCAGGTAGGAAAATACTTCTTGGACACTTTTGAACTGTAATTTAAAATCCTCTTTAATGGTAAAGTTAGATTTTAAGTCACATTTCTAGAAATGCCACTTTTTGAAAGTTGAAATTTCTGTGCCCAATTTACAGTGTCTTTTTGTCTGTTAACAGGATCGCATGACTATAGCTGTCTCCTCTGTGATGTGTTGTTGATTCCTCCGAGTCATGGGGACGAAAGGGGCACACACAAAGGAACCTCACACTAGCCTTTTGTGACCCCACACGTTTGGGTGCCAAACTCAGGATAGGCTGGGGAGTGGGCAAGGTTTTGCCCACAACACAAAGGCTGGAACTGGGTCCCCAAATCAGATCACTTCTGGGCCTCTGGAAGACTCAGGAGAAGTACTGCCTTGAAGCTTGCCCTAATGCCTGTGGGGGGAAGACTGGACCTGCCCCTTGTACCCAGCACCACCAGTGTCACTCCAAGAACTAGCTTCCAAGCCTCGTGTATGAGCTACAGGGACACAACAAGTTCCAGAGACCCTGCAACTTACCTGCCTGCTGCTGCTAGTACCTGCTGTAGTGGGGCAAATCCCCCAAGTGGTGCCCCCCAGGTCCTGGACCCTTGATGTGGCGCTAAAGTGACCTCCTCCTCCCAAAACCAAAATCCTAGGATTTAAAAAATGTTTCAGAAGAACTGCTCTGAGAAACAAAAGGAGACTGGGACCAATTAACTGAAGGTGCCTCGCCAGTGGTATTGCCTTTGCTGCAGCTCACGCTTCATACTTCTCCACTGCAACAAATATCTACCTTCTCCAGGAAATCTTCAGAATTTCTTCTACGTCCGAAGGTAACTCTTGATCAGTCGGCGTTAATTTGTGATTTTTTTCTCAGCCTCAAACAACCAGATACCTGCGGTTGGTGCTTTGGTATTTGTGGCGCTATCTTTAACAAAAAAAGTAACAATTCATAACTCTGGTTCTGCTGATTGGATTTAATTCATTTTGGTGTCATTTTATTTAATAAAATGTACTTCATTTTTCTAAATTGGCGTGGGATTTTTCTTGACTGTGTTTTCATTTTATTACTACTTGTGTGCTGCATAAATACTTTACACATTGCCTTTAAGTTAAGCGTGACTGGTTTTGTGCCAAGTTACCAGAAGGTTAAGCACAGGTTAGTTTAGTGACTTTTTGTGGCTCACCCTGACAAGGATTGTGGTTGTTGCTTGAGCAGGTCTTCCACCTCTCTCAACCAATAACCCAGCTTCCTACGATTGTATGTGATTTCATGAAAAAATTATTTCATATAATACCATTACTGAGAAACCGTTTCACCTAAACTGTTTAATGGAAATTTGCAGAATGAACGACTTTTTCCATTTCAAAGAAACCAATTCATACAAAACCTTTTTTTGAAAAAATTGGCATTTGCATGCTTATTTTTTAAGGTATAAATGTAATGGTTGTACTCAGAAACATTTTTGTCTGAGGTATTTATTTCAATTTATATATTCTACATTGTCAAACAATTACTTTTGATGCTTTTAATTTGTGGAGCCCAAGCCATGTCTAAACCCCTAAAACCACATCACCTGCCAAACAATATACATGCCAGATCCATAAAATCACCTCACACCCCTAAACACCATCTGTCCCAGATCCCTAAAACCCCTTCAACATCCCAAAAGTTCACCCATCCCTGATCCCTAAATGCACATTCGACCCCTAAGCCCCACCCACCCCTGAACCCTAAAAACACCTCACCATCCCTAAACTCCACCAATCCTTGAAACCTAAAAGCCCCTTACTACATCTAAACTTCACACAGTCCTAAACCCTAACCTACGCCCATTGCTGAACTCTAAAACCCTTTGCCCCTAAATCTACCCATCACTGAACCTTAAAAACTCCTCACATCCCCAAACTTCGCCCATCTGTGAACCCTAAAAAACCCTTTAAGACCGCTATACTCCACCCATCTCTGAACCATAAAAACGGCCTACCACCCCTAAACTCCACTCATCCGTGAACCCTAAAAACCCCTCAGCACCCATAAACTCCACCCATGCACTTAGCCCTCTACTTTTTAATGTGTATTTAGCTCCTCTTTTTTCCTTGATTGCCAACTGGGGTGTTAAAGCAATTTCTTACGCTGACGACACACAGTTGGTTTTCTGCTTCCGGGAGCAGACGGCAGAGACCTTTAAGAACTTTAAAGGGTGTCTGCGTGACATCGCCCTCTGGATGAACATAAATAAATTAAACTTAATGCAGGAACAACTGAGGTGATGTTTTTTGGAAAAGGCCCAGTGCCTGCGCCAGATTTGTGGTGGCCATCAGAAATGGGGCCTCCACCCTCCCTCAGTTCTATTATAAAACATCTAGGGGTGAGATGGGAAGCTGACCTCTCTTTTTTAGCCCAAATTCAACAGGTTTCCGCTGGTTGCTTTAGCAAACTAAAAAATCTGCGTAAGTTCTTACATTTGCTACCAAAGGATTGTCGAAAATCTGTAGTCCATGCCACTGTTACATCCAGGCTGGACTACGCTAATGGCCAATATTTTGGCCTGCCTAAATATGCGATTAGACGCCTGCATATGGTGCAGAATGCGGCTGCGAGGCTGATCAGACACATCCCCTTTAGGCATCATGTCTCTCCGCATCTGTGAGATCTGCATTGGCTCCCAGTATCAAAAACTGAAGGGAAAATGCCCCAGCTATCTTAAACTAAGTCTTTACTGCTATAAGCAGGCTCGGCTTTTGCGCTCAAACACTCAGAACTTGCTCTATGTACCCCGCTTTGCGAAAGCCCGGATGCGAGAAAGAGCATTCTCTGCCAGAACAGCAAATATGTGGAATGCCTTGCCGGTGCCCCTTCGTCATGCAAACACAGAGTCCTGCTTCACAAAAGCACTGAAGACTTGGCTTTTTAACAATAACTTGATCTGCCCACTGCTTGTTTGATGCCACCTTGCATGCGCTGCTTGCTGTTCGAGCACCGGGACACCTCTGTTGTTGAGGTAGCTGTTCGTGCTTTATAAACTTCAGTATTATTATTATAATTATTATTATTCTGAATAGCTAAAACACCCTCATCACCACTAAACTCTACTCATCCCTGAACTCTAAAAAACCCGTTCTACATCTGAATGCCATCCATCCCTAAAATTACCCTCATGACCCCTAAAAATTACTGTTAACCCAAGAAACCCTTTCCCCCTTGAAACTCCACCCAATTTACTATAATTTTGAAGTTTTCATTAAAAATGTCTTTCTTTTTAAATGTTTCAGTTAATATTCGATTCTTTTTTAATTTCCTTAAGCTTGTTTGTCCTTAAAATAGTTTTTTAATAAATTGGTTTCCTCCAAGTGGTTTCTCAGGTTTCGTTTTTTGATTAATTCACATGTATCAGTTTCTTACATTCTCCATTCCAGATGCGGAAATCTTAGGATTTCCTCACATAGTCTACTTGGAGTACCACATTTTAAAATACCCGCTTGGTCTATTTTCTTAAGAAAAAGGACTGACAGCCTAACAGCCTGGCTCCAGCAAAAATGACCATATGTGCACAAACCCAGCGGCAAGCAACGGAGCACTGAATAGAAATTGTCAATTGGATTTTTGAGGCAGTGAGACTGAAATAGGTGTATTTGGCAACTAACCGTAATATTATGGGTAAAACATAAGCAAAATACTAGTGGCAATTCTAACAGTGCATATTCTCTATGGTATTGTTGTGTATACGGAAACAATGAGACACAGCTGGGGTGGTCCTAATAAGTATGTAGTCTGATTCAAGCACTCTTTTCACTAGAATACCAACATTTACTATTCATTTTCCCGAGGAAATGCAATGTAGGCGGTATCGTAAATGCCGGTTTCTAGCACGTTTCTCCTTCTTTACTTTATTGTTGCATGTTTTTAAATAAAACTGTTTGCAGTGTCCTGCCAGCTGTGTATGAAACCTCTGAGGCAGGAAATCAAGGGGCCTGTCACTAACACGTCTAAGAACTGATATTACAAATGTCAGCCAGAAAATCCGGCCCTTCAAATATTAAACACTACTATTAGAGAGGGAAACCATGCAATGCTGCATTCTGGGAGACGGCCAGTTCATTTGTTTGAGAAATGGAATGGAGGTAGAGGGGACAACCAATCTTTTTAACATCGTTTCCTGTGAATATAAATGAAAATCACTCCACTGAAAACAAAAAAGAAGCATGTGGTTCCTTGAGGATTTAATGTATAGGAAATGATTGCATATAAGACAACTATCTATAAATCATTTTAATGTGCCTGTAAGAAAAATTATCCATTGCTTTACCTGGTGCCAATTTCTTATCATAAATCAAGGCAAAGAAAGAAAACGGTCATAGTTGAAGAAGATGCAGGAAAACAAGAAAAGAGTGCCTTTGAAATAATGGTAGAATCGGAAACATTTTAAGTGAACGGGAAGAAACGTGAAGGGGGAAACAAAACAGAAATCTGGAGAGGGCAGGAGAAATGAAAGGAAGGATGAAGAAAGGGAATAATGGACCCGATCACAGTGAATACAATGCAGCCAGTACCTCCTGGTTCCTGCTAGTGTTTCCCCATTGCCTTCCTTGCGTCTGCTGGGAATGGTGCTCGTCACCTAAGCTATTGTTTCCCAGTCACATGGTTAATCTGAATGGAGCACACACCACCTCCACCGGTGTTACTGCAATCCTCTGTATGATCGTGGAACCAGCAGGGGTTGCTGATAGCGCTGGCAATATTGAGGCCTTCTGGAAGAGGCAGTTCCCGAACTGTCCACTGTAGGATGAAACAAGCCCTGTCTGGGCTGGAAAGGCTTATGTCCATCCTTACAGTTCGAGTCCATAGCCATCCCCAATGTGCAATCGCTGAACCGTAAAACAGGAAGGAAATATGCCACATGGGTCAGTTTACCTCTTGCCCGGTGTAGGGGTGTTGAAATCACCACGTCCCGAGTCACAGATTCTGGACCCAGTAGTTAAACCCCTGCACTGTTAGGAGTTTTCATAAATTGAATGGGAAATCAACAGGCAGATCCAGAATTACAGGGTGCAAATCTACAGGGTTATCCCCCATTCCAGGGACAATTACGCTCCCATTTACTACCTCTTCTGAGCAGGTGTTAAATGGTAGCAGTAGGGCAGGTGCAATGGCTGGGGGCAGATTCCTGGGGTGGGGAGGGTGAATGAATTCACTTTCGGTATTAGGAAGATCCTGGCCCTTTTTGGCAGTGTGGCCACCATATTTATTGCCTTTACTCCTATTTTCTGGATTGTTATTGTTGGCCGTAGGACTCTGAGTAGCTTAACCCTGCTAACCAGTGCTAAAATGTCTGTGTTCTTTCCATCCAACATGGTATAATTAGCTCATACCTAATTGGCACATTTTATTTACTTCCTATCCAGCTTGCCCTCAGTCCGCTACCCTTTGCTGCCTGTCTACCTGCTACCCTCTCTCTGTGCCTCCTCTGCTCATTTCTCTACTCTCTGTTTTGCCTTTGCTGCTCATTTTTCTGCCCTCCGTTTTGCTTCTTTCTGCGTGTTTTTTCCCCTCTATTTTGCCCTCGTCTGCTCCGTTTTGCACTTTCTGCTTGTTTTTCTGCACTCTGTTTTGCCCTCTTCTACTCTGTTTTGCTTTTTCTGCTAGTTTTTCTACCCTCTTCTTTGCCTTTTCCTCTCATTTTTCTGCCCTTTGTTTTGTCTTTTCTGGTCACTCTTTTTTCTGCCCTCTGTTTTGCCTTTTCTGCTAGTTTCTTCCCTCTTCCGGCCATTTCCTCGCGACCTGGCTTTTCAACTGAGACCGCGCAACCCAGTGCCCAGATACCCCCAGGGGTGACAGTGCCACGCTTTAAAATGCTGATTGATAGGAGTCTATATTAAATGGTATTAGATGTATCCAGGCCTGCAAAATAAATGCTTCTAGTGGGCCTGCAGCACTCATTGGGCCACTGCGCAGTAGCGGCTGGCATGACTCGTATCACGCGGGGGGGTCACGCGGGTTCGCGGGTCGACCGGGTCCTGTGGCGCCTCAGCTCCTGGCCGGGTCCCGCGTTATCCCAACAGGTAGCAGCCACAGACTGCCTCCCTTGCCTAAGCCAATCACAATGCTGCAATGGCAGCGTTGTGATTGGTGGGGATGGCGCTCCACGGGCGCCTATGGGGAGGCCATTTTCTCTATGTAGGCTGCATGCACCATACATAGAGAATAGGCAGAGTGCGAATTGACTGGTTTGGCTGGCCCCAGAGGGCCGACCAAATAGTCAGGGCCCACAGCATTGGGCTGGTGGTTGGTGGTGGAGCTGTACCCAGAACCACTTACATATCACAGGGTTTTGCCTCCTTGAAACACAAAGGAACCTGACACTAGTCTTTTTTCACCTCATACTTCCCGGAGCCTTGGCGGAGTGTGGGGGAAACCATCCAAAATCCCCACACTTCAAAGGCTGGTACCAGGTACAAATATTGGACCTCCAGAACCACTCTTAAGTACCCTCCTGGACTTGTGGACGTTACAGAAGGACTGCCTTGTTCCCTAGAGGACTGCCCTCCTGCTACCAGAGGTCTATCCTGCTGCTGAAGAACCGTCTTGACCCACAGAGAGCTTCCCTGCTGCTTGAGGACTACACTGCTGCTTGAGGACTCCCGTGTTCTCTGAGAAGGAAGACTGGACCAGTTCCTTTCCTCCCATGCAACCTTAGTGTTAGAAATGGGGGTCTCTAGTTGGCAGAGGTAGGAACCTTTGACCAAATAGGGTCCCTTGCTTCTAGTCAGGGTAAGGGGGATACACACTTTAGATAACCCCTGCTCACCCCCTTGGTAGCTTGGCATGAGCAGACAGGCTTATCCCAAAGCCAATGTGTAAAGTATTTGTACCAACACTCACAGTAACACAGTGAAAACACCACAAATGGACACCACACCAGTTTAGAAAAATAAAATATCTTTATCTAAACTAAACAAGACCAAAACGACAAAAATCCAACATACAGATACTCAGTAAAATGTCTTAAAAAGGATGTTGCAAAAATAAGCTTGTAGAAATCAAATAGCACCAACTGGGGCTATCACCACGTCAGGACAGCACAAAATCCAAAGTATGGCGCCGCCCGCGAGGATTGCAGCGTCGGGCGCAGAGTCACACAGACCACCAAACAACAGTACCTTGGAAAAATGAAGTCGGTGACGATGCACGGCGTCGAAGATGGCCGATGTCGGCTCCGCTGATGATGCGACATCAGCGAGTTTCTTGAGTCGCCCTCGGCGGTTATCGGCGCCACGATAACAAGATGCAGGCGCTGTCGAAGACGGAGTCGATGCGAGCACTGGCGTCAGTCACGGCCGATCACTGCCGGCATCGGTGGGCATCGTAGGGCATCAGAGCTGCGGAACAGGCCTGACGCTGCGTCGTTCACTTCACAAGCAGCTCCTCGGGCCTCGGTGCAGGTCACATCATCACAGCAGCGGCGTGGACAGCGTCGGAAACAGGATTTCTTCCTTCTCTTTAGTTTCTTCCAGCTTCCAACAGCAAGGGCCTCACACACAGTTACAGGTACCTCCTGGTAGGACAGAACTCCCAGCAAGGAGGTTCAGGGGAGCTGGGGGTGAAGTACTTTTGTTTCTGGGTCTTCAAAAACAGGAGGCCAGCTCTTTTCAGACCCTTGGAGACTTTTCTTCAGATGGACACAGCTTACAGCAAAGTCATTCTTCAAGCAGGGGACACAGCACACAGCAAAGTTCCTTTGTCCTCTCCTCAGTAGAAACAGCAAACTGAAGGCCAACCCCAGAAACACAGCAAGGGCAGGACTTCTCCTCAGTCTCTTCAGCTGTCCTCTTTAACAACAGGTTCCTCTTGATCACAAAGTAGTCTGACTCACAGGGGTTTCAGCTCTCATATTTATACCCCAAAAGTCTTTGTTCTCCATGTGTGAGGGGTCCTGGACCCAGTCCAAACAAGTTCTGGGTGCACTGTGCCAGTGTACAACGTCTTCGTTTGTCAGTGTGGGCCAGGGTCTTCAACACACCGCAGGAGGTAGAGCCAGTATTGTGGAAGGCAGGCACAGCCCTATTCAGGCCCAGGTGCTACTCCTCCCACCACTCCAAATGCAGATCGGCCTATCCAGCCTAGTGCTGACTCACCCAGACTCCTGAAGCCACCCCAGCCCCTGTCACTCTCAAACCAGACAGTCAATCCACAAACAGGCAGAGGCACACAGAAAGGTTGGACAAGACAATAGCCACTTTCTAAAAATGCTATTTTCAAACACAGAATTTAAAAACCATCCTCCCTAAAAGATGTGTAATAAAATTCTGAGTTCAGGGATACCAGATTCCAAATTTCCATCTCACTCCTATGGGAAGATATGCAGGTAAACATGTTACACAGCATTCCCCATTCTGTCCTATGGGCAAGATAGCCTTTCAATAGTGAAAAATGAAATTGGCAGTATTTTACTATCAGGACATGTTACACACACTAGTGTCCTACCTTTCACATACACTGCACCCTGCCCAGGAGGGTACCTTGGGCCTACTATAGGGGTGTCCTATGTGTAAGAAAAGGGAAGGGTAAGGGCTGGCAAGTGGGTACACTGACCAGGTCCACATGGCAGTTAACAAACTGCTCACAGGCACTGCAGTGGCAAGCTTGAGAGCTATTTTCAGAGCTACACATGTATGCAAGCCCACTAGTAGCATTTCAATTACCAGCCCTGGCACACTCAGTGCACTTTACTAGGGACCTACTGGTAAAACAAATATGCCAATCATGGATAACCAATCACAATAACAATTTATACAAGGAGCCCTTGCACTTTGCCACTGATCAGCAGTGGCAAAGTGCCCAAAGCATCTAAACCAGCAAAAACGAAATCCAGCACAGTGTCAAAAATACAGGAGGTAGAGGCAAAAAAGTCAGGGGAAACCACGCCAAGGATGCCAGGTCTCACACTTAGTGACTCCAAAAGTCAGTTGGCTGACCTCTTGTCAGAGCTACAGGATGTCAGCCAACAGAGGCCTTCCTGCAACTAGCCAGCTAACCTGCTGCACTGGACTGGCAACTGAACCGGCCTGAGCCCTGCTGGCCTCTGCTTGAGTCCCTGCTCTCCAAGAGGTGCTTCCCCAGGTTCTGGATCCTTGGCTAGCATCTGAGAGTACTCCTCCTTGCCTAACTACAAGTACCATAAATTCTGGTGTGATACGACGGAAAGCCCTGCAAAGCCTCGCCGCACAGCTAAGAGCTTCATCGACCTGACGCCAAGTAACACAAAGAACCTCGCTGTAGAGTTCAAAGCTTCATTGGAACCGACACTGAGTGATGCAAGGCCCCACAAAGCTTCACTCCACAGCTGAAAGCTTCATTGGAACCGATACAGAGTGATACAAAGCCTCTCAAAGGAACGCTGCACAGACCTGGCACCAAGGACATAAGATAAAACTCCTAGCAGGCCAAACATGGTCCTGTGCCTGGCCTTTGCTGCCTTTCAGTCGGCCTGAACTTGTGAGTTTATCCTGTTCCTGGTTGACTAGATATCCTGAGATGGCGCTTTACGTTTCTCGGCGCTATTCTTATTTAAAACTTTGAAATTGCATATTTCTGATTCTACTAATTCGTTTTTGTCGTTCTAATATAATTTTAATTATTAAAATGTACCCTATTTTTCTGAATTGGTTTGGGATTTTTCTTTTGTTGTATTTTCACATTATTACTGTTTGTGTGCTGCATAAATACTTTGCACTTTTCCTCTAAGTTAAACCTGACTATTTTATGCCAAGACACCAGAGGTTTAAGCACACTTTAATGCAGTGACTTTTATGGTTCACCATGACAAGGATTGTAGTTGTTGCCTAAGTGGGGCTTCCACCCCCCTCAACCAATATCCCAATGTATTACAGTTTGTATTCTTGTTTTGCGACCATAAGAGTGGTGGTAATGCATTTGCAAATCCTTGTGGACACCATCCCCTTTGAAGATGTAAAACAAAATAATGAGAGTAGGCAGTGGTTCCATGTACCACTGCCTACTCTTAAAAGCATGAGTTAAATGTTTCATTTTGTTTTTTAAATGCATCCCGTTTTACTTTAAGGAAAACGAGTTGTGTTTAAAAACAAAATTTGCTATATTTGAAAGCAGTTGCAGACATTGTGGACTGCTGTCCCCAGCAGGCCACCGTCCGTGTGATGGCTGTGATTCCTAGTGGGTCCCAAATTGTAACCTACCTCATTAAAATTCATGGAGTAGGTCGTTTAGCACTCTGGTCGCAAAAATACTGACTGCAAACTGCAACCAGTATTTTGCGACCAGAGTTTAGTACATTTGGGCCAATGTGTTAGGAATTTACAAAGCTTTGGGAAAGAATGAAAATAAGAGAGGGACATTAAGGAAGATGTTTCACTAAGCAGTATGTCTTCTGATGGGGAAAATGTTTAAGGGTGACAAATAAAGTATGATTTCATGGCATCACTGGTCAGGGAAATTTTGATGTGTTTGTTAATGTGTCAACTATTAACAAATACACTTATGGGTTTGTACCCCACAATTAGCTAGACATGGAAATTCATAGTTGAACATTTCAACCACTTGCTTAAACCTGGTAGCACTTTTTTTAATAGCTGCTGAAATGTCTAGATTGTAAGAAGACGAGTCAAAAAAGAGGTGAGTTTTGAGAAACCATGCACAAACCTGAACAATTGGAGGGAAGATGGCTGGGAAAAAGGTCTTTGGCATGCAAAAAGGGAATGCGATTGCTTCTAGAGAAATAGAGAAGGTCGGAAAAACAGAATTGTGGGAGGGCACACGTTAGTGCGATAGGCCTGTATTTTGGAGACGCCATGTTATGTACATCTAATGACTTATTGTATCTTCATTTATAGGGAGTGTATGACATTTGTAAAGAGCACACCTACATGTTGGTTGCACACTCATGTAATACCTTCTGTAAAACTGGATAATGCTATACCTCCATTGTCAGTTGATCAAAGGAATGGGGAATAGGTTTTGCCTGATTTCCTGATACAGAAACGAGTAGACACACTGTCCGTATAAACTAAGACTTTCGTTCTAAACCCAAGTATAACTACTTTAGGCTACCAATGATGATGTCTGTCCTAGGATGTTTATATGAAGATTGCAGTCTGTTTCCTGCCACATGGATGAGTATATTGATCAAAATGTCACGCATGGGAACACCTTGTGGCAGAGTAATGCAAGGTAGCGACGTGTGCCGCCTTGCAGTGCTCTAGATTTATCAAGCAAAGCAAGGCCACGCAGGGAGGCCTTGCCTGGCTTGGTAAATCTCATCTAGGTTTTGCGTCACTCTTGCCTACCTTGCATGGGTCAAGAGCAACATAAAACATTGATAAACATGGCCCAGAATTTATAGTGGGTACTATGCAGTGTGCCCCCAGTTGTAACCAGAATACCCATTAGTGTTGAATACATGGGGCTGCAGTTCACAGAAAAGGCAGCCTTGTTTCACATTTTGAAGTCGAGTAGCCCCTGCAGATTTAGAAAGAAAATCTGATGGACTTGATACAGTTCAAAGTCTGGCATTTCATTAAGTAGAAAGAATGTACTTTATTTTGAGGTTGGTATACAGTCCAGATCCTAGGACTTCTACACCAGCAATCTCTAAAACCACCACAATGGTATTAATGGTGATTAATAGGTACTTAGAGAAATGTATAAAGAACCTGTCTTGGGTGGAGCATGGACAACACTTTTAGGTCAAAAGCTTTCTAGAGAGCAAAATACTCACCTAGCATGTGTCTGTTAATAAGGAACTAACACAACCTGGCAGCAACATTTGGAACTTCAAAGACCATTCACCATGCTCTTGAGATAGATGTGAAATCCAGTAGGTCCCAAATCAAGGAATTCCAACTAAATTTTTAGGTTTTAGCATGCATTTACTATAATGTAACCCAATAACAGAGATAAGCAGATAGAAAAATATATGGGTTACATGGTGAATTGGAAACATTTATGCTAAAATATAACCCATAAACTTCCTGTATAATATGGTGTTGCAGTGTCTTGCTTCATGTGCAGAGACCCACTTAGAGGTAAGTCCACCTTTACCCTGATACGCACCACAAGAAAAGCAGACGTGTGACACAGTCTTATGGCCCAACTACATGTAAGTGATGCAGTCTTATGGCATAACACTAGCAATTGTGCATTTGAGAACTTGCTCTATCGAGTACCTTCCAAGCCCTTCACTGCACTTTTCCTCACACCGTCTGTCCAGGCATCTACTTTTCTATGTTGTACACTGTCTGCCTTCTCCCTTCTTCTGGAAACCTGCATGCTCTGATTCCCAAGACTGTCTCTAGTCAAAATTGTACGTGAACATGCATCTGCTCCCCTATGCTCTGTAAAGCTTCACTGTTGAATACACAAATGCTTTGTTTATGACTAGTTCCCAGCTGTTGCTGCTTACTTGATACATATTATATAAAGAATGTGAGACCATTGTACCAATTCGTTCCAGAATCTTTTGAGCCTGCAAAATCATGCCATGAACTTTTAATAGTACAATTAACTCTTCAGTACCTTGCTCGCTCTGAGTTACACCACTCATGTTGCGGGAAACTAACTAACCCTGCACTACTCCTGGATATCTCTACAACTACTGTATGCTAATCACTACTTTAGGTATACCAATTCACAAGTCCATAAGAGTGTGTGTGCAGCAGAAGGACATGGGTTCAGGCTTAGCATGGTTTGCAACCACATGACATCTAATCATGCAAGTAGTTGCCGTCTGCAACTTCCGGCAAACCTCTTAACACTCCCAGCATTCTTTATACAGATGTAGGAGTATGACATCCTGCTGACATTGCAAGTCTGTCAGAATGTCATTGAAAGAAATAACAAATTTGCAAAGGAGCATGGACAGAAGAAGCATCTTCCCAAGCATGTCTACTAGGAGAATACCCTTTCCACCAGATCAGAAGTTGAAAGCAATCTCAGAACTTTCAAGAATCACAAATGTGTTGAACCTCGTAATTTGGGTGTCCTTACCCCAAACTGGTTGAGGTTCAGATGGAAGGTGATAGTAAGGTTCAGAAATATAAGGCTTCAGTTGAGATGAATGATGGATAGGATCATTCTTCTCAGTATAAGGTAATTTTAGTTAAAAGGCCAATTGAGAGTTTCACAAGAGGCCCAAAAATCTTGGCTGAACCAGAACTTGCAGTGAATTAACTGAAACTATTGATATAAGAGGGATCAAATCCAAACGTTCCTTCCAAGAGCCAAATATAATGGTATGATCTTGATTTATCATAATATTCCTTTCTTTTTCCATTTTGGTATAGAGTATCACAAACAAATTATCTCTGTTTCTGCTCTTTATCGAAATACCCAGTGGCAAATAGAACCAAAGGGTGAGGAGAAAAAGGAAAAACATGAGGATCAAAACCTTGCATACAAAAGAAAGATGAAACTTTGGTGGCAACATGAGTTGTTTTAGTATAAGAAAATTATGCCATTCATGATAAGAATTATCTTGAGTTGCACAATGGTAACATCACATATATTGCACTAAGCTTTGAATAAATTGTTCTCTCTGTCCATTAGACTGATGATTAAAACCATAAGAAAACCCATGTTTACCCCTAATGCCTCACAAAATGCAAATACTGCATACTTCTCCCAGATATGACAGTACGAGGCTGTCCATAAAATCAAACAATATCTGTCAGAAGAAGTTTTTACATTAACCCCTATTATGTGATGTCCTTGAGTGGATGCAAGATTAATTATAAAATCAGTAGAAATAGTGTGCCAGGCTTCTGAAGCCACAGCTAAAGGCTGTACATATCAATAAAGCTTTGAGTGAATAATTTTGCTAAGAACAGACTAGGTAAACAAGACCATATTATCCAGAATTGAGGTATCTTTCATAGATTCACATGCCTGAATCATTCCCCGTCGTCAAGATGGGAGTCCCACGGAAAAATACAAAAGCAGTGCCATAAATGATAAATAGGCTAAAAAAGGGCCCAATGCCATCTATTAGTAGCCTACACATGTCCTTTTTTCAAAAGGACCAAAAGTTGGCTCCAGGCAATCAGCACCCTCTAGAACACTTCCAGCAGAGGCAAGTTCTCTTCAGATTTTCACCGCACGTCATGTGGAAGGGAGTCTCCCTGAATGCTACTCAGTTTTATCCTTCTATTCAGCTATCTTGAACATTATATCAGACAAAAAAGGCCTCTTCCACCCCTACAAGACCTGTGGGAAGAAGAGAGTCCATGTGGATGACCTACATAAAGAAAGTATTTTTTGCCTTTATCCCAGGCATGAGGTGAAGGACTGTAAGATCTGTCGCACCTTTTCTAACAAGACCCTCAAGGACAGAGAGGGAAGATTACTTTTGTGGCTTCAATGCACAAAACAACAGTCTCACTCTTCAGATGAAGAAGAAGAATTGGCTTTAACATCTCACAAGAGGGCTAGATCACAGGAAAGATCTTCCGGCGAGGGAAGAAAACATTTTAAATCTTCCCAAAAAAATCCTGTAAGTAAAGAAAGGATTTCAAATATTCCTCTGAGCCAACGTTGTCTGTTCCCTCTATGCCTGTAAAGAAAGAAAAAGAGCGTCCAAGATCTTCTTCTACTGATTCTGTGAGTAGAAAGCAGATAAAAAAGCCAGTGTCAATGATGATTTCTTTCTCGTCGTCGACGATATGTGTAACATCATCGACACCATCGTCGACGGCAAGCGTCACAACGGCGGCTATACAGTCCACTATTTCATCTACAAAGATTTCTATAATGACGAGACCTTCGTCGTTGAAATACGTCGTCGACTCATCGTCGACGTCGGAGACACCGTAGATGAAGAAACTGTCAACAAAGACACCGTCGACGAAGACACCGTCAAGGACAACATCGCCGTTGATGAAGACACCGTCGATGACGGCACCATTGACGAAGACCCCGTCGACAACAACATCTCCATCGACGAGGGTAACATCGTCGATGACAGCACCCTCTATGGCATTACAGACAACAACACTGTTGACGACGACACCGTCGACGAAGGAAATTTCTTCAATAATAATTTCTGCACCGTCGACGCCCCCGTTGACGAGGATAACTCAATTCATGACTGTTACAAAGACATTTCTACACCCGACTTTGCAAGACTATAGTAAAGTATCACCTTTACTTCCTTCGCACCTTTTGGAAGGTTGTATTGAGGAAGAGAAAGATGATGAGGATGAGGATGATGGCGGCCTATATGGGGTAGCTCACAGTCCATCTGAGCTCCATGTGAAATGCCAGGATGACAATGATGAGGAGGAGGATTATTACCATGAGGCAAATTATTATCAGGAACAATTATATAGCTCCAAGTCATAGTTATCTATTTAATCTCCGACAGGAACCGCGCCACAGAGAAATGTCTCATTTACCGCCGTCATTGATACAGGATCTGCAAGCCATGTTAGCAGATTAGAGACAAATATTCCATCCTCAACAGAGTCCGCCAGAAAACCAGGTTCCTCATGTGGAAGTGCCAACGGCAGTACCAGATCCTCAAGTGCCTAGTACACCGACAAATGCAACGGGTCCAGTTCCAGCTGACCCCAGAGATCAGAACACTTCCTCTTCGGGGGATGAGGTGGAAGAAGGTGAATTACCTGATCCGACATCCATTCCTGATCCTTGGGATGAATATGTGATCTCGACACCAACCCCTCTTCCACACTTACCTTCAGATTCTCCTCCAGAAGACATCGGGGGTTTCACAATTTGATGCAGAGGGCAGCCAATAGGTTCCACTTACCCATCACTGTAAAAGAAGCAGAATGTTTTCTGTATGATTTTGAGGAGGACACAAGGACGGTGGTGCGTTTGATTCCTATTATCGACCATATATGGCAGGAGGGTGTAAAAATTATGAAGACGCCGGCATCCATACCAGCGGTACTGCCTCGTGTAGAGAAGAAATATAGAGCTCCTGAGGACTCTCCATCTTGCCTTATTGGACACCCAAAGCCAGATTCTGTCATCCCCCAGGCTGCACAGAGACGTTTGAAGAATCCGGCCACGTGATTACTGCTACCCCAGACAGAGAGGGCGTCGGATGGACCATCTGGGGAAGAAATTTTCATCGATGGCAGCTGCAACTATACGAGCAGTGAGTGCTTTAGCCATTATCGGCCGCTATGACCGTCAATTGTGGTCCGATATGGCAGGGCTGATAGACCTCATCCCGGAGGAAAGCAGACAGGACGCCTGAAAGATCCTATTGGAGGGTGAGCATGCTGCCTCTGCAATGATTGATTGTGCCCTAGACATAGCAAACACACGTTTTAGACAATTGGCTGGAGCGGCAGTACTTCGACGCCAGGGGTGGCTGAAAGCTACTACCTTCAGACCTGAGGTTCAGGCTAAGGTTCTTGACATGGCGTATGATGGAGAGTTGCTTTTTGGAAAGCATATCGACGAGGCTCTTTTGACGATAAAGAATGATACAGATACTGCAAAGTCTTTGGGAGCTCTGCAATATAGAAGAGTACCTTTTAGAGGTGTCAGAGGGCGAGGATTCACCACCTACCAAAGGACTCAGCAATACCAACAATACCAACCTCAATATCGCCAATCTTACAACCCGCCATCATATCGCCAACCATTGACATCGGGTTTCTCTCGCCAGGGAGGCCGAGAGCAAACACTGCAACAGGGCTGTGACACTGGCAGAAAACAATGAGTACGTCAAGGTACTAGCCCAATTCCCCCCCTGCCCGTGGGTGCGAGAATGGTCTGCTTATGCTCAGCGGTGGCATGAGTTAACATCAGACCGCTAGGTGCTGGACCTAGTCACCAAGGGCCACACTCTAGAATTCATTCAAAAACCACCTATTACTCCGCCCAGGGGTCCCCCTCGTCTTCACTTATTACGAAAATAAGTCTTGATCATGCTCCTCAAGGAAGCTATAGAGGAAGTACCATTCACTCAGAGAGGAAGAGGTCTTTATTCTTGTTTCTTCCTAATAAGAAAGCAGTCAGGAGAATGGCGACCGATTCTGAACCTAAGGAAACTCAACAACTTTCTCAAAAAACAGACATTCAGGATGGTAACACTCTCCGATATTCTGGGATGCTTAAACAAAGGAGATTTCATTACTTCACTCGACATGGAAGACGCATATTTTCATATCCCAATCCACCCAAAGCACCGGAAATATCTACGGTTCACAGTTCTAAAATTAGCACCACGGATTTTCACCAAGTCCCTTCCACCAGTAGCAGTGGCCTTGCAATCTCAAGGGTTTCAAGTCTTTCCATACCTCGACTATTGGCTGCTTAAAGCTGCAACAGCGCAGGAAGCCGATCAGACAAATGCAGCTTGTCTCCATCTATTCAATGCATTGGGACTCACTCTAAACAGGGAAAAATAAAATTTATGTCCAACTCAGATATTATTATTTTTGGGAGCATCCATGGACACCGTCCAATGCAAAGCATTCTTGTCTCAAGAGAGACAGATGCGACTCCAAAGGTTGGCAAGGACCATTTCAAGAAGAAAGTCAGTTTCTGTACGAATGTTCATATCGCTTCTAGGGATGTGCTTGTCAGCAATAAACTTAATACCTTTAGCAAGACTAAAGATGAGACCTCTTCAGGAGGAACTACAGAAACAGTGGCAACAAGCTTTGGGATCTTTCAAAGATGCAATTCGAATCACAACAAGGATGGTGGACAAGGATGGTGGAAACACTTCAATGGTGGTCTCAAATGACAAATCTTGTTCAAGGTCTTATCTTTCTGCAAAGTACCCCAGATTTCATTCTGACAACAGACGCCTCCATGGAGGGATAGGGAGGTCATCTGCAGGATTTGAAAATCCAGGGCAAATGGTCTTCGACACAGAAAAAACAGCACATCAACAGATTGGAACTCAAATCCATATTCCTATCTCTTCAGGCTTTCCTGCCAAGAATAACAGGTTCCTCAGTGCTGGTCCGTACGGACAATACGACCAGCATGTACTATATAAACAAACAAGGAGGAACGAAATCCATGACGCTATCTCAATAAGCGCAGGAATTATGGGAATGGACAATGCTCCATGGAATCTCATTGAGGGGCGAGCATGTCAGGGGTGTACACAATACCCTAGCAGATACACTAAGCAGGTCTGAGTCCAGCTGCCATGAGTGGGAGCTAGAGCAATCACAGGTGGACAGGATCTTTCGAAGATGAGGGAAACCAGCTCTGGATCTGTTTGCAATGAAGAACGCAAAATGCCAGTATTATGCCAGCAGGTTACCACCTAATGCACATTTAATGCGATGGTCAGGGATATATGCCTACGCTATCCCCCCATCCCATTGATCTCTAGGATACTAATTAAAATGAAGTCGGAAGGCTGTCACCTAATTTTGATAGCACCACTTTGGCCCAGGCAGTATTGGTTCCCGGAGCTGCTCCTATTGTCACAAGACAGACCTATTCGTCTTCATCCGTCAGCAACGATGTTATCGAGGAACAAGGGCCAAGTGATTCATCCGGATCCACGTTCTCTTCACTTCCACGCATGGATCATAAATTCCGGGAGTTTAAGGATCTCAATATTTCACAGGACTGTAGAGAAATACTTGCTAAATCCTGTGCTGAAAGCACTACCAAGACATATTGTCTAAAATGGAAAAGGTTATGTTGCTGGTGTGGACAGAACAAAGTTAATCCACTGCAAGCCCCTGTTGAGCAGATTTTACCTTACCTCCTCTCACTAGCTAAGTCAGGTCTCACCTTTTCATCAGTAAAAGTTCACCTGGCTGCAATTTCCCAGTACAGGAAATCTCCTTAGATTCCTTCTCTCTGTTCATCACCTCTCATAGAGGCCTTTTCTGCGCTTTTCCTCCAGTGTGCGCGCCTCCTCCAGAGTGGAAACTCGACGTGGTCCTAGCACAATTGATGAGATGACCATTTGAACCAATTCATAAAGCAGAACTTAAATTTCTCACATGGAAGGAATCCCTCTTGCTAGCTCTTACTTCTGCAAGAAGAGTGAGTGAAATACAGGCTTTTACAATCAAAGAACCTTTTCTACGCTTTACAGAGAATTATTTAGCACTTCGGACAAATCCTAATTTCATTCCGAAAGTACCAACGTAATTTCACCTAAATGAGCCAGGGATATTACACGCTTTTTCCCAAATCCATCTAGCCCAGCTGAACGGGCTTTGCATACATTGGATGTCAAATGATGTTTGAAATTTTATCTTCACAAAACAAAGGAAATAAGGAAAACAGATCAGCTTCTGGTGGCCTATGGTCAAGGAAAACACGGAACTGCAGGAATAAAAGCCACGATCGCCTGATGGGTCGCATCTGCGATACAGTTCTGCCACGAAAAAGCAAACAAACCTCTGACAGTGAGGGCTAAGGCACACTCCACGAGAACAGTTGCTGCATCTACAGCCTTGTTTGCTGGAGTGGCATTAGACAAAATATGCCGTGCTGCGACATGGAAGAATGTCCACACGTTTACAAGACACTACTGCCTCCAATCTGCACAACGGGAGGATGCAGTGGTTGGACAAGCTGTGCTACGTCATCTTTTAACTAAGGTCAGATTCGTGTTTTTTTTACAATAAAGGAATGCTTTTCTTCTTTTTCTCTAATCTTAATTGGGAAAAGTGATCAAGTAACTGTATTTGGCAATTTGTACCTAAATATGATTTGTGATGTATATTTGGATGGTTATGTCAACAATCGTTGTTTTACTATTTCAATATATTGTAATGCTTAGCACATGCATGGTGTAAAGGATAGTGAATATCTATTGGAAGTTTAAATGCACATGTCTCCCACCTTCTGCTAACGACAGTACAATTGGGGTACTGCTTGCTATTCTGATTCAGGCATGTGAATCTATGAAAGATACCCCAATACTGGATAAGAAAACAAGTTACTTACCTGTAACTACAGTTATCCAGTATTGGTATCTTTCATAGATTCACATGCAATCCTCCCTCCTTCCTGTGGAGTCGGTTCTCATTGATTTTGGGGATACTTACTTCCCACTTGTGTTTGGAAAATCTGAAGAGAACTTGCCTCTGCTGGGAGTGTTCTAGAGGGTGCTAGCAGCTGATTGGCTGAAGCCAACTTTTGGTTCTTTTGAAAAAAGGACATGGATAGGCTACTAATAGATGGCACTGGGCCCTTTTTTAGCCTAGTTATTATTTATGGCTTTTTGCTTAACTAACTGCCCTTTGGAAATGTCATGGACTATAGTTTCGGTAGTGGGAGAATTATTTTCTCCAGGCAGAGGACTTGCTAATGGTAATGGTGCTATCTGTTGTGAATCTTGGACCAACTCCGGAGAGCTAAGCACTACCTGTGCTGTTAACTGTGCCCCCTTCAGTCCAAACAAAGGGTATGAGGGTTTTGTATGATCACAGGTGCTGAGGTAGAATTCTCCACAATTTCAGGGAGCAATGTGTTGCCTTGAGCTGCTGCCACCTCCAACAAGGGTCCTTTCTGGTGCTTTAGGAGCTTAATATATTGGCTCAGCGAACCGCTTGTTTCTCCTAATTTGGGTGAAACCAATGATTCGTTCCTTGAACCGCTCAAGTTGAGACTTCCATTACTCTCCCCATATCACGAAGATAGATTTTCGAAAGGAATGTTTATGTATTTTTAAGGAGACATAATGCAGGTGACGTACTACAACCACACAACATAAACACAACAACACAGCATCAAATTACAATAGCAGAACATCACAATAACACTACAGCAATGCAACAACAAAATAACAAAAGACAACACAACAGCATAATATTGCATGCCACCAATATAAAACATGAGAACACAAAAACACAGAATTACCACTTGGACACAATATTCACACACAACACTGCAACAAAAAACACAACCATAATATATCAATGGAATACAATATAAAACAGATGCAAAACAACAACACAAAACAACATCACAATAATGCTGCTGAGTTGCATTTTGAGTTGTACCAGTAGGTTGTATTTTGTATGCCGTTTTTGTGTTGTAATTTTGATATAATATTGATGTGTTTTCCTTTTTTGGTGTGCTGTTAAAATGTTGTATTACGTTGCTGTGTTGTTTTTCTCCTGTATTGTGGTGCATTGTGTTTTTATTCAACTGCTGGTGTGCAGTTGTTGAAGCATTGTGGTTTGTTTTCTTATTGTGTTATATTATATTAGCTGAGTTTTTTTCTGTTCTGACTGCTTTGCTGTGTTCCATTGTGTTATGTTGTGTTTTGGTTGTCGTTTATGCTCTGCTCTATTGTTGTTTTGTAATGAATTGTTGTGGTGTATTGCTATTGCATTGTACTTTACGATATTTTAATTTTATTTTGTGTTGTTGTGTAGAGTTCTATTGTGGTTATTTTGCTGGTAGCTTGTATCCTACTATGTTTTGTTGTGCTGTTCGATTTTGTTTTGTTATTGTGACTTGTTGTGTTATTTAATTCCTTTACAGATATATACATATTGTGTCTCATTTCCAGCCAAACGCAGCATATTTCCATTCAGGTTCCTCTGAAAAAGAACCTCCTTTCACTGACAAAGGTGATAACAACCATGATTCCAGCTCTTCTACCTTTTAAGACGTCACTGAGACATAGACCATGTATTTAATTATTACATTTCACGAACACTATGTGATCCCCACCCTTTCATAGATTCGGCCATATGTGGTAAAGTGCGAATTTAATAGGCATACATTTTTTTAATTATACTCATCGTGGTTCTCCAACTAATGCTGTGAAAAATAGAATCTGGAAAGTCCTGCTTGCATTTCTTCCCTTCGGAGATGTGTGTTTCAGAACGCTCACAGCTGAAGCAGCCAGTCAGCTATTTTGAACTAGGACTATTTTGGGTACCATGAGTGAGCAGGCAATCACTGCTCTGCTTCAGTCACCAAAAGTCTGAAAATATCGGCACATTCAGGAAAATGTGTTGAAGGACCAGCAGCTTTTCGAAGCAGCAAATTTGCATTATTCTTACGCAAGCACACGCATGCTTGAATATTTTTGGTATCACAAGTATGGGGAGCAGAAAACAGTTCTATAAACATTAAGACTGCTGAACCAAGCCATACTGTTTGTAGCAGAGACACAGTAGGCTTGGTGGGCATTTTGATGTTTGAAAATTTCAATACTTGTGTGCTGTGTTGCATATAATTCAAAACTACAGGCTTGGAGAAAACGGAAGTACATCGCTTTGTTTCTTGGTTGAAAGTTGTAATATAAATACATATATATATATTCACTGAAAAAACCATAGGTTTCAGGGGCGTTATAGTTAGCTGGACTTTTCACTCGTACAAAACTATAGAAATTCCCTTGTTATAGTTAGTTCAGCTAACTATAACTCGTACGTCCACAATGCACTGCTGATGACGTCACATATTACATCACTCTTGACATGGTCAGTGACATCACTCATGACATCACTGATGACATCTCAAATGACATCACTGATGACATCACTCATGACATCATCCTGTGAATGTGTGTTTTTCTGAAAATGACTTAAGTTTTATATATGTATTATATATGTATATCTCAAGGTCGATGGAAGAATAAATGGGTATATAAGTGTCTAAATGGATGATTTGTTTTTTGAAAAATTGATTGTATAACTGACCGATTAAGTGTATCTTAGTGAATACATGGCTTAGTGAGTAATGTTTAAATATGTAAATATCTGTATCAGTCTCTCACTTTGTGTATAAGTGGCTGCATGGGTTGGTGAGTAGGTACATGAGTGTCTATATAGGTTATTAGTTGGTTTTTTGAGTATCAGTATGAGTGTCTGTATGGTTCGGTGGGGGTATTACGTAGTGCATAGGTGCATGAATGAGTGACTCACTGTTTGTATGTGTTGAAGACAGCATGTGTGCAGGACTGTATGGGTGGATGAGTGTGTGCATGGGTGTGTTAGTGAGTGAATGACTGTCTTAATAGTGTCTTTATGAGTAACTACATATGTTTTAAACTAGTATATGTGAATATTGGTGTATATAAATGAGTGTATGTGAGAGTGAGAGATTGGAAGAGTTCCTGTATGAATAAGTATGTGTTTCTATAAGTGATTGTTTAAAAGACTAAGTATGTGTAAGTTTCTGTAGAAGTAAGTGTGGTGGTGTGTGTATAAATGTATATGCAAGTAAATGGATATTTAATCCTTTATTAGCATGAGTGACTATGTGTGTGAGTAACTCTATGTATGAGTGGTGTTGTGTAACAGGATGTATAGGTGTATGAGTACATATGACGAGTGAGTACATGTATGAGTGACTGTATAGGACTGTTGGTGAATGAGTGGATGTGTATGTGGATCTTAGAATTCCTGAATAGGTTGTTGTAACTGGTATCGGTATGTCCATTGTTTTGAAAATTTTAGTTTCTATTTTTGAATGTGTGTATCAAAGGTTATATTAGGGGGACAGGAGGTCTGCCACTCTATCACAAGGATGATGTCATCAGTGATCTCATCAGTGATGTCATTTGAGATGTCATCAGTGATGTCATGAGTGATGTCACTGTCCATGTCATGAGTGATGTAATATGTGACGTCATCAGCAGTGCATTGTGGGCGCACGAGTTATAGTTAGCTGAACTAAATATAACGGGGGAATTTCTATGGTTTTGTATGAGTGAAAAGTTGAGCTAACTAACGCCCCTGTAACCTATGTTTTTTTCCGCGAATTTCAAAGGTTTTTTAAATGCTAATTTCTAACTATGCCTACAGAGATAGGACATGTGAAGAAAGAAGAAAAAACGCACAGAAAGAAAAAAAAGAAATGCAGAAAGAAGCAACAGAAGTCCTCAAAGACGAAGAAAAGTGCAGGAAGAAGGATAACGTGCAGAAAGAACAAACAGAAGAGCAGAAAGAAGCCTTGTTGCAAAATCATCCTGTACTCTTAACTTTTTCAGACAGATACTGGTGGTAACTGATTCTGACTAACCAGTCCTAGAGCCAGTGCTATGGTAAAAGACACTCAGAATACAGTGAAAACACCTAAATACACTAGGGAACACTATGCGTTGGGTCCCCCTGTGATTAGCATGACCTCCTCTGTAAGCCCCTAGTATATAATAGGACAGGGGATTAAAACTACCTCTTAAAACACGCCACAGGGCGTGTTTGCACACGTCACTTCAGCCCCGTCCCCGCCCTTCCCCACTGTGTAAACACGCCCTGTGGCCGTTTTAAGTTGGGAGATTAAGTCCCCTTGAATCCTGAGGGTCCCTAGGGTCCAACTAGACCACTAGGTACCTCCAGTAAGCGCCACAGAGCTACGTTGCTGTAAAAAGTGGCACGGCCTGGACCACCTCTCTGCAACGCAGCTCAGTGGCGCTTACTGGAAGCACCTGGTGGCCTAGTTAGCCCCCAGGGGCCCTCAGGATTGAAGGGGAATTATTTCCCCAACTTAAAACGCGCCAGAGGGCGTGTTTGCAACTGTCACCTCAGGCCCCGACCCCTCCCTTCCCCACTGTGTAAACACGCCCTGTGGCCGTTTTAAGTTTTGAGATTAAGTCCCCTTGAATCCTGAGGATCCCTAGGGGCAAAATAGCCCACTAGGTACGTCCAGTAAGCGCCATTACAGAGAGGTGTAAAAAGGGGCATGGCCTGCACCACCTCTCTGCAACGCAGAGCAGTGGCGCTTACTGGAAGCACCTGGTGGGCTAGTTGGCCCCCAGGGTCCCTCAGGATTGAAAGGGAATTATTTCCCCAACTTAAAACGTGCCACAAGGCGTGTTTGCACACGTCACCTCAGGCCCCGTCCCCTCCCTTCACCACTGTGTAAACGCGCCCTGTGGCCGTTCTAAGTTGAGAGATCAAGTCCCCTTGAATCCTAAGGGTCCCTAGGGTCAAACTAGCCCACTATGTACCTCCAGTAAGCGCCACAGAGCTGCGTTGCATAGAGGTGTAAAAAGGTGCGTGGCCTCAGAACACCTGTCTGCAAGGCAGCTCCCTGGCGCATACTGGAGATACCTGTTGGGCTAGTTGGCCCTCAGGGACCCTCAGTATTGAACGAGAATTAATTCCCCAACTTACAACTGGCCAGGGGGCGCGTTTGCAGAGTGCTGCAAGGAGGGGGCGCGGCCTCCGGCGCGATGCCGGCCTTTTATTTATTTTATTTTTGTAAGAAGGAAGGCTGTGTGTCCCCCCTTCTTTTTCTAATTTATTGGCCCTGGGGACCCCATCCCCCAGGGCCTGCACCCTAATTGTTTTTGTTGAAAAAAATACATTTGGAAGGGGGCCGCGTGGCCCCCCTCCCAAGGCCTTAATCGGCCCCCGGGGACCCCAACCACCGGGTCATGGTCTTTTTAAAAAAAAAATCTTTAGGAGGGGGGCTGCGTTGCCCCCCTCCTCAGGCCACTTATGGCCCCGGGGACCCCATCCCCCGGGGCCGGCCTTTGTTTTTTATTATTTAAAAAAAAATATATTTATAGAAACACCTAGGACATGCTGGACAAACCGTATGTACCTATCACCATGACGATTTGCGTGATATTCATTAAAAGGCGACTATGCATACAATGAATCCACGTGGAATGTATTTACACCGCTAGTGAAGCTCTGACGTGTCTGACGCCCTACCGTGTCTTATCCCGGCACCCCCGCCGGTGGGTACTCTTCAAGTAGACACCCTTGTCGTTTATTTATAGAAACATGGGTAGCTATTGACGGGCACATTTAATACACACGCACACCAAGCCATTCAAAGTGGATTCGACAAAAATTCAACCAAACTATGCAAGAAACCCCCCTCACGGTTAAAAAAACACACATCCACCGCCAGATGTGTAATACTTTTTATTTTACTCTCTGGAAAGGAGACAAACCTCACTTGAGAGTCACAGCGTGCTCCTGGCTGAGCCCAATGCTGTGTTACACTCACCAGTGCCCGCCAAGTGCCACACACCTCTGTGTTGTATTCCACCAGCTAGTGCGTATGCTATGACACTCTCTAGCCCATGTGCACTGTAACACCACCCCGTGAATATGTCATGCCACACTTGCCTTCGCACAGGTTATATTGCCCCATCTAACGTGCCTTCCTTGATGCCTATGTTATAACGCACAGCACTATGCCATACATGTTACAATCTGGGATCCATATCTTTGTCACAGTGCATATGCAACGTTACACTCCCCAGCACATATGTTATATTACAACTTTAGAGACTAGTTAGGTTACACAACACTGCCCTGTGCATATTACACTCCAAAGCGCATAGCCCATAGTACGCGCTAGTGCCTGTGCTATCTCGCGCTCTCCAATGAATCTGTCATTGCGCACAATGTATTGCATATTATATTTCACGCCCCGGTTCATCTTATACCACACTTTTTGGTGCATAGTTTATACCATATACTATATCTAGTTTTCATTTTCAATCGTGCTCTCAGGACTATGTTCTATATAACACTGCGTCCACCTACCTTTTTCACGGGCATTACATTTTGCGATGGGGGGTGGAGGGTCAGGGGGTGTTTCTGCCAAGTGAGCCCGGAGTCACAGTCACAAACGTCCTCTTCTTCCTGAATAAAAGTGAGATTATGCTGCATACTTGTTCATATTTTAAGTAGTTCGCACCGACACACATTTTAAAAACAATAAAGTTCCCAATACCCACCTTCTCTGAACAGTTAGCTTGCTGCCTCATCCACCTCCTCCCTATCCTCTGTTGTCTGAATCCATGGACTAGACTCCTCCCTCCTGCCATGCATGGTCTGATGTGCTGCCACTGCCCTCCATTTAGCATGATGTACCAGTCCACTCCTCCTGGCCTCCATTGCCCAATTCTATGGCCCATCATTGACCTCCTGCTTAGCCTCTGTGCTTAGCTTGCTGCCCCTATTCTCCTTCCCCATGCCCTCCGATGTCTTTGTGCATGCCCCTGCTCCATCCTTTTTGCCCACCATGTTCCATGGACCTGCCACTCCTATCTACTCCGAGTGTTCTGTTGAGCTGCCACTCCCCTCCCACCTGCCTAGCATTGTCAGATGACTGTAACCTGTCCCTGCCACCTCCACCCTCCCTGTCCACATGCCATGCCCCTATCCCCTTCCTCCTGTCCTCCATGCTCCATTTTACTGCCACACCCTTTTGCCCTCCCTGGTCTGTTGTGCTGCAACTGCTCCTCCTGCCTGCCCCACGCGGTCTGTTGTGAGGCCCCTTCCCCTGAACTCTCTTGTCTGTGCCCAGGTCCTGACCCTCCCTTCTATCCTCCATGGTCCTTTGTGCATGCCCCTGCACCCTCCTTCTTGCCCATCATAGCCATTGTGCTGCCACTAACCCTCCTGCTGGCCATGCATGGTCTTCTGTGATGCCATGGCCCCTCCCACCTTCCCTGTGTGGTCAGCTAGCTGCCCCTAACCCCCTTCCACCTTCTCTCCATGGTCTGTGTGTATGCCATCATAGTCTCATTGTTGCTCTCCATGGTGTGTCTTGTTTCTAGGGCCCATCCTGCCTGACCTCCATGGTCATCTTGCTGCTCCTGCCCTGCCCCCTTGCCCCCATCCCTCTGTTTCCATTTGCAGACCCCTATTCCCTCCCTCCTGGCTTGTCTGTTCCATTGTAATGCCCCTGAGCCGTCCCTCCTGCCCTTTATGGTCTGTTATGCTGCAGCTTTCTCTCCTGTCTGTCCATTATGGTCAGCTAGCTACCATTACCTCTTTCCCCTCTGTTCTCTGTTGTCCATGTGCATGGTCCTGTCCCCTCCCTATTGCTTTCTATGGATTGTTGTGCTGCACTGCCGTCCCGCATGCCCTGTGTGGTGTATTGTGCTGCTGCAAACCCTGATGCCTGCCCTGTAGGGTCAGTTTGGTGCACCGCTCCATGTCCCTCCTGTCCTCTGTTATCCGAGTCAATGCCCCTACCCCAATTCCTCCTGCCTACCATGATCCAATGTACCATAGTTGCGAACATTTTGAACTTGGTAAGAGGGAGATTTTGAAAAAAAACTGGGGTATTAATTTTCCCCTTTGAGTTACATTGAAAAAGAGGAGATTGTAGACAGGAGACAGATCAAATAAAGCCCATTTGAGCTTAAAAACATTGGACGTTTCCTGGCTGAAACGGGTCTGTTGGCATGTATGTTTGTACTACCAGTGCCTCTTCCTTCTGCCCACAATGGTCTATTATATTACCACAGCCTCTCTTGCCAGTGCTGTATTGTTGGTTTGTTGCCCCTTCCCCCATTTCCACTGCCCTCCATAGTCTGTTGAGCTGCCACTGCCCTTCCTGCCTGCCAAGTGTGGTCAAATTGTTGCCTCTGCACTCTCCTACCTGCCTTCAATTTTCAGAGTCCGTGCCCCTGGCCTCTGCCTCTCAACAGTATCCCAATGAACAACTAGATTGCTAACATTCTATATTTATTACAAAAGTGTGGAACGCCTGACGTCATCTTGATGTAATCAAAACTGTAATACCCAGAGCCTTTCCTTTAGAAATTACATATATGAGAGGGTCTTATTTGCATCAAAATTATGGTTAGTGCCCTAAAAAACTAAAATGAGGACATATTTTCTGAGTTTTCAAATAGCGACAAAGAACTTTTAAATTATTTGTAATCTTTATGTTTTTTTATCCAGTTGACCACTTGATTAAATGTTGCTCCTAGGGGAGAGGATGTGGTGTTACTTCCAGGGCTGCAGACTTTGCAACTGGGGAACCAGGTTGGAGTTTCTGCTTCAGCTCAACATTCTGCGATTCTGATCAAATCACTTAATCTCCCCGTGTCTACAACCAAAATGAATTTGATCTTGTGTGATGTAACCAATGCTCATGTAAAGCACTCCAATACCTGACAAGTCTGCACTATATAAAACTGCAAATACACAAAAAATAAGTGTTTTGCACACTGTCATTGGGCTACATGTGGGCTACATCTGGGTGATATTTGTGCTGCATTTGGGCTCTTTTGTCTCTGGTGGCCATTAAGGGAGATTTATTTGTTATGAAGTTTCCCAATTTCCTCATTTACTGCAGTCTCCTCAGTAGGAAATGCTTTCAGTTTTTTACTTTGATTCCATCAAGAAGGTACTCAGATATGTCACACATTTTCCTTAAATTCTGAATGTTAGCACTCTAGTCGCTCATTAGATCACTGTAGTAAAGCTACTGCTCACCACGGAAGTCTGCTGCTGGTATTAAAAGTGCATGTTTCCGTCTGCATATCAGAATTTTTTAATGAAATAGAAGAGGATTTGAGAAGTCACTCAAAATGTGCCCTAATTTTTCTTTCTTCAGCACTAATCATAATTTCTATGACAAAATAACCCCCTCATTGTGTTCCTTTTTAAATTAAATGTTTTAAGTGTTACCAGTTTATTCCAATCAAGATGGCTTCAGGTGTGCCATACTTTTGTCATAAGTAAGACAGTAAGCGCTCTAGTTGTTCTTAAGAACACTCTGGGACATTCTGTCATTGGGCTATACTTGGGCTACATCTGGGTGATATTTGGGCTACATTTCGGCTCTTTTGTCTCTGGTGGCCATCTTGGGAGATTTATTTGTTATGAAGTTTCCTAATTTCCTCATTGACTGCAGTCTCCTCAGTAGGAAATACTTTCAGTTTTTTATTTTGGTTCCATCAAGAAGGCATTCAGATGTGTCACACATTTGCCATACATTCTGAATGTTAGCACTCTAGTTGCTGATTAGATCACTGTAGTAAAGCTACTGCTCACCAGGGAAGTCTGCTGCTGGTATTCAAAGTGCATGTTTCAGTCTGCATGTCAGAATTGTGTTATGAAATAGAAGAGGATTTGAGAAGTCAAAATGTGCCCTAATTTTTATTTTTGCAGCACTAATCATAATTTCTATGGCAAAATGAACCCCCTTATTTTGTTCCTTTGTAAATTAAATGTTTTAAGTGTTACCACTTTATCCCAATCAAAATGGCTTCAGGTGTGCCATACTTTTGTCATAAGGAAGACTGTTAGCGCTCTAGTTGTTCGTTAGAACACTCTGGGACATTCTGTCATTGGGCTATATGTGGGCTACATCTGGGTGATATTTGGGCTACATTTGGGCTCTTTTGTCTCTGGTGGCCATTTTGGGAGACTTATTTGTTATGAAGTTTCCTAATTTCCTCATTCACTACAGTCTCCTCAGTAGGAAATACTTTCAGTTTTTTAATTTGATTCCATCAAGAAGGCATTCAGATGTGTCACGCATTTGCCATAAATTCTGAATGTTAGTACTCTAGTTGCTCATTAGATCACTGTAGTAAAGCTACTGCTCACCAGGGAAGTCTGCTGCTGGTATTGAAAGTGCATGTTTCAGTCTGCATATCAGAATTTTTTAATGAAATAGAAGAGGATTTGAGAAGTCTCTCAAAATGTGCCCTAATTTTTCTTTCTGCAGCACTAATCATACTTTCTATGGCAAAATTAACCCCCTCATTTTGTTGATTTTTAAATTAAATGTTTTATGAGTTACCACTTTATTCAAATCAAGATGGCTTCAGGTGTGCAATATGTTTGTCATAAGTAGGACTGTTAGCGCCCTAGTTGTTCTTTAGAACACTCTGGGAAGCTGCAGTAGAAGACAAAGGAATCAACTGACCTTCTCTACCCTTGTTGGATGTACATGTTTTACTGAGAATGTCAGACCTCATTCTCACATGACTGAGAAAGATAATGTGGATTTACAGGAAAAATGCTCTCAGTTTAGCTTATAGATCACCTTCCAAACCTCTGTGGGAAAAGCATGAGAAAATAGTTTTCTCTCAAACATGGCTCATGATATAACAGCAGAAGGCTTTTTAACATGGTAAAATCACCTTAGAACACACCACAATTCCTAAAATGAGTATGGTACCATCAACAAATGATTTATAATGTAAATAAAGTCTTGAAATCTTCTATTAACTGCAATGCTTTTTAATCAGGTGCTATCATGTATATTGGTCCCAAGATGGCTGCCAACACTTCTTGGATGAAGTACTGACAGCCAATCAGATCTCACGTTGAGATGTGTGGTTAGGTTGCGCCCAGATATCTCTATCTTTTTAACTCAAATTTTCTCAGGAACTACTGAACGGATTTACACCATTTAAGCAAAAGGCACAAGTCTAAACTGAGGACTACCTCTTTGCCAAATTTGGTGTAATTCCGTTCAGCAGTTCTGGCTGTAGCTGCGTCAACAGGTCCTATGGGAAAATGCATGGGAAAAACATGTTTTGGGACCCCCCTTTTTCTCGGCCCCCGCTTGACGAATCACCGTGAAATTTTCAGGATAGGAGCGGACCGGAGCTGGCCAAAAGTTTGGAAACTTTTGCGAAGATTCATCAATCGGCGCCAACGTTATTCCAAATAGAATGTTGCGGATTTCCTATGGAAAATAGGTCCTAACTATAACTACCTACTGGCAGTCGCCAGTAGGTAATGTACACGAAAAAAACCACAGGTTTCATTGACATTTCACTCGCACAAAACCTGACAAATGCAGCCGTTATATTTAGCTGAGCTAACTATAACTCGCGCCCCCGCAATGTACTGCTGATGCCGCCACATGTTACTTCACTCATGACATGGTCAGTGATATCACTGATGACATCTCAAATGACATCATCCAGTGAGTGTGAGTGTTTCTAAAAAGTTCAAGAATTATATATATGCTCCAAGGTGTATTGAAGAATGAATGGGTGTATGAGTGTCTGTATAATATCTATTTTTCTTTTTTTTTTAATGTAATTGAGTCGGGTACCGGACGCGAATCCCTGTACATTACCAGGCCTTACCTCCGGATCCACGTACGAAACGCGGCTCCAGCATGATTTTAACATATATATTTTTCCTATATATATATAGACACATATACTAATCTTAAGTTCAAGGTTAGAGTTTTGTTAACATAGTTGCTCAACTTGTATATTACTAAATTAAAGTTACTAAAACGTTTTTTTAATAGTAATTTCAGGTGCGTCCGCGTAAATCACAACTTCCGGATTGTCATGATCCGGGGGCCGACGGCGCAGCTCCGAGGATGAGGACTCCAAATCCCAGCGGCCCCCGCGGCCACCCGTCGGAAGAGACGTCACAGCACCCCGGTCGAGTATAAGAGGCGCGGCAACCAGGTAGGCGGGGCCAATGATTCCCGTTCTAACTAGCGGATCCTAACGGCTTCGACCTAATTCCCGCATCGTCCCGCAAACCCTGACCTGAATCCAGCCGGCGAACCGACGTGGATATCTCAGCAACGGACATCTCGACGACCCAGAGGAGGTAAGCAGGCTGCGGTTCTCCCAGCGCGCCTCTGCATTCTCCTTCGGCGCCACCTGCTCCTCAAGACTTCCCGGCGCTCCTCCGCCCCCTGGAGTTCCCGGGTGTGAGTGGCAGCGCCACCTACATCTGCGGACCTCCCGGTGCTCCTCCGCCCCAGGATTTCCAGGCGTGAGTGGCAGCGCCACCCGCATTCACAGACCTCCTGGCGCTCCTCCGCCTCCCGGATTCCCAGGCGTGAGTGGCAGCGCCACCAGCACTTTCGACGCCGACCACAAGCAGCGGCGGCTCCTGCGCTCCTCCACCCCCGGAGTTCCTGGGCGTGAGTAGCAGCGCCTGAGTCCGCAGGCCGCCTCGAGCCTTTCCCTTCGCCTCCCCGTGAAAGGACGATGAGCGCGAGTGAGGAGAGCGCCCAGAACGCCTCCCACGTCTGCAAACATTCCGAGCAGACTTCAACGGGGAAGTAGACCCTCTCACTCTTCGTCCCATCCGTGAAGTAACGGATAGGGACTCGCAGAGAGCTGCCATAGGGGACACAGCAACACCCGAGACCCCTCCAGCGTCCCCGAGGGGACCCTAGCTCATCTTCCGCTGTGGGAAGAAAGGAACCCCAGGTAGGGGGAAGAACTAGTTGGGGGTGTGGGGGAGGTAGAGAGGAGCCTGTGGCTTAACCCGTCTTCTTGTTTCTTCCAGGTCTCTCTCCCAGCTGTTCCTTCCCGACCTTCCCTCGCCCACCTCTCTCCTCGTCCGAGGGTATTACACGTGCACCGGACAGGGGACGGATGGGCCGGGGGACCACACATAGCATCAACGTTATCCTGAGGAGAGGAATTACTGGGACCACGACACGGATGCACGTACGGGACGCAAATCCAAAGTTTTTTTTAACAATAAAATTACACATAAATATAGATTCATTTACTTTTATTTAAATGACGAAGTACAGTTATTTGTAAATGAAATATTCTAAGATACAAACAAATATTGTTGAAATTTAAAATGAAAAAAAAAGGGACGGAATCACGTCAGTGACACAAAAAAAAGAGATTTGATTAGTCAAACATCCTGTCATCATTAAACTTGCTAGATCCTGACGCTGCGCAGAAACCCTGGTAACGGGGAAAACAAACCTGTACCGATATCCTCCCTTCGGCAGACCAGTCGTCACACTAACTCATTCACACACGCATTCATTGGTGGGGCCCATTACACCAACACTCACACAATAACCATTCACCGGTCTGCACACAGTTGGAAGGATGAGCGGTTCAAGCGCTCGACATGTGGGGGAACACCTTATAACCTATAGGGAAAGAAAAGTTAATTTACAAAATATACATCATTACCCTTCTGCCTACAGATCCTCAATCCTGAACATCAAGGCACTCCTTCCACGTGGTCAATGGACCAAATAGTTGGATTGGTTGATGGTGATTTAGAACCAGCTAAAACACATTCAAGATTTTAGATCTTACCTTCCTCAATAAACCCAAAACTCATTTCGTGTTAATCAATATCTGTTTATCTAAAATTCTGGAAGAGTCATTTATATCAAATTTCAAATATAGCGCAGAACATCATATTTACCTAATCTGGCTATTCGGAGTCCTTTAAGTCATTGATTCATATCGTAGTTAGTTGTCAAAGTTTAGAGTTCTTCGCTCAACACGCTACAGTCTCAATAGATCGGCATAGACCAGAGACGTGCGAGCATCTGTCAGTGCCCATAGAATTAGGAAAGTTTGCAGTCATCAGTAATTGGGCATCATCGAGATCGTCTAGGATTCAGGAAAACGCAGCAGTCAGCCTAAGTAGTAGAGTTCGCGTAGCGTCACCGTCGTCGTTGTCATCGGCAGCATTTAGAATCAGCATAAGCGTCATCAAGCAGCAGCATTAACCTCTCTATTCTACCGCGTATTTGTATAGTAAAATCGAAGCAAGAAGATACATTTTATTATTTTAAAACGGTCGTGATTGGTCGGTTGAGATCGTTCAGTGCTGAAGTTTGCAATATTTGATACAGTTCAAGGGGTGATGTAATGGCTTCCTCTAAAGTCAGTCTGTTCTGGTTTGGTGTGATAGTCTATTGTCTTTCGTCTTGGCAGTCGTCCCACAGTGTCCTTGTTTGGGTTCATTAGGTACAGAGTTCATGACGAGGTCTAGAAGTCTTTGTCGCATCGGTGCACTTCGCTCCATGCCTCGTGGGACAGTGACCACTTCGTCGTGTCGCGATGGTGGCCATTTTGGGATTTAGGCCCAAACGCAAACTTAAGCGAAACAAACACAAAAGAGTAATTAATGCATAGAAATAATAAATCTAATGTTAACCCCTTACTAATCCCTTTATGTGCTTGTATTTATCTAGCGTATAGCAACATTTAAAGCATTTATATTCACACTTTTGGTCCTCCTCTCGAGCAACCTTACAAAGACATTACAAAAGCAACATATATCATGCAATATTCTATTCAATATATATACTACTGCTAGTATGCGTACGGATTTTAGTCATAAGGGTATTTAGCCATGCAATATGCAATCCCACGTGTAATTTTGGATATTTAGTAATGTTGGTTTAATATTCATGCAAAACTCATTTAATAATATTATTTTTAATAGATTATTCAATTAGTATTTTCATGCTAAATGCGGGAGGTATACAAAATTTTGTGCTATCCGCTCCATCAATCCCACCATTTTTTCTTCTACTTTAGGATGTGGTTGCCAACAGTCAGTCTCATTCTAGGAGAAGCTGTTTTGCAGGTGGTTTGGTGTTTCTTACATTTTCATTTTGAAAATTTAAAATGACTGCATCAAGAGACCTGCAAGAGGAGGAGGACCAGACCATCTTCGAGGAGGAGGATGAGCCCCGCGTAAGAAGAAGGAGAGTGTGGTGTGGGAGTTTTTTCACGATTTCTGAAGAGCAGAAGAAAGTAAATGCGCAGGTCACCTGCAAGGTGTGTAAGAAGGTGCTGTCTTGGGGGTGCGACAAAAAGTATCCCTGCGGCACATCTTCAATGTATAAACATCTGAAGACAATGCATGAGAACTGTCTTACGAGAGCAGAATTGGCAAGACTGAACACATCTGAAGGTGGCCAAGATGCGCAGCCATCTACTTCAAGACTTGTTGATAGGCTCTAGAGCATTTCCCCAACTTTGCCTGATTTTGCCAAAGCTGGACTCTTCTGCCCGAAATGCATAACTGTTTTGAGTGTGGGGGAGCAGGTTGTACAAACAATGCTAGACACTTTAACCAACCACTATGGTTAATTTATTTTTTGGTACGGCAATTAGGCACAGTGTTTTGTGCTAGTTTTGTTTGTTTAACTTTTCACTTTAAAAAATGTAAAAAACACCCAAAAAACTACAAAATAGTTAAAAGAAAACACAAAACAATGTATAAAATAGTCAGAAACTAAACAGTTTTTATGGAACCACCTATTCTGGTTTAAAAAAGAAAAGGTATATGTTGTGTGTATAGATGAGTCAATGCATAATGTCTATATGATTGAATGAGTGCGGATGTAGAGTCTGAGTGATTGGATGAGTGCATGGGTAGTGGCTGGATGAATGGGTGAGTGCAAGATCAGTGTCTGGGTGTTTCAATGAATGCATGGATAGTGCCTGGGTGAATAAATAAGTGTATGGGTGGTGCCTGGGTGATTGCATGAGTGCATGGGTAGTGCCTGTGTGATTGCATAAGTGCATGGGTGGAGCCTGAGTAATTTGATTAGTGTAAGGGTGGTGCCTGGCTCATTTGGTTAGTGCACGGGTAGTGTCTGTGTGATTGCATTAATGCATGGGGACTGCCTCAATCACTGTATGACTGCATGGGCAGTGTCTGGGTGAATCAATGAGTGCATGGGTAGTGGATGGATGAACTGGTGAGTGTAAGAGCAGTGTCTGGGTGATTCTATGAATGCATCAATAGTACCTGGGTGAATGCATGAGTGTATGGGTAGTGCCTGGGTGATTGGATGAGGTGCATGGGTAGTGCCTGGGAGATTGGATGAGTGCATGGGTAGGCATAAGTTCATGGGTAGTGCCTTAGTAAATGGATTAGTGCAAGGGTCATGCCTGGCTCATTGAGTGAGTGCATGAGTAGTGTCTGTGTGATTGGATAAATTGCATGGGAACTGCCTCGATCACTGCATGACTGTATAGGCAGTGCCTGAGTGGAAAGATGAGTGCATGGGTAGTGGCTAGATGAATGGGTGAGTGCAAGAGCAGTGTCTGGGTGATTCTATGAGTGCATAGATAGTACCTGGGTCAAATTAATGAGTGGATGCGTGTAGTGCCTTGGTGTTTGGGTAAGGGCATGGGTAGTGCTGGGAGATTGGATGAGTGCATGGTTAGTGCCTGGGTGATTGCATAAGTGCATGTGTAGTGCCTGCATAAATGAATTAGTGTAAGGGTAGTGCCTGGCTCATTGGGTGAGTGCATGGGTAGTGTCTGTGTGATTGGATGAATTCATGGGGACTGCCTCGATCACTGCATGACTGCATAGGCAGTGCCTGAGTAGAAAGATGAGTGCCTGGGTAGTGGCTACATGAATGGGTGAGTGTAAGGTGCAGTGCCTCGGTGATTCCATGAATGCATGGATAGTACCTGAGTGAATGAATGAGTATATAGGTAGTGCCTGGGTGATTGGATAACTGCATGGGTAGAGCTTGACTGAATAGTTGAGTGCAAGGATAGTACCTGAGTGAATAGAGGAGTGTATGGGTAGTGCCTGAGTGAATGATGAATGCAAGGATAGTGCCAGAGTGTTGGATGAGTGCATGGGTGCTGCCTGAGTGAATGGATTAGTGCAAGGGTTGTGCCTAGCTCATTGGGTGAGTGCATGGGACCTGTCTGAGTGATTGAATGAGTGTATGGGTAGTGCCTCGATGACTGCATGACTGCATGGGAAGTGCCTGAGTGAATCGATGAGTGCATGGGTAGTGGCTGGATGAATGGGTGAGTGCAAGAGCATTGTCTGGGTGATTCTATGAGTGCATGGATTGTACCTTAGCGAATGAATGAGTGCAAGGGTTGTGCTGGCTCATTGGGTGAGTGCATGGGTACTATCTGAGTGACTGAATGAGTGTATGGGTAGTGCCTCGATGACTGCATGACTGTATGGGCAGTGTGCCTGAGTAAATTGAGTGCATAGTTAGTGGCTGGATGAATGGGTGAGTGCAAGAGCTTTGTCTGGGTGATTCTATGAGTGCATGGATTGTACCTGGGTGAATGAATTAGTGAATGGGTAGTGCCTGGGTAATTGGATGAGTGCATGGGTAGTGCCTAGGAGATTGGATGAGGGCCTGGGTAGTGCCTGGGTGATTGCATAAGGGTATGGGTAGTGCCTGAGTAAACGGATTAGTGTAAGGGTAGTGCCTGGCTCATTGAGTGAGTGCATGGGTAGTATCTTTGTGATTGGATGAATGCATGGGTACTGCCTCGATCATTGCATGACTCCATGGACAGTGCCTGAGTGGAACGATGAGTGCATGGGTAGTGGCTAGATGAATGGGTGAGTGCAAGAGCAGTGTCTGGGTGAATCTATGAGTGCATTGATAGTATCTGGGTCAATTAATGAGTGTATGGGTAGTGCCTGGGTGTTTGGATACGTGCATGGGTAGTGCCTGGGACATTGAATGAGTGCATGGGTAGTGCCTGGTTGATTGCATAAGTGCATGCATAGTGCCTGAGTAAATGAATTAGTGTAAGGGTAGTGCCTGGCTCATTGGGTGAGTGCATGGATAGTGTCTGTGTGATTGGATGAATGCATGAGGACTGCCTCAATGATTGCATGACTGCATGGACACTGCCTGAGTGAAGGAATGAGTGCATGAGTAGTGGCTACATGAGTGGGTGAGTGCAAGAGAGGTGCCTCAGTGATTCCATAAGTACATGGATAGTAGCTGGGTGAATAAATGAGTGTATAGGTAGTGCCTGGGTGATTGGATGAGGATATGCACAGTGGCTATTTGGTTGTATAAGTGCATGCGTTGTCCCTGGGTAATTCCATGAGTGCATAGGTAGTGCATGGGTGAATAGAGGAGTGCATTTGTAATGTCTGGGTGATTGGATGGGTGTATGCATGGTGCTTGAGTGAATGAATGAGTGCAAGGATAATGTTTGAATGATTGGATGAGTGCATGGGTTGTGCCGTATACAGTAGATTCTATCCTTTAAATTTTAGACCTATTAGCTCTATAATATATCTTAAAATACTTCTTTAAATGAGAAGATATGTCATACTTCAAACCGGTCAAATTTTCAAGTATAATAAAAAACACTCTCAATACTCACTCGTTGTTAGACCTGGCATCATTGGTGTGGGTTTCCCCTCTATTTTGCCTTTATCTCCTGTGTTTTTGTTGTGTGTTGGACTCCATTTTGCTGGTCTAGATGCTTTGGGCACTTTGTCACTGCTGTTCAGTGCCAAAGTGCAAGTGCTCCCTTTGTAAAATGTTGCTATGGATTGGTGATTCCATGATTGGCATATTTGATTTACTAGTCAGTCCCTTGTACAGTGCACTGTGTGTGCCCTGGGCCTGTAAATCAAATGCTGCTAGCGGGCCAGCAGTACTGATTGTGCCACCCACATGAGCAACCTGTAAATATAACTCCTGCCTGTCATGGCAGAGCCTGTGTGCAGTCTGGTACTGCCATGTCGACTTGGCAAATGCACCCATTTGCTAGGCACTTACCTTTCCTTTTCTTACATGTTAGTCACCCCTAAAGTAGGACCAAGGTACCCCTGAGGGCAAGGTTTTTCACTATTGTAAAGCCATCTGTCCCCATAGGATAGAATGGGGCGTTTGCTTATAACGTTTAATAAGCATTACTGCCCATGGGAACAAGATGGGAAGTTAAAGTTTTATATGCCTGAACTCAGAATGTTAAGATACATCTTTTAGTGAAGGTTGTTTTTACATTCTAGGTTTGAAAATACCACTTTTAGAAAGTAGGCATTTTCTTGCCTAACCAGTGTGCCTCTGCTAGGTTGTGTATTGACTGTCTGGCTTTGAAGTGAAAGGGGCTGGGGATGTACATTCTGTTCAGAGAGCCACTTGAGAGGTAGAGGCATGTCCTACCTTTCCAGGGTGAGTCAGAGCTGGACTGAAGAGGACTGGGCTGCATTCAGAGTAGGAGGAGGAGATTTATTTCACACCTGCATGAGCCTGGTCTGCCAAGGACAATGCTGTCTCCACATCCTGCCAGGAAGCTGCACTAGTGATGACAGGACTGGTTTTGGCTGGGTTAAGAGCTTCTCTCTACTAGAGAACAAAGAGATTTACTGTATAAAAAGAGGGGCCAAGACCCCAGACTTTTAGATCACTTCTGGGAATCAAGAGGAACCTTTGCTAAGGAGAAGAGCTGGAGAAACTGAGGAGGAATACTACCCCTGTGCTTTTTGCTATCTGGGGTTGGACGACAGTGGCTACTTTCTGCCAAAGGAAAGGGAAAAGGACTTTGCTGTTTGCTGTGTCCCCTGCTTGAGGAAGATGTCCAAGGGCTTGAGACTAAGTTTACCTCCTGTTCTGAAGTCGCAAGGACACAAAGACTTTAACACCGCTCCCCTGAACTTCTTTGCTGGAAGTTCTAACCTTCTAAGAGGTGTCTGCTGTTGTTTTGTACCTCTCGAAGCTGTTTGCCACTGAGAGCTGGCAGAGTAATGCAACTTCGATAAGCACGGAGCCTCCGTACTGGTTTCCGACGCATCGCCAAAGTAATTGTCGCAGCGCCGGTCCGAAGCTCGAGAAATCACCGCATGCCGCACCGAGTACACCGATCTCCGAAGCATTGACATGAAGATGGTCAAGCACAGGCATGACCATCTTTAACCCCTTCGATGCGCATGATGGAGCGGTTCCATCATGCGCATCGGTTGCGCTGTGCGTATGACAGAACCACTCCGTCATTGCCCCGCCCGCGCAATAGAACCTTCATCACAGCGCGGTAATCTGCGCCGAGCTGGAGGGGTTAAAGAGGCCGTGGGGGAGCCTGAAGTCTCTCACTGTCCTGGCCTTGATTTTACCAAACATGCAGCTCTCTGGAGGTAAAAAGTAAAGTGCTCCACTGTGAACAAAATGCTCTCACTTGTTCACGGTGAAACACTAGTTTGCTATGGTATGACGGGAGCCTTTCTCCTGCCATCCCATAGCAAACTGTAATGTCCAGAGCGTGGGAACCCTGGGACATTGCTGGAGCCGGTCCTAGGGGGGTGGCAGTCCCCAGGGCCATGCAGGGTTCCACAAGGGGGGGCGCATGGCCTCCACCATGGCGGTCGCATCCAGCAATTTAACATTGCGGCGGGTGCTGCTAGCTGCAGCACGGGCCACAATGCTAAAAATGTATGTTGTTTATTTCACTGCACTACGTGGCTGGCACCAACCCAACTCAAGGGGAGCCCGCAACAGGCCCCCAAATGCATTCTCTGCCAGCCTTTTTAATGGCGGTTTACCCACCACGGAAAGGATAGCTACGGCCAGCATCGTAATCTGGCAGACGGTGTCTGCTAGGCACCGCCACCTTTTATTCTATTTGGACGGTCCGACAGGCATTCACAACGATTGCCTGTGGCGGATCCGTGGCCGGTGGTCTTTGCGCCCACCATGGTCACAGACCGATTTCCCCTGCCATCGTAATGTGGCAGAGGGAAAATTGCTGTCCGATGGTGGCCAGTAGGTACTATATATATATATATATATATATATATATATATATATATATATATATATATATATATATATATATATATATATATATATTCACTTAAAAAACCATAGGTTTCACACACGTTATAGTTAGGAATTAGCATTTTAAAAACCTTGCAAATTCACTGAAAAAACCATAGGTTTCACACATGTTATAGTTAGCTGGACATTTCACTCGTAAAAAACCATTGAAATTCCCCCGTTATAGTTAGTTCAGATAACTATAACTTGCGCGCCCGCAATCCACTGCTGATGACGTCACATATTACATCACTCATGACATGGTCAGTGGCATCACTCATGACATCACTGATGACATCATCCTTGTGATAGAGTGGCGGTCGCACGAGTTATAGTTATCTGAACTAACTATAACGGGGGAATTTCATTGGTTTTTTACGAGTGAAATGTCCAGCTAACTATAACATGTGTGAAACCTATGGTTTGTTCAGTGAATTGGCAAGGTTTTTTAAATGCTAATTCCTAACTATAACGTGTGTGAAACCTATGGTTTTTTAAGTGAATTTGTAAGGCTTTTTAAATGCTAAGTTATGTATGTTTTATTATATTTTTTATATATTTATTTTACAATAAGCTACCTATGTATATAGTTATAGATTGACTGTATCCTGTAATATGGAATGGCTCGTTTAAAATGTTTTTTTAGTTTTTTTAAGGTTTTTCACCGTGCGCGCACCCCGCGATTTTTTGAAAAACAAATAAAATGTTTTTTTCACCCTTCGGGGTCCTTCGGGGAGCCCCTGGCAAAGGCTAGGGGGTCAGGAACTCTCTACCCTGCCCCCTTTTCACGTTCTCCACCTTTCTTTTTCACTGTCACACACAAAACACACAAAATGGCGGCCGACACTTCCTGATTTCGAGCGATTAGAATATTGACTGATATGTAACCACCAATCAGAATTACGCTCGCGCACGTTATGGTGCGCGCACCGTGCGCGCAGGGTGCGCGCACGGTGCGCGCTTATAGATATTTATGTGCTTTTAAATGCAATTTTCTCAGGAACTACTGAACAGATTGACACCATATATGCAAAAGGCACATGCCTGACCTGAGGACTACCTCTTTGCCAAATTTCAAGTAATTCTGTTCAGCCGTTCGGGCTGTACCTTCGACTAAAGGTCCTATGGGAAAATGCATGGGGAAAACGCGTTTTGGGACCCCCCTTTTTTCTCAGCCCCCGCTTGACGAATCACCCCGAGACTTCCAGGGTAGGAGCTGAGCGGAGCGCCCCATTAGTTTTGTAAATTTCGCAAGGATCTGTCAACCGGCGCCAAAGTTATTCAAAATAGAATTTTCAGATTTCCTATGGAAACACGGTCCTAACTATAACTATCTACTGGCGACCGCCAGTAGATAATATATATATATATTCCCAAAACAGCCGCTCCGGATCAATAACGGGCTCCGACACTGCTGAAGTTCACAACACATGACTTTATTGTCACCACACATTTCCCTTCTGTGCAGTTCATGAGTCGCCACACAGACATGTTTCAGCTATATATGGATTGTGGTCCTAACCATAACTTGCGAATTTCAGTGTTTTTTCAGTTCCTTATCTCTTTGTTTTTTTGCAAGGTTTTCTTGCCCCCAGTCAGGGGTTTGCCTCATTTGATTCTTTACATTGGTCAGTCTTCCTTCAACTGAGTTTTTTTCTGAGTGCATAAGCAGCAATGTTTGACCTTATCGATTTTATTGTTGGCCTTTTTTGCTATTCTAGATGTCTTAACAAAGGTAAATTCTTTCAACAATGAAGCCAGTGTAAGTACAAAAATGTTGTCGTCAGATGTAGCCACTGCCTTTGGTTTTTCTTAGCTTCTGACTGTTTCCATGAATAAAATGTGTCTAAGGACCCTTTCCACATTGGGGCTGCAGTGCATGGCGGTGGACAGTTTGACTGTATGATGTACAATTTGAAGTTCTACCCTTGCTCAACAGGTCAATGCACTTTTATTTTACATGTACCATCAGGACCCTGTACATGGATGTGGGATTAGTTGAGCTATGGAGACTTCTGTGCCTTTGTGGGCAGGAAGTGTAAATCTAAATGAGAACAGCCAAGTGATAGTTGTGGAATTATCCCGTAAGAAGAGATGGTTGCTGCCTTTGCTGTCTCAGAGGTTGACCTATCCCTGGTGAGGCCAAAGTGTTTGCCCTAGTGATAACAGTCAGTTTATCGTCTTCTCAGTTTTGAGCTTCAGGCAGTTCTTTCTCATCCAGTTCGCTCCGCTGATGATACAGTTTGTGAAATTGCTCCTTGTGGTGGTAGTGTCATCTGTCAGGGATTGGAAGAGCTGCGTGTCGTCGATAGAGTAGACAATGTTGATTCCGTGTGACTTGATCACTTTGGCGGGCTGTGTCATGTAAATGTTGAAGAGTGTTGGGCTGAGTGCGGATCCTTGCTGGACTCTGCAGATCATTTTCTTAGGTTCTGACGTGTAGGGTGGGAGTCGTACTCATTGGGTTCTTCCTGTGAGAAATGAGGTTATCCACTTGAGTGCTGGTCCTTGTAAACCTGTGCAATTAAGGCTGTGTCTTCATTGGTGAGTGGGCTCTAGACTACCAGGTGTTCATCCTCAGTGATGGTGGTCAGTTGGTCAGGGAGGTCTGCTGAGTTGGGCTGGGGATCGAAGTTTCTGTATAACTTTATTATCTTCCTTTGGAAGAAATAGTAGAGTTCATTGCAGAGTTCTTGTGATAGGGCGATGGTGTTGGTTGTGAAGAAGGTTGTAATCTTTGACGATGGAGAATAGTTCTTTGCAGATGCTGGAGCTGGTTTCTATTCACAGCACCAAGGCTATTTTTTGTATTCCCTCAGTTGGTGGTGGTTAAATCTGAGTGCACTGTAGGTGGTTCTGGTGGTGGTTTACCGATGGGTTCTCTATTTTCTTTCCAGTTTCTTGCAGTGATGTTTGTATTCCTTGAGGTTATTGGTGTACCATGTGGCTTACTTGTTGATTCTCTTTTGTTTGAGGTTTTTGATGGGTGCAAAGGTTTTGGCGCAATCTGGGATCCAGATGCAGAATTTTCTTATGTCGCTGTTTGGTTGTTGGTACTGTCTGGTTTGTAGATACTGAGGGTACTGAGCCTTTCCGATTCTGTCACTTTGTTCCAGCTGCGTCCTGGTTCTCTGGGTCTTTCTAGTGGGGTGGTCTGCAGTGAGGTGATGTGGAAGTGAATGATTAAGTATTCTGCCATATGAGGGCGTGACATGGCTGAATTTGATCTTGTCGCTGGAGATGAAGATGGGATCCAGTATGTGTCAAGGGTTGTGCTTAAGGCCCTGGATGGGATGAGTGAGTCCAATGGTCTCCAGGATTTCTAGTAGGTTGGTTGAGTTGGTGCCTGTGGTGTCATCCAGGTGGAAGTTGAGGTCTCATAGAAGTATGATGTCCTTGGAGCTGATGGAGAGGGATGCAATGAGATCGGTGATGAGTTTGCTGTAGTTGGTCTGTGATTCAGAATTTGAGTATGCAAGGGTGCCTTTGATTGTGGTTCTTTCATCTGCTTGCAATCTGAAGTGCATGTGTTCCATGAAGGGGGTGTTGGAGTCCGTTAATGTGGTGCACCTGATGGTATCCTTGAGGATGATCGCGAGTCCTCCACCTGCAAAACATGCACATGAATATATTTCTTATTTGTTTTAGAAAATTACAGCACAGATGATTCCCCCAAACCATTGCTTTACATGTGTTGTAAAGTGTTTCTTGCCTGTGAAAACTGTATAGTCCATGACATTGTCACTGTATTTTAAAATAGTACCCTCATTGGTTTGTCTTTTTTACAATGTTAGTTATTTTAAGAAGTATAGTTCAATTATCTTTTAATATATACTTATATATATTTTAAATATGTTTTATCATTTCCTTTATTCTATTTAACTCAGATTGTTTTTATTTTGAAGCCAAGGTACATTCCTACAAGGGAGATTGTTTTGTCATGAAATTTATATGTTGAATGCTAGGGTTGGTTTGGGCAGTTGGTGGGCGGCTAATGATGTGATCATTGAGGGAGAAGCATTCTCGCAGCTGTTTGAGCAATCAATGCAGTTTGTCTTGAACTGTGCTGTTGGAGGGAGCCATCATTAAAGAGATGCAACTACTGACTAGGCTAGGCTTTCTCTTGTAACTCTCCGAGGTTGTGAAATGTTAACCCAGTCAAAATCTACCAAACACCATCCCTCCTCCACTTGAGCAATGCGCTTATCTCCATTCTTCAGGTAACACCATCCCAGGTCCACTTTCCCTTTCTCTACCTTACTTGTATTAAACTCCCCCCTGCTGTACTGCTGCATCCGATACCAACCACAACACTCCTTGCTCGCATCCCTTGACAGCCTGACAAACTCTACCCCTCTGTACCCTGTCAACATGCTCTCATTTGTTATCCCTTCTGGCTCTGTACCTTTTTTTTGTTCACCCCCTCTTTTTTCCTCTGTTTACCCCATCACTATGCATCTTCTAGTAGCCTCCTCGCTGCAAACCTATTCTGCATTTTATACCAGCTGCTGTTCAGCTCTTTGTTGCTTTGCAGCCAGGTTTGTGCTATAGAAAGCCCCAGTTATCTCCCTATCGATCTGCATGCTACCCCCACCCACCTCCAGTTTTGCAAACAGCTCAAACTTGTGTCTTCCACCTCAGAGGTGCAAACTCAATACCGTGCTCAGTATAGTTACAACAACAAGTAAAGAATGGGTCCGTAAATAATATACAAAACATAACTTTGACATCAGAACAATTTTTTGCAAAAGGTCAATGTCTTAGTGAAACATATTGGAAAACATATGGAACCTGCAATGACGCATGTCATTTCTGAAGCTATCTCTGCACGGTCAGGAGAGAAGGAAAGACATTCGGAAAAACTAGAGTATGTGTGTGCCATGGGAAGAGTTGAAACACGCAGGCACTCAGATAGAGTTACCGGAAATGCCCAATGTACAGCATCATTTACATCCACACCACAAGGCTTAATTCTCTCTGAGCTGCGTGCGTTGATTAGGAACATTTTTATAAAGTGAATGCATACGTTGTAACAGGTGTAGAGTGGAAGGCAAAAAAGATAAACAATTCTTTCTTTTAAAGATTGGTTTTAGCTCTGTAGGCTGAAAACTCAATCAGACACACAGGTTATTTTAAGAAAAATTGTAAGATAAGGTATAAGAATTGTTTTTAGTTTTCATTTTTTTGTATCATTGAGAAATAATATTGACTATTGTAGAGTGAAATACGTTTGAACAGTAGTAATGATAGGACATGCTCAAACATGGATGCGGGATGCACACCCGGTAGATAGCAAACTAGGGCGATTTGGTATTCATTGGCTGTGTAATTTGGAAATGATTCTGTGTTTCGGATCTCGGAATTGGGGATTGGGCGCAATTTGCTCAAGGTTCCTCTCCCAAGCTTCCAAAATGTCAAGTTACGTTGTTTGCCTGAACCGATGTCCACCAGGTGTATCCTGGCAAAAATCCACCAGGAACACGTCTCTAAAGAGAGCAGCTTGCTCACTTGCTGATAACTGGATTTCAGAGGCAAACTTTAATATGTGCCTCAAACAGGATGAGAGCTCTACTCATAATCATGGCCTTAAAATGAGTTAAAAAACATGAGAACATTAGTGGCAATCTGTTTGTTTAGAACCTTCTCCTATTCTACTTTGCCTGTGGGTATGTTACCCCACTGGTTGAACTTGGATTACCACTGTTTTTGTGGCACACACACAGGCGTCATTTTGTCACCAAAATCAGAGGAGCAGCAGATGCGACAGGACACATGTTGAACATATGATGACTTCGCAGGCAGCGCCATTAAATCCTTGACCTTTGATTATGAAGACATAAAAGGAAGTATTCAACGAATCCCATGATAAGTATAAAAGACACAAATACCTTTTAAATTTCATGAAAGCAGATATACAGCAGTTGTCAGGTATGGAAACAGCGCTGACACAAATGACAATACCAAAGAATACTTGACCATCAGTTCTTCCTCCAGGATGAGGGTTAAGGATAAAAAGAATACAAGGACCTTTTGTCTGTGCTCCTAATGGTTGTTACAGACTCAGAAGTCCTCTCCTTTGAAAGATGAGGCTCAGGGTTTGGTGGAGCCTAGGCGCTGTGATTGCTGCACCCTTGCAAATTGTGCAAGTTTCTGACTCCATGGCTTTTTCATGGTTCCTGAAAGTATGGCAGCTTTCAGAGTGGCACAACCTTTGCATTACCTCCTCATGCGTCCTTCTCGCCACAGTAGTTCACAAAATAAGTATTATCTCTCATGAACAGACCCCTCCAAACAAGTCCCCGATGGACATATTCCTCTTACTTCTACATAATATAAAGAGGAAGTTGGCCAACTCCTCCTGTTTTTAGGTTTTTGTGCTGAAAACATTCAAGCAGGTTTTCAGGTAAGTCCTGTGTTAGACCCAGCATCGAAGCCAGCCAGAATCCCCCGACCTAGATAGGATGAATACGATACACATGTCTGATAACCTGTGCTCACGCTTGCGGAGCTTGGAACAGAGTAGTCAGGCTTATCCTCCGGGTCAATGTGTAAAGTGTTGTCACAATACTGCCCTCACAACACACTGCGTACACTATAAAAAGACTCCACACTGTATGTATAAAACACTGGTCTTTGTATTACTCACACACACACATCGAAATCAACATGATATATACACTGAAATCCAATAGGTGGATGACCTTCGATATAAATGTGGACCTAGATCCAGGTGGCCTGTAAACTATAATGCCTTTGAAGGATTGATTGAGGCCAATTTTTAGAGAGATAAATAGTGCTTAACAGGGGGCTGAGTCATGAACCGAGTCAATAAGACAGGTGTACTTACTTTTATATATGACTGCTAGCCCACCCCCTAATCTACTGGCTCTATTGTGTCGCTTGATAGAGTAGCCTGGAGAAATAGCATCGACCAAGTTTGGGCCAGAACTGCACGTTGCCTCTCCTGGCACCCCGAAGCACCATGGGCTAATTTTTGCTTCTTTTCCCAAGGAAATCCTCATGTGTAAAAAGTATGCAAGACCCTTCAAGATCATGGACTCCTGTTCAATCACAAGAAGTAATGTCTAACTCCTACACAGTACTTCCACGTTATATGTGCACACTTCATGACAAATGTGGGTCAGGTGTTTTTACCCTTGGAAAGGGGATAAAAGTTGGGGGCAGAGATCGTGCACTTGCTCAAGCAAAAGGTAGCCTCCTGTGAAACAATGGCTGAGATTATAGTGGTTGGTGTCCTCGTTGATTATTGTTCTTCTCTGAGCAAGTCTCCATCTGTACCCAGTGATCAAACATATGTTAGCCCATTGGCCACCACATTCACAGGAGTATGAACAGAGGAGTCCAGGCACAGAGAAACTCCAAAGTCCCTTGGACTGGTGGTTGATGGGGAAAATCCTGTCCAAGATGCTTCCTTTCCGTGTAGTCCTCTCAAATAGGACCTCAGATGCCAACAAGCAGGGGTGGAGTGCCATTAGACTTTTGGCCAATTCAGGGGAAGTAGACCAGCCTTCAGGCCCCCTGCTCTTCAAATTTCATGGAACTCAAGGCAGTAAATATGGCTCTGATGTAATTTGCTCCTCACTTGCTAGTCCATCATGTTCAGACAAGAACAGACAAGAGAATGCAGCGTAAGGTTCCTTTTACCTATTGACACTGAATATTTTCTCCTGAACAGGACACAATCTGAATTATCTTAGAGAAATGTATCTGCAGAGGTCAGAGAATTGGGTGGCAGACAACCTAAGTAGGTTATCCCTCCTGTTGAAGTTGAGTTTTTGATCGAGGAAGGTGAAGGCCATTCTCAAGCAAAAACCACAAACCTTGCTAGGGTGAACCACAAGTGACTAAATAAACCTATGCTTAACCACCTGGTTGCTTGGCACGAATGCATTAAGGCTTAACTTAGAGGCAATGTGCAAAGTATTTATACAGAACTAAAACAGTAATAAAGTTAAGAAATGCAGTGAAATCCTAAATTAATTTAGAAAACTGGAGTACATTTTAATAAATAAAAAACACCAAAACAAATTAAATCCAATAAGTAGAACTGGAGCTCTGAATTTTTAAAGTTTTAAGTGTAAAACAGTGCCTAAAAAAATCAAAGCGACAAGCATGGGTATCTGGTCACACGAGACTGGAGCAATGTCAAAAGTTAAGATGGAGTGTGGTTCGGCTACACAAGGTGCATTGGGCACGGTCTCCTCTAACGTTAGGTCTTTAAAGACTTTTCAAAAAAAGTTGATGAAAAGGTAAATGTGAGAAATTAGGTTGTTGGTTGAGTGGTGTGTTAACCCTGCTCCTGAAACAGCCACTATCCCTGTCAAAGTGAGCCACAAAAGCCACTAAATTTAGCTTCGCACAAAATCAGTCAGGCTTAACTTAGAGGCACTGTTTAAAGTATTGATGGGGCACACAAATAGTAATAAAGTGAAAATACAACATATAAAAAATGTCACACCAATTTTGAAAAATATAGTAAATTGTAAATATTTATTTGACATAAAAATGACAAAAATCCAATTAGTAGAACCAGAGTTATGATTTTTTTTAGTTTAAGGTAAAAACTATAACCTAAAAGATCAAAGCGCTAACTACGGAAATCTAGTCGCGGGAGACCGAGTCAAAGTAAAAAACATATGGCTGACCATGATGGAGTGCGGGTCCAAAACAAAGTGTGGATTGGGTCCGGTCAGCACTTAATTCAATTTCAACAAAAATATCTGAGAAGGTAGCCGTTCAGCAGGGCAATGCTGCAGGCGGTGTTCGAGGAGGATGTGTTGTCATCAAATGTGTGATGAAGATTTCCATATTCAGACTTAGTCTCTTTATCAGAAGTTGAAAATCCCCAGCAGGAGGAGGGCTCCACGAGATGGGATACCCCTTCTGTGAAGGACCGCTAAACAGGATATTCTGCTGCAGAGAAGAACGTAGTGGGAGCTGCGGCGTATTGAGCTCAACCGTCGATGCACCTTAGGTGGTTAGACGAGCAGGCTGGTCTCGGTTCTCAGAGCAGATTTTAGCCAAAAAATCTCGAAGTCCCATGTTTTGGATTTTGTCTATCTTGGCACCACCACCACTTCCAAAGGCCCAGGACTGGAAAGGCACCACTTGGAGGGTTGGGCTCACTTTAGCTGGGTCCAGGTGCGGGTTCAAGATGGTTGGAGCCTTTTCTGTTCCTGAGGCTCTAATCAGGAGACCAGCCAACTAGCCCTTGGGTCACTCTGGCAGTCCTGGGTTTAAGAGGTGAAACAGGGCTCACACCCTAGGGCAAGCCTCTGAGGGTTTAAGGCAGGCTTCAGGCAGCAGAGCAGTCCTTCCTGGTGCAGCACAGCAGGCCACAGCAGCAGACAGTCCTCTAATAGTCCTTCTGCAGGTACAGAAAGTGAACTGAAGAGTGGGTCTGGGGTACTATATTGTATAACTGGTGTCATCTTTGAAGTAGAAGTTTCTAGAGAATTCCCTTGGAAGTACGTAGAGTTTCCTGCCTTCCCTACCTTAGCTCAAGCATGACTGCCTGAGCAATGAAGTAGTGTGAAGGCCTTTGTGTAAGGGCAGGGCACAACCTATTGACTGGTAAGTAGGGCTGTGCACAGCTCCGCCCCCATCCTGCCAGTGATGGCCCATCTAGGCACACCACATCCCTCTATTGTGGTGCTGTGTGGGAGGAATAAACACAGTCCAGCTGCCAACTACACCCAGCCATGTGTCCCAGGGACAAGCTGTGGAAATGTACCTTTTATAGGGGTACACTGGTGCAGGGTCACCCTTTTGTTCACGGGTCCAGAGACCAACAAACTAGAGATCGGCACTGAAGTTGGAAATAAATAACAGGTGTATTAATCACTCATGAGTGGGACCACGTCCACACAACACTCTCAAGTGATGCCTGGAGGTAGTACATTGAATTCACAGAACACTGGTCTTATATACAGGTTTTGTGCAGTGTAAGCATGTGAACAGAAATAGGAAGAAAAAGCTTTAGAAATAGTTATCAACAAACAAGGACAGATGAAAAACCACATGGTCAGCAAAGTGGGAGGGGGAGCAGAAATGCTTATGGCAGCAGTAAATGATTGACAGTCAACATCTATGACCAGGTGCTACAAGCACCTACATTGCTTTTAGCTGAGTCAGGAAGTCAACTAAAATACATAGCACAGGCAGAAAAAGACTAGCAGCAGAGGACGGGAGAATTACGAAGTAAACTTAAATGGACACCACAGCCAAAATGGTTGTCGCTTATGCCAAGTAAAATATTACACGTTTTCCACAGACGGCCATTTTGGCATAAGCTAAGCCATTTTCTTATGCTTAAAAAGGGGTACGATAAACATTATGTATATCAATTAGCATCATATCGCTGACTTCTCGGTCTATTGCTGAACGGGCATTTACATTTTGGACATTCGTTTTAGATGGTAGACAAGTAGTACAAGTGGAAATACAGAGGGAACAAAGCATTGGCCCGCATTGGATACATAAATAACAAAAGAAGAGATTTGTAATAATTATGAACAAGGCCGATAGTATTTTTAAACCCCATACAGAAAATACGCTCCAGAACCATCCAGCCCAAGTCCATTTTCATGAATCTTGATGTATCTCAGTGGCTATATTGTGTAGTTTGGAGATGACCGCATATACAGAAGATGAATTGTCCGGTGTGAAGACACAACAGCTGGATCCGATGATACAGCATGCTCCACCTTGATCAGTCAGAATAACATTTAGAACAAGTCTTTTCTGCAAAGCAACCATGCGGATCGATGCTTGTTCTTCTGTCAAGTTCCCTAAGTCTGCAGTTGTCTGATTGATCACTACTTCCATTGTATGGGTGAGGCGAAGGACCAGCTTACTGTTCTGTACAGGGCCAACAAAGAAGAAGAATCCTCTGTTAAACTCTATATTGTTCCCATGTGGTCTCTGTCTGGTTGACTACAGAGACATCGATTGCACATTTTCCCCTACTACAAGCATGGTGATCGAACAATTGCAAATCTTGATGGTAGGTTGGGGGAGCTAAAAACAAAGGTAATAGAAGGAAGGCTATGAAACAGGTACCAGACCAGCCTTGATGTAGGAAGTAGTATGCCTTAGTTCCACAAACAAAATAAGTCTGAAGTGATGCAAAGAAGCTGCTTCGGCCTCTCGTAGACATCTGCAACACTATAGTACAGTTACTGTGGCCAACTGGCACATCGCCTGTACTTTGTACACAAAGGGGGCCAGTGGTCATGGCAACAGAGATAACAAGGGGTCCATTTCCTTTAGCCGACCTAGAATTTGGATACACATAGTTTGTTGCTGCACTTCCTTTACTATATTCTTCCATTTCTAAAGAAGTCCCTTTTGCTTGTGGGTCCCCATTTTCGTTGGGGTAACAGACTTTGTTCATTAGAGGCATATAGAAGTTTGAACCAAGCCGGGCATGAGCCATTGTGAAAGAATTGCAGCGGTGACAATGGGATTCCTTTTATGTTCTGATGAGGAGGAATCTTGCCACAAACCCAAAAGTTAGTAGCATTACTTAGCTGGTGTGTCTGATGCAACATTTGACGAAATGAATTGTTTCTCAGATTTTGCTGGTATCCCTGTTCATGTTGCAGCAAATCAAAATGATGGTGCTCTTTTGCAGCAAATGATGTAACAGTAATGTTAGGTAAGGAGGCTCCAGGCATTACTTTCTCCACTACCCACATTAAAGTATCGATGATGGCAGCAGTCAAAGTGAGACCAAGGATGCAGATTGTACAGTCGTTGCACTTTGTCGCAACGATCTCCTTCTTCTTAGGCGAGCTCATTTTCATTGGGAAACAACAAAATAGATGATGCCCTAAGGTCCTGGGCAGGCGTTGGTTTCTTCACTAACGTTGAGACGAGTAGTCACTAATAGGCTACCCCCCTTTGTAGTCAGTCTTTAACCACCCAGGACAGTGGTTCAAACAGTCTCTTTCTGTAATGAAATGTCTTTCTTCCTGGATTGAAGCAGATATCTAGATGTACCAGGTATCGTGTGGTCCAGGAAGACTTCCTCAGGTCTTTCAGGTGACACAGCTCGTCCTTTCTCGGTGACCAGGATGTCGCGGTGGTCTGTCAACATAGCAGGGCTCACGAAGGAAGAGCTTCCCGCACCTGCTGATAAATAGAAGACAAGCTGTCAGCTAACTGGGACAAATAGTCACTCATCAACATATCTGGGGTACCTAATACTGGTGCAGAACAAAGGGCTTGGCGTAACTGTTGGAAGGCGCTCTGGCACTCAGCAGTCCATGGGAGGGGCATCGGAGTGTCTTTAGTCAAAAGGGCCAACAAAGGTTTAATAATGTGTGAAAAAACTGCATACAAAAAGAAGTGAGGCCAATAAGTGCATGGACATCCTTCTGAGTGCGGGGTACAGGAGTATCTAAAATAGTCTGAATGCGGTCTGGTGTAAGTGCACGTCCCTCCTTAGACAATAGGTGACCTAAATAGGTAACTTGCTGTCTACAAAATTGCAATTTCTTTCGCGAGATTTTGTGATGATGGGAGGCAAGAAATGATAACAATAACAGTGTTCCTTCTTCACACTAGGTAAAGATGCCAGAGCGGCATCCTCATTGATAAGACAGGATCACTCAACCATTGGATAATTGTTATTTAAAATAACATGCACATCTTCCAGAGAACAACGTATTGTGGCACGAAAATATTTAAGCATATCGATACCCACAATGTTGTCCGGTGTGGTAGGGGTAAGCAAAAATAGACATGCTGCAGTGAATTTATCAAGCCTGAATTCAAGTGGCTGTGAAAGTGGGCTAGGTGTAGGTGTCCCATCGAATCCTATCGATGTTATCATTGTGCCGGACAGGGGAGCCCTAGGAACCAATCTTTTAGACAGGGCACTACGGGTAGCCCCTATATCAACCAAAAACCCATCAGTAGATCCCAAGACGCTTGCATCAACATAAGGACCCATTTGATCTACTGGCACCTCAACCGGTCCCTTACCCCATCCTAGGCATCCCTATGCAGAATCGGAATCTGCAAGAGCATCAGCAGAATAATCAGACATTTGATATTTATTTTGTCTATCAAAAGTATTAGAGTAATTTGGTCCTTGTTCAACTGCTTCAAATCTGGGGCGAGCTCCTTTACCCCCCCTGTTTCCTGAATTCCCTGGGTGTCCTCTCATACTTCCCCTTCCCCGCTGATCCTGCTGACCTCACAAAATGGGGCACTCAGAACGTCAATGCCCAGTCTCTTTACAATAAGCACACTGATCAGGGGACAAATTTGTTCGAGGTAGTGGGGGCACTCCAGGTGTAAACATTGCGCGTCCGCCTCTTCCACCTCCCTAAATGGTGAACCATATACTTGAGACAACATAACTTTTGTCTTTAATTCTTTAACCTTCTTATCCTCCCTGCCTTTTGCTTCCTGTTCCTGTCACTCATAATATCGGGCCATGGTCAAAAGAGAAACTGGGGAAGACATGGTACAAGAACTCTCGCTGAGCTTTAAGCGACTAGCTATTTCCGGTAACATATTAACAACAAATTTAGCGACAAACAAATGTTTACCCGTATCATTGGCCAATGACTGACCATTAAAATCATCGAATATTTCCTCAAACCTTGAAAAGAAATCCGAAATTGACTCATCCTTTTTCTGCTTACAGGACGCTAACATAGTCCAATCTATTTTCTTAGGGGGTATGAGAGTTTTCAACTTAGTCACAATAGGTTTGGGAAGATCTAATATCTCCTTCTGAGGTTTCTGCGCAGGCCCCCTTTCTGCATCTATTTGTTCTAAATGTTCCCAGGTATCACCATATGCTACATTGTCATCTATTTTACGTATTGTTCTCCAAATATCAGGGGGCAAAATAAGTCCAAAGAACATATCAATATCTGGCAAGGTCATAGTGCAGGAGCTAATGGCTCCTTCCACCTCCTCATAGAAGGCGGCAGGATTTTTCTGGGGCTTGGGCAAAGCAGCTTTAGGAGCCTTCACATCAGCTCTACTCCAAGGAGTGTAAACCCAATTATGTATAAAATATCCCTTTGCATCATCCTAAATTTTATCATTATTGGTTCCCGCACCCATCGGAGGAAAATATATCTTCACGCATATGTTTTATAGCAACCGTACTACTAACAGGTGCAACCTCATCCACCGGAGCATCTACTTTTTGTGCTGGGGATAGAACTGTTTCTACACCTTTCTGTTTTTCTAGCTAATTCTTGCTCCTTTTGTATACGCAATGTTGCGTCTCGTATTTTAACCACTCATCTAATAATATCGGATAGGTTTGAAAAAGAAAAAGTCCCCTCTGTTAATCGTTTGTAATCAGTATTTATATCAGCTGGCTCTAGTTCCTGAGAAATTTGTCTATAATCAAATATTACCTCGCAAATTAATTTTTCTACAAAATAAAATTGCTCTGTATTTTTCCACTGTTAAACCATAGTTACAATGAGCGATGCAGCGTGAGACTGACGAGCCTCCTCCCTAGCAGCGGTTTTTAATTTATCTTTTCCTGCTCTAGTCAAAGTAGAGTGAGTCTGTCACCCATCTTGTTTATCTTGTTCTTTGTCATCTGAAGACAAATGCTCCTTATCAAAAACCTCATCCTCAGGGGCACTTGGAGTGGGGAATTTATAGAGGGGTGTGGGTCGATCTAATAGGATGCAGTCATCCTGAGGTTTATTAAGTATGGGATAAATAGGGCGCCTAATAGGGTACTGACCATTTACCTCCTATCTTCTTTTTCAATTTTTTTCCTTCTTTTCTTTCTTTTTTAAATTTTGTTTTTTTCAATTCTAGCGCTTTTTTTTAATATATCGTTTTTCGTTGTTCTTTTTCTGCTATAACTTCTGCTCTCTTCACTCTCTCGTACTTCTTTCTCCCACATACGCACACAATCAAACATATCCTGTCTATTTTTTTTTTCAAATAAACGCTACTCTACATATTGAACCTTTTAAAATCAAATGACCCATTCACAGGCCATTGTAGATCAGAATCTTTCTTTGTGCATTTGTTCCTCAGTGTACTGGACATTATGGAAGAAATACCATATTTGACATATATGTCTTTATTAGGTGTCCCCTCTGGGGGAGCCGGCTGACTTTTTTTTTTAAACTTAATTTGGTACCACCAGAGCAGCAACACCACCTACAGAGTGTGCTGAGAACAGGCATGTTTCACCAAAAAATGTGTAAAATATTATCACTTCAAATACTTCCAAAGGAGAAAAATCTCCACATTACCTGCCTTCAATTTTTGCAAAAAGTGAATGGCAAATCCAAACCAAAAGACCTAGGCCAAACAAATCAAGAGTGCCGCTTCAGTGACCTTACCAAACAGAAGTCTCCAACTTCCACCTGCTGACCCCTGGTTGACCTAATGGTCACTGCATAATTACGCCAAAGAAAACCCCAGTCGAGACCGGCACCACCTGTAGGGTTAAATCGGAAAACCGGAAAAGTCACGTCGGCCTACAAAGACAAAGGTCTCCTCGTGCAGTGCGCTTCCTCAGTGAAATTTCGATCTTCCGCCAAGACCACGCCTTCGGGCGGCCGCATCTCCGATGGGGTCCCACGATAGGCGCCAACTGTGGAAATGTACCTTTTTAGGGGTACACTGGTGCAGGGTCACCTTTTTGTCCACGGGTCCAGAGACCAACAAAATAGAGATCGGCACTGAAGTTGGAAATAAATAACAAGTTTATTAATCACTCATGAGTGGGACCACGTCCACACAACACTCTCAAGTGCTGCCTGGAGGTAGCACATTGAATTCACAGAACACAGGTCTTATATACAGGTTGTGTGCAGTGTAAGCATGTGAATAGAAATAGGAAGAACATGTTTTGGAAATAGTTATCAGCAATCAAGGACAGATGAAAAACGACATGGTCAGCAAAGTGGGAGGGGGAGCAGAAATGCTTATGGCAGCAGTAAATGATTGCCAATCAACATCTATGACAAGGTGCACTGGCAGCTACAAGCACGTACATTGCTTTTAGCAGAGTCAGGAAGTCAACTAACATAGATAGCACAGGCAGAAAAAGATGAGCAGCAGAGGACAGGAGAATTACGAAGGAAACTTAAATGGACACCACAGCCAAAATGGCCGTCGCTTATGCCAAGTAAAATATTACACGTTTTCCACAAAGCTACAGACACAGAATAGCTAGGACAGGAAAATGCCAACTTTCTAAAAGTGCCATTTTCAAAATTAAAACTGAAAATCCACATTTACCATTGAAGACACCAAACATTAAACCTCTACCTGTTCCCATTCAAAGGTTAGCACATATTAAATGTAATAAGGCAACTGAATGTTATCCTATTGGCTAGCTAGGCCTCACAGTAGTGAAAAACAAATTTGTGAGTTTTTCACTACCAGGATATGTAAAACTAAAAAGTGCATGTCCATCCTTTTAATTACAATGCACCGTGCCCTATGGGTTAATTAGGGCCTACCTTAGGGGTGACTTATATGTCCAAAAAAGGTCCCAAAAGGGTGGGCCCCCTAGTAGCATTTAATTTACATTACCTTTTTTGTATATGGTATACAACTTTACTAAGGAGATGTAAGTAAGTTAAATATGCCAATCAGGTGTAAGCTAATTGTACCATGTTTTAAGGAGAGAGCATAAGCACTTAAGCACTGGTTAGTAGCTTAAAGTGCCATGTGTCCTTATGTCAACAAAACCGAAATCACCAAAACAGGAAAAGGTGAAGGCAAAAACTTTGGGGGAAGACCACACTAAAGATGGCAGGTCTAACACTTAGAGTTCTCCACAAGATCAGGGAGGACAAGGCTTCAGCTGGTAGTTCCAGGTTGGCAGAGATGCCCGTGGTATCCCCTGTGCCTAGAGTTCAATCCCATTTGGTAATTCTCAGTGCTCCACTGAACAAAAAAGAAAGGCAACATTTCAGAAGAGCCAGGTTTTCAGCAGTTTTTTAAATATTCCAAAATGAAATCAAGATTGAATATGGAGAGGAAGGCTTTTCCAATGATAAGGGGTTAGGTAGGAAAATGAACGACCTTCAAACCTGGAGGTTCGGAGGTAGCAAGGACTTAAGAAGGTTTTATCTTTGTATCTCAGATTTCTACTTGGACAGTACCAAATGAGCCTAGCTCGTAGGTAGGATGGGCCATTCGCCACAAGCGATTTGTGCGTAAGACATCAGAGCTTAAACAAATTGCTCTGTCTGACCAGTAACCAGTGCAATGTTCTTAATGTTGGTACAGAAGAGGAGCCTGGAGGAAATTTACAGGCAAGATGAGCCATTGTATTTTGTACCAGCTTTAATTTGAAAAGAAGGGTCTCAGCTAGCACCAGAAGAGCATTTCCATAATCCAGGCGACTCATAATGAGGGTCTGGATCACAGTTCTCCTAGAGCTCATATGAAGCTACTGGAGCACTTTTTTAGGGAACCGCAAAGTGCTAAAACAGGTACCACAAATAAAGGTAACCTGTTCTTTAATGGACAGTTTGTTATCCAACAAAAAGCCAAGATTTTTAACTACACTCTTGGGGCACAGAACATGACCTAATTCAATAGGCCACTAGTCCTCTGACCAAAATCCTTGACCTTTCCAAACAGCAGGATTTTCTGTTTTACCTCCATTTAATTGTTAACAGTTGAGAGTCATCTAAGCGGTCAACTTCCTCAAACAGTTGATGGATCTGACTTTGGAAACCTCCGGATCTTACCCAAAAGAGAGTGGAACTCAGCGAAGAACCCTGAGGGACACCCTTATCCATGGTCATAGTTCGAGATTTAAAAGGGTGTAAAGAGACTACTCAAGTTCTATCTCCCAGAAAGTTTTTGAACCAGTCTACCGATGAAGTCTGATCTCATACAGCCTCTGAATAAAAGTGGAATGGGAGATGCTCTAGTAGGTTCTCCCAATCCTTCTTGATGCTGTGCAAAACGCGCCTTCGGGCTTGCCTGTTGACAGTGTAAAATTCTTGGAATAACGGAGTGAAGTAGTTGATTTATTCAGAACTCTAGCTGCCCGGCTACCCCTCAGGCCTATTCCAGGCATTGAACGATCTTTACCAAATGGTGCAAGGAGAAGGGTTATAATTCTGTATTTGTAAATCCTATGAAAGTCTTGGATTTCTAATGGGATTGTTTTATGTTGGGGCTAGCTACTTCTTCAACTCTCTGCACCTATTGGGCAACAGTAAAAGCATTCAGGAGTCCTCAATTAGATCATCTGGAACCTTTGGTATCTGCATTAATGAGTCTTTTTTTCTCATGGCCAAGGCTTTTGTGCCGTTTGACTTCATGTGATCTACTGTTGGTATTGAAAGCTCTTCATTTCGCCCCCTTTGAGTCTCTGGAGGAGGTAGATGTTAAATTTGTGACTATTTTTCTGCTCGTAGAATAGGGGAATTTGGTTAGATTTTCTGGGATTTTTTTTTTATCTGAGCCTTTTCTAAAGGTTTTCTTATGCAATAGTGTGTTAAAACTCACCCTAAGTTTATTCCAGGGTTCCTTCTGTTTTTCATCGATCAAAGTGGTTCTCAGGGCCGGACTGGCCGTAGCGGGAACCGGGCAATCCCCTGGTCAGCCGCACGGGTGGGGGACTGTTTTGGGCCCCTGGGGGCCGTTTTTGTTTCAGGGCCGTTTTTGCAGCATAAATCGGCCCTGTAACAAAATTCGCCGAAAACCGGCCCTGGCAAAGAGCTCGGTCGCACCCACAACCCCCGAGGGGGGGCGACCGAGCACTTTGCCAGGGCCGGTTTTGGTTCCCAGTCCGGCCCTGGTGGTTCTGCAAGTCTTTTTACCGAACCCTCAGACCGAGGAAGAGTCATTGTTACTACTAGCCTTTAACTTGGCTGTATTGATTTATCTAGAGAGATCAGAGGCGTTTGGGAGGGTGGATAGCCTATTTATGGCGTTTGATCCAGTTGGAAATGGTCTGAAACCATCTAACTCTACTCTGAGCATATGGATCAAGGAAGCTATCCTGCTTACTTATGAGTCTCAGGGTAGAGATTTAGCCAATCATAGTCAAGGAAGATCAACAGGAAGTATTTTAACCTCTTGGGCAGCCTTTAAGGGTGTATCAAAAGAGGTGATTTGCAATGCAGTCACATGGAAATGACCATACACATTTATGGACCATTATAAGCTGGAACTAAGGGCAATCATTCTTCTTTTGATTCTTCTGTTTTAGATACAAGTGTTGGTATTTAATATGTAAAGCAACATATGGTATGAAATGTAATTACTGCAAAGCTGGGGCCAAATTATGAACCAGTGGGCTTGTGTGAGGCATATCTCTATTTCTATTTTATGCGATTGCACTGCATTCAACTTGAACATTCTGAGTTAGTGCATGAGATGTAGACAGCAGAGCTCCTAAACAGCGAGAGACAACCACTGCTCACTGTTAGCAATCAGTAATGTCTCTGGCTCATTTCCATTTAGATGTATGCGCTTCAGAGAGTAGAGTTGCATAAAAACAAGCACACACAGCAGACGTTCATGATGCAGCCCCACATGTGCATGGCAGAAGATATCCATGGCAACCACGGTGTGCGCTGTTCAGCAGTAACATTTGGGGGCTTATTTAAAAGCCCATTGTGCTGCCGGTGCATCACTTTTGTTAACACACCGTCAGCACAATGGGCTTCCCCATATTTACAAGGCTATGTAAAGTCACCCTCTGTGACTTTTCACAGGCTTGTAAATATGTTTCTCTTTCATGCATAACTGCGTGAAAGGGGCGTTCCATGAGTGTTGCTGTGGGTGTTCCCATGCAATATCCATGGAACCTGACGCATTCCCGGATTTACAACATTTTGTAAACCTGGGAATGCATCAGAATCCGACGCCTCCACAGGGGAGGTGTTAGGAGGTGCAACGAGGAGAAATGCTTTTATTGCCCCTCGCTCTTTCCTCTTTCTATGCGTGCTGCATCCTGCAAAATGACGCAAGGGTGTCTGCGCTGGCGCACGGCTGCTGTTTGTGCGCGGGGGCAGGGGAGAAAGACAGGAATTACACTTTGCACAGTGCAATAGCAAACAGAACTGCTGGCCAGATATGGACTCGGTGTACCTGTTAAAAGACTGTGTGCGGAAATCGCTGAAGTTACAAACAATAGGCGACGAAACACCCCGAAAGCCACATTCAAGGGCGCATATTTAGGTGACTTCGAATTTTGCCTCATGACAGTTTTCCTCCATCTTGGTCGTCGCACCTACCAATTTCTTATTTTAATTGCTTTTGTTGTTCCTCTACTGTGCCATGGCTTACTGCTGAACCCCACTTGATGAGTTGTGTGACGTCAGAGAAGTTCCTAAAATAATGCGTACCAACACTGACCGAGCCGGGCAGTGAAGATGCGCGCTGCGTGATTGAACCCAGGCTAAGTCTGCAGTTCACGTTTTCCCAGAATCCCTGAAGGCCTGGGCAGGGCCTGTTTTTCTATCATTTTAATGATAGATAAATGCTTACAGCTATGGCGCGCCCTACACCAGACTGCGAAGGTATTTGCTGCTAAACCTTCTACACAGCCTTTGATGTCATTCCATTTACATGTGGAAAAGGTCATCTGGTTTTCTTCGTCTAAAAACCCGTTCTTCACACTTTGACGGGGCACAGACACTAGCTTTTGGTTGCTGCGTTCATTCCTCTACTGATGGTTAGCAGGGGCACCAACTTATACTTTCTTCTGCCAACGGACAAGGCCTCTGTTCATTTTTAGGTCTCGCCTGACCAGCGCTTTAGCGCTGCTCTGGCGAGACTTATAGTAAGCGCGTTTTGGAAGTGCAAACAGTGGCTTTGCAGGCCTCCAACTACAGTGCATGTGACCCGTCCGGGCGCGCGCACCATTTGGAGTCCTGCAACCACTTGTTTGCTTTCACTTTAGCCGTGATTCATCGCACCATTTGGCAGCCTGCGTGCCCGCCCCCACTCCCCCTCCCACTCCGTCAGCTTCAGTGCGCGCTTGTTTTCTTTCTTCCTCTTTAACTTTGCATCTTCTTTCCCCGTTCTCTTTTTGTATCTTACTCCATCCTCTTTCCGTTATATTCCACTTTCTCTATTTCTTTCCTTTCTCCGTCTCACGCTTTCTCTTCATTTTGACCCCTATATTTCTTTCTTCGCTGGTATTCGTTGTTTTTCTCTTTGGTTGTATTTCACTTTCTCCATTTTACTCTTTCTTCGCTCTCTGTCTCACACTCTTTCCTTTTTCTTTGAGCTCTATATTTGTCTTACTTCCCTTGTTCTTTTTCTCCCATTCTTTTTGCATGCCTCGCTCGTTTTTTTCTCTCTTTTCACCTCCCCTTTCTACCTTGCTTTGTTTCTCTCTCTGCCCTTCTCTGTTTAACCCATCCAGGCCCCCGTTGCCTCCATCTAAGCCTCTCTCTTCCTATTTTTTAAGTTGTGCGTCGTTGCAGTATCTGACTTCTCCCACACTCGGATACATCGCCAGGTAGGAGGCAGCACGCGCCTCCCGAGGACGTCTCGTGACCATCTCTTTGTTCCATGATATAGTTGAAATTGATATGCCTACAACAGGCTTCCTGGAAATAGCATATATTTCCAAATCTTCCTGAAATAAGACGGCATCCGCCTAGGCGCTGCATTGAACTGCATTAAAATTACAGTTATGTAGCGCTTGGCACCCCTGACGAGAGGCGGCAGCGCTATATGTTGTGTTAAGTAAATGAAGCACGTGCCGTGCTGATCAGTGTTGATCAAGGTGGGATAATGGCATTTTAATGGCAGCTGGTGTGTGACAAGTGTATGACCGGTCTCAGTTTGTTACAAACACCGATGTCGTGGTCCAGGTATATCCACACAGTGCGCACAGCCCGGCTGCCCGGGGGAGGGGTGAGGAGGGGGTGTGCTGAGCACGGCTCTGCAGCTGAGTTCTCCGTCTCACATTATCAGGTACAACATTAAACTAGGGGAAACCGTACATTAGTGCAGCCTACCAGCTGTCCTTAATCACGTGCGCCCCCTGCGTGCAACAATTCACTGTCCCCCACACCCCCCCCCGCCCCACTGCCCTCGCGAAAAATATTTCGGAGTAAAAACCTAGCACAGTGGTCAGATTTCTATCCTTGTGATATAGATTTGCCCACGTTTAATGCACACACGAGTGAACTTTTCTTACTGACTCCTGTGGGTACGTGTAGTTTCTTCCTTCTTATGTAATCACCTCACGTGCAATATTGTATATATCTTGTTTCACATATGTTATTGGGGTATCTGTCTATTAGGAAACAACTGATTCATAAAATGATAATTTATTTTTCACTGAAACATTTTAAGTGTATTAATGAGAAGAACTAATTAACAGATATAAAAACACTCTGTGTAAGATCTAGGCAAACGCAGGCGCAGAACAAAACTCTCAGCAACACCCAGGCTTCAGACAAGTCCATACCTTTTTTTGGAGAAAACCACTCCATCCCTAAAGGTTGCACTTTCTTCCTCAGTTCCATATCTGTTCTTTTCCCCTGTCTCTGTTCCTCTGTTTCATTTCGCCTGTCCCTCCTGAAGGCTTTGAGTTAATCTTACAGAGTGCATAAAGTGCTGGGCAAACATTCAGCATAACTTAACTAAACACACACACACGCAATCACTCTCTCTTTTCGCTCCCTCCCTCCATCTTCCCTCTCTCTCTCTCGCCCTAACCCTCTCTCTCTTCTTCTTCTTGTTCTCTCTTTCTCCCTGCCTCTTCCCCCTCTCTCTCCCTCTTCCCACCTCTCTCCCGCCTCTCTCCCTCCCCCCCTCTCCCACTCCCCCTCCCACTGCACGCCTCACACTGCTGCATGCCGCACACTGCTGCACACCGCACGCTGCTGCACGCCGCACACTGCTACACACTGCTGCATGCCACACACTGCTGCACGCCACACACTGCTGCATGCCGCTGCACGCCACACACTGCTGCACGCCACACACTGCTGCACGCCACACACTGCTGCACGCCGCACACTGCTGCACGCCGCACACTGCTGCACGCTGCAAACTGCTACACGAAACACTGCTGCACGCCACACACTGCTGCATGCCACACACTGCTGCACGCCACACACTGCTGCACGCCGCACAATGCTACACGAAACACTGTTGCACGCCACACACTGCTGCACGGCACACACTGCTGCATGCTGCACACTGCTGCATGCCACACACTGCTGCACACTGCTGAATTACTCACTGCTGCATGCTGCACAACACTGCTGCACGCAGCACACTGCTGCAGCCGCACACTGCTGCACGCTGCACACTGCTGCACGCCGCTGCATGCCACACAGTGCTGCATGCCTCACACTGCTACACGAAACACTGCTGCACGCCACACACTGCTGCACGCAGCACACTGCTGCACGCCGCACACTGCTGCATGCCGCACACTGCTACACGAAACACTGCTGCACGCCACGCACTGTTGCACGCCACACACTGCTGCACGCCACACACTGCTGCACGCCGCACAATGCTACACGATACACTGCTGCACGCCACACACTGCTGCACTGCACACACTGCTGCATGCCGCACACTGCTGCACGCCACACACTGCTGCACGCCACACACTGCTGCACACTGCTGCATTACTCACTGCTGCATGCTGCACGACACTGCTGCACGCAGCACACTGCTGCACGCCGCACACTGCTGCATGCCACACACTGCTGCACGCCGCTGCACGCCACACAGTGCTGCATGCCTCACACTGCTTCACGAAACACTGCTGCACGCCACACACTGCTGCATGCCACACACTGCTGCACGCCACACACTGCTGCACGCCACACACTTCTGCACACCGCACACTGCTGCATGCCGCACACTGCTGCATGCCTCACACTGCTGCACGCCTCACACTGCTGCACGCCTCACACTGCTGCACGCCACACACTGCTGCACGCCGCACACTGCTGCACACCGCACACTGCTGCACGCCGCACACTGCTTTTATGCAAGTTTATGCTACTGACATTATAAATGACAATGCCTTTTATTTGTTTTAAAACCAAAACATAAATAAAAGGCATTGTAATTTTACAATGCCAATAGCTCAAACTCTTATAAATGCGAGACCTATTGCATTGCAAATGCTTGTTCTTTTTTATTATTATTTTTTGCTCCGGAAGTAGATGTGAACAGATCCCGTGGCGGCTGTCAGCAACTCACAGTGGAGGAGGGCTCAAAAAGGTGCCGACTCGGGGAAAATTAAACCTTGACATGCAATATACAGTACACTAAGTGAATTGTTTTAAAGTTCAAATGCTCAACTTTAAAACGTTAATATAATGTATGTCGGCAATTTAGTTGACATTGAAAAAAGTAAAATCGAATGTTCACTTACCTCCGGTGCTGGTGTTCTTCTCCAGTCGGCCCCAGCCAGCTCCTTTAACCAATCCAGATGCTGCTCTCATGCTGTTAACCATCATGAGAGAAGCGCCAGGATTGGATGAAACAGGCTGTCTCAATGCTCACAAAGGCACTGGAGGCCTGTGCTTGCTCTCCACCTAGCTGTCTAAGACAGCTTGGGTTGGAGAGGTTTGAATTGTGCATGTCAGTCTGGCTGTCACAAGACAGACAGCCAAAGTGACACCACTTTGAACTTGTGCACCACTCCTCCTCCTCTGCTGCAAGTCAGCAACAATGGCCCCATTCTTCCAATCAGTTTGGGCTGGCAGAGGACAAATAAAATGGTAATAAAGGCATTTTATTACCATTTTATTTTTCACTTTTTCTGCGCCCCCAGAGGTGAGGGGGGGGGGAATTCTCCTTTGCTCAAATCGGGAAGCCACCGCTGAAGAAATGACCATTATCAGTGGACACCTAGCCCGAGCTAGTGCCTCAGCAGCAACAAGTTCCAAATTGCTGCAGGCCCCAAGAGGCTTAAAGCGAGAGAGAAAGAAGGGGAGGGTGAACGTAGAGAGAGGGAGATAGAGGGGGAGAAGGAGGGAGAGAGAAGGGATGGATGGAAAGAGAATTTCTGGAAGGAGAGGAAGGGAGTGGGGCTAGTTTGAGCATTTTTACCAAGCCTGCTTTTGGTTTCCGAGTCGCCCTGCTAGGTATTGTGTATAGCTTAAGTGAATGAACGAATTTGGTTTCATTCTGGTAGTGTGAATAAAGTGGTGTTTAGAATAGAAATAAAAACCAGAATAGATAATATTTGAGTATGCTTTGTCATATAGAAACAATTTTAAGTATTTATGCACTTTGTACGCAAATGTATATTATATTTAATATCTATTGGGCTATCCTCTCTAATAGCACCTTTCCGAAAACTGCACCTCTTTAGGACTGATGAGTTTTATACATCTTGGATCTTTACCGATTAATTTAGGTAGTGTACAGATAATGCTATCGATTTGTGAGAGTATCCTGATTTTTATTGAATCAACAATTGTAATGAAATCGTAAATTGTATGAAGTCGGCTTTGATGGTGATGAGACACAATATTGAGTTTTAAATATAGACTGGCAGAAATATCGATTTACAAATATTGTGAGTGAGAAATATCAACAGCAAGAATATTGTGGTCAAGAATATCTATTTAAGGTAAGTAATATCGATTTAAAAAATATTGAAGTGTTTTAATATCGTTTGCAAAAATATAATTGTTAAAATTATTGATTTTTTAAATTAATGTTATGTATTTTAGTATATCTTTTAAATGTATGTGATGTATTTTTTTGTATAAGGATTGTTATATTTATTAATACACCTGTTACATTTTTAGTAGTTATTGACTTTTTTTAATTTTAATTTTATGTTTTTTGTTCCATAGTGGGTTGCAAGGTGGGAAGTAATTTAATTGTATTAAATGAATGATTATTTTTTATTTATTAATATTTATTTAATTGAATTGTTATAGTGTTAAATGTGTAAATTAAATTATTATTAATTAAATATTAATTGGTTGTGAATTAATATTAATGAATTGGTAATTAATTATGGTAATTGTGTAATTATTTTGGGTGGGTGTTTTGGTGTTTATAGGGGAAAAGGGTGGCAAGTAATTTATTTATTTTTTATTAATAATTATGGTAATTGTGTAATTAATTTTAGGTGCGTGTTGTGGTGTTTATAGGGGTAAAGGGTGGGAAGTAATTTTTGTTTAATTCATTAATAATAGTTGTTAAATAATGTTAATTATTGGATATTTATTTTGGGTAATTGTTCAATTTTTGTGTGTGTTGTTTTTACTTTTAAAGGGGTAAACGGTATGTATTAAATACATTTTACTTACTTTATAATTAGTTGTTTAATAGTAATAGTTTGTAATTTTTAAATAAGTTATAATTGTGTAATTTATTATTTTACAGTTAAATGTAGGTGTATGTAGCGGGGATTAATGAGTTAAAGTGTGGGTAGTCAATTTTTGTTCATTATTTTTTTATTAATACTATTTTTTTAATTGATAATTAATTATGTTAATTATGGAAGTATATTTTTTTCAAAATTTAGAAGTGTGTTGTGATTTGTGTGGTGTTTTAGGGTAGGAAATAAAATAAATACATTTACGGAATAATTAATGTTTTTGTTTGTAAATATTTTCTAGTTTAACATATTTATTTTTTGTACATTTTTTTTTTCAAAACATATTTTTATTGTTGACTGCCACGGCAAAAAGAATGCCTCACACGGCAGCCATAGTGCGCATTAAAAGATACAAAAATGGATATCAACATTTTCAGCATGAACATGACAGTGGTCATACAGAGAATCAATTACAAAGAAAGATAATAACAGAAAAACAAATAACTCTGCCACGTTGCTTCCGCCTGATAGGGAGAAATGTCGCATATATACGGAGAATCAGTGCTACCTGCAATCACATCCAGTGTGTATACCACGCATAGTCCAGTTAGCTGAACTCATCTCACCCCAATACTTCAGATAGACATGTAAACGCTGCCCTCCAGAACCTTGACAGGACCACACAGTATGCAGGAACTTACCCACAGCGCAAACAAGCTGGAGAAGTAATTAGCCCAGCGCGCCACAATCTGTGCCTTGTATAGTAATCTCTATGGAGATACTTGAACTGACTAAGGCGCAGGCGGGCCGTGATTACTACACTGCTTGGGGACTCTGTGGAAATTTAGCTTGCAAACTGAACATTATCTGCGCCATCTTGCCTCTCCCCAGCGCCACGCACAGCGAATGCACGGCCGCCATTTTAGGCACCCCACTCTCTCCCCGCTCATTCTCGATCACCAGCGCTTCCCCCTGGCGCTGCGAACATCCCCCCCGCGCGCCGGCCACCCCCGCTCTCTCATACACGGGCCATAAACCCTCTCCTTCAGCGCGACCCTGCTACGGAATCACATCCGACCGACATCCCATACATGGTCATGCCGCACCTTTGATAACCCCCTTCCTCTGCGCCCCATTGTCCGAACTGGTCCCAGGCCATCACCTAGCCCTGCGGATGCAGTTTATTGCCCCTACTGTAAGGGAAACACCCCACATCAAAGGGATTACAGTGGATCAAAGCCCCTACCCCCTGAGACCCGGCCGGTCGCACACACCCCCGGGAATTGGCGGAATTCCCTGCTGCGCGATAGCCATCTCCCACTGCGGGTAGGGTGGGAACCTCTACTGTAACTATGTGTGGGATCGGATCTGAGCCGGGGCTTCAGGGGATGTTCTTTCATGCATCAAGAGAATCTCAAGAATGTACTATGTGTAATAAAGCAATAAACCGGTGTATAAGAGACCAGGTCTCAGAGATGCGGTTAGAGCACCTCGTGACGATACCTTGCTGTCTGATCTGATGTGTTCTGCTCCGACGGAATAAAACTTTGTTTCCTACCTTCCAGTCTCCGGCGCCTGCCTCTTTCATTGGTAAATTATCGAGTGGTATGAGAGGCGATGACCGCCGGGCAAATACTTGAAAGGTTATCGACTGAAACTGCCGCTACCATTTAACAATTGGCGTCCCAAACGTGGGGCCCATCAGCGACACGTGGATCCAGTGGGAGAGGTCCCGACGACAGAGTGAACGACTGCAACGATCGGGAGAGCTCCTGCCCAATAGACCCTCGTCTGGCAGCCGATCATCCGAACTTCACTGGTTCCGAGCAGACCTCTCTCGAGTGATCTACGGTCCTGACTGGGAACCATCAGGAGTGCCGCGGCAAATACGGAGAGTAGAGGACGATCGGGCGCTGGAGGCGGAAGACGAGAAACTGTCCACGCGGTCCGAAGCATTTTGAATACTAGTATTGCTCATTGATTGTGCTCATTGATTGTTCTCTTTGAGATATTCGCTGTCTACAAACGGGGAGGAGTAGAAATACTCTCTCTCTCTCCCTTTGCAGATAGTGAAGGGTAGGTAACGCAGACTTTTGTCCCCGTTGAAACCCGTCGTGCCTATCTTTATCTCCCCACTGATTGATTGTCCGAACATTGATTGTTTTGAAGAATAGTGCTCTTTGAGATATTCTCTGTTTGCAAATAACGTAGAATAGAAATATTCTGTCTAGTCTTTGCAAATAGTGAAGGGTAGGTACAGCTGACTTTTGTCCCCGTTGAAACCCGTCATGCCTATCTTTATCTCCCATTGATTGATTGATTGATTGATTGTCCGAACACTAGTTGTTCGATATTGGTTCTTTGGAGGTATTCTCTGCTTACAAATAACGAAGAATAGAGATATTCTGTCTAGTCTTTGCAAGCAGTGAAAAGATAGGTAGTGCTGACTTTTGTCCCCGTTGAAACCCGTCATGCCTATCTTCTCCCCACTGATTGGTAGTTGGTTCTGCCCGGACCGCTTATTAGAGGTGAACCATCCGGCTCCACTGGAGGGCACCCCTAATAAGGACATGTTCACTAAATATGGACTAGTCGCCGTAGCTTATACCAAGCTATGGCATAAATATACAAAGAAGGACCCCGAGAGTCAGTGGCCACTGATGGGATCCTTCGACGACCATAAGATAGAAGTGCTAGAAATAGCCCTGCGTAGCAATAAGACCACGCCTACTATGCTTGACAGTATTGGCATGTGGCGCAAAGAAGCAACGCAACGGAAAAAGAGGGAAGAAGTAAAAGCAGAAAAGGAATTACGAAAGGCAGCTCACCTTGCCGCTAGAAAGTTAGAAGAAGAAATAAAGGAGAGAAGGGAAACTAAACTAAGACAGGAGCCCGAAACATCAGGACAGTACGCTGTTAGGACCCCTTCTTTGCTCTACCCTGAGTTGTCCTCCAAGCAGCGAACGAATGACGAATTACTGTTAGGTCCCCCGATCATTTACATGCCCCCTCCATATGCACCCTCCCAGTCAGTAGTGCAACACCCACAACCCCCGAACACGAGCGAAAGCAGTACAGGGGCCTCGGTCCTCACGGCCTCCGTGCCGGCCGAGCCTCCTGTGCTGAACACAACGTCGGCTATAACGTTAGACGACCCAGAGATGAGAAAGAAAGAGTCCACCAGAATGAATCGATTAACGAAGGATGAACGAGCAGGAATTGATAAGATAGTAGGGACACTGGTGGAGCGAAAGGAAAGTGAGGAGTATATAACAGACATGTATAACTCGTATGCCGACAGCCGCAGACGACACTTTGTCGTACGGCTCTGTTATCACGCCCTGAATGTATATGAGGATAGATACCACGATAAAGGTCCCGAAGGCTTAGCGGCCCTATATAGGAAGGTAGACATTGGAGAAGAAAGAGAGGGCGACGTGACGAACCTCTTTACTCGTACACTCGAGGTCTACCGACACCTTAGAGAACATAGGCAAACCACCAAAGCAGAAACCCCCATAGCGACTAAGCCCCAGGAAGGAAGAGCTGAGGCCATGATGCCCATCAAAGAAGCTGCCCCCTACTGGGTCCCCCCACGAGGTCAGGGAACGCATGACGACATCAACCACCAAGATGCGAAGGGGAGGGTTGTATATAACTGGGTCTACCAGCCGTGGGACCGGCAAGATATTTTGACCTTTAGAAAAACTCTACCCGACTTGAGAAAGAACCCGACTGCCTTCTACACTGAACTGGGTACAGCCTTAGGTTCTACGATTATGACTTTAGCAGATATCGACTTGTTCTTTGGGCTATGTCTGCCGGCTGATGTGTGGAAACAAATCCGGAAAGTTGACCACGCTGAGCCGTTCGGATATACCTGGGTACAACTCGATACCATAGATAAGCAGCGAGAACCAGGACAGAAACCCCCAAAAGCCATATTAGAGCTCCCAGACAAGATTGTACTAAAACTGAAGACTCTAATCCCAGAAAGAAAGGTAGACTGGTCGATAGTAACGGCTTGCCGCCAGAAACCCCAGGAGGATGTGTCTGAATACTTCTCCCGATTCGAGACTGTGTTTTCCGATTACAGTGGCCAAGACATGACCACCGCAACCGGACATCACCTCTTTGTCCAGAATTATGTGAAGGGTCTGTCACAAGAAATTTCCCAGAAACTACAGACCAGCGAGAGTAGTTGGGCAGCCTCCAAACCCGTAGCAATTCTCCAGATGGCCCAATACTACGAAAATCAGAAAAACGAGAACGATAGGGCATCAGAGAAGAAGAAAAAGGAACTGAAGGAGAGGGTAATGATAGCGCAGTTGCAAGGGGTGACCATAGGAAGGGAACCCCCGAAAGAGAATTACCACCCAACCGCCCCTAGAAAGCTACCCCCTAGAGACCATACACCTGCACCCTACAACGGACGGAGAGACTTAGATGGGAACCAATGTGCGTTCTGTAGAGGGTTCGGACACTGGAAATCCCAGTGCCCGGTCCTTCTGGAACTAAACAAAAATAGGGATCCCAGAGACACAGCATATGACCCCAGAAACAGAGGACAGGGACGAGGGCACACGAACGACGCAACCAACGTCAGGCCAGGCAAACCAAACACCTTTGACCGCCCCCGACAAAACCAGTGTCAGCAGTCCGACTATGAAAGCACCCATGACTTCGCATAGGACCACCAGGGGCAAGGGAGGGATCCAGTCGAACTCCGTGTTGACCAGCAAGGCCCTTACGTCACTGCTAAGGTCTTGGGCACAAAATCCCCATTCCTGGTAGACACTGGGGCGACACGTAGTGCGTTATCCAAACGACTGATCCCTAGGGCACCCTTGTCTGGCTCACATGTAACCTCAATAGGCTTCGATGGAACGCCCTCCACTAACCCCTTATCAGCACCAATCTCCTTTGACTTAGAAGATAACACCACTGACACGACCTTTCTGCTCTCCTCCAACACCCCCGATGCTATTATGGGACTTGATTTGCTAAAACATTTTCGAGCTACCATCAGATGCTCCCCAGACGGAGTTCGAGTCATCCTACACGATAACCCAGATCTGTCCAGACCCTGTCACACACGGCGTATGCTCTCTATAACCGATGCTGACATGTCCCTACTCGACACATTACCTTCACATCTATGGGCTAAAACCGACTCAGATGTAGGGCGCATGGTGATTGACCCAGTACATATAACCGTCCGACCAGACGCAGTACTCCCAAAGCTTCCACAGTATCGGATATCACCCGAAGGCGAGAAGGCATTGGTGGAAATCATCGAGTCCCTAGTCGAGGCAGGAGTGGTAGAAGAAGTAGTCAGTAATGTTTGCAACAGCCCTATCCTATCCATTGTAAAGAAGCAAGGCGAGGGAGATGAGAAACAACGCCCTTGTGCCTACTTCTCTGCCACTCTTGACCCTGTAGCCAGAGCTTTGCCCGCATGCCTTCGAGCAGTAGCCGCCGCGGCTATCTCTATCCGGCAAAGCGAGGGGATCGTACTCTCAAACCCCCTCACGGTACTGGTACCCCATGCGGTTGACACCCTCCTGAACCAGACCAAGACTCAACACCTGACTAGCGCACGACTGACCGGTTACGAACTGACCCTGCTTGCCCCCCACATCACATTGAAATGATGCACCACTCTGAATCCAGCTACCCTACTACCTCTCCCTGACACTGATCCCAATGCGTCCCCTATACACGACTGTGTGACCCTCACCGACGAACAGACCAAGAGTAGGGTCGACCTCCGAGATACTGCCTTCCCGGACCCTGACGGAGAACTGTGGGTGGATGGCTCATGCATCAAGCTCCCCGATGGCACCACCTCAGCTGCCTATGCAGTCACCACAGCCCGAACAGTTGTTGAGACAGCCCGCATCACACAGCGATCCGCACAGTCGGCGGAACTAATCGCTCTCACACGAGCCTGCATCCTGGCAGCAGGGACAACCGCAAACATCTACACAGACAGTCAGTACGCCTTCGGGGTAGTTCACCACTTTGGGCTCTTATGGAAAGAGAGGGGATTCTTGACTTCTCATGGCACACCCATCCTGCATGGAGATCTAGTCTCTGCCCTGACCGAAGTAGTCCTCCTCCCCACACGGCTGGCTGTGATCAAATGCCAAGCACACAAGAAAGTGACAGACATTATAGGACAGGGAAATGCACTAGCTGACATTACTGCCCGAACCACAGCCGAGAATAGGTCCACGACCCGTATGTACGTGACCAGGTCACAAGCTGAGAAGTGGAAGGATGCTGGGGAAACGATTAGGGACATCCAATTAGCCAGTACACCACACGAGTTAGCTGAATGGGCACGGGTGGGATTGAAGGACGATGATGGTTGCTGGCGGACTAAGGACTCGAACAAATGGTTGCTACCAGACTCATACTTGATCCCCATGCTGACCATGGCACACTCCCCCGCACATATAGAGTCTGCCCCCATGATCGAACTCGTCTCCAAAGTCTGGCACAACGACAAGATCCCAGACTCGGCCAAACGTCTGGTCCAACAATGCCTAGTATGCCTCCAACACAACCCTGGGAAAGGAACTGCTGTACCCCGGGGAGGGTTCGGGGTCCCCAATCACCCTTTTGAAGTCCTACAAATGGACTATGTCCAGTTAGAAAGGTGCCAAGGTTTGAAGTACGTACTTGTCGTTGTGTGTGCCTTCAGCAAGTGGGTGGAAGCCTACCCAACCCACGACAACACCGCTATGACTACTGCAAAAGTACTACTGAAGGAATTCTTCCCCCGATACGGCCTTTGTCGAATTTTGTGGAGCGACAACGGCCCCCACTTCGTAGCCGAAGTTATCCAACTCATCTTAAAGGGGTTGGGTGTAAAACAGAAATTCCATGCGGTCTTCCATCCCCAATCTGCAGGCCTGGTTGAGCGACACAATGCCACATTGAAGCTTAAGATAGCAAAAATAGTCGCCACCACAGGACTAAGATGGCCAGACGCTCTCCCACTAGCATTGCTATCAATGCGTTCCACCCCCACCAAACACCACTTAACCCCCTACGAGGTCGTCTTTGGGTGGCCCATGAACCTTTGGACTGCACCAAAACCAACATCCATCCACTACGCCCCGGACGTCCTCATGTCTGACTATTTGTATAACCTAACTAAGACGTTGTCTGTTATCCATCAGCAGGTGCTGCACGCCATTCCCGATGTTTCCAGGGGCCCGGGACACGACATCCAACCCGGTGACTTCGTCTTAGTGCGTAACTTCCAGCGCACCAAGAGTCTGGAGCCCCGGTGGACGGGCCCCCTGCAAGTCCTGATCACCACCCGAACAGCTCTTCGAGTGGAGGGGAAACGCAATTGGCTGCATGCACACCACTGCAAGAAGGTATCACCGACCCTGACAACCACGGACAACATCACCGCCCAAGAAGAACTTCGGGACAAAGACCAACCATCCCTGAGCCGCTGCCCAGATACAGAGACGCTCGAGTTAGTAAGATATCCTGATCCCACCGTGCCATCCAAGGAAGGGTATAACTTGCGACGAAAGGAGAGAACTCCGGCTAAGCAGACCACAGGCTAAGTGGAAATCTCAGAGCGGTAGCCTAGTCACCTCAAAGGCCACCGGGAGAGAAACTAAGCGAAGTCTGTGGTTCTGCCCGCTACCGAGTCTCTTGAAGGTGATGGAAGCGCCCGACATGAAGATGATGGAAGCAACCGGACGTCCGAAGATCCACTACAAAAACCCAAAGACTGACCGAATGCACAACTTCAAGACTATCGCACTTTTCATTACCCTTCTCTTTTGCCTTCTCCTCGTGGTCACCTTCTGGATCATGGAGGAGGGCACACCCGCTCATAAGATATTGCTGACCACCGTTCAACCTACCACCACGAAAGAACACCATCTGATCTCGCTTTCACCCCAGCTCCGAGAAAGGCGTAAGGAGTTCTGGAATAACTCTTTTGTGCAGTTGCTCCACCAACACAATCTTGCTGCCAACGCCACCAATTGCTGGATCTGTGGATTGCTGCCACATGCCACTGGACACTCTATCCCTTTCATCCCTTCACCTTTTTCTGTCCATGGTTCCTGCCTCGCCTGGCTAATCCTCCTGCAAGAAAGCTACAAGGACAATGCCACTTCCGGCAGAACCATGTCACACTTCTACCATGGGTTCTGGCTGAACAAAACTGGAAAAACTTCTGCCCTCTTCTGCCCTCTGAGATCGAACACTTCCTTTCACATGGACATCCCTGCCAAAGAACGAGTTGAAATGCAGGTGTTCAACAACCCAGCCAGACCCACCTTCTCTTACCTCCGGAAACGGACGGCCGCCACCCTAACAGTGGCCCTGTCCGTCATCAACATCACTGGATTTGTGTGCATCGAAGGCCTGGGGACGCAGCTGGTGGGCCACAGCTCCTGCCTCATCACCCAAACATTGGACTCAGTTGACCCACCCTCCTTTGTTGCCTCCCCGAATATGTACTTCGTCTGTGGTACTAAGGCCTACACCTGGCTTCCGAAAGGTTGGGGAGGCACCTGCTACATCGCCTTTGTCCTTTCTCCGACATATGTGGCTCCAGCAAACCACCACCGACAGAAGCGGGCCAAAGACATTGTGCAAGCCGACTCCGCCGGGGCACAGTTCATGGACGCAGTGAAAGGCCTTGTTCCACTCTGGGGTCCAATGGCAAACAGCCGTGCCATCCGCCACTTAACCCAGGCAGTCGAGACGGCGATGAACATTACAGCTGGCGCCCTCGCCAACAACACCGCTGAGCTTCAGGCCGTCCGCCTGGTGGCTCTTCAGAACCGCCTCGTTCTAGATGTGGTTCTGGCTGATCGTGGAGGAGCATGCCGCATCATTGGGTCCAGCTGTTGTACCTACGTACCGGATAACTCACCCTCAGTCTACAAAGCAATTGAACACCTCCACAGACTGTCCACAGAGGTCCATCAAGAGCAAGAAGAATGGTCACTGGGGAGTTGGTTTTGGGACACTATTAAAGGTTGGGGATGGAGGCTGTTTTCATTTATCCTCATACCAATCGTGATACTATGTGGATGTTGCTTGGGGATTCAGTGTCTGCCACCTTTGTGTTCGCTTTTTATGAACTGCATCTGCCCTAAGACTTTGGACTTTGGAACAGAGCGAATGAAAGCTCTGAATGAGGTGGAAGTACGGGGTATTATGGGGATAGATCCAAACTAATTCAGAGCAAATGGAGAAGAACTCTACCCTATTTATCAAGAAAGTACACAGTATCAATAAATATCTTTAGATGCCAGCTAGAGACACACAAAAGAAAAAAGAAAAAAGAAAAAAGGACAAAGAACATACAATTGTATACATATATAAGTACACACACAGCAATAATTGAGATTTTATACAAATATTTATTGCATTGCTTTAAATAAATGTTGTAAATAGATATGATACATTAAAGACTATTTAGTAAGACAAATTCAGAGACACATTCATTCACACCCAATCACACACATTCATCAAGATATATATAACTGTGCTGTTAATGCAAAAACTGAATGAGTGGTAAACACCAAGGACCCAGCCCTCAAGGAGGTCTTCACAGAATTACTCGAGAACACAAATGAGTATGGAAATTCTGGATGGAATAAAGATTTCAGAGGAAGACAATATGTCTAGATGTTGAGTCCAATATAAAGGATCAAGAGGGCGGGGCTCTTGGGAAAAACGCCGACGCGCATTTCGGTGAAACAACTCCGAGGAGCGGAGAACCACCTTCTTCAGGGCGAGAAACAGAACCACACAAATCAAAAACGGGACCTGAAATAAAAACAAAGGAAAATAACGTATGTACATAAGGAAAAACAGAAACATACCAATGAGAAATATTTCCAGTGTGTGATTCTCACAAAGAGTATCTCTGCTGCATCAAAGGAATGATATATACAATAATGCTATTAAAATCAGGAGATTAAGCGTGCGCACTGAAGGTAAGAACAAAAAATGGAAAATGAAACAGATGAAACATAAAAGGGTGAAAGAAAAACAAGAAGAATGTATGTACAAATAAAACAAAAAAACAAAACAAAACGAATCTTCAAATGAACAATATGCAGACAAACATATATTTAGAACAAAAGATTACCTGCGTTGATAGAAGAAACAAAAATCCAGAAGATAAACTCTACGAGATTTAGGATGACTTTAGCAATTGCAGGCTGGACCAACAAAGAAATAAAGGTAAATGTAGACAGCGTATATATATACTGACGGACTGACAAAGGAATGGATACTGAAGGTATTTACCAGGAAAGAATACAAGTCCAGGAAAGCTCAAGGGTAATAACACCGCTAGAAAATCTACACGCCAAGAGTTTCAAAGATTCAATGCAGGCGGATGAGCTGCAGCGAAGAAACCTGTTGCTTGTCGAGTCGCCGCTGATGTAGATCCAAACTAGGCAAGCTGGCAAGATATGTTAAAAGGGAGGACTGTGGAAATTTAGCTTGCAAACTGAACATTATCTGCGCCATCTTGCCTCTCCCCAGCGCCACGCACAGCGAATGCACGGCCGCCATTTTAGGCACCCCACTCTCTCCCCGCTCATTCTCGATCACCAGCGCTTCCCCCTGGCGCTGCGAACATCCCCCCCGCGCGCCGGCCACCCCCGCTCTCTCATACACGGGCCATAAACCCTCTCCTTCAGCGCGACCCTGCTACGGAACCACATCCGACCGACATCCCATACATGGTCATGCCGCACCTTTGATAACCCCCTTCCTCTGCGCCCCATTGTCCGAACTGGTCCCAGGCCATCACCTAGCCCTGCGGATGCAGTTTATTGCCCCTACTGTAATGGAAACACCCCACATCAAAGGGATTACAGTGGATCAAAGCCCCTACCCCCTGAGACCCGGCCGGTCGCACACACCCCCGGGAATTGGCGGAATTCCCTGCTGCGCGATAGCCATCTCCCACTGCGGGTAGGGTGGGAACCTCTACTGTAACTATGTGTGGGATCGGATCTGAGCCGGGGCTTCAGGGGATGTTCTTTCATGCATCAAGAGAATCTCAAGAATGTACTATGTGTAATAAAGCAATAAACCGGTGTATAAGAGACCAGGTCTCAGAGATGCGGTTAGAGCACCTCGTGACGATACCTTGCTGTCTGATCTGATGTGTTCTGCTCCGACGGAATAAAACTTTGTTTCCTGCCTTCCAGTCTCCGGCGCCTGCCTCTTTCATTGGTAAATTATCGAGTGGTATGAGAGGCGATTACCGCCGGGCAAATACTTGAAAGGTTATCGACTGAAACTGCCGCTACCATTTAACAACTCCAGGGCCTTCCCCAATCATCTTCTTCTAAGGGACCTAAATCGTGCTGCCACGCCTCTCTAGTTTTATGTATGGTGGTTTGTGTGTTATTGATGATCATATGGTATATTTTGGTTATCTTATAACTCCCCCATAAAGACTTTAGCCTCAACGGGGATAATCTCGGGTATCTCTGTGAGTCCGGATATATAGGGGGTAATGGCATGCCTCAATTGTAGGTAGAGGTAGAATTGCCTGCGGGGCATATCATATTCTGTTTGTATGTCGAGAAAGGACTTGAAGATACAGCCACCCACAACAGTCCCCACTGTGTCTATTTCAATGGCTCCCACGCCCCGAAAGCCAGGTATTGTGCCAGCTCAGTCAATTGCTTATTATTCCATAGTGGAGTTTCCCTGGTGAGTCTCCCCACCAACCCATCTGGCGAAGCGCAGACTTCCAGATCTTAAAGATAGTGGCGGTGGCAGGCGGTAGCTCCTTAAGCAGAGCCGTCGAATAGAGAACCATGTGCAAAGCATTGTCTCCCAGCAGCCAACGTTCTACGGCATACGCCGGGTCTCCGTGATCGTCATACCACCATTTGTTGAGGACGAGGAGGTGCGAGGCCAGGTAGTACGCATGCACATCAGGGGTAGCCACTCCATCGGAATAGGTAGATTGGAAGCAGGACTTCAGCACAACTAGCGATGCACCACCCCCCCCAGAGAAACCGGGCAAGAATAGAGTTCAATTGACAAAACCATGTCTGCTTGATTGGGCAGAGGTGATTCTGTAATTGATAAAGAAGGTGGGGTAAGGAAAACATTTTAAAGATGGCGGATCTGCCAAAAAGAGACCAGGGCATCTGAGACCATACACGCGTCTGGTCGCTCACCTGTATCCACAAGGGGGCAAGGTTTTTGTTCCTGAAAGAAAGAAGCCCAAAGATTTGAAGCCATCTGGAACCACCACTACTTCCTGCGACCACTCGCCCAGCCGTTCCCTGCCCCGCAGCGGCCACAGAAATGATTTTCCCCGATTCATGTATAGACCAGAGGACTCGCCAAATATTTGCATAATGCAAACGAGGCATGGACCAGTCCGGTCGAGACTTGTGATAAAAAATAAAACATCATCCGCATACAGCGCTATGCGATCGGAAATTCTCGGTGCCCATTCAAAACCGCGCATCTGGGTGTCTACCCGAATCCAGGCTGCCAATAGCTCCATGGCAAGCGCGAAAAGATAAGGGGAGAGTGGACATTCCTGGCGTGTCCCCTGTCCAATAGGAAAATGTCTGGAAGCCATGTCGGCCACCCTGACCGATGCAGTTACATCTGTATACAGTAGGCGAATAAGCTTCAGTAACCGGGGGCCAATGTTTAGACGGCTGAGCAGGGCAAAGAGATAGGTCCAGCTATTGGAGTCAAAGGCCTTATTCATGTCTGCCAGGAGGAGCGCGGCGAGGCACCCAAGTCTGTCAACCGTGGCTATAGCATTATGTGCATGTCTGATATTATTCAGTGTGGCACGGCCAGGCATAAAGCCTGCCTAATCCGGATGGACCAACTCCGTGATGTGTGGGACCAAGCGATTGGCAATCACCTTGTCCAAGAGTTTGGCCTCCACATTGAGTAGAGAGATCGGGCGGTAGGACGAGAGTTGTTCCAGGGGGAGGCCCAGCTTCAAGAACACAACAATTTCGGCATGCTGCCAATCCGGTGGAAGGCCACCACTCTCCGCAGAAGCCTCGAGAGCCGCTAAGTACGGTTTTAAGAGTTGCGGGTGGTATTTATGGAAGAACTCGCAGGGTAAGCCACTCAGGCCCTGCGCCTTACCCACTTGCATACTGAGTAGTGCAATCAGCAGTTCTTCTATTGACAAAGGAACATCTAACGTGTCTCACACTTCATCGGATAGGGCCCGAGGTGGAAAGTCGCCTATAAATTTCTGAACGAGTGCTGCGGGCAGAGCCTCATGAGAAGCGTACACCTCTGTAAAATATGAAGCAAAACAGTCAGCAATGGCGGACGGGTCTGTAAGAGCAGTGTCGTTGGGGCCACGTATACATGGGAGCGTCTGAGGGCGCAGCGTCTGTTGACACAGACGATGCAATAAGGCACTAGATTTGTCCCCCCACTGGTCAGTACAGACAGGCTTCATCCAGAAGTTCTCTGGCGTACGTCTGCTGTATATTCAACAATTGTCTGCGCGCAGCACTTCCCTCCGAGCCCCTACTCGTGCATTCCAGGTCAAGTAGGTGGCCTCACGTTGTATTAGTTTGTTGCAGCGTTGTCTGCGCTTCGTTGTACAAAAGGCAATATACGCCCCCCTGAGGGTGGGTTTCAACACCTCCCATAAAATAACTGGCGAATCTACCGAGCCTGTGTTGAATGAAAGGTAATCTGTGAGAGATTTATGGATATGTGCTCTATAGTCATTGTCTCATAGCAGCCACGGTCACAAGCGCCACCGAAACTGGGAGCACCTGGGATCTAGAGACAAGAGAAGGAAAACCGGCAAGTGATCTGATAAGCCCAGAGGGAGAATTTCGCCGGCAAACAATCTATGGGTATGCGTCCCTGAGAGAAAGAGGTAGTCTAGCCATGAGAAGGACTTGTGGGAGCCGGAGAAAAATGTGTATGCACATGTAGTGGGGTGCAGGGTCCTCCATGAGTCAACTCATCCCAATCCCTGAACTAGGGGTAGCAGTTTAGAATCCTGGGTCTCCATCATACGAGCAGTGGCACGCCATCTATCTTGCGATGGAGGCAGAACATCATTCCAATCTCCACCAACCAGGGTTAACCCAGACGGGAGTTCAGCCCAGAGTGTTGCAAACCTTTCAACAAGGACCACGAGAGGGGGGGAGGCATAAATACTGCCCAGAACAATGGGTTCCCCATACAGAGTCCCATATATCACCACAAACCTACCCTAGGGGTCCGACCATGTCCTACTGTGAACAAAGGGGACACAACGGTGTATAAGAATTGCAACCCCCCGGGAGCCTCTAGTGAATCCAGCATGATAAGTATGTGTAAAGCCAAACCTCCCCAAGCAAGGTATCTTGGTTCCCGCTAAATGGGTCTCCTGTAGAAAGAGAATGCCCACCCTATGGCGCTTAGCTTGGCGCAGCACCGCTCCCCGCTTGATCTTATCGAGCAGGCCGTTTGTCTTCCAACTAAGGACTCGGAGCTCTCTACTCCCGACCCCATCTAACTCCGGTGGCATCACTGGCAGGGGTGTAAGAGCACGGAAAGAGTGAATTGAGTGGCATTGACAAATCTAGAGTCTCACATGGCAGAGAACGCAGTGGCATTAACAGAAAACAACAACCAACCCCGCATGAAATCCCCAACCACCCCCCCCACCCCAATACCTCATAAACATAGAAGTATCTGTCGCGGCATGGTCCAGGCCAGAACCCCAACAGTGGGTAACGGCAAGGAGCAGCCAATGGATCTCCTGTACGAGTCTCCTGCTCATAGAGAAACAAAACAACAGAGGGTAAGAGGCTTGTGAGACAATGGATGCCTGCAATAAAAATACATGGTAAGTGACATATGGTGTACATAGATACAGTTCACGGAGCTATATCATTCAGGACGCTGAGGGTTCTGGTTGATCTTCAAGGAGTCTCTTATTGGACTTGCTACGAGTCTTGGACCTCTTCTTAGATTGCTATAGACGCCGCTGTCCACCCCCCTCTCCCAGGAGACCATGCCCAGGTCCACTAGATGATGAATTGGAGTCAATCCTGGGGGGAGTGTGGGGCTTAAGCCGGACCTTCTCCTCAAGCCACGCAAAATATTTTTTATATTTTATTTTATATAATATCTGTAGGTATTTGTTATAAGTAATTAATATTATAATATGTTTTCTTTTTATATATTAAATAGATTGGTATTTTAATATTTTACATATTTATAAATGTATTTATTAAATCATTTGTATAATATTATTTTTTGATTTTTAAATATTTATTTTGTTTTCATTTTTTAACTGAATGGAGTGTGAATAGTAATTTTATCCCTGTGCTATCCAACGCTTTCCCTACTGTTGCACTTATTGGAGTAGGAAAAGTAATTTTTACCCCTCCACTTTCCAACACTTTCCCTATTGTTGCACTCACTGGAGTTGAAATAGTAAATTTAAACCCTCCGCTATCCATCACTTACCCTACTGTTGCACTCACTGGAGTGAGAGTAGTAATTTTTACCACTTCGCTATCCAACACTTTCCCTATTGTTGTACTCATTGGAGTGGGAATAGTAATTTTTACCCCTCTGCCATCCAACATTTTCTCTACTGTTGCACTCCCTGAAGTGAGAATAGTAATTTTTACCCCTCCGCTATCCAACAATTTCCCTACTGTTACACTCACTGGAGTTGGAATAGTAAATTTTACCCCTCCGCTATCCAACACTTTCCCTACAGTTGCACTCACTGGAGTTGAAAAAGTAAATTTAATCCCTCCGCTATCCAACATTTACCCTACTGTTGCACTCAGAAGTTGGAATAGTAATTTTTACCCTTTCGCTATTCAACACTTTCCCTACTGTTGTAGTTATTGGAGTGGGAATAATAATTTGTACCTCTCCACTATCCAACACTTTCCTTACTTTTGCACTGACTGTATTGGGAAATTTACGTTGAAATATTTTGTAATAGTTTAATGTTTTTATTTATTATAGAATTTTGTTTCTTATATTTTAAATTATTTAGATATTTTTTATATAATTTTAACGTTTTTAAATAAATTAAAAATAATAGTTTGTTAATTGTTTTAAATTAAATATATATATGTATAAATTATTATGTTTGTGTGTTTATCTTTTTTTAATAAAATTTATTTGTTATATTTTGGTAAAATGTATATTAAATTAAATAAATTTTGTTAAAACTAATTTTAATATTTATTAAAATTAATATATCTTATTTTATTTTATATATATACATCAATATTTTGTACAGCTATATTTTTTACAACGATATTTTTTAGTAGATATTTTTGTAGTCTATATTTTTTCATCAATATTTTTTACTTCGATGCTGGTGACTTCGATGTTGTGTCAGTGGACCTGCCTGGAACATGTTTTATGACTTTTATGAATCTTTTGAAGTTTTTATTATATTTATGTATCAAGGATGCTAATTGAAGTTGAATATGGTAAATGAATTACATGGATATTTTGTAACTTTGATGGTAATGAAACCGACTAAAGTATCTTTTGATCTTTCAAAAGCCAGAATAAATCCTGATTAGAGACATGTCGCCTTTGAGGCCCACACCCTCCTTTCTTCAGATGTGTTTGAACTCACCTTGGTCAATATATAATATTTAACAGTCTTGAACAAATAACGTTTGAGCAAAGTTAAAAAAGGTAGGGACTAAGGGGCTGATTACGATCGCTGTGAATACACCACCGGGTTTATCACGATCTTGTGTCCATTTCATGCCCGCCATATTATGATGGCGGGCAGGATCTTGGCGGTCGGGAACTCCGACCACCAGAATTGGGAACTCCATCTGCCAGCAATCTGACGAGCTTGTAGAGCCCGTTGGGGCGCGGAGGCCCTCAGCACACAATGCATGCCGGCGGTGACTAGCAGGCACCACCGGTGTGATTATACTGCTGGATCCCTGACAGCCTTTCCATGGCGGTTCACCCGCCATGGAAAGGCTGGTGGGGATGGACTTTGGGGGACTGTTGTGGGCTCCCCTTGACCCGGGGCAACTCTTTTTTGCACTTGGGGGGCACCTATGGTGCCCCCTACATTTCCCTGCACCATATGACAGGCACCGCATGCTGCTCCAAGAAAAATATTTTAATCTGTGTTTATTTAGTGTACATTTGAGATGTACAATTGTCCCTAAAGTATTGCAATGCAAGCACTCTATAGAATGTGAAATAATACTCCAAACAGCCAAGAAATGAGGTAAGAAAGCAATACGCCTCTGGGTGGAGCCAACGTTCACGCTGTGAATATTTTAAAACATTGGTAACAATAGATCAGACCTAAAAAAATCCCAAATTCCTCCAATGTTGACCATGATGTTGGACAGCAGGAATGTATATGTCTAATCACTGACCAACAGAAAGGACCAAAAGACACCCCCGTCTTTCAGTATGGAGGCCATCAGTGCTGCAATTTAAGAAACTACAGTATTTTTGGAGGAGGCGAGCAATAACTTGGTGGGGTTCTTTTTATGGGGTGTGTGAGTGGCAGGAAGGTATGCAAAGTAGGCTCATTTGTTAGCACATATATACATGGGGATAATGTGGTCGTTTAGTTTAAATGTTTTTTTAAAATAATTTGTACTATGTTGGTTTATGATTTACATCGTTTTTTAATACTCATCATATTTTGTCTTCTGGTTGGCTACTCTGGCTTATTGTGGAGACGGCTACGTCTATTTGTAGAGGATTTTATTTTTTTAGGCCTGCTTTGTTCTTTGTTGAGGTTTCTTTCATGACATTTTCACAACGCACTGGCAAAATCAAACAACTATTTTTGAGTGAAAGTAATTCTTCATTAATTATTGAGTATGTGTGTGTGTGGATGGCTATGTGGATGGATGTGGGAAGTATCAAAAGATGGCTGGATTAATGAGGGCATCAATGGATGACTAACAGCATGGGTAATTAGTGGGTTAGAGCATGGATGGATGGGTGAGTGCATGGATGTATGGCTAAATAGGTGAGTGCAAGGATAGATTAATGGGTGAGCACATGAATGTATGAATATGTGAGTGAGTGTATGGTTGTTGCAGTCAGGTGCCACCGATCTTACAGTCTGAGGTCTCAGACAGCAGCAGTGATAATGTTATAATATGTTATGAAAATGTCATCCTGTAGCTGGGCAAGCTTTGCAAATAGACTTCCACCATTGTTTGAAAAATAACCACAGTATGGCCACTACAGTTATGCTAGTGCAGGCATTACCTCAATGGTGGGTAACACAAAATGCCCATGATATGTGAAGAATTATCACCTTTATGCTAACAGAAACACTATGCAAGAGTGGCATCATTGTGCTAATAATGCACACAATATGTCACAAATTATTACTGTGATGCATGCTAAGCTTTCTCTCACCAAGCTAAAGTGTGTGCATGTTCATGTTTGCATCCTCACTCTTTAACCCTTACAGCAGGTTTAAATTTGCCCCATAATCAGTAGTCCTTAGAGTGCCTTAAATATATTCCATTACTGAGTATACTCTTCACACATTCAGGAAAAGCCTCAAGACCTTGCTCTTCGACTGATCCGGAGTTGCACCACTCCTCCTCCCCTCCCCCCCAGCTCCTTGAGACCCTCACGGGTGAATAGCGCGCTTTATAAACCCCTGATTGATTGCTTGATTGATAAGTAATTCTTAATTTGTTTTCAGATCTTCATTCACACTTATTAATCTGTACCACATACCACATTTGCTACATCACTCTGTAATACTCATACATGATGATGTTTGCACCACCACTGTAAATCATGAATGCCCATCCTGCTTTGCACCATTACTTGGAAATCCCAATAGTGTTTGCAGATTTACACAATCAACTCTTTGCCTTAAAGCAATGCTCTCTTCAGTATTTTTCCATGAGTACCTCAGAAAGGGGACATATCACAAGTTTTTCAAAATCATTTTGTTTTTAAAATTCCCCCTAAATCCCTACCTTTTAGTAATGTGATACCTGCCTGGAGTAGAGTAGATTAAGTGAGCTATTGCCCAGAGTCACATAATGCTGAGCTGAGATGCTGGTGGCACCGGGAATCAAATCATGAGCCCGTGCTCTGGAGTCTGCCGTTCTGGCTGCTGCGCCACTCGACTAGAGTGGAATAGCATAGAGTGGAGTGGCATAAAGTGGAATGGTGTACAGTGGAGTGGCGTACAGTACTGTGACATACAGTGGAGTGGTGTAGAGTGGAATAGCATAGAGTCAAGTGGCATACAGTGGAACAGTGTAGAGTGGGGTGGCATACAATAGAGTGGTGTAGAGTGGAATGGCAGAGAGTTGACTGGCATAGAGTGGCATACAATTGAGTGGTGTACAGTGGTATAGTGTAGATTGGCGTGGCATAGAGGGGAGTGGTGTTCAGTGGAGTGGGGCACAGTACAGTGTCATAGAGTGGAGTGGCGTAGAGTGGATTGGCAGGGAGTGAAATAGCATAGAGTGGAGTAGCATAGAGTGTAGTGGCGTAGAGTGGGATGGCATACAGTGTTGTAGCATATAGTGGAGTGGTATAGAGTACAGTGGCATTGAGTGTAATAGCATAGACTGGTATTGCATAGAGTGGAGTGGCATAGAGGGAAACAGCATACAGTGGAGTGGCGAAGCGTGGGATAGTATAGAGTGGATTGGTGTACACTGGAGTGGGATACAGTCAAGTGGTGGACAGTAAAATAGTGTAGGGTGGAGTGGTGTAGAGTGGAGTGGCATAGAGTGGAGTGGCAAAGAATGGAATAGCGTAGGGTGGAGTGTCATAGAGTGGAGTGGTGTGGAGTGGAATAGCATAGAGTGGAGTGGCGTAGAGTGGCATACAGCCGATTGGCATAGAAGGGAAAAGCATAGACTGGCATGGCATAGAGGGGAATGACATACAGTGGAGTGGCGCACATTACAGTGGCATAGAGTGGAGTGGCGTTAAAGTGGATTAGCATAGAGTGAAATAGCTTAGAGTGGAGTGGCGTACAGTGGACGGACACAGAGTGGAGTGGCATAGAGTGCTGTGGCATATAGTGGAGTGGCATGGAGTCAATGACGATGAGTGGAATAGCATAGACTGGTGTGGCGGAAAGTAGAGTGGTTTAGAGTGAAATAGCATAGTGGGATACAGTCAAGTGATGTCCAGTTGAATAGCGTAACGTGGAGTACTGTAGAGTGGAGTGGCATAGAGTGGATTGGCATGGAGTGAAGTGGCGCAGATTAGAATAGTGTAGATTGGAGTGTCATAGACTGGAGTGCCGTGGAGTGTCGTAGAGGGGAATAGCGTAAATTGAATTGGCGCAGAGTGGAGTGGCATAGAGGTAGAATAGCATAGAGTGAAATAGCGTAGAGTGGCGTACAGTCAAGAAGCATAGAGCGAAATATCGTACAGTGGAATGGTGTGGAGTGGTGTGGTATAGAATGGAATAGTGTAGAATGAAGGGGCACAGGGTAGCATACAGTCTAGTGGCAAGGAGTAGAAAAGCATTGAGTGGCTTACAGTGGAGCGGTGTAAAGTAATAATAATAATATTAATAATTCCACACTTTTAAAGCGTGAACTTATCACCCTTAAGGGTATTCAGGCGCTGGGGGACCATCAGTGAGTTTAAGTGGGCTATTGCCCAGAGTCACATAATGCTGAGATGAGCTACTGCCAGCGCCGCCAATAAAACTGTGAGCCCTGTGCTCTGGAAGCAGCGGAGTAGCATAGAGTGGAGTGACGTACAGTGGAATAGTGTACAGTGCCGTAGAGTAGAGTGGTGTGGAGTGGTGTAGAGTGGAATGGAGTAGAGTGGACTGGCGTAGAGTGGAACAGCATAGAGTGGAGTGGTATACAGTGGAAAAGTGTAGAGTGGGGGTCGGGTACAATGGAGTGGTGTAGAGTGGAATGGCACAGAGTTGAGTGGCATGCAGTGGAAAACAATGGGATAGCGTAGACTTGCATGGCGTGTAGGAGTGTGGTGTACAGTGGAGTAGTGCACAGTACAGTGGCATAGAGTGGAGTGGCTTAGTGTGCATTTGCATAGAGTGAAACAGCGTAGAGTGAAGTGGCATAAAATGAAGTGGTGTGGAGTGGCAAAGAGTGCTGTGGCATAGAATGGAGTGGTATAGAGTGTAGTGGTATTGAGTGGCATAGCATAGATTGGAGTGGCATAGAGTGGAGTAGAGTGGAATAGCATGGACTGGCATAGGGTAGAGTGGCATTGAGTTGAGTGGCATTGCGTGGAACACTGTAGAGTGGAGTGATGTAGAGTGGAATAGCATAGAGTGCAGTGGCATAGAGTGGTGTACAGTTGAGTGGCGTAGAGTGGAATAGAGTAGAGTTTAGTGGCGTCGAATGTAGAGGCGTAGAGTGGAGTAGTGTAGAGTTGAGGTGCCTAAAGTGGAGTGGCATAGAGTGGAATAGCGTAGGCTGGAGTGGTGCAAAGTGGAGTGGTGAAGCATGGAGTGGTGAAGCATGGAGTGGAGCAGCATAGAGTGGAGTGATGTAGAGTGTATTATCGTACAGTGCAGTGGTGTACAATAAAGTGGCATAGAGTGGAATGGCATACAGTGCAGTGTAATAGAATGGAGTAACATAGAGCGAAGAAGCGTAGAGTTGAATAGTGTAGAGTGTAGTGGCGTACAACAGCATACAGATGAGTGGATTAGCATAGATTTAAGTAGGATATAGTGGAGTTGCATAAAGTGAAGCTGGCTACAGTAGAGTGGCGTATAGTGGAGGGGCATAGAGTTGAACGGCACACAGTGCAGTGGCGTAGAGTCAAGTGCCGTAGAGTGGAGTTGTCAGGCTACTCACCTGAATTCCAGGCTGTTTCACTGTTGAGATGCTTGCCCACCCACTCTCCTTAGGAGCAGTTCTCAGTTCAAGTCTGGAACACACTTGCCCTGATAGTTGCATCCGAAAGGAAGGAAAGAAAGGATAAGAAAAAGAAAGAAACCTATGAGTTCTTCTGGATGTCATCAGGCTGTCGGTGCTGTTGGTCATGTGGTGAAGTGTCTTGTCTTTTGTTTTCAGTTATTTATTTCAGGCTGGAATTTATCTGCTGATTAGAAACAACGGTTACTTATCAGTCCTCAATGTAACCATGAACCACATTTCTGAGTCAGGTTCATGAGCCTTTCAAAGTTTCCAAAGGACGGAATGTTGGGTATTACAAAACTTAGGAAGTCCTAGATAGTCTAGTAGCGTAGCCTCCTGACTCTGTTAAGCTTGTAGAGCATTGCCTGGTGCTGTTCAGGTTTTTATGTGCTAAAAAAACTGCGAGGTGGGGGCACCTAAGTGTGTGAAAAAAGTTGAGATCTCACGTGTCTTATACTTGTTTTTACAGGTTTGAGGCAAGGAATTATGAGGAATTATGAGGAGGATCCTGGAAAATATCCTGGCATTTGAGAGGGACGACGCTCCAATTAGGTGAGTGTTTGAGATGTTCTCTGGGCAAGAAAGATAAATTCAAGCAGGGCCTTGTGAGCGGGGCACTGTATTTATAGATGTGCCTCAAAGATGGCCACTAGGGCACGTGGCAAGCCAAGATTTCTTGAGACCTGCAGGACTTTTATCTCCGGTTGGCACCAACAAGAGGAGGAAAGGACACGTTGTGGTTGGCAGTAGAGGTTTAATCACTGTCCCTGGGAAGGACTCATGGACTACCTGCGGCAGAAGGAAAAGGAATCAATCTATGAGCTTGGACACCAGGATATCTGAAAGATAACCAACTGATGGGTCGGAGTACGAAGTGGTAGGGTGTGTAGAGAGCGGAGTAGTGTGCAATAACGCACAGTGGAGTGGCCTATAGTAAAGAGGCAGATTGCCGTACAGTGGAGTGGCACAGAGTCCAGTGGTGCAGAGTGGAAAAGTGTAGAGTGAAATAGCATAGCGAAGCAGCGTGGAATGGCATAGAGTGGAGTGTCGCATAGTGGAGTGATGTACAGTGGAGTGGCATAGAGTTAAATAGCATACAGTGGATTGGTGCAGAGTGGAGTGGCGTAGAGTGATATGGCATAGATTGGAATGGCATACACTGTAGAGGCCTACAGTGCACTAGTGTAGAGTGGAGTGCTGTAGAGTGTAAGTGGTGTAGAGTGGAATGACATACAGTAGAGTGGCAGAGAGTTCAGTGGCGTAGAGTGGAATGAATTAATGAAATAGTTTTGCATTACCCAAGGGTGTCTTAGTGCTTAAACGGATCAAGAGACGAAAAAGAGGAATCAGACAGAGGGAATAACATGGATGACCCCGTTATTCAAAGTGGAAACAGCCAGGTCTTCAAATGCTTCCTGAAAAGCTGCAAGGTTGATTGTGAGTGGAGTGCAAGAGGCAGGGAATTCCATAGCTTTCCCCCCTGGTATACAAGCGTTCCACCGCTCCAGTTTGCTCTACTAATTCTTGGGACCATGACCATTTGTGCAGAGCTAGATCTGAGGTTTCTGTTGGGCATGTACGAGGAGAACCATTCTTGGAAAAAAGATCGACCGGTGCTATAAAGAGCCTTGTGCATTAGACACAGAGCTTTGAAGGAGATCCTCTTCTCCACCGGCAGCCGGTGAAGGCCATGCAATATGTGAGAGACTGGTTTGAACTTGGGAATCTTCAATAGTGTTCTTCGTACAGCATTCTGTACAGACTGCGATTTTCATGTCAGGTATTTGGAAGTGCCTATATAGAGGGCATTACAGTAGTCCATTTTAGAAGCAATGAGGGCCAGCATTACCATTTTCTGTAAGTCAAACGAAATGAACGGGATACTTTTTTTGAGAACCTGCAGCATTAAAAAGCCACCGGAAGTCACTGCATTAATTTCAGCAAAGAAACACAATTTGGTGTCAAAGATGACTCCCAAGTTTCTTTCCTTCTGTACTGTCTTGGGACAATTGCCCAGCTCCGAGGGCCACCAGGATGCATTCCAAAAGGAGGTCTCTTTCCCAAAGAGCAGAACCTCTGTTCTGTCCGAGTTTAGCTTGCGACAATTTCTCAGCATCCAACTCGCGACTGCTGCCATGCATCTGCAAAAATTGTTTGCATCTTTCTCCACCTGTGATGAGATAGTTACCACTATCTGCGTGTCGTCCACGTAGGACAGTACTGCCAGGCCAAAACTATCGATAAGTTTTACCAGGGGGTAAAATACACATTAAAAAGGCTTCGACTAAGTGCAGAGCCCTGCGGCACCCCACATGGGAGGGAGAAAGGGCTGGACTTTGCATCTACCAACTCTACCCACTGTTTTCTGTCTTCAAGTAAAGAACTCAGCATTGTTAGTGCAGTGTTCCTAAAGCCTAGGGCAAGCAGACGTTTAATAAGTATTGCGTGGTGAACCGTATCAAAAGCGGCAGAGAGATCCAATAGGATTAGTGCTGCTCTGCCGCCCTTGTCCACCCTGACTCTTATTTCCTCTGGTGCGGCCATCAGTGCTGACTCCATACAATGGTTTGCTCTAAAACCATATTGAGAGGAGTCAAGCAACTGATGAGTGTCCAGAAAAGTTAAGATTTCAAGTATAGCGTATCGTGGAGTAGCATACAGTGGAGTTGCATAGAGCGCAGTGGCATACACAAGAGTGGAGTACAGTGGAGGGGCAAATATCCGAATAGTGGAGAGTGAAGTGACGTAGAGCAGAGTGGAGTGGTATAGAGTGTTGTGGCGTAGAGTGCAGTGGCATAGATGGACATAGATTCAAGTGTTTCAGAGTTTAGTGGCATAAAGTGCAGGGGCGTACAGTGGAGTGGCCTGCAGTACAGCGACTTAGAGTGGAATGTTGTAAGGTGAAATAGCATAGAATGGAGTGGTGTGGAGTCTAGTGGCATAGAGTGGAATAGGATAGCGTGGAGTGGCGTACAGTGGGGTTTAGTACAGTGGATTGGTGTACAGTGGATTGCCGTAGAATGGAGTAGCGTAGAGTGGAGTGGCTTAGAGTGCAATAGCTTTAATAGTGTCGAGTGGAGTGGTGTACAATGGTGTAAAGGCTCGAGTTATAGTTATTGTAGTGTGGCTAGCAAGTTGACAACAATGTGGTCAGAGGTCCGTGAGTTATAGTAATTTGGAGCTGGTGCGTAAATTATACGTTTAAGACATAACTATAACTTAAGAATTTCTAATGTTTGAATAGTTTAAGTTTGGTTGTATAGTTTGTATAGAAACCATAAGTAAAGTTTTTCTAACTTCAATTGAGTTTTGACCTCTGGTTATTTAATTGAATATATACCTGTCTATATATCAATACATATCTTCAGTGGGATGTAGGATATACTGAATATTGAGATTACTCTTGTGCTCTCAAAAAAGAAAATCAATCCATACATTTTCTTCACTTTCTCTTTGGTAGATGAGATTAATAGGAAATAGATCTGTTCAAAATTGGTGTCTCTGTGAATTTTTGCAAATGGTTGTTGGGGTGAAGGGAATGGCTAGAGCAGATTAGGTATTGTTAGGATGCAGGGATAGGGCATAGCAGAGTAGGTTGTAATCTCTGAAATTAGATGTTTGGGCAATTTACAGAAATACCATAAAAGACATTAAGGTAGACAGGCATGCAACCTAGGCTAATCTATAGTAAAAGAGACAAAATATACTAATTATGGACGTTAGTAGAGAGTCTTTTGAAAGAAAGAGAGGAGCAGGAACAAATGAAACTTTAAAGTAAAGGAACATTTTTCATGCAGGATTTCAGAAATACAATCTGAGAACGTAAAACTATAGAAAGAAATAGCATTATTTGCATGCAAGAAGGTGCTATATTAAGTCCTTTTGAAGGTAGTAGAATCAAGTGAACAGTCAGTCAGCTGCTGTTATTTATTGCAAGATGGCAGAGGTCTTTATAATGTTGGATTTTGCTTCTGTCAAATTGACAGAGCAGACAGAGTTCTTATTGAAAATCAAGTCTTTTTGATGATGGTGCAACAGAATGTCCATAATGCTCAGATTACCTATGACCAATTCTTAACCATTTCAATTGCTCTTATTTTTTCTGGGAGGAAGTTCCATTATTTGTCAGTCTGTATGGGGAAATTAGAACTGTCTGCTGAACAGCACCAACCTTGCCTATGCGACCTAGCAAACTAACCATACTGCATCGTGCCATAGGTCCATTGGTGACTCTCACTGCATCAACAAATGAAAACAATACCTTGAGGAGCCCATATTGCTACTTGCTATGGGAAGAACCACCTTAATAGTCTCTGACAGTTTTACTAATATATGTAGTAAGAGCAAGGGGATTGTACACATTTTGGAACATATCTATAGAAGTCAGATATACTGTCTACACACTAAAATGGACTGTAAGGCCAGGCCCTGCGCTGAACCCACCTCAGGTGGCCAATGTTCACTCTGTACAGCCTTTGAGGTCTTTGCCTGTGTGCAGGTGTCTTTGGGATCTGCAGCTGTGTGCAGTATATGCTGGTTACAGAACCAGGCATGCGGCTAGGCCCCACGCCCATCCCGCCATAGATGTCCAACCACAGGACACAGTTTTCAGCAGTGCGATATCGGATATACATGTGTTGGACCAGGTCGAACCTCCTGTTGGACCAGGCCGAACCTCCTGTGGATGGTCGGCCCCGTTACTCAACCTTTGGACATCACAGCAAGGTAATCGGCTAGTGGGCAGGATTCCAAGATGGAGGTTTAGCTCTCCACGTATAACTAACTATTGAGACTTTGGGCCTTATTTAGAGTTAACGAACGTATTATAAGTGCATTATATCTAATGGCACTTGTAATATAGCAGATCGGATATCCATCAAGTTAGCGATGGAGTAACCTGCCTCAGAATTCTGAACCAGGCCCTCTATCAGCCCTGCTTGGTGCAGATATGGTATGCATGTATGTTTGTTGTATGTTGTACTTATATAGCGTGGATCTAGCAGGAAGACAGTGAAGCGCTACGCAGTGCAAACCTAATTGGAACATAGCAGGGTGCTGTACGGGGTCAAAGAAAAAACTACAGTCAATATGAGATTTGGAAAGATGGCTGGTTTCTAAGAGTGTAGGGGGACTGTTACTGCATCATGGTGTAGTGCTCTTTAAAGAAGTACACATACTTCAGGACTGCTTATTGTACAAAGACTCCCTGATCGAAACATTAGCCAATGCCTGCTACTCTTGTACATTTTGCAACCAAATGCATATGTTTAACTATTTGTGATTCTCATACTATCAGGGCTCACATCATAATTACTTATTCATTGTTATCATATTGAACCTTGCAGGTGATGTACTAGTTGCTATCGTCAATAGTTTTGTATGTGTCAAGAGAGAGTCTATTTGTCTCTGAATAGGTTTGAGGGGATGTAAGGGGCTCTAGCTGGGCCAGGTAGGAACCTGTTGGGCTGGTGACACCATCTGATGCTCATTGAGGATAGAGGGGTGCTACTAGAAAGATGTATGTGCCTTATACCATGTATATCCAACTACTCCTTACCCAGTTCAGGTGTTGTCTCTGCTGCTCACAGTGCACTGCAGAATAATAGAAATAATAGTACTAAAGTAGTAAGAGTAGTTGTAGTTGCTATTGTAGTTGTTGTTGCTGTTGGTTATTGGAAATGACCATCTTCTGTGTGCTATTCCCCCAGATCTTTGCCTTCACTACCGTATTTTTTGCTGAACCCATTTTTATTGGAATTAGGCATCTGCGCACTTTACCCCTGCTAACCATGGGTAAGGTAATTGTGCTCTATGTTAAAAACATGGAGAAATTGATATAGCCCTGTTTGGATTATTTAATTTACTGATATGTCCCTAGTAAACTGGAACTACATGTGCCCAGGGCCAGTAAATTAAATGCTACTAGTGGTCTACAGCACTCATTGTGCCATCCCCTAACGTAGCACTGTAAAACATGTCTCAGGCTTGCCCTGCAGCCTGTAGTGCAGCTTTAAACTGTCATTTGGATCTGGCAAAATAAACATTTGCCAGTCCTAAACCTTCTTTTTTATACTTATAAGTCACCCCTGAGGTAGGCCCTGAAAGCTCATAGGGCAAGATGCATGGTTTCTAAAAAGTAGGACATGTGTACTTGAGTTTTAGATTTCCTGGCTGTGAAAACCTCCCAAAGTCATTCATCGGAGCCAAACCTAGGGTGGAGGGAAGCAATGGCAAGAACTAGCTCAGGGTTAGGAAAATTAAGTGTCCCCACACACAGGCTTGCACTGGGCTAAAGGTGGCACCCTCAGAAACTCTCATAAGAACATACCTGGACCTATGGAGACTTAGACGAAGGACTGCTATGCTGTCTGAAGCATGAAGAAAGACTGGACCTTCTTGCCTTGAACCCAGGACCCCAGAAGTGACTGCGAAGGTCAATTCACTAACCTACTGTTTGAGTTACAGGGATGCTTCAAGCTTCCAGAGGCCTTCCCTTCAACTGACTATCTGACCAGCACCATCTGGACCTGCCTGGATCATGCTGCTGGCCTCTGCTGGGGTGAGTCCTAACCCTAAAGAGGTACCCCCCAGGTCCTGAACCCTTGGCTGGTGTCAGTGTACTCCTCCAACCTAAATCTGCAACAACTGAACTCCAGGTGAAAATCCAGAATCCGGGCTCTGAATCTGAAAGAACCATCCCTGGTCTGGCTGGGAACATGAGCAGACTTCACCGAGGCCAACACAGGACCTGCATCCAACTTCCAATGTGACCTCCCAGGCTACAGACTCTTGTCTGACCCACAAGGTGCTCTTCACATCAGCAACATCCGCCCTGCATTTCCCACCTACGTGAAGCTCCAAAAGCCCATTAGCTCTTTGCACCAGCTCTCATGGCAGTCCCCCACCAACGTGAAGTTCTGACTGAGGCTCCTCGTGTGGAACTGGACTAAGCTAGAAGTTAAACTTTCCACTGGGATGAACCTGGACTGTGTACCCGATCAGCGCTCCATCGCATTTTGACCTGAACATTTGACTTTGCCCTGGTTTAGTGAGACCAGATAACTGCCATTGGCTCTTTGTGTTTCTTGGTGCTATTTTCACTTAAAAGTTTTGAGAATAAATAACTCTGGTTCTCCTTATTAGATTTGTGTTGTCCTGGTATCATTTTATTTAGAAAAAAGTACTCTATCTTTTTAAATGGGTTTGGGATTATCTTGTGATGTATTTTACTTTAATAAAGTTTGAGTGCTGCACAAATAATTTGCACATTGTCTCTGCGTTAAGTCTGACTTCTTTTATGCAAAGCCATCCGTGGGTTAAGCACAGGTTTATTTAGTGACTTTTGTGGTTCACCTTGACAAGGATTGTGTTTAATATTTGCCTGGGGCTCTTACCCCTCCAACTAATAGCCCAATGTCTTACATTGCTGTTATGAAACATTTATTAGGTGCTTTCTTTGATATATCATCACTTAGCGCCAAGATAGCCCCAGTTATGTACCCACTGTAAAAACAAGCATTTGCAATGCAATAGGTCTCACATTTGCGAGAGTTTCAGCTATTGGCATTGTAAATGACAATGCGTTTAATTTAAATGTTTGTTTTAAAGTATAAATAAAAGGCATTGTCATTTACAATGCCAATATCTTAAACTCTCGCAAATTATTGTATTTCTTTTTACCACGCGATTTTAAGCTATTGGCATTGTAAATGACAAAGCCTTTTATTTATGTTTTAAACATCAAAACATAAATTAAAAGCATTGTAATTTTTAATGCCAATAGGTCAAACTCGCGTACATGCGAGACCTATTGCATTGCAAATGCTTGTTTCATTTGGCATGAAGAGAAACTGAGGGTCTTAATATGTATTTACTTAGAGAGCACGTGGGCACTGAGAATTATGTGCTTTACACTGTAAGAGTAACAGTAACAAAACTCTTACAATAAAGTGGAAGAAGCATGCAAGAGATGAGAAGCTTGCAGGGGAGTGCAGCTAGCGCCTGGCGAGTGAGAGAGCGCTGGAGCAAGAAAGAGCCAGAGCCAGCGAGAGAGGGCCGGAGCCAGCGAGAGAGAGCCGGAGCAACTGAGACAGGGTCGGAGAAACCGAGAGAGGGTCGGAGACAGCGAGAGAGGGTTGGAGGAAATAGGGGAGGAATAGGAGAATAGGGGAGGAATAGAACGAACTGGGAGGGTGAAGGAGGAGGGAGGCAGAGGTAAAACGTGAAGTGAGAATGGGGAGACGAGGAAGAGGGGGGGAAACGGAAAGTGATGGAATGGAGAGGAGTTTGCATTAGGCACGACATCCTTATCCTAGATTTAACACCTAGGGGATTAGCTAATCGTCTGCAGGCTTTACATCTTTTTGCAGAGAACCACTACATGAGGATAAATGCCACAAAAAGCAAAATTATGTGCATTACAGGGAAGAAAAAATCAAAATCAGAGAATTTTGGTTGGTCAGTCGGTGGTCAGAAATTGGAGGTGGTTAAGACATACACCTTCTTAGGAAAAATAATTTCTGCCAACCTGAGTGAGAAGCCTCATATCGATAATAATTCCCGTAAAGCCCTGTCCCAAGGCAAAAGTCTGAGCGCCCTTTATTCCGCCACAGGGAGAAGACATTTTGCTTGTTTACTGGAGGTCTATAGGGCAAAAATTCCTTCAACCCTCCTGTACGGAATGGAACTGGTTGACTTAAAGCACTGGGGTTTTCTACAGACGGTAGAAGGAAAATTATTAAGGTCTATAACTTCTCTCAACCCCGCCTGTTCTGTGGCTGCCTGTAGACTTGAATTCGGCCTCCGTAGTAGTTGGGCGCAGGGCCTGTCCGCTCTAGTACGATGGGTTGCCAGCCTGGCTAGAGGAGAAACGGGGACTTTGAGATCCCTTCTCAAGGGGGAATTGTTGGGTAGCTTAAGAGAGTACTCCCAAATTGTTAAGAATTTTAGAAAGGCTGTGGCACTTCTTGAATTGGAAGAGAGTACCCTTTTTACTATTTCTTCTTCCCAGCTAAAATCTCTTTTGAAACAGGCTTCTTGGGCTTTTTGCTTCACATTGGACAAGAAGTCCATGCTAGTAAAGAGGGGAGGTGATCTCCTTGCTAACACATACTCAATGAAGCTTGCCCAACCCTATGTCACCTGGAACCTACCACATGGTGTTCGGAGATTTTGGTTCCTCCTAAGGCAGGACTTGCTGCCCCTAAATACTCTTTTGTCAAAATGGTATGGGTCCTCTCCCACATGTAACTTTTGTAATATGTCTGTTCAGGATCGTTCCCATGTACTGTTTATATGTCCCGCATTGCGTCCACTTCGTTCGAAGTGGTTAAGATCAATATTATTACAATTGGGTATCCTCAATGTGAATTCCTTTTTGCAGGCTTTATATTTTCCTCCAAATGAAATGTTTTGCTTCGATATTTTTAACTTTTTTAAAGGTTTTTTAGCTATTTATTGATGAAATATGGAGGTATGTGTCGCTGATTATCTTGTTCAGTGGAAAATGTTAAAGTTGTCAATTTTACTTTGAGAATGTGTATTTGTATTTGTGTATTTTGTTTTATGTGGACCTCTTTGGAGTGCCAAAACATAATAAAATAATACAAAAATAGTAAGTAGGGGGAGAGGGAATGTAAGTACACAGGAATCAGAATAGGGTAGAAAGAGAACAGATGAGATATAGAGACAAAGGAGTTACTTTACACCAGACCCGTAGAGTTACCCGTCCAGCCAAAACAACAATATTTTGTGTGGCATAAAGAGAGACTGAGGGCCTAAATCTGTATTTATTTGGAGAGCACATGGCCGCTGAGAGTTATAGAGTTACAGAGGTGCTTTACATGGTAAGAGTAACTAGTGACAAAACTCTTCCAATAAACTGGAAGAAGCACGCAAGAGATGAGAAGCTTGCAGGGAAGTGCAGCTAGCGCCTGGCGAGTGAGAGAGCGTTGGAGCAAGAAAGAGCAAGCGATAGAGGGTCGGAGTAAGTGAGAGAGGACCGGAGCAAGAGAGGGCCGGAGTAAGCGAGAGAGGTTCAGAGAAATCGAGAGAGAGTCGGAGAAACCGAGAGAGGCCCGGTGCAAGCGAGACAGGATCGGAGACAGCGAGAAAGGCCCGGAGCAAGCAAGAGAGGGTTGGAGAAACTGAGAGAGAGTGTCGGAGGCAGCGAGAGAGGCCCGGAGGAAATGAGGGAAGGAGCGAGAGTGATCATGGCATAGAAGCCGGTGGAGCAAGAGTGTGGGGACCAGGAGAGAAGGTGGATGGTAGGAAGCATGGAGCAAGGGTGGGGAGGGCAAGGGAGGGCAGAAGTAATTAGGGGCGGAATTGGACGAACTGGGAGGAAAAAGGAGGGAGGGGATAAGACTGGAAGAAGAGCTGAAGGCAGTGGAACTAGGATAGGAAAACAATTTTTAAAAAAAGAGGAGGGACATGTGGAGGGAGGGGGCAGAGTTAAAATGTGGAGAGAGACAGGAGGCAAGGCGGAAAGGGGTAGAGGTCAAATGTGCAGAGAGACGTTAGGCCGAGGTAATACGTGGAGTGAGATGGGAGGTGAGGAGGAGGGGTACTTGATGCCGCACACAGGAGTTTGCAGACGCTGCAGTGCATGTTCGGGAGCAGCCAACAGCGAACACACAGAAGGAGGGTTACCGGCTACAAGAAACACGACGGTGGTAGAAAGTGTCGGGGACAGCACCATATTGAGAGGGGGCTGTACAACAGTGACGTGTGTTAATCTGTTTTTTGAAATCGCCACGGCAAATGAAGCGGGCGCCGTGGCGATTAAAAAAGAATATGTGAAGCATCTGTTTTTTGAAATCACCACGGCCCATGAAGCGGATGCCATGGCGAATAAAAAAATAAAAAAGACAAAGTAGTCCCTAAAGGAAACGGACAAAGCCCTACAGCGCCTTATAACTGTATTTGGTCGGTGCTGCTTCCGATAAAAACGGAAGTGAAGCATCGGACCAGCAACCAATAGGGAGGCCGGAAATCACAGTGAAGCCAATTGCAAGCAGGAGGCAAGCAGCAGGCGGGATTACCCTCGCTATACAGCTAACTAGATGTCTCGGAGAGACAGCGCATGCGCGCTGCCTAGGCAAGGCCTTAAAATCATGTCCATTGCCTTTGTTTATGGAAAGTACCTCTTCACTGAAAGGTCTGTGGTCCTTATCCCACCACCCTCTATAAACCCCTTGCCAGATTGTGAAAACGGCTGGAAAATTCCTTGAGTAATTTTGTTGAAGTCATTTTTCAATACCAACTAAAATAATCCCAACACATTTAAAAAAAAAAAAAAAAAACAGAAACGTTTCCACCTGTCCATTATTTGGAAATAAAATGTCATTCAAAATTTTTCTTTGTCTACTTTATTTTCATTGTCACATGTTTGAAAATGACACAAACATGGAATTTCACAATGCAAAAACGTAAAACTACATTTCATATTTCGAACTGCACTATTTCACCATTCTTCAGAGGGATCTTCTAGCTATTCTTTTAACTGATGACCATCCATTTCACTCAAAACTTAACCATAGACGTCATTTAGGGGTCCCCAGGGGTTGCAGCTATGACCCCTGGCTTGCTCCTTGCAACTCCAGGCACTGACTTGGTGACCCCTGGCCTCAGAGGTGGTGAAGTCAGTGCCAAGAACACAAGGGTGTCACACATATTCTGCATCAGACTCCAACCTCCAGTTGTTGTCTGCTCATTTTTCATTACATTATTATTGAATAATCATCTATCATTCACTATGAGTGCAATTAAGAGGAGCAGCAGGCTCTGGAAAGAGACATTCACAGGCATTTTTGATAAATAACAAATATAAAATACAAATTTTTAAAATGTATGTTGTGTGCATGCACGTGAATGAGTGAGTGAGTCTGTGTGAGAGAACATGTGTATGTGTGAGCATGTATGTTTGTATATGGGATTGTGTGTGAGTTGAAAGTGAGTGAGGGTAATTATAAATGTGTCATATTTGAGTGAGTGACAGAGTTTAAAAATCAATTTAATGAGAGTGTGTGCAAATGAATGAGCATGAGTAAATGGGAGTGGTGATAATGCTTGTGAATAAGTGAATGTAAGTGTGCATGAGTGAGAATTTGCAAGTTTGTAAGTCTGCTGTTGGACATTGCATGCTAATTGGCTTATAGAGACACGTATGAAAAATGCTGGCACTGGTTTACTGGAGGCAATACTTGCATATGGGAAACCCACTGCAAAATGCTGACACTGGCACACTAGAAGTAAATCTTGGCATGGGTCACCTGTGAAAAATGCTGGCACTGGCATTCTGGAGAACATTCTTGGCATAGGTGGCCCCTGTGGCAAAATGCTGGGTCTGGGGCATTGGAGAAAATTCTTGGCATATGGGAGGGCAACCGTGTCATGTCCTGGGGCACCCATGACAAAAAGCTTCCCCGATATACTAGATGTAATTTTTGACATAAGGGTCACCCAAAGTACATGTGCCACAGTATTGGCAAAAATCTGGCACATTTTTTGTAATGTTTAGGCAAAAGCGGCACACATGACAAAACACAGGCCGTAGCAATGGAGGTAATATTTTACATATGGGGCATGTATAGGACATTTTAAAAACAAAATGAGGTCAACTCATGGGTACTATCAGGTTTCATTAGCTTGGCACACCATGAAAGGACTTGAATATATAACGAGTATCTTTTCAGAGCCAGTGGCTATTTAGGAGATTTATGTAAAAATGATGCTTTAAAATGCACTATCAGAGCCCATTTATTAGGTCGAGTCTAGACAGCGCTTGCACTGTCTGGAAGATCTGTTGTATGTACTTTGTGGGATCTGGAGATCAGCCCTAGGTCTTGTGTGCTTCCGCCTTTGCTTAGGGACTTCTTTTTTTCTGTTCAACTGCCTCTATTTAACTGTCTTGCTGGAAAACAACCAGTAGAGGTCAGTAAAATACCAGAATTGCTTTCTGCTAAAGGACTTTCTTTTTGTATTTTTCTGGTAACTGTCTCTATTTAACTTTCTTGATAGAAAACGACCAGCAGAAGTCAGTAAAATACCAGGATCACTTTAGTTTTCCCTAGATTCCAGGCCAAAGAAACTTTTCAGTGATATTGACCACCAAAGGGGCTGATTTTATATTAAAAATAGAGCTTAGGACAATACAATTTCCGGCTTATAGGCAGTGTTTCTCTCCATGTGTTCCCATATCTGGTGTGTTCCGCAGTTTGGTGCTTACTTTCCCTCCATGTTAAAGAACAGTAGATGTTTAAGCACCCAGGCTAATGTGCTGCATAGGTAAATACATATAAGGTCCCAAAGGCGTGACCGATTGCATTGCAAATGCTTGTTTAGTTTTCTCAGGGCAGAGAATCTCACCCACCCTGCAACCAACTCTCATTGAAGATGTCAGAATCACTTCGCTCACTTACTACAATTCATGTTAATATTCCTCTGACATGTCATGTCAGCACCTTAATACAGACCTTCTCTAAACATGTCATTTGTCTGAGTTGTTTCGCTATTAAGTTATTATGTTAATTGTGATATCAAAATCTTCAAGGTTGTCATGTGACATCACTTCCTGGGAAGATTCAGGGCCAAAGGCCATATGATGTCACTTCCTGTGATGTCATTAAGGTCAAGGAGTATATGATGTCACTTTTGCTACCCCTGGCATTTTGGTGAATCGCGTACATGAAGTTAATCACCAAGGTAATTAGTCTCAGTCAATATTTGCACGATGTATGAATTGCATTATCGGGTCTTTCTAAACTTCCTATTTTTAAAGTATTCGTGTAACCCACGTGGCTTCATTTAGAGTATGTCAGGCATTCGCGGCAATATCAAATTTCCGGTAATCGATTTACCACAACCAGCTGTTGTAATTTGAATGCCAATTTAGAATTCATTCTGCGGAACATAATGTGACGCTACTGTCAGATTTTCGCTGTTGCTAATAGACTCAGATTTCCTTGGCAGTAGGGTGATATCAATACCTTTTTTGTTGCAGTATTACCAAACTACAAAAATCGAGTTACATGCACGGAAAACCACACTCAGCATATTTAGCATATATTTTTCCACCTTCCGAACTTATCAAACCTATCTCGCAAAACTTCAAAATCGTTTTTCTAAATATGTAGTAGCTTACCCTCTTCCAGTAAGCGCGTTTTGTTATACTATTTTTTCCCTTTAGGCCTGTCTCTGCGGCATAGCTTGTTCCACCACCTGTAGCACCGAGTCTGCTAAACTTTAAATCCAAACTAAATATTTTTGCTTTTTCCAAATTTCGCTCAGTGCACCTCATAAAATGCCAGCTGCTGTGTTTAGGTAACCAGCCACTTCTTTTACTTGCATTGTGATACATTTCTATTCGCATCCCTTGTGGCCACAAGCGCTATATTAGTTAGTGCCTGTTATAGAATAAATTCATCAAAAGCTGCTAAAGCCTGGCCCATTTGAAAAGTTGTAAAAGTTGCGCGTCTTTAAAAATGATGGCAAAGGAAATCAGAAAAATGCAACATAAACCCTTTTTTAAATGAAATATGCAATTTAATGAAGTGATTGCTTCCCCCATAGCATATTAAAACATCACCGTTTCTCGTGAAAGAATTCCATAGTAATGAAAGAGTGGCAGTTAATCCCACGCTCCCAGCTTCCCAGGTCTGGCAATGTAAAGTTGTTGGGGGACATTTCGCATGCAGACTCTACCAGTAAAATGTTAGCAAACCCTAATTTTAACTTCACACTGCCACCTTCATAAACGCGTAATTTGCTGATTATGCGGTTTCAAGAAAAGCCTATAAAACTCTTTTCACGAATTTACCACACAATTCTAGTTACAAACACATTTACAATGAAGATTTCCAGACAAGCAGTGGCAAAGTCAATAGTTCTGGCGTTGGCTGCAAGCCTTTTGGCCTTTTGGCGTTGCAATGGTTGTTTTGTCATTTGTAAACCTTTGTTACTGAGGAATTGCTGGGCCTTCACCAATAGATTTAAAACAATGATTAAAAGTAAAAATATGTTTTTAGTCTAAAAAAAGGGCACATTACCATAGCAGCCCCAGGAACTGAAGGGAACTACTTTGCGTGCAATTTTTCTCCTTGTGATATAGCAGAATGCCATCAATAAAGTTAGCCAAAGGCTGAAGTGGGTTGGGCCAATGCCCCATGCTCTATGCTACAGTGAAAATATGTGAATGAAAGGATAATAGACCAATAGATTAAAGGGCTGGCTGAAAGCTCTATATTTAAATACATAATACATAGAATGTAAGCACAATAAAAAATATCTTGGCTGAAAGGATAGATTCCGAAAATAATTTCCAGGTCAATTCAATTCAATTCAGCTTTATTCGGAGCAAGTTAATGTCCATAAAAGCAAACACAGTCATAATCACAAATACAAACATGAACACTTATAGCAGACATAATCACAATTCATATACAATATTAATCATTAAAAACATAATACATCTTAAAATTACATATCTACATCTAAAAAACACATACTTTTCCTCAGGTTAATGCATTTGTTTAAAAAGGAAGCTGTATAAAAGCAGATATCAGCAGATTGTAAGTTAAAAATCAATTTCATAGCCTGCTCAACCGTCCGTGTACCATATTTTACAAACATGGGCTTTAACAGAATAACACGGAAGTTGGAATACAGTTTACAAAATAATATAAAGTGCATTGTGCTCTGCTTGGAGAAACCGTCACATCTACAAGGGCCTATAGGGTATTTTCTCATTACAGGATGTGCCACCAGGTGATGCACTATTCCAAATCTCAGTCTGGTTAGTACAAATTTGTGTGTAGGTCTGGTGACTAAAGTTAGATAGACGGGGAATCCATCCATGGACAAATATCTGTTATAGAACATGACAGTGGACAGAGAACCTGCAATTACTCTTCTTTTCCTCTCGGCAAAGGCTAGGAAAGTCACTTTCATCTCAGTCTTGGGGATTAATAAGACAGCTTTTGGATCAGTTACAATATTCAGGTTAAAAATATCCGAAAAGCACATAATAATGTATTTAATCCAGGGAATTGCCTTTACTTTATCTAATCGCATACAATCCTGGATTATAGACCTAGTGAAAGATTTTTCTTCATTCAAATATATTGATCTCCACAACATTAAAGGTCTCAGTGACAAAAGATCGGATAAATAATTGACATTTAGTTCATAATGACATAATGCATTAGAGGTCGAGGTGGGTAAACACAACACCTTTTTTAGGAAAGAATTCTGTTCCAGTTGCACCTCGTGTGTGCTACTGTAACCCCAAATTCCAGCCCCATATAATGCAATCGAAACACATCTAGCCTGATAAATTTTTACCATGTCTCTGGTCCTACGATCCCCAATTTTCTGTGCAAATCTAAAAATTCCATGTGCATTTCTAGCCATTTTATTGCGAATATTATTAAATTCATGTGTCCACTTTTTATCTTCAGCGAAGGTTATACCCAAGTAGCAGAATTTGTCCACCTGCTGCACTTTTATTTTATCTATAAAAAACCCTTTCGCTGCATGTTTAATTTTCTTTGGGCCACAGATCATTGTATAAGTTTTGCTTTTATTGATAACTAATTTTTTATCTTTAATAAAAGATACAAAACTATCCATTAATCGTTGTAACCCTATCGGAGTTCTTGACAATAATACAGCATCATCGGCGTATAATAACACCGGAACGGGGGTACCGTTAATCACTGGAACATCTGCTGGTACTTTTTTTAAAATAGCATCAACATTATTTATAAATAAAATGAATAAAAGAGGAGCTAAAACACAACCCTGCCTTATACCGCGTTTAACGCTAAAGTTCCTAGTGCATTCACCCTTCCTACCGAAACGTACACATGTTTTTAATCTCTCGTACATTCTGGCAAGAAAATAAATTATGGCTTTTGGCGCCCCTAATTCTAACAGGGTCCTCCACAGAATAGAGTGGTCGACCATGTCGAAGGCGCTGCTTAGATCAGCAAAGCACATGTAAATATGGCCATGTTTGGCTTCGCTGTATTTCCCGATCAATAATTCTAAATTAATGCATTGATCGAGTGTACCCCTACCTTTCCTAAAGCCATATTGGCTATCTGTCAGAATATGGTCCTGTTCTACCCATTCTTCCAGTCTAACCAACATAATCCTACTCATTACTTTTACTGAGGCGTCCAATAGTGAGACTGGTCGATAATTTTTCGCATCGGACCTAGATCCCTTCTTGTATATAGGTACAATTATAGACTCCTCCCAAGTTTGTGGAGGGCCTATACATACCGCGGCATTAAAAACAACAGCCAACAACGGGCCCCATACTTCCGGAGTCTCCTTATATACATCACTTGGGACCCCATCCGGGCCTTGGGCCTTTCCTCCCTTACTTGCTCTTATCCCACTTTCCACTTCTTCCACAGTAATATCAAGTGGTATGATAGGCCATCTTTCTGGCCCAACATTACTATTTTTATTTGTATCAAAGATACTAGAAAAATGGGTAATCCATCCTTCACAGGAAACATTTGCTGTTAACTCCGGGGTATTTGTTTCCTTGAGGAACGGAGAATTAATTGTTGACCAAAATAAAACAGAATTCGATAATTCTGCGGCCTGGTTAAGAGATTCCCACGCCTGTAGCTGCAAATCCTTCTTCCTATCTTTAATAGCCTTTTTGTATTCTAGCCTCAGAGTAGTTATTAATTTTTTATCCCTGGGTCTTATTGCTAGGGCTTGCTTAAGGTCGGTCAGGGCATCCGAACAAATTTTATCAAACCAAACGAAGCCAGGCTTCTTACTGCCCCTACTACCACTTGTGAACTTGTCGTTAATGGCGTTGTTGATATCTTTAAAACTAGACAAGACCCGCTCATGATCTAATCTATTATCTAAAATAAAGACAATGTCTGCTAAATTCTTCACGATAATAGACTTAGTTAATTCAGATGCTTTAGCACCTATCCACCTCAGCCTTACCCCATTAACCCTGTGTGCTTCAATGTTTCCAACTGTAACCCCTACCTCTACATCATTCTCCTCCCACAAAGTCATGGGGACAATAATACAGTTGTGATCACTAGTATCCATTATTTCAATTTCAAGTGGGCCAAAACAATCGGCAATACTGGACGAAACCAACACATGATCAATTACAGAATTCGCACGCCAATTCCTAAATGTGGGGATAGGTGCACCATTACTATCCCTGCAACAGTCCAAAATTTCCAGGTCAAGGCCCCCCATTAGTGCATTCACTTTTTCCCCATACATATCATGGGCAAAATGTGGAGCCTCCCATCCAGCATTATTTGTAACCCCACAAGCTGTAGTGGATAGTAATTCACATAATGAAACATTGAAATCCCCACACCAAATGATATCAAATACTTCATGAGAAATCGAACTTAAGTTCTCAATAGCATTGTTCAGATCAGTAACAATTCTGCCCCTGCTACTATCAAAAATGTTATTATAATAATTGATCAGAAGGATATTACGATTTTTACCTTCTTGGATCCAAATCATCTGTATTAAATTTCCTACCGGCACATATTTTATCACCGTCATCTGTCGATGAACCGATACAAGGGTGAGTAGACCTCCCTTGGCTCTACCTGGTCCATCTCCATATGCTGGCAGGTTATATGAAATGAATCCCTCATAATCAATATTATCTTTGCACCAGGTTTCCTGAAAGCATAGGATATCAAACCTGTTAATAAAGGAGTTCCAACCCGGGTCCCTACTTTTGGATTTCAGACCAGCTACGTTCCAGCACACCAACCTGGAACATATACCTGCTCTGACCATATTCCCTCTAGGGATACCTTGTATAACATCCTCCATAATGGCAGCCTCAGCAATTTGGCCCAAATCGCCAGAATTCATACAACCATCTGGTGTGGTCTCAACTTCATCCTGCTCAGGCGTCAGTCTGGGGGTCAGTGTTGTTATACCAGAACTTACAGATATGCAGTCAACTCTGTGATCCTCCAAGTTCGCTTCCTCTTCCCTTCCCGCACATATCTGCGTCTCCTTTATACGTCAATCGTTAGAGTCCAGAGTACTAAGTGCAAGAAATCTATTCTGGGTTGGGATATCAGAATGGGGTTTGCAAACAGGTGGGAAAGTAACATTTCTATGGTTGACCCTCCCATTAGCATTGAGGTGATTATAAAAGTATCCTAGCGCTCTTGCGCATACATTGCCATCTAAGATTGGGAGAGATGCCGCTCTCAGGAGGACGGTAGAGACGTGCTGCGGATATTTAAAGTTAATAATTACACAGTCCCCTTTTAACCTTTTCTTATCACTCCCAATCCAATTGGCTCTTCTGGTTGTCAGAATACAGTCAGAAAGATTCAGTGGGAAACCACATTGCCTATTTAACCACGACAAACATTTGTTTTTTAAAGAATCGTGAGTCTCTTGGGGAGCCTTGTTATCTAGCGGTGGCACATTTGTAAGCACCACCACATAGGGAGCACACTCAGGTGGTAGGTTAACAGCACCCTTCATTTTATTTCCCTCCCAGCTGTTTGTATTATCTAAAACAGGCAAATTACTTCCTGATTGGTTTGTGCCTATTTGTGGTACTACCGGAGTAGCACTACCATTCGCTTTGGTCCCTGTGGCTTCCTTAGTAGGGTCTCCCTGTCCTTGATTCTTACTTTGAGTATTAGTAGTGGTGTCGGCTACCACCTCCATAACCGGAGTAGCAGCAGACACTTCTCCCAGTTTGCCCAATGCCTGATTTAGCAGACCGCTCAATCTGGCAACTTCTTCCGTTAGCTCCTTTATTTTGAAAACCAGCGGATCTATTGTGTCCCTAATCTTTGTACTAATAATCTCCTTGATGTTACTAACAATATTATCCTCTGTTCCCGTCTTATTCACTGATCTCAAGGCGGAATTCTCAATATCTTTATATGACTGATCTGCAGATTTCTTCCCATTATATGATGTCCCCTTTTTAGACTGGGTTTTCCTGCATGTTCTTACTGAACGTTTTTTTAGGGGAGGTGAACATTGTTCCACCCTGTCATGGCAGTCATCTGTTATTAACTCATTGGGGCTATCTTGTACAGGATCAAGGTGCCCCAGCTCCATTAACTCAACCACCTCCGGGGTGGTAGTATCAAAAAGATTGTTTACATCCTCCATACTGGAGGTTAATAAACCTCGTGAGGGGCTGGCTCCGGGAGGGGTACCAGCTTTCCCTAATGACTGTCGTCTTTCACAATTTATCTTATTAACCTTCTGAACCAAATAATTATCCATTGTACGTGGCCCTGAAGAGGCTTTAGATCTAGACATATTATGAACAGTCTCACCCTCGTTACAAGCCTGAATTGATAGTACGTTATGTCTGTTAGTAATTACTAAAATGACAATTTTTAAAACACACTGGCAATGATTGGCAAATCCTCAATGTCACCCCCCGCTGCTTCATCCAGTTCTTGTGACCAGGACCAGCATCTCTGGCCCAGTCCAGTCTCCTCAGGCCTCTGAGGGCCACAGAGGGCCCGCCCTTTGCCCGGGCTTAGCCCGGCGCCGCCCGCGCGCGTCCCGCGACGCGGAGGGAGCCTCGCAGCTTTAAGCGCCTCCGGGCGCGCAGGGGATCGGAAACAGGAAGTGCCGCTAGGGCTTCTGGGGGCTGTAGTCCCCACGCGGCGTCCAGCAAGGTCTGTGGCGGCAAAAATGAGGAGCAGAACACCACCGGACCCCCCGGGCTATGCAGAGAGCGCAGCGGAGCGTCCACCAGCCAGGTAAGCTCTTTGTTGTGCCCCCGCTCCACCGAGGGAGCCTCGCAGCTTTAAGCGCCTCCGGGCGCGCAGGGGATCGGAAACAGGAAGTGCCGCTAGGGCTTCTGGGGGCTGTAGTCCCCACGCGGCGTCCAGCAAGGTCTGTGGCGGCAAAAATGAGGAGCAGAACACCACCGGACCCCCCGGGCTATGCAGAGAGCGCAGCGGAGCGTCCACCAGCCAGGTAAGCTCTTTGTTGTGCCCCCGCTCCACCGAGGGAGCCTCGCAGCTTTAAGCGCCTCCGGGCGCGCAGGGGATCGGAAACAGGAAGTGCCGCTAGGGCTTCTGGGGGCTGTAGTCCCCACGCGGCGTCCAGCAAGGTCTGTGGCGGCAAAAATGAGGAGCAGAACACCACCGGACCCCCCGGGCTATGCAGAGAGCGCAGCGGAGCGTCCACCAGCCAGGTAAGCTCTTTGTTGTGCCCCCGCTCCACCGAGGGAGCCTCGCAGCTTTAAGCGCCTCCGGGCGCGCAGGGGATCGGAAACAGGAAGTGCCGCTAGGGCTTCTGGGGGCTGTAGTCCCCACGCGGCGTCCAGCAAGGTCTGTGGCGGCAAAAATGAGGAGCAGAACACCACCGGACCCCCCGGGCTATGCAGAGAGCGCAGCGGAGCGTCCACCAGCCAGGTAAGCTCTTTGTTGTGCCCCCCAGGTAACTTACAACCTCATGTCTCAAACAGTCATAAAATTTGATTTGATAAGAATTTGCCTGGGAGCAATTTTAATGTTTGTTTACCATTTCACATGGGAACTACCACATAATAATCAAATCATCTTTTTTTCTTATGTGCTAGTAGACTAGATACAAAGTTTCAGAGCCAAAGCAATCAAATAATCCGTAGAGAGAAAACAGGACTATCAATATGGTTCTGGGAGTCAGAACACCTGTATGAGATTCATACATCAGCAAGAGGAAAAACAGGCTGATTTCTCTAGGATAGAACAAGCTGCATTCCAAAAATGCTAGAAAGGCAGGTGGCGCCATCTCTCCTCCACTTATAAAAAAAAAATGAAGGACTAATCTCATTGCTTTGTAATCCCCCTAGCACAAGACCTTCAAGAAGAGTATTCTTCAACTGCTCAATCTCTATCAATCAATAAATCAAGGCTTTGTAAAGTGAGGCAAGTCACCAGTGAGGGTCTCAAGGCGCTGAAGTCACTGCTTGCATTGTGGTGATCTGTTCATTCGTACAGCCAGGTCTTGAGTCCTTTCCAGAATTGCTGGAGCAATGGGGTGGTCCTGAAGTGCAGGGGGAGGTTGCTACACGTTTTGACTGCCAGATGTGAGAAGGTGCGTCCTCCGCTGTTGCTTTGGCGGATTCGAGGGAGGTCTGGGAGGAAGAGGGAGGAGGATCTTAGGTGTCTGGTTGGTTGGTGGACGGTCAAGCATTTGTTGGTGTAAGCTGGTCCTTCGGTGTGCAGGGTTTTGTATGCCTGAGTCAACATCTTGAACTGACTTCTCTTCTGGATCTGGAGCGAGTGTAGCTTCTTTAGGTGGGTGTAATATTGGTCCTTTTGAGGAGGCCAAGGATGATTCTGGCCCCTGAGTTTTGTATTGTCTGTAGTCTCTTCAGGAGTCGTGCGTTATTCCTATGTAGAGTGCATTCCTGGAGCCCAGCCTGCTGGTGAGGAGGCCTTGTGTTACGGTTCTTCTGGTATTGACTGGGAGCCACCTGAAGATCTTGTGGAGCATGCTTAGGGTGTGGAAGCAGGTGGATGAGGCTGAGTTTGCCTGTTACTTTATGGAAAGCTTGCTGTCCAGGATGATTCTGAGATTGCGGGCACGGTCTGTCGGGGCAGGGGATGGGCCAAGTTCTGCAGGCTACCATTCTTCGTTCCATGGAGAGATGTTATTCCCAAAGTTTAGTACTTCTGTCTTGTCGGTGTTGAGCTTGAAGCAGTTGTCTCTTGCCACCCTGTGACCCCTTCTCTGCCCTCTCACTTCCATTGCTCTATAACTATGTTTACACTTCAGAGAACCACATTCATACGGTATGGTGGCATGCGGAAACAGAGATAATATAAATAAACGGACAAATGACCAATATTGATCAAAACAAATGTTGGTGACTGTTAGACCAGTCAGCCTTAAGGGGGGTCTTCCCTCAAACCTTTTTACTTCCTTCTCCAATTTCACTGTCCCTGTTTTTGCTGATCTTAGGACTCTGGGCACTTTACCGATGCGAACCAGTGCGAAAGTGGTTGCTTGTGCTCTCTCCTCTAAACATGTTAACACTTTTGTATACTCAATTGGATTATTTAATTTACTTATAAGTACCTAGTAAAGTGGTACTACATGTGCCCAGGGCCTGTAAATTCAGTGCTACTAGTGGTTCTGAAGCACTAATTGTCCTACTCACTTAGGTAGCCCTTTATAACATGTCTCAGGCCTGCCATTGGTTTCTCCGTGTGCAGCTCTTAACTGCCATGTCAACCTTTCCTTTTAGTACATATAAGTCACACCTAGGGTAGGCATGTACAATAGGGAGCTAAGGTGTGCCTGAATGGGCCATCACTCGCAGGATGGGAGGGAGGAGCTGGGCACAGCCTCACTTGCACCTGAATAGACTGTGTTCTGCATCCATACAAAGGGTATGCCCCCTGTAGTTAGTCTTGAGCCAGGACAGGGAAGGCAGGCTGCCTGAGGACTTCAAATGGAAACCTCTAGAAGTTTCTCCCCCACTTCAAAGGTAGAGCTGTGTATAAATCATGGCCTCAGACACCACCACTTCAGTACACTTCTGGACCTGTGGATACTCTGCCAGGAAGAAGAACTGCTGTGCTGCTACAAGGACTGCCACTCTGAAGGAACTGCTGCCTTGCTGTGCTGACCTGCTGCCTTCTTGCCTGGTTGGGGAGGATTGGACCTGCATATCTTGAACCCAGAACCCAGAGTGACTCCAAGGGCTATTTGGCTGGCCTCCTGATCTCAAGCCTCAGGGACATAACAGCCTTCCAATAACCATGCATCTGCACCTGGACTCTACCAGCTGTGAGTCCATCCTGCCAAGGAGTGCCACCCCAGTCCTAAACCCTTGGAAGTGAACTTAAGGTGCTCTTCCAGCCTCTGTGGATCAAGTGGAGCCAATGCATCTCCTTTGATGAGCGGCACAAACCTGAGCAAAACCGTCACATTGCAGCTACTGTGTGGATTGACGTCACAAAGACCCGTTTCTCATTGCAGCTCTTCGGAACAACTGAATCCGTCCAACTGTGTGATGCATCCTCAGCGCAGGCCCACGCATCTCTCATTGACAGCAGCCTTGACAACAATGCTGGACTCCGCATTGCAGCCTCACAGCTCTTGGGTTTCAACACATTGACTGTGTGCCGCATCTTCGACGCGGGACTTCACATCGCAAACCCCTTCAACAGAATACTCAACAATGATGCAGGCATTGTAGACACATCACTTTGGCTGTGCTATTCCTCTTCAACGTGGATCCATGCAACGCTACGCAAATGAGGGTTTAGGATACTTTGTTCAGTGAGCCTAAATGGGTCCCTCTAGCCGGCCCACGCCCCATTGTGGTTGTCCTGAATTTGGGACTTTGTTCAAATCCGGTCTTGTTTTATTTATTAAAAATTACTTTATGTTTCTAAAGTGGTGTGGGATCCTTTTGTGGTGTGTTTTTACTGTGTTACTGTTTGACGTTTTGCACAAATACATTACACATTGCCTCTGAGTTAAGCCTGATTGCTCTGTGTCAAGCTACCCAAGGGTTGATCACAGGTTAATTCAGGGACTGCTGATGATTTTACCCTGAGAAGAATTGTAGTTGCTGCGAGAGAAGGCTTTCCTCCCCCTAAACCAGTAACCCAATATCTTACTCGTACCCACACAAGTGAGGTGCCATTTTTATTGGGATACTTGGGGGAATGCTAGGTGGAGAGGGTGTGTGGCTCCCGACAGTTTCCGGAACTTTCCATTACATAAATGTGAGTAAAATGTGTTGATTTAGTCAAAGTTTGAGGTTTACAAGGGATTCTGGGTAAACATATCTGGTAAGAGTCATGAATGTCACCTCACCCTGGATTCCGCTAGGTGTCTAGTTTTACAAAATGTACAGGTTTGTTAGTTTTCCTTAGGTGTTGCCTGAACTAGGACCTAAAATTTAAAGCTACCCATCTTGGTAGAAAAGGGTCGATTTTCTATGGAAAAATGTAATGCAGCCCCGTTGCATTTTGGCCCAATTCCAGTCTGGGGCTCTAGGCCTATCCACACAAGTGCGGTACCCTTTTTATTGAAAGACATGTGGGAACAGAGAATAGTAGAACATTTGTTATTACCAATTGGACTTAGCTGCATTTGTGCCTTCAAAATGTAAGCCAATGTGTTAGAAAGAAAACACTTTGAACTATGTCCTATTAATTACAAAATTGAGAGATTTACAAATTACCAATGCTCCTGAACTCCATATATTGCTCCCATTTCAGAAATATACAGGTTTTCTTGTTACCCATCTTTCACTCTACATTTTTCACCATATGAATTGGCCTCTACTCGGTACACAATGAAAAACCATTGTACAGTGCAGCTGTTGCTGGCTCTAGGTACCTTGAGTTCTTTGAAAACCTACAAACTCTCTACATCCTCGCAACCAGGAGGGTCTAACAGACATAATGGTATATTGCTTTTGTGAATTGGCCATTGTGAAAAAACGTTACAGATAAAAATGTTGTCGCAAGTCTCTGTTTTTTGCTACTCAATTTCAATATTTCTTTGCTGCATCAGTTTATTTGGGAACACCTTGAGGGATCTACACAGATGAACTACCCCCAAATAGACAAAAAGGATTCAGCACTGGAGCCAAGCAGTTAAGGGGTGAATTCTGGCAATAAGGCCCTTGTTGCAGCAACTATACATCTCAATTGCCTAGCAAGGATATTTGGGACCATGAGGAACTTCCTCTCTGTCACGTCAAAAAGGCTGTTGCTGCATGCATCAATTCATTTGATGCAGGGTTGCTCTCGCTAAACTATGCTTTTCAGTTGAGCAGGATGGACTGGGCAGCCCAAACTCTGAGCATTATCACCTTGTGGCTTAACTCCAATGGACATGCCATCGGATATCAGAGCTCTCACAAGAAGATACTTACTCTGGTCCAGTGCTTAATTTGAGCTGATGGTTTCCAGTGCTCGGCACTTGCACTTAATTGTCAACACAGGCACTTATGACAGTCTGCCACGTAGTGGCAATGTTTTTCTAAATTAGCAGTGAATACAAAAAAAGTTGTTCATTAGTTCAATATTAATTCAAAATGACTAATATCTGCCACCTATGCCATTGTTATAGATTTGGAGAGGCTGGAATAGTCTGAACTGTCACACTTATAAGGTGTGGTGGCTAGTAGTTGTGTTGGTTCTGTTATTGGTGGTGCTGGAAGGGGCAATGGGTGGTGCAAGCTGCAGTAGCCTCCTACTGAGAGACCTGGCACTTTTTTTTAATGCTAATTAAGCAAGGCTCCTTGCATCTTTACATCCTGCACAAGCGCTTCCTATCGGGCAATACACTTTGGGGTGGGTGCCCCAATCATTGTTCACAGCCCAAAGTTGCTTTTAAGTTGTTTACTGATCACCAGATCCATTAGGTCTTACATGCCTGCTAAATCCCTTGTTTTACTTGGATAGGCACCAAGGCTGACCTACAGCTGGCGACTTGAGGCGTTGGACTACACAACTTTGGGAGATCTCTTTCAGGATGGACGGCTTCCCACATTTGATGCACTCAGGGAGAGATCCTACATACACAGGGGGCAATTGTTGACCTACAGGGCTTTGAATAATGCTCTCGGGGTAATGTGGAATACTAATGATGAGCCTCAAATGCGTACGCTTGTACAAATCTTATTCAAAATGGGAAAAGGAAGGAGGCGCCTTAGCTGATTGCATAGGGTCCTCCTCACTCACAGAGAAACACCTCTCTACGCAAGCCATGGAAAGCTGAAATAGGGCTTTAGTTAAGGAGTGAGATGGGACACTATCATGAAGACACAATACCCCTGCAATTGAAAGTTGAAATTTATTCAATTTGATGTTCATAATCATGCATATCTAACCCCTGGCAGGATTAATGGAATATTTTCTGATGCCAAAGAGTTGTCTCCTCAAAGTACATCACCCTCAGCAGGAATTCAACACATGCTGTGGGACTCTTCATCCCTAATAATCTACTGAACCAAAGTCACTGATAATCTAACGATAGTGCTGGTCCCGTAACTTTAAGACACTTGGGGGCATATTTGCAAGGAGTTACCGCCACCAGAACGTCACTTTTAGTGAAGTTCTGTTGGCGATATCCCCTTCTCCTTATTTATAAAGCGGCCTTATGCCAATCAATGTGGTTTAATACAACCTTGTAAATAAGGCCCTTTTCACGCTACACTTAACGTGAAAGCGGTGTGCAGTGGGTGCTGCAGTGGGCGTTCCGCTGCAACTCCAATTGCTTTTTAACGCTGCCGCATACTTACAAGACTAGGGCATCGCCAAAATCTAAAACCAGGGAATTCCTGGTCTTACACTGGCGTTATGAGGAGAAATTATTAATTTCTCCTCGTATTTTGCTCTTTCCATGTGGCCGCATTCAGCAGCACACATAGAAAGGGCAAATCACCTTTCAAGATTATGTGCAGGAAGGTGTCCCTTACCGCACATAAACAATTGCCCCTACAGCTCAGGCACCCTTTCAACATGGCGCATGGGTGCAAGCGCTGACACTAGGCAGCTGTGTTAGCACCAGTGCTAGAGGAAACACTGGGGTGTGCCGTATTTTTGTAAATATGACGCATCCCTGAGTTTTAAAAATATTGGGGCGGCAGTTTGGAGCCTTGCTATTCCACAGTATTCGAGCAAGAGGAGGTAAGTGTAGGCCACAGATCATGACATTTATTCAGATAAGTGACAATGCAGAAGGAAAAACAAGGAGAAAAATAGGGAAACAGGATTGAACAGGAGGCTGCCTTTGTTTAGGCTATTATGTTAAAAATGGTCCAATCCAGGAAGAAATAAAGCCATATACAATTAGTAAAGGCACCTTTTTGTCTTACTGCGGAGGAGATGGAGCTTATTTGATTGTTAGACAGATGCGATGCTGCGGTTCCATTCCTGTGGCTGGCATGTTGTGGAACGATTGCGTAGTCGCGTTCAACTGAGCCGTGGCACAGCAGCAGGGACAGCTGTGTTCAGTACACTGTCTGCATTGAGACTGATGACATTAATGTGAGCAGTGAACCCCGTTGCACGCAGCCACACTGGAATCAACAGCTACGGATAGAGGGAAATCAACGCTGTGCACCAGGGGAATGGTGACATCAGCATGAGCAGCGAACCACGATGCATGCAGCCGCTGGGAACAACCTTTACAACGCAGTCACTACAACGTATTACCTTTACAACGCAGTCATTACAACGCAACATCCTTTACATCGCAGGCCATTACAACGCAGCCATTACATCGCATGTCACTACAACACGTCATTACAACCCATGTCACTACAACGCATGCCATTACAACGCATCCCAAGGTAAGTAATGGCAAATAGTAATTTTTACCCCTACACAATCCAACACATACCCTACTGTTGCACTCACTGGAGCGGGAATAGCAATTTTTACCCCTACACTATCCAAAACTTACCCTACTGTTGCACTCACCGGAGCGGGAATAATAATTTTTACCCCTGCACTATCCAACACTTATAATTTTGTTGCACTCAATGGAGTGGGAATAGTAATTTTTACCCCTACACTATCTAACACTTACCCTACTGTTGCCCTAAAAGTAATATGCATTGTAATGGTATGAGTTGTAATGGTATGCGTTGTAATAGAATACATTGTAAATGTAGTTTCTAAAAATGCGTTGTGATGGCCTGCAATGTAAAATCATGCATTGTAATGGATGTTGGATTGTAAAAACTGCGTTGTAAAGGCATGCATTTTAAATGTTTGCGTTATAAGGTCATGCATCTGCAGCCGCTTTGGAATTGACGTCTGTGGAGCGTGGAGGCTGCATGTGTATGACCCACGGCCATTTGGAGTTGGGAGGTGCATTATGGCCATTTTCGTGAGGTTATTGAGCGCATCACAGCTCAAACACGAAACATAGTGAGCAACGGCTGGGTGTGCTCAAACGGAACGTCCTATATTTACGTGTTCGCTGATGGGGATCAGGCCTAAATACATGCTTTTCGGTGAGATACGGGCCATGTACTGGGGTGTGTGAGCACTAAGAGAGCATGTATTACGTTGACATGGAGGCTTGGAAAAGGACATATTTTGGAACACGTTGGTTACCTTTTGGGGTAGAATACGAAAAGTGCAGTTACACACTTATTGCCTTTACTGGAGTCTTTGAGTGTGCCGAGAGGTTGTATGTGTTTCATCAGTGCTGAACACTCATGACAAACACAAGCGCAGCAACACTATTGGAGAATCTAAGTGCTACATCAGCATTGTACAGCATCATCTTATTACAGCATTAACAGGTGGGCTGTCAGAATGTAGAGATATGGTGGTGTGTAACAATTTCTGTTCTCTTATTACAGTATCAAAACACCATGTCAGTTGCTAATATGTCCCATCCCAGTTCCTCTCTGAAAAGGATGAGCCTGTCTTGGCCTGGAAGAGATGGAAACAGATATTTGATTTGTACTTCCTTGCAATTGGGGGAGAGAAGTTTTCTGCAGTATGCAAACAAACTATTTATTTACATAATCTTGGAACTGAAGGCAGAAATGTGTAAGAGTCTGGATGAAATTGTTATTGGAAAAGGGGAAGGTGAGCCAAATAATATATATGAAATGGCAGTAATGATGTTAGAGAATCATTTAGGCTCACAGATCAATGTTGTGTTTGAAAGGCACAGGTTTTTTTTACAAAAGTGCAGGAGAAACAGAAAAAAATGGCAGTTATGTTGTGTCCTTGAAAACATTAGCACACACATGTGGCTTTGCAGAGCTTACTGACTCATTAGTCAGATACCAGATCGTTAAATGCACCAATAACAGCAAGGTTCAGGAAAAACTGCTCACCTAGAATCCTGATTCGAAGGATGCAGTAGCTATAGTAGAAGGCATGGAAAATGCAAGTATGTGGGTGCCTAAAATGCATGATGAAAAGGGGAAGGATGGTCAGACGTTGGATCAAACAGTTCATGAGGTTAGAGTGTTGAGCAAAAGTGTGGACAGAGATTGTGACATAAAATTCAGATACTAGGGGTAGAGAGGTTGATAAGAAATTTGGAACTAAGAAATCTTCTCTAGGAAAGCATCCCATTCCTGCCAAGAATGTTGGAATGAAGTGTTTTCTATGTGGCAATGAGGGACTTTTTTCCAACAGTCCTAGATGTTTTGCTAGCTTTTCTACTTGTAAAAAATATGTCAAATGAAGGGGCATTATGCTATTGTGTGTAGGGGAACAAAATCACAAGTTGTGAATTGTGTGGAAATTGAAGAGAAGTTAGTGTTGAGTGTGAGAAATTATGTTTTTTTTAATGTTGACCCCTTGGAAAAGCCGGAGTGTGAAATTATGGTTGGGGGTTAAGAGAATATCTGTTCTCACTGATTCTGGTTCACCAAATACCATGATTGGTGATAAGAATTGGGAGTGTAAGATCGTACTACAGAGGCTTGATATCAATCCAGTAGGTTAGGAAGGGATGAAATTAGATGTCTTGGTGTATTCAGTGATGTAGATTCAATTCTCTGACTGTGAGACGGTATGGAAGGTATTTATGGTGAAAAGAGGATATGAATATAACTCTGAATCCTGAATCCTAAATGAAGAGTTGCCTGATCCAATTGCATATACGTTCCATGATGTATTTGGTGATGAACTAAGACTATTTGAGAATTCTGATCATAAAATGTTGGTGAAGAATGGTGCTGTGCCCAGTGTCTCGAAGGTGGGGAAGGTTCCTCATATGGGGCCATATGTAGGTAGCCCAATACCGGTCGGTAACGGCCGATTTTCGGTAAATATACCGTTACCGACCAGTATTTAGGCTTTTGATATGTAGGGGGATCATTTCTGTATTCGGTAATTTACCGAATCGGTAAAATTACCGAATCGGTAATTTTACCGATTCGGTAAATACCGAATACAGAAATGAGATGTAGGGGGAGTGTGTGGTGGGTGTGGGGATTCGTTATTTACCACCAACTGAAAGTTGGTGGTAAATGACGAATGACTCAGTTAATGCATTTTGTGGCCCTTAGATGTGTGCAATGTGGCAGACACACATGCCCTCAGGGCATGTATGTGTGCCACATGTGCACACATGCAGGAATCAGGGGTGCAACAGGGTGTCAATGTGACACCCTGCCACCCTTGATAGAGCTCCCCCCATTACCGATTCGGTATTTACCGATTCGGTAATGGTAACTGGCTTCCCATTGATTCCTATGGGCCTCCTGGCCCATAGGAATCAATGAGATACAGGTTACCATTACTGAATCGGTAAATACCGATTCTAAAATACCGACACTTACCGAATCGGTATTTTTTTACCTACATTACATTTACCGATTCATAAATACCGAATCGGTAAAATTCGGTATTTAAGAATCGGTAAATGTAATTTACCTACATATGGCCCATGATGTTGGGTCCTCTTGAACAAGAACTCAAATAACTAAAAGAGAAGGAGTGATTGAAGAGATAGAATATTCTAAGTGGCTTGCTCCCATAGACTTAGCCCCAAACGATGGAGGTAAGCAAATTAGAATTTGTTCCAACTTGGGGGGGGGATCGAATAGACATATTTGGGTTGCCAGATAGCCTCTCCTGAACATTTTGGAGACTTTGGCCCTGATAAAAGACACAAAGGTAGTCAGCGTCATGGACTTGTCTCAGCTGCAGCATGCTTTTTAGAGAGTGATGAAGAAGGCCCCAGAGGGGCTTCGCCAAAATGTTATTTTTTCAAGACAACATCTTAGTACGTGGCAAGGATCTACAGGAGCATGATGAAATACTGTGGAGGGTTTTGGAGCGATTTCAGAAAGCAGGACTAGTTATAAAGAAAGAAAAATGCAGATTTAGAGCGTCATCAGTGATTTACTTAGGGCATACCTTATCGGGGAAAGGAATAAGCCTGAATCTTGACCTAGCCAACAGCATTGTTGGAGCACCCACGCCAGAAAAAAAGATCTGGTGCATTCCTTTTTAGGATCAGCGGAGTTTTGTACTAAATTATTCACAGTTTTGCTAGTCTGTTCTAGCCGTTAAGGGAGTTACTGAAGAAGGGTTTCCAATTTAATTGGACGGATGAATGTGATCAAGGATTTGGAAGCATCAAGGACAGCAGTGGGAAGTTACCAACACTAAGACTTTTTGATGCTAGTAAGAAGACAGTCCTATCGACTGATGGCAGTATTAGAGGTCTAGGTGTAGTGTTGGCTGAGGTGGTTGTTGGTGAAATAAAGGTGATTGCTTTTTCCTCTCGCTCTTTGAAGGGAGTGGAAGAACAATATTCTGTTATAGAGCGAGAGGCATTGGCGGTGTGTTTGGCAGTTCTTTACTTTACATTTTTCTTGTGGAGAATACTTTTTGCAGTCGAATCAGACAGCCGCGGTCCTTGCAGGATTTCGAAGGACAATGGCAAGGGAAAATTAATTATTTATTTAATATTCCCTCAGCAATGTCCCTAGATTTCCCCCAGTCCTCCACCCGGCCCAACCGCTGTTACCTGTATGGACCACGGCTGTAATCAGATCATCAGCCACTTTCTAGAATTTTCATGTATAGAGAGATGGAGAACATATCTACTAGAATTAGAAGGTTGACTGAAGGGATGACAAATTTCAATTTGAGTGTTGAGTGTGTGAGTTTGTGCCAGGGTCTAAAAATACCATAGCAGATTTTTTATCAAGGCTGCCAATTGATCAAGATGGAGATAGAAGTGATATCTCTCCAGTGGGCCGGGTGTGAGAATCTGCACCAGATGACAATGAATGCGAGGTTGCCAATTCAAATGATTCAGACTTGTTGGACATGAAGGACTTCATTGTGAAGGGTTGTCCAGAGGGCAAGGATATTACTCACACTTTGAGGGGTTTCTCCAGTGTTAAGGATGAAATATGCATTGTGGGAGAGAAAATGTTCCTAGGAAATTGAATGGTACCTCCAAAAGACTTGAAGAAAACTAATCCATTTGGCCCATGAACAGCATTTAGGCAGGAATGTGACTAAAGCCAGCTTAAGAGAATGGTGTTGGTGGCCGGGAATATATCACGAAGTAGAAGAGGTAGAAAAGGATTGTTGGAAATGTGCGAATAATGACAAAAGTATAAAGACACACACTGCACCTCTATCCCTGATTGAGATTATATTAGAACACTGGACCAAATTGGGTTTAGACATTGCTAGGCCATTTGATTTAATGTCCCATGATGAAATATTTGTTATATTGTTAGCTGATTACACCTCTAGGTGGGTAGTCACCAAATGTGTGGCTTCCGTCAATACTAAGACTCTTAGAATTCCTCAAGGAGGAGTTCACTCAGGAGGGAGTACCCAAGTGTCTGGTCACAGATAACCGGGTGCAATTTGTCTCTCAAGAAATGTTTGAGCTTTTCAAAGAACTATCAATTGTACATTTTAAGACTGCTCTTTATTCACGTCAGGCCAATGGTTTAGCTGAGAGTATGAACAGGATGGTGAAGGGCTGTGCTCAACATGCACTTCTCACTAAAAGGTCTTTGAAAGCAGTCATGATGGAAACCTGGTGGACACACCATAATACGCCTAATTTCGTGACGTAAGTGTCATCTTTTGTCTCATTAAGAGTAGAAAACTTCACAGTAAACTCAATCCAGCTTGGTTGACGGTAAGCATAAAAAATGTGGAACATCATTCAGATGAGAATCTAGCTTGGGTAAATCTTAACATCAGGACAAATATAAACCCTGTTTTTGATTTTAATCATTCTGCACAAGAAGCATGGTGGAAAGTGGGTGTCAGAGTGATGGTAAGAAAACAGGGCATGCTGAGAAAAAGGCATTCCAAGTTCATGGGTCCTTATATCAGGAACTGTGTGGAGTATGTCACAAATGGTAACAAGCATTAGCATAGCCAATAGGTCTCGCTTTTGGGACCTTATAAGTGTTTACCCATGCAACAGTTGATGTTGTTGCACCAAGGATATTGTGCTGCATAACTAACTGCTTATAAAGGTCCCAAAAACGAGACCTATTGGCTATGCCAATGCTTGTTTAAGCTCTCTGTTGTTGACAGTGATGTGGTTTCCACGATTTAAAACACTTACAGCTATCCCTTTTGCCCCGTGGTTAATCGCCTTATTAAGACAGGTACACTGGCAGTCAGGCTGATAATCCTTACATTTGTACTGGGAGTCCTGGCAATTACCAGCCCCACTAGGCAGTGTAACTAGGATGACCTCTTCCCTCCAGATTATTAAGGACACAGTTTATGGTTCTGGATGCTTAAGTCTTGTTATGCTTCAACTGAACTAATTAGACTGCGAACACAACTAAAATCAATGATTTGTGACTGTAAATTTAAGGACTAGATACGGTGTCCGTAATAACCTGCAGTACAGTGATCAACCTAAGCCCACAACACTCAAAGAAGGTGAACTCAAGCATTTGTGGCAGACAATCCGATTACGTTTAACGTAGATCAACCGCGTTTTGGAAGGTGCGGAAGATTTGGAACGCGGGCGTCACCCACTCCAGTCTGTGGAAAGCGTTTGGAACTTTGGGAGGGTAAAGCAATTCCAGGGAGGGTAAAGTGATTCCAAGGAGGGTAAAGTGATTCCAAGGAGGGTAACAGTCACTCTCTGGACGAGCGCAAGATACACCTAAAGCTCTAACATGAACACAGTTAAATGTTTGCAAGGGAGTGACTAGGAAACCGCATTCTGTTGCGCTCTCCTGAATGATGGAGCACACTAATGCCACAAGCCCAGGCTAAAAAATTAATATTTGCACCAGCTCTTTAGTCTGCACAATGTTTTCAGGCTGCCTTAAATTGGGTCGGGCGGTACCCTAGTGTCTCGCCCTGGGAGGGGGTGGGGGGTTGTGGTAGTGAGGACGACACATCTAGTGAAGGGGGGGGCGGGGGGATTTGGGGGTCATCATGACACACCTTAGTAGTAGAGTTTACAGCTTACCTGTGGAGAAGTGTGTAGTGGGTAGGTCAGCTGGCAGTTACCGTGGCAGGAGAAAGAGTCACCCAACACGGAGTTGAAGTCAACCCAGGAAGAGGGCGAGTCTGCCCTAATCGTTGAACAACAGCCTAGAAATAGGAAAAGTGCTAGAGGAACATGTACAGCAGCCATCTTATCCGTCTCTGTGTTTGTTGTTACTGTGTTGATGGTATAGACTTCCGCGTAGACATAGATGATGGCACTGGCGCGCGAAGAGGACTTCAGTATGTGTGAAGGAGGCGACCATGTTTGAATGTGCATTTTGTGGCTCATAGAAAAACGTTACACAACAGAAAAGTTGTGAAGCTGAAGAAATTACTAATGTTAATTAAAAAAGTAGTGCTTCAATACATTGTTATGTTTAAAACATGTTATTGATCAATTTTTTTGCGCGCAGTTACTTTTGATAATGTGTGCAAGGGTTATGTAAAAAAGTTAAGCTCTATCTTCAGGAAACTTTCTGTGCATGTTCAGAGAATCACAAAAGTACATTTTCACTTATTAGGGTTTGAATTTGTGACCAACTATATCCGCCATTCTTATCCAAGGACGAAAAATGGCAACGCGTGTTTGCTGAACGGATTGACTGATGAGTTTGTGCTGGTGCAACTGTATTATTTGATTGGCTTCTTTAGTCGGCGAAATCTGGCCGTGCTGTCGTGTTGCAGAGTAAGTGCACACACGGATCCATCTACGTGACATGCTATAAAGAAGCATTGGCCGCACGGCCATAAAGGTGATCGCCATCACGCGCTGCGAGCGATGCGCTTAATGAGCATGATGAGGAAAGCAACATGGCACCTCTGCTCGTAAGCGCTCGCCCACGCGCATAACCGCAAGCTTGAGGCCAGTAAAAGCATGTGGTAGCATTTTCTGTAGCCCACTTACTAAAAGTCTCGCCAGTGCAGTGCATGCGCTGGCTCAGGCAAGACCTAAAAATGGATGACAATCCAAGTTCCCAAGGTGATGCATTAGCTGAGCACCACACCGCTGTTGATTTTAATAGTGGTGATGAACATTGAACCTAGAGTCTGAGAGTCTGGTTGGCAGAAAGACTATGTAACATATTAAGTGTTATTCCTCAACAACAAAGACTGTTCTGAGCACTTGTACGCCATTTTTAATATGCTGTGAAAGATGATGTTGGTAGTTATCTTTGCAGTTAGTTTTTTTTCCTGGTCTCATTTGCTTATTTATAATTGTATTTCTTGCCATGTTTTAACCATTTTAATCACAATGCTTATTTATGTGTTGAATATTGTATGGGGGAAGATGTGCTGTAACCTAGTTTCAGTGTAAGTGTAATGTTACCTAGGTCATCTATGACAGAATTGTATTCTCTGCATCAACTAGATTCTAGGGTTTGAATCTCTATGACTGGGATGCTGCCAAGAAGGGTTGATGGTTTGTTCCTATATACCAGAATAAATCTTTATGGAAACTTACACCGGGGAGTCTGTATTTAATCCAGAACTGAAAAGAGAGGCAACAAAGGGATCCAAGATCTGTTTCACTAACCAGCAGAGCTAAGCCAACAATATAGATATAGAGACATTAGTGGTTCCTACAGTCCGGGACTCCTTGACCAAGCCAGCAACCAGACCCAAAAGGCCTATTTATCACGAGGATCCTTGAGGAGCAGGTATCAGAATCCATACTGCCAAGAATGGTCTGTCTGCATAATCTGCTATGTTGTGCAGATGAAAGAATGCAGGTTTGTGGGCTCCTGGGGTTTGGCATTTTTCATAAGCAGAGGAGACCTACAGCTTTGAATACTCACTTCAAACATTGCTATGAATTTCATGAAAACCTAACCATGTTTTACCATATGAAGGAACTGTAATTAAACTCTAGAAAATGTACTTGTTGAACTATGGGGGTGAGAAGCAATGTTCTACTAAACTGCAGCTGAGCTCTCACATAGTCAAAGTAATCCAGTTCCTAATAAGAACACAGGCTTCTGTGAGGAATTCCTAACTTTCTCTTTGTAACTTTGCACAAGCAGCAAGGCCATCCTCACAGAAATGTATGTGACACATGAGCAGCAATACACAACAACATTACAGCTAAGAAATAAGTAATTTAAAATTAGCTTGAAAATATTAAATGATAATGATTAAAATAACATCAAAATGACTAAAATATGTACGGATCTGGAGTTTTGGAATTATAAATACTTATTTCCATCGAAAATACTAGGAACCAAAAATGCAAGAAAAGTCAATGGGAGTGGTTGATTGAAACCTAAGCCCCTGGTTAGACCTGGCATCATTGGCATGGTTTCTCGCCATCTTTTGGCTTCAGGCCTCCTGTTTTTGCTGACTTTGTTTTTGCTGGATTTAGGATTCTGCCAATTTCCCACTGCTAACCAGCGCTAAAGTGCTTGTGTTCTTTCCCTAAAACATGGTAACATTGGCTTATTCACAATTAGCATATTTAATTTACTTATAAGTCCCTAGAATCATGCACTAACTGTGCCCAGGGCATGCAAATTAAATGCTACTAGTGGGCCTGCAGCACTGATTGTGCCACCCAATTAAGTAGCCCTTTAAGCATGTCTCAGGCCTGCTATTGCAGAGCCTTTGTGTGCAGTATTAAACTGCCATGTTGATCTGGCAAGTTAAACCTCTTGACACACCTAAGCACTCTAAGGATGTTTTACAAGTTATGACTTTGGATTTGATTATTTTGTCTTTGTCTTGAGTTTGTTTATTTAAGCATGAAGTTTTTCGTAGTTATGTTTCTCAAAGATATTTCAGTTTCATATTTATGTTCTTGTAAATGAATGTAGGGGGTTGTATACTGTGGGTGAATAATTCTGGTCGGGTTACATGTGTTTGTTTTGGGAGATAGTGCATTATGGGATTTATAGGAGAAACTGGTTCAACGCTAAGTGTGAGCACGGGTTAGAGCACGTCATAGGTCTTGTTTCAAATAGCAAATTATGTATTGGGATTGGGGACATGTGTGGGAGTTACTTATAAAAATGGATTCTGAGGGAGATTGAAAGGCTGCGTTTTGTGCACACGAAGGAAGGCATGATAAGGTCAGATTGCCGGTCACGGCTCTTAAGAGGTCATTCATTTGTGAAGTTTACTTTGGTTCTGGTTGGCATGTGAATTGATGGGGGGAGGTGGAATAGTGACGACTTTTGAATATGGAGGGATGTAAAATTAATTGTTTTGGTTTTCTACAGATAAATGGGCACAATTTCGTTTTGTGTGTTTGTAACGTGGAGGGGTTGTAAAGTTTATTCATTTTTAACTGTTATTAGAACATGGATTCACTAGGGGATATAGAAGGGTGGCATAGGGGAGTTTATCCTGGGAAGAGTTCAGGGTTGTTTTCTGCATTTAAAGACACAGTTTTTTTCTGTTTTATTTCCGTGAATGAGTGGTTGGCTTAGCAGTTTTTTTCAATCTATTACAGTGACCCCTGACGAAGAACTATGCGGTTCAAAATGCATTGGGTGTTTCAAAGAGTCCGCTGTAAAGTTGACCGCACGTGCTAATTTTAAAGCCTGGATGGGCAACAGAAGGCATATGAAAATGTGATAGTGAAATACGATGGTTCAAGACAGCTGTCTCCAGAGTGATTCTATAAAGTGTAAAGATAAGGATTATACAAGAGTGCCACATTATTTGGTATACTTTGGATCAATTTGGTTTACTTGGATGAAAAATCGTACTTCATAGGATCGGTTTCCTCATTTCAGCAGTACTACAGCTGGGTGCACGAAGGTTGCACCCTTTGTTAAATAACTTTTAGAACGTTGCCATTTTCTTGCTTTAGTCATTTTGTGACTGCTGCCTGTCTCTGATCAGATGTCTGGTGTGGGTGACAGCTGGGATTTATGTATTCCTCTGAGACAGTCACATTCAATAGGGAGCTTAGATATGCCTGAATGGGCCATCCTGGCAGGATGGGAGGGAGGAGCTGGGCACAGCCTGACTAGGCTCTGTCCTGTCCCCACACAAAGGGCTGCATACCCCCCTGTAGTGAACCTGGAGCCAGGGAAGTAAGGGCAGGGCATATGTGCACTTCAAAAGCTTGTCTTTGAAATCTCCTCCACTTCAAAGGCACCACTGGGTATAAGCACTGTACCTCAGACACCACCACGTCAATACACTTCTGGACCTGTGGATACTCAGCCAGGAAGAAGGACTGCTATGCTGCTGAAAGGACTGCCACTCTGCCGGACTGCTACGCTGCCACACTCCTGCTTTGCTGTGCTGACCTGCTGCCCTCTTGCCTGGGTGATAAGAAATGGACTTGTAGCCCTTGAACCCAGAGAGAATCCAAGGGCTAGTTGGCCGGACTCCTGATATGAAGCCTCAGGGACATAACAGGCTTGCAACCACCTTGTAACTGTACCTGGACTCTTCCTTCTGTGAGTCTACCCTGCCAAGTCGTGCTACCCCAGTCCTGGACCCTTGGAAGTGGGCCTAAGGTGCTTTCAAGCAGAACAGAAACATCTTCTCTGCTGTCAGTGCAACCTCCAGCCGAACCGATGCATCTCCTAGGCTCGGTGGCACATCTTCGAGCAGAACTGATGCATTGCTGCTGTTGCATGGATTGGGCCTGACACAGAAGGTCCGCATCGCCATCACATCTTCAGAACCGACGCATCGCTGCAAACACGGTGCATCTCTGACCAGGCCCATGCATCCCTCATCGACGGTAGCTCGAAGATGATGCCGTGGTCCACATTGTAGCCTCGCAGTTCTTCAGAACTGACACTTTGCCTCAGCTGCATGCCCCATCCTCGACGACCGGACTCCGCTTTGCAAGCCCCATTGATTGGATCCTCAACGATGACACACAGGTCCACCAACGCAGCCCTGCCGCTTCTCAGAGTGACGCATCACTTCAACTGTGCAATGCCTCTTGCCTCAGATCCACGCAGCGCTCTGCAACCAGCATTTAAGATACTTTGATTCAGTGGGCCTAACTGGATCTCCGTAGCCGGTCTGCTCTCCATCGTGGTCACCCTGACCTTTTGACTTTGTCCCAGTCTGGCATGACCAGATATCTCAAAGAGCGCTTTTTGCTTCTAGGCGCTATTTCACCTAAAAACTTTGAATTTAAATATCTCAGATTCTGCTTATCGGATTTTTGTTGTTTTGGTCTTGTTTTATTTAATGGAACATACTCTATTTTTCTAAACTGAAGTGGGCTATTTTTGTGTGGCTTTTCAATTATTTGAAGTGTTGCACAAAGACTTTACACATTGCCTTCAATTTAAGCCTGACTGCTCTGTGCCCAAGTACCAGAGGGTGAGCACAGGTTAATTTGGAGTTTGCTGGTGCCTTACCCTGGCAAGGATTGTGGTTGCTGCTTAACCAGGACTCACACCTCAGCTAACCAACACCCGTGTTTCTAACACCCCTCTTTTGCTAACTACAGGTGTACAGACTGTTGGTTTGTCCCCATCATGTTTAAGGGAGATCTGGGACAAATGCACCTTTTGAGCCAACAGGCTCACACTTTTTATGGCAGTCAGAAATCTTCAGCAGGGTAAGGCTGGATACTCTACTATGCTGGATACAGATTTATGGGACACTTTTACCTGGACTGGCAGAGTATACACCCTGTCCAAGCAGGACCCACAATCCTAGTCAGGCTAAGTCAGATACACAACCTAAATTAAATCTATTCTCACCCTCTTGTAGCTTGGCACAGAGCAGTCAAGCTTAACTTATGAGGCAATGTGTAAAGTATTTGTACACACTTTCATTACAGTAGCATAGTGAATGCAATACAAGAAAACTCCGTAACAGTTTTGAATAATAGTGAATATGTAAAACAAGGCCAAAATGACAAAAAACCAATCAGTATAGGTTGAGATATGAATTTTTAAAGATTAAATCCAAAAACAGTGCTTAGAAATCAATAGTGCTAAAAGGCGACATGAGGTTGTGCTAGACCTGGCTAAATCCAAAGTTCAGGCCAACAGTGATGGAGGGCAGGCCAGCTACAGGACCCACGCAGAGCCCACTGAAAAAGTACCTTGTACGGAGCAAGTGTCGGCGTCGATGACTCCCTGCGTCAGTTATGAGTCATGCAGTTGGGTCAATGCGTTGGATTTGAGCCTCACAGCGGTGTCTTCAGATCGGTGCAGTGTCGTCTTTCAACCTCGCATTTGAGACCCACATTGTTGAATCGACACAGCGTCGGAGGGCACTGCATCAGTTCCGATCAGTATCACGTTTTGCAGAAAACAGCTGCAGAACCCACTTCTGAGATCCATGACTGGTGGGGGCACCTCAGGTAAGGGTAGGACGCACTAATGGCAGAGTTCTGCAGCACCAGCAGATTTGCAAGAAGTATTTTGTGACCCTGAGACTTCAGAGAACAGGAGTCAAGCCAACAAGCACTCGGAGAAACTTGGATTAAAGGATGTAGAGAGCAAGGTTCAATCCCTCTCACTCCCAGGCAATGAGCAGCAGGCAGCAGGCCAACGTAGTAGAGCAAATAACAAAGTGGCAGTCCCTCCTACAGCACACCAATGAGCAGGCAGCAGGCCAACACAGCAAAGCAGTTAGCAAAGTAGAAGTCCCTCCTGCAGCACAGCAGCTCTTCTTCCAGAATGTCCTTGGTTCCAGCAAAGTTATGAATTGGTAGTGTCAGGGGTCCAGTACTTATACCAGAATGTCCCTTTGAAGTGGGGGAGACATCAAAGAGGTCTTTGAAGGTCACGAGGCCCCTGCATTTCCTGCCCTGGCTCCAGACTCACTACAGGGGGGTATGCAGCTATTAGTATGGGGACAGGCACAGCCCTGTTCAGGTTCAAGCGTCAACCCATCCCTCCCAATCTACCTCAGGAAGGCCCATCAGACAGGTGATGGGCAATTAGGATGCAAATGTCACACCCCAGCTCCCTTTGTATGACTGTCTAGAGGGAATGCACAAAGCCCAGCTGTCACCCAACCCAGACATGTATTCAGAGGCAGGCAAAGGCACGGAACGGTTAATTTAAGAAAATGGCAACTTTCTAAAAGTCATGTTAAAGAAAAAAATGCCACTGCAGATGATTATTTGACACTACCAATGATTTTTGATTTCATAACTGCGCAATTTAATTACTATAGCCACTGTTTAATTCAAATCATATATTTTTTTAAACATTGAATCATTTATGTACACCAAAATCATACAAGGAAGTCGTACATAGATTCGAAAACAATCAATATATATTTTTTAGAACAATCTAAAACTACAACACATTTCACAATTCATCACATGTAGCAAATAACATAATACAATGCCATTTTGCCTATGTGTAAACATATAACCCTGTTTATATCCTGGTTCTGAATTAATCAAACCTATAGGAGCTCTAATAATTACAACCATTTCATAGCTCCTGCCCAGAGGACTTATGCCAGAAGCGGAAACAACAATTTAATTCCGTGACACATCACAGGGGTGTTTTTTTACACCTTGAACCTCATTCTCCCTGTGTGCTCAAAATGTCTTTTAGACCACGCTCTCTGGGTTGTACTCTTGTTGACGCTTTTCAAACCCTGAAAGGCTGGGGGGTTCTCCTCAGGACTCGGAACACATGGATACTCTTTGTAGAGTGAAAATCAATATATTGAAACACTCCTTGGTGGGATTTTAAATATTTTTTACGAAACCGGCCAACCCCTTGTTGCCTCATTCAATCTTCAAAATCTCTCAAACGCAGGGAAGTTTGTCTTATTTTGCGTGGGATCTTAATTAGACAATGCTACACAAACGCTGAGGGCAAAGCCTCATGGAGCTCCTTCAATTGTCAGTGTGCATTCCTTCAGTCTTCAACAACCAGAACAGGAAAAGGAATTCTGCAGCACACATAGAAAGAGGAAAAAGCCCAAGGGGACTGTTCTTCCACTGCACGCATGCAACGCAGTCACCCTTGCACCATGGTGCAAGGGTGCCTGCATTGGCACCAGGCAGACAAAAGGGCGCCAGCATGGAGGAAAGGACAGGAATGTGCCGCATTGCTTTAAACCTTAAATACAGCGCTTTCCTGTCCTTTCCCTGTCACGCAGTGCAGCGCAGCAAGGTAACTTGTTGCACTGCACTGTGTGACTTCCCATAAATAGACCCCTGTAAGTGTAACATCTCATCCAATAAATGCATACATTGTTATTTGTACCCCTAGAAATACTGAACATTCAACAATATGTGTGTGTATGAAGGAATACATTCCTGTTACGTCTTCTCATTAAACATGTGTTAGTTCCAGGGAGTCAAAGCTGCTGCCTGTTGCATAGCTGTTTCTCCATTTCAGATAATTTTAATAATAAGAAGAACATGCTTTTATGTAGTGCTACATACTCCACTTGTGGCATTTGTAGGCGCTCTAAGGAATTGATATTAGTATGATACCTATTTTTTTGACTGGAAGAACGAAAGGCTGAATTTTAATTGACCTAGCACAAACATGTGACTTTTAAGGTAATGTATTTAGTGGCAAATCATTAACTCACTGAACTATCCTGATTGTAAAATGGGCAGGTACGTGGGAGCCTTGAAGGGCGAACAGCACATTTGCATTCCTTTTTAAGTGCAAATGCTGGCTGGTTACTGTTAAAGTAATATATGATTGTGTCAGCTTAAGCAAACAAATATACTCATGCTTTGTTAAAGCCTGTAGACGGGGTTTTCATGTTGCAATACTGTATCCAGCATTTGTGCATGCATGTGGTTGCATGTTGAACCACGCTTTGCCACTGTTTGTTTTCATCTTTATTTGCTTTAAAACAAATTTCTGTTTGTTCTTAATCCATTTCCTCTATTTTGTATAATTGTATATTGGGAGGATGTTTTGTACAAACAATGCCCTTCTAAAAAGGCTAATTGAATGAAGAGCATTTAGAAAGCTTGGATGATGACGTCCTCTGTGATAGCAAACGAAGAAAACATTGTGGCAAGTGGTTATGAGTCCATCTAGCTGCAAGATTCCCCATATCTATCATTGTCTTGTCGAAAAATTCCTCTAAATGAGCTAGGCCCATTACCTCCTCGTTAGTCTTCCTCGTCACATGACTAACAAAGTGAGCTTCAGCTCCACACAGAATGAAGATTACCGGTAAGTAATCGGGGCATCACCGCTCCTTGATAGACAGACATCAGCCATTCATAAACGTGGACAGAGTGATGCTTACATAAGATGAACACAAACCCTGTTGCACCAAACGTGTGCTCTACTAGCAGTCTCCTCTCAGTGGGTCAGTTCAAAGCGGGTTCTACCACAGAGTCAAGTTTTAAATATCTCACTGCCTAGTGGCAAATAAATATAGATGAGTATAGATTTTCTATTTTTAACTCCACAAAAAAAGATAAATGAATATATTTAAGGTACGTAGAAATTGAAATCTATGTTTATCTATGTGTAATTACCCTCACGGTATTGTGGAATGCGATATTCCAGATATAATATTGGGGCAGGACAATATTTTGTCACTCCATAGAATCTTAACTGGAACTGTCACCCACAGGCGTTTACTCCTTCCCTTACGCTCCACAGAACGCCTTTCAAGGCCATATTCTGGTTTCTAACACTGATCTCAGTTGAGTTAACTTTGCAACCAGAAAAGATGCCACAATTGGCTACTGTAAAAAAATAATCTAAAGTCCGTGGACATCAGCGCAGAGAAATAACTTATCTCACCATTTCATTAGCACAAAGCTTTAGTACTGAGTTTGTGACCTAGAAAGTCGGTATATTCAAAAATATTTATTAACTTGACACCTACTGTTACGCCAAAAAAAAAAAATACATGGAATAATAAATAGGCAGCCTGGCTAGGTATCATCTTATTCATCAAAATAAACTGAATGCATAACTGAGTGTTGCAAAGACTGCGAAGTTCTGAAACAAAACAGCACTGCCTTGCAATATCAACCAATCTAAGCTCTCGAGCACCACTGTGTTGCCACTCTCGGCTTTTCAGCTTATGGAGCCTTGCATTCTTAGACTTATGTTTGCCCAATTTGAAATATCGATCTACAAGAGATGCTGCCTCAAAAAAGCATACTGCTGATGTAACACATGACATGGGGCCACTTGTCATTTCCGGATGCATGCTTTTTGCCACTTAGTTACTCGCTATAACATTTAAAATAGCTTGGTATTGTCAGCTTTTAGACTTCATAACTGTCAAAGCACGATAGCTGCATTCCACACAAGAATTCAGAGGCTCCGAATGTGTCTGTGATTTGTAAACAAGCATTTGCAATGCAATCGGTCTTGCATTTGCAAGTTTGAGGTATTGGCATTGTAAATGGCAATACCTTTTTTTTATATGTTTTGAAAACCTGTAAGGGATGCAGAAGCACTTATTTTGCTTACGAGAAGCATGGCAGGCAGTAACTGTGCCTCTTCTTGTAAGCAAGGGCTATGAGTACAAAGGCTGTGTTTACGCACCGCTTGCAGGTCTTGCACATAAAAGGCATGGTCAGGTTTTCCACCGATTAGATAAACGCAATCAGTTGAATGAGAGATGCACTCCTGGGAGAGCTTAATGGTAGTCTGGGTGTGCTAAAACGTACATGGACGTTGATTTTAATAGGCTTAGTACAAAAATAAAAAGACATTGTTAACCTTTGTGAATTGGTGATTTAGTGGTGGTGGTGGTCAGAGGCGCAACTAGTGTTGTGCGCAGATTTAGATTCCGTATATAGGTTTCCCGATTTATGCCTTTATATAGGTACAATTCACATTGCCCTTATTTGGACATAGAAATCCGGCCCTTATTTAGACATTGTCCGTACAAACCAAATACAGGCATGGCCACCTACATCCGTCCATCCACGTCACAACAAATTCTTGGAAAACCAGACCCTTAAGCCTTTAGGAATTTCCCTCAGCTTAAATATTGATTTCTCCAAGAACTCATTAAGTATACATGAACATCTATTCCTTAGGGGTTCCTTCATGACGTTCCTCTGCCCGACTTTTACGTCAATACTCGCATTCCTAGACACCTTCAAGGTACAAATATACCAGCACTTGCCCTGGCAAATTGCGGTTCCCAGAGGATTCGATCCAACCCAGACTACGCGGTTCACCACGGCAAGTTCGGAAGGAGATCGAGTTCCAGCCTGATGCACTGACCTGACGCTGTCATCCTCCTTGCAGAGAATCCAGCTCCAGTGCTCTCTGACTTCCCTTGCGAGGGGTTAGACTATCGAGTCCAGAAAAGAGATTCCAACCTCTCTCATTCTCAGGTATAGAGCTGACTAGAACTTAGAGAAACTTTTGTCAACTCTTGGCTAAACTAAAATATAGCTAGCCATACTTTAGAACTAGCACCTACTTCAAACCTCGTACTGCACTTAGGTTAGGTACACTGGGGTAGAGCAATTTAGAAGCATCAGATGAGTATCACATTTTAGCTTATGTTATTAATGTATGTATTTTGATTAATATATGTCATAGCTACAAACCATGCTATTGCAGTATTATTTCATTTTACTGCTAACCTCGTACATATTGTACTTTGCAGTCTGTCTTACGATTGTAGCAATTCATATCTCTTGCTCGAGAAATAAGACTGTTCAATAAACCCTTTTTATTGAAACGCTCGTCTCTCTACTTCTCTGCAACTCTGTAGAAACGAAGCATGCACGATTGACTGAGTGAAACTGTTATCTATTGTTTCCACAATTCTGAGACTGTTCTGTTTGTAAAGGGAAACAAAGTTGTCATGTTTATGCGGAGACTAATCCCTTCTTGTATATTCGAGAAGTTTCTAGTGACCTCTGAGTTAGCTGGCACACACAAGTAATTAAGTTTAATATACTCGATAGAGACACACTGACCTTAGTCCTATGTCAAATCTATAGTGTATGTTATTCCAAAGCGTAGAGCCTATCATGGATATAGGAACTACACTACACTAGAGGCCAGTTTCGGGGGGGGGGCTAATTCTTCCAGCAATAGGCAGAGTGGAGATGCAGGGACTCTAAGAAGGGGTGAAAAATCAACAAAGCCTCGTTAACAAATGAATGGTCTTTTAAAGACCTGTGAAGTACTCGAGTGTGAGTGGCAGCTCAAAAACTGTGTGTGCGCCGGGAAGCTGTCTCAGCCCGGGCTGACACACACGACGGGGGGCGGGATTAAGCCCTTTGAGCCTTATGGGCGTTGCACGCCTGGTGGTGATGGGGGTTGAAAAAAAAATAACTGGGCTACTTGCAAAGTATGCCGAATTAGGAATTACTTAAATAGATCCTAATGCATAACAAACAGTATGCAATGTAGGAGACAGTTTCATTCAAGGTCGAAGTAAATTATATGTGAAAACACGGCTAATGAAGCTTAAACCAGTGTTGGTTAACATTACACAATAGCCTCAATGTCTCCTACTCACAACGTTACCAATGTGGGCTGGACCAGTGACAAATGAACAAAATAAATAATAAAAAGGCTTCTTGTACGCGCTGTGTGCCAGACAGGTTAGCAGCCTTTGAGTAAAATATGGCACTCCCTGCTGGGCCCCGCTTCAAAAGCATTTCTATAACTTAAATTAAGCTGCTATTTCCTGCTAGAGGAGCCATTGAAGCAACTACTTTATAGCCATGGAGAATGCCTATATGTTCACAGTTGACTTCATTTCTTACTTACGATGACTTTCAACTGGCGCCGTGAGAGGAGATAGCGCCTTTGCTTTTCCATCACTGAGTAGTATCTGCTGCGCTGTAAGGTGTCTACTCTAGTCACAGTGGCTGGTGGCTGCTGCAAAGTCAGCCTCCCACAGCTCGGGCGGCCGGGCCAGGCTGCAGGTGCGATCTTAGTGCTGGGGAGCACCTCCGAGCCAGCCTGAGCTGAGCATGGTGCACCATGAGCGCTGTGCTGCCTCCGGGGCAGGCTCCTACACTCTCCCCTGCAGCCGTTGATCTGTAACCTGAAGCTCCCTATTAATGCCCTGTGTCATACTTTGCATCTGCCCCATTGCGTGCATGCATATTAGCTTACCACTTTTACTACCAAATCATTTCAGTCCCAAATAGCGCTAGGCGCTCTACGTATCCTGTGGGCTTTTACCACATGCGTGCTAAAATCAATACAGCAGCATCTCTCTCAAACTGTACATTTTAAATAAATACATGCTAAATAAAAAAGCACATAAACTAAATGCTGCCCATGGCAAAAAAAGATGAAAGGAAGGCGCGCCGCCGTTATACTTAAAGCGTGCGGCGCTGCCAAAGTAAAATCGAGGTCGGAAAGTGACAGGCGTGGAGAGGCCAGGAAGGGGGAGGAACCAATGGGGAGGGGGGTTAACTGTCGGGGCAGGGATCGCAGGGTATTATCTCACATAGTGGATTGGTATACCGTGAGAAGTGGCGCGGGGATTTCGACGCACGACTTAAGTTATTTTTTGTCAAATCCCCCAAAATCCTATTTACCACATACGGTTAACATAGAGGGCCACCACCTTAATTTTCCTATTTCAAACAGATTTGCCACTCTTTCTGGTCTGGATGATTTAGACTGACTTTCAAACCTTGAGACTGAGGCTGGCAACCCCCATGAAATGAGTCCTCTGCAACCATATTAGACTCTGATTATGTCAATCAGAAGACAAACCCCACGACCCCTAGCAAGCCAGAGATGAAGTTAAATTATGCCACTGATTGCCTCCCTCTAACTCCTGAAATTGATACATCAATTGGACATCCAATAGCCAATATTCTTTCGATCCAACATCCATCTAGCGACATCTCACTTTCATTAACACCCCCTCCATCCCAGGAAACTAATGAGATCCTGAAGGACACTAAGAATGGTAACACCTGTAAAAAAAAGCTTATACCGGGGGACAGTTTATTGTCCTGGAATGTGGCAGGTCTCCTTGACAAACTGACCAATCCCTTATGGCTCCAAACTGTATCTCACCATAGTATCATCTGCCTGCAGGAAACTTGGAGCATCAATGAACTTCATCTTTTAGGGTATAAGACTTTACATACCCCAGCTTCTCCTAGCCTACACGGCAGAAATAAGGGGGGGCTTTCGACATACATATCTGTCGAATGTGGGCTAACACAAGTAAATTTTACCTGGACTGAAAATGATCAGATTATTGCCCTAACAGGTGGAGCTCTTAAAAATATCATCTTGGTTAATTTTTACAATAATATTCCAAGCCCCCTTCATGAATCGGTCCTCAATAGTTTAAAGACTGATTTAATAAAAATAGAGGATCAGCTCAAAACAGACATGCTACTTATCTGGGTGGGGGACTTTAATTGCCCCCTGTGTTCACAGAGCAACAAGGGCATTTGTGGCCTGGATACCGGCAGGGATGATTCACTCACCCATTTTTCGCATACTAAACTAGGAGACTTATTAAATGGACTAACATCTCATTTTAATTTATCATATGCGAACGAGTTGTGTAACCCACCGAAGTGTTTCAAACCAACTTATAACGGAAGAGGCTGCCACTCCATAATTGATTACACCTTATTATCCTCAAGGTATTCAGGGACTTTATTTAACTGGGAGACTCTCGATATCACTCTCAGTGATCATTACCCTATTGTGGTGACCTTAAAATTAAATCCACTTGTCATTCCCAATGTAAGGAAGAATCCTTCTCATACCCCGCCACACAAGTTGGCAACTATAAATGGGTTTCATTTAAAATGGGACAAAGTAGTCCCCATAGTTTTCCTCCAATCATTGGTTAAAAACACCTATGCCCATATTCAGACATGCCTGTCAACAACAGAAAATCCCCAGGCAATTAGACATTCTATCTATATAATTATGATGGAGATCAAAAGATTACTTGCACGAGCTCCAAGCAAAGCCCCATCACGCACCCAAGGTTGGTTTAATAGGACCTGTACTAAAGCTTTGAAACTTTTAAAAACGGCCCTACAATCTATCCCAAGAAACCAGATAGAAATACGGCAAGCTAGACAAAACTATTGCGCTGTTCGACTGGCTAGGAAAAACCAGCTGAAATCAGAGGCCTGGCTAGCTTTACAGGAAGCTTCTAGCAAAGGGGACAATACTGCCTTTTGGAAGGCAGTAAATGCCCCTTCCTTGCAGCGTACCCAGCCCCCAAAGATTGATTTAGCCATACCTGCCGAAACCTGGGTCAGACACTTTGGCACCTTATATAATATATCAGACCCCAAAGAACCAGCGGGCGTATTGGAAAGTCATCTCACTCCCCAGCCAGAGTCAAATACTTCTAGTCTTTTCCCTCTGGACATCTTTTTCGAATGCGAAGAGGTACTTGTGGCACTGAAGGAAAGCCCTTCTGGGAAGGCCCCCGGTCCGGACTGCGTACCAATAGATGTATTTAAATCACAGCCGGACCTGTGGGCCCCTTTGCTCACCAACGTCCTAAATTCGCTGAATGTCACGGGCTTCATTCCTACCTGGCCTGAGGCGGTCGTAGTGCCGATTTTTAATAAAGGCGACAGGAATAATCCCTCCAACTACCGCCCAATTTCGTTGCTCGACTCCCTGATGAAAGTCGCAGGGAGAATCATTTTAAATAGAATCCAGGACTGGATAAGCGAGCGAAATATAATTTCCAACCTGCAATATGGCTTTAGACAGGGTAAAGGCACTATTGAACAAGGCTTGAACTTGGCCCTTATAATTGCCAAATACATCCAGGCAAAAAAGGGAAATCTCTTTGTGACTTTCGTAGATCTCAGCTCTGCATTCGACTGCGTTGATCATGAGCTGCTCTGGGAATCTCTTGCAGAGATTGGCCTAGAGCCCCCTATCCTCTCATTTATTAAAGAACTTTACAGGGGAGCTTCAGCCCGCGTTAGATATGACAGATGTGGAGAATGTTCTGACAAGTTTTATATTAGGAGAGGTGTAAGACAGGGATGTATATTAGCCCCCTTACTTTTTACACTCTATATAAACTCTGTTGGTCACCATCTCAATAGAACTTACCACGACTACCCCACCATAAACGGGAAATCAATACCGATACTTCTTTACGCGTACGACGCAGCAATAATGTCACAGACTCGTATGGGGCTACAAAGGGCAGTAGGAGAATTCACCGACTTTATGTCACAAAGAGGATTAAATGTCAACGCCTCCAAAACCTTCACCATGTCTTGTGGCTTAGGGATCGGAAAGAAACAATGCTCCGTTTTTTTAAACGGTAGAAAGCTGGAAAGCACTGATAGGTTCCCATATCTGGGCATTATTTTCGATAAGAGGGGCTCCTGGCGGGCTGCCGCCCAAGCTAGGGGAATCGCGTTCTCTAAAGCTATAGGTGCGTTGACTAACTTCTCAAAAAAGTTAGGGGGACATCCGATTAACCCCTTATTACAGATCTACAAGGCCAAATGCATTTCGACAGGCACTTACGGATCTGGGATTTGGGGAATTGAGTCTGTTGACCATATTCAACGCTCTGAGAACTCTTTTTTACTGACCTCCTGGCTGTCCCACGCGGTACATCTACATAAGTGGTACATGATGAACTCGGTCTTACACATATCACGGACACCATAAATTCGTCCCCCATTATCCTTTGGCATAAAGTCTGGACCAACTAAGAGACCAATCTAAACAGGGAAATAATTACAGATTGCCTTAGACTGAATGAGGCTGACAACATCAAGTGGCTGAAATATGTAAGAAACTTGTCATCTGATCTAGGGCATCCTGAATTTTTTTCTGACCCTTCAACTCTGAATAAAATCCCTAGAGTTACATTAAAACGACTAGTCTTAAGCCATCTGACTAGCCGACGCTGGTTATCTGAAAAACATAAGAGCACGGTAGTTGACTACCAACATTCTACCAGAACACAAGGGACCCAGCAGTATCTACTGTTAATACCATCTCCTTTTATCCGTATGCTCGTAACTCGTTTTCGTACTGATACTTTCTTCAGACTACTAACATTCCCCAATCAAAACTGTTGGTCCAGAGATCTGGAGAAATGCCCTTGCGATGGTCTGTCAACACAATCTAACATCCACTGCATTTTGTTTGGCGGTTTTATCAAATGGCGAGGGTAACATATTTGAAACCCTTACTTAAATCATGGGGACTACAATCGTGTAGGGCGGCCTATTACAAATTAAAAACATTGGACAATCCCTTAGCCATTGCTGTTGTTTCCTCTTATTTAAAAGTGATTGTGAGAGTGAGGGCTTCAATGCAACCTTAGATGATATAAGATCCAACGTTTTGTCGTGTACTTCTTACCTAAATGATTGCATGATGGCTGTTAAATCATTGTAATTATGCCTACCGTACTCTTTAGAATATGTTTTTAACGCTTTTACATGCCTCTCTGGCATTTTATTATTCTATTATATTTCTTTTAAAATATGTGTACTTTTGTGATATTGTTTTTACATATCGAATAAAGTTTATAATTGAGTGATTGAACTGTCAGGGCAAAGCTTGTGTCCACAGCTACCGTGCACGCCGCTGCTCACTTCTGCGGCAATACTCCGTGGGAGTGGCCTTCTCTGTAAAGATGGAACATGCACCCGCCAGTAGCCATTTGCAGGCTACCATTTTTAATTGACACACCCACAAACCAATCCAATGCCTGGGAGGAGTCAAACTCCGCAAAATAGAGATGACAGATCGCCTACAGCTCAAGCGTGTTTAGGCTCGACCTAAAAACTGAGGTCCAGATTTACTAACGCTTTGCACTTTGTCACTTTTATGACGCATACCCAGCGTGATTTTCTATCCAGTGCAAACTAGGATTTGCATTGGAAAGTATCCCAAAATAATGCAAAGTTGTGCTATGTGCTACTAATTTGCAACAAGAATGGTGTTCTCTGGGTCGTACACCTAAAGATTTTGAAACAAATTCCTATCTATAAACATTCGTAGGCTGGATGTGCACCAAAACATTAGGCTGGATTTGCACCAAAATCTTAGGCCTCCTCGAGGCAGGCGTAACAAGGAGAAGAAATGTTTTCATTTCTCCCTATTTTTCCAACTGTGCATGTAGTTTTTGTAATGGAAGGGTTCCCTACCAGTACCAGCCCTATGCTTTAAAGAACGCACACACCCTGCGCTTTGCATTGGCACATAGGTGACAAAAGTGTCAAGTGCAGAGGGAGAGGACAAATGTGCCTTATCTTAATATATCTATTCACTCGCCCTCTGATGCACGGCAGTGCAGCAACTTTGGTTCCTGTGCTGCCTTACATCACACATTAGGAAATCTGAGCCTGTATCTCTCCACAGTGTATGTTTCCTCGCACACCTTTGGCCAGGCTACATCCCCTGTGTCAGTCAGGTAAGACAGTGTATCAGATGAAAAGGCCAATAAAATCCTGATCTTTGTGGCTGAGGTTGTCAAACAGGGTGTCATTTAGTGACAGCTGCAAGTGTGCTCTTTTTCATTGTGGTGAGTTTGGATGACCACAGGAGACCAGAGCCAGACATGAATGTCCATTGACTATTAATCTGATGGTGATGTACTTTCATAGTGAAGGTTTTCAATAACATTCAAACCGACAGCAATGCGCTTATAGGCTAACAACTATCCTAGTCTTCGGACTGCGGGAGGGGGGGGCACGAGAAGAAAATAGTTTTTGAAGTAAAGGGGCCAGTAGCCATGGAAGGATACTAATGACGACATGGCCCTCATGAGGAGGGACTAACAGGCCTAAAACCAATCGAAGGCAGCATTTAGGACCTAAATCAATGAGAAAGATGAGCAGAGAGTGGGCGGAGCTTCCACGAAGCTTCCACACCATACTGAATACTGCATGTCTCGCAAAGTGAGCAGCGCATGCGTGCTGCTGCTATAGGCTCGACCTAAAAACCTTGAGCGATTTCTTTATCAACTGACAATTCTATGGAATATAATTTTCGTCACTTTTAATGAAATTGTTTGGTATCATATATGTGTGTGTGTGCGTGCATGCACGTGTGTGTATTTCTACAATAATGCGCGTAAGTGAAATCGTTTTTTTGCTTTTTCTTGTTTTTTTATAGGGTTAAAACATGATTTTAAAACATGATGACATGGTAAAAAAGGCACCCTTCGACTATATTGTTTAGTTTAGATTCATATTTTAATCTGCACATAGTTATTATTATGTTTATGTTCATAAACCAACCCATGCATAATGGTGATTTATAATATTGAGAGTATGTGGTTATCCACTATGAGAATTGCAATACATTGCTTGATTCAATTCAATGGGTGGATTAATTGTGCATTTGTGCTTGAGAAGATGCCAGTTCGAAACACGCTCACACTGCGATATTTTTACCATGTTTATTTCAGAGAGCCACGTCTAGCAAGCCCACTTGGGGCAGATTGTTGTTTTTTCATTATAATTTTATCATATTTCCTTAATGAATTGAATTAATTTATGGCCGTATTTATGATCACAGATGATTTTTTTACGCAAAGTTTTCTTAAAAGAATTTTAAAAAAGAAATTAGTAAAAATGCTCGTTGTAGTATTTTCAGTGTGTTTATCATGTGGAGTAACACAGCTGAATGTAAATAGTGGAATAAAATGGTGGTTTCCTTAATGTGAACAAGGCCGATAATGGCCGAAACGTGTTACTGGTGACACTGAAAAAAGAAACCTGCATCAAAGACCCTGGTGTGCTGTTATCTGGTTCCTTTACAGTGTGACCGGATTCCTGGTGTGTGTGTGTATATATATATATATATTTACTGAAAAACCAAAGGTTACAGGAACATTATAGTTAGGATAAGATTTCACTCCTATAAAACAAGTGAAATTCGGTAGCTATAGATCCCTGAGCTAACTATAACATATGCCAATGCAATGCAATGCTTATAACCTTACATATTACATCACTCATGACAAGGCCACCAGTGACATCACTGACGACATCTCAAATGACATCACTGATGATACCATCTAGTGAGCATAAGTATTTTGTAAGAATTTATGATTGATAAACATATCTATAAGGTACTACAAAAGTTAAAGTAGTGTACTAGGTGTAATACTGATGAGTGATACTATTTTTAATATATATCATGTGAGTGGCTCTGTCACTGTATGTATCCTTGTGGGTATGGGTGTGTGAGTGACTGTATGGATGTATAAGTGGGTGTGTGAGTAGCTCTGTGGGCGACTGAGATGCTGTGAACGTGGCCCTATTGGTGAGTGAATGGGTGTGTCAGTGGTGGTGTGAGTGGCTCTACAAGTGGGTAAGGGGGTGTGTAGTGACTGTATGGATGGGTGAGTGGGAATCTGAATGCCTATGAGTGAGTGACTGGGTGTGGAAGTGGCTTTATGGGTGAGTGAGTGGTTGTTTGAGTGGGTGTTTTGTTAAGTGGGTTGGTGTGTGAGTGGCAGTATTGGAGAGTGTGTGTCTGTGTGAATGACTGAATGGGTGAGTGCGGGGATGTGTGAGTGTTTGAATGGATGTGTGAATGGGTGTGTAAGTGATTGTGTGAGAGCTTATGTGGGTGAGTAAGTGGCTGTGTTGAAAGGCTGATTGAGTGAGTGAGTGGGTGTGTGAGTGACTTTGCTGGTAAATAAGTGGGTGTGTGAGTAGCTGTATGGGTTTGCAACTCCTTGTAAGAGTGACTGTGTGGGTTAGTGAATGGTTATGTGAGTGGCTATACGAGTGAGTGAGTGGGTCTGTGAGTGGCTCTATGGTGGAGTGAGTGAGTGTGTGAGTAATGGTATAGGTCTGTGAATGGGTATGTCAGTGGTTGTGCAGGTATGTGAGTGGGCATACAAGAGGTTGCATGGCAGTGTGAATAGGTGTGTGGTGGTTCTGTGGATGGTGTCATCAGGGATGTCATTTGAGATGTCATCAGTGATGCCAGTGACCATCTCATGAGTGATGTAATATGTGAGGTCATAAGCAGTGCATTGCAGGGCTAGCTCAGGTAACTATAACTGCCGAATTTCACTGGTTTTGTACGAGTGAAATCTGAGCCTAACTATAACGTCCCTCTATCCTTTGGTTTTTTCAGTGAATTTCGAAGGTTTTTCCAAATATATTTCCTAACTTTAACCACTAGCCTTTGACACTGAGTGTGTGAGTGAGTGCATGAGTGTATCAGTGGGTGTATGAGTGTCTGTTTAGATTTGTAAGTGGGTGTGAAAGAGTGTGAGTGGGCTGTAAGTGGGTATATGACTGTCTGAGTGGGTCTGTGAGTGGATATATGAGTTTCTGAGAAAGTCTGTGAGTCAGTGCATGAGTTTATAAGTAGATCTGTGGGTGGGTGGGAGAGAGTATGAGTGATCGTGTAAGTGGGTGCATAAGTGTCTGACTGTCTGTGAGTGGGTGTATGAGTGAATGGGTCTGTGAGTTACTATGAGAGTGTCTGAGTTGGTCTGTGAGTGGGTGAATGAGTGCCTTAGTGGCTTCTTCTCATTTTCTTATTTGCCTTTTTTCTGCTCAATTCTGACCTTTATTTAGCCTCTTTCTGTTCATTGCTGACCTTTATTTTTCCTCTTTCTACTAATTTCTAACCTGTATTTTGACTCTTTCTGCTCATTTCTGATCTTTATCTTTCCTCTTCCTGCTCGTTTCCGACTACTAATTTGCCTCTTTCTGCTCATTTCTGACCTATATTTTGCCTCCTGCTGCTCGTTTCTGACCTCTATTCTGCCTCTTTCTGCTTGTTTCTGACCTCTATTCTGCCTCCTACTGCTAGTTTCTCACATTTATTTAGCCTCTTTCTCATCTTTTTCCCCGGTACCGCAGGTGGAACCTCCAAGGCCCCGCGGTCCCAGCCATCTCCCCGTCTCCCGCAGGAGCCAGCATTGGTCTCACAGACAGGGACCTGCAAGACATGCAGCTCCCTGTCTGTCAGAGCAATACTTTTGTCTGTTTCCATGCCTGATTGACAGCTGGCAGGTAAACAGCCGAAACCTCTGCTTCCAGCAAGTGAGAGCATTTATCAGCTCCCGCTTGCTGAAATCGGTGTGTTTGCTCTGACTTGGCGGGAGCTGTAAAAGCTCCCAACAGGTCAGTGCAAACAGCTACGTCCTGGGACATAGCAGGAGCCAGCCCTGGGGTTGGGGTCCCCAGGGCTGCTATTAGCTCCATGCGGGGGGCCTCGTGGCCCCACTCCTTTGATATGCATGGAAGGTGGTAGTCCCCAGGTCTTATATATCCCAGGAGTGAGGGCCAAGCAGCCCCTCTTCCATTTAAAAAACAATATTTGGCCCAGGAGGTGAATGTCCCTGGGGTCTGGGGGGTTCCACAGGCCCCCTATTAGGTTTTATTTAGCCCCAGGGAGGGGGTGGTCTCTGGGGATTATAGAGCCCATGAAGAGGGGCCATGTGCACCCCCTACGTTTTTATCAATAAAGTCCCAGGGAGGTGGTGGTCCCTGGGCCTTAATGTGCCTTAGGAGGGGGGACCCGGTGAGCCCCTTCTTTTTAAATGCCCCCAGGACCTGGCCCACCCAGGGCTGTATTAGTGCGATAGCCCATGCTTGATTTGTTTGTTTTTTTTGCTGCTCCATCAAATTTTTGTGGCAAAAATGTAACAAAAAATACATTTTTGAACCCGATTCCCAAGATGGCTGCCAACACTTCCTGGTTGAAGTGTTGGCAGCCAAGAGATCTGTGCTTAGGCTCCGTCCAGATTACCTTATTTGCTTTCCCTTAAATTTATCAACAACTGCTGAATGTATTTACACTGGATAACTGAAAGCGTGACCTGCAAAAAAATCTACCTTGCTGCCAAATTTGGTGTAATGCCGTCCAGGGGTTCAGGCTGTAGTCATGTTCAAAACTCCCTTGGGAATTAAGATGATAAATAGTATTTTTTTTATCCCCCTTTTTCTTGGCCCCCACTTGTGGAATCACCCTGAAACTTTCCATGCACAGCAAGACTCACTATGATACTTTTTTGGAAACTTTTTTGAAGATTCGTAAAATGGCGCCAGATATAGGCAAGTCAAAAAACGCAATTTTCAAGGAAACATGGTCCTAACTATTATTACCTATTGGTGACTGCCAGTAGGTTTTATATATATATATATATTCACTTAAAAAACCATAGGTTTCACACATGTTATAGTTAGCTGGACATTTCACTCGTAAAAAACCAATGAAATTCCCCCGTTATAGTTAGTGCAGGCAAGTATAACTCACGCGACCGCAATCCTCTGCTGATGACGTCAGATATTACATCACTGTATTTAGACACTTATTTACCCATGTCTTCTTCCATTAATCTTTAGCTATACATATATTACAAATATTTATTTTTCAGAAAGACACATATGTTATCAGTGATGTAATATCTGACGTCATCAGCAGAGGATTGCGGTCGCGTGAGTTATAGTTGCCTGCACTAACTATAACGGGGGAATTTCATTGGTTTTTTACGAGTGAAATGTCCAGCTAACTATAACATGTGTGAAACCTATGGTTTTTAAAGTGAATTTGCAAGGTTTTTTAAATGCTAATTCGTAACTATAACGAGTGTGAAACCTATGGTTTTTTCAGTGAATTTCAAAGGTTTTTTAAATGCTAATTTATCTATGCATTTTTTATGGGATTTTTAGCGTGCGCGCACGGTGCGCGAAACTCGCTTTATTTTCCGTTAAAAATTAAAAAAAAATGTTTACGTCTGTTTTTTCAGCGTGCGCGCACAGTGCGCACACTCCGCGATTTTTCGAAAAAAATAAAACAAAATTTTGCCCTTGGGGGTCCTTCTGGGACCCCCTGACAAAGGCTAGAGGGTCAGGAACTGTCCACCCTGCCCCCTTTTCACGTTCTCCACCTTTGTTTTTCACCCCCTCAGACTGCGAGAGACAAAATGGCGGCCGACACTTCCTGGTTTCGACCGATTCGAATGTTTACCGACATCTAACAACCAATCAGAATTGCGCTCGCGCACAGCAGGGTGCGCGCACGGTGCGCGCGTATAGATATTTATATGCTTTTAAATGCTGTTTTCTCAGGAAATACTGAACAGATTTACACGAGACCTTCAAAAGGCACTTCCTTGACCTTATGGCTACCTCTCTGCCAAATTTCACGTAATTCTGTTCAGCCGTTCGGGCTGTACCTTCGACTAAAGGTCCTATGGAAAAATGCATGGGGAAAACGCGTTTTGAGACCCCCCCTTTTTCTCGGACCCTGCTTGACGAATCACCCCAAGACTTTCAGGGTAGGAGCGGAGCGGAGCGCCCCACCTATTTTGAAAATTTTGCGAGGATTCGTCAACCGGCGCCAAAGTTATTCCAAATAGAATGTTGCGGATTTCCTATGGAAACTAGGTTGTAACTATAACTATCAACTGGCGACCGCTAGTAGATAATATATTCACTGAAAAAAACCATAGGTTTCAGGGACGTTATAGTTAGAAATTAGCATTTAAAAAACCTTAGAAATTCACAGAAAAAACCATAGGTGTTAGGGATGTTATAGTTAGTTGGACATTTCACTCGTACAAAACCAGAGAATTTCGGCCGTTATAGTTAGTAGAGCTAACTGTAACTCGTGCCCCCGCAATGCACTGCTGATGACGTCACATATTACATCACTCATGACATGGTCAGTGACCTCACTGATGACATCACTGATGACATCTCAAATGACATCACTAATGACAACGAGAGGCCAGGCCCCGGGGGATTTGAAAAAAAATAAAAAAAATAGGGGTCAGGTCCTGGGGGATAAGGGGGTCCCCAGGGCCCCTAAAATAGGAAAGGAAGGGGGGCCACACAGCTCCCCTTCCTAAAAAATATATTTTTAAAAAGACCAGCATCACAGAGGCCCCGCCCCCTCCCAGCAACAATGTACAAATGCGCCCTGTGTGGGGACCGTGGGAGGAGCCCCAATGCCCCCACCGTCCCAGCCAGCTTCCTGCCTCCTGCGTGAGCCGGCATTGCTTTTCCACACGGGGAGTTGCTGACATGCAGCTCCCCGTGTGGAAATGCAATCTGGTTTGGATTTTGGAAGAGAGAGCAGGTTTCCTGCTCTCTCTTCCAAAATCCAAACCACAGTTTGCTATGGCAGGGCGTGAGCCGCGAGTCTCCCGCCCTGCTATTGCAAACAGCAATGTCTCGGGGTGGGCACCCCAGGACACTGCAGGAGGTGGCCCTGGGGGTGGCGGTCCCCAGGGCCATCACGGGCTCCAGGAGGAAGGCCGCGTGGCCCCCCTCCCATCCAATGCACAGCCCCGGGGAGGTAGTGGTCCCCAGGGCTCGGGGATCCGTAACAGAACCCCAAATTTGTATTTTAGTGCCCCAGGGAGGTGGCAGTCCCCGGAGCATGTGGGGGGGCTCGGGCCCCCCACACATGTTTATTTTTTTTTTAAAACAAGCCCCTAGGGGTAGTGGTCCCCAGGGCTGCGGGAGGGGGGGCTGCGTGCCCCCCGCAAATATTTGATAAAAGCCCCGGGGGTGGCGGTCCCCGGAGCTGTGGGGGGCCATGTGCCCCCGCAAATATTTAAGAAAAACCCCAGGGGGTGGTAGTCCCCGGGGCTGCGGGGTTCCCCCTGGGCCCCCGCAATTACTTTTCATCATGCCCCGGGACTTGGCCCACCCGGGGGCTAAATAATAACGAAGCGCGGGAGTCCGCGCTTCGCTTTTTTTATTTTCACGGGGGGATTCGTGGATCCTGTGTGAATTTTGCAGTTTTTATAAACAAAAAATGCTTTTTTTGGCCCTAGGGGTTCTTGTGGGACCCTCTGAGCATGCCTAGGGGGTCAAGGTGTTTCTACCCTGCCCCCTTTTCTTGTTTTTTGCGTTTGTTTTTCTCTTTTCTTGTGACTCGGTTCTACCGATTCACAAGATGGCTGCCAACACTTCCTGGTTTGGAGTGTTGACAGCCAATTAGATTAAAGCTCGTGGTCGGGAGGGTCCGCGGATCCACCGCGGCCATAAACGCCCCTGAAACCTTTGGTTTTTTCAGTGAATTTCAAAGGTTTTTTAAATGCCAATTCCTAACTTTAATGTGCATGAAACCTATGGTTTTTTCAGTGAATTTCAAAGGTTTTTTTTAAATGCTAATTCCTATCTATAACTTATCTGTCAGCAAATACACGATCTTACCAAACACTTCTCTCACAGTGGTTCCCAAATGCACACAGACTCACAGTGTGATTCTAGACAAACAACACTATCCCTAGGAGTTTACCAAAACTCATTACTATGTCAGTAAATACACAATGTTACCAAATGCTTCTCTCACAATCCTTACCCAAATGCACACAGACTCACAGTGTGATTTTAGACAATCAACACTATCCTAGGACTTTACCAAAAATCATTCACTACTGTGGAAGGGGTAAGGGGACTGCACACAATCTACATATTTAAGTACAGCACATCAGTGTCAAGGCATGACTCATTTAATCAACATATAAGCAAAGACTGGATTCTAATGCTACTAAAACTTCACAACATGACAGATTTTAAAACAGTTATCTGTCAGCAAATACATGATTTAACCAAATGATTCTCTCACACTGATCCCAAATACACACTAACTCACAGTGTGATTCTAGACAAGCACCACTATCCCTATCAGTTTACCAAAACTCATCCACTACAGTGCAAGTAGTAGGGGAACTGCACACAATCTACATATTTCAGGACTGCACTTTTATGTCAAAGCCTGACTCATTTAATGAAAGCATAAGCCATAACTGTCTTCTAATGCTACTAAAACTTGAAAACATAACATGTTTTAAAACAGTTATCTGTCAGCAAATATACGATGTTACCAAATGCTTCTCTCACAGGGGTTCCCAAATGCACACAGACTTACTGTGTGATTCTAGACAAACAACACTATCCTTTGCACTATATCAAAACACATTTCTTCATCTAGAAGTAGTACTACATTTTAGTATAGAAATATAACATAACTCATTTCACAAATTCATAAACAATGACTGGTTTCTAATTCTACCAAAATATAAAAACTGCACAGTTATCTGTCTACAAACACATCAAAAACACAAATGCCTATCACAGAATGGTTTCTACATGCACACACATTGTAGAGAAAAAAAGTACTCCCTACACTTTAGCAGGAAAAATACATTAGTCTGATTAAAATAGTCTACATACATCCCCTCACAATTAAATAACTCATCTTTCAAGTTCTTTTGTAGATTAAGGAGTATATCAATCACTCACCATATTTTCTTGTACAGAATCTCTGCACTGTGCACCTCTCAGCAAAAGCAAAGAATGAAAAAGTTTCCCTTTCATTTTCCACACATATACATGTAAACATCAAATCACAATCCTTCGCACATAAACTCAAAAGCAAACACACATTTCTATTGGTTAAACATTTCAACCCTTTCCAACTGAAATACATTTCAACCCTTCCCCCAATCTGCCTTCTGCCTGTTACCATAGAAACAGGTCATGGAACACTGCACTGAGCTCACAGGTCACAAGTTCAGCACACAATGTTCCTACACAAGACAGGAAGTGTGCTTGACTTTTCAACATATCAGCTTATCACATATAATGTTCCTTACAATTTGTTTTTGTTAACCAATAACAATCATACCTTTAAAAAACAAAAATATACACCCTACCTTTCAGTGTAGAAAGTTGTTATACAACCAATGATTTCTTGTCGTTTTTCAAAAAACGTTGCCGTGGATCCGCGCACCCACCGCGAGAAAATCCGTGCATCCAACGCGATAGGATGCGCGCACCGTGCAAGCATTTCACCGCTTTTTTTTTAAAAAAAGGGGGGGCCCCATGGGGTCCTTCTGGGACCCCCTAAGCACCTCTAGAGGGTCAGAGTATTTCCACTCTGCCCCCTTTATATGTTTTACACACTTATTCCCCTTGCTTCTTCAGCCTCGCTTCTACCGAGGCAGAAAATGGCCGCCAGCAGTTCCTGGTTTTGAATGTAGAGAGACGCTCGACAGCCAATTAGCATTCAGTGCGCGATCGGGAGGGTGCGTGCTCCCTTCGGGGAGGGTTCGCGTACGGTGCGGGTAGGGTCTGCGGATTGTCCGCGGCCATAGATATCACTAACTTTTTTACCCTAATTTTCTCAGGAAGTACTGAACAGATTCACACCAAATGTGCAAAAGGCACGAGTCCGAACTGAGGACTACCTCTTTGCCAAATTTGGTGTCATTCCGTTCAGCGGTTCGGGCTGTAGCTGCGACAACAGATCCTATGGGAAATTGCATGGGGAAAACGCGTTTTGGAACCCCCCTTTTTTCTCGGCCCCCGCTTGACGAATCACCACGAAACTTTCAGGGTAGGAGCAGAGCGGAGCTGGCCAAAAGTTTGGAGAATTTCACAAAGATTCGTCAATCGGCGCCAAAGAAATTCCCAATAGAATGCTGCGGATTTCCTATGGAAAATAGGTCCTAACTATAACTATCATGTGATCAAGGCCTCTGGGAAGGCTGAAACGCGTCATGCGGGCGGTGCTGTGAACTAAATAAAGAAAAGCAACTCACTCGCTAACAGGGTCGGTCTCCGTTTGTTCCTGCTCTCCCCTTGGATTGTTGGCGTGCAGGTGTGCTCCAGGCGGATTCCCGTCATATATATATATATATATATATATATATTATGTATTTATTTATTTTTATATATATAATTTACATTTGCACATGCATTCAAGCTGACCCTTAGTCTAAACTGCATATCTGTAGGATGACACTGATAGTTAGAAAACAAATTTTATTAGCCATCAGTAGTAACTATGTTGCTACAGAAGACCTATCTGCTGCTATTGCGAAGATTGCACAGAAAAATGCTGCTATAAATTAATTTGCTTTGGCTATAAATATGCAACTTTGCACATTAATATCTGCTGCTATATTGCTTCAAATTGCACAACTATAGGAAAGTACTTGCACATATAATGCACCAAATAAAATGGTATGGATTATGCGCGCACTTCCAACTGCACAGGCATCTCCATCTCTTCACTGAGATGATGTTAAATAAACAATACATCAAGGAACCAAAAATCCAGATACACATTATTATAAAGTGTCAGGATGACATATGTTGATAAGATCAAACAGTTATGAAATACCCGCTATATTGCACTGATTAAACAAAGACACTCATAGGCTCATGGGTGTGTCAGAAAGTGGTACATTAAAGTCTAACTGAGAGAAAGAGAAAGAGAGAAAAAAATAAACACACAAAGAAAAATGTAAAAATAGCAAATCACAAAGTACAAAAAATGCCATAATTATAAAAAAGAAAAAAAAGGAAAAAATAATGGCAAAGAAGGTTTATGCAATTCAAATGAATCTTTAATGCACCTTTGTGAGTGTTGATAATTACACATTTCAACAGAGTGTTTTGTCTATGTCTATGTTGACAAGGTCAAGTGATGTGACATGTTTTTACTTTGATAGCGTTTTTGGAAATATACTCCATATGTGATCAAGGCAGGGGATCCTGCTGAAACCCGTCATGGCTCGGAGCAAACATGAATAAAAAATTCTTACTACATTGTTGGAGACTGCTGTGTCATCATTCCGGTGCAGGAGAGGGGCACTGGATCCATTTGTTTATATATATACCGGAGGTACACCTTGAGACCCCGCAAACCTCTAATGCAGCAAGGGGAACAGTCAACAAGCGTAGGCGGGAAAGGCGGGTCAGACACCGGCAGCACTACCAGGAGAGGGAAACCAAGACAAAATTGGAGGTAGAAGGTCGGGAATGCCTTTACACAGTCATTAACCTTTCGGATACTGTTTTGAATAATGCAGAGATCCAGTTACTATCTCTTGGTCTCACATACTGTCCACCTAACCAATTCTCTTACAATCAAACTAGAATTGATGTTTTTAAATTTATCCGTGAAACTTATCAAATTTTTTCGTTTGAATAAACCAATTGATAAGCTGCCTATTTCACCTAGTCCTTTATCCACTTCTGATGCCCTTCAAGTAAGTGATATGCAGAATCTGCGAATGTTGCATTCTCTGTCTACGGACACTGCTGAATCATCAACACAGGAAGCCATGTCAGAAATGGAGATTAGAACCAACAAAGCAGCAAAAAGTCCTTTTAAACCGGCTTCTACATTTCTCCCCCTTATGCCTAAAGATGCAGTGGACATTTTTAGTGATAGAGTGGTTGAGGAACTAAAGCGTTTAAATAGAGCTGTAATGTCAAGTAAACATGCCAGAACCTATACAAATGCTCAATATCAGTCCCTCATTAAAAAATTGAACAACAAACATGACATCATAATTAACAAATCTGACAAGGGGGTAATATTGTTCTTTGGCCCCGTGAACAATATATGGCTGAGGCTGAACGACATCTTTCAAATAGCTGCTGCTATAGAAAATCCTCCAAACAGGACATGCGACTGATTCAAGATAAGGTGTCCAAGGGTTTATATAAGTCGAAAAGGATGGGGCTTCTTACTAAAAACGAACATGAGTTTCTCAAAGTTGAGCATCCTATCACTCCTGTTCTATATTTTCTCCCAAAGGTGCACAAAAAGACTGTTCCTATTCCTGGACGTCCAATCATTTCAACACAGAAAAGTCTGCTTGAAAATATGTCTAAATATGTAGACTTTTTTCTCCAACCTCACGTAACTTCATTACCTTCTTACGTTAAGGATACTACAGACTTTCTGAGCAAACTTGATAAAGTTATTTGGCATTACGGATTTTTACTTATAGTTATGGACATTGAGTCCCTATATACTAGTATTAATCATTTGGCTGGATTGTCGGCAACCAAATATTTTTTGGACAAAAGGGATATTGGCATGAAAGAACATAACAATATGCTAATTGAAATGACAGAGATGTGTTTGAATAACAATGTTTTTTCTTTTGATCAAACAATTTATCAACAGCTTAGGGGTGTGGCTATGGGGGCATGCTTCTCTCCCAGTTACTCATGCCTCCATGTGGGCTGGTGGGAGGAGCATGTCCTCATGGCCACACACAGGGAGCTGTATGAACATGTCACATATTACTGGCGCTATATAGACGATGTTTGTGGAACAGAACATATGAGAAGGCTCAGGATTTTATTAACATCAGTAATCAAAATGAGCTTAATTTAAATACTGCTCATATTAGCAATACAAGTGTAGAATTTCTTGATACACTTATATATATCGACAACAATCTAATCCATACCAAATTACATCGTAAACAAACTGCCGGCAATTCTATTTTACATGCAGAGAGTTCACACCCCCGCCATCTGATCAAAAGCATTCCGTATGGCGAATTCTTGCAGATTCGCCGCATTTGTTGTTCAGTTAGTGACACACATACCTGTCAGCTTGAGGCTCTCTCTAGATTTTTGAGCAGAGGCTATAAAATGACAAAATTTACTTTGGCTTTGGAAAAAGCCAATAAACATCCAAGAGAAGATCTGATAAAACCTAGAGAAACTATCAATAGTGTGGATGCAGCGTTTACAGAGAACATTATTGAAGACTAACGGCAAATAAGGTTAATAACCACTTGTAGCGTACAGGAACAAAAGATTCGTAAAATAATCTACTCCCTATGGCCAATTGTGCTCACTGACATTACTTTGGGGTCTATTTTACTGACCTTACCTGATATCACTTTCAGGCGGGCTCCCTCATTGAGGGATGCCTTGGTTAAATCGAGTCCTGAAATTCTCCCCAAACGATCATGGTTGGTTAGTAAGGGTTTCCATAAATGCACTTCATGCAGCGCATGCACTTTTGCTTATAACATGGCTCATTATGTGACAGCTTTTAGTGACAAAAAAGTTGAGATTATGGATTACCTGAATTGTCATACAGAATTTGCTGTTTACATTCTCAGATGCACTTGTGGCCTAGCATATATAGGAAGTAGTAAACTTCCTGTACACAAGCATGTTCTTCAACATATCAGGGCTATTGTCAATAAGGATACTAGTTATCCGGTTGCCCGGCACTTCAAGCTAGTCCATTATAATCAGTTGAAAGACTTTCCTTATCCTGTCCTTGGTGCCGTTCCCAACCCCGGCCGGGGAGGGAACAGAGAGAAAAAATTAAGGCAATTAGAGACACACTTTATTTTAGCCCTCGATACTAAGATGCCGAATGGACTTAACACCAATGAAGATATGCATAACTTTTTATAAATTTTTATAAATTTTACAAATTTTTGCCAGATTTGTCTTCTCTTCTCTGCAGCTTATACATATCGTAACATGAATGTGCCTTCAAATATCAATCTTTTTTTATTGCCATTCATTGATCCTTTTTTGATCATTTTCAAACCTGACCAGTTATTAAGACAATTCGAAGATTTTACATCTTTTCGAATTGTGTAATGTTGACTCTCAAATAAAAAGCAGTTATTTTAGGGAATCAGCTGCTGCTATTTAATTATACTATTTTTGCACATTAGATATTTTGCACACCTTTGCACATTTGCACATATTCTCTTTTCCCCTTTTTTATAATTCGGCATTCTCTTGTTTCTAATACAATATAAAGCATTGATGCTAAATCTATCTTTTTATGATATGCTTTTAAAGGTGTTTATGAATTATATCAATTCCATTACATGTTGAGCGGTTTTAATGCATTTATGTATAAGTTAATTGTTTAGTTTGTGATCATGTGCTATAATATCTATGTCCCTTCCTACATTATAATTTTGTGCATTGATGTGATATTAATTTATCGATGAGCAATTAGCTAGGTGCACTTGCACTCTACAAATGACATTACCCATATTGATATTTGTATTTATATTCAATCTAATATGTGATTTTATCACTGTTTTTTACTTTTTGCCTCGATACAATAGTCCATTTACTGAATATTTATGCACTTGCTTTGTATTAACTTTATAATGGCGGGTTTTACAACTATATGATCGATAAAAGCACTGCCACTTTATTTACATATTTACATTTATATTTTCATGCTCATTGGATTTATTTTAATTCCCAAATACAGTGACACTGTAATGATGTATTTCTGATTGATTCTGTCAGCCTCTTAACTATCTTTTAACTATTGGAAATGCTGCCGATATTTAGTCTGTTTTTCATTACTGTTCACGGTGTTCACTTGTGTTGATAGGCAGTTGAGCATGTTTACTGCCTTATTTATTTAAATTGCCTTTAGATCACGAGACACGTCATTTGATCAAGCTCGCGCGAAGCGAGCGAAACGCGTCATGGTTGGCACTATGCCTGATCATCTGGTGGCGATTTTTTACCAATAAATGTTTTCACTGCTTTCAACTTCATTTTGAAGTCCTCGTGATTCGTGCTGGGTGCGCTGAGGTCCGTGCCTGTGGTTCCCTGGAGTGACTGCCGGGCCAGGATTTGCAGTTTCATATATATATATATATATATATATATATATATATATATTTATATATATATATTACCTACTGGCAGTCGCCAGTAGGTAGTTATAGTTAGGACCTATTTTCCATAGGAAATCTGCAACATTCTATTCCCAATAAGTCTGGCGCCGGTTGACGAATCCTCTCGAAATTTTCCAAACTTTTGGCCAGCTCCGCTCCGCTCCTACCCAGAAACTTTCGTGGTGATTCGTCAAGCGGGGGCCGAGAAAAAAGGGGGTCTCTAAACGCGTTTTCCCCATGCAATTTCCAATAGGACCTGTTGTCGCAGCTACAGCCCGAACCGCTGAACGGAATGACACCAAATTTGGCAAAGAGGTAGTCCTCAGTTCAGACTCGTGCCTTTTGCATAAATGGTGTGAATCCGTTCAGTAGTTCCTGCTAAAATTAGAGTTAAATGTACATAAATATCTATGGCCGCGGAGGATCCGCGGACCCTACCCGCACCGTGAGCGCACCCTCCCCGAACCGAGCACGCACCCTCCCGATCACGCGCTGAATGCTAATTGGCTGTCGAGTGTCTCTCTACATTCGAAACCAGGAACTGTTGGCGGCCATTTTCTGCCTCGGTAGAAGCGAGGCTGAAGAAGCAAGGGGAATAAGTGTGTAAAACATATAAAGGGGGCAGAGTGGAAATACTCTGACCCTCTAGATGTGCTTAGGGGGTCCCAGAAGGACCCCCTGGGGCCTCCTTTTTAAAAAAAAAAACGGCGAAATCCTATCGCGTTGGGTGCGCGGATCCACCGATTTTTTTAAAAAAAAGACAAGAAATCATTGGTTGTATGACTACTTTGTACACTAAAATGTAGGCTGTAAATTTCTGTTTTTTAAAGGTATGATTCTTATTGGTTAACAAAAACAGATTGTAAGGAACATTATATATGATTAGCTGATATGTTGAAAAGTGAAGCACACTTCCTCTCTTGTGTAGGAACATTGTGTGCTGAACTTGTGACCTGTGTGCTCAGTGCAGTGTTCCATGACCTGTTTCTATGGTAACACGCAGAAGGCAGATTGGGGGAAGGGTTGAAATGTATTTCAGTTGGAAAGGGTTGAAATGTTTAACCAATAGAAATGTGTGTTTGCTTTTGAGTTTATGTGTGAAGGATTGTGATTTGATGTTTACATGTATATGTGTGGAAAATGAAAGGGAAACTTTTCCATTCTTTGTTTTTGCTGAGAGGTGCACAGTGCAGAGATTCTGTAAAAGAAAATATGGTGAGTGACTGATATATTTCTTAATCTACAAAAGAGCTTGAAAGATGAGTTATTTAATTGTGAGGGGATGTATGTAGACTATTTTGATTTTAATCAGACTAATGTATTTCTCCTGCTAAAGTGTAGGGGGTACTTTTTTTCTCTACAATCTTATTGACAGTGTGTGTGCATGTAGAAACCATTCTGTGATAAGCATTTGTGTTTTTCATGTGTTTGTAGACAGATAATTGTGCTGTTTTTATATTTTGGTAGAATTAGAAACCAGTCATTGTTTATGAATTTGGGAAATGAGTTATGTTATGTTTCTATACTAAAATGTAGTACTACTTCTAGATGAAGAAATGTGTTTTGGTATAGTGCAAGGGATAGTGTTGTTTGTCTAGAATCACACAGTGAGTGTGTGTGCATTTGGGAACCACTGTGAGAGAAGCATTTGGTAACATTGTGTATTTGCTGACAGATAACTTTTTTAACCTGTCATGTTGTGAAGTTTTAGTAGCATTAGAAGACAGTTATGGCTTATGCTTTGATTAAATGAGTCAGGCTTTGACAGAAAAGTGCAGTACTGAAATATGTAGATTATGTGCAGTTCCCTTACCACTTGCACTGTAGTGAATGCGTTTTGGTAAACTCCTAGGGATAGTGGTGCTTGTCTAGAATCACACTGTGAGTTAGTGTGTATTTGGGATCACTGTGAGAGAGGCATTTGGTGACATCATGTATTTGCTGACAGATAACTTTTTTAAAACCTGTCATGTTGTGAAGTTTTAGTAGCATTAGAATCCAGTCTTTGCTTATGTGTTGATTAAATGAGTCATGCTTTGACACTGATGTGCTGTACTTAAATATGTAGTTTGTGTGCAGTACCATTAACTCTTCTAGACTAGTAAATGAGTTTTGGTAAACTCCTAGGATAGTGTTGCTTGTCTAAAATCACACTGTGAGTCTGTGTGCATTTGGGTAAGGATTGTGAGAGAAGCATTTGGTAACATCGTGTATTTGCTGACAGACAACTGTTTTAAAACCGGTCATGTTGTCAAGTTTTAGTAGCATTAGAAGCCAGTCTTTGCTTATGCTTTGATTAAATGAGTCAGGCTTTGACACAAAAGTCCAGTCCTGAAATATGAAGATTGTGTGCAGTTCCCTTACAACTTCCACAGTAGTGAATGATTTTTGGTAAACTCCTAGGTATAGTGGTTGTTGTCTAGAATCACACTGTGAGTCTGTGTGCATTTGGGAACCACTGTGAGAGAAGCATTTGGTAACATCGTGTATTTTTTAGCAGATAACTCTTTTAAAACCTGTCATGTTGTCAAGTTTTAGTAGCATTAGAAGCTAGTCTTTGCTTATGCATTGATAAAATGAGTCAGGGTTTGACACTAAGGTGCAGTACCATGTACTATTCTCTTCACTGTGGCAGAACTGAAAATTTAAAAGTTTTACCTAAGCACTGTCCTAGAAGTAGTCTGATTATTTAGTCAGTTTCTAAGTACCAAATAGACTGCTTCAAATGTCTATGCAGTATGCATGTAGTGTTATAACATACTATACACTTGTCTTTTACACCTTCAATTCCCTAGTCAGTATCCAAACACTTCCAGGAAACACCCTGTCACTCCCTTTGCAGTCCTCTAGTGACCCATTCAACACCATGTACTAATCCATTCACTGTGCCAAAACCCAAACACTTATAAAGTCACCAAGACACTCTCTTTCCAGTACTCTAATGATTCAGTCACTGCCTAAGTATTCATGCACTGAGCCAGGCCTTAGCACATGGACTTCTTCAAACCTCTATCCACTATGCATGCAGTCCTCTAACCACCTACACACTTGTCTTTCACACCTTCAATTCCCCAGTCAGTATCCATACACTTTCAGCAAACACCTGTCACTTCCCTTGCACTCCTCTAGTGACCTTATTAAGCATCATGTACTAATCCACTCACTGCGCCAAACCCTAATAAATTCACCCAGGCACTCGCCTTGCAGTACTCTAACCATTCAGTCAGTACCCAAGTACTCATCCAGTGACCCAGGCTTTAGTATATGGACTGCTTCAAACCCCTATCCACTCTGCATGCAGTCCTCTAACCACCTACACAATTGTCTTTCTCACCTTCAATTCCCTAGTCAGTATCCATACACTTCCAGGAAACACCCTGTCACTCCCTTTGCAGTCTTCTAGTGACCCATTCAGCATCATGTACTAATCCATTCACTGTGCGAAAACTCAAACACTTTTAAATTCACCAAGATACTATCTTTGCAGTACTCTAATCATTCAGTCAGTGCCTAAGTATTCATGCACTGAGCCAGGCCTTAGCACATGGACTGCTTCAAACCCCTATCCACTATGCATGCAGTCTTCTAACCACCTAGACACTTGTCTTTCACACTTTCAATTTCCTAGTCAGTATCCATACAGTCCAGCAAACATCTTGTCACTGCCTTTGCTCTCCTCTAGTGACCCATTCAGTTCCAAGTACTAATCCATTCCCTGTGCGAAAAGCCTAGCACTTATAAATTCACCTAGGCACTCTCCTTGCTGTACTCTAATCATTCAGTCAGTACCCAAGTAGTCATGCAGTGAGCCAGGCCTTAGCACATGGACTGCTTTAAATGCCTATGCAGTATGGATGCAGTCCTCTAATCACCTACACAGTTGTGTTTCACACCTTCAATTCCCTAGTTAGTATTCATACTCTTCTAGCAAACACCCTGTCACTCACCCAGTGTGTCTCCTTATAGTACTGTAATCATTTAGTCACTTAGCATGTAGAGTTACAGTAATGGAATAGTATTAATTTGAAAGTTATTAATATTCATTTATTTGTGATTCTTTTTTACAGATACAGAACAGGAGTGTTTCTCATCTGTTTGCACTCTTCCCGTGCAAGATTGTTTGGATGAAGGGTCCTTAGGTGTTTCATCATACTTGCTGTGCCGCATGAGTATTTTTTGTTAGGCTCCCCTCGTAACAGAACTCTTTTGAAAATCTTGTGCATGAGAAAGGTGGTATTGGTCTTTGTTTGCCCCTCGAGAAAAGTAGAAAATTTCCACATCATGTTTATTTTTGATTTCCCCTGAAGAAGGGTGCGTAGAACACCCAAAATGCATTGGGAATGTTTTCTCCATGATTGTCAAGCAACCGTATTATGATTTTGAAGTTTCTCATCGCTTATGAATTTCGCTTCAGAATAAAGAAGCATCGGACAACATTGAACTTCAGTTTCTTTTTGGGACTTTTGGATTATAGTATCTAATTTATGTTTATGAGGACCTACTATTTAAAACTATTTAACTGTATCTAACATTGGCATTACAACATGTGAACACTCAAGATTGAGTGCCTTAGGTAGTGCTCACTTTGTCTAGGGCAATTAGGCCCTAGTTTTCTTTCTCACTTTTAGAAAGTGGGCATTTTGTTGTTGAACCATCCTGTGCCTCTGCCTGCCTGCCTGTGGAATCAACACCTGGTTTAGACTGACAGGGCCTGTTTGTGCATTCACTCTAGACAGTCACACAAAGAGAGTTGAGGTGTGCCCTGCATATGCTGATGGTCCATCACCAGGGACTGGGCATTCCTGAGCTAGAGTGGTGGGAGGTGCTGTCACCTGCACCAAAATGGGCAGTGCCTGTCCTCTCACAATGCTGTCTCAACCCCCCTGGAGTATGTTTGGAGCCAAGGCCAGGAAAGACAGGAACTTGTAAACTACAAAGACTTCAAAGGCCAAAAGGGGTATAAGTATTGGACCTAAAACCCCAGACTTTTAGAACACTTCTGGACTAAGAGGAAGAGCTGTAAAGCTGCCAGGAGCTGCCAGGAGGAGTACCAGCCCTTTTCTGTATGCTGCTTTGTTGGGTTGGCCCGCAGTTGCTGCTTCTGTCTGTGGGCAGTGGGAAGGACTTGACTTTTATTTTGCTGTGTCCTGCTTGAGAAGATTCTCCAAGGGCTTGAAGTAGAGCTTGCCTCCTGTTAAGAAGTCTCATTGACACAAATTCTTCACCTGCAGCATCCCTGGGCTCCACTGCTGGGAGTTCTGACCTCCCATGTGGTGCCAATTCCAGTTCTGGGCCCTTGGAGATTTTTCTGCTGCTTGAAACTACCACAATTGACGCATCCGTTCCAGCATCTGTTTTTCCGACGCATTACCCCCGTGTGGGAGGAATTTACACACACTGCTGCCGTGCAGCTGAGGACATCAATGCAGTGCCTATCAGCGGCTGAAAAACTGCCGCAGCCAGAATTCAGTGAACCGTATCTCCAAAGTCCGAGACTCTCGCACTGACTCCAACGCAGGCACTGCTGCGCAGCTGAAAGAATCTATGCCTCGTTGGAACCTGGCTGAAGAAATGGACACAGCGCCTGTCCACCTCCACCACAGCGCTCTCCAGCGCATTGACATTTCCAGGCATTGCACCTGTGTGACAGTTTTCCAATGCATCACCCGCAGCCCAGAACTGTCTTGGGATTTTGATGCATCGCTTCCCCCTACATTAAGCACAACACTTCTCCTGCGTGCAGCAGGACTGAAGCATGCTCATCAAACTGTGTTTTCCAACGCTTTCCTCCTCTGCTGCTGTTTTGACCTTTGAATTTTGATGCATCTGAAGGTACTTTGTGTAAAATCACTGCATTCATAGTTTCCTATAGGCAGAATTGCTAAAACCTTTTCAAAGTTATATTTTGAGTTGTGTATCTGGGATCTTTGCTGTTTTTGTCTTGTTTGGTTTAGATAAAGATACTTTAGTGCGGTGTCCATTTGTCGAGTTTTCACTGTGTTACTGTGTGGGTTATGTATAAATGCTTTACACATTGCCTCTGAGATAGGCCTGAATGCTTGTGTCAAGCTACAACGGGGGTGAGCAGGGGTTATCTTGGAGGTGTAATCCCCTTATCCTGACTAGAAGGAAGGGTCCCTACTTGGACAGGGTACATACCACTGCCAACTAGAGACCCCCATTTCTAACAATAATCACATACAATAATATTAAACAGCACAAATGCATATTGCAAACAACAAAAATAAAATGAATATTTCTACCATAGTTAAAATATCATCTAGCAACCTAAAACCCTAAAGCCTACTTCTATGCACTACACTAGGAGAGCAAGGAGCAGCGTAACTTGCATCTAGAGTTTCTTCATGTTGAACTTGGCCCTCTCTGCAGGGTCATCACAAAACCTTTTGCCCTTCCCCTCCACTTTTCGAAGAATTAGTTTTTATTGGCCTTAGGACTCTGTGAACTTTACCACTGCTAACCAGTGTTATAGTGCTTGTGCTCACTCCTCTTAAACATGTTTTGCATTGGCTTATACCAAATTGGCATATTTAATTTACTTATTAAGTCCCTTCTAGAGTGGTATATTATATACACAGGGCCTGTATTGTGCCTCCAACTTAAGTAGCACTTTAAAACATGTTCCAGTCCTGCCATTGCAGCCTGAATGCAGTTTCAACCTGTCATGTTGACTTGGCTTTTAAACCCCCTTGCCAAGCCATAACATCTTCGATATAAGTCACCCATAAGGTAGGCCCAAGGTAAGCCAGAGGTCAGGGGCCTGTGTAATTAAAAGGTTGGACAGGTATGTTTCAGTTTTACATGGCCTGGTAGTGAAAAAACCCTAAATCTGTTTTTCACTACTGTCAGGCCTATCCCTCCTGTGGGATAAATTTGGGGACTCCTTATTATATTAATACGCTGAAATTTCCAATTGGGAAATGGTGGCAATGTCATATTTGGTGTCTCTGAAATTGTAATGATAAACCATCTTTAATGGTAAAGTCCGATTTTTTATTATAATTTCGAAAATGCCACTTTAAGAAAGCTGGTATTTTTCTGCCCTTTTGTGCCCATAACCTGTCTTGAGTCACATGACTGGGCGAAGCTGACAGACTTTGTGAATTTCTCACAGAAAACCAATAGAGTGATTAAGTGTGCCTGAGTGGTCCATCTGCAGGGAGGATGGAGCTAATCACGGCCCCACTTATAACTGAATAGCCTGTGTTCTGCCTTCACACAAAGGGCCCTAACAACCCTGCATTGTCAGTACAGCCAGCTTAGAGCCAGGGCAGTGGAGGCAGGGAATTCAATGCACTTCAAAGGGAGAAGAGGTGAGGCTCGGACGCACAGTGTGTGTGTGGGGCTGCAGCCCGGGTGTTAGTGAAGAGTGCCTGGGCCTCGTGTGTACTAAAGGAAGAAGCGAGACTCGGATGCGCTGGGTGCGTGTCGTGGTGCAGCCTGGGTGTTGGTGAAGGGCGCCTGGGCCTTGTGTGCACCAGAGGAAGAAGTGAGTCTTGGACGCGCTGGGTGTGTGTCGTGGTGCAGCCCGGGTGTTGGTGAAGAGCGCCTGGGCCTTGTAGGCACCAGAAGAAGGAGTGAGCCTCGGACGTGCGGGGTGCGTGTTCTGGTGCAACCAGGGCGTTGGTGAGGAGCGCCTGGACATCGTGTGCCAGGTATGTCTCTCCCCCCCAGCTGCAGCTCCACCTGCGTTCCTGCTGTCACCGCCGAAGTCGAGGCCCTCCTCCACCCGCAGGCTACCACCTGCGCCTCATCCCTGGTGGCCAGTGGTGGCCAGTGGTGGCCTTAGGTTTGTATGTTTCTCTGAGTACCCTTGTTGCCCCATTGCCGTTTTCTTCTGCTCTGTGTGCCCTTTTGTTCCTTCTGTGCCCTGCTGCCCATCTTTGCCTTCTGTTCCCCATGCTCTTGTGTGCCCTTTTGTTCCTTCTGTGCCCCGCTGCCCATTTTTGCCTTCTGTTCCCCGTGCTCTTGTGTGCCCTTTTGCTCCTTCTGTGCCCCGCTGCCCGTTTTTGCCTTCTGTACCCTGTGCCCCCTTTTGTGCCTGCTCGCCCCCCTCACCGCTCCCGTTCCTGCCGCTGCATCCCCTGCGGCCCCGCCCCCTCCGTGCCCATTCGCTGCCCCCTGCCATCCGCCTCCCAGCTGCTCCTCCCTCGTACCTCCCCTTAAATGGCGGCCGCGCGCAGCGGGCGCACCGCTGGTGCGCTGAAGGCACGCCTAAGGCAAGCATAATTTGCGCCCGTCCGTGCCTGTACCGCACCCAGCGCCAGAACCCCTGGCCCCCGCACCAGCCATGAAGACCGCATCCGATATGACGCCAGCACCCTCAATGCTCTCAACTCAGGACGGACCCTCACCTGCTACAGGGCTGCCCCGAAGCGCACACACGGTCCCTTCGCCTGCCGGAACTGCAGCTTCTCCTGCATCGAAGACGCCGAGACTCCCGCCACGACAGAACACAACCAGCTCCGATGCATCCTGATCAACACCCGCTCCGAACGCAAACATGCCGTCGAGCTCTGGGACCTACTCGACACCGCATCACCAGACGTCACCTTCCTGACCGAGACCTGGATGAACAAAGCCTCCTCTCCAGACATCGCCATAGCCATCCCCGACGGATACAGGATCGCCCGCAGAGACCGCACCAACGGAGTCGGAGGAGGAATCGCCATCGTCCACAAGAAGACCATCAGGGTCTCAACAAACACCGACGACACTCTCAGCACCGCCGAACACATGCACTTCCAGATCCACACGGACCCCAAGAACACCCTAAGAGACCCTCGTCTACAGACCACCCGGACCCCAACCACAATTCTGCGATGCCATCGCCGACTTCATCAGCACGCACGCACTGACCTCCACCGACTACATCCTCCTCGGAGACCTGAACTTCCATCTGGAGAACAACAACGACAGCAACTCCTCCACCCTGATAGACAACCTCGCCAACCTCGGACTGGAACAGCTCGTCACGATGCCAACCCACATCGCTGGACACACGCTCGACGCCATCTTCTCCTCAAGCCTCCATGTCTCCTTCAGCCACGTCTCCGAACCCACCTGGACCAACCACCACTGCATCCACTTCACCTCCCGGAAACCCGTCGCACATCACCGCACCCGTCGCTGCTGGGGCAAAATCACCGAAGTACAACTACAGACAAACCTTGCACTCAACCCACCGACCAACCCCTCCAGCCCCGACGATGGTCCGTGCGCCCTCAGACGATGGATGGACGACTGCGCCAACACCTTAGCCCCGCTGAAAAAACAAACCCTCAAAGACACCAGCAAGAGAGCCAACTGGTTCACCACGGAACTCCTAGCGTCAAAGCGCACCTGCCGGAAGTTGGAGAACATATGGCACAGCGAGAAGTCGCCGGGCAGCCGCGCAGCCCACAAAGACGCCATCCGCAACCACCACCACCTCATCAGGACCGCCAAGAGGACCTCCTTCAAAGAACGCCTCGACAACAACGCACACAACAGCAAGGAGCTCTTCAACATCGTGAAGGAACTCTCCAACCCCAGCTCCAACACCAACGAAATCCCGCCATCGCAAGCCCTGTGCAACTCCCTCGCCACCTTCTTCCACCACAAGATCGCCGGCATCCATGACAGCTTCAACCCCTGGACGACCCTAACAGGCCCCAACACGCCGGACCAACCACACCCCACTGACCATGACCCCTGACAACCTGGGCCAACGTGAGCATCGAAGACACAATCAAGACCATGGGCACAATCCACTCCGGCTCACCGTCTGACCCTATTCCACACCACATCTTCAACAAAGCCGGCAGCTCCATCGCACCCCACCTGCGCAACATCATCAACCTCTCCTTCGAGACCGCGACCTTCCCTGAGAGCTGGAAACACGCCGAGATCAACGCCCTACTGAAGAGACCCAAGGCGGACCCGAGCAAACTCAAAAACTTCCGGCCCATCTCCCTGCTTCCGTTCCCAGCTAAGGTCATCGAGAAGATAGTCAACATCCAGCTCACCCGCTACCTCGAAGACAACAGCATCCTGGACCCCTCCCAGTCAGGATTCCGCAGCAACCACAGCACCGAGACCGCCCTCATCGCGGCCACAGACGACATCAGGATCCTACTGGACAACGGCGAGACGGCGGCCCTCATCCTTCTGGACCTCTCCGCCGCCTTCAACATCGTCTGCCACCGCACACTACGCACACGACTCCACGACGCAGGGATCCGAGACAAGGCCCTGGACTGGACCTCCTCCTTCCTCTCCGGCAGAACCCAGAGAGTCCACCTCCCCCCATTCCGATCCAAAGCCTCCGAGATCATCTGCGGCGTCCCGCAGGGATCCTCCCTCAGCCCAACGCTGTTCAACGTCTACATGGTGCCTCTCGCACGCATCACCCGACATCACGACCTCAACATAATCTCCCACGCCGACGACACGCAACTGATCCTCTCCCTCACCAAGGACTGCCTCACCGCCAAATCCAACTTCCACCAGGGAATGAAGGCCGTCGCCAACTGGATGGAGGATAGCCGCCTTAAGCTGAACAGACAAGACGGAGATCCTCATCCTCGGGCCCAACCCCTCAGCATGGGACGGCTCCTAGTGGCCTGCATCGCTGGGAACACCCCCCCGCACCTACCAACCACGCACGCAACCTGGGAGTCATCCTCGACTCGAAACTCACCATGACCAAACAAGTCAACGCTGTCTCCTCCACCGGCTTCAACACCCTCCGTATGCTCCTCAAGATCTACAGATGGATCCCGACAGACACAAGGAAAACAGTCACCCAGGCCCTAGTCAGCAGCAGACTCGACTACGGAAACGCCCTCTACGCCGGAGCCCCGACCAAGCTCAATAAAAACATACTGCAAAGAATCCAGAATGCCTCTGCATGCCTGATCCTCGACATCCCGCACCGCGACCACATCACCCCCCACCTGAGGAACCTGCTCTGGCTCCCCATCGACAAAAGAATCTCCTTCAAGCTCCTGATCCACGCACACAAGGCACTCCACAAGACCGGCCCAGCCTATCTCAACAGTCGACTCTCCTTCTACGTATCCAACAGGAATCTCTGCTCCGCAGACCTCTCCCTGGCTACCGTCCCACGCATCCGTAGAACCACAGCCGGAGGCAGATCATTCTCCCACTGCGCCGCCAAGACCTAGAACACCCTCCACCTCAACCTACGACAAACCGAAGACCTTCTAACCTTCAGGAGACGACTCAAGACCTGGCTGTTCGACCAGTAGCAACAGCACCCCCCTCACTCACCAACCTCAGCACCTCAAAATCCTTGCGGGTAAGTAGTGCGCTTTACAAATTATTTGATTGATTGATTGATTGAGAAGAGGTGAGACTCGTACGCACAGGGTGCGTGTCGAGGTGCAAGCAGGACGTTGGTGAAGAGCGCCGGATCGTCGTAAGCACTAGAGAAGAGGCGAGTCTCGGAGGTGCGGTGAGCGTGTCGAACTGCAACCTGAGGCGCTGGTGAGGAGTGCCTGAGTCAGGGGGTGCACCGATTTGGAAGTGAAAGTCTCCACAGTGCTGAGGGCGGAACCCGGTGTGGACTTAGACCGCCGGAAGAAGGGCCAAGTCATTGGGCCAAGTCATTGGGCCCTCAAAGTCACCCGCAGCGGCCCGGACCGGCAGCCACGGAAGAGCTGAGCCGCCGGCCCGAGTCCGCCGCAACCCATGACAGAGTTCTGGATCAAGGTCCAAGTCGCTGACATCAGGGAGGAGAGTGGGGTTGCGCCCCCCAGGTAACGTGGATCAACACCTGGGGAGAGACACTCTCTCGGCCACCCGGTTCAGTCAGCTGCGCGAGCCGTTGCTGTGGCTCGGATCCCGGCCCGTGCTGACCCACGGAGGGGCAGTGCTGGGGCCGGAATCGGAAGCAGTACTTTAGAATCATCATTTGATCCATAACGGGGGCACTGGTAACGTAGCACATAAAACTGTCGTATTACACTTTGCATTATTGCTGCTAACAAACTATCGAACTTTCGTATGACGCCTGAGCTCATTTGTGCCTGACGAACTACATGCTTGGTGCGCTACGCACTGCATTCTTTTTCCCTTGCACATTACCTGATTGTAACATGGTGCATTGCATTATTCCTTCAGTACAGTGTCTCAGTATAACGAGGCGCAGTGTAATATTTCTTCATTGCACGGCACAGGATTGTAGCATGACGCATTGCTTTGTTTCTTCCTGGTACAGGGGATGCTGGTGGTGATACACATTGCATTATTCCTTCAATTGCAAAGTACATGACTGTGACGCTACATATGGCATTATTTCTCTGTTGCACAGTATAAGAAAATATTGTTACGCATTGCAGTAATTGTTTCCTTTAGCAACGTGTGTTATTCTAGCAATACGACTGGCCTAACCTTTTGGAAACGGTTAAAAGTTAGCTTAACTATTGGTTAGAAGCGGTGGTTGGGATCAGAACCTACCAACCCACCGGAAAGAATACTACCCATTCTTGTATGTTGATTTTGTATCGTGTGGTCATATCGTATAATTGCTTATATAAATATTATACTCATTTTATTAAAACTCGTGTGGAGTCTATTTGCGGTGACATCGCTACTGTGAGCGTGGTTGCACATACTGAACACTCGTACCTTGGAGATAAGCCTGGCTGCTCGTGCCAAGCTACTAAGGGGGTGAGCAGGGCTATCTCAGACGGTGTCCTTGCTTAGCTTAACGTTGAAGCGAGGGGTTGGGGACGCCCGCCTCTAGCATTTGGTGGCGGCGGTAAGCGCTAAGGACCCCCACTTCCAACAGTGTCCCTTGGAAAAGAAAACAGCAACAGTGGCAACTACTCTCCTCTCGGACTTGGCTTGGTATCAGCTTTCAATGTAGAATGAGATGTGGCAGCATCACAGCAGTCTGTCAAATCTTCTGGCAAAATCTTGCATGATAATCTGGGGTGAAAGACCTCACCTGACAAGTGTTTAAGTGTTGGGCCTTTTATCCTGTATCTTATCTGGGATGGGAATTTCTGACATAACCTTAGGAATGTCTCACAAACCTATGTGCATAAATATGCTAGTCTTAGACGCATTCTTTAAACAAATAAAGTAACAACACATCAATTTATACAACACTGTTTATGTTGTTGTTCTTGTCTGGCCATGAACTAGAGATAACGAGCTACTTATTCCAGACTGATGTAGCATCAGGGCCCTAATGCATAGCATGCAGTTTTCCTGTTTGCACCATGGCGCACCTTTAAACAGGTGTACAGTGTGCAGGCAGGGAGAGTGTTTCCTATTAGAGTGAATGCTATGCCCTCAGGGCAGTCGCAAACTAAGGGCAGCACATTCAAGTGAAATACAGAGCAGCTGCTTTAAGGCCTCTCTGTGTTTCACTATGCAGGTGGCAACCCACCTGCACTTTAAAGAGTGATTAGAGAACCCTTTGCAGGCGGGTGCAATACATGGCTGCACCCGCCTGTAAGGCGATGTCTGCGGGGGTCCATGGGACCTTCTTTTCCCCCTACAAAGGCCTGCGATCATGGAGCGCACTGACAGTGAGACACCTTTTGTTGCATAATGTCTGTGCGCTTTCTGACAGTTTTAAACGCCCTTGAGCTCTCGTCCATAATATGGTGTGGGCGCAGGGACAAAGAGAATCTCTCATTTGCATGGGGCCACACCCTCATGTAAATGAAAGAATGGCCTCTTGAGATAGTGTTGGTGCAACATGTGTGCCCCACTATTAATATTACAGAAGGGGACAGCACAAGTGTCTGCGGCCCCTTCTGTAATTCCAAAGTGCCCGGGGGGGTGCACAAAGCAGACACACATGTCTGTTGAGCCCCCGGGGCACTTTCTGTAATACGTCCCAGGTGACTTATTAAGGTTATTGTCTGAATGACTTGATACTTTCACAGGTTCTTGGAAAGATCAGGACAGATAACCATCTGCGTCAAAGGCAGTCCTGTCAATGGTTCTGCAAAGCAAAAGAAAATGGAGTATCAGCCTGCTTACGATGGAGTCTGGCCTTATAAACTTTTATGTCAGACTATACTGCTCGCCGCTTTTCAAATAAAATTTGAGTGATCTCCAGGTTATTTGCTCCGATTTAGGATATCTTAAGAGAACTGATTTGTAATATGAGCCTATGCAAAGCTAATTACTATGCCAGATTGTTGATCTATTCTTAATACTATCTTCAATTAGCATGCAGTACTAACTCCCTGAACAAGACTGTAACTTTCTTTTTTCTAAAAAGGGCAATTTTGACCTTCCTAACCCCAGTACACTGCTCGCCATTTTGTGATAAGTGAGATGATTGAGAAGGTGATCACAATCCTTTGAAGGACTGCTTGACAATTTGCACAGTCTTAATGCCAACCATTCAGTATTTTAGTCTGATCATGTAACCAAATCTTCCTTAATAAACGTAACTGATATTCTGATGGAAATGATTGATGAGAATGGGTTTGGCCTGTTGATTTTGCTAGGCCTCTTATTATATATTAGTAGTAGGCTAACAATAAAAGTGAATGGTGAGTCCACAGAGAAAGGTGCTTAATATATCAAAAGTGTCACATTATACATTTGAAATAGTTGCACAGCGACTGAAGGTCAAAAACTGTTTTCACCTGTAGGTTAAAGCTAAATACTTCAGGAAGTGGCCTAGGTGTAATAAAACGTCTTTATTTATATTTCTGCTTAGGAAAACACCATCAAAATGTAACCATCTAATTTTCCACTCAATTTACCAAATCTTTCAATGGTGAGATCAGAGTTTTGATATGTTTAGAGGAAAAGTAACTTTGCAACAATGTGCTTTATCCTGCCCTCGTTGCTACTCATCTCATCTCATCTCCAGACGCACAATACACATTCCTGGCTGGAGTTAATTACCTGCCCTCCACAGGACAAATGATATGTGCATAAAGCAAGAAAGTAGACAGGATTGGATGGGAAAACTTCTCCAGTGACTGGCTTGTGCACAGGATAAGACTGGCACCTCACCACCACCTCTGCAGAATATTTCTGGAACTGGGAAAAGCACAACTGCATAAGAAGACTTTGTTAGAAAAAAGAAGACTCAATGACTCCTGGCTCCTGTTGGAATTTGAGTAATCAAAGTGTCAGATGGTAATTTCCTGTTTGCCGCCACAAAAAGCAGAAGGACCCCTATCTCTAACAAGGGACAGCCACAACAGAGGTTTACCCCTTGAGAAGCCCTGGCTGGAGAGAGACTTGGTGCCTAGAAGCCTACTCTGAGGACCTCCGGGCTGCAGAAGTGACCAGAAAGACTTTTTCCAGCATCTGGAGAAAAGGGGGACTTAGTCGTTTTGCCACCTCTCAATTAGTGGGACTTGGTACTGAGTCCTGCTGAGAGGTAATTACCTAGAAAGGCAAAATAATGAGGGTTGCCTTTCTAAGAGTGTTATGCTGCACTGAAAGCAAGTTCAGGTGGACTTTGTGTGAAAGTATCAAGCTTAGTGGTATCAAGTACCCACCTACCACTTCCAGCCTTGCCCCACTGGGGGATTCCGAGTACCAAAAAAGTGACTAGGTCTGAAGGTGAAAATGTGGACAGGGGAAAATCTATCCCAGCAGTGGATTGACCTAGATTGTTAAGGAGACAGCTGTGTCTACTCTAAGCTTTTGGCACCAAAATAAATGGGTTCAGGGGGAGCTGATTGACGATGTATCCAATTTTGAGGGACCCTTGCCTGCTTCAGCCTGGATCTTGCCTCACTGGAAGACTTTGATCTCCAGAAATAAGACTACATAGGCTATTATGTACATGTAATAGGACATGTAGCATAACCACCATCTTTGTGACAGAGTGTCTCCTACATACTCTAACTGAGGCTCTAAGTCCCGAAAGTAAAAATATTGAGGGGGTGTTCTGCTTGTTGTATCCAGCGTCTGCTCCATTGTATTTGGTAGGAAATTGTGCTTAAGTCCCGGTCAACTGCAAACCTATTTTCCATTGGAGCTTTACTTTAGTTTAGGTGATTTTTGCTTTAAAACTTTAAAAAAACATATCTTTGGTTTTCCTTCTCAATTGGTTTGGATTTAAAAAAAATAAAAATAAAAATAAATAATTTTTTTAATGTGCATAAACTAACAAAAGAGCATACCCACATTACAATCAAAGACAATCCCTGTCAGGCCATCGGACATTGGCTAGAAAGATCAGCTTGCAACAGTTGATGAGTATCCAGTAGGTGAGTGTTTGACAACAGGAGTGGCCACACTTCACCATCTTTGAGCTTTCTCCTGGTGTGACTGGTCGAACCCATCTCTCTGCTTAATCCAGAATCAACTGCGAACCCTCCACCTCCAGACCATAGAACTCCCTCCATCGACCCCATACTTTCTCAGGTTCCCTAGGGCAACCCCTGGCAGCATAGACTAACTTTTCAGCCACCATGCAAGTGTCCATTCCTGCTATCCATTGTGCCTTAGAGGGGACCTCCTGTACAGCCCACACCCTCGCCAAGTCCCTCTTAGCCACCACCAAACCCAGTGAACAAAAGAGTAGCTTCTTACAGGACATGCCTATGTCCCCCGGTGTTCCCAAAAGCACAAATAGGGGCTAAGCCGTATTTCTATGTCTAGCACAGCCTCCAGCTCTGTAGTCTCCTGTATCCAGCTCAATATTGCCGCCCAGTATTTTGAATATCCGAGCATTCTCAGATGATAAGGAAAAAGAACCCAACCAGTGATTAGCAGTGCAGACAGGTAGGTTGAGGGATCTTCCATATCTTTTTCAGCCCATCCAGAGCAATGTAGACCCTGTGTACAATTTTAAACTGAATCAAGTGGAACTGAGCATAATGGTCACCTCCTGAGGGTGCATTATTGCTGGCTCCCAGTTCACATCCTCCATATCTTACATGCCCTGTTCCCAACTCTGCGGGGGACCTCCAATGCCATCAAGGCTATTATTGATGATTACCGTATACATGTACAATATTGCTTTCTTCCCCAAGGGTCCATTCAAGAGATGGTACTCCAGCAAAATGTATCCGACAAGGGAGACCAGTCCACACGGAGAAAATATCGGAGCTGGGTGTGTTTGTAGTGCTGCAAGTGTAAGAGGCTGTATTCCTCTTGTAAATAGGCAAACACTTTGAGTGCCCCCTCAACCATCACACCCCCTAGGCAACCTATGCCACTTGTTTCCCATCTACCAAAGCCTTGTAGCTTGCTGACTTCACACAGAGATTCTCCCACCCAACGCGGTGTGGTTCTAGCGACCTTGCCCTTCCATTGCAATTGGGATTTAGCCTTTCCTCATGCTGCCAAAGTCACCAGTGCCAGCATTAATAAGCCCAATCAACACTTATCATCATACAGATTGTGCCTCCAAGAGGCACAGTACTACGCCCTAAAGTGTGGGAGGGAAAATACACTGATCAGCAGAGGGTTGGAAATGCTGTCTGAGGATTCCCCCATCCCACAGAAGTCACCAGACCTCCTTGTCCAGGTGGCTAAAGAACATTTCGGGTATGGGGAATGGCGTGTTCTGTAGAACATATAGTAGTTCGGGAGGGTGAGCATCTTGAGAATGGGGGCCTTGCCAAGGAGCGTCAGAGAGAACTTCCTCCATCTGGTCACTGGTTTTTAAATGTTATTCAGTAGTTTACCTTGAAAATGGTTGATACTGCTTGAACTTAACACACATTTGTCTGAGGAACTGCCTGCTGCTTGTGCCAAAGCTACCTGCGGGTGAGCAGAGTTTCACTGCCACTTGTGCTGACACCTAACCAGGGTGTGTTTATTAAGTTGGTAAGGGTCTCCCCTTGTCAAACTGCTCAGCCAATTTCTGACAGTATCAAAACGCAAAACGTAATCTGCCCCAAACTTCGTTGCTGAAAACTACACGTTTCACACACAAACGGCAAAATAGCCAAGACTGCTCAAAAAAACAAAATTCAAAAACTCCCCCTTCTGAATTGCCTCGAAAACCTATTACTTTTTCGCTGGTACACTAAGAAAAATGTTTTAGAAATCATACTTTGACCATGTTTTTTCTAAATGTATTTATTTTAGGAGTCTCACGCTTAACTCCTCAACCTCTCGCTTGAGTGACATGAATCAGGAGGCTGTGACTCTACCGCAACTCCACTGTTCTTGAAGTTTAAGAATTAACTTCACTGTTCTTGACTTTTAAGGATTTTTTTAAATATATAAATTAGAGCGCGTTAGCTGTTTAAAGTAGGTGTCAGAAGGATGGTGTGTTTAGTAGGAGCGCCGGTTGTTTCTATACCTTTAAGTGCTAATGGCTTTTCCTTGTCTTTTCCTTCCGGGTTGTTGCGCTCTGTCAGGCTCATCGTGGGACTCCGGTGGGATGCTCTCCTGTTTACTTGCCAACAAATGTTCATTCTGCCTCTGTGTCTTTCTCCTGGGTTTAAGATGGGGTTATGACTGGGTCATGCAAGACAACGTTCTAAGTCTCTCGTGGCACCGAAAGAAATGAAAAATGTCAGAAACACTCTCTTATTGCTGTGTAAAAAACACACGAGATTCCAGAAATGAGAATTCAAGAAACATAAACCAATTAATAATTCATACTAATGATAGAGAAATCTTCATTGGAGGACAAGATTTTCCTCTATGGTGTTATAGGCAAGCGAGTTAAAATCTTGGTAATAAAACAGATTTGATAAAAAGGATATTTAATACATTGGATGACAAATATATATAGTAAATGCGTCGTTTATATTAATATCAGAGGTCAAAAACATTATACCTTCATTTTCTATTTTGTACTATAAAATCCACTTAAAAACGGCCAGTTTTTTCTTTTGATCGCGCCTCACTCTGGTGTTAGCATGCATTCTGCCCGGAATTAGCGAGTGTGACTGCTGTATGTGATTCTGGAGAAAAATAAACATTTAAGGAATCTTGTTTTGAAGAAAGTTTCTCCATGGACTTGTTTCCTTGAGTCTTTTCAAACAAAAGGTATTTCCAGAATGTGAAAGTGGTCTGGGTTAATGCTCTTCATGTGAGAAAATGTCTCGTAGTCTGTTTTTTATGATCACATAGTTTTCTTGTAAATCCCTGTGTCTACCCTAATTCTTCTCCTTCACAGCCTACTCTATTTTTTTTTCTAATTTCATTTCTCTTCCTATAATATGGTCAGATGGCTCCTCTTACCCTTTAACCATGTTTTTCTTTTCCTCTGTGTATACCTTTGCACATGTAGCTCACCCTATTCCTATACCCTAATTTGCCTACTTCATTTGCCAATACCTTCCTGCCTCTATCTTTAAGTATACGCCTCCTACTCGGCAACTACTTATACTCGTACACCTCAACCCTACCTATACCCATGTACCTCTGCCCCCACCCTTGCACCATTACCACCGTTATCACCCTATTACCTTTACCACTCCCTGAACCCTGGTATTTCTACCTCTACTTATACCATAGCACTTCAGCTCCAGACTATGCCATTACCTTTAATCCTACCCATACCTACTTACAGCTACCTGTGTTTACACATTTGCCTATCTTTATTACACTCTACTACATTTACCTCTATATATCTTTTGGTACAGATGTACCTACACTTGAACCTCTAATTGTACCCTACCCTAGTATCCCTACCTATACCTTGTATACCTTATTTGATCTACCTCCTGCGTATACCCTTTTACCAATACTCTTACCTACACCCTACTGCCTCTGCCCTACCTATACCCTGCTCCTCTACAACTGCCTATATCCTAGTACTTCTACACCGAGCTATATCCTTGTACTCATTAATATATCACAAATCTGTCTAAATCTTATTATTACCAACCAAGGCTTTTTGTCTGCTATTCCTGCCTATAACCCAGCAACTCTACCCCGGTCAAAAATATTGTTCTTGCACCCTGGTTATTTCCTAGTACCGTTGCAATTACCTTTACTCTATTACCTGTACAATACATGCCCTACTACTTTAACACAAACCTATTGTCACAATTTGCTCCCTGTGCTCTTGCGCCCACCACCAGAAGGTCTATATGTGGAGCTTTTCATTGATCAAAAAAGCTTCCGCACCATCTAGCACTCCCATGTACCGACTTCCAGCCTTCATCATAGTTAATCCGGACTTGACATTTTGACAGACACTGACTGTCACGGAATTGGTGAATCAATTAAGTCTAGTGTCACTTTCACCCTGCTAGACACAAGGAAAGCTATTGATGCCCAGAAGACAGGTACGGCAGATAGATTTGATAAAATTATGGATGACCTTTTCAAATCAGAACCAGATATATGGGTACCCTATATAAATGCCATATCAAATCCTATCCTTGTAGGTGGGCCCATCCCTGACACATGGAAAGGAGCAGTGATTGTTCCAATCCATAAGGAAGGGTATTGTATAGTTCTTGGAAACTATTGTCCGATTAGTTTCATACAGCACTTGCAAAATATTTTTTGCGAGCGGGTCTTAGATAAACTCTCAACTTGGCTAACAGAAAATAACTGTTAGTCCATTCCAAGCTGGGTTTAGAGAAGGAATAAGAACAGTTAATCAAGCTATCCGAATCCTTTTGATGAAATGGAAGATAGAAGAACCTAACAGGGCAGCCTTTATGCGCCTTTTCAGATGTTCCCACAGCATTTGACACAGTGCCAAGGAGTAATTTATGAGAAGTATTCAGAGAATTGGGAGTTCCAATCGATTTTTTAGATACAGTAAGGCAGTTTCAATCAGATAACTATGCCCAGGTTAAGTGGGGGCCCAAAGGTGATCTTACCCCTAGATTTTCTGTAAAGAAAGGGGTCCAAGAAGCATGTGTTCTGGCCACTACCCAGTTTAATACTTTTTAGTAATAATTGTATACATTTTTTTACTTAATTGTATGAATGAATCCTGAGTCTTGATGGGGAAAAGGGTGGCAGCTATGCTTTTTGCTGATGACACACCGTTAATTCTAAGACCAAGAAAGGCCTCTAGACTTTATTGCAAAGATTTGTCTTATTTTGTTCTATTAATGGCTTGGTGATAAATGCACAGAGGACATAGTGTATGGCATTTAATGCAGATAAAACGTTTTGTGGTAAAATACTTTTAGATGGGAGTCCTTTGAACATAGTAAGGGTTTTTCATTATCTTGGGATAAGGATTTATGAGTCACATTGGTGGGCAGAAAACATTGCACAAAATGCAATATTACTGAACACTGGGCAGCATCGTTAATTAATTTTGTTAGGAGAGCCAATAGCCATCCTGTATCGCCAGACTTAAAGGTTTTTATGGCACAAACAGTAAGTGCTGCAATGCACGGCTTAGAGCAGAGGTCTTCAAACTTTTTGATGCCAAGACCCCCTTGTCAAACTTTTTTAGGCGTAAGGATCCCCCTCTGCCAAAAATTTCTAGAACCTGATACTCTCATCAACGACAACCATAAGCGCCCCCAATTCCCACAGCAAATAATTTTTTTGGTAAGGAAATCATATTAAACAGTGTTTAGAAAACCAAAGATTAGTGAGCGTGGGGGCGTGGTCCAAGGTGTAGCTAAATACAAAGGATCTAATTTATGAGGAATTGGCGTAGGGCAGCGCCACAATGTCTTCTTTCTGCACTGCCCTACGTAAATGTCAACGGGCAGGAATGCACCATATTTATAAAATATGGTGCATTCCTGTCCTTTCCCCTTGCGCTGGCGCACAAATTGCTGCCAGGCACCAACATGGGCAGGTTTGCTTTTTTAGCAGGAAGTGTCACCTTCCTTCACAAAAACAATCCAGAGAGCCATTTACCTCCTTCTATGGGAGCTGCAGAAAGCAGCACACAAACAAAAAGAGGAAAAAACGAGGGGAAATAAAAACATTTCTCCTCGTTACGCCTCCCCTGTGGAGGCGTACAATTTTGGCGCTGCCCCAGCTTTACATGATTTTGTAAATATGGGGCCGCATCAAAATCCATGGGAACCCCCATGCAACGCTTATGGAACACCTCCTTGATGCAGAGTAAGGCAATGTAGTGACTTGCTACGCTTTGCCATGCTTCATATCTATGAGGCCATACAAAGCCATGTAGGGATACTTTGTACTGCCTCATAGGTATGGTTGAAACGCTTGTGCCGCCGGAGAGTCAGAAAAAGTTTTAGCCGTTGGGGTTTCTCTAGACAGGTAAACCAGTAGCCTCAGTGCAGAGTTCTAGTCCTTTGGTTCAGCAGGTGTGCGCTCAACTTCCTCAGGTGGCAGCAGCACTCAGGCTGGTAGCCACCATGCCAGTTTAGAGTTTATGGGTGGAGAGGACCTCTGAACAATTAAGAATCTTTCCACAGGTAGCCCTACCCAGCCATGCATCACTCCCTGGGGGTTTAACACTAAATACTAAGATGTCAGAATCTTCCTCCCAAGGTGTCTGCGGAAATTAACTTCCAAATAAAAGAGTTGTGACAGGGTTTTCTCCCCTACTGGCTTTGCTGCCACTCTGGCTACTTCAAAAATGGCATGGTGAGAGTTACATCAGCCTTTACAGGGCCTGTTCATGGTAGGTGGGCACAGCCCCATCCCCCCAGGTAGGGTCCTTTGTTCCTTTGCAAAAGCAATTTACATGTCCTAGCATTGTCTTAAAATGCTGCAAGAGTATTTCCAAATCAGCTTCTTGTTGGTTTAATTTACTAATTGAGTCCATGAACCATGCTTTTTGCTATTACTAAACTGAAGTTATTTATTATAAAGTGCCTATAACACAATTCAGTGTTTTTCTATGAGAATGCCTCTGCAGTCAATATCGCCGTCACGAAATGTAAGGCTTAAGTTGACATCTTTAAGTAGCATGCAGCATGCACCAGCCATGTGACTGGTATAGGAAAGGTTTGGCCATGGCAAAAAAATTCTGACATGCCATATTTGCACTCAAACCGACAACATTTATAGTGCACCCTACATTTGGGAGCTGGGAGGAAGGAAAGGTACAAGATGAACGCTAGGTACAGGGGAAAATCAGTAGTCACTGTTAAAAATCTAATGCTTCAGCCTAGGGTCAGCGAAAATACCTACTTTAGTAATATCAGGCCACCCTGTAATTAATTTACCTATATGTCAAACGCCATGTACCATGTCATGAAAATGTACCATGTTAGTGCTTGCATTTTATCATAGAAAACCATCCTCCATAACGAGATGCTTACCCAACATGCAATCCCTTCAACATGGGCTCTCGTTCTGCAGCCTGGTGACCTGGTTGGTCTTCTTGAAGCTAGTCATATTCACTTTTCACAAAAGTACTTTGCGGTCACTTGTTTTTTCGCACACAAAAAACGAGGGTCCTATGGGCTTGGTCAGTCCATTAACAGGCCATTTATTTGGCTTCTGCCAAAAGATGGCCAAAAATTTAAAGCTTGAGACAACTTCTAAACTCGGCAGCCAATCCCTTTTAAATGGGTAACATCTAGAGCGCGAGTGCAAATAGGGAAGGAAGAGCAGGTGGTTTAACATTTGGACTGGCTGAGTTAAAGCTATGCATTTCCAGCTTTACAAGCATCATCAAAGGACTACTCACAGGAAGTAATACAATCTGTAATTACAAGCTACTGATCAGCAAGTGGCAGGGCAGTCCAAGAGGCGAGATTAACAGAAAAAACATGAAGTCTCGGAATATTTACAACAGTGCTCGTCAAGATTTGCTTGGGCAGCTCCAGTTTTCGCTTTTCTCCCCTCCCCTTAGTAGACATAGACCACGATAAATTAGCTTGAAACAATTCACTCACCCTTTATGCTTCCAGATTAACTAACAGGGAGCATTTGCATTTCTTTCAGGCGACAAATGCACCCTGGCACGAAAACTTTTCACAGACCAGGACACTCAGCTGGAGCATTTTAACAAATGAAATTAGCCATCTTTTTCCAAGACGAAAACAAACGTTTTGGATTCCAGGCACAAGTGAGGTTGGGGAATGCGCGACCCCCTTCCCAGGACTCCACGGCCCCCCTGGGGGTCACGCCCCAAAGATTGACGCTGTCTGGTTAAGAGCTTTGGGGCAATTGAGATGCAAGTAACTTAGAGAGAGTATACAAAGTTTTCATATGATCTGTCTTGAGGCTCCCCCAGAGCAAATCTCCGCTTCCAATTCAATTAGGGAATTAAATCCATAGCAGACCACATGAAATCAAGGCCTTTTATTGACCTCGGGTGTGGACAGTGGAAGACCTACAGTCATATAGAGAGGGCTTGTTAGACATACTGGGGAAATAGAACATGACCACATACCCTAAATAAGATTTATTAAAAAGACAATATAAGAGTTGGTGCCCGAAGACTTTTGTTCTAATATAAGGGCCCTTAAAGTAAATGCCAATTGTGCTATTAAGGAAAGATTTTGGCACTACATCATGGGAAAATTGCAGTCATCATCCCGTAGGGGGCAATTGACAAATTAATTCCTAAAAACTAAATGGGATTTTAAATTTGAAAAATATTTGGATAATATACTACCTTGGATGGCCAAGGCTCTTTACATTAAATTCAGGTTAGGAATTTAATCAGTAGCCTCTTTTACAAGCAAATGGCCGTTGTCTGGACAAGCTACTATTACATGCTCAGTTTGAATGCTACAGGAAGAATCTGAGGGCCATATTTTATTCTTCTGTAACACATACAGTAGACGAAGATCCAAGTGGGTGAAGCTGCTTTGTAACCTCTTTGTAATTAGACAATTTCATGTCGCATTAAGAATATGCAAGGCTGACACTAGTCAAAGTGTTATTTTCGCAGTTTCAAAATCTTGGTACTCTGCTTGGTTTATACAAATTAAAATGTTGAGATTGGACTCTTGAAATCGACATTTGCTGCAAATAAATCATGAATTATTTTATTATGTTTAATTATTTCTTATCAGTGTAAATGGAGCTATATTTTATCTAAGAATTTTATGTATATTTTTACATTTTGCTCATTGTATATAATATTGTTTATATTTTGTTCAATTGATGATTTTGTCTGATATGACTGGGAATAAATAACATAGACTTCCAGCCTTTTGGACTTTTGTCTGAAATTCCTATCCATTTCAGATCCATGCCGGGTTTTGTGGAAGCTAGTTTGCTCTTGCTAAAGGCTACAATACCTAGAATTCTCTGCTCACTGATTCATCCCCACCTCTGAATGCGAAAGATGCGTGGCTGGCAGGTGCTAGACTGCTCTACCATAGGTTTGTGATCACTGGGAGCTCTTTAAGACCTACTGCACTTCCATTCTCTATTTGCATATTTCATTTCTTCTAATGCCTCTAATGGTGCTTTTCAAGACGATCTTATTTGCGTAATCCCTAAAGAAGGGAGAGATCCTCATTTTTGTAAAAACTACAGACCGATACCTTTAGTCAATTCCGTTTATAAAATATATGCAAAAATACTTGCACTTCGATTATAGTAATTTTTACCATTTATTTTTTGTACAGAACAATCTGGCTTCATTAAGGGTAGATCTATCTCTGATAATACCAGGACTTTCTTTAACATTTTACATAAATTGAACAAATATTCTCATTCACTAGCAGCTATCTCTTTTGATCGCATGGATTGGTCTTTTATTTTTCAAACGCTCTCCTGGTTTGATTTGGGACCTAAATTTATTTCTTATATTTATTTATTACATACATTACCCACAGCTTCTATTTTTGCTAACGGTTCTATTTCCAAATTTTTCACTTTGCAAACAGGTGTTCCCCAATGGTGCCCTCTTTCTCCACTTCCTTTCAATCTTGCATTTGAACCTTTTCTTGCTAAAATTAAACAAAACCCAAACATTTGTGTTTTCCAAAATGGTAAGGGCCACATTAAAATGAGTGTCTATGCAGATGATATCTTGTTATATCTCTCTAAGCCAGAATATTCTCTTTTAGCTTTCACTGCAGAAATTAATGCCTTTTCTTCACGTTGTGGTTATAAATTAAATCTTGATAAATGCGAAAGCCTTCCTCTCAATGTTTTATGTTTTAGACAAGATTTTATTTCCACTAATTTCACATGGAACCCCCAAAAAACGTATATGTAGGTCTATGGTTTGATCCTTCTATGAAGCATAATTTATCACTAAATATGACTCAAGTTCTTACCACACTATCTAATTCGATTTCTAAATGGCATCCTCTATATTTATCCTGGTGGGGCAGACTTGACACTATAAAAATGATGCTTGTTGCTGTTATTCTCTATACTATTTCTGCTAGTCCACTTACTATTTCTTCATATTTTATCAAACAAATCTATTCTATTTTATCTGTCTTTTTGTGGAATAACAAACCCCCCATGTATGTCCCTTGTTATGCTTAAACGCAATAAATCGCACAGTGGTGTTAATTTCCCTGATTTTCAAGCTTACCATAATGCCTTTCTTCTTAAACAACTCTCTAAGTGTTTAAATCAGTCACCTTCAGATGTATCTCCACTATGGAAAGATATTAAACTCTTTCCTTTCTCCTTTCTCAATCCCGGAAACTCTTACATTCACTCACGCGACACAATTTTCATCTTCGCCTATACAAAAAACTTCCCATAAACTATTTCAATCCATTCTTATTTCACACCTCTCTGATAATGACCAATTTCCGAATTCTTTGCTTTGGCATAATCGCTTTATAACAATTAACAACTAAAATATTTTCTGGAAGACTTGGTGAGACAAAGGTTTGCTTTGAGTTCACAACTTTACTCAAATGATACCTTTCTTACCTTTCCTGAAGCACAATCACCCTATAAGCTACCAAAATAATATTCTAATAAATTTAAGGCATTAATTCAATATGTATTCTCTTCTTTGTCTTCATTATCTTCGATTTCACCCCCCTTATTATCTCAATGTAACATCCTTCCCACATTGAGTGCCCAATCAAGTGTTTCATCTATCTACAAATTCCTCATCAAACTCCCAGAACACAGAAATAAAACTAACATTGAACTACAGTGGGAACAAGACTTTCTCACTTAATGGTCCACTGTGTTTTGGGATAAATTATGGCAAAAAATTCGTAAGACATCAAGATCGGCTAGTACACCGCAAACACTTTTCTTTTTATAAAATAGATTTATGTTTACTCCAACGTCTTTGCATAAGTTCAAACCTACAGTCATCCCAAATTGCTGGTTATGTAAGGCTTTAAATGCTGATTTATTTCACATGCTTTTTCCCCCTCCCTACACCTAACAATTCTGGTTCAAAGCATGATCTCAAATCAATGCAATCTTTCACACTCATTTTCACTTCTCTCCTATAAACATTTTCTTAGGTACACTCTCAAAACAATGGCAAGCCATCACATGTAATAAAGACATTGTAGATTTATTAATTGCAATTGCATTCCAACAAATCACAAAAAATTGGAAACAATCCACACACCTTTCTTTTCAAGCTTGGTGGTATAGTGTTTGCTACAATCATCGATTTGGTCGTGCATACATCTCTACTCTATCCCTACTCCTCAAAAGATAACATATATGGTCCCCTATAACTATCTTCTTAGATGCTTCTGCTCAAAAATGTACCCAACACTCTCCACTGTTGGAAGAAGTCCCCAAACCTCCATGAATGAATAGTCTGACTATTATATATTGCACTTTTAACTTTCCTTTCTAAACCTATTTTACAGCGATTATTTCTTAAATGTTCATATTTCTTTATAATGTTATAATCTCTCCTACTCGTTTACTATATATATAGTTATATTACTACTCTATTATTTCCCTTTGACTTTCCCTCTCTTGATAGTTCTTGTAAACTTTCTCACATATGCAACTGATTTTTCTGACTGTTTATTCAGCGATTAGCTCACTTATTGTTAATAAGCACATTGTAGCTTTTATTGATTATGTATATCTTGTTGCATTTCTTCAAAATAAACTTTCTTTTTAAAAGAAAAAAAGAAAAAAATGGTTCCTGGCTTCATACACATATCAGCAGTAACCCAAATATTTGAACGAGTACAGGCAGTTTACTCAAACTAAATATTTGATGTAGTTCTTCAGGATTTTTGTGTTCAGCATCACTCTGTGGTTCCAGGAAAGTTTTAGTTTCTTTGGACATCTCCACGAGGCTGGCTCCTCAAAGATGAAGGTTCAAATTTCCCTGTAGATTTTGTTATATTAATATTTTTATAGAGTGCGTGAAGGGCAAAAAATTGGTGTCATGGCGCTAGAGACATTACAGTATTCTGAAAAGAATTGCCGGGCAATAGGGACCTAATTAGTGGCCTAACTGTTTTCTGAAATTTAACAGATTGAACTGCGACCTGAGATGATCTATTGGGCCTTATGGGCCCAACAGAGGGCAGTGAACTTAATCTGCTGTCTGATAGGTAGCAAGTGCAGGTCCGCAGTGCTTTGTGAATTAGAGCTAAATTTAGGAAGCTTCAACAATGCCTGAGCTTCAGCATTTTGAAGAGTTTTTAATTTGCCTAGTATGCGCTGCTGGGAGCCTACGTACAGAACATTACAGTAATCTAGCCTCGAGATTACCAGCGTTGAAATGACTGTTTATTGCAGCTCTAAAGGAAGAAAATGAAGGATTTCCTTCAGAACTTTTAATTTGAAGAAACAGGGAGAAGTCAATGATTTACATGGTTGTCAAAGACTAATTTAGAGTCAAAGATGGCACCCGAATTCCTCACTTTTTGGACCAGTGATGGAGATGAGCCCAAGTTGGAAAGACACCATGATGTATTCCAGAAAGAGGCATTTCTACTAAAAAGCAACACCTTAGTCTTCTCAGAACTAAGTTTGAGGCAATTATTCTGCATCCACTTTACAATGTTCCTCAATCAAGTGTTAAATTGCTTAATAACAATTTTGGGATTTATGTGGTAAATATTTCGTTACCGGTACTATTTTTTATGCGGTAAAGTCTATCATGAATAACTCAGTAAATATAAGAGGCAGAATCCGTGGTATTAGAGGTTTAAAAATGCTTTATTCCTATAAAAAGGAAGACAATTCGAATTGTGGGCCTTCTATTCCATCACCACGAAAGTTCAGGAAGGAAGGAACAGATATTATTGACAGATAGGCAGTTTTATAGAAAATACATTACAGTAAAACAGATGCAAGAGGCATAACAGCTGATAAAAGGTGCATACGTAGCTAATAGAGGGCGTAATTTAATAAACGTCATCATACATGATGTCATAAGTGGGTGGATCCATAAGAGAATCCTGCAATGTCAGCAGAAATAGTTGGCAGAGATGCGCGCGCAGCCGCATGACGTGTGATTGACGTGCAACGAGAGGGTGAAGGGGACTTGACATTTAGCTCTACATGTGGAGACAGAAGTCTGAGGTTATGTCAACCTAATCCCGAATCATATCTAATATCCTATGTTTAAAGAACTGTGTTATCCAAAAAGAGAGGTCTCTTAGGATAGAATCTTATTCTATACTGACTATACTGACTGTTAGTGCGTGTACAAGCGTCTAAGTGTCTACACTAGATGCGAGGGGGTAGGAATATTCCATGGTAACGGAGCTATGAATTATTTGCATGAGGGCAGCGAGGCCTGGCCCTTTGCACGGGAGCTGGAAGAATGTTTGCCTAAACTACTAGACAGGAATGCATTGGATGAGGAGCGAAGGAGATAATCTCGAAGGTGAAATACAGTTTTTGGCAGGCGACAGGCTGGATCAGGCACCGTTAGCCGCGCAGGGAGTAAGACAAAGTTCATGGTCACAGATGCGGGCTCAGACTGGAGCTTTCAGAGGCAGAAGGCAGGAAAAGGCTTGATGACAGAATTCGGGCCTACTCGCCTGAATCTGTAAAATGTGGAAAGTGAACCATATAAAGTCGGTGGCCTTTCATACTTAGGAAAGGAATATCTGACCCATTCATGGCGGATCTGAAAGAGGACATGTTGACGGTGGACACACATATATTTGCGTCTTCAAAAGTGGAATAGGAGGGAACATACATGTACTTATAGCATGCACATGGAGCCGTTGGGGTCTACGATAGGGGACATAACTGATCACAAAATTCATATTTCCTCATTCCCTCCTTGTCCCCTTCGGACCCTTAGGAGATATCGATCTTCATCAATCCATCGATCTGTTCATATAGCATCATTTGTTCTTCTTTCTTCTTCCGGGATCTAGAACGAATACTTGGATGTGGGATACACGAGGTGGCACACAGACCACAAATCGCTGGCCCACATTGTAGACATAAGCAGCAACTGAATAGTATGAGAAAGCCAATACCTAGGAAGGATAGGATTCTCCATCCCCAGGCTGACAACACGCCCCAGAACCAACCGGACCAAGTCCAGGTGCCTGGACTCTGGTGTATCTGGCTTACAATCTTATGAAGGCGAGTTATGGCTTTATATACTGACGGCGAATTTTCTGGGATGAAAATGCAGCAACTTGATCCGATGACCCTACAAGCTCCGCCCCTATCGGCCAGGATGACGTCAAGGACAAGACGATTTTGGAGCACAACAATCCGCATAGCAGACTGCTCTTCTGTTAAATTGCCTAAGGCGGAAATAGTTTCGTTCACTACTGCTTCAAGGGTTCTGGTTAATCTACGTATCAGCTTACTATTAGTGACTGTACCTATATAGGGAAAGAAACCTTTATTGAAATCTGTGTATTTCTCCCATGCTGTTTCAGTGTAATCGACAATTGGGAGATCTCTCTGCTGTCTCTTGTGTACTAAATGGGTATTTCTATGATAATCAGGAGGAGCTAGGAAAACAGGTGGTAGAAGGAATGCTATGTAACAGGTACCATCCCAATCTAAAGGTAGACGTATATATGCGGTCTGGCCACATATAAAGTAGGAATGACGAGAAGCTCTAAATGTAGACTTGCCTTGATCACTGAATTTTATTACAGTGGTGCATTTACTATGGCCCATGTGTATGGAGCCATTCTTTTTTATACATAATTCCCCCTTTACTGGGAATACTGACATGGCGGGCAAGATTGGTGTAGCTTCAGATTCAACGTTCAGGATCATGAGGTTAAGTGTAAAATTACCTAATCCATATACTTCATTTTCCAGATCAGTTCCTGTTCTTTTGGGAAGTCCCTCCTTGTTAGGGTAGCAGACTTTAAGCAAAACTAAGTTCAGGTTGCCCCATACCCAGTTGTCTTGATAAACTGCGGAATTTGAATCTAGGGTATTAATCAAACTAAACCATGCTCCACAGGAGCCATTGTGTGTAAACGGATAGGGAAAGAGGGGCAAAACTCCCTTATAGTTCTGATAGGGAGGGAGTCGGCCACATATCCAACAATTTGTGGCATTGCTGGTTTGATGGGAATGATGTAACATACTAATGAATGTGTTGTTGCGCAGCGCAAATCTATAAGACAATTCATGTGGAGGTAATTCACTAAAAGAATGTTCTGCAGTTATATTATAAGCATGCTTCGGAATAGGGTAATACATGTGCAATAGGATGCTGACAATGATGATCAAAAGACTTAGAAAAAACAAAATTAATAATGTTACTGTACAATGACTACGAAATGATTTACAATACGCTTGCTTCTTGAGCAGCATTTGATTATTTCTTTCTCTATTCCGGTCTAGAGGATACATGTCAGAGACAAATTCAACCGATTCACCTTGGAGAGGACTTAAACAATCAAATTGTCTGACTTACTGCACCTCAATTTTAGTTTATATAATTCTGAGTTCGATTGCTCAACCAAGGGGAGCTTTGAGTCTATCTGTGAGGGAATACAGGGGTGAGTCTCTATACTGGGTGGTAGTCCATAAAATTTCTTGATATGACTCGAGTGCAACCACCCTTTTCTTCCTTCGATTTTCACGGCTGTCCTTGTGGTGAGTAGAACTAACTTCGGTGACTTCCACCTAGGATCCAGTTGGGTCTTCCGGTCAAAGTTCCTGACCAGCACCAGATCACCAGGAACTACGTCATGGGGCTTCACCTCAGTATTGTCGGGAAAAGCTGCGGATACCTGTGAACGACAAGATTGTAGTGCAGACATCAAGGAAGCCAGGTAATCTGTCAGCATATTACAGTCAACGTCAGTGATTTTACGAGGTATAGGCGTCCCCCACATATTTGGTGGTCTACCGAAGATCACCTCATACGGGGATAGCCCTGTTCGAGAATGTGCTACCATTCTCATGTAAAAGAGCGCAACTGGTAAGGCTACTATCCAATCGACTCCTTTTTCTCTACATATTTTGGACAATCTAATTTTCAAAGTTTGATTATGGCGTTCTACGAGACCTGCTGCCTCGGGATGTCGGACACAGTGAAATTTCCATTGATAGCCTAATAGAAGAGAAACGTGTTTCATTAGTTCGGATGAGAACGGCTGGCCGTTATCTGAGTAGACAACACGTGGTAAACCGTACCGTGGGAAGAATTCTCGAACTAACTGTTTGGCAGTAGTCGGGGCAGTGTAATCTGAAACCGGGTATGCTTCTGTCCAACGGGAAAGAGCACAGACAACTACGAGAACATATTTGAATCCTCGACATCGTTCCATCTGGATATAATCCATCTGGAGGACTTCAAAAGCATGATCGGGAGTTTGGAATCCACCCTGTTCTACGGGGATGCTTTTACCTGGATTAAACTGACAACATATCATACAGGTACGAACTTTTTGTTTAGCTGCGGCTCGTAAATGTTTGTTGAACCAAATGTGTTGAATGCTGTCTAGCATAGCTTTCTCTCCTAGGTGCGCTGGACTATGTATTGTGTTAATGATGACTTGGACCATTGAGTCGGGAAGAAACCATATAGATTTTTCCTTCGTCATCCATCCTTGATCTGTTTGGATCCCTCCTAATTCAGTCCATTTCTTTATTTCTTCTGGTGTAGCGTGTGTCTGTATATCAATTACATCAAGGGCGGGATCCTTAACTGTCATGCAATGTGTTGGTGTCGGAACTATTGTCTTTGTCATGTCAGCTGTGTGAGTCTGATTCTGAGCAGTCTGTTTAGCTGTTCTGTCAGCTAGGTCATTACCCTGAGAAATGATATCGGTAACTTTTGTGTGGGCTTTGCATTTCATAATCGATATTGCAGTAGGTAGATGAATCGCGTCTAATAGGGCTTGAATGAGGGATCCGTGTTGGATGTGGGCACCGTGAGAAGTTAAATAACCTCTCTCTCGCCACAGTACGCCGAAGTCATGAACGACTCCGAATGCATAACGTGAATCTGTGTATATGTTGACTTTTTTATTTGTGGCTTGAATACAGGCTTGTGTCAGAGCGGTGAGCTCTGCTGCTTGAGCTGACAAAGTGTTAATACAATTTGTTTCAATGACTTCAGTGTCTGTTGTGACTGCGTAAGCGGCCACTAACTCTCCTGTACTTGTTCTCATACATGACCCATCTACATACAATGTCAAGTCCGGATCTGACAAAGGGATGTCTGTCAAGTCTTGTCTGGGTTTCGTCGTGATAGTAATGACTTCGACACAATCATGTGCCAATGGATCTGTTCCGCTCACTGGTAACAGTGTGGCAGGATTTAACGTATTACAACGTCTGATTTCTATATGTGGCTGAAACAATGTTAATTCGTAACCGGTGAGTCTCGCTATAGTCAAGTGTTGTGTTTGTGTGCGGTTCAAGAGAACCTCTACTGCGTGTGGTACTTGTACTGTCAATTGATGTCCTAACACTATGGCATCGCTTTGTCTGATTGCTAAAGCTGTTGCTGCCACTGATTTCAGACACGCTGGAAGTGCCTGAGCTACTGGATCTAATGTACTAGAGAAATAAGCACACGGTTTGTGTGATCCTGCTTGTTCCTGAGTGAGTACCGACAAAGCAGTACCTTCGCGTTCTGTAACGAAGAGTGTAAACTGTTTACTGTAACATGGTGTTGCTAGGACAGGTGCTTGGCATAAAGCTTTCTTTAAGCTTTCAAAGGCGTGTGTATGTTCTGGAGTCCAAGGGAGGACAGTCGATGTGGCTGCCTCCTGTGTTGTCAACTGGATGAGTGGTTTTGCTAGAAATGCATATTGAGGGATCCACTGCCTACAGTATGAAGTGAGGCCTATAAAAGCCCGCACCTCCTTTTGTGTCTTGGGTGGTGGCATGTTAGCAATTAACTGGATGCGGTCGGATGTAAGCTGCCTTCCCTCCTTGGACAGCGAGTGCCCAAGGTAAACAACTCGCTGGACACAGAATTGCAGCTTAGAAGGGGACACCTTGTGCCCCTTGTCAGCCAGAAATTTTAAAACCGTCAGTGACGCTTTTTCACATTCAAGTTCGCTTCGGGCGGTGATCAGCAGATCATCGACATATTGAAGCAAGGCAGTGTTAACTGGCATGTGGATACTGTCAAGTTCTCGTTTCAGTGCTTGGCTATAGATGCTGGGGCTTTCTGTAAATCCTTGAGGTGCGCGTGTGAATTTAAAACTTCGTCCATTTAAACTAAAACCGAACAAATATTGACTTTCCGGATCGATTGGGACACTAAAGAAAGCATTCTTGAGATCAATTACAGTGAAAAACGTTGCTTCTGAGTCAATAGCTGTGAGTAATGAAGAGATATCTGGCACCACAGGGTATTGTGGTACAATGCATTTATTTAATTCGCGCAGATCAATAACTAATCGATATACTGGTGGAGCTTTTGGATCCGTTCTTTTAAGAATCGGAATTATCGGAGAATTACATACATTGGAGTCGGTTTCGACAACCACTCCTTGTGCAATGAGCTCGTCAATGATTTGCAGTAAAGCCACTACAGCATATGGTGGTAACTTGTATTGTCGCATTCGTGGTAGTACTATTCCTGTTTTCAGTGTAACTCGATACGGTGTAATGTTCATGCAACCAACATCAGTGGGGCCTTGTGCCCATAAATGTGTAGGTAACTTCTGCAGTCGGTGATCCATGTCTCTGGATACGTAGTGACCTTTAAAGTCACGTAAAAATAGTCGTACTCCTTCCGGAGAACAACATATAATAGCTCCTAGAGCTTTCAATGTTTTTATTCCTAACAAGTTTTCTGGACATGATTTAGTAAGCAACAAATCTGTTGTACGTGTTAATGGACCTACTGTGAGTGCAAGAGGTTGTGTTACGTCATTAATTATAGGTTTTCCTGAGAATCCAAGGGAAATATTCTGTGAGCCTGAGAGGGGTGCCCCTGGAACTTCACTGCGTCTTATAGTTGTTCTGCTTGCCCCTGTATCAAGTAAAAACTTTCTGTCTTCCCCTAATAGTTCACTATGTACATAAGGTCCCTCTTGGTCTACAGGAACCTCAATAAGGGGTAAGCCAACTTCCCTCTCTAGGCTATCTCATGAGTATCGCTGATAATCGGGGTAATCTGTTTGTGCATACTGATACATTTGTTGTGTTGTTGCTTGAGTTGTAGCAGTAGGCTGCGCTTGTGGTGGTACTACGATCTGTTGTGGAGCTGCCTGTTGCGGAGCTAATTGTTGCGGAGCTAACCTAGGTTGTGCCTGCTGAGGCGTCTGTTGTTGATTCTGATCCTGTCTGGGTGGACGTGGTCTCTCATGTGTTCTACCTGTAGCTATATTAAGTTTCAGGACTGGACAATCGTGTATATAATGACCTGGTTGTTTACAATAGTTGCATGTCCCTTTTGCAGGACCTGTGGAATCACCCTTTTGATGACCATCGGCTGGAACTGACTGTGCAACAAGCATTTTCATTTTCGTATCTTTCATACGTCTTTGTTCGTGTTCTTGTTCTTCTCTAATTCTATTGTGATGATATTGTAACATCTGTAACATCTGTGATGGGGTATTACCTTGCCAGGTACTTTCGAATTTCAATACTCTATTCTTGACTTGTAGCAGAGAATTTTCAACTAATTTTGTCACAAACAGATGTGGGTATGACTCACTACTGGCTTTTATACCACTATTTATACTAAAACATTTTTCAAATCGGGAATAGAAATCACTAGTGTCTTCATCTGGTTTTTGTTTACAGGCTGAGATTGCACCCCAGTCTTCCTTTTTCGTAGTTAATAAACGTGGCAGTACCTGTATTAATAATCCTGCTAATGCTGTAGTCTTTTCCCCAAGCCCTGCTCCTGCAGCTCGGGCCTTTTCTTCGTTTTCTAATGCTGTCCAATCTATCTTTTGGTCTCCTACCTCCCATTCTTTTTCTTTGAGTTTTTCATAAACACCTGCGGGTAAAAGGACTTTTAATATTTTCATAATATCGGGGTAGGTATACTCTCCCATGAGTAACATGTCTTTTATCTCACGGTGGAAACCTGCTGGATCTTTATCATGACTGGGTACTACTTTCTTCATTTCTAATAATTCCAGTTTAGTTATAGGCGTGTATACAAACACGCGTGTGAAATTATCGCCGGCACCTCTGATCGGGTGCACTTCGCGTAACGGGTTCTGTCTATCTATGTGATACATTTTTCTTCCCATTATGGGAACTGGAACGTGTTCCGGGCATACGAAATTTAAATATTGGTTTCGGGATTCTAGTATTTCCTTAATCAAATCAGTACCTGACCCTCTCCATATGTTCGTGAGTAGTTCTGTCAATATGTCAGGTAAGGGTCCTGGATCAGAGTGTTGGCTTTTATATAATATAAGGAGGTGTTGAATCATGTATATACTAGCTAAACGCTGTTCATATGGGTCTAGATTCAGAAACGTGTGTGCAAGTACATCATCATTGTATTCGCCGGGACTGTCAGCCCACTGTACTGCTGACCTGGCTAATTCTTGTTCGTCCATGGAATCGAGCACGTGGTACCCCCTTCGATCTCGGAGTAATTTATCAGCGGCTTGGAATAAGTGTTCAGGGGATTTTGTATTTAGCATAGGGTTTGGAAGATGTCTATTATATTCTGGACGTATTGGACGTATTGGGTCGTTAAAACCTCTGGTATTATTATGGGGTCTTCCTTTACTTACATAAGCTATCGTGTCTACTTGCTCTGATTCTTGCTCCTCCTCCTCTCTGTTTAGATCAGCGGCGTCTACCTCTAATCTTTCTTCGTGTATTCGTTCTACCTCTTTGCGGATCTTTCGGTACATAGCTACTATACATAACTGTTTATCATGTCTTCCTTCTGATATATTCCGGCCCCAAGTGACAAGTGTTTGCATTTCTTCCGGATTTACCCCAGGCCGGTCTTGATTTCTAATTACACAGTTTATGAGGAAACGTAACAGTTGTCCCTGTACCTCCGCTTTCTGGTACTCCATGGTCCTGCTAATACTTTCAGGACCTCGCCCTGACTGGACAAAGTGATATATATTTTCTAAATGTGTATTCATTCCTGGTAACTTCGTTAAATATATTGCAGCTCGTCTAATACGTAATGATGACAGCAGCATTTCGTCCCGTTTACCGGGCACAGGATCATATCTACAATCTACTAGAAGTTCCTTAAGCATGTCGGGAGTGGCTAGTTTGGGCGTACGTTGGTGTGCTAATTCTCTAAGGGAAAATTTATTTCCTCTGGGTGGCGTAGAAAAAATGTCTGTCGTACCTCCTGTAGCACCGTCTGGGGTGCTGGACGTGAAAGGATTTGTTGATGGTGAGACAGCAACCGTCGTTGCGGGAAAAGCTGTAGAAACAGATGTGTTTGTCGGAATGTGTGTCGAAGCGTGTTGTTGCGGAGATACAGACGAATGCTCTTGGCGATGAGCATCATCGGCAAGCAGTCTATGTGATGCGGTATTAGCATACTCGGGAGCTGCGTCATCTAAATAGCGGGAAAGGAAAACATCTTCTGCGGTTCTGGGATGCCCCTTGGGATGTGCCTTTATCGGAAACAATGGGGGTGGCAAGTCTTTTGGTATTTCCGGAGTAGCCTTAGGTAACCCTTCGGCCGGAAGTGGATACATCCCATTCATAAGGGCGTTTCTTTGTCTATCTATTTGTTCTGATTTTACTCGAGTACCTTCCTCAAGTAATAGATTTTCTCGAGTTTTATTTGAATTCTCTCTACCTTTCTCTTCCTGTCTGTCTGCTTTTTCTGTACGTCTGTATGATTCTTTACGCCATAATTCAATGGCATCTTTCTGTGACTGTCTGGCTTTCTTTTTCCATAATTCTTCTTCTACTCTCATGATGCAATCTGCATCCCAGGTCCCCGCTGCGGGCCATCTCTGACTCTCTGGTAATTCTTTGGTGTAGTCCACCCATAAATCAAGAAATAATACGGCATCTAGACCATGCTTATGATACATAAAGTATCCTGGAGTATCCCTAGGTGGGATGGGAACAGCTTCTTCGAGTACACCTTTTCTAGTTTTGATCTGTCTTAGTTTCGAAAAGAGCGGCATTTTTAGATCTTGTTTCTAGAACACACTTTATACAAGAAAACACAATAATGAACAGTCATTCACACCACAGTATATAGAACGTATTTTAAAACATTTAACACTTAACAGTTTTACGAACAATGATAACTAATAGAAAACTAGTTACTGACATTATACTGACACTAGATAATACTTATTTATATGCACAACATACTATATATACTGCTAAACAGTACAGATACACTGCTAAAACAGTGCAGACCGAATTTGTGTACCCAAACCCGTCTTGACCGGCACAGACTATGTGCACGTAAAATGCCTCCCCGGTAATGGTACTCACCGGGTAGCTCGGAACGGAAGGCCTCGGAACGGAACTGAAACTGGACCGGACTGGACTCGACTTGACTGGACTCGGAACTTCGGAACCTGGCGGGACTCTGTATACCTCGGATCTTGCTCTCTCAGCTAGGCTCTGGTCGGGATACTTCGCACTTCTCACCGCCTCGTCTGGGTGTTGATCGCAGCCTCAGTCGTCCCCGCTTGGCCGGAAGGAGACACAGGAAATCCTGCAGATACGCGTTTTTGTTGTCCGTTCAGCTGTGGCAGGAGACCGGGCCTGCAACGCACCGCCGGCGCGTGAGATGAGAAAGTGTCCCTGTTCGGGCGCCAATTTATGTGGTAAATATTTCGTTACCGGTACTATTTTTTATGCGGTAAAGTCTATCATGAATAACTCAGTAAATATAAGAGGCAGAATCCGTGGTATTAGAGGTTTAAAAATGCTTTATTCCTATAAAAAGGAAGACAATTCGAATTGTGGGCCTTCTATTCCATCACCACGAAAGTTCAGGAAGGAAGGAACAGATATTATTGACAGATAGGCAGTTTTATAGAAAATACATTACAGTAAAACAGATGCAAGAGGCGTAACAGCTGATAAAAGGTGCATACGTAGCTAATAGAGGGCGTAATTTAATAAACGTCATCATACATGATGTCATAAGTGGGTGGATCCATAAGAGAATCCTGCAATGTCAGCAGAAATAGTTGGCAGAGATGCGCGCGCAGCCGCATGACGTGTGATTGACGTGCAACGAGAGGGTGAAGGGGACTTGACATTTAGCTCTACATGTGGAGACAGAAGTCTGAGGTTATGTCAACCTAATCCCGAATCATATCTAATATCCTATGTTTAAAGAACTGTGTTATCCAAAAAGAGAGGTCTCTTAGGATAGAATATTATTCTATACTGACTATACTGACTGTTAGTGCGTGTACAAGCGTCTAAGTGTCTACACTAGATGCGAGGGGGTAGGAATATTCCATGGTAACGGAGCTATGAATTATTTGCATGAGGGCAGCGAGGCCTGGCCCTTTGCACGGGAGCTGGAAGAATGTTTGCCTAAACTACTAGACAGGAATGCATTGGATGAGGAGCGAAGGAGATAATCTCGAAGGTGAAATACAGTTTTTGGCAGGCGACAGGCTGGATCAGGCACCGTTAGCCGCGCAGGGAGTAAGACAAAGTTCATGGTCACAGATGCGGGCTCAGACTGGAGCTTTCAGAGGCAGAAGGCAGGAAAAGGCTTGATGACAGAATTCGGGCCTACTCGCCTGAATCTGTAAAATGTGGAAAGTGAACCATATAAAGTCGGTGGCCTTTCATACTTAGGAAAGGAATATCTGACCCATTCATGGCGGATCTGAAAGAGGACATGTTGACGGTGGACACACATATATTTGCGTCTTCAAAAGTGGAATAGGAGGGAACATACATGTACTTATAGCATGCACATGGAGCCGTTGGGGTCTACGATAGGGGACATAACTGATCACAAAATTCATATTTCCTCAATTTGATGAGTCTTACACACCATTATCTGGGTGTCGTCAGCATAAGAAAGTACTAAGAAGCCATATGATCTGATGAGCTCAATGAAGGGGGTGGTGTATACGTTAAAAAGAGCGTGACTGAGCGAAGATCCCTGTGGGACCCTGCACAGGAGGGTGAAAGGATCTGAAGTGAAACTGTCTCATGTGATAGCTTGTTCATGATTGGACAAAAGGGAACCAAGCAGTTTTAATGCTTGATCCCTGATGTCAATACGTTCGAGCCGGTTGATCAAAAGGGAGTGATCTACCATATCGAATGCTGCCTTAAGATCAAGCAAGATCAGGGACACTTTTCCGTCATTATCAATAATGGCTCTGTTTTCTTCCATTGCATCTAAAAGAGCTGACTTTGTGCAATGATTGGATCTAAACCCATGTTGTGAAGGGTCAAATATGGCAGCCATAATTTCTGGGTTCAAACTTTTTCTAGAATCTTAGCTGGAAGTGGAAGTCGAGAGATCAGCCTGCAGTTTTTTACTTCATAGGGGTCCAGCGAAGGTTTTTTTAAGAAAGGCAGCATGCATGCTTTCTTCCAGGTTAATGGAAAGCATCCAGAGGATAATATTTTGTTTAGAAGTGTAGTAAAGTGAGTCAATTCTGTATTTGCTACCGGGTGAAGAACCTAAGGAGGGCAGGGACCCGATGGAGCACCTTAGTTCAGGTGAGTTTTGGCGGTGTGGGAGTGGGCAGCACGCCACCGCCCCACTCCTGCACTGCCAAACCTCTGCCACCTGCCAGATTACGGGTGTAATAGTGGTCGGGCGGGCAGCATGGCGATCAGTGGCAGTGCAGTTTAGAAGCTCATATGTGAGCCTTAAACTGTACCGCCACGGGACTCCCATTTCACGTTCCTGCACGGCAAGGACTGTGCAGTCCATGCCGTGCAGGAATGGGATGCATGCACACTGGAAGGCTCAACATTTGCCCCCCTGCATGCACCCCAGTGCACAGGGGCAACAGGGGGCCCTGTAGAGTCCCCTTTATTACCTCACCGCCAGCAGTTTCATAGAGTAAGAGCTTGCACGTGCAAGCTGGTGGTGAGAAAAGCATATTGAGGCCCTCAGACCACTGTGCCACTGCCAGGGATCTCTGATCTCTGGCAGTTGCAGTGGTGCTATGGTGGTCCAACTGCTCAAGTTGCAGTTGGACCGCCAGTGCAGCGGTGTCCGGACCACCACACTGGCGACACCATGAGTTTGGCAGTCCTCGGACCGTCAAACTCATAATTTATTTATTTTTGCGGTTTGTATAGCACTCGATTGCCACGAGGTGTCTTGTCCCTGCTTCAAGCTACCAAAAGCTGACATCTAGTGGAGTTGAATTAGTAAAGAGCTAAGTTTTTAATCAAATTTTTAATGATTTTTGAAAGGACAGCAGGTTGGGACTGTCCCTGATTTTTGAGGGGAGGGCGTTTCATAGTCTGACTGTTCCAACAACGAAACTTCTGCCACCCCATTTGACTTTCTTGGCCTTAGGGACCCCCAGAAGCTTTGCACCAGAGAACCTTAAGTGTTGCTGGATAGAGAGTACCAGATAAAACGTTCTACAAAATATTCTGAACTGATGGTATGCAAGGCCTTAAAGGCCATACATAGTGATTTCAATTCAATCTTTTCCTAGTGGGCAACCAATGTAATTTAGCCAAATCCTGAGATACAGATTGGTGCTTAGACACACCAAGAAGCAGTCAGCCCGTGTATTCTGAAGCACTTGGAGTTTCTGTAAAACCTTTTTTTTTAATGTTAAGAAATAATATGTTTCCGTATTCCAATTTGGACAGGGCTAATGCAGTGAGCACAGTTTTCTGTAAATCTGAGGAGAATTAAGGGCAGATCTTCCTAATCATCATTAAGATGACGAAAACTGATGAGACTAAGGCACTAGCCTGATCTTTTATTGGTAGTTTATTATCAAAGATGACCCCTAGATTCTTCACCTTTTTCATGGAGATGGAAGAGTGCCTAAAGCCTAAATCTGTCGGCCACCAATTGGATGACCAGAAGGAAGTGCCGTTTCCCAGGAGAAGGACCTCTGTTTTTCCTGCATTAAGATTTAGGCTGTTGGTCGTCATCCACTAGTTAATCTGGACCATACAAGAATTGAAGCATTCTGCAGTTTCTGTGGGGTTGCCGAAATCGAGACAATTAACTGAGAGTCGTCATCATAAGATACAGTGGCAAAACCGCAAGATTTGATAGGCTTAGCCAGTGTGGTTACATATAAGTTCAAAAGGGTGGGTCTCAATGATGAACCCTGTGGCACCCCACATGGTAGTTAAAAAGGGTCCCAGTGCCACATGTTGGACCCTGCATGACTAGCAGGATTTGAGTAGCTTGAGTGCAGTGTTCTATATACCCAGCTCAAAAAGTCAGTCAATTAGGTTTTCATGCTTGACCATATTGTAAGCCGCCAACAGATCCAACAAAATCAGGGCGGCATCCACCCCCCATCCAGTATTGTTTGTAACTCTTCTGAGGATGCCACCAAAGTGATCTCAGTACTGTGTGCCTCCCGAAAACCGAACTAAGTTGTAACCAAAAGTTTTTAATCAATGATGATGGATGTTAATTCAGCCTTCAATGCTCTTTCTAATACTTTAGAGGGAAAAGGCAGCCTAGAGATGGGCCTGTAATTATTAGGGTCTGATGGATCCAAATTATTTTTTTGGGTTAGTTTGGCAACATTAAGAGGGGTAAAGGTAGTGAGCAGTAGCGGTCCTTGCTCAATATTAGAGGAAATAATTTCCTCTAATGCCTCTTTACTGAATGGTGTCTCACTGTTTCCTGACCAAGCAGTAAACTCCAAGAATATGTTGTTGACTTTAGACAGAAAGGAATCTGAAATTTTATTACACAGCGACTGGTCACACATCGCATGGTTTTTATTACTGATCTTAGACAAGGTTTTAACTGTGTTGAAAAGTTATTTTGATTAATTATTTGCAGTGTTAATTTTATCTGTAAATAATTTTGTCTTGGCCATATTTATTTGCCTTTTATAATCTTTTATCAGGGTTTTGTTTTTGTTTTTTTCCTCAGGACTGAAATTTAGCCTCCACAGTTGTTCCTGGTGTCTGCATTTCTGTCTATGCGTCCTAAGTTCATAGGAATGCCATGAAGCTGATGGTAGGTATCTGTGAATTGTCCTTGTTTTTGGAGGGGCAAGTTGTGTGTGAGCTGCATCAATCCAGCCTGCAAAATTAGCTGCCGCGAGGTCGACATCACTTTCAGGTCTAGGAGAGGATTCCATCAACAGAGCTTTCAATTCCATATTGTCAATTTTATTCCACTGCCGGTAATATAGTTGGAACTTTAGAGATTGGGGGCTTTTTATTGTGTTTTTTTGTTAATTTAAAGCCCCGTGATCAGTCCAGGCCAAAGGCACAACCTTCTCGACCTGCAAGTTTGGATCATTGGCGAAAATCCCATCAAGCATCAGGAAACTGTCATCACCAGTGCTAGAATCAAGTCTTGGAAGCAGAGATTTGAGACAGAATAAAAAACTGAATCTTTCCATGTTCCATTATCAAGTAGCAGAAAGCCAACTTGCAGCAGGAGGTCACGCTATTCTTTTGAAATTTGATTCTGATGTGCCAGCAGGCTTTTATAATTGGAAGTAGCATACAATGAGGGGTGACCCTAAATTTATACCTAAATGTTCCCTTCGCTTCCCTTCCCACCCCAAAACCACTCTTACTTCACTACATTCTAGCCACTTAAGTACGCAGCACCAACATTCATCCATAATTTTATTGTGAGCAAAAAAACTAAATGGCTGAATTTATCTCTGTGGGTGTCCAACTCCATATCTACTTCAACCCAGTTTACACCAAACGGATCCAAATATTTGCAACTAAAATTAAGCAAGGATGTCCTGTAACATTCTGTTACCAGACAGTCTCCTAGCATCCTTTGCCTGAAAGGACATAAGCTTGAGCAGATCTATTCAGAGACAAGTGAATAGACGGGGGACCCTCAGACATGAAAAATCCCCTTTTCTGTCATCTGTTCCACGAGCAAGTGGCAGATACTTGCTAGAGTAACTAGGCAGTGGTGACCAGGGTGCACAGGGCAATATCTGTGGCACAGGGGCTAGTGGCGGCTGGGGTGTCGGAATGTAATGTAATGGGTGATACAACACTGGGTTTGGGGCAGTGACTTCCAAGTCAACATTTGCAGAGAAGGATTTAGGACCAGTAATGAATGCATCAGTGCCTGGCAATACTTTGTCTTATGCGGCTTGTCCACTTTAGGAAGAGTTTGCATCCCCACACTTTTTTGTTTTTTCCCTCTATGGTTCCTCTGATTAGTTTCTGAGAGTATCGGTTGTTCTCTATATACCCAGTTGCTTTACACCTTATGCTTTCCATCAGTCACCTGTAGCTTTGAATACTCTCTTCATACGAAATTACTCTAAACCAGTTCCCTTCCTTTTCCTATCCACAGCCTGAAGTTCATGGTGCTCTACCGAATATAAGCCGGCGAGTGTAATTCCAAGGCGATTGTTGTATTGCAAACACCAGCTACTGATACTAAGGGTCTGATTTACAAAGGTAAGCTTGCACTTTTTGGTAGGTTTACTATTTTTTTGGTATTCACAAATATGGGTTTAATTTTACCCAGTTGCTGCTCCTCCGCTTAAGTGGAGGAGCGTCGCCACACTGCTCGTGGAGCAGTGTAAAATAAAAAATAAAATGATAACAACATAAGTTATTATCATTTAATTTTTAGTATCGCCAGGTTAGGGCGGAGCGGGGTTTGGCTCCTATGACGTCAGGAAGGAGGAGTGGTTGCTGCATTCCAAAGTACGCATGATGGTTTGGCCGGCTTTCTTGGCTTGACTTGAGGTTATCTTTTTACTCTGCCAAGCTACCAACTTACCTTTAGGCACTGGATTGCCATACAGAAGCCATGGAGTGTTTCACCTTCCCTTGGAAAATATCCAGTATGTGGCTTAGAGGTGCATACAAGGGAGAGAAGCAGGTTATTTCTTTCTTTCTTTGTTACTTGACTTCTCATAACTGAGTATTTGTGCAGAAGCCTGTTGAAGTCTGGCTGCCACATCCCTTTTCATCATATTTGACTGGATATGGTGCCCTTTCTTGGGATTATAATATACTCACAAAAAAAACCTACACCATAGATTATTTGATATTTGTAAAAGCTATGTAATTATTTGCAATAAACTTTAATTACTTAAACACAGCCAAAGTGCTTGCCAGCAGAAAGCATGCATCTTCTCAGGTGAGCCGCACATTCCCAAACAGAAACAACTAATCTCCTTGGCTGAGCCGATCAAAACCCTTGAGCAGAACCAACACATTGCCGCTGTTGCATGGATTGGACCTGTCGCAAAGACCTGCATCACCCCCACAGTCCTTGGAACAGACACATTGCTCAACTGTGTGGCGCATCCACAGCCCAAGACTTCTCATCACTCGTCGACTGCAGCCTAGGCAATAATGCCAGATCCTACATTGCAACCTCCCAGCTCCTCGAACCAGATGCATGGCCAGCTGCTCACCGCATCCCTGACGTTGGACAGCGCATTTCAAGCCCCATTGATGGGATGCTCGATACAAACAGGACCTCACACTGCAGCCACGCCGCATCTCAGACCCAATGCATCACTTTGGCTGCGATGCACATCTTTGATGGGGAACCACACAACGCTCCACAATCAGGATTTAAGGAACTCTGATCAGCGGGCCTAACTTGCAGGAGCGTCGCCCCACTGAGTCAGTCAGCAGAAAATAAAATGATAATATAACAATATTATCTTTTTTTCCCACTGACTGACTGAGCCAGGGAGTTTTGGGCCGGGCCGGGCATGGCAGGAAGGAGAGGGTAGTGTGCACTGTAAATTGATCATGTCGGTTTGGCCAGCCATCTCAGGTTGTCCAAACAGACATGCACACTTTCTCCAACCCAGCTGTATTGAAAAGCTGGGTTGGAGAAACACGCAGGCACTAAGGCATTGTCTGAGCAGCAAGCTAGGCCACTCAGACCAATCCTGGTGCTACTTTCATGCTATGAGAGCAGTGTCTGGATTGGGTGTGCTGGTGCTGGTGCTTGTGTCCCAGGGACTGCTGGGACACTCCGGAGGGAAGAGGAGCACTGACGTGTTGGCCGCACTTATTTTATTTATTTATTTATATAGTGCCATAATCGACTCCCGAAGGGGTATCCCTCGCTTCGGACATGCAGAATGGTTGCAGCGCTACTACAGCTGAATTACAGACAGAAAAGAGTAGTCTTGAGCAGCTTCCTAAATTGAAGGTGGTCAGGGCATTGTCTCAAATGCAGGGGGTGCTAGTTTCAGTAGAGGGGGCCCAAATAGGAAAGGGCTTTTCCCCCTAGTCTTGCCCTCCTAACTCGGGGGACTTCAAGGAGATGTTTGGAGCCCGAGCGGAGAGACCTAGAAGGAAAGTAGGGTGTGAATTTCTCCGAGAGATAGGTAGGACCAGGATTGAGTAATGCCTTATGGATGGTACAACAGACTTTACATTTTACCCGGTGGTGTATTGGAAGCCAGTGAAGCTGCAAAAGAAGAGGGCGGGAGGCAGTCTTAGGGGGGGGGCATTGAGGACCAGTCGCGCCGCCGTATTCTGGACTACCTGCAGTCTGCAAAGTGAAGTCTCATTAGCGGAGATCAGCAGACCGTTACAGTAGTCCAGATGGCTTAATATAAGTGCCTGAGTTAAGGTTTTCCAAGTTGAATCAGGAAGCAGAGGAAAGACTCGACGGAGTAGACCCAATGTGTGGAAACAGGCACCAGCTGTCTGAGAGGCATTCTCCTTCAGAGTAAGTGCTTGGTCCAAACAGATGCCTAAGGGCCAGATGTAGGTAACTTCATTTTAGCGAGTCCTTAATAGCGATTTTTACTGAATCGCTATTAAGGACTCGCTAAATGGAATGTAGGTAGGAATCGCTAAAATATTAGCGATTCCTTAACATTCCTTAATAACGAATCGGTATTGAGATTCGTTATTAAGGAATACCTACCCATTCATTCCTATGGGCTAAGAGGCCCATAGGAATGATGGGAAGATATTCACTATTAGCGATACGGTATTACCGAATCGCTAATAGCGGGAGCTATTTCAAGGGTGCCAGGGTGTCCAAAGGACACCCTGTTGCACCCCTGAAATGTGTATGTGTGCACATGTGGTGCACATACATGCCCTACGGGCATGGATGTGTGCCACATGGCACATTTAAAAAAGCAAAAAAGAGCTTTGGGAAAGGAAATCGCTACTTACCACCAACTTGAAGTTGGTGGTAATTAGCGATTCCTTAAGGCTGAAGTGCACTATTTTTAGTGCTACGTACATTGCATTTAAGGAATCGGTATTTCCGATTCCATAAATGCAAGAGCAAAATAAGGAATCGCTATTTTGCGATTCCTTATTTTGCAAGTAGGTTTCAACTCACCTACATTGCACTCAGCTAAATACCGGTCGGTAACACAGAAATTTTGCGAATTTCTGCGTTACCGCTCGGTATTTGGCCACCTACGTCTGGCCCTAAGTTCTTAACAGTACGTTTAGAGGCAGGAGGGGCACCAAGATCGTCCGGCCACCATTCAGGAGACCATAATAAGGGGGCCTCTCCAAAACCCAGAATCTCAGTTTTCCCAACATTACACTGGAGTTAGTTACTCTTCATCCAGTGTGAGATTGCTCTCAAACCAGAAGAGAAGGCCAACTGTACAGATGGAGTGTATTTGTCAAAAGGAAAGAGCAACTGTGTATCGTCGGCATAGGATATGGGGGTTAACCTGTGCGTCCTCAGGAGATTGGCCAAGGGGGCAACATAGATATTAAACAATGTGGGGCTCAAACATGAGCCCTGAGGTACGCCCTTGGCCAGTTCCATGGGTGCCGAATGATATGGGCACAGGTTGACGGTCTGGGTGCGAGCAGATAAAAAGCTCGACATCCACTGAAAAGCGGAGTTTCTTAATCCAATCTCCTTCAGTCTCCGGAGCAGTATCTGGTGTGAGACCGTGTCGAACGTGGCGGATAGGTCCAACAGCACCAGAATCGTAGAGTGGCCCTTGTCTAGGGTCATCCTGATGTTATCCATGACCACTAGCAGAGCTGATTCGGTGCTGTATTTGGACCCAAAGCCTGAATGGGAAGGATCTAAGCAAGCAGCGAGTTCGACATGGTTGGAGAGATGTTTGTTGATATGTTTCTCCAATAATTTGCTCAGGAGGGGAAGAAGCGAGATGGGGCGGAGATTGGAAAGATCCGTCTTAGGGGCCTTGGTGTTCTTACGAATGAGCATAACCTCTGCTACTTTCCATTCTGATGGAACGTGGCCCTCTCTTAGTAAGAGATTGAGGAGATATTCAATCGAAGGAGAAAGTTGGTGGGCGTAGATGTGCTCTATTTTCTGCGAAAAGTGTTGTGCAATATCATTGCATAGAGTTTGTGTGGGTGCCTCAAGGTTCTCATAGGCTTTGGGGTTGATAAAAGACTGGAGGATATGTTGAAGGATTTTGGGGGCGTTGCCAGCTTGAGCTAGTTGGGTGGCAATGTGGGTTTTACGTGCAATTTTTATGTTTTTCTGGTAGCTGGACAAGATAGCCAGGTACCGATCTTTATCTCTCTCCTCGTGGGTGGTGCGCCAGCGTCTCATATTTCCTACAAAGTTGTTTCTGTTCTCGCAATTGGAGAACCAGGCAGTCTGAGGGCGTTTGGAGTGATTAGGGAGTCGTTTCAACGGTGCAAGGTGATCGATAGCCATGGAGACAGCGGAATTATATCTGACCAGGGCATCCTCTATTTTATCCGATAGAATGTTCTGTGGCATTGAGAGAGAGGGTTGAAAGCTCTCCAGAGTGACTTTCTGCCATTATCTGCGGATATGGTGTGTGACAGGGTGAGATCCCTTCAGCTCCTTCACATGACAGGTAAGTTTTTTTTTTATTCTATCATCCTTCCCCCCCCCACCCTGCAAATTTGTGGCGGACACCACCGCTAACTGGGTCCCTGGATATGGCCCATGCCCCATCGTGGTCAACCTGAGCATGTGTCTTTGTCCTGGTCTGGTGCACCCAGATAACCACAGTGAGAACTTTGTGCTTTTATGTGTTAATTTACAGTTTATTCTTTAAGAATTCATAACTCTAGTGTTACTGATTGGATTTTTGTCGTTTTGGTAATCTGTTGTGGGCTCCTTTTGTGGTGTGTTTTCACTGTTTTACTATTTGAAGTGTTGCACATATACTTTACACGCTGCCTCTATGCTAAGCCTGACTGCTCTGTGCCAAGCTACTAAGGGGGTGAGCACAGGTTAGTTTGTGGTCTGCTTGCACCTTACCCTGACATGGATTGAGCTAGGCATTCACCCCATTCAACCAACAAACTTATTTCTTACAGTAACGTATTGCGAAAGGGGGGATTTCAGCAGTATTATAGGTAGAGGGCCACATGGTCCTTCAAACAGGGCCTGATCTGGGAGTATCAGGAGTGCTGCTGGGAATTTATCCTAGATTCAGTCCGTAGAGAACGTAAATATTTAAATAAGCATTTCACAGTAACTGGCCAAGTTTAGAGATCTCCTCGCCCACACATTTATCCCAATAGCCTATATTGTCTCCTATCAGTATTCCTACAATATGCCACTGAGGTTCAACTGTGTATAGTAATATATCCATCTAAAGTTTCTTATGGGCTGACCTCTAAGTAGTGAAAATAGTCCTTATCATACAGTTATTGAATGGCATCAGTTCAGCAGGTACAATAGTGAGATCCCCTGTGTAGAGTGGAACTTTTAATGTTCAATAGCAACTGACACCATAAAGGGCTTCATCTATGGGAGCAGGTAGATTATTTACAACCAGTGGTGGCTAGACAGTAAGTCTATATACAGAAGTACATGCCACCAGAAGATGTGTGGTCATGATGTTTATAGAGTGATAACAAAGGCAAGCCTCCCCATACAAACAAGTTGATGCCTCCCTTGTGGTCTGTCTTAATCGAATTATGGACCCATAGTGGGAGCATGCCAAATAAATAATAATAATAATAATGAGGGGGGCTACGATCTTCCATAGGTGAACTCTACCTCACATGAAAAGATAATGATGTTTTGACCTTGCATTTTGTGATGGGAATATCAGAAGATTAAGATGATGGAATACTACCTTACATAATGACCATGATAGTTATGCTCCCTAAGGACCTATCGCATATCATAGCTGCTTAAACATGCATTGACCATTTAGAGTGACATGGAGAGTTTGTCACACTTTACCCATTTTATTTTCTAGATGGATTTGGGTGGAAAAAGTACTCATTGTGGACAGTAAGGCAGGAAGGACGTTGTTAGGGTGAGCAGGATTGCCACCCTATGTCAGGACCACTGTTATGCTGTAGATAACCACCACTATTGCCAGGATTACTATCAGTATGCCAAAGAAGTCCTTAACAAAGAAAGCCAAGAATTGAGCCAGACATAGCCATACTGATGCAATGGTCAACCATCCCTTTGCTTGAGAAGTTCAGTGTACTGCCAAAGATGCAGGAATTATTCCAAGGAGAGACTTGGAGAGCTAGATGAATTGCAGTGATGTTAGCTATGAGTGAGCTGATGTGGCATATGGTTGAGGTTTGACAAGGATTAGGTAAGCTGAACCACAGAGATAACATGGTTCCAGTGTGGAGTACCTTGGCTCAACAGTGGAGGATTTAGTAAGCATCAAAGCATTGTCCGAGGAAGTGTTTGTATGTTTATAGTAACTAGCCAAATAGAAATGTAACTAAGATCTTAAATGTCCATCCCAAGTTAGCTAAAAAATAAGATAAAAGAAACTCTTGCGGAAATTGGTTTAATTGTTTATTAATTCAAAGTTATGGGAAATGAAACGTCTGTGAAACAGGCATATTTTTCTGGGCCATATCAGTAAACTGAAGCCAGAACAGAAGTCTAAAATATAGATGGTCAGAATAAAAATTAGAGGTATGTTATAGCTACCATCATGCCTGTGATGGCCATCACTACCCTACAAGATGGCCATTACTCTGCCAGCGATAACAGCCATAAAGCCAATGATGCCTACAATATGACACAGCTCCTATTAGGCTACGCATGGGCCATTAACTTCGAGTATGACCATGATATGGAGGGCCACTTTTATGTCAGGATTGGTCACTGTAAGGACCACCTTTATGCCAGGGACTGGAAAAGTAATGCCAAACGGGCACAATATGCTAGAATACTCACAAAACTCAAGGGCTATCATTATGCCGTGGAAGGCAACCATTGACTTTATACTGACTTCAACCACATCTATCACTCTGCTACCTTTTGGCTAGGTTCACGCTATAGAAATACGACATATATACATTATGGCACACACACACCAAAATTCATCATGTCCTACTCTTGAATACATGACTTATGTTGACTGTTTTGTAATTCGGTAACCGCCATCACTTATAACAAGTCGAAATACAGAGTTTGGTACAGGTAAGTGACTAACAGATCCAAGTAACGCACCTTCAGTGTCCATTTCGCTCGATTACTTTTATGTACTCTTTTTTCTGTACAGAATCATTGTCATTCAAGAAATGACATACGTTTCTAGAGTAAAACATGTTGCTCTTGAAATAAAATGGAACATACTTGAGAATAATGTATGTTGAAGGTGACCAGTCAACTCCAAGTTCCAGTACTGACTTGTCGATCTATTACTAAAGGCATCCTTGTAGTATTCGTAGATCTGCCGCATGGCCACATTTCTTTTGTGATCTCAGCTGAAGATTGAGAGGTGTATTTGTGCTCATTCCTAGAGTGTTTTCCCTACCAGGGGAAAATATTCACTGTAGTACACAATGGTCTCATGAGTCATGCCTTGCCTTTGATGGACTCATCATGTGGGTTATATGTGGGTAAAGACTTTTTCATAAAAGCATTTTTAAACAGAGCCACAAGAGGCATTATTACACTAATTGAGGAACCCCCGCCTTCATGAAATCTAACTAAAGGAAAACTCCTAGAAGGGGATATTGACATCAGCATCCTGGACCCATAGTGAAATGAGCTACCAACCCTAGTGGCCTACAGGGCACACTTAAGGGTAACTTAGAAAATATATTAAAATAGGTTTTCCTACACGGCAAAGTACTGTTCTCTAACACATGTTACTGCGGTGTTTTATGAGCTACAGCCAACCCACAATGGTGCCCATGGAGACATAATTCTTTAATCATACATGTGGGCGCTAAAAGTATAGATTGAAGCCCATATATGGCATTTGACGTCTATGCCACTGGTGTATTTTCTGGCCCAACTTACCATGGTCTTCTGTAAAGTTAAATAAGTCTGTTGGATATACTTTGTTTAGAGGGACAGATAACATGTACTGTGACACTGAATGGTATTGACACAGACATAATGCTAACAAAAAACAATACAAAAAAGTGGGAAGACAGCTCAAAAAGATGGTCTTTTTTCACAGGCTGCTGGTACGTTTTGGAGTCAAGAATACAAACTATTTCAGGGAAAAGAACAATAAATTCTAAAAGTACAAGAGTTGCAGACATGCTATTGTTTCCATGTGATGGCAGAGAGAGGAACAGGAGATACTGTGTAAAGGCAAAGAGAATTTGAACAAAGGTACAGAAAAGATTTAAAAATGCAAGAGTTGCAATGTTTTACTGTAGAAGAACATGCAGTGCTCCGTTATAAATCGCTGTGCCTCGAGGCTGGTTCATCTCTCTCGCAAAGGAGGTGGAATTCATGTATTTTTGAAGCAGGGAGCAGTTGTTGATCATGTTAGAAAAGGTGATCAAGAAATATTGTTTGGGTGTATCCAGCCTTGCGGTCTGACATCATTGCACCTTTAGTGGAGCTGCGTGAGAAATGGGAAGAGGACTTTGTGCGCCAAATCACTGAGGCGGAATGGACAACGATACTTGCCACATATACAGTGTCTCGGAACGCTACATTGAAATTAATTCATTTTTCTTTTTTTGCATAGCGCATATCTCACCCCTGGCAAAATTATCCGAATCTTCCTAGCGGCAGAGGCAGCCAGCCCCAGATGCAGAGAACACTGCACGGAAAGGCTTCAGATGGTGTGGTCCTGCCCACGTTGGTTGATTTGTTGAGGGAGATAGTGGAATGTATCACTGAGACTACCCAAAGGTCATTCCCCTGTACTCCCATGTCCTGCTTGCTGGGGGAGGTCCCTGCGTCCCAATAAACGTAAAATTACCACTAGATTTGTGGATTTGGCTCTGATCCTTGTGAAGCGGGAGATTACCATGTCCTGGAAGGCCAATAGGAGTTCTAGGTTGGTAAAATGGAGGAGGATCTCATTCAGTGGGCGGCATACAAAAGTGCCTTATTAATCCAAGAGGTGAGAAGAGGACCCAGGTCAATTGATAAGGAGCGGGCATGGGATCATTTAGTGGGTTGTCCCACAGAGCCTGAATTTGATACCCCCGATCGTTCTCCGCTACCTAACGACAAGCCAGAAGAGGAGCAGTCTTAGACACACCTACTTCCTCTCACCCTCAGTCTGGTGAAGAAACGAGCCACTCCGGTTTGCAGTTTTGATGAAATTGGAATTTATTCGGGCATAAATTACCACATGACCTTTGATGGAGTTTCCACGTTAAATAGACATTGCGTCCTACATGACGCGCGTTTGAACAATGGTAAACATAAACAACATGCTGCCAACTTGTTTGTGATAGTTGCCCTCGTTTGTATAGCAGGGATTACATTTTGCAGATGTATTCTCATGTTTTCAATTCAGGTTTCCAAAACAATAAATTGTGAATAATAGTGAAAAACTATTTTATAAACAGCTGAGAAATACCGCGTGATCCGATGTGGTTTATTGTTCAAAATTGAATGTGACTAATGTCAGTGCCTGGTAATTGTGGTTCGAAACCCCACTAAAGATTACATTGGTGCCAACAGTTTGGTTCAAAGTTAGGGGGTCATTAGGATGGCGGGTGTATCACCACCGGCGGCTCGGCGGTGGCAATCCGCCCGCCACCCCAACTAGATTTAACCCCTGCCATATTATTATGGGGGGGTACCGCGGCGGATGCAAAGTGCTTCTGACGCTTTTTTCCACCGGTCGGCAATCGTTCCGATTGACTGCCAGGCGTAGCTGGGGCATAATATGGTGGCGGTGTCTAGAAGGCACCGCCATCCATATTATGATGCAGGGTTCAAAGGGCCTTTCAATGGCGGCTTAGCCATCATTTAAAGGCTGGCAAGCAATTGCTTTGGGGGCCTGTTTCAGGCCCCCGCGGGGGTGGGGGACTGCACTTGGGGGCTACCTATGGTACCTCCCTTCATTGCTATGCACAAGCTTACAGCAGCACCCGCCGCAATGTCAAAGATGCGGAATGCGACCGCCAGGGTGGCGGTCACATCCTAATTGGCGGTGCGGGATCGCTGCACCACTGGCGGCTGGTCCCAGGCCCACTAGGATGGCAGCCGGACTACAGTCCGCCCGCCATCCTAATGGGCCCCTTAGTGCTTTGTGGGTATAGTAGCCCAATTTTCTTTGGCTTGTAAAGGTTGGATAAATGTGTGTATTTATCATACGGTTCGAAACCCCATTTGAGATTACATTGGTGCCAACAGGTTGGTTAAAAGTTTGCGTTTTTGCGGGTATAGTACCCCAACTTACTGTGGCTTGTATGGGTTGGATAAATGTGTGTACTTTTTACATGAAGTAGTTTCCCACAAGATTCTGACGTTGGTTGTACAATCTATGCCTCCATGATTTAACAATTTATAGTTCCTCGATGTATACACGTTGGTGTCATCTGGGTAAAGTACCCTATCAAATATATTCAAAATACTTCCAAATTTATAATAGTGGTAAATTAAACCCATAATCCCAAAAACATTTTTTGCATAATATGTACATACTGTAAATGTATAGTTCCTCGATTCACACACATTAGTGTGATCTGGGTAAAGTACCTTATCATATGATAAAAACAATTTCATGATACATGTTATCACGGTTATAGTAATAGTTAATTAAACTGATAATCCCAAAGAATAATATATACACACTGGAAAGAAGAGGCGGCTGTTGTGTCAACTAGGCCGGATCTCCGTGCTTTTAACTTCCTGTGTCGTGGCTACTCTTCCTTGGTGGTTACTCCCTGGATATCATTCTGTGAGAAAGTAAACCAAAGTTGGTTAGTATTGATTCCATATCATACTTTATCAAATCATTGGCGATATATTCAGTTATTGTGCTATAAAAACAAAAAAACAAGGGTGGAAAAAATGTTAAGGTTAAATGGACTGAGAAGGTCAGACTTTGGCTAAGTTACATAGACGATGTGTTTTTTGTGTGGGAAGGTAATGAAATATATACACCCACACATATTTATATCTCCATATATATTTTTTATTTTTTTGGGGGGGGGTAGGAAGTCCATCCTAGGCTTTCTGGAATAATTCAAGACAGGAGTGAACCATCCAAAAACATCTGTATCTCAATGCCAAGTTGGCGAAATACATGTGTGTGCTTCATTTCTGTTGGGCTGAAAAAATGGCTGATTGTGTATTTCAACCAACCTCCACAAATACTTAACCAAGCACAGGATCCCAGTATATCACATTACTGAGTTAACTGCACTACTATTTGGTTTCTGTGCTTTGGCATCTTTTCCTGGATTGATGACTGCAACTGATTGACTGCAGCCACACATGCTCTGTACGTCTAGAAGCAAAGGACAAAATGTTTTGAAATGAAAAACTATGGGCCAGATGTTCTAAGAACTGGTCGTAAAACACTAGTGGTAGTGTGGTAATTAGTAAATTGACCAATATACTAATAAGTTGGTTCACAAATTACCGCTACCTAGTGAATATTAATGAGGTAGATAGAAAATTGCAACCCACTAGGTATTGCAACTTTCACAGGGATCATGGCCTGATGAAGTTAGCAGACCACCATGTTTGTGATTACTTTTAAATAAAGCATTTTTCCATACACATCCCATTTTCCTTAAAGGAAAATGGGATGGGTTCAAAAAAACAAATGAAAAGTGTAAGTTACAATTTTAAGAGTAGGGAGTGGTCAATGGGACTAGTGCCTAGTCATAAAAATGTTTTTGTCAACATTCACAAAGGAGAAAGGGGTCTCTTGAGACCCCTCCCCATTTGCGAAAGGCTTACCACCTCCTTTGATGAGGTGATAAAAGATGATTTTTTATCGCCTGGAAATAAGTCTCAAAACATTAATACATACCAATTCAATTCAGGATCTGGAAGGAACGCCCTATACAAGCCCCTTCCAAATACCAAAACAGTATTTGGTTACAAACCTTAATTGTGATTTGGTAACCTGGTACAGAATCACAATTTAGTATTTGAACTTAAGAAGAGGCCTTTTGTGGTTGCAAACTGACCGATTTTGCAAATCTGACTCTTTGGGACCACAAAACGATTTCGTATATCTGGCCCTATATACTTACTGGATGACCAAATAATTTGTAGTGCATATTTGATCATTACTCATTGCTACTCAAACTATCCAGGAAGTAGTAACCAGGAGCGTATCTTCAGGGGTGTGTTTGGGGTCTGTTCTGCTTGGGTTTTTGGGTCAGATAGAACCCGCTCAACAGAGCCTCTCTAACCCAGCCAGAACGTTACCCCCTCCCTAGGGCCTATTCACATTTCAAGAAACCACATATATACATACCACCTAAGGACAGGGAATTCCTACTCATATATATATATATATATATATATATATATATATATATATATATATATATATATATATATATATATATATATATATATATATATATATATATCAAGACCTCTTATAATACCAGTGGCGGCCTCGCGGTCCCAAATGGACCCAGGACTTCCTACCCAGACGGCAGCCTCAGCCTCGCGGTCCCAAACGGACCCAGGACTTCCTGCCCAGACGGCAGCCTCAGCCTCGCGGTCCCAAACGGACCCAGGACTTCCTACCCAGACGGTAGCCTCAGCCTCACGGTCCCAAACGGACCCAGGACTTCCTACCCAGACGGCAGCCTCAGCCTCGCGGTCCCAAACGGACCCAGGACTTCCTGCCCAGACGGCAGCCTTAGCCTCGCGGTCCCAAACGGACCCAGGACTTCCTACCCAGACGGCAGCCTCAGCCTCGCGGTCCCAAACGGACCCAGGATTTCCTACCCAGACGGCAGCCTCAGCCTCGCGGTCCCAAACGGACCCAGGACTTCCTGCCCAGACGGCAGCCTTAGCCTCGCGGTCCCAAACGGACCCAGGACTTTCTGCCCAGACGGCAGCCTTAGCACAAGTTCATCCTATAATTACCACGACATACAACAAGGGAACCAGTGTTACCATGTATCGGATCACACAAAGACTGCTAGTTGAGCACAACCTGTTCCCCAGTTCGAGGGGCTCCTTTCTCCCTTATTCAGCTACCACTTACCTGATCAGGATTAACATCTGTTCATATCAAGTCACAGCTGACTAGAAGAATAGGCTACCCTCTTATACAAGAACACGCAGCACATGTTGATTCACTACAAACTGGATACTTTATTTAGTCACTACATACACGCTCACGACACATAATACATATCACATATGACCTGCAAAGAAAAGTGATAGATTAAGTTGTACACTCTAATAATAAAGGGGTTGACATCACCTTGGTCGTATGTAGCCTGCACTCAATGGTCATCTAGGTTCCCTTCTCGTCTGTGCCTCGGCTTCGCCTGGAAGTCACACCTTCGCAGTCACGGATCTACTCCCTTTTCCTTCTCCGAGTCACTGGGACCTCTTCCTCATCGGCTACTCTCTTTTCTTTGGCTATTCTGTTAGAAGAATATCTATCTCTCGGTTTTTCTCCACCTTCAGGTTTGTCATCTGTCTTCCCTGGAATAAGTAGTAGCTTTACTGCTTAACGGCCAGATGCCGCCTACGGACTAAAAAGCAAGTGCCAGTATCTGCCTCAAACTTTCACTAATATAGAGGTGCATTTTCTCATGGAAAATTCCAGCCCGTAACCTGCCGCCCACCAAATTCTTGTACCTCCCCGTACCAAGGACACGTTCCCAGCCGGCCGGCCTGATGTAGTGTCTTCGGCATGAAGAAAAATACAATCCTTCGATAAGGGCCGGCCTGAACCGGTTCTCTCCAAGCGAATAACACCTCATAACTAAAACATCACCCTCGACCTAGAAACTTTCCAAGCTGCCGGAGCGAAAAGAAAGATGGAGTCTCTCCCGTTTAAGGCCTACCACGACTCCATGAAATACCCTCACTATAGAACAGATTACCCCTAATACTAACGGATCTATCCTCTAGGATATATGTGCAAACCCTAATCTATGGGGAAGAATACAGGATCATGTCGAAGTGCCTAATAAATAGGCTCTATACACTACTCTAACCCTTAGACTTGGATGGAAAGAGACTGAAGTCACATTAGTTCCCCTTAATCACAAGAGAGCCGGGAAAATCGAGCAGTACATTTCACCCTTGACTTCAGTCTATTATACATTCATTAAATGGAGCTAACATCTGTAGAAGAATAATATGAAACAAAGCTAACTGATCTATGTCTAGTACCGAGTGTGCAGAATTGAAGTAGTGAAGGAATACACTGAATAAAGCAACAGATAGAAATCAAAACAGCAACAGCAATCAGAATACCACCTAATGTTTGACGTAGCATGTGTACGTCAGGCAACCAATTAAAGAGCCAGTCAAACCAGCCCTGGTCAACGTGTTTTCTAACTTCTTCCGTTAAGTCACGCAACTTGTCAATATGTGCACGAATGGATTGTGTATGATCGGACAAGTTAAAACAACAGAGACCTTCAAAATCGGAGCAATCATGTCCATGTTTAAGCAAAAGATAATCAATGGCCGCTCTATTTTGCAAAATGGCCCTACGTTCACCCTGGGCATCTAGTAGCATGTCGGACAGGACTGTAGAAGTATGATTAATGGATTTCACCATCCAGCAGGCCATTTTCCCAATGGATTTGGCATTATAAACTGCCAAAGCAGGAACACCAATAATTGAAATAGCTAGGCTAAGGTATTCAGACTTGGAATATAAATGCAAAGATGAGTCACAATCCTCCTGTAACATCACAGTATCTCGAATCACACGAGAGTTGGCATTCGGATGTGATGAAAACATCAACAAACTGAGTCTCGTAATGGCACAAGGGCCTCCGGAAATGTTTGCAGGGACATATGGCCAGGAAGTATTACCACATGAGAAAAGCCATCCGGCAGGTAGTAACATCGTGCGATAATGACTGGGGGTAACTACCAAACTATTGCAAGTCATATTGTTCTGAACTGAAACACAGGTGGTCGGTGTCCTTTGAAAGCACAAAGTCCGTTCATGAGCTGTAAATGAAGTGGCGCCTTTTAGTTTTAGGCGTAGACATTCAGAGATCGCACTAGGATTACATGTAAGAAAGAAGCATAAATCACCTTGTGTGATATTATAGGTAACTATTTGGGACTGGATGGGGGGTGGCTCGTTCGGCAGTTCGGTGCATAAGGGGCAATATACATGGGTAGCAAAATCACCCAGGAGAACATTGGGATGAGCCTTTGAAACATTAAAAATGTGAATCAGGGTTTCCAATGAGGCAGGGACAGCAACCAGACAGGTCGCCAGAATATCATGTACAGATCTCATCGGTGTCAAACAGAAGTGAGGGGCATCAGTCACCCTCTTGGCTAACGATGTCCAAAAGTTCGATGATGAATCCCACGCAGCGAAGGAACGCAACACTCGGGTTCTCAGTTCATCCCGGGTTGACGGGATCCCTCCTCTCTCGTCGTACCAGCCCAAAAGGAGTCCAGTACCGACACATCCTGCAGCAACAGTCCAAAGAATGATCTAAAAGAGAATCAAATACAGGCATTAATCATTCTCGTAAATAACATTTGTCAGCCGGGACCGCCTCCCAGCTATCTTTCCCTGGTCTCATAACCAAAATGGTATTGTCCTGACCGGTGGCAATAACCTCTGCTTGTTCAGGGGGATTCTTAGGCGACTGCACCCAAACCCTAGCCCCAGGGTTATCCGTAGAGCCAAAACCTTTCTGGCCTCGTACAGTTAGCAAAGTTGGGGCAGTGCCTTTCATTAATGAACCACTGAAAACAGGCATAATGAGTAATTGAGCCACTCGGTCAGTGCGGTGTATCAGTAAGTCAACCTCACTGCTATTCAGCAGGAGCACCTTAATCTCTCCCTGATAATCGCTGTCAATTACTCCTCCAAGCACCTGAATGCCTTTTACAGCCAGCCCCGATCTAGGGGCGATTAATCCGAAATTCCCAGGTGGTATATGAATACCAACACCGGTAGCAATGATGACCCGATCCTTACCTTTTAAAACGGTGTCATCCATGGCATGCAAGTCTAAACCTGCCGACCCTGGGGTCGCTCTACATGGAGCTAAAGCTCCGTGAGTAATCTCCCAGTACATCACAGTCTCTCTGATTTCATTGGGCTTAGCATCAACATTCGGAGGAAACAAACGCATAAGTGGGGATTCAGCATTTAGAAAAGGACGGTTATTCAAAATCAATAACGCTTGAGGCAAAAAGTCTCGCCAATTCTTATACTTGTCATTTGTTAACTTACGCAGCTGGTCCTTTAGCAGGCCATTCAATCTCTCCACCAGGCCCGAGGCCTGTGGATAGTAGGGTATATGGAATATCCATTCAATATTGTTTTCCGCACAGAATTCCTGTACCAATCTTCCACGAAAATGGGATGCATTATCAGATTGAATTTGGAATGGCACACCATAATACATCATAATCAATTCTAATGTTTTAATGGTATTCAATTGGGTAGCTTGCTTACAGGGAAGGGCTACCAGCAGGCCACTGTATGTATCAACAATAGTGCAAACATATTGGCAATTCCTACTCATAGGAAGTGGACCAATGTAATCAATCTGCCAAATTTGAGCGGGCAGTTTTCCGCGATGTAAATGACCTTTAACAATTTGGGGCACTTTACGCTGTCTGATATGCTGACAAACGGGACAGTGTAAGATAACATTTTTAATTAAATCTAGGGGAATATAAATTCCTCGATCAGCAGCCCACCTGCTAGTGGCCTTCTCTCCAAAATGTCCTGCCTTCTGGTGTGCCCATTTCGCCAATCCCGCAATGTCAGAATCTTGCCTGTCCACCACTGCCTCAGCAATTTTAGATTTCTCATCTGCAATGTTATGAAAAAATTTGTCAAGAGAATCTATCGGGGTGTGAGCATCCACATGGAAGATTGTGACAGTACTCTGTGGGAGCATCTCCCAAATCTCTTGCCATAACTCTTTTCCCCACAATTCTTTGGAATGTAACTTCCAATTATGGGAATGCCAAGTCGGTAACCAAACAGCCAGTCCATTGGCAGTAGACCAAGAATCAGTGAAAATATGACATGTACCAGGTAACTCTTGTTTCAAAACTTGATAAACAGCGTAAAGCTCGGCAAATTGGCTGCTTTTACCTTCACCAGTTGTGCTCAGCAATTTCTGTGTGACCGGATTATAGGACACCGCCTTCCAGTGCCGTGTCGTCCCTATAAACCTCGCTGAACCATCCGTGAACCAAACATGGTTTCTGTCCGCTGCGGACAAATCATCAAAAGGCTTACCCCACTTGACAGGAGACTCCTGTGCTAAAGGTACGGAACATTCACTCTCAGTCTCAGTTGACGGCGCTCGCGCCACCTGCTCATGTAAAGAAGCAACTCCTTTCGGGCCCACACGTGCCCTGTCTTGTATATACCATTTCCATTTAATCACACTCGCCTCTTGAGCATGTCCAATTCGGTGAGTTTTCGGCGAACTCAGAACCCACTGCATGATAGGAATTTCAGGACGCAAAACTATATCATGTCCCAAAGTCAATTGCTCGGTATCCACCAGAGCCCAATAACAAGCAAGTAACTGTTTCTCAAAGGGTGTATAACGCTCACCAGCATCAGGTAACTTTTTGGTCCAAAAACCTAACGGTACTCTACTCCTGCCTTGTTTCTGCCACAAACTCCAATTTGCATAAGGGCCCTGTACAGACACATTCAAATCCACGTCACCATCACGTACAGGCCATAAATCCAGAGCATGTTGAATTGCTTCTTTTGCCAAACTAAATGCATCTTGCTGTGGTTTATCCCATTCAAATGCATTCTTTTTACGCGTGACCCGGTACAAGGGGGCCAATATTTGACTCAAATGAGGAATATGCTGGCGCCAAAAACCAAACAGGCCAATGAAGCTCTGGGCTTCTTTCCTATTCCTCGGAACTGCAAAATCAAGAATCTTCTGTTTAACCTGAGGGATCACTTCACGATGCCCTTCATGCCAATTAATACCCAAAAACTTTACAGCCTGGGACGGACCTTGCAATTTATCTGGGTTGATTTCCCAACCTTTCCCACGCAGGCACTCAATGATCCTATCCAATTGGGTCTGAACTTCCTCCTGTGTGTCGCCTTGGATCAAAACATCATCAATATAATGACATATCTGAATTTGGGAATGAACCGGTACCTCAGCCAAATGCTCTGCCACCAGCCGGTGACATATTGTAGGACTATGCACATAGCCCTGAGGAAGACTCCTAAACGTCATCTGACGCCCGTTCCACGTAAAACTGAACTGTTCCTGACACTCAGGGGCAATTGGAATAGAGAAGAAAGCATTAGCAATATCAATGGACGCATACCATGTACCTGGATGCTTTTGGATTCTTTCAATTAGGGTAATAACATCCGGTACTGCAACAGTCAAAGAGGGCGTATGTTTGTTTAATTCTCGATAATCAACAGTCATGCGCCAAGAATTATCACTCTTACGTACAGGCCAAACAGGATTATTCCATGCAGAAGTAACCGGGGTTATAACACCTGCATCCACCAACTCCTGAATAGTGGTACTAATCTCCTCATGGCCACCTGGAATACGATACTGCTTCTGACAAACCACTTTTGTCGCCTGGGGGGCATTCTTAAACGACCAACCCGTATAGGCCTGGACGATATATAATGCGTGGTTCCAAATTGGTAACACCCATCATCTAGATGCAACGTCATTCCTTTCAAAATATCAATTCCAATTATGAATTCTAAGAGTGGCACCACTAGTACAGAATATTCTTTTCTAGGGATTCTGCCTATTCTCATTTCAAGCAAAGTTTGAACTGCAGGGGTTTCTTTTCCACCTAATCCGGTAATAGTAAAAGGCTGACCTGTAAACTTCTTTGATGTTCCATGAATAAGAGTGGCCTCCGCTTCTGTATCTACCAATGCTCGGGCCCTTTGGATATTACGATGTCTCCAATAAATATCAATATCTACATAGGGTCTATTATCTCTGTGAGCCCATCTGTGTACCGGAGCTTGACCTATTTCCTAGTCATTCTTACTGCATTCTGTGTACCAAGACAAATCAGGATAAAGACTCTCACGTTTCTTAGGTATCGGTACCTCCTGTTCATATCCATTCCCCGTACGGAACAGATTCGAGTCTTCAGCATTGTACTGCGGGTTACGATCGACCAAACTATGACTCTCTCCTCCTCAACTCAGGGGATTGATCCCTATCATCTCTACGTCTGCTGTAAACATAATCATTTCTCCCCCTTTCTCTTTCCCCCTCTCTCTCCCTGTCTCTCTCTCGACGGGGGGACACATCACGTACATAACGTCGATCATCACGACGAACAGAGCGCCCACGGCGGTCGTCATCATCGCTACCGTCAGAACCACCACGATCACACTCAGTGGTCCGAACACGCAGGGCACCCTCCTTCCGATCCAAGCCACGTTTGCGAAACAACTCCCACAAACGAGCGGTAGTCTCACCGTCAATGTCCTCCCTACGCACACCATCAGCCAGAAGACCAGAAAAGATATCACGTCTAGTAAGTTTATTTTCACCAGGAGTACGAGTGTCAGGCCGGGACTGACGTTCAGGTTTAAACCACTCACCCAACTCACCGAGCTGGCGTACCGACTCCAGTACCGTAGATAACACATTACCAGTCTGATTAATCAATAAAGTCATCATGACCTGCTTATAGGCAACAGGGGAAGACCGAATAATGCGATTCCGCACAGAAGATGTCAACAAACCATCAAGCAACCTGTCAGCAGTACCCAGAAAAATTGCCGTTTTCATCACCTCCTCTTTGAGACGTTGTGCAGCGTCGCGCAAAGTATACCACGGTTTGTCATTCAGAGGCCAATCAGACTCAGTAGGATACTTTTGATTACAACCCTCAGTCGCCAATTGAAGTAAAGAAATTTGACCACCACCATTATAGTTACGAAAATGATCCTGTACAGTAGAATCCGAACTCAAGGAACAAAACTTCAAACAATCGCCATTATCTAACATAATGCCCGCAGCGCCCAGTTCATAAAGGCGCACCATCCATGTGAGCAAGGTCTCACCAGCTCGCTGCCGAAATCGCTGCAAAATATCACTAATTTCCTGTTGAGTAAAGTCCTCTAAAGAGTCCAAAGAAATACCCTGCGGAGCAGCAGGAGACTGCTGCAACTTCCGACGAAAAACTGGATGCGCAGAGACCGCGGGACGAGCATCACAAGGAGCCCGATCAGTACTCGTAGAGGGATAATCAGTGTAAGAGGTATCGATCCCACCCGAAGAACGAGCGTAATCACGGGGTGCACCAGCAGAGGTGCGAGAAGCAGACTTACAATCATGACGGAAACGAGAAGACTCGCGCTTGGCAGACTCCTCACCCGAGGAACAAGAATCACTCGAGTTCCAGATATTACCATCCCATTCATCAGGATTCCAATCCAGTCCGGCTTTCGCCACGACCAGACGCACCTTTCGCGTCGAAACCCGACCGCGCCTGTTCTTGTATTTGTAACGAGCAATTCGCACAGCCGCCCTTTCGGCAATAGTTTGGTAAGTCTCCAGCTTATCAGCAAGCAACTTATTTTGACACCGCAACAAAGTATGAGAATTCTGAATCTCAACAAAGTGCGCTTCCACATCTTTAAGAGAGATCTGTAATTTCAATAATCTCTCATGTAGAATCCGATACGCAGACAGAACAATCCAACCTCTGCGCCCCAAAATGGGAATCTCCTCACCCTTCGATACGGGTGCCTTCTGCAAACAAGTAATCAGATTAGCTGGCTCCGCCAGCTCCAAAGAAGAATTCCAATTCTCACTCAAACCAGTAGAATCAGCCCACTCACGGGCCAAGGCTTCATAAGGCGTTGAATCCCATCCGGGAATATCAACGGGCAACTTAAAAGTAGACTTAGATCTTCTAGAAAACATCGTGGAAAAGAAAAAGAAGAAAAAGAAGAAAGAAGAAAAAATAAAAACTATACACACAAGTATACAAAAATAAAATGCAAACAAAACCACGCACGCGCCGAAAGCAAACACAAGACAATCACAACGCACACAGGTTTCGTAAACGGTTAGTGACGCCAAATGTTCTGCTTGGGTTTTTGGGTCAGATAGAACCCGCTCAACAGAGCCTCTCTAACCCAGCCAGAACGTTACCCCCTCCCTAGGGCCTATTCACATTTCAAGAAACCACATATATACATACCACCTAAGGACAGGGAATTCCTACACATATATATATATATATATATATATATATATATATCAAGACCTCTTATAATACCAGTGGCGGCCTCGCGGTCCCAAATGGACCCAGGACTTCCTACCCAGACGGCAGCCTCAGCCTCGCGGTCCCAAACGGACCCAGGACTTCCTGCCCAGACGGCAGCCTCAGCCTCGCGGTCCCAAACGGACCCAGGACTTCCTACCCAGACGGTAGCCTCAGCCTCACGGTCCCAAACGGACCCAGGACTTCCTACCCAGACGGCAGCCTCAGCCTCGCGGTCCCAAACGGACCCAGGACTTCCTGCCCAGACGGCAGCCTTAGCCTCGCGGTCCCAAACGGACCCAGGACTTCCTACCCAGACGGCAGCCTCAGCCTCGCGGTCCCAAACGGACCCAGGACTTCCTGCCCAGACGGCAGCCTTAGCCTCGCGGTCCCAAACGGACCCAGAACTTTCTGCCCAGACGGCAGCCTTAGCACAAGTTCATCCTATAATTACCACGACATACAACAAGGGAACCAGTGTTACCATGTATCGGATCACACAAAGACTGCTAGTTGAGCACAACCTGTTCCCCAGTTCGAGGGGCTCCTTTCTCCCTTATTCAGCTACCACTTACCTGATCAGGATTAACATCTGTTCATATCAAGTCACAGCTGACTAGAAGAATAGGCTACCCTCTTATACAAGAACACGCAGCACATGTTGATTCACTACAAACTGGATACTTTATTTAGTCACTACATACACGCTCACGACACATAATACATATCACATATGACCTGCAAAGAAAAGTGATAGATTAAGTTGTACACTCTAATAATAAAGGGGTTGACATCACCTTGGTCGTATGTAGCCTGCACTCAATGGTCATCTAGGTTCCCTTCTCGTCTGTGCCTCGGCTTCGCCTGGAAGTCACACCTTCACAGTCACGGATCTACTCCCTTTTCCTTCTCCGAGTCACTGGGACCTCTTCCTCATCGGCTACTCTCTTTTCTTTGGCTATTCTGTTAGAAGAATATCTATCTCTCGGTTTTTCTCCACCTTCAGGTTTGTCATCTGTCTTCCCTGGAATAAGTAGTAGCTTTACTGCTTAACGGCCAGATGCCGCCTACGGACTAAAAAGCAAGTGCCAGTATCTGCCTCAAACTTTCACTAATATAGAGGTGCATTTTCTCATGGAAAATTCCAGCCCGTAACCTGCCGCCCACCAAATTCTTGTACCTCCCCGTACCAAGGACACGTTCCCAGCCGGCCGGCCTGATGTAGTGTCTTCAGCATGAAGAAAAATACAATCCTTCGATAAGGGCCGGCCTGAACCGGTTCTCTCCAAGCGAATAACACCTCATAACTAAAACATCACCCTCGACCTAGAAACTTTCCAAGCTGCCGGAGCGAAAAGAAAGATGGAGTCTCTCCCGTTTAAGGCCTACCAGGCCTGGATTCAGCACGACTCCATGAAATACCCTCAGTATAGAACAGATTACCCCTAATACTAACGGATCTATCCTCTAGGATATATGTGCAAACCCTAATCTATGGGGAAGAATACAGGATCATGTCGAAGTGCCTAATAAATAGGCTCTATACACTACTCTAACCCTTAGACTTGGATGGAAAGAGACTGAAGTCACATTAGTTCCCCTTAATCACAAGAGAGCCGGGAAAATCAAGCAGTACAGGGTCTTACACTTCCTTAATGAATGTATTTTCTGGTAAATAGTTGGGTCCAGATGCTTTTGTTTCACTGATAAAATATCAAAAACCCTAAATATCGTGGTATGTAAATATTGAGTAAAAAATATTGAGCACATATATATTTAAAAATAGTAAACATTAAATATATTATCATGTAACAGTAATAAAATGTAAATAAAATATATTTAAATAATTAATATATATATATATATATATATATATGTTCTACTTATTTAACAAAACACACATATATATTCATGTGTATGTTTATTTAGAAATATATCATTTAAAACTATTATTAAAATAATAATTTTTATGTATACTATAATTTAGCCATTTTTTGTAAACTTTAATATACCGAATAAATATATATATGTATACATATATTGTTTTTTAATAAAGTCCTCATTTCACCATGACTGCTGCATTCTGAACCGTTTCGGTGTACCCTCGATCCGTCGATGGTCCATGCAGATTGAGACTCCGAGCCACCATGGCCCGCATCTTGGAGGAGGGGAGCGGAAACTGGGTCCAACCTCCACTGAGCTCATGGCATGATGTAATCATTGGACCTTATATCCGGGATGATAGCCAGCCCCACCTAATTTAAAGTTTAGATCCTATTTTAACCATGTCACATAATCCTTCCATAGCTCATTAGAGCGACTAGGGTTGCCTTTAGTATCTAGTACGCAGATCCATTTTATCGAGTTTAACCATGCTATTAGATGTGGGGGCTCCGAGTCTAGCCATCTTTTACAAATGTCTCTTCTCGCCAGGAGTAGCAAGTAAAATAGTAATCCCCTTTGCATGTTATTTAAAGTCTGTCGGGATGCATTGTTTACCCCTAACAACACCAACGTTTCTGTCAGGACAATATCGTTAATGAAAATTGCCCTTAGGGTGTTTTCAACGTGCTTCCAAAAGTCTTGGATCCCTGGATAAGTGAAAAAGACATGAATATCGCATGCTCTTTAAAGCTTACACCTCTTACAACTGGGAACAGGTTGCAATACAAACTTAGCTAATCTCTCAGGAGTCCAATAGATCCTATAAATAACAAAAAAGTGATGACGTTTAAGGTTGGTGGGTGAAACAAAGGCATATAGAGTTTTTAAGGATTCAGTCCACAGATATTGTAAACAGTCTTCTTGCAGAGTACCTAACCAGACCTCTGATAGAGTCTTCATTCCATCCTCTTCAGCCTCTAGATATTGCCCGTACCATTTCGCCAACTCTTTGGCACCTGAATTTATATCCTGTATAACAACTTCAAAGTCCCAATTTCCCCTCACCTCCTCCGTAATAGTTGAGAACCATGAAGTAAGCTGAAAATATTTAAACTTAGATAGCTTGTTCCCTGACCTGTTATTCAAAACATCCCACGGGGTCAGGCCTTCCACAGATAGGAGATCCCCCCAGTAATTTATTCCAGCTTGCTTCAAAGGTAAACTCAATGCATCTTCCAAACAATCTGGTGTTCCCGGGGATTCCCAAATGGGGGCGAAGTCTGAAAAATAGCCCATCTTTAAAAGCCTTTTCACTTTTGACCATAGTTTTAGTGCAGATCTTAGAATTTTTAACCTAACTTTTTAAAAAAACTTTTGAGCTCCAAATTTATACAAAAAAGCCTTCGAACTTAAGTCCTTAACCATTTTCCCCAATATAGACCCCCAGGTATTGGTCAAAGGTTCCCCCAGCAGCATGCAAATATTTTTAAATTGGAAAGCCATGCAGTACAATTTGCGATCTTGCACAGCTAACCCCCCTTTTTTGAAACTACACCGTAATTTTCTCCATAATAAACGAACACCCCTGGAAGCCCAGATAAAACTTGTTATTTTCCCCTGAATTTTATTAATTTCTCCTGTTGGAAAAGTGAGAGGTATTCCATTAAAGAGGTAGGTGAGCTTTGACAAAATGGACATTTTAACCAGATTCACTCTCCCATATCTGGAAAGAGGCAATTTCTTCCATCTGGTTAATTGTTTCTCTACCTCTCTCATGACTCACCTCAGATTGTATGAAGGAATCTCCTCAATTTTTTCAATGATATCTATCCCCAGGTATCTCATTTCATTGCATCTTGTGCCTCCCCACCCCTCGATATACCAGCACATCACTCCCGTCTTAAATGGATAAATAGCATACCTTGAAAAAGTCCCATATTCACTTATCAGTTGTTCCATTATTGTTAGTGTAAGGGTTGGATCAGAAGTATAGATTATTAGATCATCTGCATAAAGTGCGATTTTACTATGGGACGGGGGTTGGAGTATAGGAGTGATTTGTTCATCTGCTCTCAACAGCTGTGCAAGCGGCTCTATATAGAGGTCAAAGAGGAGTGGGGATAAAGGACAACCCTGCCTTGTCCCTCCGTGTATCTCGAAACTTTTGGTCAACTTGCTATTGATAAGAATCTTGGCCGTTGGATGTCCATACAGTTTTTGCTTAGCCCTTATAAAATCATGACTAAAACCCATGGTATACAGCACCCCCCATAGGAACCCCCAGCTAACTCGATCGAATGTCTTAGCAGCATCTATTGTTATTACTGCCAACGGAATTGATCGTGCAACTGCCAAATCTATTGTTCCAATCAGGGACAATGTGAGGTCCTGTATATGACACCTTGGAACAAAACCTTTCTGGTCCATATAAATTAGTTGGGGGGGGGGCGACCATGGCCAGGCGGCATGCCAAAATTCCTTTATGGTCAGTATTGAGTAAAGAAATCGGACAGTAAGAATCTGCTCTCTTTGGATCTTTTGAAGGTTTTAAAATCAGAGTTTCTATAGCCTCACTCCAAGACCTCAGGTGGTACCTTCCTCTCTATATGCTGCATTGAAGAGAGCCTTCATCTCTGGCACAATTTCACCTAATAACAATTTATATACTTCTACTGGTATGGAGTCTGGGCCTGCAACCTTGCCATTTTTCATACGTTTAAGCTGCTCAATAATTTCCCATTTGGTGATCGGGCATCCAAATTATTCCTACCATCATCTGTGAGGGCTGGTAGGCCTAAGTTTCTCAACCAACTTTTTAATGCTTCCTCATTCGGTCGCCCGGCTTCCGAATATAGCTCAGAAAAGAGGGAAACAAAAATCTCCTGTATTTCCTCTGCTTTATTGATAATTGTTCCCCCCTGATTAGTTGACAGCTCATTAATGTAGTTTCTAGTTCTCTCAGCGTTAGATTTCCAAGCAAGAAGTTCACCCACTTTTTCCCCATACTCGAAATGTTGCATACGAGCATGGTCCCATTTGGCCCTACACTTCAGGTCTAATGCAATCCTATAGTTTATCCTGTCCACCTCAAGGTTCTTCAGAAGCTCTTCTTTTGACTGCATATCGTCTGTATATTGCTGTGCTCTTCCTTCTAACTTTCCAATCTACTCCTCACATCTTTTCAATTCTGTCCTTTCTATCTTATTCTTATAAGAAGCCGCTCTTTGTAATTTCCCCCTCAGGAACGCTTTAAAAGCATCCCATGTGACACCTATCGGGGCCGTTTGGCTATTAATCAGGAAAAATTCATGGGTAGCTTCTTTCAAGCGAGCAGAGACATCTAAATCCGACAATATGGACCTTTTAAGTGTCCATCTTGGATTATTCGGTTTCTTAACTCCCTTCAATATAATGCTCACCATTGAATGGTCGAAAATATGTCCTGGGAGTATACATACTTCTTTGAAACTTCCTGCCAATTACCTATCCACAAATATATAATCCAGTCGGGAAAAATGTTGGTATTTCTTACTGTGGAAGGAATATGCTCTTTTACCTGCCTTTAGATGCCTCCAAGAGTCAACCAGGCCCAATTCGACTAGCATATGTTTTAGGGCTTGTCTTGTCTTTATCCCCTGAGGGGTAACTCCCCTCCGACTCGTAGACCTATCCAGTACTGGGTCTAATAGCGTATTAAAGTCTCCCCCTATCATTACTGGAACTGCAGCTTCTGCTGCCCAGAGTTGTAGATCTGTTATGTGCTGAGGATCGTCGATATTGGGACCATAAAATCCTATACAGACAATTTCATAATCTGAGCCTCTCAGAGTGGCCATCACCATCTGCCTGAACTATCAGTTTTGGAAGAGATCAGCTCAACTCCTACGGCTTTCCTTACTATTATTGCCACTCCTTTAGAATATTCCATCTGATCGGAGGCAACAAATCTCCCTATCCAATTTTGTTTACTATAGAGTGCTCTACTCTCTATTGCCGTTGAGTGGGTTTCTTATACTTATATGTGCACGTGACTCTTCTAGGTACCTCAGTACCAGGTCTTGTCGACTTTTTGTTCTTAAACCATTGACATTCCATGTCGTTATTAAAAAATATATATATATAAATGTATACATATATGTATATATTTGTTCTATTTACTTTACAAAAAAATTGTAAATTATAATATAAACTTATAAATACATAAATATATATGTATAACAAGAAATCCAACATGAAGAACGAAACGCTCGCTCAGACTCGTGTAGATGCAAAATGTTTACTTCCAAACATAATGCGTTTCAGCCACAGCCATGGCCTTGATCACACATACATGAATGAAAAATCACTGCTTAAATCCACAGTAAGAAAATAGAAAACAGACTATGCGTGAGTGAAATTCAAACAGTTAATATTCCTTGTTTTGACCTAAAATTACATACAAATGAAAATATGCAAACAGGCACTCTGCATGATAAAGAAAAGAATAAAAGAAAAGAATAGAAATGCAATAAATGTCCGTTAGTTTTCAGAAGCTATGATACCGATTCCTCGAGACAGTCAGCATACCATGGTTAGCAGTCTAGTGCTACAATACGTAATGAACAGTGTGTGCCCTGCTTGCACAATGGTCCAAAAACTGCAGTAAAATAAATATGTGTGACCTATTACATGGTCATTCGAATAAATAAATATACTATTATCAGGGATGGCAATACATATTCTTGCATCTGGTATATTCACATTGTATGTGGTAGCTGGAGCTGCCTACAGCAGAGGAAAGCAGACATGGTGCATGCTGGAAACGGTAGTGCCTGTAACGGTACCTCTAACGAGGAGGCGGCAGACCAAAACAGCAGTGAATAGTTCAGTGCATAAGTATCAACATTCAAAGGTTGATCGTATAAGTTAGAGAGTCCTGCTCCGTCTATTGGGTATGAGCATATGGATAACGGTCGTGGGTCATGCATGTCAGAACCCCAAGCAAAACCCAAAGAAAAAATCCCTGTAGTGTGTGAGCCACTGGCAAAATCTGCGGTATGAAGGTATGGGAGCGGTGAGGGAAGGCCAGGGGAGGGGGGTTGGATGGTTCAGTCTGTGGCCCAAGAAATCCAAATGGGAGGCTAGTATGCAAAGGAGTGGAGCATATACGTTCTGGTGTGTGCGACTGTGGTCAAGTGACCAACCCCACCTGAATCAGAGCACCGCCGGCTGGGACCTCATAGGTAAACACATCCACCAAGGCCAGTGCAAGTTTCCAAGTTCCATCAAACTAAAAAGTGCCAAATCTTATCTGAAGTGTCCAACTGCACTGTGCAGGTAGCTGAAGAAAAGGGTAGGGGCCTCGTAAAAAAAGGTTGAGTCAACGTGTCCTGCAGCACTTCTTCCTTTCCACACATAATGCCAGCTATTCGTACAGAGGTAAGCACTTGCCAGGATAAAATCATGTTATGTACAGTAAAAGATGAATTCAGACAGTTTAAAACAACACACTGTAACCGCAATAAAAATACTCAGGATGATGATGAATATTAATCTCTTCATCCGATTCAACCAATTGGAGTGCAGGGTATTAAGTTCACTAATCAAAGGCGACTCCCTCTTGCTCATTTTTAGGACCTGGTCTCCACCGCTGTCGGATGCTTGAACCTGTTCTATGATGTAGAAAGATGAAAGGTTTCTGTCGTCATAGTTAGTGTTCGAAAAGGGTCTGGCCACTGGGTATTTGGGATCTCTGTGTTCAATGGCTCTCAGATGTTCCAATACTCTTTTCTTGGCTACAAAAACAGTACTCCCAAAATATTCGAGACCGCTTGGGCATATCGGAGTGTATATCAAATGGTTGGTACGGCATGTAAGAAACTGTCGTATTTGGCGTGTATTTCCATTGTACATTACATAGAATTCAGTTATCTTGCTGCCCTTACATGCTTAGCATCTCCCACAGGGTAAGAAACCTTTCAGGCTGTGTTCATGGTAGTTATTGGAGGAGGTAATGTCATATTTCGCAAAGATGTCTCTAAATGATTGGGCCCTAAGGTAGGTGACACAAGGGTAGTTACCCATCTTCTTACCTATGATGGGATCATTGGTGAGGATGGGCCAATTATTGGATAAGATACGTTTGACCTTCCCGGAACTGTTGTTTTAGGTGAGTAGAAGTCTGGTGGTGGACTCATCATTGGCTGGTATAGTGTTGTCAAAAAGAAGTTGATTTCTCTGTGCCATATTAACTCTTTGTGTGGCTTTTTTCAGCACCCACTCTGGGTATCCTCTGTCCCTGAATCTACTGAGAATAATCTCTTTTTCCTTAGAGAAGGATTCCCCAGTACTGCAATTTCTTCTGGCACGGAGTATCTCCCCACAAGGAAAACTCCATTTGGGGTCATCAGTGGCCATTCAAAGCATGAAGCAGACTGTTGCCAGCCATTGCTTTTCTAAACAGTTTAGTCTGTACTTGTTGTCCATACACTCAATAGTGACTTCCAGATACGCAGTGCCGGTGTAGCTCATTGTATGTGTAGCTGATTGTATGTGTGAAAATCAAATTCAGTGAATTTTTGTTGAGTTCGGACACAAACTCTGTGCCTGCATCCATCGACCCATTCTAGATTATAAATCGTCGATGTATTTCAGACACAGAACTACATTGTCAATGTATGGAGCAAGTGTGATGTCTTCTCCCAGTCTTTCTTCCCATCTACCAAGAAACAGATATTGCTTTATTATTAAAGTTTACGAGAAATTGATGAATTATAATATAAATCAAAATTATTATTTTAATAATATTTTTAAATTGTATATGTCTAATAAACATAGACATACACGTACACACATATACACAATACATTTAAAACCGTAACAAATAAACTTGATTTTTTTTTCAAAACATACCAATTTAATTACACATAAAAAAGTAACAATATAAAAAAAAATGTTTTACAAAAAATATATTACATATTACAAACATTACTAATTGAAACTAATATAGTTTTAAATACACCGAAACATCATAATTATATAAATTTAAACAATATAAACAAAACTATAAAACTGTAGGACCAATACATATACTATTACCACTCCAGTCTGTACAACAGTAGGGAAAGCGTTGGACTCAGAAAGGGTAAAAGTTACAATTCCCACTCCAGTCGGTGCAACAATATGGAAAGCATTGGACTCAGGAAAAGTACAAATGACTATTCCCACTGTAGTCGGTGCAACAGTGGGAAAGTGTTGTATTGCAGATGGGTAAAATTTACTATTCTTACTCCACTCTGTGCAACAGCTGGGGAAAAGTTGGACTCAAGTCTGTGCAACATTAAGGAAAGGAATGGACTCAGCAGGAGTAAAAATTACTATATCCACTCTAGTCAGTGCAACATTAGGAAAAGTGTTGAACTCAGGAGGGCTTCAAATTACTATTCCCACACCAGTCACTACAACAGTAGGGAAAGCGTTGGATTTTGGAGGGGTAACATTTACTATTCTCACTCCAGTCTGTGCAACAGTAGAGAAAGCATTTGACTCAGGAGGGGTAAAAATTACTATTTCCATTCCAGTCTATGCAACAGAAGAGAAAGCGTTGGACTCTGGAGAGGTAAAAATTACTATTCCCACTCCAGTTGAGGTAATTCAGTTTCCGATCTCGTTCGTATTTAGCCACTATTTAGTGTCTTTCTGCCATTTTTGTGTTGCCCTCACTCAGGCGGCACATGTGAACGAAGAGTTGTTTTTTTCATCCTACTGCAACGTGTCTAATAACCTCCTGCCTCTGTTTATAGCTGGTGTAAGGGTCTGGCCGACTCCACTAATCCTCGTCTGGTCTGACTGATCCCTGTTTCAACTATCTGTTGGTTCGCACCATTCTTTCCTGACTTTATCTTATCCTCTGGCCTTCGCTATTCTTTACACGTATTCTCTCATTTCACAACTGTCCTCTAGGCCATACAAATGTGTCCTGCCACCTGCAAATCGACTTATAAACACTACCACTGATTAACTTGTGGGGAAGGGTGACAAACTTAGTTGGGAAAGGGGCTTATTTGAGTTACTTGATATCTTGTTTTCGCATTCTGCTCATTGGTCGACCCTGTATGCATTGGGAGTGTTCTTTTTTTAAAATCTGTATGATATAAAAGATTGTGCGCCACAAAGTAAAGTGGCAGTCTCCTCAGAACATACCGAGTGTACTTCTGGGACAACTGTACTTAGCTGCAGCTAATAAATCCTCTCTTCTATGCCTAACGGAGTGTCCCGTGTCTCTGTTTGCCAAAGCAGGTGAACTCAGGAGATTAAGGCGTACCCTGCGCCGCCAGGCCCCTAAAGTCTTGGTTCTTCACAGTATGTGCAACAGTAGGCAAAGAGTTGGACACAGGATGGGTAAAAAGGTACTATTCTCACTCCACTCTGTGCAACAGTAGGGAAAGCGTTGGAATCTGGAGAGGTACAAATTACTATTCCCACTCCAGTCTGTGCAACAGTAGGGAAAGCGTTGGACACAGGAGGGGTAAAATTTGCCGTTCTCACTCCACTCTGTGCAACAGTAGGGAGAGCGTTGGACACTGTAGAGGTAAAAATTACTATTTCCACCACAGTCTGTACAACAGTAGGGAAAGGTTGGAATCTGGAGAGGTACAAATTACTATTCTCACTCCACTCTGTGCAACAGTAGGGAAAGCGTTGGACACTGTAGAGGTAAAAATTACTATTTCCACCACAGTCTGTACAACAGTAGGGAAAGGTTGGACTCTGGAGAGGTAAAAATTACTATTCGCACTCCAGTCAGTGCAACAGTAGGGCAAGTGTTGGATTGCGTAGGGGTAAACTTTATTATTCCCACTCCAGTCGTCAGTGCAACAGTAGCAAGAATTATAAATATTTAATAAAATGATTAAATACGTAAATGTAAAGGAATTAAACAAATGACATATTTATTGCAATGTTTAATAAATATTAATAATTAAAACAAATAATTTTAAATGTGATATAGGCCTCAGCTGAGGTCAACAAATAGACATAATAGTTTTATAACATTTATAATGCAACCCATAGCATCAGCTTTAAACATTTCTAAAGTTAAAACATTTCATCATAATTGTTTTGCGACATATTTCAAATACAATTAATTTGATATTTGTATAGCTAATAACAGCTAAATTCACCCGATAGGTTTTCCAGATCTTAGATAGATCGTTTGAAAAGGTGACATTGTATCTAAAGCTGATAGTTCATAATATCAGCTTTAAATATTTCAAATTTTTTAACATTATCATCATGGACTTTGAAACAACTTTAGAAAACTCTTTAAAAATGTATACAGTTGATAACAAGCGGGTACATCCGGTGGTGATTTACATAGCTTAATTAGGCTTTGTATAGAAATAGCATTGTATCTGATACATATAGGCCTTAAATACCTCCTCGGGGCTTCTACTAGGGTTGGGTTAGGGCAAACAGAAAGAACATGAGTTAGATCTTGTAGTTCTCCCTTACACAAATCACAAAGCCCAATAGTATTTTCAGAATTGTTCTGCTTTGCTTTATACACTTTCAAAGGGAGGATTTCCAGCCTCAGTAGAAGAATACAGCGACGGTCCCTATGATCTACTGAGAAGAATGTGTATTTCTCTTGGGATTTGTAGTTTATGTTTTTTGTATATTCTATATAGTGTTTTAATTGTAGACAATGTTCTACGCCCAAATCGAAGCTTAATCTTGGAACCATATCCTTTAAAAAGAGCTTCAAAAGTGCCGGTGTCCAAGTTTGTAAAAGTGCTACTGTGCAGTGAGACCGACTAAAAGCTATATTAAGATTCTTATTAAAAGTGTATCTTGACGACTCTTCTCTAAAGGTTTCCGATTTTAAAATGTGCCTTAAGGAGCCAGGGTCAGCATGCAATAGATAATAAGCCCATCTTAATATCTTCGAGATAACCCTTGCGTATATGCTGGATAGTTAGAGTTCAAGGCGTAATGCTTGGGCCGGGACAGCTTGATTTACTCTTTTCAGTTTCCGTAGGGAATTTCCTTCTCTTGATTTTACAGATTTCCAGGTTTTTATGTGTATATACTCTAGACCATACATTAAGATGGGGGGGATTTTCATACGATAGACCTCCAACAGAGGTTGGAAATGTCTATTTCCGGAAGAGGAGTATAGCTTCAGCACTGCTCCCACATGGGCATCTGCCTTTCGACCTATGCGATGTAGGTGGGAGAAAGTCTGTAGAGTTTGGGAGAAAATAAGTGTCTTCTTTGACAGATTCTAGTGGTTTCCCCACCCAGGTCGTAGTAGCTTTTTTCCTCTAAAAGGTAACATTTTAATTTTTGAAATATTTGGGGTTAAGAAGTTGTCATCTGCATAGCCACTTAATGCATTTAGGTTTATTTGGAGCCCTATCGGTGTAGGGTCTAAAATCACAAGGTCGTCCGCGTACATTAAAATGTGAATGTCACTCAATGCTAGTGTCGGTGGAAATATTTTTACTTGAATAAAGTGCTCTGGTAAGTCGCATAAGTAAAGGGAGAATAGCAAGGGAGCAAGGAGACAACCTTGTTTGAGACCGTTTAACATGGAAATTGGTCTAGTTAAAACCCTTTGATCCCCTCATTTGAACTCTGCACCATGTTTCTGTATGGAGGGATATAATTATTGTAAGTAGATCTTGAGGGATTCCCATCCTCACCAATTTCTTCCAGAGTATTGGCCTGTCTACCCTATCGAACGCAGTATTAAAAACAATAAAAGCACAATATACAATTTGTAATTTTGACACAACATATTTGTCAAGTATCGTTTGTAGAATTGCAATATTGTCTATTACTGAGTGTTTTGGGCGAAATCCTGCCTGGGACATAGGAATTACTCCACTGGAAAAGGCCCAGTCTTTGAGGTGGTCCAAGACACAGGCTGCAAAGATCTTTCCCGTTGCGTCGAGTAGGACTATTTGCCGATAATTCTTAGGGTCTGTTCTGGAGCCTTTTTTTCAGAATCGGAACCACAATACTCCCCCGCCATGATTTTGGGATATCTCCTGTTGAAGAACAGTAAAGATATAGTTGGGATAGAAATTTGCCCCACTTGTCCGGATTTGATTGAGAGACCTTAAGCGGGATCTCATCCGGTCCCATTGCTGCAGTGGATCTTGTGGCCTTTCGGCCTTTATGAAATAAGCTATTTGTTTAGTTGTTGAGGCTATTTAATCAGTATTTGTCTGACCCTTCCCTTGAGACCGCTGGTACCATTTTTTGGCCTTCTGTGAATTAGGTTTATACAGATTAGAGATGTGTTTTTCCCAGGCCAATGCTGTCACTGGAAGTGCTTGTGTTGTTTTCCTTATACCCATTTGTTTGGCAGCTAGTCTTTGTTTTTGCTTTTTACTGCCAGTTGAATATCTATCCCGTTTTTAACTTTTTCGTCCTGTTGTTTTTTCGCTTTTTTCTGTTGTCGTAATTTTTCAACTTTTTTATTCCTTCCTGTTTTATTCCTGAATAGTTTAAAAACTGCAGTCTAATCAGGCATTTAACTTTACTGTTTTATAGTCTTTGTTCTTTCCTTTCTGGAGGCTCCTTCTCTTTTCGTGCCTGTTTGAGTATTCCTGAAGGGATGCAACTACCGTGGATACTGTCTCTTGATAGTTCATTATCGTGTTTATAGCTGAGATTACGATATACATTCTCTCTATTGCTTTAGAGTTCCAGATCATCCTACAGTTTTTATGATCTACATTGGCATGACCGTTCAAGGAGCCTGTTGACCACGGGGTAGTAGATTGCAGTGGAAGTTCTATTTCCGAAAACAAGGGAACATGATCACTTTCGTATATACCCTGTACATTTAGTGATTGCACTTTCTGAAAAAAGTCACTGTAGCAGATTAAATAGTCTAAGATAGATGAACTATTCGTGCCTGATCTAGTGTATGCGGCCGGTATATCCACTTCTACTCTACCATTTAAAATTACTCCCTTCATTGCATTGACATGATAGAGTAGTAGTTTCCCTCGTTTATTAGCTTTTATCTTTGTTGGGAATAGTGGCTTTGGGATAAAACAGGCTTCCTCTTTTTCACAATGTCCGTCTTTATCCAGTAATGTGTTAGAGATTTTCCCATTGAAGTCTCCAGCAATTGTTGCTGATGGGTACCCTTTTTGGGCCATTGTTGTTTCAATCATCTCAAATATTTTTGCTAACAGAGAGTCGTAACGGGGTCCCGGTGATATATAAACATTCAAAATTAGCAAATCCTGGATGATGTTCAAACTTTTGTTTGAATGTTTAATCTTAATGCACTGAGCATTTTGGAGATGCAAGTCCATAATTTCTAGATCCCAGTAGATTTCTTCTTTTAGTACAATTACAAGGTCTCCTTTTGCGTAGCCCCTTTTTGTAGCCTCAGCTGCGATGTTAAACACAAAGTCGTTTTTTTGAGCAAAGGTATCTAAGGACCAGGTTTCTTGTAAAAAGAGAATTGATGGAAATTTTTCAAGAATATGGGCTAACTTTTCTCTGCTTTTCCCAGTGATGTTCCAGGAGATAACTGTTACATTTTTGCTGAAAAAGAAGTGTTAATGTATTACCCTGTTTATTGCTGTTCAGATTGCTAGAGATCCAGGACCAGGTATTTTCTTTTAGTTGTGACTCGGTTTTTGGAGATGCCTGATTCCAGATTCATCGTTTGCCTCGACTGATCGATATTATTATAGATCCTTCCGGTTTACTTATTTGAGTTTTTGGAGACCAATCCACGTGGTTATAGAGGGGGTAGTTCTTACTCTCGTTGTTGTCCCGTGACCAATTGAGCTGTATTGCCTTAGTTCTAACTCCAGCCACATCAAAGCAATTTTTGTGAAGAATGTCTCTTTCGTTTAAGATGATAGATGGAATAATGTTGGACCAAAACTCCACAGTTGCCACAGTTAGGTTCGATTTGTTCGGGAACGCTACAAATGTTATTTCTAAAGTTGTAAGTGAATGGAGTTGAGGAATCTTATGAAGTAAGTTTAGTATTCTCCCACGATTTAAAGGAGTCATGTCGCAGGGGAATAGGTCAATCAGTTCTAAAATACAGGAAGCAGTCAGGTCTTCCTTTCCATGTATATCTATAATACAGTGATAGATTTCCTTTTCTTCTGGATTTATTTCTTCTTGGCATTCCTTTTCTGAAAGGTTTTTCACCAGAGAGTTCAATTTTTTCCCCTTTCCCCCTCAGGTTTTGTATGGGAGGGAATTTTCATCTATGGTTGCAGTTATGTCTAGATTTTTCCTTATTGGTTCATTGTTCTGATCTATTTGATCTCATATTTGTGGGAATTTTATTTCACTAGACGATCGTCTCGAGATTTTCTGCTTTGCTCTTTTCTTGCTTTTCTTTCCCTTTATAATATATCTCTCCTCCTTTGGCTTTATTGTAAAGTTGGATTCTTTCGATGCTGGGAGATTTTTAGAAACCTTTTCCAGAAGCTTTGGTGTTTGAGTTAATATTCCTTGCTGATTCTTCTTTTTAAAAATTGGAAACAAGGGTATCACAAGTTGAGGAGTGCTTTCTATCTTGGTTTCCTCTAACAATTTCCGTAAAGAGTAAAGTTTATCATTTGTGAACTTCTTTTTCACTTTTTTTAAAGTGAATCCCTCTGTTTGTGTTGCCTTTTGCATTCTTCCTTTGGGGTGGTCAACAGATGATATATTTTGGCATTTTTCTTCCCGAATCGCAGGTTTTTCTGGACTACTAAACGTAACTTTGGAATTTTGATGAATTGTTTTTCCATTTTTTATCTACTAGATATTGTAGAATTCCAATTTGCGTTTCGTGAATCCTGTCCAATTTGTCTAAATTCTTCTCGAGCAGAGCCAAAATAGATTCCAAAATTCTCTGTAGTGAAAAGAAAGCGTTAGATATAGGTTCTTGCCTGTTTGAGGATTGCGATGTGTTAAAAAGTGGGAATTCTGGTGATCTTGAGCAATTTTCCATGCAAACTGTGACATTAGTTGGAGTGCTATTGAGAAGTTGTGGAACCTCTTTAGATACTATAGGAGACAGATGATGTAAACCTAATGAAAAATGTATATCTGGTAGAGTAAAATCAGTTTCTGGGATTGCAGGAGGAATCTCCAAAACTATGTTTGGTTTTAGATGTAGTTGTTCCTGGTCAACCCCATTAGTCGCATCCTTTTTGTAGTCCATTTATGGTTTGCTTTCTTGTTTAGTTGTTATTTGCTGGTCGTTGCCAGCCGTCAATTGTGCTTGAGCACAGTCACTTTCTTTTGACATAGATTTTTCTTCCTGTTGAATTCCCTGCTTTTTTGGTGCTATCTGATCGTCTGTTCTGGAGGTAGTAGTAAACATTTTTTTTATATCTACTGTTCCTGGGACTGCTCCAATGTGAGGAGCTTTGTGTATACTCTTTTTCATAGATTGGGCCATACCCAGTCTTTTCATATGTACTGTTCGAGATCTGAGTTTTTTATAAACCATGAGATTAGATTAATGAGGTGAGCAAGGAGGTCACCTAGTTAGAGGGAGCGTGATCTTGCCTGTTGTATCTCTTTCTTTCTTTCTCTTCTCCCAACTTCTACGGTGGCGGTTTTGCTCTTTTCCTGCTCAGGGATAGTTTAATGTATGCTTGACACGTATTTATCTAGAGGCCAGACAACCCCTAGAACCTATAGTCAGCAGACTTGAGAGCAGTTTCATCTACATATTTCGCCCGAATTTGGGCTGAAGTTCGCAGAAATCGCAGAAGTGGTGAAGAGGAGTAAAGAGAGGTGATAGAGGTAAGTTCCAAGAGGTTCACAGGGCTGGTTGTAATACAGTAATGCAGCAGTGTTGTGTGAAACTATGCTAGGTTTTTTACATGAAACCCGGCCACTTGGTAACCCCCTTATACCTGCTTAATGCACTGTAATCACAGCAGTCTCCTCGCGTCCCACTGGAAGGCTCTGCACCTCTCTACTCGATCTTTATTTTCGGCTGACCGCTGCCGCTCACTTTCGATGTTGAACATGGCTCACAGAGGCTCAGCTGCTCCACCCTCAGCTCTCCGCTGCACATGCCGCTGCCAGAAATCCAAAGACCCGCTCCCATCCTCCCAACCACCAGTGGAGGGAATGAAGTGCAGGGGCAGGGGAGGTGGGGTGCAGCACCAGGCGAAGCACCGGGTGGCAGCTATTGACAACAAACAAGAGGTCAAACTGTCAGCAAACAACTGCAGACTGCAGGCAGTAGGAAGCACCAACAGTGAGTAGTAGTATCAAATCCACTAATTAATACAATGCAGTGCCTCCTGAAAGTAGAGCTGGGCCAGCAGAAGCTGGAGCAAAAGAACTCTGGCTCCTGCTTCTCAGGTGCGCTTGGGTGAGTGTTTGGGGGTATTAAAGGTGTAAAGTTGAGCGATCAGGGCTGGTGGGCACACACTAGAGGGCTGCAAACTGCACCCAGTCTGACAGGGCCATCTCCGCGGCGTCTGGGGCCCGACACTTTGTGGCAGGCCAGCTACACCCACCGCACTTGCTGCTCTCGCTGTCTTCTGCTCCATGGTTGCGAATGAGCATGGTGAGGGCGAAAAAAGGAGAGGGAGCCTCAGGAGCCACAGGCCAGCGCCAGGCAGGAGGGTCCGGAGGATCCAAGAGTCCAGGAGTCCGGGAGTCTGACTCGGCTCAACCCGTGTTTCTCGCTCCTTGTGCAACTCTGCCCCCGCTGCATCACGTTACTCTTCCGCTCTTCCGCTTTCCACTAGCTAGTGAGTGCCACCCAGGTTTATTCAGTGAAAAATACCACACTACATTCTCACAATCATAACAGCTAACAAATATGTTATTCACAAATAAAAAACATAACCCAATTAACACATAACATAATAAATGACATAATTTGTAATTAATGAATAACTATTTTTTACATTGATTGTTACTTAATTTCCTCTATATGTTACACACCTAAAACATATATTTAAAATTCATCATCATCATAGGCTTTATTTCGATATAGAAAATATCTTAAAAAGCAGTACATTTGGCACAGAACAATAGAACAATAAAAATCGCCAATACATTACCATGCAATTCATTATAAAAATATTCCCAATAAATTAGATAAAATCATTTAAGAACAAATTAAACAAGATAGGAACGCCTAGATGATCTTATGCGCCAGGCCCAACCCAGGAACTTGGCTATGCCACAGGCATAAAGTGGGCGTGGATCATTTTTTAAGACGCGTAAGGCCACCTTAAAATGCCTTGTCCCAAGATCTCTGCATAGTGGTTTTAACCATCTACTACGGGGAAGAACGTAGGCCGGACATTCAAAAAACAGGTGCGGGATTGACTCTATCCTGTGCTCACAAAATGGGCACATGGAGGTAGTATGGGTCAAGTGCTTCCACCTAGAGGTAAGAACCCCGACAGGGAGTAGGCCTATCCTAAACTGAAAATACAGTGCCCTATCACAACGTTTTGTAACGATGTCCAGATATGATTCACAAAAGGGTATATCTTTTATTAATAGGAAGTCCAAGGAGGTTCTACACAATTTAGAATTACTAGATCTGCTGTCAGCTACCCAATTCCAATATATTTTCTTGAGCGCGGGTATTGGGGGAGCAGTTCTATTGAGCCAGGCATTGCCAAGACCCAAGTTGAAGAGAAGACGCTTAACTTCTCTCAGCCAATGGATCTTGGACCAACCCGGCGACTCCAGTACATCCGTTAGGCCATCCGCAAATATTTAAAATTATAATAATTACACATTTTACATAATTATCAATTAAACAATTGATAGTAATTACCCAATAATACATTAATTATATTTCATTAAATACCCCCTTTAGCCCTACAAACCCAACAACCCGCAACTAATATACAACTTACAAAAATATCCTAATTACATAATTATCAATTTAACAATGAATAATAATGAACTAATAATACATTGACTATATTTAACATCCCACCCTTTACTCCTACAAACCCAACAACCCGCACCTGATATGAATTAAAAACATCTTAATTACACAATTTACATGACCAAATCAGTATTAATTCATAATTACAATTAATTATTGATTTTCTTCCCACCCTTTATTCCTACACAAACCACAACCCACACAAAACATATAAATTAAAAATTACATTAACTACACAATAACAATCAATTCAATAATTAATAATTAATTATAATTAAATTACTTTCCAACCTATACACTACAGACCCCACAACTCACACCTAAAACTAAACTTTAAAAAGCAATTACACAATTTACATATTTAATCAATTAATTATCAGTTACTCCCCAAAACATTCTTAATTAATTATAATTGATTTACTTCCCACACTGTACCCCTATAAACCCCACAACCTACTATGGCACTAAAAATTACAATAAACTATTAAATTACATTTAATAAACAACTAAAAATGTACAAACTATATCAAAAACATTAAGAATAATTATAAAAACAATTTATACCATATAAAATGTAAGTATATACTAAAATACATAAACATTATTTTAAAACGAAATTATTAACAATACTTTTGTAAACAATATTAAAAACATAGATATTTTTAACATCGATATTACTTACCTTAGAAAATCGATATTCATGTCAATGATATTTTTGCATACAATATTTGTGACTCACAATATTTACAACTCCATATTTCTGCATCTCGATATTTTTTCTGTATATTTTGACCAAACACTGATGCTTTTATTTGGGCATGGTGAGGTGTCTGTCGGATTCCACTAGAAAACATACACACAGACATACACTCTCTCTCTGTTTTGAAAATCTTAAAAAATCTTAAAAAATTAAGTTGGTTTACAAAATAGTTTTTTTCCTGACATAGTACTCTTAGCAATCCCCTCCATTTCCACTGCCTCTTAAGCCCCTCATGCGCCCTGCTTGTGTAATGTATTTTAAAATTATATGCCAGCGTGATTATTGGAAAATCTGAAGCTCACACCCCCCAATCTTACTGACCAAGATATGCCCCTGGTAGAAACAGCAGCAGCATTCACGCAACTTGATGGGTATTCAGCATAGTGCAATAGGTTACTGGTGTGAACAATATGCACATTATATCCTGTGTATCATGCTAAGCCATGTTAAGTTATGGCTGAGTTGTGTGCCCTGACTGATATACACTCACAGTAAATCCAGCTATATGCCCGATTAACACCACGGATAGAAAATGGAGTTGGTGACAAATGTACCCCAGACTTTATGGTCACCAGAAGTATTAGGCAAGGCTGTGTTCTTGCCCCCCTTCCTATTTCCACGTTACATCAACGGGGTGGATAAAATCCTACAGCAGGTAGAAGTTGGCCCTCCCAGGATTGGTTCCTGACCCACTCCAGTGCTCTTATATGCTGATGATGTGGTCCTGATTTCCAGAACCACAAATGGGTTGCAATCATTGACTGAAAGGTTTGCAGTACATATGGAACATAGGACCTGAAACTTAATCTAGCATAAGCCTTTATTGTGGTTTGTGGGAAGGGAAAACCAAGGGAGAAAGTACATTGCCTGATGGGCTATAAAGTGGAGGAGGTGAAAAACGTTTCTTATCTAGGGGTGCTTTTTTCTCACCTTGGTACATGAGGCCCGCATTTAAGTACTGCAAAACTAAAAACCACCAGATCACCTGAGGCACAGTTTAGATTTTCCTGCAAGATTGGAAATAAACCAATAAGGGAATTGTATCAACTCTATAAGAGAACATGTGTTTCCTCTGCTACCTATGGAGCTGCAGTGTGGGCTCCAACCAAGACTGGTATTTTACAAACCCAGGAAAATCTATTTTTATGTAGGCTCTTGGCCGTACCCCGCTCTGTAGCATCTTTTGCTACCCATAGAGAGAAGACACTATCTACTTGAATATGCTTACCTGTTGGCACAATATCTGGAACAAGCCTGGGGCTACATTTCCTAGGGAAGTTATACATGATTGATTATGCTTGAACATCATAAGAAGATCTTTGGGTACACAAATTTGGATGGTCTAATAAAAGATCTACTTTAGTTTCTGTAATTAACCTTGCCAATATTATATGTTACACTAAATATGAAATGAAATGTATGTTTATCAAAAACAGAATAGCAGATAGAGAATCTAGAGAAACCCTAGAGCACTATGTGGCCAGATATATGCAAGGGAGGGTTATCCAGGGAAAGCCGGGGTACCTGAAAATGGTAATGAATCCCCAACAAAGATTTTATTTAACAAGATAACAGCTGAGCATTCTCCATCATCTAGAGGCATTCCCAAAAGGGGATGCTTAGTCAAAAAAAGCTGGATATGAATTGTAACAGCTAAAAACACTCTTTCTATTTTTAATTGGTTTTACATATAGTCAAAGCATCATTTGTATCTATTATTGTTCTAATTTTGGTCCTTGATTTGCACTCAGCATTTTTTGCACCAGAACTATTTGCACTTTTATCTAAGTGATATGAGTTCAAAATGTTTCACTATTGTAGAACGGAGCTGAATAAGACTTTGCACAAGCAACTTTTTACCTTGAACAGGTCATTGATTTGTATATGTTGTTTTTGTTTTAATAGGTTTGTTTGTTTGTGCTGAATGTAATCTTTTATATCTTTTATGGATTATATAAATCCGAATAGAGATTATTTTCACTTTGATTAACTTGTTTTTCTTGTGATTTGTATTTAAAAGACACAATAAGACCTGTTAGATCTCTCTACTGAAAAAATATAGGGGGCCACAGAAACAGCGCCACAGATATTATTTATGGCAAGAGGAGGTAAATAGGGCAGCCTAGTTGTTTTAGGTTTTTTCTTTTGTATTAATGATATTGAAAAATATGATAACTAAAATATCAACTGACATAAATATTGTTTAAAAAATAGCACTCTATTTGGTATTTTAAATCAGATGGGGCAATATTTGTTCACACAATATTTAGGATACTTTATTTTTGTCAGAAGATATTTAGGGCATAGAATTCTGGTACCCCACCATCCCTGGCATCGAGGGGTTAACAATTCATGTCCAGGTGATTCCATCCTGGTCTGGTGGAAGGATTTTTGGTACCCTACTTAAAATGACATCTTATCACTACCTTCTGTGGCTGTGGGGTCATATTTAGTACTTCTTGAGTTTATTTGGCATCTCCTAGCCTAGGTGGCTGCTTAGATTCTACATATTGCAGAACTGGCCATAGAAGGTTTCATTTAAATAAATCCAGATTGGGAGAATTATTGGGGAGGTACCATAGTTTGCTCTTTTTTAAACTCCAAAACTATTGTTTGCTGTCTGACAACAAAAAGCACTGGGCAAATTGACATAAAACTATGCAGTGTTTGGTCCAGTGCACATCATTCGCGTGGATTGAAAAAAATAGAAAAAGGTCAAAAATAAGCATAGAGTTGCCACACGATTTGGTATTTTGCACACCCACCATCTCTTTGGAGGACTAGGGTGATGCCAGAAAGGTAGATTATGCAAATGCTGGATGGAAGGACTTTTCCAGTTAGTGAAAAAAATCCAGAGTTTTCTCCTACATGAAAGTGAGGAAATCGTGTTTTTTTTAGCCCAATGTTTGACAGTGTCATGGGATTCTGCATAAGCACAGGTGGTGGGAGCCACAAAAGTCATACCACCCTGTATTTCACTGGGTTTCTAATTTTCAAAAATGGCTTTTATTCATAGACGGCCGACAGTGAGCACAAATACTACCGCTATCTCCATCACAAAAGTCTACCTTTTTCAGCACCTTTGAATCCACAAACCACAGAAAGTCATACCATCCTCTATTTCCCTGGGTAAATGTCTTGTATTCATAGAGTTTCCTGGGTGACGGCCGGCATTGAGCACAAATACTACAACTATCTCCGTCACAAAAGTCTACCTTTTTCAGCACCTTTGAATCCCTTTGCGTGCTCATGGCTTTGGCCATTTCTTATCCCATGCGATAACAGGGTAAAGAAAAATTGAAATAAAGGGAAGTGCGAGTATAATAGTATTACACAAGCTCATACCTATGTCCTTGTCACCCAGTTCTGTATTATCTGCATTCACTATAATCTGGCTTTCTGCCACGCTGCTGCCAACATAGGTGAGGAAACGAAACACCTCTGCCAGGCTTGCAGCAATGACCTTCTGCATTTCCTTTTGTCGCCATGTAGGTGGCTGTGTTTCACATGTGGAGTCTCCCGCCAGTATGGTTGGAGTGATGAAGCGAAATATTTCAAAAACTTTTTACACAACACATTTACTGCTTCATCTATACAATTTAGGAGCATCCGTTCGCAGAATAGGGGGGGGATGATTGGCACTCTCGAGCAAGGGACATATTTGGAAGCAGTTGACTGACTAGAGCCCACCTGCTCATTTAACATGTCTCCAAAACCCACTACTTGTGGCCCTAAGGATAATATACAAATCCTCTTATTAAATCTAGAGGCATTAGATAGTACACAAAAGTCCCTATTAAGTCCAGACATACAAGATAATGCATTGGATAATGCTGGGAATGGGGGTGTAAGCGTTGATACTGAGGCTGACCAGGGCACACATGAGATTGGGCCAGGTAAATCTCGAGCTTGTCCTGAAGTGTCTGGTTCGCAGGCACAGTTGAACATGCTCCAATCGATAAATGATATACCGATTTTGACCTCCCCGTCCAGTAAATTTAGGATTATATCGTGGAATGTCGCAGTCTTACAGAATAAACTCTTACTCCCTCATTTTAATGAATTTACTGAGGGATTTGATGTATGTATTTTCAAGAGACCTGGAGCCTGGTGCCATTACATAAAATAGGATATGCGTGTTATTGTATCCCAGCTACTACTGTGGGGAGAGGGCTTCCCCCGGGAGGTTTGATTGTCTGGGTAAATATTGCCCTAGGCTGTCGTGTTCTCATGCATTCCTTTTTAAGTTATGACATCATGGGACTGACTATTAGTGGCCCAAAAGGTGGGGACATCTTAGATTTGTTTAATGTCTATAGCAGAGGAACTAAGGGGGCAATCAATCACCTACCATCACGCTTTTAGAACAGGCCATTTCCAGCTGTTCGCCAGGAAATCGTATTATGGTCGCCGGTGACTTAAATTGCACTTTTGAGCCTTTGAGCTCAGATGACTTGCTGGAGCATGATAGGGCTGATAGTAAATGGATAGTCCCTCATCTTAACTTACCCCCCATCAAAAAATGGACAAGCTTAGCTATCCAACTTAATGCGCTGACCACAGAATTTGATCTTAGGGCAGCCAATGGGAGAACTCCCTCGGACACACAGGGGGCAAATACTTTTAATAGAGTTGGTTGTCCCTCGCGAATTGATTATATTTTACTGGATGTAAATTTGAGGGATGAGAAGACTGATATGTTTGTAGGTACCACGATTGATAGTGACCACAACCCTTTGTGTATGACCATGACAAACCCGTGACCTGTTACACGTCCCATGATTAGTAAGGCAGCAACGTGTATTGTGAATATCATCCCCTCCAATTGTAAGAGGCATCTCAAGTGGGAAAAGGTTTCTCTGCATGAAGAAAACTTGCTGGCCATCCGCAGAGTTTTGTCTGAGAGGACAGCGGAACTCTGTGTTATGACCATGGATAAATCTAAGGGGGATATGATCCCTAAAGCTCATGCCAATACTGTGGAGTTACTAAGCTCGTATTTCCAGGCTCCACGTAAAGATGGGATCTTGTGGGCATGCAAACAAAGGAAAAATGTATGGTACACTTCAGATTGTAAGCTTAAAAGACAATCTCTGATCCTAGCAGTTAGAACTAAAAATTGTTCTAGGGTTAAAATGGCTAGAAAAGATTACAGGGTATCCTTACATAAAGCGAAGACTGAGTGGGATGAGCGACACTGGTCAGAGCTGAAAGATGCTAGTCAGGAAAAAAACAAGAATCTCTTTTGGTTTTTAGTGAGTCGTGGAGCCAATAGGGACTTAAATATTGTACCCAATCATATCACCGGGTATGATTGGCATAATCATTTTACAAAGTTATATTCCCTTATTGAGGACGGATGTCTGGAGGGGCCATGCGGCACCCCAGACGTTCCTCCTTTGGGGATTGATAGAGACCCTTTTTCGTGGGTCGAAATTGAGTCTGCAATTTTAAAACTAGTCCCTGCTAAGGCCCCTAGACCGGATGGTCTGCCAGGAGATTTATTTTTGTTCGACACTAGAGGGTGGTCAAGTTATTTTTACTTGTTGTTTAATGCCATTGCTGCAGGATGCCCAGTACCAGACTCCTGGAAAGGCGCAGAAGTAGTTCCCATCTACAAAAAAGGTAATAGGGAAGACCCTTCAAAGTATAGGCCCAGAAACCTGACTGATGTAATGCAAAAGGTGCTTGGTAGGGCTCTCCCGCAGAGAATACAATCATGGTGTGACGACGAACATATTCTCTCACAATACCAGGCGGGGTTTAGGGCTAACACTGGACGATCGATAAGGTAGTCTTTATATGGCATTTATCGATTTAAAAACAGCTTTTGATCTGGTACCGAGGGCTAATTTGTGGCGGATTTTAAATTATATGGGCATTCCTCCACTAATTCTTAATTTGTTAATCCGTCTTCATGAGGGTAATTATGCCCAGGTGAGATGGGGTACTCAGGGTCAGCTAACAAAGCGGATTTCTGTTGATAAGAGAGTACACCAGGGTTGCGTAACGGCTCCCACCCTGTTCTCCTTGTATGTGAACGGGGTGGTGAAGTTTCTACAGGAGGACCCAGCGGATGCGCCTATTCTAGTGGGTGACAAAGTGCCAACGCTTCTATTCGCTGACGACACCCTGTTAGTGTCTAAGACTCCAGTTGGGCTTCAAAAATTCAGAGCTCTCCCTAGTCGGGAGTACTAGGGCTGCGAGCAAACTTGCGTGTATCATCCAATTCCTGTCGTTTTATTGATCAGAAAGTAGCGTTTTTAAGCAAAAACATTTTTATGTGCTAAATAATTTGGGGGACTTTTAAAATACAGTGATTAATTGGGAATTGAGAGCAGGCACACTGACACCTACTCACGCTGCACTATCATTCTCTTGCCTCGCCTTACCGCTTTTGTGTTGGGGAAGGCGGCGGCGGGCGCCATCTTGGGTGTGGGCTGGGGCTGCGCTCTAGTCGCGCTGGCCTCCCGCCCTCCTCAGACTATTTAGCTGTGATTTTATCGCCGCTCGCTGCCTTCAGAGCTCTCCCTAGTCGGGAGTACTAGGGCTGCGAGCAAACTTGCGTGTATCATCCAATTCCTGTCGTTTTATTGATCAGAAAGTAGCGTTTTTAAGCAAAAACATTTTTATGTGCTAAATAATTTGGGGGACTTTTAAAATACAGTGATTAATTGGGAATTGAGAGCAGGCACACTGACACCTACTCACGCTGCACTATCATTCTCTTGCCTCGCCTTACCGCTTTTGTGTTGGGGAAGGCGGCGGCGGGCGCCATCTTGGGTGTGGGCTGGGGCTGCGCTCTAGTCGCGCTGGCCTCCCACCCTCCTCACGTTCTATATAATGAGTACCATGTTCAGACGGCGCAGCGGGCTGGCGCAGCGGGCGCGCGCCGAAGCCGCGCCAAAGCCAAGCCCGTCTGCGCCCGTCCGCGGCCGGACACGGCCCAGGGCCATAACCCCTGCCCCCCGACTGATGTACTCTTCCCGGCACTTAAAAGAGTTGCATGTTGGTAAGATCTGTCCGACCTGTACTACGGCCCCCTTGAAAGATGCGATGGCCACTCGATTATTTGTGTGTCCAGGCTGTGGATATCTTCTCCCCCAATCCAGCATTCCTGCCCATTCTGGCCTACAGGATGGCAGGTCCTATGTTGTAGTGAACAGAGCTTCGCATGGATGTCGAGCTGCGCTCATCAATACGCGCTCACTTCCATGTCATAGCTTTTATATCAATGAATTTATCATTACTCATGATCTGGATCTACTGTTTGCTACTGAGACCTGGGCAGATGCCGGGTCTGGTCCGGATTTCTGTAATGCTACTCCGATGGGGTACAGTGTTGTCAGACATGATAGGCCTGTAGGAAGAGGTGGCGGCCTTGCTATTATCTTTAAGGATAAATATCGCACCACACTTGATCCTATAAACTCGGCTAACTGCGAATCAGCCGCTTTTGCCATTAGCATTACCCCCAAGCAGGCACTAAAGGGTGTCATACTTTATCGTCCCCCTGGCCCCCGTAATTCTTTTCTTTCCTCCCTTTCTGACCTAAGTGACAATATTATATGTTCTGATACATACACTATATTGGGAGATTTTAATTTTCACTTGGAAGAGCAGGACAACTCCGATACTGCCCAACTCACAGCTGATTTTTCCAACTTAGGGTTGCACCAACTAGTCAAGGGCATTACGCATCAAGCTGGACATTCCCTTGATGGTCTATTCACGAATGACCCTGGTATATCTGTATTAGATATCATCCCAATTACTTGGTCTGACCACAGGGCCATTATCTTTCAAATAGACATACGACCTGTTGCCCCTTTAGTCTCCAGGCCGGGAACCAGAATGGGCACTCGTGCCTGGAAAACTGCAGATATGCCTCAGATGCTACATTCCCTGGCTTCCTCCCGTCCTCAGGGTGGAAATACTCCGGCACTTTCGGCCTCGGCTTTTCAGGACTGGATCCGAAGCGCCGCTGACCTAGTGGCCCCAGAGAAAATTACGAAGCCCAACAGAGTATCCCCCTCGGCCCCCTGGTACAATGAAGATCTTCGACTACATCGCCAACACTGCAGAAATCTAGAAAGGCGCTGGAGGAAGGTCTACTGCCCTATAGCCAGACAAACTTATAAAGATGCCCTTCAGATTTACAAAAAGGCAATCTTGGCCCGAAAAACCGAATTTTTCTCGGCACAAATTAAGACCGCTGCTAACTCGGCCAGAGAACTCTTCTCTGTTGTCACCAGCTTGTCTACCCCCCCTGTCGGGCCTGAAGTGGAGCCCTCACAGGCTTTCTGTAACGAATTAGCAGCCTTCTTTATCACAAAGGTTGCAGATATATATGCTTCCTTTGAAGATAACTCTAGAACTGAATGTAGAGGTGGTAGCGGGAAAGAAGCATTGTCTTACTACAACCATGACCATTTTCCATGCTTTCTACCCGCCTCACATGAGGATGTGATTAAAATCGTCTCTACCATCAAATCGGGCTCCCCACTGGATCCTTGTCCCCCATCCGTGATGTCAAAACTCACAGAAGTGATTTCCCGCCCTCTCATGGAGATCTGCAATACTGCTTTTTCGACAGGCCAATTTCCAAGTATATGGAAGAACGCTGTCATAAAACCCCTCCTGAAAAAACCTTCCTTAGATCCCACAGCTGTTGTAAGCTACAGACCGATCGCGTGCCTGCCCTTTCCTGCCAAAGTATGCGAATACCTGATGAATAGACAGCTCTCAGAGTTCGTCGAGACTCACCAGCTTCTCGATGACACGCAGTTTGGGTTTAGGAAAGGGCATGGAACAGAGACTGCCTTGATAAAGGCCTCTGACGAGATCAGGGTGATCATGGACCAGGGAGGGGCGGCTGTTCTTATCCTTCTGGATCTGTCAGCAGCTTTCGACACGGTCGACCATGCCACCTTGGTCGACCGTGTCACTTCTTTGGGGATTAACGGTTGCGCCAGGGATCTTATCTCATCGTTCCTGGCAAACCGTACCCAGACAGTAAAGTTGGGAGATTTCTATTCCCCTATCTCTGCACTCCCTTGTGGAGTCCCACAAGGCTCCTCGCTAAGTCCCATGCTTTTTAATATCTATGTAGCGGACTTGGCAAGGATAATAAAGGCCTATGGGATACAGCTTACATCGTATGCAGACGATACCCAGCTGGTGCTGGGCATCCATAAGGATGGTCTCACGGTAGCAGCCAACTTTCAGAAAGCTATGCTTGAGGTTAGTAGCTGGATGGCTTTGAACTGCCTTCGCCTCAATTCGGATAAGACCGAGATCATGACCTTTGGAAGACTCTCCCCTGAATGGTCCTTTGGTTGGTGGCCAGAAAAGCTTGGCCCTCCACCTGTCCCAGTAGAAAAAACCAGAAACCTGGGAGTGATCTTTGATAATAAGTTGGTTTTCGACCTCCACACCAACAAGGTTGTGTCGTCGTCTTTTTTCATCTTGAAAAAAATCAAGAAGCTGCTGCCTTATCTCCCGCCGTCAGCTGGGAAGACCCTGGTCTCTACCCTAGTCTTCTCCAGGATAGATTATGGGAATGCACTTCTCCTTCACACCCAGAAGCGTGTCACAACGAAGCTGCAATCTATTCAGAATGCGGCTGCTAGGATTCTTCTCAACATCCCTCGTCGCAAATCTACCACTCCTGGTATTCGTCAGCTTCATTGGCTGAGAGTGGAGAGCCGCGTCAAGTTTAAGGCCCTCTGTATTGCTTATAAGGCTGTACATGGCATTGGACCTAGGTTCCTGGTTGAAGCTTTCCAGCTGTACACTCCTAGGAGGCAATTAAGATCGGCCAATAACAGTCTCCTCCCGGTGCCACGCACAAGATCGGTCACCTGGGGAGACAGGCGCTTTCTTGTGGCCACTCCAAAACTTTGGAACCTCTTGCCACTAGCCATCAAAACTGCCCCGAATCTGATGAGCTTCCGCAGGCTCTTGAAAACATGGCTGTTTAATCAGTAAGAGGATGACTTGATGATAGATTCCAGTTGCTCTACAGCGCCGAGACACCTTCGGGTATTTGTCGCGCTATAAAAGTTGCGTAAATAAATAAATAAATAAATAAAAATTGTTGTTCAGATATCAATCCTTTTGTGATGCACGGGGCCTAGTTATTAATACCACGAGAACCAAGCTTATGGTTTTTAACCCCCCGAAATCCTTTAGGAATAATTTTACATTAAATGGTACCCTTCTGGAAAGAGTTGGGAACTTTGAATACCTCGGCATACGCCTCTCAGAAAAAATGCTCTGGAGGCCCCATATATCCAAAATGCTTCTGAATTAGAAACGCGTGGGGCACTGAGCAAAGAACATCGCTCCTCGTATAGCAGGCCAGTTGCCCCTGCACTAGCAATTTATGAAGCAAAGGCAGTTAGTTCAGCCATGTATGGAGCCGAGATATGGGGGTTTGAAAACGTGGCCGAAATAAGTAGGTCTGAGCATAAATTTTTGAGGGAACTGGTGATGCTTCCCCGCAATACCCCTTTAACACCGCTAATGTACGACATGGGTAGGCGTCCGTTTAGAGCAATTGCCAGGTTACGACCATTGCTCTTTTGGGTTCCCCTTCGGCGCACTGAAGAGCTTACCAATTATGCTGCAGCTCTAACGGAGGTAATGAAGTTGGACGTAAACTTTAAGGTCAAATGGCTATCATATGAAAAGAAAGTTATGATACAACTTGGTTTGAGAGATGCATGGGCCAGTCAGGTTCCCCCTAGCAAAGCGGAACTCAAGAGATACTATTGGGATTGGATTGACAGGCAAGAACTTTGCAAGCCAATGTTGGGTAGACTAACAGAGGAGTTCTTCCTGTTCAAACACACTAGAAGCTTTGAGCGTTATTTAGATGTGATCCAGGTCCCACGAGATAGGACTTTATACATCCAGTTTAGATATGGCACGCTCCTTGTTAACTTTCGAAAGGCAAAGTGGTGTAAAGCAGAGGACATGACAGAGAGTTGCCCGTGCTGTGGTGCTCTGGTGGAGTGTGATGCCCATGTCCTGTTTGCCTGCCCTGCCTACAATAAAGCTAGGAGTAAATGGTTAAAACCAATATGTAGTGGCATGGGCACGCGCGATCATCGGTCTGCTATGCGTATTTTAAAATCTGATTCCAGCGTCCTATTTACTGTGGAGTGGCCAAATTTTTAGCCCAAGCTTGGCAAATTAGGATTAGAGGCCAACGGGGTGTGACCTTACTATAGATTTTATGTCCCATTATTTGTGATTAAAATCTTTTACTATTTTGGAACGTTTTACAATCTTTGAACATTCTTAATCACATAGATAGCACTTGCACTTTATACATTGTTTACTGCGAGGGATTATGCCACTTTATGTATATAGTGTCTCAGATTTAAGCTTAAGCCTTTTATGAAATTGGTTTTATGTTTTTTTATCTCATATGCTGTTTTTAACTTTATGTCAAGATTCTTTCGAGCCATTTGTACTGTATTGCAAGATTTTAACAAACATTGTTTTATTGTAATTATGTTACTCAAAGCTTTTATGATACATGCTGTCGAATAAAGTTTTTTGATGATGATTTAGACACAGAAACCCGAACGTGCACATTGCATATATTGAATAAAGTGACACAGCAATAGAGACTAGTGAAGTAACAGCTGTGTAAAAGTGTGGTTGAAAGTCTTAGAATAATAGAAGCCATTACTAAATGTTTATAATGCTTAATAGTGGGTTTTTCTTTAACAAATTAAGTATAAGATGATGTTTTATTATTCATTTACTGATGAGACAAATGATCAAATGGTGTGCCTTAACATTTCTATTGCCTTTCTTTGAAAATCATTATGAACAAAATATGATGCGAAAATGCGATAAAAGTAGTTAGGAAGTTGAAATTTATAAATGTCTTCATAGAGACCATAACAAACATAGAAATTGAGAAACGATTTTAGTAAAATTACTTTTAAGAACAAATTACATGTACGAATTTTGTAAAATTATGGCAATAGGACATAGCTAAAGCTAATTAATTTTGTGTAACAATACATTAGTGAAGAATTACTATTTTTCACTTACTATGAAATATTAGATTTTTCCCTCTGACACTTTAGTAAATGTTGCATTTTTTGTTCTGTATATGTCTTGTCTTAACACTTAAAGGACACTTTCAAAGTTCACATAGAAATAGCTCGGTTGGAAAGCCAACTCTAACCTGATGCCATAGACAGTTACATTGCATATTTTACCGTTAACAAAACTGTGATGCCCGGAAAGCCAAGTCGTTCTCATAAACAGCATAGGAAAGTGTGTAGGAATAACAGCATGTATTTAGTAATTTCATACGTAAACTAATCATGTAAGGGACTGACACCATGGGTTGATACCACATCGCTTTTATCGTCATAAGGATTATAAAAGAAGAAACCCCAAGGGAGGGGCATCACTCTTGACCCCATTACTTTTCCTCTCTATGTGAGAGCAACGCCATTATTTTTCTTTCTCTGAAACACAACGCAACACATTAACTCTTATTTTATTTTCCTTGCAAGAAGCCTGAATGCTTTCCCTATGATTTTATAACCATCCTTTCATGTCCTAATTTGGACTGCCTTATTGTTGATATTGCTGCCTTGAGCGGTTGATCTGGAATCCTTCTTTGCCAAACTACTTGATTTTGCCGTATTTGCCCTTTTTGCCCATGTTTATGGACTCACACTATGAGGACTTTAATTTGATTCTTTTTGACCCCTTGCTTTAGAATCTTTCGATGCTGTTACAGAATAGAACTATCCTTCTGCCTTTAACGGTTGTAGGAATCTGTAACCATAAATCTGATATCCATTTGAAACTATCATTTGAACTTGAACCTCTGACTTAATGTGTAGTCTTGTACTACATGCTACATGCTGTAATAATCTTGACTGAAATGCTTAATAGATTACTCATTTGTAGTGATTTCAGAACATTAAAACAATAACCAAATTATCTAAAAAGTCTGAGACTGTTATTGTGTCATGATGTGCTTCCATTAACACTGTGCTATATTTTTCCGCTTTTGATTTAAATGCGTTTTAGGTAAAATCAGTGAATCTTTTCATAATATCAAATTCTACTTCTTGTATTCTGTGCAGCAGTAGCAGAGCTTCTTTTGTGCATAATAGTGGCTAGATGTAACTTCTTTAGGAGATTGGGTCTTTCCCATTGCAATATTGTACTTCTAGAGCAGGGGTACTCAAAGTACGGCCCGGCAAGCCTTTCTTGGCGGCCCGCGGACCTTGCAGACATCGTACCGGTGTTTTTTGTTGTTTTTTAAGAGTGTCAGCAAACACAGACTCTGCTCTGTGGGGGCCCGGGAATTCAAGCAAGTCCGAGTGGAGCTGCTGGGGCGCTAAGAGGTGAAATACAACAAAGCCTCGTTATCATGCAAATGGTCTCTTAAAGACCTGTGAAGTACTCGGGTGGGGCTGTGTGTGTGCCCTGGAAGTGAAGCTGCCTCAGCTGCCACACAAGCGGAGGGGGGTGGGGGACGGGGGAGAGGTGACAAAGAATGACAAGAGTACAATAGGGTGTGAGAGTCGGGTAAGGGGACAGAGGGTGACAGAGGGCAGAAGGGAGAGACAGAAACAGAAAGAGACAGATAGAGATAGAGACTAACAGAGACAGGGACAGACATAGACAGATAGGCAGAGACAGGGACAGACAGATAGAGGCAGAGACAGACAGAGAGGCAAAGAGACAGACGCAGAGGGAGACGGAGAGGGAGGGCGACAGAGAGAGAGGGAGACGGAGAGAGAGAGAGGGAGGGAGACAAGGAGAGAGAGGGAGACAGGGAGAGGGAGGGAGACGGGGAGGGAGGGAGACGGGGAGAGGGAGGGAGACGGAGAGGGAGGGAGACGGGGAGAGGGAGGGAGACGGAGAGGGAGGGAGACTGAGAGGTAGGGAGACAGAGGGAGGGAGACTGAGAGGGAGGGAGATGGGGAGAGGGAGGGAGACGGGGAAAGGGAGGGAGACGGGGAGAGGGAGGGAGACGGGGAGAGGGAGGGAGACGGAGAGGGAGGGAGAGAGGGGAAGAGGGGAGAGGGGGAGGGAGGGAGGGAGACGGAGAGGGAGGGAGGGAGACGGAGAGGGAGGGAGGGAGACGGAGAGGGAGAGAGAGGGGGAGAGAGGGAGAGACAGAGGGAGGGAGAGAGAGAGGGAGGGAGACAGGGAGGGACACAGAGGGGGGAAACAGAGGGGGGAGACGGAGAGGGGGAGACAGAGGGAGACGGAGAGGGAGGGAGAGGGAGAGAGGGAGAGAGAGAGAGAGAGAGGGGGAGAGAGAGGGAGGGAGACAGGGAGGGAGGGAGACAGAGGGGGAGGGAGACAGAGGGGGGAGTGAGACAGAGAGGGAGTGTGACGGTCATCGGCTGTAGCCGGCATGGGCCTGGCCGCACACACCCCCGCAAGTCCTCAGGCAGCTATGGGAGACGAGGTAGGCAGTCCAAGAACCGAAGGGACTACAACACCCAGGAGGCAACGGGGCAGAACTTACGTAAACTCAGCTCACGAGGGGGAACGGCCTACCCTATATAAGCACCGCCTCAGTGAGGAGACGGTGCTTGACAATCCTTCATGGAAGCCGACGGCGAGGGAACACTTCCATTCCCCCTCGCGTATTCTACACCTGAATTTCCCGTCAAGCTGGAAACTCGCGGACGCTTGCCTTCCCGCTTGGAGTTTCCGTCCCTGTAATCAACCCGCCGTGCGCCGTAGCGCGCCATTCCCGACCCCAAGGAACCCGAGACCACCAAGTGGAGCTCCGAGGGCGGACGCTTTCCTTCCCGCCTCGGAGTAAGTATTATGCTTTAAGGGCGGACGCTTTCCTACCCGCCGGGCGCCGTGGTGCGCCATTCCTGTCTCCGCGGATCCCGAGACTACAAAGAGGAGCTCCGAGGGCGGACGCTTTCCTTCCCGCCTTGGAGTGAGTATGGTGCCTTGAGGGCGGATGCTTTCCTACCCGCCTCAAGGTCGAAGATACGAGACCCCGCCGTGACAGGTAACAAGTATCTTGTCTCCCTGAATTCATACACTTGTTCTCGCAGGGAATCATTTCCGAACCGCTGTCTGTGAAGTTAACAGCCAGGCGGATTACTTCCAGAACTACTATTGTTTATGACTTGTATCCTAAGGGGGTGAAAACAGTACCAAGGAAGGGACATCTACTCCTACCTAAACCTGTGAGTATCTGAAGGGTTAAGCGTAGGGGGGGTCGCATAGTATAATACCGCTAACACTGATAGTTGAACCGACCTCTGTCATTTGTCATTTGTGCAGGACGTTGTTAGGAGGCGCCTATACTGCTGCGTTCCCCTGCCCGAGAGCAAGACCCTCTGAACTACCACCTTAGTGCTTTCCCTGTTCTCGTGGGTGCTCTTTCCCAGAGTTGTGTCCTCTACGCTGTGGGGAAGTGTGTCCTGGAGAATAGGGGGGCCTTTCTGCTTGATGTCGTCCCCGCTGGCTTCTGTGCGAGGTTAGTGGCTTGTTCTCTCTCTCTTGCGCCACTGACACTCCGACAGGGAGGGAGAGAGACATAGAGGGAGGGAGAGAGACAGAGAGGGAGGGAGAGAGAAAGAGGGAGGGAGATGGAGGAGGGAGGGAGACGGAGGAGGGAGGGAGATGGAGGGAGAGGGAGGGAGACGGAGGAGGGAGGGAGATGGAGGGAGAGGGAGGGAGACGGAGGGAGAGGGAGGGAGACGGAGGGAGAGGGAGGGAGACAGAGGAGGGAGGGAGACGGAGGATGGAGGGAGACGGAGGAGGGAGGGAGACGGAGGAGGGAGGGAGACGGAGAGGGAGGGAGAGAGGGGAAGAGGGGGAGAGGGGGAGGGAGGGAGGGAGACGGAGAGGGAGGGAGATGGAGAGGGAGAGAGAGAGAGGGGGAGAGAGGGAGAGAGAGGGAGGGAGAGTGAGAGGGAGGGAGAGAGAGAGGGAGGGAGACAGGAAGGGAGACAGAGGGGGGAGACAGAGAGGGGGAGACAGAGAGGGGGAGACAGAGGGAGACGGAGAGGGAGGGAGAGGGAGAGAGGGAGAGAGAGAGGGGAGAGAGAGGGAGGGAGGGAGACAGAGAGGGAGGGAGACAGAGGGGGAGGGAGACAGAGGGGGAGGGAGACAGAGGGGGGAGACAGAGAGGGGGAGACAGAGGTAGACGGAGGGGAGAGAGACGGAGAGGGAGGGAGAGAGACAGAGAGGGAGGGAGAGAGAGAGAGGGAGGAAGACGGAGGAGGGAGGGAGACGGAGGAGGGAGGGAGATGGAGGGAGAGGAAGGGAGACGGAGGGAGAGGGAGGGAGACGGAGGGAGAGGGAGGGAGATGGAGGAGGGAGGGAGATGGAGGACGGAGGGAGACGGAGGAGGGAGGGAGACGGAGGAGGAAGGGAGATGGAGGAGGGAGGGAGATAGAGAGAGGGAGAGAGAGAGATATGTGTATGCCGGGTACGGTGGCTCAGTGGACGAAGGCGTCCGCTGCAGGGACCTGTGTTCCACCTCATGGTCACAGTTTTTTTTGTTGCTCTAGCCCCGCCCCCTCCCCCAATGACCCCGCCCCCAAGGTGCGGCCCTCGGCCACAAACCACACTGTAAATTTGGCCCCCAAGAGAAAGTTTGTGAGTACCCCTGTTCTAGAGTATGGTCCGGAGATAGTTCCATCAGAGGACCATTCCCGTCTGTGATAAAGGTGATGCTGTGATCCTTCTAACTGTAGAGGGCCCAGAACAGTTAGAAGGATAAATAAGGAAGTAGTGAGAGTGAAAACGTAAATATAAAATGATAGAACTGCTTCTGCTGGATCAGGAGCTAGAGATAATTGGCTTGTGAGCTGTCTCCTGACTTCATCCTTCTGACCAGTGCTTAATTTAAGAAAAATAAGTGCCGGGGCTTTGGTCTGTAGGCCTCTGCAGCTTGCACCACCCATTGCGCCTGCTAGCGTTTCCAATGACAGTACCAGCACAACTACTAACCAGCACACTGCTAGAAATGTGACAATTCAGCCTATTCCAGGCCCCAATGCTATAAAAATAGCTTGGGTAGCAACTATTAGTCGTTTTTAATGCATACTGAATTAATGAACAATGGCTGTTCTGCTCATCTCTAAATTATACAAACAATGCCACCATGTTGTCGTAAGTGCTGGTGTCGAAAATTAAGTGCCGGTGCCGATGATTATGTGCCGGTGCTGGTCACCAGATACCACCAGCTCAAATTAAGCAATGATTCTGACTTGCCACTTCAGAGTACGCCTTTCCTGTCTCGCTTCTTCCTTGATACAGAAACCTATTTCTAAATACATGCTCTGATCTAATGAAACATGACTATGCCTCATTCAATGCTCTGGCCTCATACCATGCCACCACAGCATGCCTCTTTAAGCCACATCCCCTCATTTCCCATTCTTGCCAGTATTGGAAATATACCCCCAGTTGAGGGTACATTTCCACTATTCAACAAAACACTTCAGACCCGAAGAACCTAATCCTTAAAGATGTCTGGAGTAATTGAAAAAAGAAAATATTAATACCTGCCTGAATATTAAAGAGAAACAAACCCTCACCCACCTACCTACCTACGTGGCATGCTGCCTCATCTGATTGCTCCTCTTCCGGACTCCTTTGCTTGTACAATGAACAGGCACCATTGCCAGGGAGCTCTTGTTGATCTTTTTCTGATGTATTTAGATGAAAATTGTTAAAAAGGGGGGCTCTGATTGGCAGCCAAGCAGGGACCTCCACTCTACTCAAGGTAAGTCTGAAAATGCCCCAGGGGATCCTGTACCCACCCTCTGGTAGCTTGGCGCAGAGCAGACAGGCTTATCTCATGAGGCAATGTGTGTAAAGTACCTGTGTAACACACACCCACGTAACCCAATGAGGACGCTGGGAAAAGAAAAGACACAACACCGGTCTAGAAAAATAGCAGTTCAGTTTTATGTACAGAAACGGTTGAGATCATAATCAGAAAAGTTCAATCAGGGGATTGCGGGAAGTCTGCTGGTATCTTTCAAGCAGTGCTTTAGAGCAAAAGAACAATAGGTCCCTAGAATTGAGATATTGAATGTGGGGAAGCGTGTAATCGGTTGCAGGCTGTGATCCCTGTGCGCTCTTATCTGACAGTTCAAGTTTGTCCAGGGGACTGCGGCGCGCTTCCCAAGACCGGCTACCCACCACAATTACCTGCGGGAAGACTGTGAGGCGAATCACTGTCCACACCGCCCTCCAGGAGGTTTCCGTCGCGGAGGTGCAGTCTTGAAGGGTCTCCTGTCTCGGCTAGGTGCGGCTGGAGCGGCGGCGAAGCTGTCAGGAGCTCCGGCAGTCTTGCGTCCTGCTACCTTGTCCGGAGGGGGGGTCAGCACTCAGGTGCCTGCGCTGAGTTTTCGGTGGGTGCTCTGTCACCGCGGAGAGGCTTGCAAGGGGAAAGTCAAAGCCGCTGGGGCTGCGGCGAACGGCGAGCGCGGTCGGGTGACAGAGCCGGATTGTCGGGCCCTCAGGGAGTCAGGGCGGCACCAGCAACCCTTGGAGACACTCTGGGTAGATTCCCTAGTTCTTGTAGCGGGGCATAGGTCAGCAGGCAAGAGTACAGTTTCACAAAGCAGGGCAGCAGTTTCTGGGAACAGTCCATCACGGCCAAGAGACAATCCTTCCAGCGCAGCAGCCTTTACTCCAGGTTCGTGCAGGTCCAGTAGTGTAACAAAGATGTGTGGCAGGGCTCTATTTTTATACCCTGGTGCCCAGCTACTTAGAAGGGGGCAGAAGCTTCTGGAAAGGTCTTGGAGGTTCCGGGGTGTTCCCTGTCTCCCCTGACATGGCTCCTGGCTGTCTGCACTGACAGAGCACGGTTGTTAAGCCTATTGTGGGGCAGCAGGGCCCAGCCTATTCAAATATAAGTGCAAATCACCACTCCCACCAAGAAGGTCATCAGTATGCAGATGAAGGCAGCCCTTCCTGTGTTTGGGGAAGTCTGCAAGTGTTAGACTGCTACCTTGAGCCAGACGTAGATTGAGAAAGCTACAGGTCAACAAAGCTAAGTGAAGAGCAGAGAAATGTCCACTTTCTAAATGTGGCATTTCTGAGACAGTAATGTCAAAACCCAATATACCACTAGAGAGGGTTCCTCACTACTATTCCAAACATACCAAACATGATATATCTACTACTTCCCATTCAGGAGTTATCACTCAAAGGGATACGAGGGAATTATCAATGCTGGCCTATGGAGGGGTAGGCTTCACTGTGGTGGTATGCAGATATGCCAATGTCACCATGTTTTTAGGGGAGAGCACGCTCACCTTGGCACTGATCAGCAGTGGTAAAGTGCCCAGAGTCCTAAGTCCAACAAAAATGTACAGTTAAAGTGGGAGGCAAAAGGGCAAGAAAGGTAGGGGGAGACCGCCCTAAGGCTGACAGGTCCAACAGAAATAGACAATGTTGTCCAAATATACAAGATGAACATTTTCTATAGGCCAACTGTGAGTGCTTTTATAATGGCTACCTATGGTAATATCAAAATAAAGACTTTTGTAGCTTGAAGAAGGGAGGTTACACTTCAGACTACCTGCACCTCTCTTTCCCCTTGAAATTTCTAGAACTGACATTTGATATGCCTCTGAAGTGCTGGGGGGTTTGTCTCTCAACAGCAGAGACAAGTCACTGTATTTCCACACAAGACCATCATATTTTACATGGCAGACTTACAGGTGCATATGTCCACTATTCATGAACCTTGACTTGTCAATCTGCATTCCCCTATTTTCTCAGTATCACTACTAACTGATGGGTGGGGTGCGATAGCAGCGCAGACGATGGCTCCACCATTGACTCTGCTGCTTTCCCAAGCTTTCTAAATGGTGAGGGTGAACAGAGGAGCTAGGAAGATCAACTGCTAATTTTTGCACATGTACTGTGACCACTCAAAACCTAAAAAGTGAGGCCCTGTGTCATGAGAATGCTGGCCAATTAGTTGTGATCTTCAGTCTGCTGCATAGTCACCTGACTATAAATGTTCCTACCTAGTAAGCACCTTCACTAACATATCCCTCTATTAAGAAATGGGGGCATTATTTGGAGGTCTTTTGTAACATAAAATACTTACATTTTTGGATTAAATGCTAATAAAAATCCACTAGTTGAATTCCCTCTTGGTGGTATGATGGAAGACATTCAGACTTTCGATTATCCACAAGATTTTGCATTTCATTTGCCTACAATAATTTGAGGATATTACATTACCACTGAACTCTAAATCAGTCCTTGTGTCTTGAGTTATTATTGTTGGGTCAATAGTTTGTCAAACGTTATTGTGGGGCCTAGTTCTAAAGCATTACAAGAGCCTCTGGATACTTCTTCCATTTTTGGCAGGTGCTAAAAGTACCTACTTCTAATGCCCTCATTATGAGTTGTATTTTACCCCAGAATGGATAAAATAACCCAATTTGGAATTATGAGTGTTTCAGGGCTCAGAATTATTGGGTATGAAATCTCTGGACCTGAAAATTCCGGACCCAGAGACTAACAGAGAAGCTTCAGGGACTGGGTCTGGGGCTGTGGCAAGTGGCATGGCACTGTCAAGTCTGCTGGATACTGCAGTCCAGGAGCAACAGTTAATGACCCCCCACCCCCCAGAAAACCACACATTTTCCTGTCACTCCTGCTCCCTCATTCATCACCTCCAGCCAATGCCTACAATTTCCCCCTGCTCAGGGCAGGCAGAAAATGTGAGTGGTATTTTCATCAAAGTGGAGAAAAACTGCTCAGAAAAGCACTCAAAATCAAAGTGCGAGCAGTCATTCCGCTTTTTGGTTAAGAAAAAAAACCTTGTATTGGTTGAATTTAACAGTGGAGATGCCTCCATGCAAACCAGGAGACTCCTCCGTTATAGCGAAGGAGCAACGCCCCCCCCTGCTAAAACCCAGCAGGGGAGGTGGGAGTGGTGGGCAGTGCGAAGTGCACATGACTGCTTGACTGGCCCTCTGGGGGGCCAGCCAATCCATCATGCGCACTGAGCCTTTCTCCACCCGAGCAGTATTGTACAGCTGGGTGGAGAAATCAACACAAGCTCCCGGTCTATGCCGGAGCACCGACCCGAGGCACTCAGACCAATCTTAGTGCTGCTCACGTGCTGGGAATAGTAATCCCAAATAACAACAACAATACCAATACTGATGCTTTTTTAACTCGCTTTTAATTACGAGGGAACATATTGAAGTCAACAACATGAACCATAGACCTCTCTTTCCGTCTGCTTAATCAACGAATTTCTTTTATTTATTTTACACAATCCATCGCCAATAATTTTTTAGTTATTCAAAAAAACCTGTACACAACACTACTACTACCTCCTACTTAAATAGAATAATCTGACACTCTTTTCACACCCAAATCACTCTCATCATACATCTCCAAATATTCTCATTCACTAACCACATCATCCAATAAGCTCAATCATACATCCTCTCACATCTAAATGACATTTTTTGCAATCGCTAAAATTTAATCAATACAAGCCATAGAAATATGCTAGACAGAGTAACCACTGAATCTAACAATTCAATTAGTTCACAATTCTTATGTCCCAAAAAGAATAGGTCTACGTGTTTTAAACCCCCTCCAATCCCGGGGTTCTCATCAGGACCTGTAAGCTAAAAACAGAGAACTCTTTCAGTGAAAATGAATGCCCAACAGCCTCTTTATGCATACTAAGCCACTGCTCACAATTTGGCTTACCTCAGTCATAAACTAGATCAGCCGATCTAGAGGATTGGAAAGAACAAATCTATATCGGGAGATGTTAGAAATGGGATTTCTGGTTGGCTGAGGCTTGCGCCAAAGCCAGGCAGAAACCACCACTCTAGTCAGGGCTGGGGAGTTACACGCCAAAGATAGCCCCTGCTCACCCCCTTGGTAGCTTGGCACGAGCAGTCAGGCTTATCCCGGAGGCAATGTGTAAAGCGTTTGCGCGCGCACCCAGCAACAACACCCAAGGCCCACTACAAAAGAAACTCCACACAAGGTATTATATAAAAATAGCCTTTGTATTATACCAAAACACATTAGATAATAAATACACACTTTACAATGTGCCACTGGCACGGGCAGAATTTACAGGGGAATTATCTACATGGGACAGGGCCTCATGGACCGCTGTCAGGAATAAGCACTTTTAGAACTAACACTTGGTAGGAATAACACTTTAGAACATAGCACATACAATCACTGTAGCACCAATTAGAAACTGTAGCGCACAACCAGTAACCACTGGTAACAGGGAAGTACCACCTACGCAACCCTAACCACCTTAGGAAAATATTACGCAGGGAACCATGAACTTACTAGTGTAACCTATACTAGGAAAAACCCTCTCCTACGCATAGGCACAGTTAGAAATAAACATAGCATAAAGGAAAGGCACATTGCGCAAAAGTACACCGGTAAACATAACCATGTACCCTAGATGAGGGCACAACACAAGAAAACTGTCCCCAGGCCAACTTTGCCTTTCAGGGGCTCAAACGCCCTTTGTCCAGCAGAGTCAGGGCTAAACTGCGCAGGCTGCGCACTCCAAAGCGTAAAGGGCACAGCCTAAACGTTGCAGCTGCCCACGAAGTGCTGGGCAGCTGGGAAAATGAGCCTGGGCTCTCAATGGCCCTTTCAACACATATGCCCTGCGTTGGAGCCTCTCTGGCTCTGAGAAAATAGTGCCCCCAACCGTTGGAGCCTCACACGGCTCTGGGACCAAGTCAGCAAAGCACTTAGAGCCTCACGGGGCTCTGTGAACCACTGTGCCCCGTTGTTGGAGCCTTTTCTGGCTTCTAAAACAAATATGCCCCCACTCACGTTGGAGCGGCCCGCTGCCTTCCGGGGCCGCTCGTAGCACCAGAGAAATGCCCTCGTATAACGTTGGAGCCTCGTGGGCTCAAAATCACCAAAGAAATGTCCCAGAATAACGTTGGAGCCTCGTGGGCTCAAAATCAATAATGTCCCCCTTACGTGGGAGCGCCCCCCTCTTTCAGGCGGGGGGGCCGCTCAGGAGATAGGCCGGTCTGGGACCGGCATCTACGACACACACACGGAGTCCCCCAGCCCTTCCCAACTCACCGGGCTGTGCTCTGGGGACTCCCGCGTTGTCTCCGCTCTCTCCGCTGTGTCGGCTGCAGCATTCGCGGGGCTCTCTGCGAGCCTGGGAGCCCCGCACCGCACTCGGCTTTTGAGCAGACCCGGGGTTTCCTTCACCGACGGAGGCGGGGTAGGCTCCCGTCCTCCGCCCGGACTTCTTGTTTCCTCTTCTCTTCCGGCTACAGGAGCGCGGGGTAGGCTCCTGTCCACTTCCTGCTCATGCCCTGCCCACGTCCTGCAAGGGCTGCCTGACTTCCTGTTTCGCAGGGGCCGCGGCGGTGATTTTCTTCACGGGGTGGGCTCCCGGTCGAAGATAGAACAAATGCGGGGTGGGCACCCGCTTGGAGGATGCAGATGGTTGCGGGGTGGGCACCCGCCAAAATCACGTTATAAGCGGGGTGGGCACCCGCTAATAAACACGGCAAAAGCGGGGGAATCCCTACGTCGGGGTTCCCTCGCAAATTATCGTAGCGCAGCGCTGCTGGCCACAAATGCAGGCGCTTCTCAGTAAATCAAGGTATAGCGCTTCCCAGGCGCTGGAAGACATGGTCCAGGGAAAAGTCTTTGTAGGAAGGCAGGGGGGGCAAGGGCTGTGCCCAGGGGCCAGCTCACAGGGCCCTCCAGGCAGGGAGGAAGTCCCCAGTGGCGGTCTCTCCAGGCGCCCAGCAGCAGCAGGCCCCCCTCAAATTAGGATCAGCAAAAAACATTTTACATGGGGTCACAGCCCCTTCTTATACACAGGTCTCCTTTGTTTCAAGGTGCAGGGAAGGGGCGAACCAGTTACAACTGGTTCCTGAGCACTTTGTTTTGCTCAGCCCCTCTCCCTATGCACAGAACAGGCCAGGGTCATCAGTCGCACCACAGGGGGCGGAGCCAGCATTGTGTGGGGAAAGCCCAGCCCTATTCAGGTCCTAGGTGTACTCCTCCCACCCATCTGGCTGCTGACGTCCCCATTCACCACTGGGTGACTCATCCTGACTCTGGGGATTTCCTAGCCCATCACATGACCTCAGCCAGCCAATCACGCGCCAGGCAGTCACTGCACATTTATGCCAGCGTCTAGAAGTGGTACTTCCACACTAGCTACAGTAACGCCGCACACATCATCGCGCAGCATTTAATCACACGAGTCCGCACATACCAAACTCGCACCTGCACTCCCCACGCATCAGGAAGTACCAGGGACACATACATTCCCCCATGCATTCCTATGGGAGGGCAGGCCAACCTCACTACATGCACGCACTTTACCCTGGGACACAGTGGTAAAGTGCGCAGAAGCCAATAATCACTAACACCAGGTCACAATAAAAAGCAAAAAGTTTAGGGGTGAACCTGCCAGAAGGGCCAAGTCCAACAGGAGACAACAATCAAAATTGGACCAGAGTCAAAGCCAATTGGTGAGAACACCGGGGGTTTGAAACGCGTAGACCTATTCTTTTTGGGCCATAAGAATTGTGAACTAATTGAATTGTTAGATTCAGTGGTTACTTTGTCTAGCATATTTCTATGGCTTGTATTGATTACATTTTAGCGACTGCAAAAAATGTCATTTAGATGTGAGAGGATGTATGATTGAGCTTATTGGATGATGTGGTTAGTGAATGAGAATGTTTGGAGATGTATGATGAGAGTGATTTGGGTGTGAAAAGAGTGTCAGATTATTCTATTTAAGTAGGAGGTAGTAGTAGTGGTGTGTACAGGTTTTTTTGAATAACTAAAAAATTATTGGCGATGGATTGTGTAAAATAAATAAAAGAAATTCATCGATTAAGCAGACGGAAAGAGAGGTCTATGGTTCATGTTGTTGACTTCAATATGTTCCCTTGTAATTAAATGCGAGTTAAAAAAGCATCAGTATTGGTATTGTTGTTGTTATTTGGTTTATTGGAGGCTTGGCCTTACTGATCTGAGCCCAAACCCAGTCTTGGTATTGGAGAATAGTAATCCCAGCATGTGAGCCATACTGGGATTGGGAGCTGGGAGCATGCGCAGTGTTCAGCAGTTCCTGAATGGGACCCGAGGATCAGGAGTAAGGCGGAGGCCATTGTAATGTTTGCAGGCGGGGTAGCGGTGCAGTCTACCCACGCCCGATACGTACGCTCCGCCACTGGCGCATGACGCCATGCGCCATGATAAAATAAAGAGGCGTGGCCCGAATTAGTTAGTCGGGACCACGCTACGGAACTACAAACCTGTATAGCGTAATTTCTGCAATTGCCGCCATGCGGATTTGTCACCTTGCACAGCGGCATTGTTACACTGGTGACGACGGCGGCAAAAAACTCACGCCACATCGCTGTCCTGCTCCGGCGCTCCATCGCCGTAAATGACCAGTGCCACGGGGGAGGGCCCTGCTGCTCCCTTGCAAAGCCGGCCTGCTGCCACGAGGGAAAACCCTGCAACCCCATTGAGAGCCAGCCTGCTGCCACTGTTGCAACCTCAGATTAACTGTGGAGGACCCAGTGCCAAGTAAGGAGGCCCTGCATTCACCCACACGTTCAGCCAGCTGCTGTTAGTGGAGGCTCTACAGCCAACACTCGGGCCTGTGATTTGCCCTCACCACCACAGCCGATACTCCAGCGCATCTGCCCCTCAGCTCTGCCCCTCAGTGCCCCCTGGTGGACGTCGACGTCAGGGGCAAGCAGTGCAACCAGAGTTCACCGTGCCATGGCCCATCTGTGTCACAGCCTACGTTGGCCAGGCGTGTGACTTCCAGGATGAACTGGAGGTAAACCGGGCCCAGGTGATACAAGGATGCTACTCCTCGAAGCTCAGAGAAAACATCCTCCAAGAATCCGGAAAGTCCTTGGCTGATATCCTCACCATGAGACGATCTAAAGAACTAGCGAAAGCCAGAGCTTCTCACATGGAGGCCGCCCTCCACCACCCCATCAAGACGGAGCAAGTGAACGTCGTGAAGGCCACTCCGCGCCAACACACGGGAAAGTGTCCAACAGATAAGAAGAAAGAATGCGGCTCTTGCGGAGGCACATCCCACAGAATGCAAGCCTCCCGGCAACAGGGAAGAAATGCTCAGCCTGCAAAGCAGTGAAGACATTATTATTATTATGGAATTTTGTAAAGCGCATGGTTACGCGCCCCGGCGTGTCCCCGCACTGAGTGAGAAGTATGAAGTGGCCAGAACAGGGAGGTTACATCAGTACTGAGCGAAAGAGGTGAGTTTTTAGAGCTCTGCGGAACTTAGCCTCTGAAGGTTCGAGGCGCAGCTCCATCGGAAGCATATTCCAGCTCTTGGCTGCAAGAAGCCTGAAAGATCTGCCCCCCATTCGAGCTTTATGAATTTTGGGGACAACTACCAGTCCGGTGCCAGAAGATCTGAGCATCCGCTCCGGTCTGTAGGGGGTGATGAGGTTGTATAGGGGAACGGGCGCCCTGCCCCTGATAATGCGGTGACACATGCAAACTGCTTTGAAGGTAATCCTCTCTCTGACCGGAAGCCAGTGTAGGGACTTCAAAGCAACTTTAGAGGCCGATCTTCTAGGAAGCCTCAGCACCAGCCGGGCTGTGGCATTTTGAAGTACCTGGAGACGATTGAGGCTTCTAGCTGTTATTCCCAGATAGAGGAGGTTAGAGTAATCGAGTCTAGATGTGACCAAGGCATGCACAAGAGTCTGCCTGGCACCAACTGGAAGTAGGACCAGGGTCTTCCTTAGACTCTTGAGCATACCGAAGCACATTCCGACAACCCGATTAATCTGGGGCGCAAATGACAGGTCGGAGTCAAACATCACCCCAAGATTTTTGGCCTGTTGACAAGGCACTGGAGTGGAGCCCAGGCATGCTGGCCACCATACCGAGGACCACACATTCGGTCCACCTCCTACCACGAGCACTTCAGTTTTGGATCCATTCAGCTTCAGGCAGTTGTCAGACATCCAGGATGCAAGCTCCTGCATGCAAGCACTGAAGCTGGATGCAGCAACATCAGGTGCCCGTGACAGTGAGATGACTAGCTGTGTGTCATCGGCATATGACACTAATTGGATACCATGACTTTCCACAATGGTGGCTACAGGGGAAGCATAAAGGTTAAACAGGGTGGGGCTCAGGGCGGAGCCCTGGGGCACCCCTAGATCAAGATTGAACACACGAGAGTAGTGTTCTCCCTGTCTGACCTGAAAACCCCTATCAGTCAGGAAAGATTGGATCCACCTCAGCGCTGACCCAGTGACTCCACCTTTGTTGAGACACTGTAGCAAGGTGAAATGTGCTACAGTGTCAAAGGCTGCACTTAGGTCAAGTAAAATGAGGGCCATAGTATGCCCCTCATCTACCCCTTGCCTGATGGTCTCAGTGGCCATGAGCAGCGCAGACTCCGTGGAGTGGCGTGCACGGAAGCCAAACTGAGTTGTATGGAGCAGGTTGGCTTTTTCCACAAATGCCATAAGTTGAATATTTGCCACCTTTTCTGCTACTTTGGCCAGGTAGGGGAGGAGTGAAATAGGACGGAGATTGTCCAGCCTGTCCCAGCTAAGATTCGTTTTTTTTTTAAGCAGGAGTACTACAGCCTGCTTCCAACTTTTGGGTACAGTGCTGGATCTGAAGGAAAGATCCAGAATATCCCTAATATAGGGTTTAAGGATCTCAATACTCTCTCCAAGAAGTTTCAGTGATGCAGGATCACGGGGGGATCCTGACTTAATGGAGCGGCACATTTGCTGGAGCCCGTCAGGGGATGGGGTGAGAAAGTTGTCCAGGCTATTAACACCCACATCTACCAATATACTCTCACTGAACTCTGTTCCCTTTTTCTTCCCCCCTGAAAAAGTGGAATAGATGGTGGCCATTTTATCAGAAAAGAAGGCAGCAATGCGGTTACAGGATTCCTCTGAGACCGAGGACGGGTCAACAGATGAGCCACAGAGAGAGATTTCCTTATAAATTTTGAATAGCTCCTTGGCAGAGTTATTAGCTATTCCTATCATACCTGAGAAGTAAGTTGTTTTGGCACGCCTGATCAAGCTGTGATATTCTCTACGTGTGTCTATATACCTCTGTTTTGCTTGATCAAGGTAAGCCACCCTCCACTGTCTTTCTAGTTGTTTGCATTCCGCTTTAGCTAGGCGAAGTTCATCGCTGTACCAGGGGGCGGATCTCTGGGGTCTACTACAGGGATTTTTATGACAAAGAGGGGCTATGTCATCTAAAGCATTATTAATGCGGCCTTCTAGTCTATCCGATGCAGTATCAGTATCCTTACCTCCTGGTCTGCCGCCTTTAGTCAGAGCAGTATCGAACTTTGCTTTGGAAAAAGCAGTCCATTTGCGGCTCATATATTTAGAGTTGGTACGCTTTTGGATATTGCTAGCAGGGATATTTATTAAAAAAGGCACTAAGAAGTGGTCGGACCAAGGGACTGGAACGGGGGCCTTAACTTCAATGTCTTCCCAGTTGACAAAGATAGGGTCCAATAGATGGATGACTACCCTGTCCATTATGTGTTTGCAGTGAGTCAACCGCTGCGGAAACGACGCAGGCTCCCAAAGTGCCGGATCCAGATTCACCACCAAAACGTGCGGGCCACCATAGATACAGGAGCCTCAATCGAGTTGATGGCCTCCAACGTATGCAACCAATTGAATCCTCACCCACCATTGCGCGAAGCCAAAATTCGAGTATTCGCCTACGGACAGAAGACGCCCATCCCTCTACAGGGATGTTTCAAGACGGACATCCAGCACCAGGATCTGAAGGTCCCCACCACGGTGTACGTCACAGATGAAGGGAGTGGTATGCTGGTAAGCGGCTAGACGGCGGAAGAACTGAGGCTGATCTCCTATGCCCTCGCTGTCCAGGAAGAAGAACTAACGATCATTATGGAGGAGTATGAGGACATCTTCATAGGAATCAGGTGCCTCAAAGGGAAAGAAGTCTCACTCCACATCGACCAGTCTGTCCAGCCGATGGCACTGAGGCACAGACGCATAGCATTCCACCTACGACAGAAGGTTGAAGACGAACTGAAGGCGCTAGAACGGCAAGGGATCATAGAAAAAGTCAGTGGACCCACTCCGTGGGTATCCCCGATCGTCGTGGCCAGGAAACCAAAGCAGCCAGGGCAGATTCGTATCTGCGTCAACATGCGCCTACCGAATGTAGCTATAAAAAGGGAACGTCACATCACTCCCACCATCGATGACATCCTGGGAGAGCTGAACGGCGCAGTGTGGTTCTTGAAGATGGACCTGCGCTCGGGGTATCACCAATTGCCCCTCCATCCGGATTCCGGATACATCACCACATTCTCGACGCACGTAGGCCTCAGACAATACAAGCGTCTAAACTTCGGAATCTCAAGTGCCGCTGAGGTGTTTCAAAACACCATTTGAGAAGTTCTGAGTGGACTCCCCAGAGTCCTGAATGTGGGTGATGACCTGCTGGCATACGCCACGTCCCTGGAGGATCACCACAAAAGGCTCCGCAGTGTCCTTCAATGGATCCGAGAGTCTGGCCTCACCTTGCATAAGGACAAATGTCAGTTCTTGAAGAAAGAAATCAGTTTCTTTGGCTATACATTCTCGGACAAAGGAGTGGCCCCCGATCCTGATAAGGTGCAAAACATTCAGGAAGCCCTGGCACCCTCCAACGTTTTGGAAGTGCGAAGCTTCCTAGGGATGGTAAATTTCTGCGGACGTTTCATCCCCGATCTGACCAACTCACGAAACACCTCAGAGAGCTGACCAAGTCCACCACTACATGGCATTGGGGCCCCGACCAAGAACATGCTTTCAAAGACACAAAAGCAGCACTCTCAGCGGACACGACGCCGTCGTACTTTGACCCAACCCGACCAACCAACATTGCCGTTGACGCCAGCCCCTACGGGCTAGGAGCGGTGCTAACACAACAACAGCACAATGAGGACTGGGCTCCAATTGCCTACGCAAGCTGCTCCCTGACGGAAACAGAGCAGCGATACTCTCAAATTGAGAGAGAGGCGATCACCATCCACTGGGCCTGTCGGCATTTCCACATCTACGTGCATGGCCATCCATTCACCGTTACCACCGACCATATGCCTCTCGTACCACTCTTTCACGGATCCGCATCAAAGCCCCCCCCGCCGAGGATAGAAAAATGGATTCTCCAGCTGCAAGGGTACGATTACCGAGTCGAGTACAAGCCTGGTTCGTCCAACCCAGCGGACTATCTCTCACGACACCCGAGGGCTGCGACCAAAGCAGAGGAAGAAGATGCATAGGACACCGAAGCATATGTCCAGTTCATAGCAGAACAGTCCCGACCACTTCCTATGAGCCTAGAGGCGATACTGGATGCCACCCAGCAAGACGAATGTCTGCAGCTAGCTATCACTGCAGTCCGAACCAATGACTGGCGCCCAGTTCAAACCACGATGGCTCGACGAACGCCACAAGCGAAAACCACGTTGGAATCGATCACGAGAATCAAAGAAGAACTCTCGATCGACAGTAAGGGGTGCCTGCTGAGAGGTCCGTGGCTCGTGATCCCTTCGAGCCTTACCCAACAGGCAGTGGATCTTGTGCATCGAGGACACCAAGGAGTGGTGAAGACAAAGGGTAGACTGAGAGCGAAGGTGTGGTTTCCAATGATGGATTCGATGGTGGAACAGACAGTCAAAACATGCCAATGGTGTCAGCTAGCAGGTCAACCGGATAGACCTCATCCAAAATTTATGTAAGCCAATCCCCAACGACCATGGGAATGTGTCAGCATTGACTTTGGGCATCTCCCAGACGGGCACTATGCCCTGTGGTCATAGATGACTACACAAAATACCCTGAAGTAGAAGTCGTCAGAGGCCAGATGGCCACGGAGGTGATCACCAAAATGGAGAAATTATCATTGCTACTCACGGGATCTTTGAGGTGGTGAAGACTGATAATGGCCCGCCTTTTCAATGACAAGAGTTCGCCGATTAACTCAAATCCTGGGGTATACACCATTGGAAGGTGACACCGCCCTGGCCCTAAGCGAACGGAGGGAGCTAGAGAGGTTCATGCACACCCTCAACAAGGTTATTCGCATTGCGCATGCCGAAGAAGCACCCCTGGAAAGAGCCATCTACAGCTTCCTAAGGGAATACCGGTTAACACCCCATCTCACCACCGAGAGGGCACCGGGGCCCACGAACATTTCAAAACGGTATGACAGCGTGGGGCCAACTTTGGCTTTCATGACTTCCATCATTGGGGTTAGACTCGGACCCATCAGTTTTTTTTAGAGTGTTGAGAAATTCAGTCAGAGGGCTGTGGCTTTCATTGAAATGTCGCTACGGTGTTTGGTGAAGGTGCCCCTGGAATCAAAGTTAACCCCCAAGTATTTATAGGATTTTCCTACAACAAGACCAGAATTGTTGTACGTCCAGCCACCACCTCCATAACGTTTTCTGCCGAATATAACCACTTGGATTTTCTTTAAGTTAACCTCTAGGCTGTTCTTAATGGTATAACTATGTAGTTTATTTAACAGTCGTTGCAGCCCTACTCGGGTAAGACTGAAGAGAGCAAGGTCATCGGCATACAGAAGGTTACTTAACTGCACACCACCGATCTTAGGGGAGTGGCTATTTATCTCATCCAGTTCGGCTGAGAGGTCGGCAATAAACAGGTTAAAGAGCAGTGGGGCTAGCACACACCCCTGTTTCACTCCTCGTGTTGTTGAGATTTTTCGAGACAGATGTGTGCCAGTACCAAGGTTAACTTGAATCCAGGTGTTAGTGTGTAATTGGACAATGGCCTCGAGTAGTTTGACCGGGATTCCCCATTTCGTTAACTTTGCCCAGAGTGATACCCTGGGGACCCGGTTAAAGGCAGCTTTAAAATCAACGAAACAACAAAAGACCAGCTTAGATGAAATAAGCGATTTATCAATAATTATTGATAATGCCAGTAGATTGGACGTTGTACCCGAGTTTGCAGTAAAGCCAGTTTGGTTTTTTGGAATCAGCCCAGGAGCTCAATTCTTCAAGTAAGATACTCGCAAAGTGCTTTGCCTCATTGTCCAGTAAGGCTATCAACCTATAGTTGTTTGGGGACGAGTGAGCGCCGGACTTATATATTGGGTGAATTACTGCACCTCGCCATGAGTCTGGTATGGTTGAACAACTCAGCACAGATCTAAAGAGGGTTGCTAATTGTTGTGTCCAATAGAGAAAGTTTGCTTTAAACAAGGCCTGTGGCAAACCATTTGGACCTGGCGCTCCGTCTGGTCTCGCTTTTGATAGTATTTTGGCCAGCCTTGCTTGGGTAATAGAGATCATCTCGCATTGTGGCTGCGTCAGCTCTTGGGAGCTATCCTGGTGCTCCAAAGGCCCATCTTTGGTCATGGTGGAGGTGTTTGTTGCTAGAGAGTCTGCACCTCCATTGGCCTTAAAATAGTCAGTCAAAAATGTGACCCATTCTGCCTCAGCAATGTTTGCACTCCCCTGTCTGGTTGTTCCAATAATTTGTCTATTCAGTAGTGCCCAAAATGTTCTTGAGTTGCGGCTTTTACTTTCCCAAAGAAGTTTGCACAGAGTGACTGTTAATGTTTTGTTTCTGTTTTATTACTGTTTTATTAAAGGTTAGAAGGAATGTAATGTTTGCAGGCAGGTTAGCGGTGCAGTCTACCCACGCCTGATACGTACGCGCTGGCGCATGACGCCATGCGCCATGATAAAATAAAGAGGCGTGGCCCGAATTAGTTAGTCGGGACCACGCTATGGAACTACAAACTGGTGTAGCGGAATTACTGCAATTTCCGCCGCGCGCACTTGTCACCTCGCGCAGCGGCATTGTTACAGCCGTCAGAGCAGGTAAGTTTTCTTTATTTATGCTTCTGTTTTTGGCCGCTCCTGATGTAAACCTAATGCTGAACTCCTGCTAACCCATAATGAACACTAAGTACTAATAAAGAGAGAATGTGGCACCTAGCACCATCTAGTGTTATGCAATGTAAGTTGCCTCATTGTTAATGAATCTGCAGGTTGCTTACAATTAAAAATCCCCAAATACATTTTGCTGAACGACTGCAAGGCCTTGGAAAGCACTAGGCCAGTGGCATAATATCCCTTCGAACCTCCCTTTGATGATCCTGTTTGGTCAATCTTAATGTTTAACCTTTTTTAGTTTTGTGATGCAGAGATAAAAACTCATAATGCTGTAGCCTGGGGAATCAGAAATACACCCGGGTATCAGATTTAGGAGTCTCAGGAGTCACGATAATATAGCAAGTCCAAAATCTAATTACTACCCACTTTTTATAGGAGCCAGAATTCTGTAGAAACAGACATCAGGATCCTTTTTAAAGGAAGTGTTCATCCTTTTAGGATAAATACATCTTTTTAGTAATAATGATATTGTCTATGATTCTTCAGTCCAGACTGTCCCGTGGCAGCTCTTCCTCAATACTGAAAGTTTTTCAAATGGTTTGACGAGCTCGTGATTTAGCTAAGCATTTCGACAAACACAAAATGGAGATACACCAGAGGTATAGTGCCTAGAAATAGCAGGTGGACCTGGCTTGGCAGTTCAGGCTGGACTGTTCCCATGAGGAACAGGGTCACGACTGATTTGCATATGGCTGGGTCTAAACTGGGGTGGCGAAGTGAGCAAAAGAATGATGATGGATTCAACCTAGATCTGTGATTGGGGTAAATGTTTGATTAGTTCTGCATTCGGTCCATCATTTTTTGCTATAATTAGCAGGTGGGCCACAGCGGTCAATTTTGGACAGCTATGAGTAGACAGCGCTACTCCCAGCTTGCCCTTTGCTATTCATTTCATGGCAGAGACATTGTTATCTCTGGGATCTGGGCTCATGGAAAGCAGTAGCAGGAACAAAAAGTCAACAGGGTTTTAGGTTTGTAACCTTATCAGAAAATAGGAGGATGTTGAAGTGTTAAAAAACGGATTTAAAGTGGTCAACTCGGTGATATCCATCATGGGTTAACGGGTGTGTCCTGTCACTTCCGCTACCCCTTGCATGTAATGAGCTAATCGGGAATATTCAGCCTGACTTCGATTCCTGTGTACCTTTACTTTGATCCTTCTAACAGTGGTGGCTGGCAGGGAAAGGAGGTGGTGAGGCGAGGGCTTGGCGGGGGAAGGGAGAACAAAAAAAACACATACCTTTTCACGGCTACCATCTCTCCTCAGCTTCGGTCCCTTCTCACAGCCGCCTTCTCCTCAGCATCAGTGCTGGGAGCACACAGGCTCCCCCTAAGCCAATCACAATGCTGCAATGTAATGTTGTGATTGGTCTGAGCGCCGTGGTTCTGTGCTCAGACGGGGACTAGAAGCCTGTGCATGTTCCCCAACATGCTGTGTATTACAGCCTGGTGGGGAACATGCAAAGTGTACATGACTGTTCGGCCAGCCCAAGACAGCCGGCCAAAAAGTCATTCGCACTTTGAGTGTGCCCACCACTCCTCCCCCTGTGAGCCCAGTCCCTCCCCACCCTAACCTAGCCCTAACCTAGATAATAACAAAGTTATTATCATTTTATTTTTCCTGCTCCGACAGCAGTGGGGTGATGGTCCTCGGCCCTAGCGGAGGACCCGCTCCTGCATCTAAACACCGAGCCTACAGCGCAAAAAATATATATGGTTCCTGTTGGACCTGTCAGCCCTTTGGGTGGTCCCTCCTCATCATTATTTATTTTGTCCCACTTTTGCCTCAAACCCTGTTTGAATTTTTCCTTTTTGGGAACCACCAGACTTTTTCGTGTTGCTGCAGATTCAGGGAGCCATTTTATCTACCCCTGAAACTTCTGCCTGAGGGCCTGGAGCACAAAATGGTGGCCACCTGTGACATCACCAGCATCCACTGGAACATACCAGCACCTTCCAGAACATTCCAGGAGATTCCAGAACCCTGTGACCGTTGGAGGCGGTTTAGAATGTTGGGAGGTTAAGACAGAGTGTTGGCAGTTGGAGCTGGCAGTTGGCACCTGACTGGTGAAGAGAGAGGAGCACAACAGTGAAGGAGGAAGGAGTGAAGCAGCAGGGGTGGAAACTTGTGCCTGGAGTGGGGTCCATAAACCCACCCTTGATACTTGTCCCTACTGATGGATCCCAGCCTATAGCCCTGTGTGGGAAGAAGACAGAAAAACTCATCCTAAGGACCTGAACAGCAGGAACAGGCCTTAGAAGCAGAAAGCAGCAAGATCCTGACCTGGAAACTGGTTTCCCTGGAGTCCGGCGTCGAGTAGCCTAAGACCTGGAGCCCGAGGTGGAGAAGCGGCGCTGACTGAAGAAGCAGACGTCGTACCCGGAGCCGCCTGAGGTCGTGAGAGGGTGCCGACGGAGGTCGTGAGGAATTCCAGAGGTCGAGGAGGAAGTGAACCGAGGTCGAGCGAGCGGCGTCATCGGAGGAGTGAAGTCCGCCCTCCGGAGTCGTCGGAGACCGAGGTAGAGGTGAACCGGAGGTCGGGAGTGAGGATCGCACTCCGGAGTCGCCCGGAACCTGAGAGGAGGAGCACCGGAGGTCGGGGGTGAGGATCGCACCCCGGAGTCGCCGGAAGTCGACATCGAGGCCAGGCCGGCCGACGTCATCGGAGCCGAGAGCGCCATCGGACCGGAGCCGCCCGAAGTCGACACCGAGTAGAGACTGCCCGACGCCGTCGAATCGGAGGTCGAGATTGAACCGAGGCCGCCGACATCGGACCGGAACCGCCTACCGGCGTCGTCAAAGAACTGACATTGTGCCGAGGCCGCCGAGACCGAACCGGAACCGCCTCACGGCGTCGACACGACTCCAGCGGCGTCGGAACATCAGAAAAAGGGCAGTAAGTGGAGTAGAGGGCGCCTAAGGCCCTGTGGAGACCTGAGAGACTGCTCTAAGGGGCTAGGGAGGTGCTGAAACCAACCTGACTGTGCCTGGGGTGAACTGGGACTAACCTAGAGAGGTGGTGTGGAGAGAGACAGCCAGGGCACTGGTATTCCCCCCCTTTGATCTACCTCAGTTTAGGCCTCAGCCTTGTCTCAGCCAGGGAGTAGCCCCCCTCAAGCCTTCCACAACCCTACAAGCTGTGCCGGGGCCAAATCAGCCCTTAGGAATTGAAATGTCAACTGATTACATGAGTGTTGCTGTATACTTTTAATTATTTATTGGGGGTACTGTATTTATTGAGTTTTTACCTATTTATTGCTTCACTATATTTATAGGTCCACAGGACTTGATGGTGTACAATATTTATTGGTACAGTATTTATTGCCTCAGAATATTTAATTGCCTGTATTACCTGCACTGATATTTATGTCCCTTGTATTTATGATCACCCCTATTTATTGAATCTTCAGATAATATTTATTTAACCTGCACTATTTAAAATTGTATATTGTGATTGACCTATTTATTTTCCAATCAGCAACTAAGAGAAAAAGATAAAGAAGAATATTTTCATAATTTTTACGGTGTAGAGTCGTTTTTGGAACGGATGCACGCATGGTTATTGTATGGGTATATTGTATGCTTAGCACGGTGCCTGTTTCCTGACCACTCGAGCCAAGCTACCACAGTGTGTTCGGGGAGTCCACCACCACCCTGCGGAGTGGGAGTGGGCTGTTTCCAACATAAATTGGTGTTCAGCGGTGGGATTGAGCTGTGCCTACGTATACTCAACAATAACTGTGGGTAGTCCATAGGCCTACACCGGGAGTTTTCTCAAAAGCGGCCTTCCTAATTGTGGGTTTTTGTTTTTTCCAAATTTACTCTGGTGGTGGGAGGAGGTATTATTAAAGGTACCCCCCTGCATTGTTACTGCACAAAACCTGTCCTCTAACCTGAGTGGGCAAGATGGAGTTTGTACTAGAAAATCTAGAAACCTACACTGTGGCCCAACTCAGGGAGTTTTGCCAGCGGGAGGGGGTGTACTGTCCCCCAGGAGCAAAGAAGGGTGCACTCCAAACCAGCTTAAGGGCTTGGGGGGAGGCACGCCGAGAAAGCAAGGCTGAGGAGGAAGACAGGGATGGAGAGCCTGACCCTGAGGGGGCTGAGATGTACCAACCTGAGGTGGGGAACCTGTCAGCAGGGCCCAGAACCATTTCTAGGAAGGGCAGCAGTGCCTCTAGCGGTGGCTTGTCTGAAGTGGAGCTAACGGACCGGAGGGAGAAAAGACAGCTCACATGGGACTTAGCAAGGCTGGAAAAGGAAAAGGAGGAGCAGAGGATGGCCCACGAATTGCGACTGAAAGAAATAGATCTTCAGATCTTGAGAATCGGGGCACAACCTGTTCCTAATGGTGGCAGCCAAACCCAAGAGATCACCAGGGAATCCAAACCTTACCTGCCAAAGGACATAGTGGCTAGCTATGGAGTGGGCGACGATATCGCCAAGTGGCTAGCGGCCTATGAGGTCTCACTGAGGGCCCATGGGGTTCCGGAGAAGTACTGGGGAGGGGGATTGTATAAGTACATGCCTCCAGCTGGTAGGGATGCTTTATTGGCCCTCGAGGAGGATGAGCAGACCCACTACCCCACCATGAAACTGGCGCTCATCAGAAAGTTTGGACTAACACCTGAAAAGTACAGACAGAAGTTCAGGGGTAGTCACAAGCTGGGCACGCAGAATTGGGTGGACTTCCTGGACTATGCGAAGAAGGCAATGGAAGGTTGGATTCAGGGCAGTGAAGTGAGGAACTACGAGGAGTTGTTTGACCTAGTACTGAAGGAACACCTGCTCGAGAAATGTTTCCCTGAACTGCGGCAACACCTGGTGGATAGCAAGCTGACCAGTCCCCGGAAGCTTGCTGAGGAGGCGGACATTTGGGCTAGTACCCGGGTGTCCACAAGGGGGACTGGAGGGGATACTCAAAAGGCCGGACAGGGCGCCCCCCAGAAGAAAGAGGGAGGGGAAAAGAAAAAGGAGTTCTCCAAAGGCCCCCAAAATAACTTCCAAGGGAAGGGAACAGGATTCACCTCTAAGGCTAACCCGCCCAGAAACCCTAATCCTGGCCAGAGTCAGCAGCCAAGGGTTGTCCATTGCTACGAGTGCGGTGGCGTTGGACACTATAAAGGAGATCCGAAGTGCCAGAAACGACCACCCCCTCCCACAGGAGGAAAGACCCCCGGAGTAGCTAGTGCAGTGCTCGGGGAGGAGATGCCCTTAACTAAGGGAAGGGAGTGGGCGGGTGTCACTTTAGTGTCCCTGGGAGAACGGGAGATGGTTCCTAAGATCCAGGTGCCCGCAAATACCGCAAAGTATGGGCAATGGGTCACCATCAACGGCCAAAGAGGGGAGGCTCTGAGAGACACAGGAGCCAGTATGACTATGGTGCGTAGCCAACTGGTGTCTCCAGAGCAGGTAATTCCCGATGTACTCCACCCAGCCGCGATGGCTGACGGCAGAACAGGCCACTATCCCGTGGCCGAGGTTCCCTTTGAATGGGGGGGGGTTGCAGGTTCACTTCGAGTTGCCGTAAGCCCTGCCGTGCCAGTCGATTGTCTGCTGGGGAATGACATGGAGCACAACGCTTGGAAAGAGGTGGAATACCGGACTCACACCGAGATGCTGGGTACACCTGACTGGGCCTGTGTTAGCACAAGGTCCACGACTACCCGAAGAGGGAGTTCATTCCGGCTGGAGCCTGGAACAAAGGCCCAGCCAGCTGCCAGTCGAGGGAAGAACCGAGGACAGGAGGAGCCTGCCTCGGCGTCCCCACCCCGTAGGACGGATAGGCCACCGGAGGTGGTGGACCAGGAGTCTGCGGTGGGGGACGTTACCAACCTGGAGGACCTACCCATCCCGGCCGAGTGGCACGTGGAGGGAAGCCCGTCCAGGGAGGAATTCTGCCAGGGCCAAAGGGAGTGCCCTACCCTTGAGGGGCTGAGGCGACAGGCCGAAGCCCAGGCAGCAGGGAACGTTGAAGGGAACTACAGTGTTTACTGGGAGGATGGCCTCCTCTACAGTGAACCCAAGGCACCCCTACATGGATCGTCACGAGCCTTGGTAGTTCCTCAACGTTATCGAGCCTTCCTTCTGGAGTTGGCTCACGAGATACCATTGGCAGGACACCTGGGGCAAGACAAGACCTTCGCCCGTCTTGTCCCACACTTTTATTGGCCTCAGATGAAAGTGTCGTCCAATACCTACTGCCGGACATGTGTGTCTTGCCAAGCCAGTGGGAAAACAGGGGTGAAGCTGAAAGCTCCCCTGGAACCACTTCCTGTCGTTAGCACCCCCTTTGAAAGGGTGGGCATCGACATTGTGGGTCCATTAGATCCGCCGACTACAGCTGGTCACAGGTTTATCCTGGTCCTGGTGGATCATGCCACACGGTACCCAGAGGCAATACCTCTGAGGACCATAACAGCACCTGTTGTGGCTAGGGCCCTGATGGGAATCTTTACCCGAGTGGGTTTTCCCAAGGAAGTTGTGTCCGACAGGGGGACCAACTTCATGTCAGCGTACATGCGGGCGATGTGGAAGGAGTGTGGAGTGACCTACCGGTTCACCACTCCTTACCACCCCCAGACAAATGGTCTGGTGGAGAGGTTTAACAAAACCTTGAAGGGCATGATCAGAAGTCTGCCTGAAAGCCTGCGGAGGAAATGGGACGTCCTCCTACCCTGTTTACTTTTTTCCTACAGGGAAGTGCCACAGAAGGGAGTGGGCTTCAGCCCCTTCGAGCTTCTGTATGGGCACCCTGTACGTGGACCTCTCAACCTGGTGAGAGACGGATGGGAAAGAACTCCCAGAAAGCTTCCCCAGGATGTGGTGAGCTACATGCTGGCCTTCCGGAGCCAAATGGCTAAGTTGTGGAAGCAAGCTTCTGACAACTTGGAAGCCAGCCAAGCAGTGATGAAGGCGTGGTATGACCACAACGCTCACCCGGTGGAGTTGGAGCCTGGCCAGAAGGTGTGGGTGATCGAACCAGGAGAGCTTAGTGCCCTCCAGGATCGCTGGTCAGGACCCTTTGAGGTGTTGGAGAAGAAGGGTAAGGCTACCTACTTGGTGGACCTGAAGACCCCTCGTCAGCCCCTGCGGGTGCTGCATGCCAACCGCCTCAAACCCCACCACGAGAGGCCCGAAGTCATCTTGATGATGGTGACTGACGGAGGAGAGGACGTGGAAAGCGAGCCTCTCCCTGATCTGTTTGCGTCTCAAGAGAAGGATGGGTCGGTGGAGGGAGTGATTCTCTCCCCATCTCTAACTCCTGAACAGCAGGAGGACTGTCGCCAGGTCCTGGGGCAGTACTCCTCGTTGTTCTCCCTTGTCCCGGGTAGGACTCACCTGTGCGTCCATGACGTGGACACAGGAGACAGCCCACCTGTGAAGTCCAAGATCTACCGGATGTCAGACAAGGTGAAGGCCAGCATTCATAGTGAAGTCACTAAGATGCTGGAGCTAGGAGTGATTGAACCTTCTAGCAGCCCCTGGTCTAGTCCGGTGGTGTTAGTACCGAAAGCTGCACCACCGGGTGCCCAACCAGAACTGAGGTTCTGTGTGGACTACCGGGGACTGAATTCAGTGACAAAAACTGATGCTCATCCGATCCCTAGGGCGGATGAATTGATTGACCGGCTGGGAGCTGCCCAATATCTAAGTACCTTTGACCTTACTTCAGGGTACTGGCAGATCTCGTTGACTGATGGAGCAAGGGAAAGGTCAGCCTTCTCCACGCCCAATGGCCACTACCAGTTCTGTGTGATGCCCTTTGGGCTCAAGAACGCACCTGCCACGTTTCAGCGCCTGGTAAACCAGATCCTCACCGGAATGGAGAGTTTCTCTGCTGCTTATCTGGATGACATAGCCGTCTTCAGTAACAGCTGGGAGGATCACTTGCGTCACCTGCAAGCTGTTCTCCAGGCCCTGAGACAAGCTGGATTGACGATCAAGGCCAGCAAGTGCCAGATTGGGCAGGGGTCGGTAGTGTACCTTGGACACTTGGTGGGTAGGGGAGCGGTGCAACCCCTCCAGGCGAAGATCGAGGCCATCATGGCCTGGGAACCCCCCAAGACACAGACTGAGGTCCGAGCATTTTTGGGCCTCACGGGATACTACCGCCGCTTCGTGAAGAGGTACGGTACCATCGTAGCCCCCCTCACGGAGCTCACGTCCAAGAAACAACCTCGACGGGTAGTCTGGACGGAGGCTTGTCAGCAAGCCTTTGAGAGATTGAAGAAAGCCATGTGCGAGGCCCCGGTCTTAAGGGCCCCAGACTTTTCCAAGGAGTTCATTGTCCAGACAGATGCATCAGAACATGGCATTGGGGCAGTGTTATCGCAACTCAACGAAGAGGGTCTGGATCAACCCGTGGTCTTCCTATCCCGGAGACTACTTCCCAGGGAACAGAAGTGGAGTGCAATAGAGCGTGAAGCCTTTGCAGTGGTATGGGCTCTGAAGAAGTTGCGGCCATACCTGTTTGGCTCGCACTTCCTAGTTCAGACCGACCCCAGACCCCTTCGTTGGCTGATGCAAATGAAGGGGGAGAATCCCAAGTTGTTGAGGTGGTCTATTTCCCTACAGGGGATGGACTTTCAGGTGGAACATCGGCCTGGAGTGGACCACGCCAATGCAGACGGTCTCTCAAGGTATTTCCGCCTTAGTGATGAGAACTCCCAAGGGGTTGGGTAGCTCCCCCCACTTTCAGCTGGGGGGGACGCGTGTTGGACCTGTCAGCCCTTTGGGTGGTCCCTCCTCATCATTATTTATTTTGTCCCACTTTTGCCTCAAACCCTGTTTGAATTTTTCCTTTTTGGGAACCACCAGACTTTTTCGTGTTGCTGCAGATTCAGGGAGCCATTTTATCTACCCCTGAAACTTCTGCCTGAGGGCCTGGAGCACAAAATGGTGGCCACCTGTGACATCACCAGCATCCACTGGAACATACCAGCACCTTCCAGAACATTCCAGGAGATTCCAGAACCCTGTGACCGTTGGAGGCGGTTTAGAATGTTGGGAGGTTAAGACAGAGTGTTGGCAGTTGGAGCTGGCAGTTGGCACCTGACTGGTGAAGAGAGAGGAGCACAACAGTGAAGGAGGAAGGAGTGAAGCAGCAGGGGTGGAAACTTGTGCCTGGAGTGGGGTCCATAAACCCACCCTTGATACTTGTCCCTACTGATGGATCCCAGCCTATAGCCCTGTGTGGGAAGAAGACAGAAAAACTCATCCTAAGGACCTGAACAGCAGGAACAGGCCTTAGAAGCAGAAAGCAGCAAGATCCTGACCTGGAAACTGGTTTCCCTGGAGTCCGGCGTCGAGTAGCCTAAGACCTGGAGCCCGAGGTGGAGAAGCGGCGCTGACTGAAGAAGCAGACGTCGTACCCGGAGCCGCCTGAGGTCGTGAGAGGGCGCCGACGGAGGTGTGGTAAATAAAAATTCCTTTACCGGGACTGAATTTGATACAGAAACATTATAAAATAGCTCAGTAAAATGAGAGGCAGAATCCGTGATATTAGAGTTTCGGAATGGGCTTTATTCCAATAATCGATTATAATCAGATGCTTCAAGTTCCATCACCACGGGGGTTCAGGAAGTGAAGTACATACTTTATTGACAAGAAGTAACTTTTATAGTACATACATTATAATGAAGTGAATACAGTAGGCGTAACAATTGATAAGGACATTGACGTTTGGTCTGCGTGACCGAAAATGGGTGTAATAATGAGTAAAAAGGAACATGATTGGTTATGATGTAATACATAGGTGGATCTATAAGATAATACTTGGCATTGATGCGCGCGCAGCAGTATGACGTGTAATTGACGTGTAACTAGGGGGTGACGGGGACTTGACAGAACATACTTAAACACTTTAAACATTTAACATTAAACCTTTAACTGAAACAACAATGATGATCGTCTGCATAACTAATCACCAAGCTTAATTCTCGACAATAACTAGACAATAACTAGATACTTCGGAATACTTCGGAATACTTGATATACTGCTAAACAGTACAGATACACTGCTAAAACAGTGCAGACCGGATTTGTGTACCCAAACCCGTCTTGACCGGCACAACCTATGTGCACGTCAGAAATGCCTCCCCAGCAATGGTACTCACCGGGTAGCTTCGGAAACGGAAGGCCTCAGTAACTTGAACTTGAACCGGACTGGACTCGACTCGACTCTACTCGTCGGACACTGGGCTTGACTTCGGACTGGTGGGTCTCTGTATACCTCGGATCTTGCTCTCTCAGCTAGGCTCTGGTCGGGATACTTCGCACTTCTCACCGCCTCGTCTGGGTGTTGATCGCAGTCTCAGTCGCCCCCGCTTGACCGGAGGGAGATACAGGAAATCCTGCTGGTACGCGTTATTGTCCGTCCAGCTGTGGCAGGAGACCGGGCCTGCAACGCACCGCCGGCGCGTGAGATGAGAAAGTGTCCCTGTTCGGGCGCCATCATGTGGTAAATAAAAATTCCTTTACCGGGACTGAATTTGATACAGAAACATTATAAAATAGCTCAGTAAAATGAGAGGCAGAATCCGTGATATTAGAGTTTCGGAATGGGCTTTATTCCAATAATCGATTATAATCGGATGCTTCAAGTTCCATCACCACGGGGGTTCAGGAAGTGAAGTACATACTTTATTGACAAGAAGTAACTTTTATAGTACATACATTATAATGAAGTGAATACAGTAGGCGTAACAATTGATAAGGACATTGACGTTTGGTCTGCGTGACCGAAAATGGGTGTAATAATGAGTAAAAAGGAACATGATTGGTTATGATGTAATACATAGGTGGATCTATAAGATAATACTTGGCATTGATGCGCGCGCAGCAGTATGACGTGTAATTGACGTGTAACTAGGGGGTGACGGGGACTTGACATTTAGCTCTATATGTGGAGACGAGAAGTCTGGGGGGTCAAGTCAACCTAATCCCAAATCATATCTAACATCCTATGTTTAAAGAACTATGTTATCCATAAAAGAGGGACTCTCGGACAGAATCTATTCTATACTGACTGTGCGTGCGTGCGTGTACAAGCGTCTAAGTGTCTACACTGAATGCGAGGGGGTAGGAATATTCCATGGTAACAGGGCTATGAATTACTTGCATGAGGACAGAGAAGATGGGCCTTTTTGCTTGGTAACTGGAAGAATGTTTACTTAAACTACTAGGCAGGAATGCATCGGCTGAGGGGGAGGCAGATAATTCGAAGGTGAAATACAGTTCTTGGCAGAGAGTAAGCTGATGTCAGGCTTCGTGAGCCGCGCAGAGAATGAGACAAAGTTCATGGTCACAGATGCAGGCTCGGGCTGGAGCTTTCAGAGGCAGAAGGCAAGAGGAGTTTTGATGACAGAATCAGGGCCTACTTGCCTGGACTGAAAAGTGGCATAAGTGAACCATATAAAGCCGATGGCCTTTCATATTTAGGAATGGGATATCCGGCCTATACATGGCGGATCTGTCAAAGGACATGTTGACGGTGGACGCACATGTATTTGCGTCTTCATAACTGAAACTGGAGGGAACATACATGTACTTGTGACATGCACATGGAACCGTTGGGGTCCAAGATAGGGGACATAACTGACCAGAAAAATCCATATTTCCACATTCCCTCCTTGTCCCCTACTTGCCCTTCAAGAGATATCAATCTTCATCAATCCATTGATCTGTTCATATAGCATCATTTGTTCTTCTTTCTTCTTCCGGGATCTTGAATGAAAATCTTGATGTGGAATGCACGATGTGGCACACAGACCACAAATTGCTGGTCCACATTGTAGGCATAGACAGCAACTGAATAGTATGAGAAGGCCAATACCTAGGAAGGATAAAACTCTCCATCCCCAGGCTGATATCACACTCCAAAACCAACTGGACCAAGTCCAAGTGCCTGGGTTCTGGTGTATCTGGTTTACAATCTTATGAAGGCGAGTGATGGCTTTATATACAGATGGCGAATTTTCTGGTATGAATACGCAGCAGCTTGATCCGATGACCCTACAAGCTCCGCCCCTATCAGCCAGGATGACGTCAAGGACAAGACGATTTTGAAGCACAACAATCCGCATAGCAGACTGCTCTTCCGTTAAATTGCCTAAGGCGGAAATAGTCTCATTCACTACTGCTTCAAGGGTTCTAGTTAATCTACGTATCAGCTTACTATTAGTAACAGTACCTATATAGGGAAAGATGCCTTTATTAAAATCTACATACTTGTCCCATGCCGTCTCAGTGTAATCGACAATGGGGAGATCTCTCCGTTCTCTGTTGTGTACTAAATGAATATTTCTGTAATAATCAGGAGGAGCTAGGAAAACAGGTGGCAAAAGGAATGCAATGTAGCAGGTACCATCCCAATCTAGAGGTAGACGCATATATGCAGTCTGACCACATATAAAGTAGGAGTGGCGAAAAGCTCTAAATGAAGATTTTCCTTGATCACTGAATTCTACCATAGTAGTGCATTTACTATGGCCCATATGTATGGAACCAACCTTTCTTACACATAATTCACCCCTCGCTGGGAATACTGACATGGTGGGTAAGACTAGTTCAATTTCAGATACGACATTTAGAATCATGAGATTAGGTGTAAAATTACCTAATCCATATACTTCATTTTCTAGATCAGTTCCTGTTCTTTTGGGGCGACCCTCCTTGTCAGGGTAACAGACCTTGAGTAAAGCTAGGTTCAGATTTCCCCATACCCAATGATCTTGGTAAACTGCTGTGTCTGAGTCCATGGAATTAATTAAGCTAAACCATGCTCCACAGGAGCCATTATGTGTAAATGGATGTGGAAAGAAAGGCAGGACTCCTTCATAATTCTGATAGGGAGGGAGTCGGCCACACACCCAACAATTGGTGGCATTACTAGTCTGATGGGAATGATGTAACATACTAATGAAAGTGTTATTGCGCAGCGCAAGTCTATAAGACAATTCATGCGGAGGTAAGTCACTAAAAGAATGTTCAGCAGCAACATTATAAACATGTCTAGAAATAGGGTAATATATGTGCAACAACATACTTGTAATAATTATTAAAAGACTCAATAAAAACAAAATTAATAATGTCACTATGCAGTGGCTACGCAGTGATTTACAATACGCCTGTCGTTTCAACATTTTTCGGGTATTTTCTCTACTCAGGTCCAAGGGATACATGTCAGAGACAATTCAACCGCTTCACCTTGGAGAGGACTTAAACAATCAAATTGCTCGACTGGTTGGGCCTAAGCTTTAGTTTGTAATTTTCAGATTTGTTAGGTTCAACAAAAGGGAGTTTTGTATCAGTCTGTGAGGGAGTGCAGGGCACAGTGTCTATATCCGAAGATAGTCCATGAAATTTCTTGATGTGGCTTGAATGAATCCAGCCCTTGCGGCCCTCGATCTTCACGGCTGTTCTTGTGGTCAACAGGACCAACTTGGGTGCTTTCCACCTGGGCTCCAGCTGAGTCTTTCGGTCGAAATTCCTCACAAAGACAAGATTACCCGGAACAACGTCATGGGGTTTCACCTCAGTGTTGTCGGGAAAGGCTGCAGCTACCTGTGAACGAGAAGATTGTAGTGCAGACATCAAGGAAGCCAAGTAATCTGTCAGCATATTACAGTCAATATCAGTTATTTTGCGTGGTATAGGCGTCCCCCACATATTTGGTGGTCTACCGAAGATCACCTCATACGGGGATAGCCCTGTTCGAGAGTGTGCTACCATTCTCATGTAAAAGAGTGCAACTGGTAACGCTACTACCCAGTCGACACCTTTCTCTCTGCATATTTTGGACATTCTAATTTTCAGTATCTGGTTATGTCTTTCTACGAGACCTGCTGCCTCGGGATGTCGGACACAGTGGAATTTCCACTGATATCCTAACAGAAGTGAAACGTGTTTCATTAATTCGGATGAGAACGGCTGGCCGTTATCTGAGTAAACAGCACGTGGTAAACCGTATCGTGGGAAGAATTCTCGAACCAACTGTTTGGCAGTAGTCGGGGCAGTGTAATCTGAAACCGGGTATGCCTCCGTCCAACGGGACAGAGCGCAGACAACTACGAGAACATATTTGAATCCTCTGCATCGTTCCATCTGGATATAATCCATCTGGAGTACTTCAAAAGGATGATTAGGGGTATGAAATCCACCCTGTTCTACGGGAACGCTTTTTCCTGGGTTGAACTGACAACAGATCATACAGGTACGGACCTTTTGTTTTGCTGCTGCTCGTAAATGTTTATTGAACCAAATGTGTTGAATGCTGTCTAGCATAGCTTTTTCTCCTAAATGTGCTGGACTATGTATAGTGTTAATTATGACTTGGACCATTGAATCAGGAAGGAACCATACAGACCTTTCCTTCATCATCCATCCTTGGTCCGTTTGGATCCCTCCTAATTCAGTCCATTTCTTTATTTCGTCTGGTGTAGCATGTGTCTGTATGTCAATTACGTCAAGAGTAGGATCTTTAACTGTCATACAATGTGTCGGTGTCGGGACTATTGTCTTTGTCATATCGGGGGTTTGAGTTTGAGCAATCAGTTTAGCTGTTCTGTCGGCTAGATCATTGCCTTGGGAAATGATATCAGTAACCTTCGTATGAGCCTTACATTTCATAATTGATATTTCAGTGGGTAGATGTATTGCATCTAATAATGCATGAATGAGGGGTTCGTGCTGAATGTGGGCACCGTGGGAAGTTAAATAACCTCTCTCTCGCCACAGCACGCCGAAGTCATGTACAACTCCGAATGCATAACGTGAGTCAGTGTATATGTTGACTTTTTTATTCATGGCTTGAATACAGGCTTGTGTCAGAGCGATAAGTTCTGCGGCTTGAGCTGACAAAGTAGTTATACGATTAGTTTCAATGACCTCAGTATCTGTTGTGACTGCGTAGGCGGCTACTAACTCTCCTGTACTTGTTCTCATGCATGAACCATCTACATACAAGGTCAGGTCTGGATCTGACAATGGGACATCGGTTAAGTCTTGTCTGGGTTTTGTTGTTATTGTAATAACTTCAATACAGTTATGGGCTAGTGGGTCTGTTCCGACTACTGGTAAAAGTGTGGCAGGATTCAATGTGTTACAGCGTCTGATTTCTATATGTGGCTGAAACAATGTAAGCTCGTATCCTGTAAGTCGCGCTACAGTCAAGTGTTGTGTTTGCGTTCTATTTACAAGAACCTCTACTGCATGTGGTACTTGAACTGTCAATGGATGTCCTAACACTATGGCATCGCTTTGTCTGATTGCTAAAGCTGTTGCTGCTACTGATTTTAGGCATGCAGGCAAAGCCTGAGCTACGGGATCTAATGTACTAGAAAAATAAGCACATGGTTTGTGTGCTCCTGCTTGTTCCTGTGTGAGTACTGACAAGGCCGTACCTTCGCGTTCTGTAACAAAGAGTGTAAACTGTTTTCTGTAACATGGCGTTGCTAAAACGGGTGCTTGACATAAAGCTTTCTTTAAGCTTTCAAAAGCTTGTGTGTGTTCCTGAGTCCAAGGGAGAACAGTCGGTGTGGCTGCCTCCTGTGTTGTCAATTGAATGAGTGGTTTTGCTAGAAATGCATACTGAGGGATCCACTGTCTACAATATGAAGTGAGGCCTATGAAAGCCCGCACCTCCTTCTGTGTCTTGGGTATTGACATGTTAGCAATTAACTGAATGCGGTCGGGTGTAAGCTGCCTTCCCTCCTTGGACAGCGAGTGACCAAGATAAATAACTCGCTGGACACAGAATTGCAGCTTAGAAGGGGACACCTTGTGCCCCTTTTCGGCTAGAAATTGTAAAACTGTCAGTGATGCTTTCTCACATTCGGGTTCGCTTCTAGCGGTGATCAACAGATCATCGACATATTGAAGCAGGGCAGTGTTAACCGGCATGTGGATACTGTCAAGTTCTCGTTTCAGTGCTTGGCTATAGATGCTGGGGCTTTCTGTAAATCCTTGAGGTGCGCGGGTGAATTTAAAGCTACGCCCATTTAAACTAAATCCGAACAAATATTGGCTTTCCGGATCTATTGGGACGCTGAAAAAGGCATTTTTGAGATCAATTACAGTAAACAATGTTGCTTCGGAATCGATAGCTGTCAATAATGACGAGATATCTGGGACCACAGGAAATTGTGGCACAATACATTTGTTTAACTCGCGCAGATCAATAACCAATCGATATACTGGCGGAGCTGTAGGATCTGTTCGTTTAAGAATCGGAATTATCGGTGAATTACATACATTGGAGTCTGTTTCTACAACTACTCCTTGGGCAATAAGCTCGTCAATGATTTGTAGTAAAGCCGTTACAGCATCTGGTGGTAACTTGTATTGTCGCATTCGTGGTAGCACCACTCCTGCCTTTAGTGTGACTCGATATGGTGTAATATTCATGCAACCAACATCAGTAGGGCCTTGTGCCCATAGATGTGTAGGTAAAGTCTGCAGTCGGGGATCCATGTCTCTAGATACATAGTGACCTTTAAAATCACGTAAAAACAACCTTACTCCTTCCGGAGAACAACATATTATGGCTCCTAGGGCTTTCAACGTTTTTATTCCTAACAAGTTTTCTGGACATGATTTAGTAAGCAATAAATCTGTAGTTCGGGTCAGAGGTCCTATCGTGAGTGGAAGAGGCTGTGACACTTCATTAACAATAGGTTTTCCTGAAAAACCAAGGGAAATATTCTGTGAGCCTGAGAGGGGTGCCCCTGGGACTTCACTTCATTTTATAGTTGTTCGACTTGCCCCTGTATCGAGTAAAAATTTTCTATCTTGACCTAATAATTCACTATGTACATAAGGTCCTTCTTGATCTACAGGAATCTCGATAAGGGGTAAGTCAACTTCCCTCTCTAGGCTAGTTCATGCGTAACGTTGATACTCCGGATATTCATACTGTGCAGTCTGATACATTTGTCGTGTTGTTGTCTGTGTGGCAGCAACAGGCAACGGTGGTGCAGCTGGCACAAACTGTATTGGCTGTTGTGCGGCTGGCATGGCCTGGGCATGCTGCGTAGCTCCTTGTTCATTCTGATCTTGTCTTAGTGGCCGTGATCTTTCTTGTGTTTTACCTATGGCGATATTATGTTTTAGCACTGGACAATCGTGTACGTAATGACCTGGCTTTTTACAATAATTGCATGTCCCTTTTACAGGTCCTGCTGAATCGGAATGTGTCATACCCTTTTTATGTCCTTCAGCTGGAACTGTCTGGGAAACTAGCATTTTCATTTTCGTGTCTTTCATGCGTGTGTGTTCATGTTCTTGTTCCTCTTTAATTCTATTGTGGTGGTACTGTAACATTTGTAACATTTGTGTTGGAGTGTTACCTTGCCAGGTACTCTCGAATTTTAATACTCTATTCTTTACTGGGGGCAGGGCATTTTCCACTAATTTTGTTACAAACAGATGCGGGTATGATTCGCTACTTGCTTTTATGCCACTATTTATACCAAAACATTTCTCGAATCGGGCATAGTAATCGCTAGTGTCTTCATCTTGCTTCTGTTTACAGGCTGAAATTGTACCCCAATCTTCCTTTTTCGTAGTTAATAAACGTGGCAGTACCTGTACTAGTAGACCTGGTAGTGCTTTAGTTTTGTCCCCAAGCCCCGAACCTGGACCTCGGGCCCTTTCTTCTGCTTCTAATGCTGACCATTCTATCTTTTGATCACCTACCTCCCACTCTTTTTCCTTGAGTTTCTCATAAATGCCAGCAGGCATCAACACCTTTAATATTGTCATAATGTCGGGGTAGGTATACTCTCCCATGAGTAACATGTCTTTAATTTCTCGGTGAAAACCCGCTGGGTCCTTGTCATGACTGGGTACTACTTTCTTCATTTCTAACAATTCTATTTTCGATATAGGCGTATATACAAATACACGTTTAAACTGATTGTCCTCGCCTTTTATTGGGTGTACTTCTCGTAAGGGATTCTGTCTATCCAGGTGATACGTCGTTCTTTCCTTGACAGGCAATGAGACATGCTCTGAGCATACAAAAAGAATATACTGCTTTCTAGATACTAGAATTTCTTTAATTAATTTGGTACCTGGACCTCTCCATTTATTCATAAGCAATTCAGTCAATATGTCAGGTAAGGGACCGGGGTCCGAATGCTGACTCTGATATAGTATAATGAGTTGTTGAATCATATAAATCCCAGCTAACCTCTGCTCATCTGGGGTGAGATTCAAAAATGTGCGTACTACTGTCTCATCACTATATTTTCCGGGACTGTCCACCCAATGAACAGCTGCCCTCGCTAAGTCTTGTTCATCCATAGAATCGAGAAAATGATAACCCCTTCGTTCTCGGAGTAGTTTGTCGGCGGTTTGGAACGAATGCTCGTTAGGCCTTATGTTAATTATAGGTATTTGGAAATTCCTGTCATTATCTGGACATATTGGACGTATTGGGTCAGTATGACATCTAGTCTGATTCCTATTACAAGATCTTCCTCTACCTACATAGGCTATGGTGTCTGACTGTCCGGCGGGCAGTCCTGACCCTTCTTCCTCGCTTTGCTCGAACTCGTCTGTCTCTAATCTCTCTTCGTGTAGGCGTTCTATTTCTTTACGGATCTTTCGGCACATGGCTATTATACAATTTTGCTTATCGTGTCTCCCTTCTGATATATTCTGGCTCCATTTTGTAAGAATTTTCATTGCTTCCGGATCTACCCCCGGTCGGTCTTGATTTCTGATCACACAGTTTATGAGGAAACGCAACAGTTCCCCCTGTATCTCTACTTTCTGGTATTCCATAGCTCTGTTAATACATTCTGGATCTCGCCCTGTTTGAACAAAATGATATATTTTATCTAGATGCGCAGTCATTCCTGGTAGCTTCGCTAAATACCCTGCGGCTCGTCTGATACGTAATGATGCCAGGATCATTTCGTCCTCTTTACCGAGCACCGGGTCATATCTACAATCTATAAGAAGTTCCTTAAGCGTACGATCACTTACGAATTTGGGTGTACGTGAATGCGCTGACTCTTGGAAAATAAGTTTATTTATTCTAGGTGGCGTAGAAAAAATATTGGTAGCACCTCCCGTGGCCCCGTCTGGGGCGTCGGGTGTGAAAGGATTCGTCGAACGTGACACAGCAACTATAGGTGTGGACTCAGCTATAGAAGTACTTGTAGGAACAGATGCAGAAACAGATGTGCTTGCCGGAACTTGTGACTCGATTTGTTGCTGCAGGGATCCGGGTGCTGGATCTTGGCGTTGGACCTCCCTGGTATGCGGTGTACGTGGGGCGGAATTAGCATACTCGGGAGCTGCGTCATCTAAATATGAGGAAAGAAAAACATCTTCTGCGGTTCTAGGATGCCCCTTAGGATGTACCTTGATTGGGAATAATGGAGGTGGCAAGTCTTTCGGTATCTCTGGAGTAGCCTTAGGTAATCCTTCGGCCAGAAGGGGATACATACCATTCATAAGGGCATTTCTTTGTCTGTCTACTTGTTCTGATTTCACTTGGATACCTTCCTCAATTAATAGATTCTCTCGAACTTTATTGGAATTCTCTTTACTCTTCTCTTCCTGTCTACGTGCTTTTTCTGTTCGTCTATGTGATTCTTTACGCCATAATTCAACGGCGTCTTTCTGTGACTGTCTGACTTTTCTTTTCCATAACTCTTCCTCGACTTTCATGATGCACTCTGCATCCCAGGTCCCCGCTGTGGGCCACCTCTGACTTTCTGGTAATCCCTTGGTATAGTCTACCCATAAATCAAGAAATAATATAGCGTCTAAGCCATGTTTGTGATACATAAAGTGCCCTGGAGTGTCCCTAGGAGGAATAGGGACGGCTTCTTCGAGAACCCCTTTTCTGGTGGTGATCTGTCTTAATTTCGAAAAGAGCGGCATATTGAGAACTGACCTTATACTTGATTTTGACCTGATACTTGAATTTGAACAGACTTAATACAATAAACACGATAATGAACAGTCATTCATACCACGATATACAGAACATACTTAAACACTTTAAACATTTAACATTAAACCTTTAACTGAAACAACAATGATGATCGTCTGCATAACTAATCACCAAGCTTAATTCTCGACAATAACTAGACAATAACTAGATACTTCGGAATACTTCGGAATACTTGATATACTGCTAAACAGTACAGATACACTGCTAAAACAGTGCAGACCGGATTTGTGTACCCAAACCCGTCTTGACCGGCACAACCTATGTGCACGTCAGAAATGCCTCCCCAGCAATGGTACTCACCGGGTAGCTTCGGAAACGGAAGGCCTCAGTAACTTGAACTTGAACCGGACTGGACTCGACTCGACTCGACTCGTCGGACACTGGGCTTGACTTCGGACTGGTGGGTCTCTGTATACCTCGGATCTTGCTCTCTCAGCTAGGCTCTGGTCGGGATACTTCGCACTTCTCACCGCCTCGTCTGGGTGTTGATCGCAGTCTCAGTCGCCCCCGCTTGACCGGAGGGAGATACAGGAAATCCTGCTGGTACGCGTTATTGTCCGTCCAGCTGTGGCAGGAGACCGGGCCTGCAACGCACCGCCGGCGCGTGAGATGAGAAAGTGTCCCTGTTCGGGCGCCATCATGTGGTAAATAAAAATTCCTTTACCGGGACTGAATTTGATACAGAAACATTATAAAATAGCTCAGTAAAATGAGAGGCAGAATCCGTGATATTAGAGTTTCGGAATGGGCTTTATTCCAATAATCGATTATAATCGGATGCTTCAAGTTCCATCACCACGGGGGTTCAGGAAGTGAAGTACATACTTTATTGACAAGAAGTAACTTTTATAGTACATACATTATAATGAAGTGAATACAGTAGGCGTAACAATTGATAAGGACATTGACGTTTGGTCTGCGTGACCGAAAATGGGTGTAATAATGAGTAAAAAGGAACATGATTGGTTATGATGTAATACATAGGTGGATCTATAAGATAATACTTGGCATTGATGCGCGCGCAGCAGTATGACGTGTAATTGACGTGTAACTAGGGGGTGACGGGGACTTGACATTTAGCTCTATATGTGGAGACGAGAAGTCTGGGGGGTCAAGTCAACCTAATCCCAAATCATATCTAACATCCTATGTTTAAAGAACTATGTTATCCATAAAAGAGGGACTCTCGGACAGAATCTATTCTATACTGACTGTGCGTGCGTGCGTGTACAAGCGTCTAAGTGTCTACACTGAATGCGAGGGGGTAGGAATATTCCATGGTAACAGGGCTATGAATTACTTGCATGAGGACAGAGAAGATGGGCCTTTTTGCTTGGTAACTGGAAGAATGTTTACTTAAACTACTAGGCAGGAATGCATCGGCTGAGGGGGAGGCAGATAATTCGAAGGTGAAATACAGTTCTTGGCAGAGAGTAAGCTGATGTCAGGCTTCGTGAGCCGCGCAGAGAATGAGACAAAGTTCATGGTCACAGATGCAGGCTCGGGCTGGAGCTTTCAGAGGCAGAAGGCAAGAGGAGTTTTGATGACAGAATCAGGGCCTACTTGCCTGGACTGAAAAGTGGCATAAGTGAACCATATAAAGCCGATGGCCTTTCATATTTAGGAATGGGATATCCGGCCTATACATGGCGGATCTGTCAAAGGACATGTTGACGGTGGACGCACATGTATTTGCGTCTTCATAACTGAAACTGGAGGGAACATACATGTACTTGTGACATGTACATGGAACCGTTGGGGTCCAAGATAGGGGACATAACTGACCAGAAAAATCCATATTTCCACAGAGGTCGTGAGGAATTCCAGAGGTCGAGGAGGAAGTGAACCGAGGTCGAGCGAGCGGCGTCATCGGAGGAGTGAAGTCCGCCCTCCGGAGTCGTCGGAGACCGAGGTAGAGGTGAACCGGAGGTCGGGAGTGAGGATCGCACTCCGGAGTCGCCCGGAACCTGAGAGGAGGAGCACCGGAGGTCGGGGGTGAGGATCGCACCCCGGAGTCGCCGGAAGTCGACATCGAGGCCAGGCCGGCCGACGTCATCGGAGCCGAGAGCGCCATCGGACCGGAGCCGCCCGAAGTCGACACCGAGTAGAGACTGCCCGACGCCGTCGAATCGGAGGTCGAGATTGAACCGAGGCCGCCGACATCGGACCGGAACCGCCTACCGGCGTCGTCAAAGAACTGACATTGTGCCGAGGCCGCCGAGACCGAACCGGAACCGCCTCACGGCGTCGACACGACTCCAGCGGCGTCGGAACATCAGAAAAAGGGCAGTAAGTGGAGTAGAGGGCGCCTAAGGCCCTGTGGAGACCTGAGAGACTGCTCTAAGGGGCTAGGGAGGTGCTGAAACCAACCTGACTGTGCCTGGGGTGAACTGGGACTAACCTAGAGAGGTGGTGTGGAGAGAGACAGCCAGGGCACTGGTATTCCCCCCCTTTGATCTACCTCAGTTTAGGCCTCAGCCTTGTCTCAGCCAGGGAGTAGCCCCCCTCAAGCCTTCCACAACCCTACAAGCTGTGCCGGGGCCAAATCAGCCCTTAGGAATTGAAATGTCAACTGATTACATGAGTGTTGCTGTATACTTTTAATTATTTATTGGGGGTACTGTATTTATTGAGTTTTTACCTATTTATTGCTTCACTATATTTATAGGTCCACAGGACTTGATGGTGTACAATATTTATTGGTACAGTATTTATTGCCTCAGAATATTTAATTGCCTGTATTACCTGCACTGATATTTATGTCCCTTGTATTTATGATCACCCCTATTTATTGAATCTTCAGATAATATTTATTTAACCTGCACTATTTAAAATTGTATATTGTGATTGACCTATTTATTTTTCCAATCAGCAACTAAGAGAAAAAGATAAAGAAGAATATTTTCATAATTTTTACGGTGTAGAGTCGTTTTTGGAACGGATGCACGCATGGTTATTGTATGGGTATATTGTATGCTTAGCACGGTGCCTGTTTCCTGACCACTCGAGCCAAGCTACCACAGTGTGTTCGGGGAGTCCACCACCACCCTGCGGAGTGGGAGTGGGCTGTTTCCAACAGTTCCCATTACCACTGCTGTGCTAAGAAGCTATTGGTGAAGTATATTTCCAAACTGTAGTTTCGTTTTGAAGAAAGAGTGGCTGATCAATTTCCTTTTTGTAGGTGTACATTTAAAAGGAACTCAGCGGTTAATTTTTTGTTTTAAAGAAAGATTTCCTAGAACAAATTTTTCAAATGGCACTTATTTCGTCACTATAAATAATAAACTGGTGGCTTCTAAATTCAGAATTTCCAAAATAAAAAATAGCAGTACTGCTTAGGGTTCAATAGACTGCCACAGACTGATCTGAGCTGTGCTAGTTCCCTTCTTTGCAAAACAGATCACTCTCTGATAGTCCAACTGTCAAACCACCGTACTACGAGGACGTGCACAAGAGCTGTGGAGAGCAATGAGGAGCGAGCATGGAAGTTAGGCTGAACATTGAGATCACTGAGAGGAGAGGTTACTCCAAATATGCAAATACAGAGACTCAAATGCTGAAAGCTGTGTACAGCCCACACTGAGGGGGACTGCCCAACACTACCTTAGCCTCTGCCCGGGGCCTTACACCCCATGTCGTAATGGCAGATGGGGGGGAGGGTCAACTGAGGTTGCGGTGAATCCCTTCAATTGGGTATTATTTTGACATTTTTATTTCGAGTATCTATTGTTCAACATTTGGGCACTGGGTATTGGGCCCTACCGCACTAGCAATTGAGTGTATGGTCCACGAGTCTGTGGTCCGAGTGGCATCACTGTACTCCTACCTCAGGGGCAGTCACAGAGGAATGGGCCTTTTAGCAGGTGGTCGCTGGTGAGACTATGTGTGATCCCACTCTGCAAGGCTGGCCTAGAGCTTGTTACCAGCACCATCGTCCCCACCTGAAGACTGGTCCTACAATTCCACGTCTCTCCTCCCTACACACCTCCACTCATCTTTATACTTCACTGGAGGTCACAGTAATCATTTCAGTATGAGGGGATATATTGATCTGAAATGCAAAGGCCCCAATATGAGCATTTTTACTGAACAAGAAACTACTGCACAAAGTTTTTTAAGGAGGCACAATACATCAAGATTGATGAAGTGAGATAAACGTGACAAATCTTTAACACAGAGATCAACCCCTCCAACTACTAGGTCCAAAGGGTTTAAAATGGAACAAGCTAATCAAGACAGTTCTGGTGGTAATTAACCATCAGTGAAATATGATCTATTGTCAACAAACATTGTGTCAGCAGTTTCAATAGCTGCAATCTAGAGTCCTCACCTGCCGTTGCAAATGTCCAAAAGACTTTAATCTTGATGGATGGCTCACCTCAACTTTTGTCACAACCCTGTAACGATTGCACAAATTCATTACAGCAAAAAGGACATGGATTATATACGCATATCTGAGTTGACCTCTACCACAGTTTCCTTGACATCTCCGATTAAGGGCACGGACAACAATTTAAACAGAATAGAAAGTTTTGCCCTGAGCGATTTGAATGCCAGATTTCTAAAGGAGGTGGAATATATGTAGTTTGGTGAAAAGGTGCCATGGGGCCCCAATTTTTCATCCAACAACTTACTAACATCCATTAATTCAACCCTTCTTGCACCCACGAATGCATTAACAAGGCAGTCACACAAACTGGAGCTTCTGGTTGACATACTAAAATCTCCAGTCTAATGTATCACAACCGAAACAATAAAATTAGAAAATTAGAAGATAATTTAGGCACATTTATTTCCACTCAAATTAACACCAAGAGGCCGATTACGATGCGGCCCGTAAAGGCTCCGACCTGGGACCACAGCCTTCAGGGCCGCATCGTAATGGCGGCTCGATTTCCTGGCCGACCGCCTCATTATGATGGAGGTGGTCAGAAAGGAAACTGGCTGGTTATTCCAGCTGGCTTCCGACAGGCTCGGAGAGCCCATCAGCCAGTCGGAAGTCGGCTAGTAATCTCAAGGGCGGACCTTTCCGCCCTTGAGATTACAGTGCACATTTCCGTCATGGTTTTCATGCCGGCCTGTCTGACATGGAAACCATGTCGGAAAGCGTGTTTAGGGGCCCCCAGCAGGGCCCCCTTTGGTGCATGGCCTCTGGTTGGAGGCCGTGGGGGCACAAATGGTGCCCCCCTGTTGATCCCTGCACCTTGTGCCAGGCACCTTGAGGTACCTACCACAGGGTTCAGGGATGAACCGCACCTCCCATTTCACTATGGGGATATGCATTATGGCCAGTTTACGGCCGTAATGCATGCTCCCATAGTGAAATATAGGATTGTGACCGAATAGTGTTCGGTTGCATCCTAATGAAGCGGTCGGGACCGCCGACTGGGAGTCAGTTGGTCCCAGGACCGAGTCGGTGGCGGGCGGAAGGAATTCCGCCCGACATCAAAATCAGGCTCCAAGTGTGTATGTACCCAGATAGTAGATAAACTCTGAACCCTTCCTCACCTGCTTAACCTTCTGGTGGCAAATCTAAAGAAAAGAAATGGCTTGAAACTAGAACTTACTTGATCGAACAACAAGCAGGGCAAACCACAGGCAATACTGTCTCTAACACCAAGAGAATTACCTTACAAGGTGGTGACTCCAACTAAAATTGTAAATTCCTAGCTACTATCATAGAAGGTATTATCCAACTTCCATACTCACTGAGTGCTATCCACACAGAGATGACCACAGATAGCCTGACTTACGTAACAACATCCCATGAGCCTTTGATTTCTGCGGTCCTGGCTCCAGGCAGCAACCCATTGAGCAGAAGGAAAAAGAATAGACTGGAAATAACAAAAACAAGCTCAATAGAATTTTAATCATTAAGTCAGATACACTGTGGCAAACAAAGAACTGTTTATAAAAAATCTACTTTTCTCAAAATGTAACTACAGACAAGATGAGGGTTTGATTAAGTCCAATGCCGATTAATGGGATGGAGCACTGGACCCTAAAACGTGATCTCTGAGTCAAACCGTCAAAGATTTTTCCCATTGGATATATGGACCTTCGTTAGCTGACGCGAAGCTTTAAAAGGGAGAAAGTATCAACACTACATTTCTAACTTGGGAAGCCAATGTGACTCCACAATAAGGACAGGAATTGCTGAATAGAATTAAAGGGTTTTATTTGGATTTCCAATCAATTCAATACATATGCAAACCAAGATCAAGTTCAGTAAATGCAGCAATACAATAGGTAAGCGGACTATTTCAGTAGGTTAAGGCGCAATAAAATGACATATTGAATTGTGCTAATCACAATTGTATAAACACAGACAGATTAAAGCAAACAGGTGTTCCATAAACAAACGTACCTTCTCTCTTCTAAACATGGATCAAATATCGGCTTGTCTATGAAGCGTCTCAAAATCGGTAGCAAAATAGAAGGTGTCAGCATGATCAGACTCCAGTAGAAGTCTTAAGAAAAGGAAATAGGTGCTTAGCATAAAGCTGCACACTTGCAAGCAGAGAGGTATGATTCTCTCAAAGTCTAAAGGGAATCTCTCCTAATTCTAACTATAAGACCACCAATTTAAAAGTAACAGGAGATTCAGAAACCTCTTATCTATATCCATTCACACCACTAGGGACCAATCAGGGCACTACTGGAGCACATCTGCAACATGGCTTCAAGTTCACATCGGATCAGACTAAAACTTTGGTTCTCAGCCTTCAACATCTTGCCATCCTGGTACACGATGGACAGAAGGCTTCTTTCGACCATTGTTTCTCCACGTTCACTGCCAGGTTTCTCTCCAGGCCTCTCTATCAGCAGTCTAGTACAGACAATAAGCCTTTCTCTAGCTAATGAAAATCAATGATAATAAAGCTGCAAGGATAGAGAAAACATGCTGGCGAAGCAAAATGCATTTCAACGGAGGCCTGCAGTCAGGCAAACTTTAGTTAAGCATTTAAAGTGCAATTCACATAGATGGTTTTATATGCACATGTAACTTTAAAAAGAACTGTAAAACATGAGCAAAGTAATGCATGTTTACACATGCAAAGACAGCTTGAAGTCTAAGTGTGAAACGTGAACGAGAAATACATGATTTGATTTTTAAACTGAACATTAGTGCACACGTATAAAAATCTCTAATCTCTACAGTGAATACATTTCAATATTATGTTTTAATGATTCACACAAGTTGATAAAGTTAAGGCACTCAGTGAATATAATGTTAAATGCACATATGTAATTGCATTTCTGTAACTTATAGGGTGGAGTCTAAATTGTGCTGCTCCAAATGAGAAGCTCTGAAAACAGATAATCTAGTTGGTCACACAGAAAATCTTCACACAGAGTCACCTACTCAGTCACAACATCAAGAGATGCGCTACGAAGCAGTTAGAGATGTAGATCGAGCTACCAATTAAGAAATACTTCAACAGTCAGTCAGGCCACAGGCTGACCCAAAAAGTACAACTGCCATAAGGGACAAGAATTCCCAAATCAAACATCGAGTTGAAATTTCAAATTAGGACTGAAAGCTCGCATGCCTTATAATAAGAAAACAATCTGAACAAAGTTTCCGTTAAACAAGATTACTCAACTCTTCCCACCAGATCAATTATTCCTCATCAAAACTTCTTGATAGAACTGACTTTTATCCCACAACATACTTCACCAGGTAGACAAGACATCCTAAACACCAGCAATATACCATGTCTTTTTCTAAATATCCAGTATTTGAAACAAATACGAACAGAGAACTTCTGCATAATACAATCTGTTTCTCCCAGAGCTGGACTATGACAGAAAAATAGACCTGAACCCAACATAAAAGTGCCCCCATTAGTAAATCAGAAAGGTGGCCCACATTGTGCAAATGGTGGCAGTTTTGAACTCATGGCGACATGCTTTATATTTATATTGCAAGGTATGGGAGAGTGTATGTGTTTATGCTTGCTACAGCCAATGTTTGTGGTAATATCAGAGAAATCTACAGTAGAAACAGTCCACACCAAACCATATAGTAGGCCCTCAGACAGCCAAAAAAACGGCCCATAAACTGACCTGGCAGACCAGCACTTCAGGCACTGTCAGATTGCCCTATAGGCTTGTCTAGCTCTGGTTACACTCCAGTCTGCCCCTGTGGTAGGTGCTCTTATAGTAACTTTTAGATCTAAAACTAGGATAGCACAGGTTCTATAATAAAACCGTTTTTTTTGCACTGGGCCGTTACCATTCAAATTTGGGAGCCTGATAAATAAGCTTTCATTTTGACTAAGCACCCGCATTCCATGTAAAAGAGCATTCTCGAAGGTAGAAGGTGGAGCCTGGATTCTCCAAATAACCCTAATGAGCAAATGTGTATACACCTCAGGGAAAATAACCCAAGGTACTGTTCCATCACTGCACCATCAGGCTCAGAAAAATAGGCAAATTGGACATGGTTGGCCATTACTTTAAGTTCTAACAACACCACTTATTCCTAGCCCTACTCAAACTGAAATCCTAGGACCTCATTTGTTTGCAGGAAACATGGAGCACCACACAGTTACCAAATAGGGGCTTCCATGAATTTTTTTCTCCCGCTGTTAAGTTTAATAATTTTGGTTTACCATCTGGAGGCTTATCCATACATGTTTCAACTGTTATGATTTGAACATTGTGAGAAAATATGAATTTTGTGATCAGTTATGTCCCCTATCGTAGACCCCAACGGCTCCATGTGCATGCTACAAGTACATGTATGTTCCCTCCAGTTCCAGTTTTGAAGATGCAAATACATGTACGTCCACCGTCAACATGTCCTCTTTCAGATCCACCATGAATGGGTCAAATATTCCATTCCTAAGTATGAAAGGCCACCGACTTTATGTGGTTCACTTTCCACATTTTCCAGATTCAGGCGAGTAGGCCCTGAATTCTGTCATCAAGCTTTTCCTGCCTTCTGCCTCTGAAAGCTCCAGTCTGAGCCTGCATCTGTATCCATGAACTTTGTCCTACTCCCTGCGCGGCTAACGGTGCCTGATCCAGCCTGTTGCCTGCCAAAAACTGTATTTCACCTTCAAGATTATCTGCTTCGCTCCTCATCCGATGCATTCCTGTCTAGCAGTTTAGGTAAACATTCCTCCAGCTACCGTGCAAGGGGCCAGGCCTCACTGTCCTCGTGCAAGTAATTCATAGCCCCGTTACCATGGAAGATTCCTGCCCCCTCGCATCTCATGTAGACACTTAGACGCCCGTACACGCACTAACAGTCAGTATAGAATAGATTCCGTTCGAGAGACCTTTCCTTTTGGATAATACAGTTCTTTAAACATAGGATACTAGATATGATTTGGGATTAGGTTGACATGACCCTCAGACTTCTGTCTCCACATGTAGAGCTAAATGTCAAGTCCCCTTCACCCTCTAGTTGCACGTCAATCACACGTCATGCGGCTGCGCACGCATCTCTGCCAAATATTTCTGCTGACATTGCAGGATTCTCTTATGGATCCACCCATTTGTGACATCATGTTTAATGACGTATTTTAGTTACACCCATGTTTACGCCTTTTTTGGTTACGTATGCATATTTTATCTCTCTTATTAGCTGTTACGCCTCTTGCATCTGTTTTACTGTAAATGCATTTTCCTATAAAACTGCTTATCTGTCAATAATATATGCCCTTCCTTCCTGAACTTTCGTGGTGATGGAATAGAAGCCTGTAATTCGAATTACATTCCTTTGTATAGGAATAAAGCCTTTTTAAACCCTCTAATGCCACGGATTCTGCCTCTTATATTTACTGAGTTATTCTTCCTAGACTTTACCGCATAAAAAATAGTACCGGTAATGAAATATTTACCACATAAATTGGCGCCCGAACAGGGACACTTTCTCATCTCACGCGCCGGAGGTGCGTTGCAGGCCCGATCTCCTGCCACAGCTGAACGGACAAAAACGCGTACCTGCAGGATTTCCTGTATCTCCCTCCGGCCGAGCGGGGGTGACTGAGGCTGCGATCAACACCCAGACGAGGCGGTGAGAAGTGCGAAGTATCCCGACCAGAGCCTAGCTGAGAGAGCAAGATCCGAGGTATACAGAGGCCCACCAGGTTCCGAAGTTCCGAGTCCAGTCGAGTCGAGTCCAGTCCGGTCCAGTTTCAGTTCCGTTCCGAGGCCTTCCGTTCCGAGCTACCCGGTGAGTACCATTACCGGGGAGGCATTTAACGTGCACATAGTCTGTGCCGGTCAAGACGGGTTTGGGTACACAAATCCGGTCTGCACTGTTTCAGCAGTGTATCTGTACTGTTTAGCAGTATATATAGTATGTCTTGCATATAAATAAGTATTATCTAGTGTCAGTATTATGTCAGTAACTAGTTTTCTATTAGTTATCATTGTTCGTTAAAACTGTTAAATGTTAAATGTTTTAATACGTTCTATACATTGTGGTGTGAATGACTGTTCATTATTGTGTTCATCGTATAAAGTGTGTTCTAGAAACAAGATCTAAAAATGCCGCTCTTTTCGAAACTAAGACAGATCAAAACCAGAAAAGGGGTACTCGAAGAAGCTGTTCCCATTCCACCTAGGGACACTCCAGGATACTTTATGTATCATAAGCATGGCCTAGACGCCGTATTATTTCTTGATTTATGGGTGGACTACACCAAAGAATTACCAGAAAGTCAGAGATGGCCCGCAGCGGGGACCTGGGATGCAGATTGCATCATGAGAGTAGAAGAAGAATTATGGAAAAAGAAAGCCAGACAGTCACAGAAAGATGCCATTGAATTATGGCGTAAAGAATCATATAGACGTACAGAAAAAGCACTCAGACAGGAAGAGAAAGGTAGAGAGAATTCAAATAAAACCCGAGAAAATCTATTACTTGAGGAAGGTACCCGAGTAAACTCAGAACAAGTGGACAGACAAAGAAATACCCTTATGAATGGTATGTATCCTCTTCTGGCCGAAGGGTTACCTAAGGCTATCCCGGAAATACCAAAAGACTTAACTTCTCCATTACTCCCGATAAAAGCACATCCCAAAACACATCCCAAAACAGCAAAGGACGTTTTCCTTTCCTCCTATTTAGATGATGTAGCTCCCGAGTATGCTAATGCCATACCGCACACACCGCTTGCCGATGGTGTTCAACACCAAGAGCATCCGTCTGTATCCCCGCAACTACAAACTCCTACACAAGTTCCCACAGGTCCGTCCGTTTCTACAGTCTTTCCCACATCCACAATCTCTATCCTACGTCCAACGAATCCTTTCGTGCCTAGCGCCTCAGATGGTGCTACAGGAGGTACGACAGACATGTTTGCTACCCCGCCGAGAAATAAACAGACCCTTAGAGATTTAGCACTCCAACGCACACCCCAATTAGCGACATCCGACATGTTTAAAGAACAACTTGTGGATTGTAGATACGATCCAGTGCCAGGTAGACAGGACAAATTGCTCATATCATCACTACGTATACGACGAGCTACATTATATTTAATGACGATACCAGGAATGGTTGAACACCTAGACAATATATATCGCTTTGTTCAAACAGGGCGAGGTTCAGAAAGTATTAACGAAGCTATGGAATACCAGAAAGTGGATGTACAAAGACAACTGCTACGTTTTTTCATAAATTGTGTAATTAGGAATCAAGACAGGCCCGGGGCAGATCATGATACCATGCAAAAACTTGTCAAATGGGGTCAGAACATATCAGAAGAGAAACACGATAGACAGGCGTGTATAATCGCCATGTGTCGAAAAATCCGCAAGGAAGTAGAACGTATACATAAAGAAAGACGAGAAACAGACAGAGTAGAATCAGAAGAAGAGGAGGAGCAAGATTCAGAACAAGTGGAGACGATAGCTTACGTAGGTAGAGGAAGACCCCATAATAATACTAGAGGCTTTAATGATCAGATACGTCCAATACGTCCAGAATATAATAGGCATTTTCCAAATCCTATGTTAAAAACAAAATCCCCTGAACACCTATTCCAAGCCGTTGATAAATTACTCCGAGATCGAAGGGGGTACCATATGCTCGATTCCATGGACGAACAAGAATTAGCTAGGTCAGCAGTACAATGGGCTGACAGTCCCAGCGACTACAATGATGATGTACTTGCACACACGTTTCTGAATCTTGACCCATACGAACAGCGTTTAGCTAGTATATACATGATTCAACACCTCCTTATATTATATAAAAGTCAACACTCCGATCCAGGACCCTTACCTGACATATTGACAGAACTACTCACGAATATATGGAGAGGGTCAGGTACTGATTTGATTAAAGAGATTCTAGAATTCCGAAACCAATATTTAACTTTCGTATGTCCAGAACACGTTCCAGTTCCCATCATAGGAAGAAAAATGTATCACATAGATAGACAGAACCCGTTACGCGAAGTACACCCAATCAGAGGTGACGGTAATAACTTTACATGCGTGTTTGTGTACACGCCTATAACTAAACTAGAATTATTAGAAATGAAGAAAGTAGTACCCAGCCATGACAAGGATCCAGCAGGTTTCCACCGTGAAATAAAAGACATGTTACTCATGGGAGAGTATACCTACCCCGACATTATGAAAATATTAAAAATCCTATTACCAGCTGGTGTTTATGAGAAACTTAAAGAAAAGGAATGGGAGGTGGGAGACCAAAAGATAGATTGGACAGCATTAGAAAACGAAGAAAGGGCCCGAGCTGCAGGAGCAGGACTTGGGGAAAAGACTACAGCACTAGCAGGACTACTAGTGCAGGTACTGCCACGTTTATTAACTACGAAAAAGGAAGACTGGGGTGCAATCTCAGCCTGTAAACAAAAACCAGATGAAGACACTAGTGATTTCTATTCCCGATTTGAAAAATGTTTTGGTATAAATAGTGGCATAAAAGCCAGTAGTGAGTCATATCCACATCTGTTTGTGACAAAATTAGTTGAAAATTCCCTGCTACAAGTCAAGAATAGAGTATTGAAATTCGAAAGTACCTGGCAAGGTAATACCCCATCACAGATGTTACAGATGTTACAATATCACCACAACAGAATAAAGGAAGAACAAGAACACGAACAAAGACGTATGAAAGATACAAAAATGAAAATGCTTGTTGCTCAGTCAGTCCCAGCTAATGGTCATCAAAAGGGTGATCCCGCAGGTCCTACAAAAGGGACATGCAACTATTGTAAACAACCAGGTCATTATATACACGATTGTCCAGTCCTGAAACATAATATTGCTACAGGTAGAACCCAGGAGAGACCACGTCCACCTAGACAGGATCAGAATCAACAACAAATCCCCCAGCATGCACAACCTAGGTTAGCTCCGCAACAATTAGCTCCGCAACAAGGAGCTCCACAACAGACCGTAGCACCACCACAAGCGCAGCCTATTGCTGCAACACAAGCAACAACACAACAAATGTATCAGTATGCACAAGCAGATTATCCCGAGTATCAGCGATACACATGAAATAGCCTAGAGAGGGAAGTTGGCTTACCCCTTATTGAGGTTCCTGTAGACCAAGAGGGACCTTATGTACATAGTGAACTATTAGGGGAAGACAGAAAGTTCTTACTTGACACAGGGGCAAGCAGAACAACTATAAGACGCAGTGAAGTTCCAGGGGCACCCCTCTCAGGCTCACAAAATATTTCCCTTGGATTTTCAGGAAAACCTATAATTAATGAAGTTACACAGCCTCTTCCACTTACGATTGGTCCATTGACACGTACTACAGATTTATTGCTTACCAAATCCTGTCCAGAAAACTTGTTAGGTATAAAAACATTGAAAGCTCTAGGAGCCATAATATGTTGTTCTCCGGAAGGAGTACGTCTATTTCTACGTGACTTCAAAGGTCACTACGTGTCCAGAGACATAGATCACCGACTGCAGAACTTACCTACACATTTATGGGCACAAGGCCCCACTGATGTTGGTTGCATGAATATTACACCATATCGTGTCACACTAAAAACAGGAGTAATACTACCACGAATACGACAATACAAATTACCACCCGATGCTGTTGTGGCTTTGCTGCAAATCGTTGACGAACTCATTGTACAAGGAGTGGTTGTCGAAACCGACTCCAATGTATATAATTCCCCGATAATTCCGATTCTTAAAAGAACGGATCCAAAAGCACCACCAGTATATCGATTAGTTATTGACCTGCGCGAATTAAATAAATGTATTGTACCACAATACCCTGTGGTCCCAGATATCTCGTCATTACTAACAGCTATTGATTCAGAAGCAACGTTCTTCACTGTAATTGATCTCAAGAATGCTTTCTTTAGCGTCCCAATAGATCCGGAAAGTCAATATCTGTTCGGATTCAGTTTAAATGGACGAAGCTTTAAATTCACACGCGCACCTCAAGGATTTACAGAAAGCCCTAGCATCTATAGCCAAGCACTGAAACGAGAACTTGACAGTATCCACATGCCAGTTAACACTGCCTTTCTTCAATATGTCGATGATCTGCTGATCACCGCCCGAAGCGAACCCGAATGTGAAAAAGCGTCACTGACGGTTTTAACATTTTTGGCTGACAAGGGGCACAAGGTGTCCCCTTCTAAGCTGCAATTCTGTGTCCAGCGAGTTGTTTACCTTGGGCACTCGCTGTCCAAGGAGGGAAGGCAGCTTACATCTGACCGCATCCAGTTAATCGCTAACATACCACCACCCAAGACACAAAAGGAGGTGCGGGCTTTTATAGGCCTCACTTCATACTGTAGGCAGTGGATCCCTCAATATGCATTTCTAGCAAAACCACTCATCCAGTTGACAACACAGGAGGCAGCCACATCGACTGTCCTCCCTTGGACTCCAGAACATACACACGCCTTTGAAAGCTTAAAGAAAGCTTTATGCCAAGCACCTGTTTTAGCAACACCATGTTACAGTAAACGGTTTACACTCTTTGTTACAGAACGCGAAGGTACTGCCTTGTCAGTACTCACTCAGGAACAAGCAGGATCACACAAACCATGTGCTTATTTCTCTAGTACATTAGATCCAGTAGCTCAGGCTCTTCCTGCGTGCCTGAAATCGGTGGCAGCAACAGCTTTAGCTATCAGACAAAGCGATGCCATAGTGTTAGGACATCAATTGACAGTACAAGTACCACACGCAGTAGAGGTTCTCTTGAACCGCACACAAACACAACACTTGACTATAGCGAGACTCACTGGTTACGAACTGACATTGTTTCAGCCACATATAGAAATCAGACGTTGTAATACATTAAACCCTGCCACACTGTTACCAGTGGGCGGAACAGATCCATTGGCACATGATTGTGTCGAAGTCATTACTATCGAGACGAAACCCAGACAAGACTTGACAGATATCCCTTTGTCAGATCCAGACTTGACATTGTATGTAGATGGGTCATGTATGAGAACAAGTACAGGAGAGTTAGTGGCCGCTTACGCAGTCACAACAGACACTGAAGTCATTGAAACAAATTGTATTAACACTTTGTCAGCTCAAGCAGCAGAGCTCATCGCTCTGACACAAGCCTGTATTCAAGCCAAAAATAAGAAAGTCAACATATACACAGATTCACGTTATGCATTCGGAGTCGTCCATGACTTCGGCGTACTGTGGCGAGAGAGAGGTTATTTAACTTCTCACGGTGCCCACATCCAGCACGGACCCCTCATTCAAGCCCTATTAGACGCGATTCATCTACCTACTGCAATATCGATTATGAAATGCAAAGCCCACACAAAAGTTACCGATATCATTTCTCAGGGTAATGACCTAGCTGACAGAACAGCTAAACAGACTGCTCAGAATCAGACTCACACAACTGACATAACAAAGACAATAGTTCCGACACCAACACATTGCATGACAGTTAAGGATCCCGCCCTTGATGTAATTGACATACAGACACATGCTACACCAGAAGAAATAAAGAAATGGACTGAATTAGGAGGGATCCAAACGGATCAAGGATGGATGACGAAGGAAAAATCTATATGGTTTCTTCCCGACTCCATGGTCCAAGTCATCATTAATACAATACATAGTCCAGCGCACCTAGGAGAGAAAGCTATGCTAGACAGCATTCAACACATTTGGTTCAACAAACACTTGCGAGCAGCGGCTAAACAAAAAGTTCGTACCTGTATGATATGTTGTCAGTTTAATCCAGGTAAAAGTATCCCCGTAGAGCAGGGTGGATTTCAACCTCCCGATCATGCTTTTGAAGTCCTCCAGATGGATTATATCCAGATGGAACGATGTCGAGGATTCAAATATGTTCTCGTAGTTGTCTGTGCTCTTTCCCGTTGGACAGAAGCCTACCCGGTTTCAGATTACACCGCCCCGACTACTGCCAAACAGTTAGTTCGAGAATTTTTCCCACGGTACGGTTTACCACGTGTTGTCTACTCAGATAACGGCCAGCCTTTCTCATCCGAACAAATGAAACACGTTTCCCTTTTGTTAGGCTACCAATGGAAATTCCACTGTGTCCGACATCCCGAGGCAGCAGGTCTCGTGGAACGTCATAATCAAACTCTGAAAATTAGATTGTCCAAAATATGTAGAGAAAAAGGTGTCGATTGGATAGTAGCCTTACCAGTTGCGCTCTTTTACATGAGAATGGTAGCACATTCTCGAACAGGGCTATCCCCGTATGAGGTGATCTTCGGTAGACCACCAAATATGTGGGGGACGCCTATACCTCGCAAAATCACTGATGTTGACTGTAATATGCTGACAGATTACCTGGCTTCCTTGATGTCTGCACTACAATCTTGTCGTTCACAGGTAACCGCAGCTTTTCCCGATAATACTGAGGGGAAGCCCCATGACGTGGTTCCTGGTGACCTGGTTTTGGTCAGGAATTTCGACCGGAAGACCCAACTGGAGCCTAGGTGGAAGTCGCCTAAGTTGGTTCTACTCACTACAAGGACAGCCGTGAAGATTGAGGGTCGCAAAGGGTGGTTGCACTCGAGTCATATCAAGAAATTTTATGGACTACCATCCAGTGTCAATATTCAACCTTGTATTCCCTCACAGACAGACTCAAAGCTCCCCTTGGTTGTGCAGTCCAAACCAGAACTTTATAAACTAAAATTGAGGTCTAGCAAGTCAGACAATTTGATTGTTTAAGTCCTCTCCAAGGTGAATCGGTTGAATTTGTCTCTGACATGTATCCTCTAGACCGGAATAGAGAAAGAAATCAACAGACACAGCTTAAAAAGCATGCGTATTGTAAATCACTTCGTAGTCACTGCACAGTAACACTATTAATTTTGTTTTTTCTAAGTCTTCTGATCATCGTTTTCAGCGTACTATTGCATATGTATTATCCTATTTCTAAACGTGCTTACAATGTAACCGCAGAACATTCTTTTAGTGAATTACCTCCGCATGAGTTGTCCTATAGATTTGCGCTGAGCAACAACACATTCATTAGTATGTTACATCATTCTCATCAGACCAGCAATGCTACCAATTGTTGGATATGTGGCCGACTCCCTCCCTATCAAAACTATAAGGGAGTTTTGCCCCTCTTTCCATATCCGTTCACACACAATGGCTCCTGTGGAGCATGGTTTAGTTTGATTAATTCCTTAGATTCAAATTCCGCAGTTTACCAAGACAACTGGGTGTGGGGAAACCTGAACCTAGTTTTGCTTAAAGTCTGCTACCCTAACAAGGAGGGACTTCCCAAAAGAACAGGAACTGATCTAGAAAATGAAGTATATGGATTAGGTAATTTTACACTTAACCTCATGATCCTGAACGTTGAATCTGAAGCTACACCAATCTTGCCCGCCATGTCAGTATTCCCAGTAAAAGGGGAATTATGTATAAGAAAGAATGGTTCCATACACATGGGCCATAGTAAATGCATCACTGTAATAAAATTCCATGATCAAGGCAAGTCTACATTTAGAGCTTCCCATCATTCCTACTTCATATGTGGCCAGACCGCATATATATATCTACCTCTAGATTGGGATGGTACCTGTTACATAGCATTCCTTCTGCCACCTGTTTTCCTAGCTCCTCCTGATTATCACAGAAATACCCATTTAGTACACAATAGACAACAGAGAGATCTCCCAATTGTCGATTACACTGAAACAGCATGGGAAAAATACACAGATTTCAATAAAGGGTTCTTTCCCTATATAGGTACAGTCACTAATAGTAAGCTGATACGTAGATTAACCAGAACCCTTGAAACAGTAGTGAACGAAACTATTTCCGCCTTAGGCAATTTAACAGAAGAGCAGTCTGCTATGCGGATTGTTGTGCTTCAAAATCGTCTTGTCCTTGACGTCATCCTGGCCGATAGGGGCGGAGCTTGTAGGGTCATCGGATCAAGTTGCTGCATTTTCATACCAGAAAATTCGCCGTCAGTATATAAAGCCATAACCCGCCTTCATAAGATTATAAGCCAGATACACCAGAGTCCAGGAACCTGGACTTGGTCCGGTTGGTTCTGGGGCGTGTTGTCAGCCTGGGGATGGAGAATCCTATCCTTCCTAGGTATTGGCTTTCTCATACTATTCAGTTGCTGCTTATGTCTACAATGTGGGCCAGCGATTTGTGGCCTGTGTGCCACATCGTGTATCCCACCTCCAAGTTTTCATTCAAAATCCCGGAAGAAGAAAGAAGAACAAATGATGCTATATGAACAGATCGATGGATTGATGAAGATCGATATCTCCTGAGGGTCCGTAGGGGACAAGGAGGGAATGAGGAAATATGAATTTTGTGATCAGTTATGTCCCCTATCGTAGACCCCAACGGCTCCATGTGCATGCTACAAGTACATGTATGTTCCCTCCAGTTCCAGTTTTGAAGACGCAAATACATGTACGTCCACCGTCAACATGTCCTCTTTCAGATCCACCATGAATGGGTCAAATATTCCATTCCTAAGTATGAAAGGCCACCGACTTTATGTGGTTCACTTTCCACATTTTCCAGATTCAGGCGAGTAGGCCCTGAATTCTGTCATCAAGCTTTTCCTGCCTTCTGCCTCTGAAAGCTCCAGTCTGAGCCTGCATCTGTATCCATGAACTTTGTCCTACTCCCTGCGCGGCTAACGGTGCCTGATCCAGCCTGTTGCCTGCCAAAAACTGTATTTCACCTTCAAGATTATCTGCTTCGCTCCTCATCCGATGCATTCCTGTCTAGCAGTTTAGGTAAACATTCCTCCAGCTACCGTGCAAGGGGCCAGGCCTCACTGTCCTCGTGCAAGTAATTCATAGCCCCGTTACCATGGAAGATTCCTGCCCCCTCGCATCTCATGTAGACACTTAGACGCCCGTACACGCACTAACAGTCAGTATAGAATAGATTCCGTTCGAGAGACCTTTCCTTTTGGATAATACAGTTCTTTAAACATAGGATACTAGATATGATTTGGGATTAGGTTGACATGACCCTCAGACTTCTGTCTCCACATGTAGAGCTAAATGTCAAGTCCCCTTCACCCTCTAGTTGCACGTCAATCACACGTCATGCGGCTGCGCACGCATCTCTGCCAAATATTTCTGCTGACATTGCAGGATTCTCTTATGGATCCACCCATTTGTGACATCATGTTTAATGACGTATTTTAGTTACACCCATGTTTACGCCTTTTTTGGTTACGTATGCATATTTTATCTCTCTTATTAGCTGTTACGCCTCTTGCATCTGTTTTACTGTAAATGCATTTTCCTATAAAACTGCTTATCTGTCAATAATATATGCCCTTCCTTCCTGAACTTTCGTGGTGATGGAATAGAAGCCTGTAATTCGAATTACATTCCTTTGTATAGGAATAAAGCCTTTTTAAACCCTCTAATGCCACGGATTCTGCCTCTTATATTTACTGAGTTATTCTTCCTAGACTTTACCGCATAAAAAATAGTACCGGTAATGAAATATTTACCACAGAAATTATGTTTTTGGTTGGTGGCGGTGACATCCTACTCAAGCAACAGCTACAATTCTGGTCGAGGTGAACAACAAAATGCAACTAAACTAACCTCTGCTTAACCTTATGGGCGCTTGGCACACAAGCAGTCAGGTTTAACTTAGAGAAAATGTGTAGAGTAATTATGCAGCATTCAAACAGTAATGAAGTCAAAACACCACACAAGAAAAATCCTATACCAATCTATAAAAAGTTTATTAAATAAAATATCAGACTGACAAAAATCCAATGAATTAATCAATCACTTTTAAAGCACAGCAAATAACCCGTGACAGTTTCAAAGCAGCGGGGTTGCTAGCTGCTGCGAGGTGATCTGTTCATTTGAACAACCAAGTCTTGAATACTCTCCTGAATTGCTGGGAATCTTTTTTCAGTGCTTTTCGGGTATCTGAGCTGTTGGGGGAGGAGGTGTAGGAGAATACTTTGGGAAGAGGTCAGTCCGTAAGCGAAGAGCCTGAGGGTATGTCTGTATGAATCTAAAACAGACCAATGACACAAGGGTAGGAGCGTCATTCTACAGGTTTACCGCAGAGCTCATCCTTGTCCAGTGCACTTAGGGGGCAACCCTTTAGCCCCAGGTAGTCACCGGAAGGGAGAGAGATTTTAAGTATGAGGACAGTAAACCAGTTATGTCTTTTCAACTGCTGGCCATAATGCGCTAAGTGCTGGCCCTCATTGACTTGGACACACACGGGTTTGGGTCCCACTCTTTCAGGCTAGGTATAGCTACAGAAGTGGGTAGGTGGGGATGGATTTGGGGGCCGAGGGAGCATAATGGATCTGGGTAGATGCTTGCCCAATTATTAGGTATGTTAGGGGGGAGGGACTTGCTCAGTGAGTATCTAGGTTGTCAACTTTTGTTTCTGTTACAGGTTCTGTCCTCAGACCTCAGGCTGTAGACCCAAAGATTGGGATTGTAGGCCACTCCTTCACTAAGTGGGCAAAGCGTCACTCACCCTCACCCTGACCTCTCCAGCAGCCATTGGGCAAATTTGGGGTTTAATAGTGCTATGCATTCATCAGTTGGTATGGGAAGGGAGGAATGAGATGGAGGAAACTCCTTCCCTGTTTGAATAGACTTAGGGTAGGGGGTAACTGTCCTGATATACTCCAGATACACTTAGGTGAGAACGATCTAGTGGTTCAGAAAGGTTTGGCATTAATAAAATCCATGAAGAAGGATTTGAAGGAAATTCATAGGCTGTGGTCCAGTTGTCATGTGCTGTGGATGGCATTTCTCCCCAGACGGGTTTGGCGCTGGGCAGTCAAACCAGGGGCCATAGAAAGAGCCAGGAGGAAGCTGAACAAAGAAATGTGCTCTTTTTGTAGGTACATCGGCCTGGGCAGAGTGGAACATTCAGACCTCCCTTATGAGGATGTGGAATTTTTCAGAGGGGATGGGGTACATTTGTCCTTCATGGGCATGGAGTTGTACTTTTTGAAGCTAAAATTGGTGCTGGTAAAGGTCCTTAACATCAGTTAGTTGGCTTTTTGCAATATCTTAAATACCAGGAAGGGGGTGAGGTGGAGGGGCAGAAAAGAGTGGTCACACTAGTGGCACCGCCCTTCTTAGAAGGCGATGGACCAAGAAGTTGCCATGGTGCATTGAAGTTTGTTGTTGTCGTCAGCAGCAGTTCAGGCTGAAAGGGAGCAGATAGGCATGTTCATGTCTGGACGAGCCAGGAGGTTTAGGTTTAGGTACGACATTTAATGGGTTAAGAGGTTAATAGATGTAGGCGAGAGGGAAGGGATTGCAGAGGTCTCAGTTGCAGTTCACCAGCTCTGGTGCAAGTACGATATTGCTGAATTAAGTAGTTATGGGAGGGAAACGGGATATTTTTGGGGTGGCAGGTAGCTTAAAATAGTTTTTTTGTTTTTTTGTATAGTGAGTTTGTAGTTTTGTATGGCAAAGGTTGTTTTGTGATGTGCCACTGTTTCAATAAAGCGGCCTATTTCATAAAACCCATGTGCCAGTGGTCTGTGCTGTTCCCCTATTCACCAAATGCCTCTGGAAGAGTGCATACTATAAGGCAGCGTGCCATTAGGACATGGGCCCCTGGGATCCTGGCCATGCCTTCGTGGCTCCTGGCCGAGGGATTGGTTGCCACGAACGGCGATAAGTACTTCTGGGGCGGCACCAACGTCACTTCCTGCCCGGGCTGGTAATGGGAGGGGGAGAGGTCAGGGGGCCTATTTAGTGCCACACGAGAGGTCAGAGGTGGTCGGGAAGAGGACCGGGAGTCGGGAAGAGAACGGCAGGGAATCCTGATTGGTGTCAGAGTTTCCCTTTCTCGGTTTTTCTTGTTGTTGTTACCTTGCAGGGCAGTGAGCAGCATCGTTGGGGGTGCGCCGCCCTGCCTGGGGGCCGCATGGGCTTGTGTGTTGCTCACCCAGCTGGAGGGAAGTGTACGGCGGAGTTATCTCCACGCGGGGGCGGGTTTGCCCGGTTTGTCAACATTAATCGGTGAGTGCGATGGTTCCTGCCGCTTGCAGCATTCCATAGCATGGGTCAGGGTTGGCCTGATAGGCGTGGGGGGACCGCATTGCTTTGGGCACTGGTGAGCTCCCCCTCCCCTCCTTGGTTGTTGTGGGGCGGGGAAATGGAGAGATCGCATCGGGAGTCTTGGTTGGGGCATTTCTGCGCTGGAACTGGCGCATGCTGGTGCCCGATTTGTTTTGGCAGAATTGGTGGGTGCCCGGATTCCGGCAATGAGTGTGGTTGTGCACACACTGACTTTCAGTGGCGGTCCGTCCATTGGGGGCGTTGGGGCGTTGCCCCCCCCGCCCGCGCCTCGCGCCCGCAGCTTCCTCGGTGAGGGAGAACTGTCAGTCAGTATGACGTTGGACCGCCCACCCCCTTCAGAGTCTGAAGGGGTGGGCGGTCTGGCGTCATGTTGACTGACAGGCAGCCAGCAGCACACAAGTGCGCCTGAGTGGGGACGGAGGGCGATTTTTGCACCGTGCCCAGTCATGCGCACTAGTGTTTCCCGAATCTGGCGCATGCCCATTAGGAGAGCGAGGTTGAGCCAAGGCTCAAACCTCGGTCTCGTAATGGGTAGGCGGGCAGAGCGTAAGCCTGCTCTAAGCCAATCCTGGTGCTGCTCCAGCACCAGGATTGGCTGAGAGGGGTCAGATGGGCTGCGCCTGTTCCAGTGAGTGAGTGTGTAGGCGGCGGCGCCAGAGGTAACGGACCTGAGGCGAGGCAGCGCGGACCCGGACCTGCTCAGGACAGGTAGGATTTTATTTTTTTTAAAAACACTCCCGCGCGACACCTCCACCCCCCCACACGACACGAGCCGCGACTGGGCACGAACATCGCAAGGAGCGGGAAGCACTGTCTGTGGCACAATTATGAGAATTATGCAGAGGAAGGGTCAGAAATCTACAATTACCTAATAGAACAACCCCTTCACTCAAAAACCTCATCTCTGTCCCTTCAATCCTTTGTTTAACTCTGTCTGGAGGAAATGCTCTTTTTTTTTTTTTTTTTTTACTATATGCACACTTGGTTTCACTGCTATAGAGGAGGCTTGATTAATTGGAGCCCCTCTCTCTCCCATTCACTTCGTGGCCTCTCTGTGTAGGAATCGCCACTAGGGGGCGGGAGACCTCTCTGAAGATCACAGTCTTCACTCCTGCTCTGCCTGAACCTGCAGGGCCTTGAACTTGCCCGGCCTGTTTTCTCTGGGTGTCGCTGCCTGTAACTTGCGACGCCAATAACAATAAGTCACCGTGCCTCCCCTGTCGACCTCTATTTCCCAGCAATGCCTCACAAACTGCTGATTGCGAGAGGGCAGGTGGGGGTTATAAAGATACCTCTCACGATACAATTGCTTCCGTGTCTAACTTGTTTGTGATATTACATATTACTATTATATATATCTAGAGTGCATGTGATAGTCTGTTTCTGAAAAAGCAGTGCGCACGTGCGCCTGTGTATGCAGATAGCTCAAGGGGGTAGGCCCCTGCTGCAGAGCCCTGCTTGTGGAATCGGGAGTGACACATTTCAGTTATGTCAAGCTTACGAGGTAGGTTTATGTTTCAATGTGTGTATGTAGATGCAAAACTTGTCATTAGGAAGTATTTCTGCGTATATCGTGGATTCTAGAATAGGTGTGGCCCATTGTCTTTCTAAATAAAATGTAACTCAAAAGTGTGGTCTAAACAACTTTTTTTAAATGATCAATATCTTCAGCATTTTTTCACCGCATCATGTAGAAAAATATCTACGGTGGCACTTCCAGGACTCTGGAAACTCGTGTTTCAGGAAATGACAACCCTTTTCATTGGAGACATTAGGAATAGTGTATTAATCACAAATGAGCAGTTCAAACTTGATTGCAAAATGATTGCTCTTCTGAAAATTCCAAGCTACTCTGGTTTACAGATTGAGTCTTTTGCTGACAGAAACTTTCCCCAAGGCAAAGTTACTTATTTCCATTTAAGTTGGCTTCCACTCTATGCCACTTCCACTAAGTTCATAAAAACAGAAGCACTTCATCATCTTGTCCTATTTTTTGTTTTCTCTGAGAGTGAGCCAAAATATTTATTGTTTAATACAACGTTTTAAACTTTTGCTATTAGTGGTGTAAATGTACAGCAGATAGTCTGCTGCGGAGAGTCCATTACAGGTACCGTTTTAGGGTTAGACCGAGGGTTTCATTGATGTGGGAAGGTGGGTGGGGAGGAGGCAACCATAGATGCAGAGTAAGATTGAAAACAACAAATGTATGCTTTCTTCTGAAATCTACTAAAAGCATACAATTCTGTATATTTGGTATTTACTCCCTTTGTGTGTTTTACAAAACTGAGAAAATAAGTTGAGAAAAGTTCACCTAGAAATGCAATCCTGAATTAAGCAAATGATTAACATTTTTAACACACTAATATGCTACAGTGCCTTAGATATGTGTTAATTGCCTCTTCCGTAGGTTTCTGCAGTGGCCCTTACGTGTATTGAATTGAATGTTTACAGGTCGATAACAGAACAGGGAAGCACTCGGACATGAGAGTGGCTGCTCTGATGGAATCATGATTCAGATTTAGGGACACAGACGCTCGTTGATCAAGAGCACGTTAGCAGTCACGCCAGCGATTTTGCTTTCAATATTCACATGAGGCAAGGTTGGATCAGGGTGTCAGCATATTTCCTCACAGTCGCAGCATAAAGAGTTGATTTTTTGTGTGTTTTATGCTGAATATTTGTAGAAGTCGTGGAGTAAGTAGAATATTTGTAGAAGCCAAAAATACCATGTACGTTGAAGCTGGCAGATTACTGGATCACAGACCCGGTACGATGGACCAAAAGCATGGACCCGGTCTACACATAGAGAACGTTCTACAAAAACGTGGAAAGTTAGAGATAAGTTTTATTTTATTTTATTTTATTACCGGGCCGCTCCCCCCCATGAACCCATGCTACTCTCCCTCCCCCACCACCCGTCATGCCGGCTGCGACTCCACACTCATGCTATGTACTGAATGCATGGGATAAACAGTGCCCTCATCAAAGACTATTCAAAAACCACTGCTGTGAACCCATATCTAGAATATGTATTCTATCAGCCTGTACTTTTATAGGTGACGTTTTGGCTGCGAAAATAATTACACTGCGATTATTATTTCCTGTATTCATGATTGTCAGATCTAAAAAATTGGTCGTCTTAGAACTAGCCTCCTGTTCCTGTCTCCGTGTCTTGCAGTGGTGTCCTGTGATCACCTTCGGTATATTTATTTAGTTTCTTGCCAATTTGTTGAGAGCCGGCGCGGCGGTAGTTTTACTGCGTTTGGGTGCAGGCGTGTGCAAGGCAGGGTCAGGACACAGAGTTCTGGCTGTTGGTATGGCAGGCACTGCATTCAGACAAGGCCATCGAGGTGCTGTACTCCCTCTCCCCTCCCCCCACCCCGTAAGCAGTATTTACACTCTTAAATTCGGCTCCTTGTTCTCTCACTCCATTGCGTTTCAATGGAAGCTTAGTATTTTCATTCTAAAATATGTTGTTATGATTCTGTTTTAATGTGACTTATAATAAATAAGATTATAATTTAACGAAATATCATATAATAATAAATATGTGGTGGCTTGGGGGTCAGGGTTCACCCCTTGCCCTATAACCCGGGCACAAGTTGCGGATTGGTTTGGGCATCTTTTACAGAGCCAGGTTACTCCAGTATTAAGTTGTACTTTGTGCTGTTTGTAGGTGAGTCCTTTTGGAGAGTGGCTGCTCAGGCTGCATGGAGGAGACCAGTGTAGTCTTTAGGGGTGGATTATAATTAGGGCTCCCGGTTGTATGCTATTGATTTATGTTTTCGTCTGTATTCATCCGTATTCAATGTTTGCCATCTTATCTGTATTTATTCATATTTATTTTGTGTTTGGAAAACACACGAAGTCATAAAATTGTGTTTTTAACATTTATTTAACATGCATTCATACTTTGATGCCTGTCTTGTTTGAGCAAAGAATGGGTGTGTTACTTGGAGGATTAGTGCTTGGGTGTGTGCTTGGGACATTAGTGCACAGGTGTGTTCCAAGAGCATTAATGCATAGGGTGTGGCTGGACCATTAGTGCACAGGTGTATGCCTGGAGCGCTAGTGCACAGGTGTGTGCGTGGAGCATTATTGCACAGGTGTGTTCTAGGAGCATTGGTGCACGGGTGCATTAGTGCATGGATGTGTGCCTAGGGCATTAGTACACTCCGAAGGTTATGAATGTTCCTAATTTTGTCTGAAAATGTAATGAAGAAACAGGATGGGGAACTCATTTTCTGGGGATGACTCTCTTTGTTAAGTGGGGAAACTGAGATTATAATGTTAATGCATTTTAGTTTCAGCAGGACTTCACCTAAGAACATACCCTCTGCAGTGGGCTCTATGTGTGTTTGCAGCTCTAGTCTCTGTGCTTCTCAAATTTGCTTGAAAATGCACCCTTTACCCACTTTTTTTTCAAAATCGAACCCCCTCTAAGGTGGTCGAGCTCGCTCGCTGCGCTCGCTCGCCACGGTGCACTCCGACAGAAAAGTTTACGCATCACCACTTTCAAATGTCACCATCCGCCACTGCTGACTTTGGTGGGGAAATGAGAGTTCCAATGGTGCTAATCGAGATTTGAATAGCGGGTGAGGTTGTGTAGGCCGGTGTTGCAGGGAGCGGCGCCAGCGCAGTGGGGGACAGTGGGCTGCGAGTCAGTCGTGGGATGTGCGCATGCACACAATGATAATGTGGCATAATTAGTGTGTGTACCGATTCCAACAGTGAGCGTTGTTGTGCACACACTGACTTTAGTGGCGAGATGCGGGCTACAGTGGTGCTAGTGAGGTTTTAAATATCGGGTGTTGTTGTGCAAACACATGTTCGAACGGAGATGAGAGGTACTGAACACTCGTAATTCCATGGTGAGTAGCACAGATTCTTTTTGTGTAGTGATTCCAGCTTTGAGTGGTGTGTGCACTGATACCATGAGGAGAGCTTGGGCGCTCTTGAGAGGACGCAGCTGTGTAGGTCTGGTGCACCGAGCGGGGAATTGGTGTAATTGGGGCGGGCTTTTCCATTTAACAGTAGGCTGCAAATCAGCCTTTGTCCCGAGGGGATGCAGTTATGTGGGTTTGTGTTGACCGGGCAGGGGATCGGTGATTAGGGTGGCGTTTTTCCATTCACTGCGATTTCATATTGGATTTCTTTGGGTGTGGTTGGTGGTGGCCGGATGCCCTTGCGTTTGGTTTGTCAGTGTCAGGATCACAGGGCATTGCGGAGATATAGCTAGGGAGAGGTGCCTCACAGTCGAACTGGCAGGGCAATGAAGGGACGGGCTGGCCAGGGATCAGCCACGTGGCATGCAGGTTGTGTCACGGTGGCGGGAGAACAGGATGTCTCAATAAATGAGGGTTGACGCTTTAGTTGTGTCGGTGATGTTTCCAGCAGACAGTGACTGGCCTGCCCGTAGGACAGCCACCTAGTCTGTGCACTGGTGCACTTTATTTCACAAATCGGCAAGATTTCCTCGCAGCTGCTTGTGTTTCTCGAAAAGGCTGCAATTTACTTAAGTATTACTTGGGGAAACTCTATCTTGCGATTGTGAATGAATGTAGAGGGAACCCTGACGTAGCGTAAATATTGATAGGCTGAAAACGGGTGTTTATGCAAATTGGTGGTAAATGACGGCGGGCATCAACAACTAGGCAGTTTGAGATGGGTGTCGACAGAGGGAGTCGTTGGTAAAGGTTCGAAGGGCAGAAGACGTGGCCTTAGGCTAGAGCGGTCGTCAGCGAAGCTGAAGAGCCGGGTTCAAATTTCGTCGGGAACGCTCAACATTGTGCGATTCTGGGCAAATCACTTAATTCCTCAATTTTTGTGTGTCCTTCTGTAACGCACTGGAGTTCGTGCGAGGTGCTCTGATACCCACATGGCTAATCGGTGGGTGGTAGTATTGGGACGGTGTGGCTAGTGAAGAAATCCGATTTGTCACATTGTTGAGATTGTGGAGGACCCCAGGTTGGTTTTCAAGTTTCAGCAGAGTCACGCAATATCTTGTGTTTCTGGGCAACTCACTTAATTCCTGCATTGTGTGTCCTGATACCCCAATTGATAATCGGGTTGGGTTGCCAGATTTTGATGACGTTGCTAGTGAGGACAGCGGAAATGGCACACCAATGAAATAGGGGAGAACCCTGTGTTGGGATGGAGTTCGGCATGGACGCTCAGCATGATCCACACATAAAATTAGGCGAATCATACCGGGATTTCAAAAAAGAACAGAGTCCATGTAATTGGCAGTACCCTGGTTACACAGTTGGTGCTCGCCATAAATGTTGCGACCCTTAGTTTACCACTGTGTCACGTATACAGAAGATTGATACGTTAAGGCATGTTCCGGACAAATTAAAACAAACCACTCAGGTTCTCGAATTCCTTGTTCACATCCCGGAATGGAGAGCAGTGGTAAACCAAGGGTCACAAAATTTATGGCGAGTACCAACTGTGTAATCAGGCTACTGCCAATTACATGGACTCTGTTCTTTTTCGAAATCCCGGTCTGATTCGCCTAATTTTATGTGTGGATCATCCTATACATTCTATATGATATTGTCATTTTTAAATCAATTCATTCCTCCACCTGTCCTTCATTAATTATAAACCATAAATCTGCTGGAATTATTACCAGAACAGAAGAGATTTGTACTTCAATGTTTTGGACGCTCATGTAGGTATTACCTTGTCCTGATGATGACCGATAATGTCTACAACGGTCGAAACGCCGTTGATGCATGATGTGGCCACAAGTGATGAAGGACGCATTGTTATGCACTGTGTTGTTTTAATCTTGTCCTGAACCCCTTTGTTTATATACAAACCCTTCCCTTTGCCACTTTTTTGATTACACACTGTATTGTTGATTTATTGTTTGTGTACTGTGTTTGAGCGTCATTGTCCTTTGTGTCTTAATATTTTTAATGAAATTAATACTACGTTTTCTATGAATTGATGTTTTGTTGTACATGGGCTTCATATATATATATATATCAAAAAACCAGGTTGCCTTGCATGAAAACGCCAACACAGTTGCCAATATCACCTCCGTTTATTGTGGGCAGAAGAAGCGCCATGTGCCCCACCAACAAAATTACCAATTGCCAAACATGTTTCGGGCTCCTGCCCTTGATCACTGGCGGTCAACACTGAGTCACGTCAGCTGTGCTGACTACATCACATTAACCCCGCCCTTCTGGGACTTCTTATCGCACATTGCATTCTGGGGTAAGTAGTCATTGCATAAGTGGGGCTGGTGGCAGGGAACACAACGCTGTCCACTGGTGTCTCAACCCACCAAACTGGCATTGACAACTCCTCGCAGCACCAAGATTGCAGGCGCTGCAGGTCCACTGTGTGTGTGGCGGGGCGTCTCCGCGGCGAGGCACGCCGCAAATTATTCCAAAAAACCAGGTTGCCTTGCATGAAAACGCCAACACAGTTGCCAATATCACCAGCGTTGTGTTCCCTGCCACCAGCCCCACTTGGGAAGCAAATTTTTAAACACGAGACTTTGTACAGCACCCACTTTGGATTATGCAATGACTACTTACCCCAGAATGCAATGTGCGATAAGAAGTCCCAGAAGGGCGGGGTTAATGTGATGTAGTCAGCACAGCTGACGTGACTCAGTGTTGACCGCCAGTGATCAAGGGCAGGAGCCCGAAACATGTTTGGCAGTTGGTAACTTTGTTGGTGGGGCACATGGCGCTTCTTCTGCCCACAATAAACGGAGGTGATATTGGCAACTATGTTGGCGTTTTCATGCAAGGCAACCTGGTTTTTTGGAATATATATAAATATATATTTTATTGTTTTTCTTTTTCTCTTTTTATCTTAATTGATTTGTATTTTTTATTTGAACAGTTTTATATAGCGCAGGCTAGACCCGAAGGTATCAGAGCGCTTCACATGAGGACATAGCATCAAAACATTTTTACATTGTTACATCAATTAGGGTTACAATTAACAATAAATGCTAGGGAAAGAAAGATGTGATCTTAACACAATAAGATAAGATATTAGAGCGTAACTTAACCAAGACTCATGTTATAGGAAAGGTGGAGGATAGAGGGGACAGATAGTCAGGATAGAGGCAGGTGGATAGGGCCAGGGGGATCTGAAGGGGGAAGGTACTCAGTGTGAACATAACAGTCAAATAGTTGAAGAGAAGAGATAGAGGAGCCATGAAGAACAGTGAAAAGCAATGTCCGAAGTCCGGCTGGATAGGTGACGGCCAAGGGGGTGAGCCAGAGCCAGGCTCCGCTATAGCTGCATGGGACAGCTCCACCGGGCAGCGGTCAAGGGTGTTCAGTCTCCACGGTTAAAAAAGACACAGTTTAAAGAAGAGAGCAGAATTACAGAAATTCGAAGCAGGGGATAAGGGAGAGACAGGGAGACGGGGAGAAACTGAACCCAAAGTCCGGCTGGGTAGGTGACGGGCAAGGGGATGAACCAAGGCCTATCTCCTCAATAGCTGAGCCGAGCAGCTCCACCGGGCGACGGACACAATGCTCAGACTCTGCTGTCCGGGCAATGATCATGTGCACTCAGAGAGTGACAGATTGGCGCAGGGGGAGTGAAAAACCATGGTCCGAAGGAAATTCCGATGCCATCTTGAGGACAGGCATCGTCCCTGTAGGGCTGAGCAATGAAAAGTTCATCTCGGGGAAAGAAATCACCACTGGCAGCCATATTAGGATCGGGCAGCCATCGGCCTTACCCTCGAGTGAACAAGGGCCCCCCTCCACACCAAACGTATACCAGGCACCACAGCACTCCATGGGGAAAGGATGGGCCCTGCCACCAGAGCCCACCTGGACGCATCACTCCTCACTCCTCACGGCAGGCCAGCACAGTAGAAGCTGCCATTTTGCCTCACGCTTGGGGGGGGGGGGGGGCGCTCACCTCTGCCCTCAGCTACTGGTGCCTTCGGGATCAAGAACAACCTGTCCAGCCCGTCCGCTGTGGCCGCGGCCACCCACCACACACTGCGGTCGGGCCACACAGGCGGATGGAGGCTGCAGATCCAGTGATCACGGGCTGCGCCCTCGGTGTAACTGATTCGCCTCAGCTGGGAACTTGATAGGGTAGCCCCCGATCTCGCCGCAAACCGGTGCAGTTTTCCGGGGGTTCGCTCCTGATGTTGCAGCCCCCGCACTTCTACGTCCGAACGTGGATCCGTTTGACCTGGGGCGCCATCTTGAGGCGCGATCGCCAGGGGAGGATTTTGCTGATAACACGGCAAAGCAGCCGCCGGGTGGATCGGCGGCCACAGCGGCAGACGCTCCTGATCGTCCGATGTCGGGAGTTAGCCCTTTCTGATGATTTAGTGGGACTCGAAGCGCCGCGCTAGGTTGTTGAGCGCGGGGTTTCCACGGAGCTTAAGCTCCGGACAGCCATGTTGGAATTGTTGGATTGTATTATTTTGTGTTTGATATATGTTATGTCACCATGAACCGCTGTTAGGATTACAGCATTTGCCCCGGTTCAGGTTTTCAGGGTAGCCTCTGTTGTCTATCACCAGTTTACAATCTAGGGCATGGGGCATCAGCCCCTGGTTTTTCCCTACGAGCTCCAATGGGCAGCCTGGTGGTGGAGGGGTGGACCCCTCAGGTGGCGGGCAAGGACCAGATGGCAGGGGCTCACCTCTCAAGGACGCAGGTGGGTTGCGTCTTGTGTGGTTCTCAGTTGAGGGCGCGAGCTAGTAGACCCCTTAGTGCTGGAGCGATAGAGAACATTCTTTGTCGATAAATTAAGTTCTGTCATTTCTACTGATAAATTTTGAAGTTATGATCAACATAAATGAAAATATCGGTCAGTGATCAAAATTGATAAAATCTATGTCGTATGAAATTTGAATATTATTGATGATATATCATGTTTATATGTGATGGTTTATAATAAACATGGCCTCTTTTACCCACAGCTCTGGTCGTCAAGTCTTGATTTGTGGGGTCTGATAGGGGCGGGCCGGGACCAACCTTGGGGGTCCGGGTCTTATCACCCAAACTGACAGCAGTCGCAGGCCAAGCTGAGGTGTGGCCGATTCTGACCACTGGCTTGAAATCTCTGAATGTAAAAACTGGACTCAGGTGGTGAGAATGTTCTTCACCTTCAGTTATCAGCCTGCCAGTGGGCCAAGTCCTGGAACACGGGACAACATATTGTATAGACCCTAGACGAATATATACTTTCTACGGGGAATCTCTCTTCCAATATTAAACGTAGTAGTTTGGCACTAGAACAATAAAAATCTGATTTAAAAGCGAGGCTCAGTTTAGTTGCCGAAAATCTGAAGAAAGTTGTGTTTTAATAACCCTGTCCCGTGGCATCCTATATTAAGCCTTGGCTCCAAGGGTCTTCTGACTGAATGAATGAATGGTGGGTTGCTGGCAGCCTCCAGCTGTGAGGAGGGTGCAGTGACTCCCGTGACCGGTAGATGGCGCCGCGGGCTCGGAGCGCACGGGGCGGACCGGCCGCTGTCCCCACTCCCAGCATCGGGTGCTGTGAGTGCAGCCTCCTCCCCGAGCTCTCTCGGGTGCCGAGCCCAGAGCATCCTCTCATCTCCAACACCGCCGGAGCCAGGGCGAGCATGGAGCCTCCGCGAGGAGCAGCGCTCCGCCGGCCTCTGTCGCTGCTGCTACTGCTTCTGGGGACCACGGCCGCCGCGGGGGGCCGGGCGCCGGTGGCACGGAGAGCGCTGCCGGGGAGCCCGGGACCGCGGGAGCCGCTCGGCTCGGAGCGCTGGGCGGAGAGCGTGGACAGCCGGCACCCGCGCCTCCGGAGGGAGCCCCGAGGACAGGTCTCGCTGATCAGCACCTCCTTCGTGCTTAAGGGAGACGCGTCGCACAACCAGGCGATGGTGCACTGGACGGGCGAGAACAGCAGCGTAAGTCACCACTTGTGTCCCGCGGGGTATAGGAGGTTGGAGGTGTGTGCACCGTTGGATGTTAGAATAGTTGGCGCTAAAGGTGGGAATACTATCAGAGCTGCGAGCGCTAATACTGTGAGTAATTAGTGGCGAGAATAATTAGAGGTGTGAGCACTACTGGATTAGTGGGCACAATTGGAGGCGCGAGCACAGTTGGATGTTAGAATAGTGGGCGCTAGAGGTGGGACTACTGTCAGAGCTGTGAGCGCCATTAGTGTGAGCACTACTGGACGTCAGTGAGCGCTAGAGGTGTGAACACAATTAGAGGCGTGCGCACTATTGGGCGTGGGGATAGTGAGCAGTAGTACATCTTATTAGAGCTGTAAGCGCTAGAGGTGTGGACACAATTCGATGCTGGAGCTCTGTGGGGCCTGCGAATAGTGAGCGGTAGTACATCCTATCAGAGCTGTGAGCGCTAGAGGCGTGCACACAATTAGAGGCGTGGGTGCTGTTATATGGTAGTATGGTGAGCAGTAGAGGCGTGAGCACTGTTGGGCGTGAGAATAGTGAGCGCTAGTACATCCTATCAGAGCTGTGTGCGCTAGAGGTGTGGATACAATTAGAGGCGTGCGTGATATTAGATGGTAGTATGGTGAGCACTGTTGGGCGTGAGAATAGTGAGCGCTAGTACATCCTTTCAGAGCTGTGTGCGCTAGAGGTGTGGATACAATTAGAGGCGTGCGTGATATTAGATGGTAGTATGGTGAGCACTGTTGGGCGTGAGAATAGTGAGCGGTAGTACATCCTATCAGAGCTGTGAACGCTAGAGGAGTGCACACACTTAGAGGCGTGGGTGCTGTTAGATTGTAGTGTGGTCAGCACTAGAGGCGTGAGCACTGTTGGGCGTGAGAATAGTGAGCGGTAGTACATCCTATCAGAGCTGTGAACGCTAGAGGAGTGCACACACTTAGAGGCGTGGGTGCTGTTAGATTGTAGTGTGGTCAGCACTAGAGGCGTGAGCACTGTTGGGCGTGAGAATAGTGAGCGGTAGTACATCCTATCAGAGCTGTGAACGCTAGAGGAGTGCACACACTTAGAGGCGTGGGTGCTGTTAGATTGTAGTGTGGTCAGCACTAGAGGCGTGAGCACTGTTGGGCGTGAGAATAGTGAGCGGTAGTACATCCTATCAGAGCTGTGAACACTGGAGGCGTGCACACAATTAGAAGCGTGGGTGCTGTTAGATTGTAGTGTGGTCAGCACTAGAGGCGTGAGCACTGTTGGGCGTGAGAATAGTGAGCGGTAGTACATCCTATCAGAGCTGTGAGCGCTAGAGGAGTGCACACACTTAGAGGCGTGCGTGATATTAGATGGTGATATGGGCAGCACTAGAGGCGTGAGGTTATGTTTGCTGGAGGTCTGAACGTTATTGAATGCTAGAGGTGTGTGTATTATTTGTGGTGTACGTACTACTGGATGGTAAATGTCTGAGAAACATCACAGCTGCTAATGCTTTCGGTGTGAGTAATATCAGCGTTTTAAGTGCTATTGGATTTTAGACCCACGAGTGAGCACTAAAGGTATTAGTACAATTACAGTGGCAAGTGCTAGAGATGTGTGCACTCTGTCTTCTAGTGATAGTGGTGTGAGCTGTTATTGGTGTAAGCATAATGGTATGTTAGAACTGAGTGCTAGAGATGTGAGCACTATTAGTAATATTGGTGTGAGTTCTGGCAGTAGTGTAAACACTATGGCATGTTAAAACCATGCTAGAGATGTGAGCACTATCAGAGCTGTTAGTGCTAGAGGTGTGAGCACTATCAGAGCTGATAGTGGTGTGAGTTCTGTTAGTAGTGTAAGCACTATGGCATTTTAAAACGGTGCTAGAGATGTGAGCACTATCAGAGCTGTTAGTGCTAGAGGTGTGAGCACTATCAGAGCTGATAGTGGTGTGAGTTCTGTTAGTAGTGTAAGCACTATGGCATTTTAAAACAGTGCTAGAGATGTGAGCACTATCAGAGCTGTTGGTGATAGTGGTGTGAATTCTGTTAGTGTAAGCATTATTGCATGTTAACACGGAGTGCTAGAGCTGTTAGTGATAGTGGTGTGAGTTCTGTTAGTAGTGTAAGCGCTGTGGCATGTTAAAACAGCACTAGAGATGTGAACACTATATGAGCTGTTGGTGATAGTGGTGTTAGTTCTGTTAGTGTAAGCATTATTGCATGTTAGCATGGAGTGCTAGAGCTGTTGGTGATAGTGGTGTGAGTTCTGTTAGTAGTGTAAGCACTATGGCATTTTAAAACGGTGCTAGAGATGTGAGCACTATCAGAGCTGTTAGTGCTAGAGGTGTGAGCACTATCAGAGCTGATAGTGGTGTGAGTTCTGTTAGTAGTGTAAGCACTATGGCATTTTAAAACGGTGCTAGAGATGTGAGCACTATCAGAGCTGTTAGTGCTAGAGGTGTGAGCACTATCAGAGCTGATAGTGGTGCGAGTTCTGTTATTAGTGTAAGCACTCTGGCATTTTAAAACAGTGCTAGAGGTGTGAGCACTATCAGAGCTGTTGGTGATAGTGGTGTGAGTTCTGTTAGTGTAAGCATTATTGCATGTTAGCATGGAGTGCTAGAGCTGTTGGTGATAGTGGTGTGAGTTCTGTTAGTAGTGTAAGCACTATGGCATTTTAAAACGGTGCTAGAGATGTGAGCACTATCAGAGCTGTTAGTGGTGTGAGTTCTGTTAGTAGTGTAAGCACTATGGCATTTTAAAACGGTGCTAGAGATGTGAGCACTATCAGAGCTGTTAGTGGTGTGAGTTCTGTTAGTAGTGTAAGCACTATGGCATTTTAAAACAGTGCTAGAGATGTGAACACTATCAGAGCTGTTGGTGATAGTGGTGTGAATTCTGTTAGTGTAAGCATTATTGCATGTTAACACGGAGTGCTAGAGCTGTTAGTGATAGTGGTGTGAGTTCTGTTAGTAGTGTAAGCACTATGGCATTTTAAAACGGTGCTAGAGGTGTGAGCACTATCAGAGCTGTTGGTGATAGTGGTGTGAGTTCTGTTAGTGTAAGCATTATTGCATGTTAGCATGGAGTGCTAGAGCTGTTGGTGATAGTGGTGTGAGTTCTGTTAGTAGTGTAAGCACTATGGCATTTTAAAACGGTGCTAGAGATGTGAGCACTATCAGAGCTGTTAGTGGTGCGAGTTCTGTTAGTAGTGTAAGCACTATGGCATTTTAAAACGGTGCTAGAGATGTGAGCACTATCAGAGCTGTTAGTGGTGTGAGTTCTGTTAGTAGTGTAAGCACTATGGCATTTTAAAACAGTGCTAGAGATGTGAACACTATCAGAGCTGTTGGTGATAGTGGTGTGAATTCTGTTAGTGTAAGCATTATTGCATGTTAACACGGAGTGCTAGAGCTGTTAGTGATAGTGGTGTGAGTTCTGTTAGTAGTGTAAGCACTATGGCATTTTAAAACGGTGCTAGAGGTGTGAGCACTATCCGAGCTGATAGTGGTGCGAGTTCTGTTAGTAGTGTAAGCACTCTGGCATTTTAAAACAGTGCTAGAGGTGTGAGCACTATCAGAGCTGTTGGTGATAGTGGTGTTAGTTCTGTTAGTGTAAGCATTGTTGCATGTTAACATGGAGTGCTAGAGCTGTTGGTGATAGTGGTGTGAGTTCTGTTAGTAGTGTAAGCACTATGGCATTTTAAAACCGTGCTAGAGATGTGAACTCTATATGAGCTGTTGGTGATAGTGGTGTGAGTTCTGTTAGTGTAAGCATTATTGCATGTTAGCATGGAGTGCTAGAGCTCTTAGTGATAGTGATGTGTGTTTTGTTAGTAGTGTAAGCACTATGGCATTCTAAAACAGTGCTAGAGATGTGAACACTATCAGAGCTGTTGGTGATAGTGGTGTGAGTTCTGTTAGTAGTGTAAGCGCTGTGGCATGTTAGACTAAGTGCTAGACATGTGAGCACTAACAGAGCTTTGCTCATGGAGGTGGGAGCAGTGAGGGTTTCTGGTGTGAAGGTATGCTTGCGGGAAGTGTGCTATCGAGTGTCAGGGGTTTGAGTGGTTGGCAGTGAATGATCGCTCTGTGAATGAAACTTAAAGTGCTCATGAATGCTAGACGCGTGAGTGCTAGAGATGTGAGCACTAACTGAGCTTTGGTCATGGAAGTGTGAACAGTGAGGGTTTCTGGTGTGAAGGTATGCTTGCGGGAAGTGTGCTATCGAATGTCAGGGGTTTGAGTGGTTGGCAGTGAATGATCGCTCTGTGAATGAAAGTGCTCATGAATGCTAGACGCGTGAGTGCTAGAGACGGAACATTGGGGAGTGCTGATGTGTGACTTCTATACACCAGTGTTAGTTTACATTTGGTGAGGGGAGTGCTGCAGGAGTGACGCCTCAATGTGTGAGTAGTGTAGGTGTAAGCACTAGTAAATCTTAGCGGTGCTCGTGATGAATTAATAGTAGGTGTGAAAGTCATTCCGTGCCTCGGCTATGTGCGAGTGACAAACTGCGACTCTCTGATGTGTTTGTTCAAACAAGAGGTGTGAGCACTCGTGTGAGTATCAATAAGGGTCATGTGCTCACTAGACGCACAAGGGCTACAGGCAAGGGTCACAGTGAGAGTTAGGTGTGAACACCACGTGTCAGTGCTAGTGAGTTCAAGAGTTGTGAGTGCTTGTATGATCAGTCTGAGCGCTAGGTGGTGAATGCTAGTGCTAGTGAGTTCAAGAGTTGTGAGTGCTCGTATGATCAGTCTGAGCGCTAGGTGGTGAATGCTAGTGCTAGTGAGTTCAAGAGTTGTGAGTGCTTGTATGATCAGTCTGAGCGCTAGGTGGTGAATGCTAGTGAGTTCAAGAGGTGTGAGTGCTTGTATGATCAGTCTGAGCGCTAGGTGGTGAATGCTAGTGAGTTCAAGAGGTGTGAGTGCTTGTATGATCAGTCTGAGCGCTAGGTGGTGAATGCTAGTGAGTTCAAGAGGTGTGAGTGCTTGTATGATCAGTCTGAGTGCTAGGTGGTGAATGCTAGTGAGTTCAAGAGTTGTGAGTGCTCGTATGATCAGTCTGAGCGCTAGGTGGTGAATGCTAGTGAGTTCAAGAGTTGTGAGTGCTCGTATGATCAGTCTGAGCGCTAGGTGGTGAATGCTAGTGAGTGCTATATATGTTAATACCGGAAGTGCGATCGATATAGTTGCTATAAATGCAAGGGATCCTGGTGGCATGATCAGTTGGTGACGGAGACGTGAGCGCCTAAGTGTGAGTGATAGTGCCTTCTCGGGTGTAAATGCTAGAAGTGCAAGGCACGATTCCCTGGAGCTGCTGCACACGCTGAGGTCCCCAGTCGAATCCCTGGGAGCATTGGAGGTGTGAGCGCTAGACGTGTAAGCTCTAGACGTTTGAGCGCTAGTTTCTAGAAGCACGAATACGAGTGAGCGTCAGAGGTGGGGGTGCTCGTAAGCGCTACATGTGTGGCTGCCTTAGGTTAGAGCGCTACGCTCTTAGGCGCTGGGCCTGCAGCACCCGCCATGCTCCACCACACGTCCTTAGGAGACCTCTGGCTTTACGAGGACCCCGCCAGACAGCTCCCTCCGCTGGGAGCAGCACACACTGCGCAAGCATCGCGCTATGCGATGTGATCCAACCCGCTCTTTGTGTGCATATCGCTGCTATTTTGTGACTCTCCATGCAACAACTGCACGACTATGGCACGCGCTGTCTCCTTACCGTACTTTAAGCGCCTCAACTTTTTCGAAAGTGAATTTGTCAACGATTGTATTCACGTGCACTTGGCTGTCGCGTTTATCAAGATCAACATATGTCCATGCGTGCAGTGTGTTAGAATCCGTGTCTGCACCTGGTCATGTGTACTGAAATATCCAGAATTGGACCCCTTTTTGGGCTGTCTTTCGGTTTACCTGTCGTGTAAAGTCCTCCTCTCACTATATCATAACTCAGACAGGGAGCTTACAAAAATGTGTCTGGTCTCGATGAATGTTTGGATAAGTGGTGCTACAAAAAATGTGATCTGTGGCAGTAAGGATGACAAATTACTTCAGGTTAAAAGGGCGCTGTACTCTACGGTCATTTAACAAATCGGTGTATTCTGGGAGCTGTATTCTTGTTGAGAATAAATGGACCCAACCGTATTGGAGCACAAAAAACAACGATATTTAAACGAACGCGCCAGGATATCGTTTGGAAAGCTCTTTGTCGCCCCCTGTGTCAGACTGCGGATTCGGCAGACCGACCTGTGAAATATATATATTTTTTTAATCATCGATGCGCACCTAGAGCGGGTTGCTGCTGATGAAAAGTGAATGGCTTGTTATTTTAAAGGAACAGACGCCACCACTTCAAGACGAGGCGAGATTGTGTCAATGATCGAGAAATGCAAGCCATTAATATCACTCCTGTCTTGTATCCATCAGCGGTGCAGGCGGCTCGTTCTTTTGAAAACTCCCTGGCGGCCATTGGCCCGCATAACGTCTAGCAACGCACCTGTTGTTCCAGAAATACCAACGCCAGCGCCGCCGAACAGATACCATGACAGATATGCGCGCCAGGGCGGAGGTCACTGCGAGGTGAGGGCTGCAGTTTCTATCCTGTCCTAAAGAGGGAGCAAGTGTTGGCTCTGCCTGCCACAGACAGGTTGTGATGTGACGCCCTAGATCACGTGCAGGGGTTAATCGAGTCAATGAGGACTGAAGTCCTGGGTCACTCAAGTGAAGTGTGATAAGAATAAACCTAGGCTGTGCTCAAGTTATGCTACACACAAAGTGATGTCCCAAAAAGTTATGGCAAGCCCTATAACATCCCTCTTTTTTTATTTTTAACAAGAATGGGCTTCTAGTCAAAGCTAGGATACCACCTATGTTGACCTTTGTATTTGAAACAAGCAACATTTAATTGCATGTTTACCTGTTGTAAGTCAAGTAGCGTTTTCCCTTGTGAATGTAGGCCATCTTGTCTGTTAGCATAGTGTGTCCATTTTCAATTGTTTTCATTTTCTATGATGAAATAAAATATGCTGGGTGTATTTGTAGGATATTGTGGCAGGTTGTTAATTGCCAGAGATGGCTATTGGGCACGTGCCTCGCGGGCAGCTTTTAGCCGCGTCAATCACTCCATTTAACACCGTTAAAAGCTCTTTAGAAAACAGGCCCTCCGGTAATAGTTAATGGGATTGGAGAGGAAACTTCCCTCCATGCTATTTTCCTGGTATACCTTCTGGGCCCACTGCAAACGGGTCAGCGCCCCCTCCTCCCTCAGCATCGGACAGAAGCTTCCATCGGTGCAGCAAGTGCAGTGGCACCGGAGTCCACTGAACCCCGATTATTGCTGGTTATTCAATCCGCAGACAGTGGGTCCATTTCAATTGGTGCAGCTAGTGCAGTGACACCGGGGCCCACTGAACCCTGATTGTTCAATCGGCAGCCAGGGTGACCATTTCCTTCCTTACCATGGGGCCAAATGACACACCCGCTACGCTTGTGAGAAGAGGGCGACGTCCTCTCTCCTTAAAAAGTACACGCGTCCACCTGCGCTCCCTCACCCGCCACTTGTGCCATAGAGTCACCTCACTAAGATATGACGAGGCTTCCCTCGAGGCTCATGTGCAGTGCCTGGCCCAGTGACGTGGACAGGGCGCCGGGGCCGGTGTCCCTGCTTGTGTCCATCATAGGCTGCACTAGTTCTAGATAAGACGGTTGGAGTTTAATCACCTCGCCTCACTCTGGCACAATGCTCCTCTCAGTGTGAGCAGAGGGGGTGCAGTTTATTCACAACCACCGAGAAAGAAAGGGATGAAGCAGGCCAGGCAGGCGTAGAGTTCCTGTCTGCGTCCCACGGTGGACTGTATAGATTCCTAGATTTGATGGGTGGGCTGTAATTTATTCTCCTCACTCTGAGTCGGTGATGTTTCTCCTCATTGTGAGGCGAAGCAACAAAAGACAACCTTTATTCAATAAGGTTTTGGGGGCCTTTCTACAGAATAGTTCTCCGTTTGATGGTTGTGTTTGGATTCCCCTCTGAAATGTAAGCCTGTTCTTAGTTAGATTAGTGGTGTAGTTTCTAACCAGTCCCGTAGAGGGCGCCAAATCATTGAACCAGCGCATGCTGCAGTAAAGTCCTTGATGTGGTGGCTTTTAATCAGTTCACCTCTCGTGAAGCTGCACTGACTGTGACCTCAGAGTATTTTCTACCCGGTCCTGTATTGGTGGCAGGCTTTAGGACCCTGCTTGCCAGTGATCCAGTCCTATGTTTAATCGATTCTCCTCATCATCCATCGCCCCGCAGTCTTATTTTGCGATCACGTGTGTGAAACGCTTTGACGAGCCCTGACGGGAGAAGGAGGCGCCCGAGCGTGGATGTAAACTGATTAAAACTACCGGCTAAGCGGGTGGGAGTAGCTCATAGCGCCGCTCCTGCCGGATTGCGTGGTTTGTTTAACTCTTGTCAGCTGCGATGGGGGGATTCAGTGACGGCTCCAGAAGATGGCGTCACGGCGCCCTGGAATGCTGGCCCGGTGTAAACCACGCGAGCCATACCAGGCTTCTCACACTTCGGCGTCACTGCTCTCTGGAATGCTGACCCGGTGTTAAGCACGCGAGCCATACATACCAGGCTTCTCACACTTTGGCTTCACGGCGCTCAACGCTAGCCATACCAGGCTTCTCACACTTTGACGTCACGGCGCTCAACGCGAGCCATACCAGCTTGGAGTCACGGCGCTCTGGAATGCTGGCCCGGTGTAAACCACGCGAGCCATACCAGGCTTCTCACACTTTGACTGCTCACCAGAACTAAATGCATCATGGGCAGTCGCCTCATCTTTCCAACCAAAAGTCATATTGCCAACTCTTCAGGGCACAGATGAAAACGACATTTGTGTGATCCTGCCAAAACCATAGTTGGGCCTCACGACGTAATGTGAATGTTACCAAGTGGCCCCACGACACATGGACGCGTGGTAGCCTGTCCTGTACTTTTACTTCAACAACTAATTTTCACCAGGTGTTCTTGACATGTTTCAATCGAAAAAGCACCGCTATTACTGCCAGAATGTAGGGGCATATTATCAAGCCCGGCGTTACCAAGCGGCGATAATGGGCTGATAATATGCTGCAGAGAATTCCAATAGAAGCCCATGTTCACATCAGAACATGGGCTTCTATGAGAATTCCCAAGGGCATATTATCAAACCCATTATCGCCGCTTTAGCGGCCGTTTTCTGCCGCTAAAGCGGCGATAATTTTAACCACGTTTCTTGATACTATGCCCCATAGTGACTTGGCGACGTAAAGCCCAGTAGTGGACAATGGTTGTCCTCGTATGATAGAGGAGTTTGTCAATTGAAGAGACTCTTTGCAGAGTGGAGGCATCTCTCAAGGAGCTGCATGCAGTGGTGTAACACAAACTGATGCCCCCCGTGCGTGGGGCCACGAGACTCCCATATCTCACATATACATTTTGGAGTTTTTTATAGCGCGGACTCGAAGGTATCAGCGCACTTTACATGAGCACCAGTTTCGATACAGACCAAAACATGTAGGGGCATATCAGCAAGCAGGCGCTAAAAAATTATCGCCGCTTTTGCGTCCGTTTTCGGACGAAAAGCGGCGATAATTTTATCGCCTTAGCAAGGTCACGCTATCGCGTGAAAACTTGTCTTGTCCCTATTTCCCTTAATGCCCATCTTTGCATCTCTAATGAGATGCAAAGTGGGCGTTCCTCCCCAGGAAGACGGGAGAAATGTCGCTAAGCGACATTTCTCCTATTATCAAGCCTCACGCAAAGCAGCATAGCGACAAGAAAAGTAGCGATAACCTCTGTTATAACTACTTTCCTTACGCCTGCTTTGAAACTGACTTAGCCATGATATCCTATGGAAGGTGGATATCATGGCTAAGTATGCGAGGCCCCATCAGCAAGCTATCGCCAAAAGTTGTGTGATTATCGCTGGATTTTCAGCGATAATCGCACATTTGGCAGCTTGCGATCTGAATTGTATCGCTTTGGAGATAAGCTTTGCTAATAGCACGCTATCTCCGTGATAAAATTCAGAGTTGGCCGGCGATAATTATCCTCACGCTAAGAGCGCTGAGCGATAATTATCGCCGGCCCTTGCTGATATGCCCCTGTTTTTGTTAGGCAGGGTAGATAAAGTGATTTGCCTAGAATCACAGGATGTTGAGCGTCCCTGCCGACACTCGAACCGGGTGGGGTCTCCTGTAGTGCAGGAACTTGCCTTAGCCATGAGTGCATAGAATTGTTTTGGGACATGCTGCATGTTAATTTGTATTGGTCCATTAGTTTGTCTCTAGTCAGATATAGTATAAAGACCCCTTTCCCTACTTGGTATAGACTCTCAGGCCAGTGAAGACATCTCACCCGCACCCAAACACTGAGTTGTGAGGGACATGAGAGAGTGACGGCAGGCATGCCATGTTTGAGATCAAGGCCGCTTTGACGATAACTTTCCTTCAGCAGCTGCAGAAAAACTGTTTAATGTCTAATATGCCGGGAAACAAGTATGACCTAAACGAGCTGTATCCCCTTTCTGTCTAGACAGGAGACTGCAAAGTCACTTCAAATTCAGAGTGTGAAAGAAGTCCAGTTAGACCAGGAGCTTCAGCACCGAGGCTGCCCTTTGCCAGCTCATTCCTCAGTAGCGGTGCTCACAAATAGGTCCGTCCTCAACCTACAGCGATGGAGTCTGTACCGTTACATCATTCTGAGATATTCAACTTCCTAACGTATCTGTAGTCGTGTACCCTCACTTGATTGCACTCTGCTTTCTTCCTAACCCATGACCGGCTCTTGTTTGGTAGTTCACCCATTCAGCTGTCTCTAGCTTTGGGGTATTTATGTTTACTGTTTTTTCCCCAGAGTTTTTTATAGTGCAAACTTGACCCGAAAGTATCAGGTATCAGATCGCTTTACATGATCACCAGTTGCGTTGCATAAGGACACATTCATTTTTGTTAGGCACGGGGAGATTAAGTGATTTGCCCAGAATCACAGGCTGTTGCGTGTCGATGCTGAGACTCCAACCCGGTTCCCTAGATTTGAGGTTGACCGCCCTAGCCGGTAGGCTACATCCTCTCCCCGCCACCAGGAAATTCACCTGTTGTCCATTGTCAGTGGTTTCCTTTCCTGGACTTCAGGGTAGAGTCTTCAATCCTCGTTGGTGGTTGAGACATCACTGCCAGACAATGTCCATCTCAGTTTTGGCCTTTTGTTTTTACCATAGGGGAGTGGAGAGGAAGCCTTATGTTTCTCATTGCTATACTTCAGAGCTTAATTTGTCAAAAAAAAATAAGTGCCAGCTCTCTTGCCAGGAGGGCCCTGCAGCTTGCCCCACACATTGTCCTTGACGTGCTGCAAATGATAACAACACAACTACTAACTATCACACTCCTACAAGTGTGACAATTCGGAGTATTACAAGCTCCAAAAGTTATAAGAATGTCTTGGACGGCAGGCAATAGTCATTTTTAATGTATATTGAATTACTAGTTAACTATTGTTGTAGTCATCTCTAAATTGGCCAGACACCGCCACCTTGTGGCAGACTGCTACAAGCACCGGTGTTGACAATTAAGTGCCGGTGCCGAGCACCGGAAACCACCGGCTCAAATAAGCACTGCTTTGTTTGTGTTGCTTGGTTATCATCTCTAGTTCTTTATTTATTTACACATTTTTATATAGCGCGAAATTTCCCTGAAGGTGTCAGAGTTCTTTACAATAGAACCAGTTACATTGAATAAGGACTTCAGAGTACATGAATTACATAAGAGATACAATCCTAAACTCACATATGAATGGTATTAAGTATACATAATGGTAGTAAGTACACCATATATGAAGTTGCATGGCCAGTTGTTGCAATTGGAGAGGATTTGCTACATGACAGCACGGGTGAATCGGAGTGAGTTTTCGTATTCATAAGCAATCGATGCACAGTGTTGCTGGGTGAAGGCTGCATTTTGACGGTTCATATGTGTGCAGTCTCACTTACTTCACCTGTTATTCTCATCATCCCTGACATTTCTTCCTTGCATGCTCCTGATCAGTCTGCTCTGCGCTGTTATTATTGCTTGCATTCCAGATGCCGGAGTGTTGTCCATCATCAAAACCAACGATTTCCTTCAGTTCTCTAGCTCCAGCCCCACTTGCCTAGTGTGATTGTCCTTCCCGGGCTTGTGGTGAGTCTCTGGATGGGTATTTCTTGGGAGTTGTGCATGCCACTCCTTGTGTCTGTGACTGAACTTCCTGAATCTGCTGTCTCTCCTTTGGTACTTTGAGGATCTGAGAGTAATACTTGAGAGGGTAGAAATAGCCCACAATTAGTGTTTGCTGATTGTTTACTGTGTGTCCGGAGAGCAACTGCTGGGGCTAATGTTTGCGAGGTTTCATTTCCCTCTCCGCTTCAGTACTCATGGGGGGGCTGAGTTCTTTTCAGATTTCACATTTTTTATCTTTGAATATTCCAGTGAGGGAGAAGGTATTGGAGAAGAACAATGAGAAGGACTGCAGCCTATATGATGCATCAGTTTTGGAAGGTGATGCATGCTTCACGTGGCAGCCATTGTAGGTCGCTTAGGTTAGGAGATATTTGGTCTAATGTCCTCGGCCACTTGCTGAGTCATTCACCATCTTTGGGGATGCTCTACATTGCCAGCAGGACAGCATCTGGTCTCCAGAGGGCCAGGGTTGGGCTACGGTTATGATATCCGATTAACAGAGGTAAGGACTGACTTTGCCTATGAGTGAGAATGTATGCCAGGCTGTCTATACAATGTTTGTTTTGAAGGACTTGTCTGAGTCAATGATGATACCATGGGGCAAGGGGTTTGAGGCGAGGCGTGAGATGGATTGGTTCAGCTACATGTTGTTGAGCAAGTGTGCAATTCTGTGCTTGAGGTAGACTAACTCTCTTTTTGTAGGATTTTGTTTTGGATCAGCATTCAACAACTGGGACTGGGAGATCAATAGACTGTCTCTAAGAGTTGAGACTCTTATCTCCACAAGCAATGGCATCTCAACCCATCTTAACCCTTCTGTTGGCATATTAATGAATCTGAATCTTGTACTTGGTGAAGAGGAGTCAGCGGGCCCAGCAACCATATTACGGAAAGTGCCCCGGGGTGAACAGGCCTTTGTGCCCACATTTAGTGCCCAGGGTCAATGTTGGTGTTCTAGGAGAGGTGGAGGTGCTCGTGCGACTCCTTCTATAATATCAATCATTCTGGTGCACATTTTCCACTGGAACATTCACAATGGGGCATTCCTTCATTTGCATGGGGCATTGCCAAATCCAGTTTGTGCACCTTGTGAACACTTTCCCTTTACGCCTGCACAACATTATAGCGACCGTCAGCGTGCCTCCAGAGGATACCACTGTGGATTAGGGTAGCGGGGCCCGAATAACACCCTGCACCTGTCTGCAGGGGGCAAAGCAATCCATTTCCCCCTCTTCGAACAGAGGCCGATCCACCTCCAGTGAAAGTAAGAGCTGCCGTTTGAAACATCAACTCTGTGTTCTCCAATGAGGGACGACTGATCATTAGCAAACTATGCAGGCCACTGTATTCATTGGGAGAATTCTGCGTTCAGTTGGATTAACTGGTGTTCCATGGAGTAACGCCAATAGAACCACTGATGCTTGGTTTCTGAGGATTCCGTGCGTATTGGAAGGATGTGGAGCAGGGCGAGGTGCTCGCAATCCTGCCAGCATCCCACAGACCAGTTTCTTCTGTCTTTGCTCCTCCATTGTTTCTCCTCCTTGTGTTCATGTGGAAAATTGTTGCTCGAGAAGTGGGGGGGGCTGAGCAGAAGTTCTGCTACGATACAGGAATCCACAGCTAGGAAGATGGTGGTCATGAAATGCAGTTAATACGGCCCCTAGAGTGAATCCGAGTTTATCCCTTCAATGTTTGTCTCCAGACTGTAATTGTTTTTATTGGTTGCATTTATTAATAGAATAAAGTGACTCAATTGTGATTTGGTAAAATAGATCTTTGAGTCAAAATCTCTCTGTGGGATGGCCCGTAAGATACTGCATTAGTTACAAATCCTTACTTTTCTTTTAAAAACAAGGGGAATGCAACACTGAGAATTATTTTTTATTAATATGACTGCTTCGTCTGCTAGGGGGAACCAAAGACCATTGCTTTCCAGGACAAACGTATAAGCTTTAAGTGAAAGTATACCTGAATCTCTGCAATGATTTTGGGGCGCATAATCATTTTTGCAGTGTTTCCTCTCTGGTGGTAAAACATACGAGTTAAGCTAGGGCTCCAGAAGAGGCGGAGTGGGTGCACATTGGCTTTATGAACAGGGCTCCCAAGCAAGAGCGGAGGGAGACCAGTGTAATTAGTGTCACCTTCCCAAGATTCAAACTCCAATAGTAAAAGCTGAATCCACGGTTTCAATAAACACCTGCAATAACGAACGCTGTGAGCGATAGACGCGAATAACTGCACATGAATGCCTGTTAGTAGATGGGACTGTAGGAATATTCTCTAGGTTATAAAACATGTTTCTTGCGGCTGTTACTTGGCCTTTTAGTTCATCGCTGCAGAGCATGGACCAATTACTGCGGTTTTCCTGCAGAGGATGAGCTTGGAGGCTTGGGGCCTTCCGAACATCCCTGGCTAAAGGCTGCGTGGATCAAGTGGTTTGGAAAGCGGAAAGGGTCTTTTATCTCTGTGGCCAAACACATGAAGGTGATGCGAGTTGTGGATTCTCTCCATGAGGAGCTTTGTAGCTGTGGTTTGGGTCTTACAGGGCTCCACCCAACCCATGTGATCTGTGACCGGGGAGATGGTTGGTTTTTGATGGACAATCTAATAGTGAAAATAACTTCTTATATGAGGACTTCTAACCTGTCCTCCAAACATGGTTCAAATGATGTGCGCGTGATCAAGATGCTTTGAGCACGGTCTTGCGTCCAACCTATATTTCAAAGGTGAGCCAGTGTGTTTGGGGAAGACAAATGGTGTGAGCAGAGCAAAGGTACTGGGGTATAGAAATATGTTTTGATTAGCCGCAAAGATAGAATTCAGAAACATAATTGATCTTACATGGGAGTGGACACAGTTTGCCCTGGTATGAAAGAGGTGTTTGGGAGTAGAAGGGACTCTCTCGTGGGGTGGGGGATGGGAGGGGGGGCTGCCATCTCCACTCAAGGAACTGCAGGCAGCGGTGTAACACAAAACCATCCCTCCCCCCGCAGGATGAGATGAGGGGCGCCCTGTTAGATGCCTCAAAAGGAGAAGGCAAGTTCAACATTTGGAACCCGTTGAAATGTAATGAAAATTAAACTGTGCAAATTGAAAGTATGTTTATTTTTTCATAAACTTTCTTGGTGGTGACATAGAATTATTTATTTTAATAAAAAAATTACAGAAGCGCTGCAGGTTCCTTTGGTGAGGTCCGTGAAGTATAAAGCTCTGGATAAGGGATTGGGGTGCCATTGGTGAGGAGAGATCTCTGATCCACTATCTTCCGTCTCTACCCCAGAATCTCTGGATTTCATTTCTATGTGAGCCGGAACAGTTGAGTTTTGAGGTCTTTTCTCAGATGGCTGAAATAAGATGGGATTTTTTCTGTGTAATGTAGACGTGCAGATGAAGGCGGTATATTGGCGGCACTGCATATAAATGAAGGCTCCGTCGCTAAGCATACGGTCTGTGCTTCCTTGGTCTGCATGTATAGGCTCGCGCACAGAGCCCTGTAATCTGCCTCCTGTTTTCTGCCCTCATTATTTTGTTTTCTGATCTCCAAAGAATGAATTATTTATAGATGCTGTTCATTGTGAGCTCTTCCCTGACCTTTCTTCACACAGACAGTGTGGCCGCGAATTAACTCCCCAAGGTACGAAATCTTCACAGGCATTCCTTAATGGTGAACTCGGAGTAATCCTGTAAACAGTGTTTGCACAAATAGAATTCAGTTTTTTTTGTTGCAGCTATACAGGTGTGATTTCCTATGTAGGGCACAGCTGGTAAAGCCTGTAATTTGAGATTTCAGGGGAAAAAAATACAACTAATTAGTTAATCTATTTTTAATTTGCCAAAGCGAGGGTTTCATTGAGTTAACAATGGGATATTGTAAGAACTCTGTGTACAACTACATAATGGAGAACAGCACCATCCAACAGAAAGCTGGAAGTTTAGAGAAAACAGTATGTTTACACTTTTTCGTTGCATTTCATTTAAGTACATTTATGAAGCAGAAACCGACCTTCCAGTAGCAATGGAGAGCTGTAGCGAGAATACTGAAAGCTCCATACTAGATTCCATGTATGTCCTCACATGTGAGATCATTGGCTTACAGGGATGTGGAATGGGTTGCCAATATGGGCAGGTATTGCAGAGTCCCTGCCCCTACACCCTGATTTGGAAGGAGACCGTAGACCATCCACCCACTGGATCTCCCCCCCACACCCCAGGAGCCTCCACCTCCAGCATACCCCTTGTGGCACAGATCACACACCGAACCCTTAGTACTTTTTGGGTTAAGAGTCGTAACAACCCCGGCCATGGATGTATGACGTTACAACGCATGCTTTTACAACGCATGCTGTTACAACGAAAGTTTTACAACGCATGCGATGTTACAACGCATGCTTTTACAACGCAAGTCTTTACATCGACATACACTAGATGGCGTGCTGACATTAGAAATGTGTAATTTACTATTCTAACTCCAGTCCACGTTGCAGTAGGGAAGGTGTTTGGATAGTAAACTACACTATTTCTAATGTTAGCACGCCATCTAGTGCAAGTCGATGTAAAGACTTGCGTTGTAAAAGCATGCGTTGTAACATCACATGCGTTGTAAAAGTTTCGTTGTAATGGTAGTGCGGTGTAAAAGTTGCGTTGTAAAGGTTGTTCCCCCTCCATACAGTATTATTTACATATTCTTGTATGGCTGACCTTAACAGAGACTCTAATACGTAGCCATTCCTAACCATAAACTATACATTGTCCCTGCATATCCTGCATTGAGCCTACTCGTAAGATCATGACTGGTCCAACTTCCTCTGAGGTCCCCCGGGAGAGATCTTGCGCAGGAGGCCCGTCTGCCCAGAAGGCTCCCTACCTATGGCCCCCCCATGCCCCTGCATGTATTTCCCCTTCTGGCAGGAACTGGCACCCCACCATAGGCGTGGCGCTCCTGAGGCCAGGGGGCTCCTTGGGGCACCTTGGAATTCTTTGGATGAAGGGGGCTGCTGGCCTCAGGGAGGGGGGAAGTAAGCAGAAAAAGACTGTGACCTGATTACTGCAGAATGTCCCTGCTGGTTAATGCGTTCCGTGAGTGGTGGTGTCTCCTGTCCTTTAAAGTAGAGTGGGTGAGTCTACATCGAAGGGCGATATTGTTCTGCAATTTGTAGCAAATACTGAGAAAGTGTGCTTCCAAACCTTATCTGTCTGGAAATAACTTTTTTTAAATTCCAGTCTAGACAAGATTTGACTCCTGGTGTTGTGATAACCACCAGGGATAGAGAACATGTCAGCTGGATAACATGGTGAAGGTGCCATCGTTTCTTTACATGTCGATTAGAAGATGAACTAGGCTCGCACACAAAGTCAATGAAGTGCAACCAGTGTTGTGGTTATGTTGTCAGATTTGCCCCAATCAGGTATGATGAGATCACGGTGCGAACATTGACTTGAGCAAATGATCTACTGGGTGGTAGTTTTACCTTGCATCAAAATAATAGTGGAGTCTAGCTATTTTTTCACAATAGTAGTCTTTTAGGAGAAATAGCTACTTCTCTGTTTTTATTATTTTGAATATTTGTAAGGTGAAACATTTTGTAATAGCCTCACGCTGGCTAAACAGGATAGGTGAGGAAGAAAGAATGAGTCGCATAGGGCGTGAGAGATGTCAGAGATTTATGAAAGAAATTAGCCAAATCTATTCCTGAAGACTGTTGATGCTGAAGTGAAGAGAACTGGCTCTTTGAGACAAGAATTGGAGAAGGTTTTGGGGTTCAAAATTGTGTGGGCATATGAGGACCTTCTATAAGATGATGGTGGTTGCTTCCATCTTCGATACTGCCTGGTGACCTTGTAGATGACAATGACTGTATCACAAATATTGTGTGTGTATTTTAGGGATAGAATTTGGGCTTGGGTTGAGTCATCAAGCATATGTGCGGATATGGGTATTAGCCAGATTTCTGTGATGAAGAGCGCATCAAGCCTATGTGTGGTGATTGTGTCTCCATTGTCTGCTTCATAAACACAGGACATGAGCTGCAGTGTGTTGTCAGAGGGAGGAGATATGTCTTGAGTGGAAAGTGCCCTAGAGGATGTGCATTGTCTGTAACCATGGGAGACTTTCTTTTGAGGAAGGGTTGGAGGTACACTGGTTTGAGTGAGTACTGTCCCTATGCAGCAATTCATCTTAAACATGTGTCACTTATTGGAGCTCTTTACAAACCAATGAATAACTGATTTATACCAACACTGACATTCCAATTCCTTTTTCAGATTTTTCCTTCTCTCGCTGAAGTAGGCGTCTAGTCTCCGTAGAGTGAAAATGTTGAGCCATCAGAACATTAGGTTTCCATAGAGGTCTTCCTGAAATATGAGTTTGGAAGCTGGCATTAGTGGCCATACTGGCATGCCAAGGGCCCCATAAAGTGGGACAATGTCTTTGGTGTGTATTCTTCTGTGGTACTTTTGTTTTTTGTTAGTTTGCTTTTGTTCTACAGAATCCTATGGTTTGATCTTGTGCATGAGAGGTAATTTAGACTCCCTCAATGGAGCCACGTCTGAAATGCTTCGGCACTCTTCTACTCACATGTCCTTCGAGCATGTGGCTAACTCCTAAAATGATGACCATGAATCTGGAAGACCTCTTCATCACCGATGTTTCGTTCAGACCCTCAATCCATCCTATGGTCTCAGCTGTGCATGTTCTAGAGAAACATCTATTTGCTTCAGACTGCACACAGAACGGAGCTTATGATAAGCCTATTCTGGCATGCTATGACTATTCTTACATCTTTTACACATATCTAGGAGTAAGCCATGCTCGACTGCAGTTCATTTAATACATCAACAGACCTATACCTGGGTCATGCAGGGCGGCCATTTTGTGGGAGGTAGGGTCCCTAACTCTGGAAGGCCTTTAACCCCTGGCTCAAGGCGGAACCAAACCACATGCTTTTAAGGAAACATCTTAAAACTGAAAGGACTCCTCGGACTAAAGGTCTCTCCTGTGTACCGTAGGAAGAAATCCAGATGATAATTGTTCATCACCTGTAACTGGAGTCCAGCTGCCTCTAGCATACATTGCAGAATGTTGCACAGCGCATTCCAATATAGAAATAAATACACAGTAAAAGTTATCTCACAATTTGACTCCATGGAATTAGCCCTAATTACTTCACACGCTTGTCGTCATTTCGTAGGAATCAAACTTTACATCTCATCACTTGAGTATCTTCATGCTATGGCAAACTTAAAGATCTGTGAAAATGGGCCTTTGTTGCGGAAAGGCTTTCAGATCTTTCTCCACGCCCCTTGGAGGGAGAAGCTTAATTTGATTTCAGAAATGTTGTAATTGCCTTTCTATGGAAGACTGCCAGCTGGGCCACCTCTCTGGCATTCTTTGAGCGCTATTCCATGGAAACCAGCTCCAGGGCAGATGCTCAGTTGGGACAGGCGATGTCCACAGATCTGTGGGTGTAGTTTCACTCAATCACTCTCTTTCACTCTTCATCAATCTCCTGGGTCGGATAAACGAGTTACTGATGTCTGATAACCGCAGTGCCTTCCTCCATTCCCAAGGGGCCGTCTTCAGGCTCAGGACTTAGGCCTCGTTTGCAATAATTCTATTCTCTAGTGATTAAAGAATTAGGATTCCCAGAGATGTTGTGGACCCGATCAAGGTTAAGTGAGCAGTAGGTGCATGAACCTTTGGCCACTCTCCATGTAATTGTAGATTTTGTGATATTTTCCAAATTCTGGTAGTCAGTATTTCAAACAGCGTGAATAGATGGTGCATACGTCAGCGATATATTATCCAATCCATGTAGCGCTCTATACCTGCTGCCTCTGAGATGTCTTCAGAACTGTGCATTTTTCACATCAGATTAAGAAATCTACCATCTTTAATGGACTCTCGCATCTTTGTAAAAATCTGAACCTGTTACAATAAAAGGATTTGCAGAGTCTACGAAAGCTAAAGCAATGGGCCAACAGCTGGAAGCATTGAGTGCTCCATGACCGTGGTTGACCTCGCACATTCATTAGACATCTCCCTAAAGTTCTGCAGTCAGAAATGTAACTTATTGTGACATGGCTGTTTTATCTCCAGATAATTGGATTTCGTTCTCAGAAAGCCCGTAGAACTGAAGCAGTCTTGTGTTCATGACGGTGACAAGAAACCTCCCTTTGATGGCCGGTGACACCTGCGCCTCGCCACACACCTGGCCGCCACCGGCTTGGACCTGCACAGTAACTGCATGTATCGTGTATATTCTGATTTGAACAATTGAAACCAGCGCAGGCCTCTTTGAAGGTTCTGATTTTCACTATAGGAAGATGTCCCACAGGCGGAACTCCATCGGATTTCCCTATACTGTCCTTAATTGTAGTAAAAGGATTGCTCCTTCTCCAGGTCAGTCCGAGGAATTTAGCAGCACTTAGCTCGTGGGACTACTTGGCAGGGTTATGGTTTATATAACTCACTTCTTAACTGCGTGATTTACGCCTAATTCGCTGCAAAGGTTAAGTGTTTTTTGTCGGGATTCCAAGAATTAATCGTGGCGGTGCATTCTCTTTTCATTAAAGCTTCACTTCGAAATGAAAAGACAGAAATATAGCGAGTTCTGAACGATTTGTAACTTGCTTAAGAGCGGCCTGTCTGGGGGTGTCCGCGCTCAGTGCCTGCAGGGCCAGTATTGATGGCGCGGGATGGGGCGTGATACCCATCCAGGGGAAGCACGTGTCTGAAAGCATCCAATATGGAGATGGTACAAGGGTAAGCCAGCTAGTTCCTTAAATTGTTTGATTGTGTTGAGAAAGGCTTACCAGTTAAGGCACGTAGGCTCCCTTACGAGTGAGCTGGTCATGTTGAGTTGGATGCAAACTGTTTTTTATGCTCACTATAACATTGCAAGTCATGTGCGAATTTGGCATTGACCCAGCGTTCTGTCCATTTGTGGACATTTCACTGCGGGGCAAACACCGACACACTCATCCCCAGAGCTTAATTTGTAAAAAACATAAGTGCCAGGGCTCTCATCGCGGCTTGTACCACACATTGCCCCTGCTGTGCTGCCAGT